>NW_027131390.1:97531666-98797500 GCF_026122565.2 Emydura macquarii macquarii | reverse complement strand
ATTTTGAATCACAGGGTTGTGTTCCTGGAGTATGAATTCAAACGCTAACACTGAGGTAAAGCTATTCATAAATTAATTTTTAAGAAATTGTTAGTTCTGGACAACTAGATCGATCCACTATTTTTTGTTAGTACATTTAATCTGCATGTTTAGGTCAGCAAAACTCCTGAGAATCTCATCGACTGTTGCAAAAAAAAAAAAAAAAAAGCATGTCAGAAATTCATCTCTACCCTCTCTGCTGACATTCAGGGGAAGCAAACAACAAACACAATAAATACATTAAAAAAACCCACCATCTTACTAACGGTATTGGTAGTTTTAAACCCCAATTCAACCTTGCAGTTTTTTATCAATTACATATTCTGATTTTTTTCTTTTAAAAAGTTTTAACATAAGACAAATCACACACAACGCTCCCTCTTTAATAACGTGTCCTCTGACAATAAAAGCAAGGAAAATAAAGTGGAGAGGCGTTTTTTAAGAAAGAAAGAAAGAAAAAGAAAGAAAGAAAGAAAGAAAAAGAAAGCAAGCGAAAATCCCTGGTATAAAGTATTTGCCATCACCCCTTTCCGTGTCTGCCTGCCGCACGGGTTAAACATATATATAATCCTACATTACTTGAACAAGTTGTTTGTGGAGTTGATTTTATATTTGCTTGCAGCAAATATAAATAAATAAATAGTCCCACGCAGGGGTGGGTGGGAGCAGGGTCTGGAATGGATGCTCAAGGAAGAGCGCTGAACTCCCTCTGATTTATCCAACCCCATGGATTATTTATCCGCAAAGTTCCAAGGCATGCCATTGGCGGACGTCAGGGGTGTCAGAGAGATCTCCGGCTCTCCATTGGCGCTTTCCACGTGCGGGCCAGCCTCACGTGCTTCCGGTTCGAATGAAAAAAAGTGTGGCTGAGCGATTTTTTAGGGAGAGTTTGTTGCAAAGATCGGAGCTGTCAGAGATTTGCTTTAAAAAAAAAAAATTAAAAAAAAAAAAAAAAATACCCAGGCGCGGTGCAAGCTGGCGCTTAAAGACTCTGCCAAGCCTGATCGGTGGGCAAAGCAGAGCATGACACTTGGGGAAATCAAAACCTACAATATTTGTAGGAAGAGGGGTAGATTTTAAAGGAGACCTGAGGGGGGTGGGCTGTGGGGGAGGGGGCTGCTTTGTGATTTTATTGGATTGGGTGGTGCAAATATACGGTAATTTTTTTTATTTTTAATTTTTCTTTTTTTTAAATTCCAAAACCCAGTTCTCTCCAGTGTCTCACTCTTTTTGGATATATCTGTCTTTTTTTTTTAAAAAAAAAAAGCCAACAGCCACCCAGTATCTCTAGATCAGCTCCCAGCCAACAAGTGGATTTTATTTGTATTTTTTTTTTTTTGTGGTTGTTGTTGTTCACCCCCCCACCACCCACTGGCAAAGTGGGGTGGGAATAAAGTGTCGGTGTGTGGGGCGCGCGGGGGGGGGGTGTGGGGGGGGGGGGGGGCGGGGGGGGGAGGAGGAGGAGGAGGAGGGAAAGGCAGCGATCTCCGTGGCGGGGGCCGATTATGGAAGAGCAGACGGACAGTCAAAGTCACCGAGACTCCGCCACCACGACAGCCAGCAGCAGCGATGGAGAGAGCGTCCCCGTCTCGCCCAGCCACGCGCCCGCCTCCCCTGCAGCGCCTTGCATCCTGCCCGTGCCCCACCACCGCCACCAGCAGCCGCCGCCGCCGCCGCCGCAGCACCGCACCACCAACTTTTTCATTGACAACATCTTGAGGCCGGACTTCGGCTGCAAGAAAGAGCCGCTCCTGCTCGTCGGCGGAGGAGGAGGAGGAGGTGGCGGCGGCCGGGACAGGGACCGAGATCGCGGTCAGACCTCAGGTAGAGAAAACGTCAACCCACTGCTCCCGAGGCCATCCAACCCGTCCTCTCTCCTTTGCCCGGACTCAAACTGTAACCCCGACAGCTCCGCCTCGGCGCCTCCTGCGGCAGCGGCTGCCCCTAAAGCGAACCCCGCCGCGGCAGGCGCCGCCGCCGCCAAGGCGCCCTGCGAAGGGAGCGGGGCTACCCCGGCGAAGTACGGGGAGCGTGCCAACTCCGCCATCCTGCTCGTGGGCTCTAGTCATGCAGGCCCTGTTGTGAAGGGCGATTCGCAGCAGCCTCTAGTCTGGCCCGCCTGGGTTTACTGCACTAGGTATTCAGACAGACCGTCTTCGGGTAAGAACCGCTGCGCGCAGCACATCTGTTAGCTATTAGCGAGCAGGCACTGGCCTTCTCCCCCCCCCCCCCCTCCTTTAAACGTGGATATTGTTGTTGTGGTGAATTGTTATGACTTCCCAGTGTAGACTCTGCCGCTCAGCCCTGCTGCAGGGTCCGATTCCTACTGGGGGAGGAGGGGGGTGTCACACAGCCAGGCCCTTCGCGCTGGGGATTCAATTATTGGGGGGCGCGGGGAAAGCTTTTCCTCTTCTCCCAGCTCCCCTTCTTCCCCCCCCCCCTAGAAAACCCCGCATTCTGACACGTGAGGACAGACCTGGAATATTTCAAGGGGGGGGTGTTGTTCTGATTAAGGGGGGGGGGGATCTGGGGCTGCAAATACAGTAGCTGCGAAGTGAGGCAGAGATTTTTTATTTTTATTGTGTGCTGATGAGTGGGGGGGGGGGGGGACCGGAGGGGAAAGATCAGAGACACATGTTGAACGTATTACATCTTTGGAAAGGGGCTGGGGTGGGGTACGGGTCTGAAAGGCAGAAAGCGGGGGGTAGGGGGGGGAAGAAATGCTTTCAGCGAAAAATGTTTCTGTTATTGGAAAGCGAAGCGGGCCCGTCTACGAGGTCGCGTATTGACCAGAGGGGTGGTGTTCTGCCTAGTTTTTAGCGGCCGAGGATCCCTCTTTTCTTAAGGAGAATATCTGGTATTGTTTGAGGAATTTATTTCCCATTCCCTCCCCCCCCCCATGGGAAAATCGGATTCCCGGGACCTACTACTCCTGTGATATTTCTGCTGCTGCTTGTTATTTTAATTCAGTTCCTTTTAGCTTCCACTTCGCTTATTTTAACTGTTGCTGTTCATGGAACAAATCAGGTGACCCGGGTCACTTTTAAAGGGTCTCCCAGAATTACCTCCCCCCCCCTAGCTTGTGGGATCCAGGAGAGGGGGTGTCGATCAGACAGCTCCGGGAAAGTCCCAGGGATTCTGAAGTTCCCAGACGAGATGGTGTGTCTGCCCGCCAACCCGGGCCCAGACCTGCCGGGGTGGGGGTGGGGGAGAGTAATCTTAATAATAAAACTGAATAAGAATCGACCCACGTCTCCGGGAGCAAGGGCCGGGGTTGCGGAAAGCAGAGCAGGGGTGAGATAGCCAAAATGCCCGGCTGGAGAGTCGGCGTGACCCGTGGCCTCTCGTGCTCCGCTCCCTTTATGAGCTTCTTCCACGGAAAGTGATCAATTTGCTGCTATCAGCCCGCGCCATCTAGATCCCACGGCTATTGACACGTCCAGCTCCTTGAAACTCAGAAAAGCCACTTTGATTGACTAACCGGATTGATTGAGTGATTGAGCTGTCAGGCTCAGCCTTCCTAGCGCTCGGCCCCGGGCCGGGGCAATGATTTTATTAACATTTCCCAGGGCCGCCACATGCAAAACATTTTACACTTTCCTTTGACAAAATCTCTTCTCTGGCACCCAACACCAAAAAGCTCCGCCGGGAATGTCTACAATTCCCTTTGTTGTGCTTGGATCTGTCCCTGTTTTCTCCTCCCTGGTATGTGGGGCGGCTCCGGATCGCTCACGGGCAGTGGCTGAGTGTAACTGTCTCTAGGTATATGTGGATCCATTCTCCCCTCCCCCCTTTTCGGAATTACTGTTTTATTATAATTGCAAATTTCGGTTTCCAAGAGGGAAAGGAGCTGGGCTCAGATCTGTGCCATTTCCAGACACCTAGTTTTCAAAGCAGCTTCTGCGGGGTTTTGCAGGACAAGGAGATAGTGTGAAGAGATTTATTCATTTTTCTCCCTTAGTAAACTGGATAAAGAGGGGATTCATACATATTAATATATTTCCCCCCCATATTCCCTAAACTTGCCCTGAGATCTCTGAAACAAACAAACCAGCCCTGTGAGATGAGCTTTCAGGCCTACTCTCAGAGAGGAGGCCTGCTGTCTTCCACCGGTAGGTAGCTGGCTGCACTGTCCCCGTGAAATCTGGACTCCCTGATCTGCTTTTGGATCAAAACCTTGAGCTACTCAGATTTTTTTTTTAAAATCCCTTCCTAAAAACCCCTCCTTTCACTGGGTTTGTTTGGAAGCCAAAATGCAACAGCCTGCAAACCCAGCCGTATGTTTTCGATCCTCTTGGACTATCCTTCCGTTTAGAGATGAATACATATCAGCTATAAGCATTTACCTCGCCCTTGGGGATACTTTTCTGGTGTTGGAGCCTTTTATTTTTACGCTCACATGTACTATCTGTGTTTAAAGTTCAGGGATCATTTGCATTTATACATTTTAAGAAAGGCCTGAGACGCCTTATCTGTCCGACAGTTAATAGTGGGAGGGTTTCCAATGAGACTATGAACAGGAGAAGCAATTGATTCGGATGATCCAAGTCTCATGCCGAGACAGGCAGAACTGAAATATACACTGTCTGCAATCCATTTAAAACGCATTCCACACGGATACAAATGTGAATTTTCCCGTATTCATTATAATATACCTACTTTCCCGTTTTAAAAATAGAGGGAAAGGGAGAGGAGAGAGATTTTCAGTTAATTTAACATCTATAAAGACAATGGATTTGAAAAGCCACCCGGACGAGTGACAGAATAAATACAATTTACTCTGTAATGATATAGGGTGTCCTGAAAACAGCAGAGATCAAGACTTAGCTTGTTAATTAACAATTGGTGGCGATTCTGTCTTGTGATGGTTTTCTGTCTTAGTTTTTACTCAACACACCAGGCGGCGGGGGAAATATTTGCGTTTCTCTACAGGGCTTGTCTAAAATTAGTGTTACACAAAAGTGAGTTATGTGGTTGTGACTTTTCCAGGAACAGGGGCAGTTTAGATTACAGGGGCACTTTTCTTCCAGCTAGCCCGAAGCGAAGGAGGACTGGTGGCTCTCCGGCTTGAGTTAGTAGTTTTCATGTATGTATTAGAAGAGTGTCGTGTTGTGTACCACGCAAATGGACTGCAGTTTGCTGTTTCAACACCTTGGGTTAGCGGAACCCCCCTTAGTGAGGTGTTCAGAGTGCTGCGTGTGTGTATCTTTTGTGCCACAACGTCCCCTCGCCTTGACTGTGCGCTTTTTGCGTGGGGCGCATTGTCGTACAACCTTCCTCAATAGCTGCCCCAAAGAAGTGAAATAGGATAGGCGAGGGAGAATTCATTTCCCTTTGTAACTGATTATTTGAGGGCATTGGGCAAATGGGGTATTTTAGCACGAGCAGACATTCAGACTTGACCAAAAAAAAGGAAAGGTGATATTTTCTGTCTCCCGTCAGGTTTGCAGAACGGCTGGCGAGAGCTGTGATAAATTCATACACCGAAACATGTTTGCATAAAATGAAGTGTGTGCTCTAAATAGTAGCAGTGGTTTATTTTAGCTCTCCGATTCCGGAATTTATACACACACACACACACACACACATTGCATACAGTATGTTTCTTTACTGCATGGTCTGGGATGATACCTTGGCTTTAAAAAATTCTACGAGCCGCACGGGGTTTGTTGGGGCGCATAAATGCGCTTTATATTTCAGTCCATGCGTTTGTTTCCCATCTTCGCAAGGGCGGGTATAAAAAAACAATTGCAAACCTTTGTAATGCCACGATCCAAGAGCGATGTTTGTATTTACCCAGCTCTGCCCAGACAAAACAGACTTCCTGGCATGCACTACGGCGACCAGAGTTAGGGTAACGCAAATCCAGTAGCTCACAAATAGACAAATTAGGTCACCTCCTATTCGCTGTTATTTTCGATAGATTATTTGGTATTTTTAAATCCATGCAGAAGCTCATTGTGTCCTTGAGATATTTATCTAGGGCCACAACTCTGCGAATTTCCCGGCATGAGCGTTAACCACTGTTGTTTTCAACTTGTGAGGTTTTTCCCCACCTTATCCTTTCTCATCACTATGAACTGAATTACCCTGGGGTGGGTTGGGGGGAAGAATCTCCCCCTCTCATCACCCACTAATAGAAAGCAATTTGATGGTCTGCTTTTGGCTGCCTTGGTTTTTTTTTTTGGGGGGGGGGGGGGGAGGGAAGGGGAGAAGTGAATAAGTCGGCCATTTTTATTTCAAACTGTTTGATCCCCATCAGAAAGGTCTGCCTTGAGGACCGGGCAGAGGGGGTATGGAAGTGAAGTAAATGCTGGGGGGGACAGGGGGTGCCCCCAGTGAGATGCAGAGGGGTGAGACACGGACTGGGGGCACGTTTCACGTCTAAGCATGCATTTCAAACCGCTATCCCCCTTGTCTGTCTCCCCCTCCCCCTCGCCTCCCCCCACTTCCCCGGCTGTCTCCGTCCGTAGGTCCGCGGACCAGGAAACTGAAGAAGAAGAAGAACGAGAAGGAGGACAAGCGGCCTAGAACAGCGTTCACGGCAGAGCAGCTGCAGAGACTCAAGGCGGAGTTCCAGGCCAACCGCTACATCACCGAGCAGAGGCGGCAGACCCTGGCCCAGGAACTCAGCCTGAACGAATCCCAGATCAAGATCTGGTTCCAGAACAAGCGAGCCAAAATCAAGAAAGCCACGGGCATCAAGAACGGTTTGGCTCTTCATCTCATGGCCCAGGGACTGTACAACCATTCCACTACCACCGTGCAGGACAAAGAGGAGAGCGAGTAGTCAGAAGAGCCCCAGCCCACATTTATTATTATTAATTATTATTATTGCCAGGGAAGGAAAATAAAATAAAAAAGGACTTGACAGTGGAAAGTGACATACTGAGGGGGACTTTGGACAGGTGCTATTTAAAATCAAATCTATTGTCTATCCATAGTATAAGGACACCAATTTAAAAAAAAAATGAACACTTACAAAAATTATCTCTATATAGCCAAACATCATATGATCTTGTATATATTTAATTTCAGGTAAGAAATATGTGTAGCGATCTCTAGTTGCTGGACAGTTTCTCTCTCTCTTTTGTTTGTTTTTGTTTGTTTTCTTTTGTTTCTGATGTCGTTGCCTCTTGTTTTTAAGTAAATGTCCGACTCTCGAATTTTCATTTTATTTTTTTTTCCGTGTGAATTTCTGTCTTTTTTTTCCCGAGAAAAATTGGATCCACTGACTGCGAGCCTGAACCCGCCGCTACAAGCCAAAGATTTTATTATGTTCAGAAATCTGTAGTCTGAAATAAAGTGTAGACTGTGTTCAGGATACAGGCTGGCTGTGCTTCTTTACTTGGTGTGTGTATATACACATACATAGATATACATATAAATATCTATACATATCTATCTTCATGGCTTGATTATTTGTGGGGGGTTTAAAGAAATTGATTAGTACAGCAATTGGCTAACCAATTCACATACACCTTTCAACAAAGGGCGAATACATTTTTAGTTCCAAAGCCAACCCCTTAGAAATCGGTGCTCCTGTCTTTAAAAAAAAAAAAAAAAACCAATCAAAATCAAACCAAAGAAACCTTTTCAATATCGAAATCATTCCTCCGTCTTCGTCGCCGCCCTCTTGCTTTTTTTGTTGTTTTCTTTTTACAGGAAATAAAACCCACTTCATAATAATACATCAGCAACTCCTGCAGGAAAATGTCATGAAACCTTCTGACTGTTTAGGGCTCCAGGACGTGTTGAAAAGGAATTTGTTTGACAGCTTCTTGTCTGATTCCGAGATCAGTCTCGTCCCATATTGAATTTCCACAGAGGAGCCTTTTTTTTTTCTTTCTTTCTCCAGGGCAGGATATACAGACTAGCAGGAGCGAACTAGAGGGAAAACGCTCATTACTTTGCAGTCGGTTGCTTAGCAGCATGGCCTAATGAATGGTACTTTCTCTCTGTCTTGAGCCTTTATCTCAGCCATTTTCAGGTTTAAAGTAAATTCAGTCACTTAAAGGGACTTCAAAGAAAAGAAAAGAAAAACGGAAATTATTTCGGCGGTGGGGGGGATCTAGGCCAAAAAGAGGTTCGAACAGCCCGTCAATGTTAAGAGTAGAAGTCAGTTTTAAGGCGGCTGGTGTGTTTGTAGCCACTGTGTGATGTGGAAAGTCGGGGGAGGGGGGGGGGGGGGCGGATTGTGTGGCCCGGTGCCTGGGCCATGAAGGCCGCATTGGGCATGCGAGCACCGCAGTGCTTGCGTTTTTTTGTCCTGGGTTTGCACATTCCCAGTTCACATTTTATTTGGTGTCTTCGTTGTGTGTGTGTTTTTAGAGACTTCTCCGGGCGTTTGCCCTTTCATATAGTCATTTGTGAGCGTGTGTGGATCACACATTGCCCTGGCCCCTCCTTTTAGTGCGTGAGCGGGACTAAACGCCTCACCTTTTTGGTGCCGTGGGTTATTTTCCATCCTTACCCCCCCCTTCCCTCCCCGGTCGCCTTTTGTCTTCACAATGCAATGGTTTGACTGTGACAAAACTCTGGGCCAGGCATGAGTATACAGGAAGGCTAGGAAATTACAGAAAATAAAGGTAATCACAGGGTACGGTGGTAAGTATAGCTTTCATATTTTCAGCTTTGTTTCAGAATATGACTATGATAATGCCTGGCTTCCCCGAGTGTATGTGCGTTTACCACACAGGGGCTGGAACCAAAGTGTAGCAAAACGCCTCCGCTCACGCTATGTGATCTAATTTATAAAGCCCCGCAACTTTGATTAAACCCACCGAGCGCATAGACTAGACCTGGAGCGCCCTGGGGGGGTAGAATTCGGAGTACACACGTTGTGCTCCTGGCGGCGCGCACTGTGCAGTTCTAATCTTGCACTCAGGCCGGAGGGGAGCCAGCCAGTGTAAACGGCTCAAGACTGGGAGGCAGTTCAGTGGTTACAGAATAAAACGCGGGGGGGGGGGGGGGAATCGAAAACTGAAGTGTAAACGGGGGTGGGTTTTTTTTTTTTTTTTTTTACCCAACACGCATTCGGGTATTTTTACCCTTCTCCACTGTCTGGGAGGACACCAGAGCCCCCGGGAAAGGGGCTCAGAAGTAAACGTCACACCCCAGCGTTAGACATGTGCAGGGAGCCGCCAAACAAGCCAGACCCTTTAAAACGCAACCCCGGTCCCTGCAGGTGGAAAGAGCTGGCAGGAAGTTTCAAAATGGGCTAATTCTGGATGTGTCGGCTCCTGGACTGCCAGGATCCACGAGGGAAGAAGTAGAGTTGCTGGAATATCTGAGGCGGATTCAGGGCCAGGCATCCCTGACAATAAGGGCCAATTGACAGCTATGGATGGTACCTATTGTAAAGCACAGCCACGCTTTGCATTGACCACGGCCATGCTGCTCCCTCCCGCTTCTGTCTACACCGCTGGGCTTTAGGGGACATTGCTGGGCTAAAGACCCTGCCTTTATTTCGAGGCAGGTGATCGGAAACGGGCTGTGTCCCCCGTAGACGGGACTGGAAAGGATCAGGAGCTGAGCTGTGGTTTTGACAAAGAGTTAGTAACATCTTTGGGTCCCGTGGCTTCCCATTCAAGCTGGACTCGGCGGGGATCGGGTGCCCTGCACCAGGTTCTTTCCCCCCTCACTGAGCGATCACGGCTGGTTTGGGTCTGAGCTGGACTGGCTGGTCAAGTTTCTTGGTCTAAGCCACTATCGCCAGCCGAGCGCTGAGCTTTCGGCTAGATAGGCCGAGCGTGATTTAAAAGTCCTGGGGTTGAAATCGACGCAGTGCAGCTCCATCCGAAGCCCTTAATATACACACGTTACACACACAGATATAAAGAATCGAATCACACCGCGCTCGTCTTCTGCACGGAAGAAAATAAACTGTCCGAACAACACCGACTCCTGGCAAACAACAGAAAGCGAACCTGGGAGATGCTCCCTGCACTGGTTTGTGGCTCGACGCCTTTTTTGAAACGCACCCGTCCTCTCCTCCACCCTTCCCTTCCCCAAGCAAGCCGCTGACTTTGCAAACTAGAAATGGTCACCCACCCACATTTGCAAATATGAGGCAGGCTCGCGTTTTATTGACTGCCCCCGGTCATTAAAGCTAGTTAATTGCCGCGATCATTGCCCCGGGATTATTTACAGACACTGCAAACCCCACCCAGGCACCACACCCCTCCTTTTATTTGCTGGGACACAGGCGGGGCTGGGAGGAAGTAGAAATAACAGCAGGCCAGCATGCAGATATTGGAGAGGACCAAAAAAAAAAAAAAAAAAAAAGTCTCCCATCTAAACGCAGCTGGCTGGGTTTCTCTTACCCGCTCGCACGCACTTTCCCTGGAGCTGTATACGAGAAAATGTAATTTCTTTTTACAATCGTCTAATTACTTTCCCTAAAGAGCAGGACTGTGCCGTTCACACAGCAGTTCCCGCAATGCCGGGTGGCAGTAGTGGTAGGGTTTTGTTTTCCATCGATACTGTTATTTCTCCGTAGATACAGCGGACCCTGCTTATTTTCGCTCCCATCGAACACTGTCTCAGCCATTTAGATTGCAATACGGATTTAAAAAATAAGGCTACATAATAGACCCATTTTTATTCCCTTATCATGAATTTCAGAGAAACACACTTATTAAACGGGGTCCTCTCAGTAAATCTACTGTGAGGCTTGATGCCCGGGGGAAATTTATGATATTAACATTTTATTTCCGAGATTGTTTTAATCATATTGCATTTTTCTGTACTGAGAGGGCCCTAGAAGAACAGAATAGTATGAGTGTACTTCGCAGCATTAAAGGCCAGGGATATTTTGAAAGCCACAACTTTTTGTTTACTCCGAATCCGTGGGCAGAGACTTCCAGGCACAAAGAAAACCTAGCTGTCTAACGCTGTAGTCTCATTTCATCAGCTCTACCTGCAGCGCAGGGAAAGGAACACGGAACATTTACATTTGAAAATGAAAGGCGGAATGAGTCTCGGAGAAAGCACAGCCGGCCAAAAAATCTTACGTGCTTTGGGAGTCGCATAAAGAATTGTCTTAACCTCTTAAGTGTCCCTCCGAGCTGGACAAATCAGGAATAAAAGTAGGACAGGAAAACACAGACCAGATCCAAAGGGAAAAGGAAGAGGATTATTTAAACAAGCCAGGCTTTTCAGTGTAATTATACTTTGTATGATTTCTTCCACGCATAGTCCAACAAATGCCCATCCGAGCAATGGCAGCCTCGCACAAGATACAGTTCACACGTCTACAGAGATCAATTCTGTTCCCACTGAAGTGGAGTTTTGCCATCAATTTCAGTGGGAGCAGGATCGGACGCATCTCACCCTCGGAATTACATTTCAGAGCAATACGACATAGCTATGTCTTTAAAAATCAAGGCTCCTTCTTCGGTCAGCACTCCAGTTAAATAAATACAATGCTATAGCGAACGAGGATTCAGTAGCTGCCAATTAGAGACACCTGTGAAAAGAATTAATTTCCTGTCCAATCACGTGTATTGGCAATAAAGTGTCTGTGTAGCTCTGTGTATACTACCACTTTACACGCCCACACACAAGCACACAGTATGTTTGACTGCCTATATGTATACATCACGCACGCTTTTAGAGGAAAGAAATAGGTGGAAATATGGGTCCCTAGGGCTGGGGCTGAGAGGTTAACAGATCTCCAAGCAAATAGTTTTCATAGCAGGGGTTCCCTAACTTCCTAATCTGACAGGAGCCAGGTGTGATTGGACGGGCTGCGTTAAATGGCTTCCTAACGGCGGCCAAATGTGCAAAGTTTGCAAAAGTTTAGCGCCGAAGGCAGAAAGTGTCAAGGCCACAGGGCAGGGCGGCCCCCTCTGCTCGCCAGCACCGAGTTCTCCAGAGTCGAGTGCTGGTTGGGGACATTTTGCTCGGCCGCTAGTGCACACGTGGAAGCAGATCCAGGGCCCGAGTCTTTCATCCCGGCTGGAGTGCTGCTGCTCAGGTGAAAGGGAAAGGCCAAGAAACACCAGCCGCTCCAGCTTGCTGTAAAAATCTACTTAGCTTCAGAAACCCGGCGTCTCCCCCTCCTACCTCAAACAGAGAATTAGGGTCAGAGCATGACTGCACCCTCATGTCTCCCCGAGGTATTGTTTTTTAATATCCAGCAGATTAACCCCCCCCCCCCCCCTTTGCTGATTAAAGAAATTAAATATTTGATTCTTTCAAACCCCATCAGGAGAAACCAGCTGATTGCCAGTGGCTTTCAGGGGCATCGCTGGCCCCTTGGCATTGAGAACCATAACACCAACTTCCAGATGCAAACTGGATTCCCATTTTCCTTTCTCACCAGGTCCCCCCGCCTCCCCCAGCAGCTCCACGCACGGATGGCGCCCAGATCACCCGACCACTGAAAGTTTTACTCCATCGCTCGCCTTTACTTTCGGGGTTAACACATGGACTGAGGCGAACAATAGGGGCTCAGATCAATCCCCTGATATTTTACATATTCAAATGGGGGCTGAAAAGATTGGGGGCTGGCCCTTTGGTCCTGGCAAACGACACGCGTTCATCTTTTGGCTTTTTTTTTTTCGAAGCCAGCTTCATTTGGAGGTGCATATACCGATGACTTCTGTCAGGGAGCTTGTTCCTTTGTGCCTCCTTCCAGGAATCAAAGCAGACACGATTGTGAAACCTATCTTTCCAGGTCAAAGGTCAGCTTTCACAATCCCAATTACAATGCTTTCTAATGATGTTGATCTTGAGAGCGGCAAGTGTTTTGATTCCCAAACAACCAGGTCTCTCGCTTTAGGGGAGGGTGGGGGGGGGGGACCTGTTTAAAAAACAAAACGTGGACGTGGTTCTGCCGTGGGTTAAAAACCTATCCAAGGAAGTAGGTGCTGCAAAGAATTGGTTTAAAAAGCCTTAATTTTTTTTTAAAGGGCTGCAGATCATGGCACAGGCTCGGACGCCTGCCGCAGTCTCAGAAGGGTAAAACGCACCATGAGGGTGACAAATATTTTGTACAGAATTCACAAAAGCCACCAATATGTATGTAAGGTGACCCAGCCTTTTTTACACTTTGGAAACAGCTGTCAGATTGCTCGGAACTTCTAGTCTGCATTCGTCATTTCCTTAGCAGAAGAATAATGTAGCAATAATTCCTGGGAAGTTAAAATCTTGTCAGCCATGCGCCTCCCAGAAGCCGGAGGCCAGACTAAAAGAAAGACAGTTCCCTTTTTGAACTGAGAATATCAGCAGACAATGAATTGATCTTTTCCCATTAAGTAATAAATAGTTCAGATAGAGCGCAAAGAAGTTTTACCAACAAAAGCTCCTAAATATATATTGATCTAGCTCTGTTCCTATGGGTGTGTGGGGAGAGATTTGCTTTAAAACAGGTGCTTTTATTTGTTTTGTAACACACCTACGTATGATCTATTGCAGAATACAACTGACTTTCCCCCCCAGTACGGTTGCTAATGTGAATTTTTTGATGATAGTATTTAATCGTTGTGCTATTTGGAGTGACCATGCCTGTTACTGTCGTATATTCTGATGTGAACGTGTTTAGCTGCACAATAATCATTTATTGACTTGCAAAAAGAGAAATTCTTTCTTATTATTCTGCCCAACTCGCTGCACTAAAACAGCAGGCTGGCTTTTAAAGAAAATCCGATGTTGTCCTCAAAGATCAGTAAGTTTGGGAATGCTTTTGGTTTTAACAGGATTGTTGCAAAACAAAACAAAGCAAAAAAGCAACAGTGTGCTCAGTTCATAACTAGCTAAGAAATAATCTCCTGACTGGTAAAAAGTACAATGAAAATTTCTATTTCATTCTGAAAGCATCGGGAAATACATGTGGCAAAACATCAACAGTCTAAAATTCAGAGGAAAGGATTCTGAATTCCAGGTTTAAAAAAAATCTTTAACTTCCTCTCTTAGTAAGAGATTTAGGCGTACAACATATAAACCACACTCTTCTTGGTATGACTATTAACAGAAGAACAGAAGGTGTATTTTTGGATTTTAAATCTCCTTTTAAACAGGTTTAAAAGAATGTACGCAAACTTGCTAATGAAGCTCTTTCTTCCAGTTGAGTAAGTCGGTGAACCAGACTTTGGTGGAAGTAGGAGACATTTTCTCTGAGATCTGATCTTTACTGGACCAGGTGAGCAATCCCCTTCACTGGAGAAAAAAGAAAAAAAAAGATTTTGTTTCTTTGTCACTTTATTATTTGCATAATAAAACTTTGTGTATTGTAGCAAACCAGAGTCAGAAGGAAAATGGTTTACTGACTATGCCAATTATTATTATTATTTTTAAAGTGTCTTTGAAACTCAAAACCTGTTCTGAAAATATCTATCATGATTCTTTTAAAACCAAAGGAAAAAAGAAAAAGAAGAAGAAAAAAGCGAATATAGCCAACAAATTGGCAGCATTGCATATAAGATAACTCTTATAGTTTTAGTTTATAACTCTTTTAGTACGACTTACTACATTGCTTTGCGTGGATATTTTTGACAGAGTATCTGAGTTATAGAAACCAATTTTCCCTGTTTATACTTTGTTTGAACGATGAAATTCAGTGAATTAAAAAGTTGATTGAACTGTTCAGATTATTCAGCTGCTTTATTCCATTTTAGATCGGGGAAGATAGTTTAGAATATGCGTGTGCCTGTCTCTAACGTACAGATCATATAGACTTTCCTACATAAGGATCAGACAAACATAGTTTACTCTGTTTTCTTACTCTTACGATCTTTGCTTGGTTGGATTTCAAATTGCGACATTATCAATACTTCCCCACGCTGCTGTCTTTATCTAGGAGCAATGGAGTTGAGCTTTATGGCTATTTTTTAGAAGGAATGCAGTGATCTCGGAAGGCATGGAGCAGGGTAATACTAGGAACTGTATCATCATTGTAAAATCAGAAGGCGTGAGAGGAAGAATAGGGCGTGCTGAAACAATCCCACTCCGATGTTTTTTGAACCACAGGCATTGTATGCAGCAATACACAGTCTTGACTTTATGGCAGAGACTCACAGGGCCTATTCCGCTCCAGTCTGTATAACAGACTTTAAGCCATGCCTATAGCAGATAACTGCACATGGCACTAGAAGTTTAGGGATCCTTTTTACTAGGGAAGTTTGATGCCAGGGTAAACTTTCCAACAGTCGGGCGAAAAGCGCGTCTTCTTACAGAGAACCAGGAATGAAACTTTAAATGAAACCAGGTTCTCAAAAGCCAAGAGATGGATTTTTAAATGAGAGATGTCAGGGAAAAATACTTCACAGTATGAATCTTATTTGCCCTCCCTTAAGCCATTATGGTGATTTGATGGCGGTTTGAGATACATACGGAGGAAAAACTCGCCGTCACAAAGACAGCCGTGCATCTGATATGCTGTGTTTATGGCTGTCTAACTACTTTGAATTACCTCGCCTGCACTTGTAAATTACAGAACCACAAACCTCTCCACATCACTTTAGGAGATTGACGCTAGGTACGCATCTCCGAGGAGGGAAAAACCCAGCCCCAGCTTTCCATCCAGATAGGGAACTGAGCAAACGACAGCGGGAGCGGGTTTCAAAGTGATAGCAAACTTTCCAAGCCATGGGGTCTATGTTTAAGAGTATCACAGAGGGAGAACGGGGGGCGAACTACCACGAAGCGACTAGCCTGACCTTCTTAATTGCACCGAGACCGAGGATTGATCACCACAAGGCAGTGGATAAAACAGAAACCATTCAGCGGGGCTGTCCCTCTCAGAAATGAGGCCCGCATGCTCAACACGCACAGGTGAACAGGAAGGGATACAGCCACACCTGCACGCCGCTGAGCTTTTTGCAGAAGCTTCGGGGGTGATGAAAAGGAGAGAATTTGCCTGGTTTTCAAGTGTACTTTTGCATCACCTCGTCTGCGGCGCCACATCTGTTTCACACAGCTGGCATCTGGTTAAGATTCAATAAACAAGATCAATACAGAAACAGATTCTGCTTTGA
Source organism: Emydura macquarii macquarii (assembly GCF_026122565.2). NCBI lineage: Eukaryota > Metazoa > Chordata > Testudines > Chelidae > Emydura > Emydura macquarii. Next base: position 98,781,481 of record NW_027131390.1, on the reverse strand, counting down.
ATACAATTAAAAAAAAAACTGCAGGGAGGTGAGTTTTATTTATCAGCCTCCATAGCTTTTGTCTGCTTGATACATTTGCACCGGGGCTAGCCCAATGTTGTTAGTTGTGGTTTCACAGCGTCAGGCATAGATTCTTCCCCCCCCCTCCAGAAAACATGGTGCATCCATGCTGGTGTTTCTTCGAAATGTGCCTGGGTTGGTTGTTTCGGTGGTCTTGGTGCTGCATAAACAATCACAACGATGCAATGGCAGCTCTGGGGCGTGTGGAACAGCTGGAGACTTTCCATGGCTTTGGTTCTTCCCTTAATGTTTTAGCACTATGGCGTTGTGTTTTGAAAACTTTGCAAAGAGCGCGGTAACGTTTCATGTATTTCCAAAAAACCAGGGACACCCACCGATCTTTTTCGTTGTTGATTTGTATGGGATTTTTTGCTTTGAGATTAGGTAATCTTTCCCCCCCCCCCCCCAGCACTTAAAAACCCAAACATGAAAGCTGTCACCATCGCGAAAAAGAGTGAAAAGGGAGAACTTTCTGGCAGTATTAGGCACAGTGGATTTCAAATTATGCATCCAACAGATCGTCATCAATAATATGTCACTGGGCAGAGATAAACATGAGGGGATTCCCTTGTATTGACTAGAAACATGACTCGGAAATCCGAGTGGATGTACATACACCACACTTCAAGGTGTCATCTTTTCACTAGAGGGCCCTTTTCAGGCAGAATGAGCACGACTGTGGCAATCTGTGTATATGTACATATGTACATATACATAAATATATATATATATATATTAAATGCTCAGTGAAAACTGCTGTTTCTATAAAAAACCACATCTCCACTCCAAGCATCAGACTTGGCCAAAAGGCGAAGCTGAAAAAAGAAATAATATTTGAATCATAAAGCCAGAAATAAGGTCCATCATGGATGCTTTATTTCTTACCGGTAAGCTCAGCAATGGAACTAGTGGACAGGATGTGAGCAATAACTGATGTTAATGTTAGGTGCGATCAGCCATCTCTTTTGGAAAGAACAAAGCAGCCTTTAACTGCCCTCGAATAAATAAATCATAATTGTTTGACAGTTGCTCATTACAATAAAGTTGACAAAATCTTCCAACAATTAGTTATGCCCTCTCTTCGCTCTGGTAAATGTCTTGTTAAATGTGATTAATGTTCACAGAAACAGTATTTGCAAGATCTTTACTGGAAACTTAGAAGTGCTGAAGCTTTGGCAGGAGAAAAATGCAGAATCTAAAAAGGATACCAATTCATGACAGGGCCAAAGCTAGCCTGGGGTTTCTGGATTTAAAAAAAAACAACAGAAAAAACAAAACAAAAACAAAAACGGAATCATGCTTATTTAGTTGAACTGGGTATTTTCTCACAATCCAAAGATGCAATTTTAACGGAAACATATCACACTAACTCCAGTGTACGTTTTGCCTGAGTAAGCGTGCAAGGTGGGTCCCTTCAATATAGGGGTTGAATGCTTAAAAATGTTTCTATGGGAACATTACATGTTTTTCATGTGGACTGTGCCACAAATAATTACCCAAAATTAACATTCTTCTTCTTCTTCTTCTTAGTTTTTCAGTAACACTCAGAAGCCCTAACTGAGAACAAAGTTCTTTCTTACTGTGCTAGGAGCTGTACAAACACATAGGAAATACAGTCTCTGTACAAAGAGCTAACAGTCTAAGTAGACAACAGGCAAAAGTTTGAAGGGGAAACAGAGGCACAAAGGGGTGAAGGCCTAGACTTTTTAATGGGAGTTAGGCACCTAAATAAAAGAACTGGCCCAAAGTGACTTGTTCAAGGTTATATAGGAGATCAGCCAACAGAAGGTCAGCTATAGAGCCAGAAATACATTTGCTGTCTCCTGATTCCCAGCACAGCATCATACCCAGACTATACTGCCTCCAAAAGTCTGACTTTAACACCCATTGAAAGTTTGATGTCAACACATAAGAACAAGGATAGTCAGAGTTAAGACAGAAATTGTGGGTTAACTCTGTGTTATTGACCCAAACTTCACTGATGTCATGTATCATGGGTCAAATTCTTACTCAGGCAAAACGCCCATTAGCTACAATGAGGACAGCTCCTCTGCAGCTATTAATTTGGCACAGCATTATTGAAGTCAATGGAGCACTGCCAGTTTATATCAGCTGAGAATATGGCCCTGACATTTTTGCCTGAGTAAGGACTACCGTTCTGGGCCAAGCAGATACTGTGAGAACTTGGCTCTTCTACACCAGGAAATTCCTTACACACTTTTCAGCTGCACCAGTGCTACCAATGCGGTATGTCCTAGTCTAGACCAGATGCAGATATTTTTACAACAGTGTCATCGATGTCCACTTGACACTAGAGCTTGGCTACTGGTAGCACTGGTGCAGATGCATCTGTGCTGAAAAATGAGTGAGAAGTTTCCTAGTGCAAAAGCAAACCCTAGGCACAAGCAGTGAGCTATAGGCAGAGTAACACCAAAGAGAACGAATATCTCCTTGCTTAGGTGGATTTGGTAATCATATCTTTAAGGAGGTTTTCTGGCTTTATTTAATTTGTTGTTTTTCTTTAGTCATATGAGAGAGAGAGAAGATCTCTGGTGGGAATGGGCACAAATATCGGTACGTGTATATAGGGTTTAATATACAGTTAATTTATTCGAGATGTATCTGTTGTATGATGTCTCAGGTAAATACATATTAGATACTGACATATATCCCATAGACAATATTAGCCCTTTCAAAGTTATCACAACATTTGTGATATAGATCTTTTATATTTCACTCTTTAAAATGTGCACCACTTACTTGATAGCCCACACAAGCTCTGTCAAAGGAACCGGCATCTCTTGTATTGTTTCAGTCCACAGAATGAAGCTGATCTGATATGACAAGAGACGGTGGGAGTTTTGCCACTGAGTTCAGTGGTAGCAGGATAGGGCTCGTAGATATGAATGGTAAAAACACAGCCTCATTCTGATTTAATTGACACCGGCATGAGGTCAGTGGAGTGATACTGCTGTACAGCACGTGTCGGTGAGGGCAGAATTAGGCCCCAAAGACCTTATAAATGCAGATCTGCCAACTTCCACGCAAAGGTGTATTTAAAAGCAAATATCAAAATTGCCTAGACCACAGTAATAGATTAATGGCCTGCACAGTGCTGTAGATATGAAAAAAGAGAAAACCAGGCATGCACAAATCCCAAATGAATCTAAAACTGTATTCTGCATCTCACCTGCTGCACCGAAAGGTCAGTGTGAGTTGTTAATGCCTATCATTTTGTTTTTATGTATCTCATTTATGTCTGCTTCTGAACACTGGGCCAGATCCTGAACTGGGGTCAATTGTCATAGCTCAATAGAGACTTCAGTAGAATTATGCTTTGCAACAGTTTAGGATTTGGGTCCTTATGTTAATGACCACAAGACAAGCCCTAAGATTCCAATGACTTTAATTTAATGAATAAAATGACCAGGATTTGTCCCTCTAAGTAATACAATAGATAAAAGCCAAATGATTGGAGCTGTACTAATTTTCAGAAACCTACTGGTCCTCCTAGTGTACTAATACTAGTGAAAATTACTGATCTTACATTCTTTGCACACCCCAAAATCCCATTGAAGTCAATGAAGTGAGTCAGTGGCTCAGATCCTCAACTGGTAATAAACTGATGCAACTCTATTGATTTCACTGACATGAAAGAGGGTAAAGACAGACAACAAAATTCCCTTTTGACTTCCATGGAACTATGCTGATGTACACCAGCTGAAGATCTAGCCCTGTGCCTTCAGTGGGAGTTCTGAGTATGCAAGAAATGCAAGATCAGGCCTATCTTTGTATTTTATCGAGTCTTATGTCTTTGCAGTGGATTTTTGTACTTAGATATGCCTTACGTATTTGTAGGGTGTCACTACCACAACCTTGTAAGAGTTAGTTGGGTGGTTTCTTTAAAATTATAAAACTTCCAAGCAATTTATGACGATCTATTTCTAATAAATTATGAAATGAGTTACAAAAAGCATACAAGTGACTGAACATGAAATAACATACTTCTTTATATATTAAAGAACAAATCCTGATTTTTTTCTCAGTGAATGCAGATTTATACCCATGTAACTTGGATCAGAATCTGTCCCTTAGACTTTATCACTCTGGCAAAACTGTCATTGAAATTAATGGGAATTTTGTATGAGTAAGGACTAAGTAAAGCTGAGTCAGGGCTTCAGAATTTGGCCCTAAACAATACCCAAAATGTTAGATATTTAATTTATTATAGATATACCAAAATAAACTTAAAATATACTCATGATGAGCGCTAGAGGGTTTAAAATAAACAGTACTATTCTCCATGTACAGAATCAAAGAACATAGGTCTGGAAAGGAGTTCTTAAATCACCTAGGACAGCCTTTTGCATCAAGCAGGATACAAAGTTACACTAATCCTGCCATAAATATGTCTAACCTTATCTCAGGCATCTTTAATGCTGGTGCCATAATTATCTCACAAGGCAGTTTATTCCGTTGCCTGATTATCTGTGCTGTTGCATTCTCATTTTTTTTTATTTCTAGGAAATCTCTTATTTAGACTAAGATGCAAAAAAATGTTCACCTGTCAAAGGAGTTCACTGGTCAGTAAAAAACAAACAAAACAAAATACACAAAAACACCCTGAAGTGACCATTCTTGAATGGCAGTGACCATTTGAACCTGTAAACCTTCAGTTATTAAATAACAGAATTATATGTGCATTAATTTATGCTATACATGCAATGAACAAGTAGCTTTTAGAATTAACCCTGAATAAACAAATGCAAATATTATAATGTACCTCTTTAGAACTATATTTTGGGTTGGGGGAGATATGGAATTTACCCCATTGTAAGAAAATTAAAAAACGGTGAACTAATCATGAGTTCACATGATTTACTATCACAACAGATCCACTGAAATTACGTGAACACTTTGAATGAAGACCATAGAAAGCCTGTCTAGTCCAGCCAGTCCTTTTTGCCATGAAGGGTCTGATTTGCATGAGTGCAGGATTGTACTCAGTATGTCATTTTTATGTTCAATTCATTCTTTACATATAGAAATAAAGGGTACTGCAGGATCAAGCCCCAATTATCAATATTTTGCTTTGTCATATTTCACAATGGCATCCACAGCAATAAATACATATTAATCACAATTATATAGTAAGACGAGTAAATACATAGCATTATTGAAAAACATTGTATGGTGAAAGTATAAAACCTTGGGCTCCAATCCTGCTCTCACTGAAATCAATAGGAATTCAGCCTTTGGCTTCAGTAGAAACAAGAACAAGGTGTACTCTCTTTATAGAAACATTAAACTTAAGCAGACTAGTGTGTGCTCAACAGTTCTCTATTGTTTCTCGCTTGTAATGATAGTTTCTCATGTGAAGTTTATATATTCTTTCACAATAAATACATGAAACAGTTAATCCAATGTTACATTGTTTAGGAATATTTTACTTGCAAATGACCATCATTTCTTCTCTGCTCTGTTTGTTCTTCTGAATGTCTGTTTTATATTCCAGAAATGGAAAAACCATTCCTTTAATGCACATTTCTTTCTGATGATAATTGCTCTTTCTTGCAAATTTCGTGACTCCAAGAGCTAGTCTATATTTTTGATCAGTAATTATTGAACCACAATGGAAAAGTATGTACATGGTCTGGGAAAAACCCCATTTTATTATATTTAGATTATCTACTGGACATAGATATTTTCCAAGGTGATTCTAAATTACTGGTAATATAGTACCATGATGGATGTTTCTTTCTTCTTCCTCTTTTGATAACAGCTATGATATATATGTTAGAAACACTGTATGTTCATCAATAATATTCTGTCTAGCTTCATTGTGTGTGTACCATGGGACAGATCCAGGGGAATGATCAAATTCCATACAGTGCAGATCTGGAGGGGAGTGTGTGCAAAGGTGTTTAATCCTGCTCTCATTAATATCAGTAGGCGTTTTTCCATTGAATTCAATGGGAGCAGAACTGGGTCCAAAACTAGCATTTTCAATTATATTCGCATTTATCAAAGGTCAGTTAAATTATACGGTCACTTCAAAACTATTCTTCAGAAACCAGATTAATAATCAGTTGTGCGGGGCACTGGCCTAAAAGTGTCAGTTAGGATCTACTGAGACACATCCATTTCTTAAAGAACCAGTTGGCACCAGTGGCTTGTAGTAGTAGTTGATACAGTCTAGGTGTTAAAACAAGGCATTTGTTTTTGAAATGACCTAGATAGCCTGTCAGCGTTTGCAATCCAGCTTGAGAACAGTTGTGCAAAGCAGACTGTTTGATGTCCAGGCGGATAGTCTGCCACCTTGGGCGGGATCCAAGTTTTCCAGGGAGTTCAAATTATCACTTTATAGTATATAAATACTAGCATTTGGCAACAATGAAATGGTGATAGGGATACTGCCTATAAATAATCTACTTCTTCCTCCACTGGCATGAAATGCTGAAATAATATAGTGCATTATGAGTGAAAGGTGTCGAAGACTGGATTTGAAACAGCATAATCCTTATACTGAAACATGAATGCAGCCGAAAGGTTCACCTGCCAACTCAGCCACAGCCATAGCTTGCCTTTTAAATGAGTTCATGGTGTTTTCCTCGTCTATTATTATATCTACATCTATAAGAAGCAATAAACAGTCTAAATAAATCATTAATGTTCAGCTTTATAATTTACAGATCCATTATACCTTTATACAATTTACTAATATTTATCTAGATGAACTAAGTGGTGCAAAGAATTTAAACCTGGTAAACATGCTGTTTATTGAATTATTTTGTGCATGCTAAGAAAGTAGCTCGCGGCAGAATTAAATTATTTAAGGTTATTTTCCTGTATCATGTAGATGCAGTATAAGCTTCGTTTTTGGATTATGATTTGTATTATGAAATGCTTATCAAGTGTTTTTCAAAGATTAGTTTAGTTTTAATTAAATAAACCTTTCTCAGGAGAAAGCTCCCAACTATTCTTCATACCCAGAGGCTACCATACTTGTTGTTTTTAATTATGTTTCACTGTTACCCAAACTGCTTTGGGTACTCCTGCCCAATTAAATCAAAGACACGGGCTTCTTATACACAATATGTTTAATATTTAATTTTAATTAAATTAATTAAATTGTTTATTTAATTTTATATGCATTATTGTGCATAGAGCAATGCAAAATTTATGATAGGAAGAATTTGTGGAAGCTTTCAAACAAGCTAATTACAGAGGTAAAAAGAGACTGCCACCCTGTTCCTAGGGAATAATCATCCAACCATAAGGAGACAGCAAAACCAGAAGTTATTTGGATAAAATAATAGGCAGTTGCACCGTATTAAGAATTATTTGTTTTACCTTAGTTTATCTTGTTACTCTTACTTGCTTATATTATAAAAGGCTGCACCACAGTCCTTTCTCACAAATTGAATAGGTAATCAATTATACATTTGTGTAACTAAAACTAAAGCTATATTTTCACTTTATATAGGGGTCTATAATATAAATGTATCAGGACTGTTAAAGATCAGCAGTTCACATGGTACAATAGACACTCCTAGACACACCAGTGTTTTTCTGTTCTTTTAACAGATCTATTCCTTTCACAGGTAATCAGTTAAGAGAGCTCTGCTGTTTTATTAAATGGACTGGAACACAGAAAATTCATTTAACAGTTCCATTCTTTTATTAGGTCAAATTTCTTTTGCAGTTTACCTTCTCGTGTGGAGAGAGTTACATTTTTCTAACACACTTTTTCATTTCAATGGACATCACTGTATTTCTGTTGCTGTTAGTTTGGTGCATGGACAGTGGATTGTTTTAAGCAGGTCTTTTCCTTTAACAGGCATCTTTAGGTAGATATAGGTATAGACAGAAAGAGATTTTCATGTAACATTGGTCCACATTATTTTTATAGTAAATAATTAATACTGAGGATAAACATAAAAATAATCCTTCCTAAAAATAGTTTTTGTGACTAGCTAAACTCTAGTGTGTATAAGAATACAAATGTGTACATACTATATAGGGCTATTTCAAAGCCCACTCAAATCCATGGAAGTCTTTCTATTGACTTCAATGAGGTTTGGATCAGGCTTTAAAAGTTTAGTTCTGCAATACTCAAGTAGATGAACCTCCCTTTGAATTTAGCATGCATTCAACAGGAATTTAGCTTCAGTAAGGACTGCAGAATCAGGCCCACACATTAATCCAATTGGAAAAAGGCCTGTAAATTCAAAACAGTTTCATCCATAAGAGATCACACTATATTTCTTATATGTATGTGATTGCTATGCTAAATATGGTCATGAAAAAAACCATCTCAGTTCCACGAAGAGTATATGCATTATATGAAACCAAACCAAACCAAACCAAAAAAAAAAAAAAAAAAAGGAAAATGCTTCATTTGATAGACACCATTTCATTTAGTAGAATTACAGGACACTTTTTTAGAATTTACATTAGCATTATCATTTCAAAATACTGGTACACATTTTTTTCCTTTATGATACTCACTTTCCATACTTAATTGTTAGCAATTTACAGTGAAACTCAATGCATTACTTATTTGAGTATTACAGCAGTGAAAGCAAATATAAATAAATTTACCCACATGGATTATTCATATAATAATTAACAACTCCTAACCCCAAGAGCAGAAATGCTAAAAAAAACATCTCTCTTCAATGTTATAGATATTCATATTACAGGACTTTTGTTTCAGCAGATTAAATATTATCATAAAAAGTAGCTGATGATGCTGTAAATTAAAAATCAGATTGGGGTTGACTTTACAGCAGTTTTTTTTAATTTAATACAATTACCCATTAGTGGCTAAACATTAGTTTTAAATCAGCAGCAGCTGTCACAAAGACTTTTCTCTTAAAACGAATGCTAAGAGAATTTAGGATTAGAGAAATGTTAACTGATATACAAAATCTGGAAAGGTCTTAATGAAAGAACACATATCATAAAGACTCATCTAGGTATAGTGTTATCTACTTCATTCTATACTCCTATATACACAGTAATACTATGTATGCATAATACATCTGCCTTACATACATACATGTATTGTGGAGCAAATCCACTAGAGTTCACAGAGATACAGCCATATCTCAGAGCGCTCAGAATTAAACAAGATAAAGGAACAAGTTAGGATGGGACTAAGCCTTGTACACTAGCTTTGTGACATGTAGGAAAGCAAGTGTGTTTGCACCAGAGTGTTCATTGATATTTCATATTTCCATACCATCAAGTGTACACAGCAACATTATAGAGGCAATATTGTGTGATTATGTTCAGTGCATGTTTGATACATGTGAAAACTTGACTTAGAAATATTTGCATGAGAACAGAGAAAGATCTCGTGTACATAATAAATAGGAAATGGCTTATTCAGATCCCTCCATATAATTCATAGTCAGTTAGTGCATGACTGTGTGTGTGTGTGGATGGTGGAGTGGAAGTTTTGGGGATTCCACACAGGCAGTGCACACTCCTTGCATGGAGTTCAGCTCCCTGTAAGATATGTGTTCACATGAGAGGGGTGGGAGGAGCAGTGTGGAGAGATGGGACTGTTGGATTGCTGCTATATGGAACTGTTGGTCACTGATCGCCACAGAGACAGGTTCCAGGATGAGTAGGGGGGATACTACAGTTTTTGTCATGGAGAGGATTCATAGTCACTCTGCACTCATGGAGAGGATTCCCTCTTCAGCTCCCTGAGGAGCTCACCAACGCATAGCTCAAGTAGGGCCCTGATTCCCAGAAACTGGGCTGTCATGAAAAAAAAAAATCATAAAAGAAGCATTTTCTTGGCACCTGCCCCAACATTTCTTGCTCAAGCAAAACTGAGACTGGCGTCTCTCAAAACAAAAATCATATAACTAATATATGAATTTAACGTGATGTAACTGAAACCAGACATTCCAAAGGTAAAAAGAAATGTTCTTGCATTGTAAGCAAATCGCATATCTGCAGGAGACAACACAAAATGCTCCTGCCCTTAATAAAGCATGCAGAAATCTGTAAATAAGGCTAACAGCTTAAATACAGTTACACACCTGCAAGGAACAGGGCTTTACAATGTATTGGCCTTAAATTATATTTTCCTGGCTTCTCTTGGTTTCACCAGATTACCTGTTCTTTACATTTAATCTTGTTTGCAAATATGTTTTATTCTTAAATCTTTTCAGAAAAGCATACTAAGCATATGGCATTTGCCCAGTTTCTCAGGTATCTGTTGTGCACTGTGAGTTTTATATAAACACATACTTTGGACTTTATAAGCAGTTTGACGTTATCTCTCCAATTAAATACCAATGTTATAGGTACTTTAATGTATGTATGTTTTACCTGATGAACTTAACGTAAAAGCTGCTATATAATCATTGATAATCAATGATTGAATTAACCTCGTTAACACATGCCCTCTTCACTGTGATGTAACTTACCCATCCTTGCATGTGTATATATACCTACCAAACTGAAGTTTCTACTTCATGCATCTGACGAAGTGGGTTTCTGCCCATGAAAGCTTATGCCCAGATAAATGTGTTAGTCTTTAAGGTGCTACAGGACTCTCGTTGGTTTTTTATATAATCATTGTAGCATCCTGTGCAAATATTTATGGGTGTATTAATAGGGCAAGCATGAGAGACCAGGGCCCAGATCCTCAAGGGTATTTGAAATCATTGTGAGTTTGGTGCCTAGGTACCTTTCGCAATCTGGGCCAAGGTTCATGTATTCTCATGCACCCCAAATTCCCATTTCTGGGTAGGCACAGTATCCCTGTTCACACAATAGATACTAATAGTTCGACAGGAACAATCTATGAACTAAGACACATTCACATGTTAGAATTTATAGCTTTAACAGGGTTGGTTTGGTCTAGCAAGTTCAAATCACCCTCCTTTCAAAGGGCTTAAATCAAGTTTTATACCGTAGACCATAGCAGCTCTTAAACACCGCTCTGTCCTTTGCACACCATAAACTCCCACTTTGTCTTTGGGCAGGATTGGGCCCCTGATGGCTACCCAAGAGCTGTTACTGTCTCCCAGCCCAATCCTTCACACAGGTTCCCATAGCACGTCTACACAGAATGAAGGGTTAGCCACTTCCATGGCGTCATTGCCCAAGCTGTGCTCTCCCCACTCTGCATTTAGGTAATCCCCTTAGAAGGTGATCCAGGGGCAGCAGCTGGCTGTAGAAGCCCTGGTAGTGCAGCTACATTGGCGTTACACCACAGGCAGAGCCAGTGGGGGGACAGAATCAGTGCAGAAGCACAGGGCTTCTGCACGGACAGCCCTACCTTCCTGTTGGGTCCAAAGGATCCGCAGGGCTTGCTCCACAGAACCCTACCCACAGATGGAACAACCATGGAGAAAATGAAACGAGACTTGATCCCATGGGTATTCTCCTTGGGCCCAGTACTGTTGCTTATTCAGTGAAGAGTATCAGGTAGAATACAGACAAATGAAAAAAAGACACAAACCCTGACCCAAGGAGCTAACAGATTAGGCAGAGACCTGGCAAGGCGAGGGAAGACGGACCAGAGGGAGAAGGTGGGAGGATGGGAGATGAAGGTTATTGAATGCGAGTCAGCTTAGCAGCACTGCACATGCACCCAGCTTGTCTTTGCCTTGGTGTTGGGTTGGTGTTAACCACTCTGTCCATATCTTGGGGGGGTCATTAATAAGCACAAACACAACCATAACATACTTGCAGTATGTAAACAATTTTCTCCCTTGTCCCTTTGGCACCCCCCAGGCTTTGCCTCCTCGTTCTATAGTAGAATACCGGTTTTGGTACAGAATCTATTTTCACAACCACTGTACATCTGCCATCTTTTTACATCCATTATGTTACGCGAAAAACACTTTTCATTATATTAAAAATTATATTTTAAAGCGCTGGCTTCTCTTTCTCATATCTCCCCCCCCTCAGACTTTCCTACAGAGTTCTCCATTCACTTCACTGCAAGCAGTCAGACTGTTCCCCCCCAGGGAAATGAACATGGCATTAGAGCAAGGCGCTCTCAGGGCTGTGAAGATTCAGCCACCTGGGCCACAAGGAATCTGGACCTGCCCCATGAAACTGACTCATACAGGGGTTGGGCCACTAAAGCAGAATCCCGGGTCTAGGGATGGAGTCCAGCCTGGCTCCCTCTCCTCTTCCATAGCTCCTGCTCCAGCAGCTGCCAGAGCCTGTCTTTGACATCCCCGTGGGTGGCTGACAATTTTAATGGGACTGCTCATGTGAGTGAGGATTGAAGGCTTTATGGAAGGGTAATTTTGACCTGGTAGAGCAAAACAACTCCGCTGGAGCTATTAAGAGCTATCATGTAAACCCTTCTTAATTCTGGGATTACTGACCTGGTCACCCCAAACAAATGCTGATAAAACCTTAATTCCGCACCATTCAGCTGCACAATTTCTATATGCCACATACGTACAGGAAAACATATTTTTGCAATGGGTTAGGAGTTTTAAAAATATTTTATTCTAGTTCTAAGTAAATCTGACTTTAGAGCCAGTTACTATGGGTACGTTTACAGTGCAATTAGACACCCGCGGCCAGCCCATGCCAGCTGACTCGGGCTACAGGGCCCAGGTTAAGGGGCTGTTTAATTGCAGTGTAGATGTTCAGGCTCAGGCGTCAGCCTGAGCTCTAGGAACCTCCCACCTCCCTGAGTCCTAGATCCTGAGGGTCACCTGAGCTCAAATGTCTACACAGCAATTAAACAGCCCCTTAGCATGAGCCCCATGAGCCTGAGTCAGCTGCCATGGGCCAACCACAGGTGTCTATTTGCACTCTAGTCAACAAATGCACTATTTGCATTTGTATCTTATGTGTCTAACTGTGCAAGGCATAGAGGGACCTCAAAAATGACTTAAAATCCACTGTCTTGAGATGCGCCATGGCTAGAAGCACGTCTATCACTTCCCAGTGGTATAAAGCTTCCATCTTCTAGCCCTGCAAAGCATCATCAGTGGCATCCTTCAAATGTGTCCCATTTTCATAGACAGAAAAATTGTTACTTCCCCAGGGCTGAATCTTGCCCCATCCTAGGCCTCAGGCCAGGGTAGTTTGGGGTGGGTGAGTAGAAATTCCATGTTTGTGAGAAATGGAGGAAACATTGGCTGGCTGATTAAAAAAATGAAGTTGATCGGAGGTTTGAGATGTTAGCCTAACGAGATGGAGAGCTGGATTAGTGAGAAGAGCGCAGGTCAGATGATCAATGGATGGTGCACAGTAAGCTTATTTATTACATAGCTCCATAGTTTATTCTAGGACTGGATAATTTCATAAATGGAGACCATCTCCAGGCACACACACACAATGTGTGTATGCATTTCTCTGCATATGTATGTGTATATATTTATGCTGTATGTATGCATATGTAATTAGATATACACACACACCCCCTTGAGGCAGGGCACTTTATTTTCTCTGCATTAGACAGAAGCTGACCCGATACACAGAAGCCTTGTATGCCAGGTTTAAGGCTAGAAGTAATTTTGTTCAGTGAAGTAATTAAGCCCTTGCAATATGGATTTATAGTAGAAGCACTATCAGCCTCTTAATTTAAAGAGCAATCTGACTAAAGCAATGTGAAACGAAACGCTGTATTAATACTTGCCTTTATTAGCTATGGCATTCATGAAAAGAAAAAACCCCTAAAAAACCCTCTAAAGCAGACAATAACTTTTGTTTTCGGAGATGTACGTTACAGGAACTGTGTTCTCACGCAAACCCAGATTGATCTGAGATTCTCATCTGCTTTTACTAATATTTATTTTATGACACATCACAACTACTGTGTGTTGCTGTTGCCAGGAACCCATGGGAAATAAAACTGGAAACTGTGTTGTGGTAAAAGCCAACAGGCCACAACTTTATTAAACATGAAACCCAATGTAAAAGGCACATGCCATGAGTCCCAGCAGCTATCTGTCAGGCCATTAGGGCCAGAGGCGTTATGAAATGTCTTTAAAATGAACAGTAGAGGCCACTCACTCTTAGTTGTTTCCCCTTTCTCTTTGGAAGAATCAAGGCTGCCATTCCCTAGGGTCATGCCTTGCACCTGTACTGGTTCAGTGAAAAGAGGTAAAATGTCAATGCTCCAATATTAACTACACAGAACAAAGTATCCCGAATCAGCTAGAGAACAAGAATTATCCACAGATTGGGTCCAAGAAGAAAGCTGATTAATGAAAAAGAAAATCAAGAAAAATAATGCTCTCTTCACAAATACTGTGACGAAATTTGTCAATTAAATGTTTCACTATCAATTATACGCTTGGTTCTAGTCCCAATCCTTATTTTGGAACCATAAGGCCTTTAGTTCTCTCATAGCCTGGCAATGTTGCTGAGTACAAAATCTTTATGCAACACACCCGTAGAAATTATACTTTATACCCCCAAAACATCTCTTTCATCTTTATTAAAATGAAAATAGAAATAGAATGACCTTGTAGATGCCAAGCTTGTTACTCTTGTTAGCATTACTTTTCCCTTTTGATTTTGGAACAAAACCCACAGCACAACATGGCTCTTTCACATCTATTAACCATTATCCTACCTAGGACCATGTCCGTATTCAAAAAGGGTCAAAAAGGGTTAGGTCCTCCACCAACGTTTCCAGGAAGTGAGCAATCCATCAGTCCCTGGAAACAATTTAAGCCTATAAGCCCCTGCCTTCTTCATCTTCCCCTCCAAAATGGTCCTGGTCATAAAATGCACAAAGGGTCTTGTCCTACAGCACAAAGTACGAGAGGAGAGAAGGGTGGGGTTGCACAAGGCCTACTGGGTCCACATGCCTCTCAGTGCTGGGCCCAATGAGCTTCCAGTTGAATTGAGAATTGGCATGGTAAAAATAGTGGGCCAAATTAATTCCTGGTGCAACTCCAGTGAAGTCAATGGAATTTTATGCACTGATGACTTTGGCTTCACGTGTTTTGATAACAAACATATATTGGTGAACACTGTATACATGTCCAATATACATGCAAATCGTATAGAATTAAAACATACTAAAATGGATGAAAATACAACTCTATACATCTCATTTAGCACCCTCTAGAAGTAAGTGATTATTGAAAGCTGCCAAAGGATTTTTCTCATAATAAAAATGTCAAGAGCAGTGGTTTCCATCTGGAAGCCTAAAATCATCCATCGGTGACCCACTTGGATATCACGATTCTTTATGGCCAGAAGATCCCATGGGTGGTTTCTGGGTGCTGAGGGTTTGGGTGGTACTGTTGTTAGGGGATAATGGGAGGAGTGGGGTATGGTGGGTGCTTGGGAGTACTAGGTATGGTATTGCGGAGTGTTGCCAGGAATGGGGATAGGAACAGTAGAGTGTTCTGGGGGTGGAGAGCCCTGGATAGGGTTGCGGAGTGTGTAGCTGGTAGGAGGAGTGGGAGAGTGAGCTGGAGGGGCATTACTGATGTTGGTTGCTGGGTTGGGTGCTTTCCAACTCCCTGCTCACACAGTGCTCAGCTCTGGAGCAACTCTATTTCAAGAGACCGGGGAGCTGCCTTTTTTCTACCCAACGGATATTTCCTTGTGACCCACATATGGGATGTGCCCACCAGTGAAGAAGTCTTGATATTGAATATGATGGACACAAAATCCATTCACAATAGAGTACATTTCCAGAGACAGGGCTCCTAATCTGCACCACACCCACATTTTTTAGTCTTCATTAATTAATAATCTTTTAAAATATTTTTATACTTACATATTTTATCTCAGAGGAACGAGACAGTAGTAATATGAAAGTGGTATGATGCTACAGGTCCCTATTTTAACTAATGCTTTGTTTAATTGTGGTGAAAGCATGTATAATTTTAAACATAGTGTAAAATCATCTCCAAAGTGAGGAAGCGCGTGATTTGTGTTAAAATCATTTTTAAAACTTTTGATTATCTAGGGTCAAATCCTAGAAGTTAGCACAAGGACCAAATACATGGGGGATCAGGAATACAAGTGCTAAAAGGTGTAGTATTGACGGGTAGAGTCCTCAGTTCTATAGCACCTGCTATCCCAGGATCTCAAAGGACATTAAAAACACTCAGTGAAGTAAGCCCTGAAAGGCTAATGGAAGCCACTGGGTTTCAGAGGAATAATACTTACTTGCTGGAAGACTACTCTGTTGATGTTCTGATGAATCTCTGTAAACATCTGCTGTTTCCAGGCCTTGACAGTCTGGCTCTGAAATGTCATCTCTTCCAGGCTTGTCCTCACAGCTCTTTTTGAGGAGCTAAGGAAGGCAAATGGATACATCTGTATAGGAGGCCTATTCTATAATGAGTTGATTTAATCTCAACTTTTCAAAAGTGGATGACTACGGTTAAGCTTCAAAAACCTGGCTCAGAACTATTTCTGTTATTGTTTCAACATTTGCATAGTAACACCCTAGAAAATGCTCTTAAAATACATTTGTACTATGCTGAACTTTAACCGTTTTCTTTTTTAATTCATGGAGTATTATTTAATCTGCAATGCTGCTTAATGTTATTTCTTCCCTGTCTATATACGTGATTATTTTAGCTCCTTCATTTTTACTTCACGGCTGATCCATATATTTCCGTCAGTTCCCAACATTCCCGTCACTGCACCACATCATAGTAAGTTTGTCTCAGCTAGTTCATCCATGACTCTCCTGGTCACGAGAAATGTGGACTAGTGGTATAGGCTCCGGACATTACATTTCAAGAAGAACCCATATGCCACACCAGCCTAATGTTCTAGATATTCTAAATCCAGAGTTGTCTACTCTAGTTTTTCAAGTCCCACACTCAGATTCATTATTTACTTAATTTAATGTTTGTAAAAAAAAAGCCCGATGATAGCAGTACAGTGGAGGCTTCTTCACACTGTCCCACCAATTTACTGTAAACCAGCTCTGGAAGGATCGCCTCCCAGAAAATCAGAGTACACCAGTCTCCATGCCCATGCAGACTTTGTTCTCTCTGTAGGAGTTGGATGGCCCCTAGTGTTGGCTCTGGACAACTAATAACTTATTCATGACTATTTTCTGTGTGTCTCTTTCTTCTTCTCCATAAATATACTAATAAAAACCAAAAAGGCAGCTAATGCAATATATCTGAGACAGATAGCTGTGGCTGGATGCATGAATTTTGATTAAGTGAGCCAATAAGAACTTAGCATAGCTAGATATATATGATCTGAATAAATCTTATTACTGGTGTGTAATCTTTTGGCCCAGAGCAGCCAGGAACGTGCCCAAACATGCCTTAGATATTCTTACTGAGATTTGTTCACTATATAGAATTACAATTATACATGTGATGCTGGAAGTTGTGACTTAAAAAAACAATAGCCTAAGACACGTTGGATGCGTATGTGGGGGAACAAGAAGCATATGTCATCTGAACTGATTTTACTTCCCTAGTCCGCTGTAAGGGACATGACTTAATGCGATAGGCTGATTTAGATATAGCACTTGTCAGCCAAAAATAAGAGTATAAGACATAAACAGATATTCTAGAACTTGACCCATACATTATTGTGACTAGATGATTGACAGACAGAAGGCAAGAGACTATAGTATAGGAAAGAATTTGTTCTGCCATGTAAGATTTCCAAATATCTTAAACAATGCTCTGTAACTTAAGCACACGGCTCTTCTAACAATCTTCTCCATAATACTTGACTAAGTGAGTGACTTTTTACCTATTTTATTATTTTTGTATTTATTATTATTATTTATCTACTTTTGAAGTTTGCCAATAAGAATTTCAGCCCCTAATTTCGAGTTTAGGTGCCTAAAGTTACACACCGACATCTGTCGTGAAGCACTAAAGTAAAAAAGTGGCTTGGATTTTTTGAGGTGCTCTGCACCGACAATTCTCTTCAAAGCTGTGGGTTCCAACACATCTGAAAATCAGACAGCTTTTATTAAGCTACTGGTAGGCACCTAATTTTGTGGACTGGTGCCTACATCTCTAATATTTTATTGGTATACGTTATTTCAAGTGAGTTCATCCTTCTTATCTCCAATTTTAATATTAACCAGGTGAAACTGGTGAGTGTTCAAAGAGCAGCTCCAGAACGTGCTCCCTTGTTTTACGTTTAAGAGAAGCTGAGGAGTATGCATAACAGTGATGCAATGCTAGGTGTCCACTGAAGATTTCAGGCAGGGCCACGAGAGCTGACTAACATTTTTCAAAGTTTTAGGATGGTCACAATTTTTTCATCAACATTTGCAAAAGCATATTTCTTTTTGTGTGTGTGACCATTTTCCAACCAGCTTCAGTGATCAGTGAACAGACCCAGGACTGAGGGATGTAGGAGAGAGATCTGACCTCAAGAAAACCTGAAAGAAACCCATGGATAGAGTGCTTTTTCAGAAGAAAACTAGAGTATTCCTATTTGCATGCATAATCTGCCTGACAAAGAGCAAAACTTCATGTCAGACAATAGCTTCTGCTCCAAATCTTGACAACAGAATTCTTAACCTGGAGCAGATGATGAAAAACCTGGGATCAGAACTATTTCCCAAGGGGTCAGAACCACATGAGGACGCAAATACCTGTCTCCCTATATCTGCCCTGTCAGGCTGCCATACATGCCATGATGAATCATGAACAGGAAAGGGCTCATGTTATGCACACAGAAGTAAACTCAGCAGATGTCCCGGCTGGTACGTGCATGGCTATAAATGCAAGAGAAGACCTTGCTTTTTACCTCTAACAGGTAAGTTTTTTTGACAGATTCCGATGTATTCTTCCAGTCCTCTCCAATAAAAGATCAGTTCAGGTCAGCATGACATTAATCAGTAAAAAGGGGATCATATACATGAGGAGAACATTTGTCCCTGTACATGTTAAGAGCATTGACTTGACTTTCTTCGGCTTCACAAACTTAGGTTCTCTTCACATCAGCTAGAGTATGTTGAACTATTTACTCTTTTTTTAAAAAACACATTTAGCCCTCTTTTCTGTTTGTGATTTATCCATGGACAAACAACAAATAAAAAAGGACTGCCAATAAGATAAATAAAAACCTACTTTCTAATTTGGTGAAATGTTTGTGAACAGGCTTTTACATGATTCAGCCAACTGTAGTGTAGAAGAGCCTTACCCTCCAAGGACACGATATCATGATGCAGCTGAAAATACTGGAAAGTCCCAAGAATATAGGATGCAGGAAAATGATGCAGGAAATATACCAGCATCCTTCCAGGACCTGAAACATATTCATCAAGGAAAAGAGAAAATCAAGATTACAGGCTACAGATATGAAAGGACAAGATCTTTCCCTAGAGATTCCTAGGATACTGGATTTTGTTCCATGTGTCGAGTGTGACCAAGGATACAGTGTATGCAGTTCAAATTTTAAAAGGCCACTGGGAGTATATTTGTAAATTGAAGTTTTGCCCCTGAGAGCTCATCATATTTCACTATTCATGAGACCATGAGAGTCACCAAAGCAAAGCAGTGAACAAACTGGGGCCCCTTATGTCATGTCCCTCAAATGAAAGTCAGAGAGCTTTAAATTTGATCCAGGATCTAGGGAATTTAGAGAATTGTCAGGATGCTAGTGGGGTTGTCAACCAGATCTTGGTAAAGACAAATCATATTTAGTTTAACAAGGCCTCCATCTTCTGAGCCACAATTGTGAGAGATCAGACTGTTATTTAAATGGAATTCACCACAAACAGCAGCTTTTGTTGCAGACACACACTGGGGATTCCAATAGCTAAAACCCGAGTTAGAAGCACCATAAGAGTCTGATGGCTAACAGATAATCAGAAAGAGCTCAGATTTATCTAACAGCATTTTAGCCAGATACTCGGTTATTATTTCCCAGCATCTGGAGTAGGGCAGTGTGCATCTGTCCATGTCTGTACAGAAGATTAGAAAGTTGTCTGCCAAAAGTGATACGACATAGTTTCTGACAACCTTGACCTTGCATGTATGGAGAATTCAGCTGAGCTAGGGTTTCCACCATCATGACAAGAGAGAAGTCCTCTTAAGTGTCTGGAAAAATCAGAACTGATGATGCAGACACTTACCTGGGGCTTACCTTATGAACAATGCAGCCATCTATTCTCAGTGTAAAATCTTTGAAGGGTCAAGTCTAGAAAAGGTGTTCAATATGGTCAAACATGTTTTCAGCTTCAAGGAGTAAAAAGGATATTTACAACCTATTTTGAAGCTAGAACTGGAGATAACCTAGTATAACAGTAGAAGAAAGGCTCACAAAGAAGATACAGGCTTTAGATCTGTGTAAGTCTGAATTCAATATTAGGGGAGATACCAAGAAGCCGTGCCAGGGTGCATACAAAATGTTGTGGAGTTTGGGTTCAATGTAGTTTAGCTCCCCCCACATTTAGATGATTGTGTGAACCGTTTAAACACCTTGGGCCTGCAGACATGGGCTGAAAATTTCATGAGAACCGACTTTCTTGTGGGATTCCTGTTTCAGGTTGTGCTGCACAAGACAAACCTTTTATCTTGTGAATTGGCTCTTCCCCTTCCGGTGCTGGCAGGAGAATGGAAGTGAAGCCCCCATCATTTCCTGCAACTATGAAATTTTAAGCGCTAAAAAAAATTTGGGGATCTGTGAAAATATAAATCTCTACAAACTGAAAAAAATACTTAAATGTAAACATCAACGTTCTCTATCAAAATTATAAAAAATAAAAATCTAATTCGGCCAAACCTAGCAAACAGGAATTGATAGCACGTGGCTCAAAGATTAGCAGCAAGCACAGCTAGATGGGTTTGTGACCATTATTTGTTAAATGAATAATAAAATATAAAGATGATAACAAATAAAATAGATCTCAAAAAGCAACTTGGGAATGTGCACAGTCTTGATTACCTAATTATGAAAGGCATTTTATGGAAATGGAAAAAATACGATAAAATCCCAGAATGACACAGAGACTGGAGGTCCTTAGTGATTCAGAAATGGTTAGTAAAACTAGGTCTGTATTCATAGAAAAAGAAAAGATTAAGAGGGGACATCACTGAGCTGCAGACAATTCTGGAGGGAATTGAGAGGCACGATGCTGCAGTTATTAGAGCTAATGTCTAATATAAGACTCAGGCACATGACAAACTAAGGAAGTTCTTGAGCTGGAGGAATTTAATATTTCTTTTGTCATTCAATATATTTTATAAACTAATAAGTGCTGCTCTAGAAGCAACCAGTCTGACCAGTTTGCAAAAGGAGCAAGAAGCCTATACAGAGAAAAAAATATATATTACGGAGAACAACTGTTAAGGCCAGGAAAGGACAGGCCTAGCTGGGCTTCCTGGCCTCCTGCCATCCTAAGATCTTCTTACGTCCGTGTGTAATCTTCTGATTTTTGATTTAGATGTTTCATGAAAATGTGGCCCAGTGGTTGGTACATACTAGGCACTAGCCCAAGAAAAGAGCTAAAAAAATGTACTGTATCTTATTAAAGAATTTTTAAACGGAGACTCTGAGGCGCCATTTGCTTCTAGTTACTCATCTTTGCAAATGTCTCTTGTCTTCCCAGGCAATGCCCTGATGTGCTAGCCTGTGGATTTCTGAAACTCACTGGAACAGAAATTCAAAAAGGCCAACCTACGTCATTGTAGCAGAGACAGCAACAGAAAGCAAAAGAGATGTACAGAAAAAAGAAAAGAAAAGAAAATCAAGTGAACTAAACAGTATGGGATCTTTTCATGCACATAAACTGTCCCATCTGAAACAAGGCTGATTGATATAGCTTTTATGATTGCTATCTGGAAAAAGGATCATGCCTATCTTTAAAATATTTACAATTCAATTAGCAATATTTATTTATATACTTTTAAAAAAAAGAAAACAGAATTTATCCTTAGTTATTTTTAATTTCCATCGATGATTCCAATATAAATGGTGCTGTCGGCAGAAAGAGCCGTGTACACCAGGAAGTGGATTTTGTAAACAATTTCTCAAAACACTACCAAAGTTTAAATATTAATTTATCCATAATTGACAGAGAAGCAATTAAAAATGCTACAAAGCTGTATTTCGCCCTCCTTTGCTTTCTCCTCCCTTTTAATTTACCCGCCGTTTAGAAAGTATATGTAAAACAATAGAACCCTAAGCTGCACGGAATTCTAAGCCCATCTTGCCTTAAAGCTACAATATGGATTTAATTTATATGCAAATGTAAGCAATAAAAAGTCAGACACTGTAGAAATTATAGTATTTTGAGTAGATGCTGCTACACAGTCACATAAACCAGCACTCTGATTTCAAACGAGGAACTAATTATTATTGGTCACTAAGACACCTTTTTTCTTTTAATCTCTCTCTTTTTTTTTTAAACAATGTGTAAATTACTTTCTTAAGAGAGCAAGAAAGAAAGAAAGAATATTGGGGATGAGTGAATGAAAACAGCCAGAAATATCTTCTGTGAGATTCAACATCAGGATAATTTCACAGTCTCGCTTTTTGAGTGCTGTGTCCTGAAACTGACCAGCACCATGCAAGGCTGATCAAAGGCCATCGGAAACATCAAGTAAGCCTAAATGGGGCTAAAGTATGCTAATAGAGAAGCTAAATGTACTTTAATCCTGTTATAATACAAGGTAACTTAGAGGCAGTGAAGGGCCTTGTTGCTTTTCCCTACTGGTTCCAGGACCCCTGCAAATCTTGAATAGAAATTGCTTCCTATTCTTTTTGCTGCTGTGGGTATGGCTTTCTCAGATGCACACATAGGCCCCTCCTCCTCCGTTTACTAAGTGTCAACAGTCGGGTGAGCAAGACTTCTCAGCTCCTTAGATCAGTACCCTGTGACCTTCCACATTTAAGCACAGACCATTAGGCTAAGCTTTCCAGCTGTTGCCTGAATTATGAGGGATTTTTTCAGAGGAGGGCAGAGCTTAGTGGAACACTAGGCAACAGTTTTATATTATGTCCCCACTACCACCCAACGTGCTATGCAGATGAATGTGCACGAGGACTTGCTTTCTACAGTCTTTCAACAGATGAGCAATATACAGTCAAAATAGGGCAATGCTTTGAAGTGATTAAAACCCAGGGTTGTCCAAGTTCAATATCATTGTGCTTACTCAGGGACTCAAAGTCTAATTTTAGGGAGAAGAAACAAAGTAAACATTATTTAATTGTTCGGCACTGTACAATGAGATTGAAATGAGGTCTCCAAGATTTTTTTTTTTAATTTTCCTTCTTCACTTTAAACATTTAGTTCAGTGCTTCCTGGACAAAGATAAACCAGAGATAACTAGTGGTAGTTCTGCACATGATATGCTTTGGGAGGTGCCCCAAAATATTGTGTGCAAACCCCAGATTATAAAGACTGATGCAATTTTAAAGCCAGCCAACTCCGCAGTGACTGTATCAGAAGATTAAAAACAAAGGTTTCATTGAAGCCCTACCTCCCGCTGTGAAGCTGAATGTCTCATGGCTCAGGCAAATGGTCCTAAATATCTTTCTGTTGAGTACAAATTACATACTGGATATATTAAGTTGTAATGGTGCATTTCCAAGCATCACTTTGCTTGTGTGAGAACATCAGTGAAGACTCAAAAATGCTGACTGTATTGCACATGGAAACAAGAAGGAATTTAAGTCTTTCACAAAAAATGTTTTGTTCATATGAAATAATTCCCCCTCCCCCCAGCTCTGGATAAGCCTTGAGTTTCAAATGCCATAACTGGTACATAGAGTATGTATTTCTGAAATCTACTGCAGAGAAATACTATCTGGCCTAGGAAATTAATATCCATACTTACATTCCCAAGCTCCACTCCACTGTATTAGCATTGCTAGATGTCCTTTAAGTCAGCAGAATTGTAACTGAATAAAAATGCTCCAGAAAAATGTCTTTTTAATGTGGAATTATCTTTCATTTACATAGGCTTCATCCTTTAACTGAGCACAGGTTAGAAGGTTTCGAGTAATAGAAACAGTAATATAAAACTTAATGATTAGTATTCATTCTGCTCTCAAATGATCAATAAAATGCTACGTTAACATATAAAGTGAAAGGAAGCCTATGAACATGCATCAATTTGTATTACTTTGTTGTATGTATGTAAATACTGTCTATGAGACAGAGAAAGTGTTAGAAGTGTCACAATTATTGTGAAAGTGCTCAATGAGAATAATGCTCCGGTCATTCCATGACCAGTCTTGTTCTCCCACTCTGCTCCACCTGAAGAGTTTACACATGTACACACAAAGATATTGGGCCAAATATAAAAATAAAAAGTCCTCTCTCTAACATGCTCTCTTCTCATCATCTGTAATGGACAGCTCAGAAAATCTTTAACCGATAAGGATTTACAACAGAAATTCTTTGCAACAATTGAATAAGACACAAGTGACATACACGCTGATTATGAAATCTGTACATAGCAAGTACAACACAGTTATACAGAGCAGACCAAATCCTACCTCATCTTACTCATACGCATGGTGCCATTGGCTTCAGCAATCCTATTTCTGTGAGGAAGCAGAGCAGGAACTGACCCATTATGCTCTGATTCAATAGAGTTAATATCAGAAAACTGTACTCGGTAGAGACATGTTTAGCCTGTCTTGAAATGTTTAAATTCTGATTTTTATTTACTACACATGTCTCTGGGAGAGCCTCCTTTACAGTTATTAATCTACACACCTATTCATCCACTCCCTTTGTCTGTCTGTCCCCACACTTACAAAATTAACTGAACTGTAGGCGTGTCATAGTCATCAACAGCACGTGAAATAAAAAACTTACAAGTCCTTTACTTCTTTCTGGGTCTGTATTAAATTAACACCCCTACCTCCGAACATAATTGACAAAGCTTTTGTTTTTCACAACTACCCAGACATAGTTTGATTATATGATACTTTTCCAAGTAAATATCTACACAATAAAAAAGATTTACTTTCAAAATTAAATGTTTGAATTAGACACACAGAATTTCAGCGTACTGGAGATGGTTTTAACAGTGATGTTTCCAATATTTCTAAAAGGGTTTCTAAGCTCATATTTGTTGACTAGAGAAACAAAACTGAGTTTTTCTAAAAATCAGTTTAAAATGAGGAACTATTTTTAAAAAACCCTTATAATGTATAAGGTAATGATCATTCAAACTGTATAGGCGCAAACATACTTCCACTGAAGAAAGATTTTAGCATTGATTTCAATATCTACAGCATCAGGCAATATAGAATGAATACAAAATGACATAAAAATAATTCCATCACAATATATACATGAATAGCAATGGTGATTTGCTATTTAGGATTTGTTTTGTTCATTCATGCTTTTTACAGTTTCTTATATTCATTATTATCTTTCAACAAATTCTTGTTATCACTTCATCAACATTTTATTATTTCTTCAACAGAGATAATTAAAATTGAATACTGTTATATCTGAGAATTATAATCTGAGAATTACTGTTTTGTTCACATTAAGAGAATTAACTATGGATCTAGCGACTGTAAAACACAAAGGAAAGCAAGAGGAAGTCTTATATCAATGCAATGCCCTTATTGAGTTACAATAGCTGCTAAAGCATGTCGGAGAGCTGAAAAAGTGGCTCATATTCACTACTATCTATAAAATTGTGTGTGCACTAAGAAGTGTGGTGGTAAGTATTCTCTATATATTAGATACTGAATTTTCAACAGTGAATATTTTCAGTTTGGAAAAATCAGTAAATATGATATAGAGGACTAGAGATAAGGCTGGGCAAAATATCCCCTTTACTCTACATGGTAAATATTATATTGAATTAGTCTGATTTTTGCATGTGCAAACTTGTCAAATTAAAATTAATGGGCCAGATCCATGACAGGTGTAAACTAATGTAGTTCCCATGTCTTCAGTGCAGCTATGTCAGTTTACTCCAACTGAGGGTCTGGCCTCATATTTTGGTTTAACATGACTTAAAATTTAGCAGATTAAAAGTGGCTGAAGAAAAGAAAATGCAGACTTAACATCCTGGTTTTCGTATATTTTGTTAAATAAATATAATTTTATATAAACAAGACCAAACCAAACAAAAATAACCTGGTAATAATAAGCTGGTTTGCTAGAGTGTGTTATGAACTTGTCATTGAGCTGTGGTGCATATGATTTAGTTGGGAAGCACATTTTAGGCACAAGATACCGATTATTCCTCTGAAGCACTGTTCCCGAGACTGAAGTGAAGGAAGAATAAATATATTTGACCTTGTAATTATGAGTTAGAATAATTAATACAGGAACTGGAGGAGACTGAGAGACATTATCGCCATTTGGGCATGCTTCCTGCTAAATTTAGTTGTGCTCTGGCAATGAGATACCATGGTAAGAAGTAGAATAGAGAAGAGAGAAAGATGAGGCAGAGAGGTCCAATGGCTATGGTAGACAACTGGGAGTCAGGTTCTCCTGCCCCTGACTTAGTGTGTGACTTGGGCAAGTCATTTTACCTTTCTGTGTCTCGGTTTCCACTCACCCACCCAGCCACACATACTCTTAGCCATATTTTAATCTCTCTCTCTCTTCCTCTAGTCTAGAGAGAGCTAAAACAATAACTCCATTCTATTCCTGGCACCTGCAAGGACCAATCAATATAAGAATCGTGTTTGCCACAGACTCTCCCCTTATTTACAGGTGTGGGCTCTGCCTGCTTGCATTCAGCAGATATTTGTCTCCAGCTCTGCCTGAAAGTGTGGTGAAGCAAATGTTTTTGGGGGGGAGGATGGGCTGGAAAACACACTGATCCAAAACATACAATTCTAATGCTTCCTTCAGCTAATTTAGTACAAAAGGTGGCATTTAACCAAGAACAACATATTAATTCTGTTCCTTTTTCGGGATCGAGTGTACTCTAGATGCCGATCTGTGGCAGATACAGTTTCAACAGGAGCATCTGGCTCCTTCGCGCAATGCACAAGCAATTGTGTGCAAGATGGCTTTGGATCCGCCCCGGATCAGCCATGTGGTTAGCCTGTTGATGACATGTCTGGGTTGTTTTTCCTGCTAGACTCCGTTTTATTTTGACTCCCTTTTGAGCCTCCTAAATATACAACTCTAACCTGTCAGTTCCCAGGGACAGTTTCATTCAGAGGTACTGTCAAGGCCTATAGCTTGACTAGGACTATTGGATCCGTTCTTACAGTACCATTGGGTGATTCGTTACTCTATAGTCACTTTAGTAAAATGCTCTTGCAGCCTCTTTCAGTAGGAGGGGAAATAGATCTTTGGGGGATACTTGATTCTTTAGCTGCTCCCCAAATAGGACTTCATTGAAATGATAACTATTCAGTTTTAAAATGAACATGGTATTTCTTCAGCTTCCTTTTCCTAATTTCTTTTTTATTTCTACCAGGTGCATTTATGCAAAACACATCAAACAACAGGGTCAGTTCCAGAAGCCTCTTTTTCTGGCTTTAAGCAATATTGTGTGATTATTATTATTATTATTATTATCAGCAATATCTGTATGAACACAGGAACACGTTTTGCAACTAAGATGACACTGCAGACCTGTCCAGATTGGCACACCAAGAAGGAACAGAGATTCAGCCAGTGTGTTTGCTACAAGAGCCCATCTGGCTGTGGCAGGACATTGTATTGGGCATCATGTGTGTGTGTGTGTTGGGGAGGGGGTTAGCCATGCTGGGCTTGGTACTGTGCATGGGGTGGGGGTATTTTGCTTTTATTCATAGGGGTAAGTGCGGCAAAGTGCAATCCTGCCTGCCGCCTGCTAGCACTGACTGCAGCACAGATGCGCGTTGGAAGGGCAAGATGGGGAGGGAGGACACCTCTTAACTTGCAGGACTTGAAGTGTGGGCATATCGTGCAGACTGGTGTGATAGTCAAGACTTCTTTTTTGCCCTACTTTGAGCACTATGAAGAGAGCCTGCTCTGCTGCATGTACTCAGTGGGGGCAGGAAGGAGAGGTTCTCTTGTGTTTTCTGTCTCCAACGTAATATTACTGGGAGCCACCAGATGTGCTGTTACATATAGTCTTACAAGTTCTGTTTAAATGACTGTGTGGGCAGTTAGATCTTGGAGAAATGCTGTATTGCTAATTCTTCTGCAGAGTTGTTCTGCAAAAGAGCAGTAAAGATTTCACTACTTGAATCTCTTTGACTAAAATAATCAAATAATTTATTTAGTATAGAGCTGAAGAGTTGTTGGCTAAGGATTTTGCGTTTACAGAAATGGAGGAAATGATTAAGAAATGGATAATAGTCGAGCAACTGAACTTGATTTTAATAAAGCAATATGCATTTGCTAGAACACTTGAATTGGCAGAAGTCCAGTTCAAATCAATATTTAAAGTGTATGGAGCAGCAAAGCTTCACCATGCCTTCTGGAAACTATGAAAATAAATAAATATCTCATGCACACAAGCAAGCAGACTACAAAGCTACGTATAACGGGAGAGACTCTGGCAAAGATGGGGGAGCACTGAAGCCAGATAAATCCCTAGCAAATGACAGATGAGTCAGAAATTAAAAAAAGAAGATAAATTATGCAAATCTGAGCAAATCCAAAAATAATCTATTGGGGCAGGTGAGTAGCCGCAGATGATTTTTTTACACATGCGCAAACAGGAGCATCATAACAACAGGTTCAGTCGCGGCTGCCAAACTGAACCAAGGCTTAGAACCATAGAGTCAGAAGGGATTGAAAGGTCCACAAAAGTCACGACTAGAAAGAAGTGTCACCAGGTAAATTCCAAACTATGTGCTTGTGCACAAGCCAATGTAACACTCCCCTCCCCCCAAAGCACCTTATCAGTTAAAGATCTCTAAAGCCATCCCAACACTGCATTTTCATTAGAGAGGTAAGCCATTGGATGTGCAAGGTACAAACACCACGATGTGTCAGCACAAAGAGTACACAAAATGTTCTACGTTTTACATTTCATATACAGGAGCCCCACCAATGCTTGGTGTCAGATTATGTTTTTATCTGAAATTGATCAAATTGGTATAAATCAATCAAACATCCCATCTCCAGTACCATTAATGCCTGCTAAACCAGATGGCTTTGTTAAAGATAGATAGATTAAAGCAGTTTCCTGAGAAATACAAGATTAACAATGGATACTATTTTAGATCATACAGTACATGTCCTCCCCAAGTCTTGCCTCTCCCCCCAAATCTCAGATCTCAATATGTTAAATAGATTTTGAGGAAGGAAAACTTCGGGATAATTGACAAAGTAGAGGGAGTTGGAGAAGTCCAAGGTGACGGTGCAAAAAGCACACCAAAGCCCAAATCCATGAGAAGTCAACAAGGCACTCCAGTGAGAACATTGCCAGATGCCTACATGTGATGATGCAATGAGTAAACTGGTGTCCTCCATACCACAGCTGGGTACTGAAAAATAAAACTGATCAAAGAAAGATCAATACTGACCAGTGTTAATACTCCACAAGGGAAGTCCTGAATAATCCACTGACCCTTCAGTGTTCATTCAGCTAGAGAAGTGCTTCAGAAGAAAAAGGATGAAACCTATATTGCAATGTGTGAGATTGCAGTCACAGTGGATGTTTAAATCTCCCATGGAAGACCGTGATACTAAGCTACATGGCATGCTGCAGAGGCAGGGTAAAAATGATCACATAAAAAAAGAGAACAAATGCTTCATACCTGCAACTGAAATGTTTTGGTCAAATTGACGCAGGAGAGGATATCAAACCCATCTTTGCAAAATTGACAGCAATCACTGAGATGAGGCCACCAAAGAATCATGCTGAGCAAGAAAAGATGGAGGATTGTCAGAAGTCTTGATGCTAGTAAGACATCTCCTAAAGAAAGACGAAGCATTTCAATGGAATATCCCAGCAAGAGTTTGCCTTCATCAAAATGAAGCAGTTGCTTGCCAGTGTGGCCACATTGCCTAACATTATACTACAATGTAAAAAGGTGACGATTCAGGTGTGTGCATCCAAACAGCTTGGAGCTGTGTTGCTGCTGCATATGTATATGGGAGAAAAGTTAAGCCGGGAAAGACAATCATTAAAAAAAAAAAAGACCCAAAACACCCACCCAGGTTACAAAGAATGATGTTGCACTTGCAGAAATAGGATGTAGGAGTTAAACACCAACCAGAAAATTATAGACTAGTTATTGATACCATACACAGATTTGTTCTGGAAGGGCATGGCAGTATGGAAGAGTTATCTGATGCACAAGTTCATGTAGTCATGTCCAGTATGCCTGTGTCAGACAAGACGCTGGCTGAGACTAGAGTTGTAACTAAACACAATCTCCAGTTACCTGTGTTGCTGGAAACTATCACTGCTGGTTGACCATGAGAAACTTAATTGCATCTGCCATAAGTTACCATTCTGGGCATTCCATAAGGAGCTAACTGTTATTGACAATCGGAGCTTGAAAGGTAAAAAAAAGTTTTGGTTTCACAATCACCGAGATCAAAAATAGCATTCATTCATTTAAACAGACAAGGTGCGTGCCGTAATATCTTTTACTGGACCAACTTCTGTTGGTGGAATAGACAAGCTTTCAAGCCACAGAGAGATCTTCATTTGGGACACACAGGAATTAAGTTATACAAATGCAGGGCCAGAAATTTATAGTTTCAGCCTCGTAAGAATGTACAAATTGAAACCTTCTAAAAAGTCTAATTTGCCTGTAGTATCATACCTCAAATTCTAAGGATCCCATGTACCTTTATTAGCTGCTGTTTAGCCCATGACAGAAGGAAGCAGTGGATCTTTTTCCACTGATAATGCAAACAATGTGTTGGTAGTAGACTTTTATTATTGTGAGCTGGAGAGACTGAAAAACACAAAAACTTCCAGAGTGTTCTGGAATCATAATGGCATCTGTGCTCGACATGGCATACTTTAAGAGATGGCATCAGACATTGACTCAGTACCTAGCACATGACTATGATTTTCATTACACAATTTTTTCACCATCAAATGGCCAAACAGAAAGCAGATACTGGACTGACTGTGAAATGCCTACGAGTACAAACCAGAGTGCAGACCCATACCACCAGAAAATTTTGTTCATCAGAACTTCACGATACACCTGACCGCATCAGAATCCACATAGCCACCAAGACACATTATGTTTAAAGCCCATAATACTACCCAAGGTATTCATGTTGCAAAACCTACTGGCAGACTGCATCTCTGAACATTTATTATTATAGAGTTCATCATTTGTTTGAACACAAGTTGCAATATTTTGACAAATTTCATTTTAGCAAACTAGGATTATTACAGTATTATAATAATTATAATTTTTACACATGCATTTAGCAGTGAATATTGGGTAATCAGTATATCTTAAATTTATATCAATAATAAACTTGATCATTTTTCTTTTTCTTTGGTAGACCTCCTACACTAGACAATTTGTTGTAATTTTTTCCTACACGTATCCAACTGCACAAGTGTCAGCAACATCTGGAGCCCAAGTAGAGATGATTCTTAGCTCCAGCAGCTGTGTTCTGCTTTCTGTTAATTAGACTTGCTCAAAATATGTTTGACACAATGGTAAAAATGGTTTCCAGACATGGGAGCCTATCTATATTAGGGCCCCAATGTTGCTACAACAGTATACAGCTAAACCTGTGTTAGCAATGCTATGTGGTTTACAAGGAAGGGGATGCAATATTATTGGGATTCATGAGATGGTGCTATTACCGATAATCTTACAACTTCTGTTAAACTGAATGTATAGGCAGGGAGATCTTTGGATAAATCTTTTTATTTGTTGAGATGTAGTTCATTCCACGTGTAAAGTTCACCAGCTTGCTGAGTCTTTCTGCTTAAAATTATTTTTTAGGTTTACAGGTTGCCCATACAAACAGAAACATTACATTGTGTCAAAAACATTACATCCATCTTCTTATCAGTGCTACACAGGGCAGGATTTATCCCTATATCACTAAAGCGCATATATAAAGGGCAAAAGATAGGATGCAATGTGAACAAATAGGATGAAAGACTTGTAAAAGTGAACAAACAAACAATCGAGGATCTTATATCTAGTCTGAGATTAAGTTTTTAACACCCTGCAACATACCTTGATTATGACTTTGAAAAAAAATTTCACAGCTCTAAATGCCTCTTTGACTTTCATTAATTTCCAATATTTCTCAATAACATAGCGCTTTATTTCAGTCAGAAAAACACCCTGAGACCTCAGTTTATTTTTATCTTACAAAACCCTGAAGGATGCATTTTGAAGTTCTCTCTTTTTGCAATCACAATTGTCCATTCTTTAAGTTAGATATAGGGAAAACTGGTGAGAGCTCTCCTAAAATGTTGTGAGAATTTTAAGCCACTCTTTGTATCTACTAAAAAGTAATCAAGACCAATCTAATATTCTGAATGTATGTCCGTTGTTTTGTGTTGCATTAAGATTTTTACCAATAAATCAGATTAGTAAGTGAAAATATGCTGCTTTGCATGCATGAACATAGATATGACTTTTAGCAAATCTGAGATCACTCTTGCCAATAGCCCCGTTAAATTGTTTTTATCAGTCTGGTTGACTGGAATGTTTGAGTATTTACAATAGACTCAAGCATATTAAGCTGAAAGTCTTTCTAATATACTGCCAAATTAGACACGGCTAAACAGTTGCATAGCAATCTTCAGCTGCTTCCTCCAAAATAAAATTTTAAAACTAAAATATTTGGGCGGAAATCTTTAAATATGTATTTTAATTCAGAATTTTAATGAAATGACTCCCTAACTGTTCTCTCTCCCCAGCTTCTGTTAGGGTGTCAGGCACATACAGCCAGAGAGAGCAAATCCTCAGTCGTATGTAGCCAATCATTCATTTTAAATCAAGTGTTGAGGTAAAACGTAGAGTGCATCCACTCCTCTGGTACATTTGTGTGGTTCACTCTGCCCTTCCTTTTGCCTTTGTACGCTGGCACCTGATTTAGAAGCCAGGGAAAAGCGAAATTAAAATAGAAAAAAACAAACAAACACAGGTTTTTCATGAGAAAAAAGATCAGTGTGGGATAAAGAAAGACGGGATGGTGTAAGGCAGATGATATAAAAGATGGAGATAGTGAAGCAGAGAGTAACATGACTTGGCTAAGAACACAGAGAGAGACAACGTCAGGAATCCTTAGGGCTGACTGCCAATCCACGGGGACAAAGCTGCTCTAAAGCTGGTGTAGCAGCTCCTGCCCACCAGGGCATAGCTATGGGCTCCATTACCCTGGCTGATCCCCAGCTACTGTTAACAGACAGTGTAAATTAGTGTGGCGCTCGGTCCTATTTATCCGTCTTGCTTGATTCCAGTAGACTTCTCGGCGCCCTCATCTCAGCTAGACACTGGGGTAAATCATCCCACTGAAATGCGGGTCCAGTACCTGACTGAGGTTGGGGGTGGGGAGGAACAATAACTGGTTAAGGATCAGACAAGTGAGACAGAAGATGTGGCATAGTGTATAATATCACCCTGGATTGAGTGAGTGCACCGACGGCTTGTTATTCAGAGTTAGGGTTTTGGGGGGGGCGGGGGGGGGGGGTCTTGCCTGTTCTTGGATTCTCAGGTAAGAGCCATGGCCAAGATCACATTTTATTTCCATCTGAACTTGGCAAGAGTGCAGCCGTCTCCTACAGATACGGACCTTGCAACAACCATCCACGAGTCTGAAGCCTTGAGATCAGATTACTGTAATAAAGCTGTTACATGAGGCTACACCCTTTAGGCATTTCGAGGGGGTGCAGAATGTGGCTAC
This sequence comes from Emydura macquarii macquarii, assembly GCF_026122565.2. Classification (NCBI taxonomy): domain Eukaryota; kingdom Metazoa; phylum Chordata; order Testudines; family Chelidae; genus Emydura; species Emydura macquarii. The sequence goes on along the minus strand of NW_027131390.1, from coordinate 98,747,727 downwards.
ATGCCTGCTAAGCACTGCTTTCTTCAGGGAGAATATTACACCACCGTTCTGCCATCTGCACTGGCTTGTAATTAGCTTCCAAGTGAAATGTAACGGGTTGGTTTTGACAAAAAGTCTTCAATAGGACCTGGCAAACTGAGGGGCTGCTTCTCTCCTCTCTGAGGTTTCCCTCACAGTTGTAATCCATCAGGCACTTTAGCTGGGTCCTGAGCCTGTAATTTCAATGGTGGGGCTCCAGAGCAGATGTTTTCCATGAAGATTCTGGAATTCACTCCCCACAAGCTTCAAAAGTGCCTAGAATTGTTACTGGATGGGGCACACTTCTCTGTCCTCTTGGGTTTTTAGTGATGTGACAGGTTGAGGGATACAGGTTGTTCAGAGGTGGCGGACTATTTAGAGTTTGGCTGGTGAGAGTGCTACGTTAGCTTGGGTTTGTTGCACGTTGATTTCTAGACTTGAATTTTGGGTACTTGAAATCATTTTTAAAAACACCTCGACCCTTTGGGAAAAGCACTTTAAAGGAATAAAATCTATAAATGCAAACTAAAAGAAATCCCGGGAAGGACTAAAACCAAACGGGGCTTGAAGAAGACACCAAAGTTGTACTCCACTGTAAATTTTATCCGTCTTTGAGAGAGTCATCTTCCCAGCAAGCCCCTCCCAAAAGAGATTCTCAGACCAAACCTTCCCAGGCCAATTCCATCCCCTCATCCACGGAGATAAATCTTCCCAGCCCTCCAGGATGGACTCTTGTCTCCCTCCCACTTCTAAGCCCTTGATCTTCTTGCCAAGTGAAGCTGTGCAGCCCAGATCATACCAGGAGGCAGCTGCTGGTACCACACAGCTGTACAATGCACCACTACCTGATGCTCTTCCTCAGACTCACTGTGATGCCTAGGCCTCATTAACTGTGGGGTCTGGATCCTAAGGATCTTGCCCTAATCCAGCCCTAAAGATTCTCCTTTGCTTCTCTTTTTCCCACTATATTTTTTAGTGAGGGCTAAAGCCTAGTGCTTCCCTAGGTGGTGTCATCCCACATATGCTCTACATTGTTGTGAGCTAGAGATGGGCAAATATGATTTAGATTGATTTAGATGCGCTTTAAGCAACCACAGGTTATTGGGCTCAATACAGGAGTATCTGGATGAAATTCTATGGCCTGTGTTCTACAGGAGGTCAGTCTAGGTGATCTAATGATCCCTTTGGGCATTAAAATCTATGGATACAGCAAAAATAAATAAATGTGCACACTAATATTCACTCATCGTTCGTTTTCCTTTCAGTAGTGCTGGCATCCCTGCTGTTTGTTTGCCAAAAATATCCGAATGATTAAGTCTGAATGACATGAATGTTTGTAGAAAGCGAATTTAGGACTCTCATGATTATGGAAACCAAATTTTACCTTGCCGTACGCACAAGTATTCACCCCAGACTGACATGCTTATCCAGTCAGGGACCAGAAACATCATCATGTGACTAAGCTTACCAGTCATAGCTGGAGCTAGACTCCGGTTCCATTTTCTAACTCATGGCGAGGAGTTCACAATCAATCCACAGAACAAAAGAAATCTGAAGAGACTTTAAAAAAAAAAAAAAAAAAAGCCAACCCCAAGCCAGCAGGATAAATCCAAATAATGAATACATTTCAGGAAATGGTGATCTGTTCGTGGTATATGCACGAGCAAAAAAACCAAGATAAATTAGTCAGATAATTTATGCGTTGTGAATGAGTCACTTGGCTCCATTGTTAGCTGCCTGCCCCACAGGCAATCGGACCTCATAGATGCTGGCATGGGAGGGTGGAATCAATGTATAGAAAAAAATCTTCCCCCCCCTCCAGGAAAATAGGTCATCTATCCCTGTCATCTTCACTTCTGGGCATGGGGCCTCTCTTGCCAGACTCGGTTTTCATTTGCAGGTAATGGAGTTCATTGTTTGTATAGGCCAAAGTTTGATGAAAAAAATCAGGAAAAATGGTCACAACACTTTCATGAATGTTTTTTCTTTTGGTTTGGATTGGTTCTAAAACAAGTGTTCACAATTCCCCGTCCCCATTTGCTGACTAGCTCTCATTGTTGCCATCTGATGTCTGCGTGATGGCCTACATAAAATGATTTCATGGTCTAAATTCAGCATCCAGTACCACATCACAGCTGGAACTGCACTGCAAACATCTGGCCTGAACGGGGATATACCCTCGCTGAACCAATCAAAGTAAGAGGTAGTGCTTCCAAAGCAGGGTTAAAATCTTTGGCAGGGATTTGTGAAGAAACATCCCAGGTGGCTGCCTGTGGGTATGTCTGCACTTCAACGCGAGGGGAGAAATTCCCACCTTGAGGAGACATACCCGCACTAGCGCTGATCGCGTTAGCTCTCTAAAACCAGAATGTAGCAGCCCTGGCGTGACTGCCGGAGGAGGCACTAGCTACCCTGACTATGTACCCGTTTGAGACATTAGGCACCATACGTGGCACAGCTAGCCCCGTCCACTGCTTGCACTGCAATGGCTACACCCCATTTTTTAGTGCACTAGTTTGATCAGAGCTGGCACAGGCATGTCTCCTCAAACTGAGACTTACACGCCGATCTTGAAGTATAGATATACCCTGTGACATAGCTGTTCTGTGAATAAATAAAGCATTTCATTCTTCTGGGTTATCAAGCAATCAGATAAGCTGGAACCTGTCAGAGAAATGTCCATAAACTGTTTCTGATGTTCTAAGATCTCTAATGATCATGAGATGCCTGTTTCCCAGTAGAAGCCTCACACGTCTTACATGGAATCGCCGTTGCCATATTTATTTGTCCTCATTTCAGTATCAGTGTTCCTCAAACTCTTAATCTGCAATAGAGGGTCACATCTATAAAGCTTATGTTCCCTGATTTTGCAAGTTAAACATCTGTAAAAGGTTAATGTGTTGGGAACAATTCCAAGATCTCCTTTAGCTCATAATAAACAACAATAATGTATTCTGCAATGAAGTCGCTCATCTTAATTTCTTTCACACACACCAAATAATCTCTAACAAGCCCCAACTATTTATAAACTGCTGCTAAAGGCTACTCAAGTAGCTTTTGTTCATCACACAAATTAATTGAAGTCGAACAGCTGGAAATGTGTGTTCCCTAGACTGAACTATACGGAAAACAAGCAGCACAAATCTTGTATGAATGTTATTATTATTTCTCATAACATTTCTTACAGAAATGGTGGGAGTGAACTGCAAATTTCATATCTAGATCTGGATTCTGAACTCCAGAAAATGTAAGAGTGTTTGGTTGTGAGGGTTTCTTGCTGTTCTTTCTTCATTGCAAAGGGAAAAAAAGTAGAAAGAGGCTGTTGGATTGGATGACTCAAAGAATAGTTAATCAGATAATGGAACTGTTTGCTTCTGGGTTGCTGATTTGAGTCTATTCCAGGTCCATCATGTTGTTTCTATGTTTCTATCTGATCTGCGGCTCATGTGAAATCAGCAGTTTGCACGGTGTTCTTTGTTCAATTCTTAACAGACAGGTTTCCAAGTTACAAAATCACAACCAAATTAGGCACCGGCAGTATCAGCAGAAAGGCTAAGGAGTGAATGGGACTGGAGACAATACTACCCACTTATCCCTGGGGGTAACTCCTTCAGACTCCCTTATGCACAGCAGGGAGAGTTGCAATACTATTGCTAGTGTTAAATCTGTTTTGGGAGTAAACAGACAATGTTCTTCCCTCTGTCTGTTAAATCTGGCAATGTTCATGAGTAGTAAATGTATTCGCAAAAGTTTTCTTTCTTTCTTTCTTTCTTCTAAATACAAAAGTAACTGCTTAGGATTGAGAACTCATGTTTCAGAGTTATTCACTTCTTGAGATAAGAAGAGAATTCAGAATATTTTGTTAAACAAATGGGAAAAAATGTTACAATAACTTTCATGAAAAAAACGTTTCAGTTATCCAGCCAGCTCTGCTCAACTCTATCTTGGTATCAAATATAGTCATATGCAATATATATATAAATTGGGTACAAATCTGAATTCTTCTCATCTCCTAGAGAAAGGATAGGTCATACATTGTGTTTATGATCTAGTATCACAGTTTTGAAGATCTGAGTTAAAATGTAGACCAAAAGTGAAAACGAGTTTGATGGCCTTAGCCTATTTTTAGTGGATACGTGTCATTACTAAACCTCCAAACAATTTGTCACACACACTTCAGGACAACTCCAGTACAGGAATGTTAAAGATGTTGAAAGTCAAGAGAGAGGATTAGTTGTATAGTGAAGCCCGAATCATGCCTCACTTTAACAAGAGACGGACCCAAATCAAATCCTACCTCCTAACACTCCTGAACTTGGGAGACGTTTGGATCCAGATCCACATCTCAGTTTTGCAGCTAGAGCTCCTTTTTAGCTTTAACCAGTATTGTCAATCCCTCCAAATATCCATTTGGTACATTATAACTGCTTCCATAGAAGTTTTGTTCAAATTTTACAAAAAGTCCCACATGAGTATCAGTCTTTCTGGTTTACCCAGTCCTTTGACAATTAAAATGAGGATGAATTTACCAGGTGCACTGAGCTGGTGTGTCCTTCATTTCCTGCTGAACATACCTGGTACAGATTCCTGATACTCCTTTGAAGTTAGTGGAATATCCATGTTTGGAGATCTAGTTATTATCCATACTGCCATTCAGGTGACCTTGGTGGGTTTCCATCTTGGTCTCTAGGCTTTGAATCTATGAAGGAAAATAAGGAACTAGGGAAATGGTTAAAATAGAAGATTGTCTTCTCCCTATCACTTTCTTTCCTTCCTTTTTAAACCCTAATATTAGAATAAGTTACATGCACAGAGAAAATACACAGTTATAATACATGATAATGCAGCAAAATCCTTGACTATCTCAATTATTGTGGTTCCATATATTTTTATTTTATTCCACTGGGAAAAAGCAGTATTTGAGTAAGAAATCAGTTGGATAACAAAGCCACATGGAAAACATGTAATGCATGAAGACACTCCTTGTCAGTGAACAGTATACAGAGTGATACGGAAAACAGTATGAAACTGAGGCAGTTTCCTGGTCTAACTGGTTGCATTGTGCTGCCAGATAAACTCTCTCTCTAATACAACCTACTCTAGACACTAGTCAGTCACTCTCAGAAATAATTTATTATACTTAAAGCTATAAGGATTATAGTTGTTGCTGTTTATAGTAATCAGACTCTGCAGTAATCATTAATTAAACAGTAATTACTCTGATGATACATAGAAAAATATTTGACAGCAACAAACTTAAATAGCTCAAAGCCTAGTGCCACAGTCGTCCGTAGAGGAAGGCGTGTTATCAGACTTAAACTCAAATAACTTATTCTCTGGTTAGTGTAATGAAAGCTCCCTACAATGCTTGCTGAACAGAAAACTGGATGACTTTATGCTATCAAAACACAAGAACTGTTTTTACATCCATAGATGAGGTTAAACAGTTGACCTAATGCCCATCTATTTTTGTCATTGCTTTTGTACTGCGGAGAAAAGGGGATATCTTTATTGAATCATACCTAATGGTTCTGAGATAAACAACATAAAGGGTGCTACATAATAGCACTAAATAGAGAGGCATGCTTTAGTGTTCTGTGCACTGGAATAGGTTGCAGAAACTTGGACTCCTCTGGTGACTCTTGCACTGATTCCTTCTGAGGACTAGGGCATGTTATTTCACCTCTCTGCCTCAATTTTTTCATCTGTAGAATGGGGATAATACCTGATTCACAGGTGTGTTGTGAAGAATAGTAATTGTCTCTAAAAGGCTAAATATTATTACTGACACAGAATTACAACTTTTTAAAACTGAGGGTGCTGAATACACACCTTTGTCATATGAATGCATTTTTTTCCCTCATGCCAGCTGTTATGAGAGGTTCCACAGTAAGAAATGTTATCCCTACTTACACATCAGAACACATTTTAAATAGCTAGATTGAAGAGTTGCACACCTATATCTATCTCAAATCTAGGTTCTTAAACCACGTTTGTTACTGTGATGCCTGAACTCCAATCAATCTATATCAAACAAGGTGCTCTGCCTACAGAATGACGCTCTCAGAGGTTCACCAGCACTTGACTAAGAGGTAATTGGCCAGCTTCCATTTAATCTCTTTGGTGAGCTGTCCTCATTTTCTTGCAATCGGTCCTTCTCAGATGCCAGAAGAGCCATAAATTATTGCAGCTGTCCTGTTGTGCCCCCAGTGAAGCATTTTATTGGGTCAAGTTCCTTCTTTGAAGACCTCTGAAGACTAGTGGAAAGATTTTGGGAAAAAAAATTTGAAAGAGACCCATTGTGAATGGTTGGATGTGGAATCAGAGTATGAAACTCTTTTATGTGACACAATCTACATCATACGTCTTTCTGCTCAACTGATTTCCCATTTATTAAAAAGAAACAGGGATTGTCCTGAGCCACAAAGTTCAAAACAGTTTGAGGGTGTTAATATCTGGGGGTTTGAAGCTGAAATTTTGTTGGCGGAAATTTTCCTGTCAAAACTGTTTTTCAACAGACAATTGGGGTTTTGACTAAACTTCCCCCCTCCCCCGCCCCAAAGCATCTTGTGTCCATGAAAAATTTTGATTTATTTATCAAAAAATGAACACCCAAAAACTGAACTATTTTGATTTGGGAATGCTGCCATAGTGTCTCATGGAAATTATAGTTCAGTTGCCTTGAAAAACTCATTTTCCAACCAGCTCTAATTTATAGAGGCAAGAGCAAATGACAGTGTTTGGATCTGGATCAAAAATTTCCATAAGTTCAAGGCTGTCAGGATTCAAGGTTTTAGTTTGGGCAGATGAAACCATTTTTCCTGTGCTGACATAACCAGGAAGGACTTCACAAGCTCCCATAATGCTTTTAATATCTCTTCAGACCTTTGCATCTTTATCTTCACCACCTCCACACTTTCTTATTGTAACATTTCCATTGTTATAACTTTCATGTACTTACATTAGTATGAATGGTGAGTTATACAGTTAAATTAATTGCATAGCCTGATATATATGTGTTCATTAAGTCTAGATATTCTGAACTTTGATGTACAGCTCCATATACAACGCCATTTACTTTATTCTTAGTATATTTCTTGGCTTGTTCCACATATTATTATTGATGGATAAAATTAATGTATTATGCAGGGAGCAAATTAAATAATATTTGAAAAAGATGCTGTGTTTTATTTTAAAATAACCACAAATCCCAAAGCAAATTGCACAGTTTCATGTTCAGACATGTAGTCAAATGATTCTGTCTAAAAATGCACTGTATCTTTTAGTCTTATAATTATACAGAAGCTCTATATGGCTTCAAAAAGCCATTTTGTTAATGGTAGCAGACAGCTTATAGAGCACATTTCCCAACTCTATTCTTCTGCTAAACTAAAAATTTTCATTGAAGTATGAAAAAAGTGCCTCCCATTATTTTGTCCATTTCCTGAAGAGGCACAAAGGTAAATGTTTTATTTTACTGCATTTGAGGTGATACGTTCATCAATTTTGCTAGGACAGTATAAACATATTTTCAATGAATACTTATGATGTATTGATAAAAAAGATATTTACAAATCTTGTGGTTCCAAATATAACTCATGGCTTGGAAACTGTATAGACTTCTATATATTAAATATATTCAGACTAGCTCAAAAGATGATGTTGGAACTATTAACTTTAACAATATATCGGAAAAGTTTAAGGTTTATTTAAAGTGTGTATCTTTCTATTAGTATATTTAAACAGATTGCCTTAGAGCAATCATACACTCTTTCTTTCTATTCATCTTTAGAATATAACATCTATACTGTTCTCATTGCATGTTACTTCATTTTTTGTGTTACTGTTTCAAACTCTCATCTGATTTTATGTGTCAGATCAGTAGCGATAAAAGAGAACTAAACCATCTTTTTAGGCTCAGATTTTGAAAAATCGGTGCCTAACTTACAAACGTTCAAGTATAGGTGGAAAGAAAGGTAATTGTTTGTGCACCATGGAAGAAATTCACCCTGGTGCAGCGGGCCAGCTGAAGGCCCCCAAACTAATTAGGCTCCGTGTTTGGCTGTGCCTCACCCCTTGTGCACTGCAGAGGGGGTCTACACGCTCATTCGTAAAAGGCTGAGGAGATTAGGGGATCGTTGTTTACATGAATTCTCTGGCCATACCACACTACACAAGTGGGATGGGGGTGCAGAGGGACTGCAGTTCACCGCCATGCACTGGCCTTTGTACTTCACTTGCATAAAGCCCAATTATTGAAACGATTCCATTAAACCTTGTTTTTTATCTTCTAGGGATGCTGTTCAGCCTAAATTCTGACATGGAGAATTTCACCAAATCTGAAGCTGTTTGTGTGCAAAGCAGCTTGTTTTCCATGCATAAATCTCTGTCTGTGCCTATTTTTCATGTACAAACGAGATGCCTGTTTTCAAAACTTTTACTTTTAACTTGCAAAGTAAATACATAATTATTTATTTACCCTACTTCTAAAAGTGAACATTGGCCAAAATACAAGGGGACATAAAATCCCACGTCAGTTTTGAAATCCTTTCATCTATGTTTTACCCATGTAATATCTTGAATGCATAACAACATTTTACTTATATGTGTTATGGAACAAATTACTGCATGTGGTACAGTGCTTCTAAGATGAATGTATCTGAATAATTCAACAAAAAGTCCAAACTATTCCAAATATTAAGCTGTTAACTGAATAGTTATCCTAGAACCATACAGAACAGCTGCTGTCCGACATATGATCACAGAAAGAAAAAAATGCTCCACTATCCTGAGGTATAGCTTTCAATCTTTAGAGTTATAAAGAAAATTTAACAAGACCAGCATAACAGTATTTGGGCAAGTCTCAGCCATGTAAACAGGTTCTTACACAAAGTGTATTTGGACAAGAGCAAACATCTCACTGAAGATGTAAAAAGACACCCTCTTCTCCCCCCAATCTGTATGTCTTTGTATGCATGTAAAATATATGTAGGAGCTGGTTTCCAAACCCAGAATTTCCCTTTTGCTCAGAGGCGGAGCTGGTGAATCTGCAAAGACAGCAATAACAGTCCTCATGGTACTGAGATTTCAAATTCTGTTCTATCTAGGTTCTAATACCATGCACCCGTCACTGGGTATATAGGCACCTAAAATGGTTAATATGTCCTAATTATGATTATAGTGGTAGTTCTTCCTATACTTAGTATGATCCCATAATGACATATGCTTAGGGTTTTAGATATACAAAAAGGACAAACTGCATAATTTTGGATGTGAAATTCATAAGTGCTTTATTTCCTTAATCTGAGATGAAAGGGTGTATTGGATATGCTCTCCCAAGAGTGGTTGTACATTGGGTCCCTGGGAATTTAGCTTGATGCGAACTGGGCCCAATCATGAGAGTATGGATACAGGAAAAGAGTAGAAACAAGATGTATTTTCCTACAAAATTAACTGCAATCTTGAAATCTACTCTACATAACAAACCAATGAACACCATACATAATGTTATTGTGTAGTCAAAAAAATATGGGCACAAAGATGAATGACCAAATTTTCTTCTGATGTAACTATTGACTTCAGTGGAGTTATGTCAGCAGGGAAGTTGGCCTGTAGTCTCACATACAATCTACTGGAGTTTCACTGCAAGAAATGTATTAATAAAGACCTAACATATTTTATATATGAATGACTTTAATTAAATTAATTTATTATTCTACATATAGCGGTTGGCTTTCAGATACCACATAAGGATTACAGTCTAAAGTTCTTGAAAGTCCCTTGGAAATTGTTTAAAAGGTACATCAATAGGAAGGTAATGCTGTTTTATGTTAAAACAAAAATGATATAAAATAGTCTATAGTTAATGTGGCTAATTCCAAATTAAGTCCTCAGTTTTTAAAAAAGCTTTACAAATACAAAACTAAGACTTCACACTTTGCACAATCTTAATATTTTACAACTGCTTTTTGACACAATGTTCAAATGTCATTTTAGACTGTTGAAAAGTGAGAAAAAATGCACTGATTATTTGCAGTAAGTTAATTTTCTTAGAACAAATTATTGGATTTTTACAAAAATAGGCAAAGTTACAGGTTAAGTGTTGTTGGAGGCTTAATCATCTGAATTTCATTAAAAAACCTTATTTCGATTTAGTTCAAAAGTGGATTATATTTTCAAACTTTTGTTTTTTATGGGGAAAAAGTCATTAACTAACAAAGAAAAAGAAACTCTAAAAATAGTTCAAGACCACTAGAAGAGCTAATAGCCATTAAAAGAGTAAATGCAGTTTTTTGCTAAAAAAAAAGTTACCAATTTAAAGCTGCAAAGTTAGCAATAAGTGTATATTTCAAAAAATATTTTAGTACATTTCAACTCAGAAGCATTTCATCCTCATAACACAAAGGAAAAGCATCTTAATTTCGAACAATCAACAAACAATATGCAAGTCCAATCAAATGTTAAGAATATTTAGATTTCTTCAGCAGATTGTGATACTAAATGAATAATTTAAATCACAATCAGCCATTGAAATAATAACACCACAGGAGAATACACACAACACTCTTTTTTGTTCAGCAAGGAACATCTGCACCAAGTTGTGATATCATAGTAATACTATAAGGAATAAGCTGTGTAAAAATTCTTGTGTCTAATAATGTTACATAATTTTATATGATTAATAGCCTGAACAAATGCTCATCAGAATTACATTTTTGTTCTACCTTATTCTGCAAAACTAATTTATGAATTACCTTAAAGATATATGATTTGTTAATGTGCAGATGTCTCTCCACTGTTCTCACTCTCTCTGTCTATTTGAGGAGATATACATTAACAATCTGTATGTGCACGCAGAAAATATATCTATCTATCTTAGGCATTTCTTGATCACTCATCATCATAGTATCTAAGAGTTAAATAGATGTATTAAGCACACATGCCCACACACAAATGCCAAATATACATGCATATCTACTAGACATCCAATAAAATATGTATTATAAAAAGCAAAAGTGATTTTAAAGATTTGAAGACAGCCATGATGACAGTATATATTACTGTTAAATTCATGAAGGCACATCTGCAAAACAGACTAGGGACATACCTGTAAATCTTTCTAGGAAGCTGAAAGTAAATATTTTTTATTTGCTAGAAATAAGTGGAAAAAGTATCTATGCTTTTACAAACTAGTTACTAGGATGATTTTTAAAAGAATGCTACATTAGCTTTTTATTAATGCATCTTGAGTATGCAGTAATTACTTTAGTTGAATGGGCTAATGTCATTTAAAACTGATCACATGGGTGTGAATATTCACAATATAGAGCAATCTTGTCTACAAAAACAAATTTATTAGCTAATCTTTTTAATGCTGTTTTGATTCTCTCATATAAAAGTACCTCGGCAATTAAAAAAATGCTTGGTACCTGTGCTTGTTTAATACCTTCTTGGCTGTTGTAGTTCATATTTCGCAGTGATGCAGAGTTTAACCACATATGGATAAAGTTTGAGCCCTAGGGATTTTATTACAGCAATATTCCCTCTGCAGTGCATTGTCCACCATAACAGGTCTTAACCTTTCATAGCTAGACAGACAAGCAGAGAAGTATAAAAATGAAACAAGCTATGTTTAGCAGATTTTTACATACCATAATCTCTTTACCATGGGCAAACAAGACTGGAATTCTCAAGATGATCTGTTATGGCACAAATCCATTCCAGAGCAGAGCTGATTTACAGCTTAGCACCATTCTCCACTTTTCACTGAGAGTAAGTTAAATGACCCAAAAATAACATTAATATGTACTATAACTAGATAGAATGGTAGTCTAAAGGGTGGTCTAAGGCATTAGTTTTCACCCAAAGAAACTCAAGCTCATATATTGCCCAGAAATACTAATAAGGGTCAGGTATCATTACTATTTTAAGAGGTCGACAATGTAGTGAGTTACGGGGTATGATAGTGAAACAGTGCTACTATCCTTCTGGCTTCTCTCAGTCTTGCTAATCTTTTTCTGCAGTAATATTTTGAATGAATCTTGAATATTTTCATATTCATAACTTGCATTTTGTTTCATTGCTAACTTGGATTAAAAATATCTGTTGAATGTATTTTTGCTCATTTTGGTCAATCTGATTAAACTGCTACAAGTCCCCACCGCGTTTCCTTTCTTTTCTCTTTTTTTCATTAAAGGAACAGTAAAGTAATCAGAACAACAAATTGGGAGAACTTAAGTTGCCGTTTAAAAATCACGTTAACAGGGACACTAAAATATTTTCATGGAAACAAAATGATCCGACAAAACAGGAAATAAAATAATTTCAATATCTTACTTTTCTAAGACAGATGCCTTTTAAAACTGTATTAAGAACACCTATCACAGTTCCTGTATCCAGCGAGATCCTCACCCAGGAGGTATTTCATCTTCGCAACATCTGGCACTGTCAGGGAGCTACAGTTGTAGACCTGACCAGATGCAGACACTCCATACATAAAAGTGCACTAACAAATCATACCATTAATAGCAGTACAACACAAGTGTTTCTTATACATCCACGTAGAAACTATTCCATGAATATAGGAAGGCTTTAAAAAGCCCTCACCCAACTTTCCTGCAATTCCTAATACGTGAAACTAACTATGAGAGCTTTATTTTCAGATTTTCTATAGATGACTGACAAGAAAGCTTTTTTCTTCTGGGTGAAAAACTCCTTGTCCCATAAATCTGCGTGGTTGACAAATCTAGGTAAATTTGTATTCTTACTCAAAGGGATCACTGGTTTTATTCTCTATGGATTTTTCACTCACTCTGTTGTGGAAAGTGAATTGAGGCAGAAAAATAAATGTTGGATATTTGAAGGAAGGTTTATATTATTTTATATCATTCACACTGTTCCGTTGTCATTTTGCTTCCTTTATCAACTGTTTAAAACATAATACCATGTCATATAAACCAGGCATATTTTTGAATATGCATTTCAGTCCTGAACAAGTACTAGAGGACTTGGGCCATATTCTTCTCTTAGTCTTGATTTACACCGTATAAGTAACTCCACTGGTATCAATGGAAAAGCAGTATAAGTAGGAGGAACACACACACACACACACACAGTACTATATTATATTTGTGATCAAAGTTTCCCTTTGTTTCCTCCCCAATATAAGTGAATGATTTATCAAATATCAAGCAGTCAGATCCTCTGGTGTAAATCCATACATAAATGGAGCTACATTGATTTACACCAGCTGAGCATCTGGTCCATAAATGTTTCACTCAATCCATCACCTTGATATTTCACTAGCAGCAATTAATATTTTATTGATATCAGTGCACCGGTTCAGTAATATGTGTCTTGCAAGAGGGACTCAGTTTGTCTTTCTGATACTGTATCGATGAATAAAAAGTATTTATTAAATATTTTTAGCCCAATCAGATAGGTTTGATTTAATACATTTTTGAAGACCCGACAGCTGCTGGGTTCCTTTCATGGTTCTGTCACCACGATAAGATACCAAGAACTGCAGCGAGTCACTGTCCCAAAGACTTCCTTTTAAATATTTACCGCTCTTCCGGGTTAAAGTTGGAATAATAAAATACTGGCAGGATAGCTTTTTCTATCCCTAAAACATGCTTTCCAATTTAATTTTCTACAAACTGTATGGTACTTCTTGGAACTTAAGCGATTTTAACCACATGTGCTATGTTATGACGGCTGTGATGGTGATGGTGCATGCTTAGCAGAGGGATTAGATATGGGTCAACTGTTTAACCATCTGGATTTTCCATGAGCTAAACCTAATTTTTGACACCTCTCTTTAGGCTAACTGGAACACAAAGTGACTCCCATTCTGTTTTTCCTCTTGTTCTCTGTAAGCATGTCCTAGTGTCAATTGGAACTGCACTGCTTCCACCACCCTGTGGTAATTTTATGGCATGACATACATTCAGTTTAACATGGCCTTCTTGCAGTACACAGTAATATCTATAAATTTATTTGTCTTCTGTGATTAATTTCAAGACCATCTCATCATTCGTTCTGATGCAAGTAAGATAAGGGTAAATCTTTCATATAAGAAGTATTTTTTGAATACTTAACTCAAATGAAATACATTAAAGTACTTCTTTTAAAAATGTAATGGCCTTGTTTTTACAATTGAGCTATTTCTAAGATAGATGATCTTTTAGAAACTACCTGAGTAATACTCTGAACATGCCAATTTTCAATACATAACATATCCATAAGATGGTGAAAAAAGTGATCTTGGTTAAGAAAATAAAAAGGTTAATACAATTTAAATGTTCTCACTGCATGCACATTTCACAAATACTCTGAATTTTATATATAGCAGATGGTGTTCAAACAAATCAAGAAGCAGAAGCTGCAAAAGAGAGAAAAAAACAACAGAGAAACTCATATATTTCTTCAAACGATAAGATGAACTGCAGATGTTTGTTGAAGGGCAGCGCTGACGCAGACAACTTAAGAAGCAGCAGCATAAAAAAAGAGTCCACTTGTGTTTAGCATTGGAGAACCATAGTAGCTGTCACTACATGATTTATGAAGGTTGTTTTCTATATTTTATGTCAACGGAGGAATTGCAATTAAAAAAACCCCAAAATATAATCACTTGCCTGTGATAATTGGGAACACCGGAAAATGATAACCGAAATGTAACTTCTGCCACCCTTTTGGAAGCTCAGCTTTTTAGGATGAACAAAGATATTTAAGCAGCATAACTCAGTTCCATCAATCTTTCAAAGTTTTGACCAACATGCTTTCATGCTTCTGTATTTTACCCACATGGTTCTCAGTAGTGCTGCTAAAATACTGTTCTTATCTGACACCTGCAGTCAAATTAATCCCCAGTTAAGCTTGACAAAGTCACTAAAAGGAAAATAGTTGTCTGTTAAAGAACTTTGAGTCATATACAAAACAGCTGCTTGATAAGTGGTTAAAAAAATCATTATAAAGCACTTAGACATTAATTTCAAGAATATATGCTTGATAACATTAACAGAAGCCTATAATTAACACAACCGTTTATTTGGCAAAAGTTGCATCCTTATGTGCCAGTACTTCTATAAAAATCCCCATATTTTTAGGATGTTGTAACTTGGCAGTAAATATTTACTCTAGACTTCAGCTTGATATTCAAGATTACAGCCCAAAAGCAAATATTTCTTACCAAATTTCAAATATATGGACTTTCCCATTTGTAAGTTTCTCAGGCATCCTATCTCCTCCTCCTCCCCCAAAATAGCTAATCTGATCCATAAACACACACACACACACAATTTCAGATGTGAAGGCTACAAATTATATATTGGTAAATGGGTCTAAAAGAGTTTAGGATAGAACAATTTACACACAGAGGATGAATTTCTGCTCTGATTTACACCTCTGCACATCTACTGACTTCAATGGAGTTCCATAGAATGCAAGTCAAGGAAGAATTTGGCTTTAAGAGGGTGGAAGAGAATGTTAATTATATCAATTTCAGGTGCTCAGATGCCTTGATCTTACTCCTGCTCTGAGTTACGCCCTTGTCAATGCAGTGTGTCTCTGTGGAAGTCAATACTCTGCATCTACGTTGGTATAACTCAGAGTGAAATTTGGCCTCCTAAGATTTCTTTATGCATCACCTCTGCATTTGGCTTATATGCTATATATAATTCTGCAAAGTTTGGATCCAAATTAGGTTTGGATTCTGAAAATCTGAGAAGTTCATGAATTTATCTATCTGTGTATCCATCTGCAATCCCATCAGTTTGCCACCAGAACCCTGAGAGGTATTTACAGAATAGTTATGGCTATTCTAGGGCTATGTGAAATATTTGCAACCAAGTTTGAAAACCTCATGGAAGAGCTTTGGACAGCCCATGAAACCAGCATCCACCAGCTTTCTGATTGCCTCCTGACAGGACAGATCCTGTGGGAGCTGATAATTTGGACATACTGGCTTGAGAATGACCTTTCATGAATGTTCTGTGCCACAAGACCATCTTTTATCTTCCCTTTTTAATGTACATGACAGGTAGTTAAAAGCGACACTCGGACTGCTGGGTTTGTCATGACCGGAGAGCTCACTCATGGAATTTGTAGAGCAGTCCTTATTGCCCCAACGTCCAGGAACTTATAAAGCAGACATCACTGCTTTGGAGTCTGAATAGATGGCACTTGTGTCCATGGCACCATCTCCTCCCTCTTGAATGTTTTATGCAGAAGAAATGATTCGAGGTGAACCTATCTGAGTGTCTTGCATATTATTTCCCCTCTCACATTTATTCTTCTGGATGGACAACATGAACCACTAATGTTCAAATTCTGTCCTTGGATGTGTGAGC
This sequence comes from Emydura macquarii macquarii, assembly GCF_026122565.2. Taxonomy (NCBI): domain Eukaryota; kingdom Metazoa; phylum Chordata; order Testudines; family Chelidae; genus Emydura; species Emydura macquarii. The sequence goes on along the minus strand of NW_027131390.1, from coordinate 98,731,360 downwards.
AAAACAACTCTCATGTATTTCTGTGGGAGATGTGTGTGTATCAATCTGAGGGCAGAATTTTACTCTAAATACTGCACTTCTTTCTCCTGGTGTCACACTCTTGATGAGTTACTAGGTTAGCTCTTGCTTGTAATTCACAGTTCATTGAAACTTTTTAGTAAGGAGAGTCACAAACCCAAATTAATCATTGTCCTGTCACAGACAGTTGCAGTTGCACATGTGAAGTCCCTGAAAATGTTCACATAAACTTTGTTGTAACACCATTATTGATAATGCTTGCTATACTCCTGCTCTTGATGAATGTGCTATTGAAATAAACTTGCTCTCCTAGCATTAATGAGCCATTGATTAAAGAAAACTTTCTAGTTAACAATTTGTAACAATGTAATAAGTAACTTTCAATTAAATTTTTCTGTATGTGGAGAAAATGTGTAATGAATAAATCAGTAAAGACTACATAATGGAAGCCTATTAGCAGAGTGAATATATTCTTGTAACTCAAATTTCTATACCACTTTAGTATTATCTTCCATCAGAAGAGAATGTACAATTACCAATTTTTATCTTATCTTGGACTTGTTATTAAAGAGTAGTAAAGGAAACTTCATTCCAGAAGCTATAATGTGATTTTTGATTAATAGTGGGATTTTTATGTGACAAGAATATTTCTCCTAGGCAAAGAATGCACATGTATCTTTGCCTGAACTGACTTGTTTCTGACAGGCTTTTCACGGACAGAAAGTTGTGCTACTGTATAAATATGTCTGTATCTATATGTATATCAAACTTAAGCTCATAGCAACTAAAATGTTCGGAACTAAAATATATGCTGTATGAATGGACGTTAGTATTATTGCAGAGTTTAATCAATTTAATTTTAAACTGAAGTTACCAAACAATAAATACCAAGCAAGTCACTGTCTCAACTGTCACAGCTGCAAAGAGAAATGTTAAAAAAAAAATTAATCATGACTTGAAATGTTGTAAGGGGGTCTACAGTTATATATGCACCAGTAACTTATTACTGTCATTTGGAGTTATGGGCATATAATGATGGCAGATGTGACTGCTAAGAGATTATTTAAAATACATTTTTAACCTTTAAGATGTATTCTAAATGAATTTCTAATCGGCAGAAAAAATAATTATCCATTTAATTCTTGCTATAATTTGACCAATACTGTAATATCTCACAATATTTGAAACCAGTTTAAAAAACATTTAAATTTTTGTAGTTAGAACCTGATACAACTTTCACTGAAGTAAATTGAAAAAGTTGAAGCAGGACTTTAGTATGTTAAAGTTTAGGACGTTAGCATTTTACCACCACCAAGTCGAGAGTGAAAGTCACCCTTTTACAAAAGGACAGCAAAAGGTCCAAATGAATGCATAGGAGCATGTGCAGGCAGGAGTTTTTGTCCCCAAATAAGTTAATATTATTACATTTTAATACCAGATAATTAACTATTTAACCAGACACAAGTATATTATGATAAATCCACAAACACAAAGAAGTATAGAATTAAGATGAGAAATCTGGCCCTCTCACCACCCAAGCATGGCTGTGTCGTGTAGGTCTCTACAAACAGTAGGTGCTCTTAGCAGTCATGTCCATCATGCTCTCTAATGCCACCTGGATTCTTTTGGTTTGAAATGGAAGGGAAGCAGTCAGATTTGATAAAAATCATGTGTGGGGCAGATAGGAAGAATCCAGATCAGTTAAACATGTTCTGCATTGTACCTGTCCCCATAAAGACGGATGTTGTCTGCTCTGGGGCACATGCCACACACTTTACAATCCAGGAGCATGGGCAGGAAAGGACTAATGATTAGACATCAAGACCATACCCCTGCTTTTTTATTTTCAAGACTAATATTTCTACGGTAGACCCTCTCCAAAGACTGCATGTCATGCTGTGACTTGACTTGCCAGTAATTTTCTTTTACCACCTATTTTTAAAAAGCATTCCCTCCTGGAGCTCAGTGAGTATGCACTAAATTCTGCTCTTAGTGAAAGTTAATGGGGTTGTTCTGGATTTACACTGCTGTAAGAAAGCAGAATTTGGTCTGAGGTTCTTTTTCTTTTCTGCTATTTCAGCTGTTTTTTTTTTTTTTTTTTTTTTGCTGTCAGTTTAAATCCATTGGGTCAATTAATTTCAATTCTCTCCTTTCTTCTGTTGAACCCCTTTATGTAGGAGACTCTTACTTCCCAACTCCCCTCCAGTTCTACATGGACATTTTCGTTTGCTTAATTTTTTCCCATTGTCTATTCCACTGTGCCTCTGTGGACTGTGTTTTTTTTATCCTCTCTCCCCTCATATTCTGTTTTTTCTGTAATATGGTGCACCAAATTACATGTAATATATCTGATCTGGTCTAACCAGCACTGTATACATGTAATGACTTACCTCTGTAGCTCTTTTTCTGCTTTGATACCCGCTTGCCTAGACTCCTGTGCCAATGCAGATTCCTACGAAAGTCCACCAGACTCTGCAAGGCCCAGATGTGTGCTGCCCCTGTCTATACCACATATGCAATACAAATTGCAGACTAGATCCAAAGCCTACTGAAGACAACGGAAAAGCTCCCACTGCCTTAATGGAGTTTGGATCAAGCCCAAGAAATGTTCAAAAACTGTTTGAAATTCCTGACGTTTGAACTGTTCAAAACCTGGGCATATTTACTGATTATTTCAAATTCAAAATGGGTCCCTTTAAAGTGAGAATTCTGTAAAATTATAATGCTTAAAATGGCCTCATTGTCTACGTGAAATTGTATTTGTCTGAATGCCTTTTACCTGCCAATTAATACTGATAATAAAGTTAACAACAGTTGTTTAATCATTACTTTCAAACTTCATCTTGTTTTCACTGTCATATTGCTATTTTTTATAAAGTTATACAGAAGCATGACATTTCGGGTGGCACCAAAATAGGCAAAACAACGCTGCAAACACTTTCCTGACATTTTTGAACAGCCTTAGTCCAGATTCTAGGCACATAAACAAATACATGGACTGACTGTCCTTTGGCCAATACTCACATGATGTTCTTCACTATAAGTATCTTAAAGTGCACACAATAAAAAGACTCACAGAATTCTGGTCTGACTTTCCCATCTTTAGATTCATCTACTGACACATAATGCCCCACTTATAATTAATTTGGATGCACCCTGGAATTCCTGGCTGTAACCAGGTAAACCCATTTTCCAAGCAAACCCCAAGGGTCAAGAACCTCTAAGAATGGAACCTTCAACGTTACATTCCCTGAAACTATGTGACCTCCAAACCAGAGCTTTTCACAGCTTTGTTCTAAATATAAGATATAGAATCTTCAATAAACCAGACATTATCTAATCATGAGTAAGACGATGGCATCATAATTTTATAAACCTTGAAATGAAATGTCTGCACAGAACCATACCCAGCCCTATGATGTACTGGTAGCATTAATTTACCAATTTCCTTTCTGCCGAAATAGTTTTCAATCATGCATTTATCTGTATATTTTGTTTTAAATCAGAAAACCTCTTGAGATCTGGCATCTTGCTTTCAAGAAGATCCCTGGGGAGACAAGGATGGCAGCAGTAGCAGAACAAAAAACTAAAATAAAATAGGAAATGTCATCTTAAGTTATTGTTGCACGTGTATCTGCAAACAGATACAGAGATATACTCATTTTCTCCTAAAAACCATCATGAAGTATATTCAGTCTTAAGCATTAATGTTTGCTAGTTTATACTGGCTGTTCTCTGTTCCAATTTCTTCCATCTCTCTTCATTTATTAGAATTTGTGCATTCTCCCCATTCTTCTATAGCACTGCCACATACTGGACAATGGTCTCATTGCAGTATCCAAGTAGATAAACTTTGCAGTTATCCAAGCAGATGAACTGTGATTCTGGGCAATTTACATGAAAAAGACACATTCCCTAATTTTTTGGTGTAAATTTCACAAGAGGCAGGAGAGATAAGGGTGCGTAAGGTAATATCTTTTATTGGACCAACTTCTGTTGGTGAGAGAGATAAGTGGAGCTCTTCTTCAGGTCTACAACAACAGAGCAAGCAAAAGGCAGGCACGGATCGGTTCTTCTTGTCTAAGAATTTCATGGAAAAAGTGGAGCAATGATTATGGAACTTTTAATTAATGTTGCCTTTAACTCAGCATGCCATAAAAGTGTTTATTGTATGGTTGACAAAACAGACTTTAAAAGGAAGAAAACCTGAATTGATTACAGTATCCTCAGATCTAGCATGGAAGGACCATCCAGTGGATCATTTTGTTCAATTCCACTGCAAGGTGGTTTGCAAGCAGAGAAAAAATTAGACACAATCACAAATGCTACTGAGTTTCACTGCCCAGCTTGTGAATCAGCAACTGGACCCCAATAGCTAACTGCAAATTCACAGAAAGTTCCTGCTAAATGAGTCATCCTCAAAACAAATGAGAAGTGATGACCCCCCTGCATCATTCAAGTGTTCCTTCAATATTTTAATCTGTTGCCTTTAGCCTCATTAATGTTCATTTTTCAACTAATTAGAGAAGAGATAAAAATACTCCAGTTTGTTATGCTCCTCTCTGAGGTGTAACTAAACTGAATCAATGAATCTGTTAATAAATGGACCCTGTCTTGAGTCTGTAGTCATATAGAGCAATTTCACTTAAGTCAGTGTTAAAATAAACACTTTCATACTGAATGAAATGCAAAAGCAATTCAGTTTAGTGGGAGTACTCACATGTCTGGGGATGGAGATTGATATTTACCCTTTTCCTCCTCTAACTTGGATCCTGATCCCACAAAGACTTTTGCATAGATCCCATGGACTTCAGCTTTGTGAGTGAAGTTACACAAATGTGAAAATTGTGGCAGGATCATACACCAAACGGTGGGCAAAAATAGGGCTCAGCTCAAAAGAAGAAAGTGCTTTTATTGAGATACAGAAAATAAAAACTGTAGTAGACTGTAAGCGCCTCAAGACTGAGATATATCTTTTCCCACTGAATGGAAAGCACCCTGTACATCTATGGGGACTATACAAACAATAATAAAGAATAATAAAGAACACTAAAAATGAGATTTCAACATGACAAATAAAAATAGATGTGAAAATAGATAATTAGGATCTGGAACAGAGATTCTCCATACATTTCATATTTTATTTATGTCATTTGGGGGATGACCCTTCTCTCACTTACAAATGGTAAAAATCAGGAGTAATCCCACTGAAGTCAATAGAGTTACACTGACGTATAACTGATACAAGGGAAAGGACATGAAGCTTATTATCTCAGAGCTATGGAAAGATAATTAATTTGCAGAATTGACAGGTTTGTTTAGTAGCTTCTCTTGCCTGATGTACAAAACAGTCTCTTACATTGAATGTGCATTTTAAAACTATTGCAACGTGTTCAGGATTGGCTAGGATTATTAATTGTGATAACTATTTATTTTGGAGTTGCTTTTGCATATATTTTTGGAAGAGCAAAGGAGTTTGCTGCCAAGCAAGAAGGAATCTTTTTTTGCTTCCTTATAATTTGTGGCTATGTTACTGGCTGATGCATGAAGTTACCAGAATAGTTATTGTTTCTTTTTCTTCATGGAAATGCGTAGAGTTATTTGGTAGTCAAGTATTTTTTCCTCCCAAGGTTTGGGCATCAGTTGTCACTGTCAGATAATTTGTATTACATCCCACTTGACCCTAGTTCATAGGTCTTCAAAGTCTATATGAAGGGGTTTATTCTCTGCTATTGTTGCACAAGGGATTTACATTGGTAACTCCTGTTAAATCCCCCATACATCATTGAGAAAACGGTGGTATAAATTACAATCATATTTGCTTATGAATACTATTGGGGGTGCTACAGTGGATGGCAAAGTCCAAATTAGCATAAAAAGTGAAACATTTGAAGAACTTGAAATATGATGTTAAACTTAGCACAGGCCTGATCCTGCAACTACTTATCGACCCACGTAGCATATAGTTACTCATATGTAAGTGCTTGCAGGATCACGCCTTATAATTGTTAAACTACTTGACACCTTATTAATTAATTGATGATTTACTAAATTTGTATTGCAATAGCACCCAGAAGCCTCATTACAAATATACTAGAAGGTACATTCCCTGAGCAATTACTCATAGTAGCGGTCTTATTGAAGTCAAAGAGACTATTATGAGTAATTGCTCATCAGTGGGATTAAAGGAGTTCACGATATGGCCCTAAAAAGACAAGTGTGGGCAGCGAGACAAAAATCAAATAATATATTAATTTTTATATATACAAACATGTTTGCAAAACATTTTCTACAATTATAAGTGGATAGCTTTCTTCTCTAATCTTGACTACATGCTACATAATCATTTTTTAGATTTCTATTATACTTGAAATAAGTACTTATTCTTTCTCCTGGATTTTGGTGAACATTTCCTGGCATATGAGGGAACATGTCTAATAAAGGCTCAAGAGACAAAAATGGAGTGGGACTGGCAAAAAATGGAGGTCTTCTCTTCTCTGAGATTATTGCTATTTCCAGATACACAGTCTACTGGCTGGCTAGCTTTCTCAGGGTTTGGTTTATCATTCTCCTACCCTCTCCTAAAAGATCCCTCTCTTTTTCTATAATGCTCTTTCCATTCTTCCAAATTCCTGGTAAAGACCAAGCTAATTCTCACCACTTGAGGGTGTAATTTACAGTGAGACAGTTGCTCCAAACTGTCCTGTAGCAGTGAGGAGAGCAAATGAATGGGAACCTGGGAGTGGAGGGGAGGGGAGGGGAGAGGAGTGGCTACTTGGCAAAATTCTTTCTTCACTGCAAGTCCTTAACAACTTCTTTGCCTGAACACCTGATTTTAGGGCCTCCTCCGCAACTGTTACCCCACTTAGGAAAATGGGGTAAGTACAACCATGCACTCATTCCCATATATCTGTTGAAAGCAATGTTGCACTGGCTTTTGAGCGAGCTGCGTTGCGCGTGAGGAGGGAGAAACTGGGAGCAGTGAAGATGGGCTGGATCTCCATGGAAAATGCCTTAGTAACCCAGGATCCATGAGTTTGAGTGACCCTGTTTCACTGTGGATTTCTAAGTAATGCAGGATTTGAAGACCATAACCCTTGTCACCTCCTTATGGACACAGACACCTCTTTGCTTAAGGAAGTAGTCATGCAACTTGCAGGGTTTATAAAGTATTTTCCCCTTCTCCGAATTCAGGTGTTTCCACAGCAGCTGTTAATTCATCCATTTGTTCCTAATGCCACTAGTTCTTGGCCATGTTACAAACAGCAGTGTGGCCATCAATGACAGTTGTCAGATACAGTACTTTTTCTCCATAATACCAGGCAATTCACTCACTACAGCTTAGCTGTGAGGTAACAAACTTTCAGCCTTTCCTCATCTTGGCCCGAACAGGCTAGCACAATAAACATGCCTAGGAGTTTACAGGGCACCTATCACACTGGAAGGTTGGATATTTCCTAGATGGTTCCTGCTAATGAAATATTATTCATCTTACCCCCAGACATAAAGAGTCATATTCTGTCTTCAGACACATTACTTCAATTGGAGCGGCACATGTATACCTGCTGCTAGGATGTTGACTCAAATGGAACAAATCTTTTACTCAATTCTCACTTAGGCAAGATTCTTATCGACTTCACAGAGAACGAGTTTGGATTGACAAAGGACTTCAGGATTCAGACCATAAGAGTAACAATAACACAAATTTTTTGATGATAGACAAAGGAACAATCCCTGCCCTTCCCCCCCTCCAAAAAGAAACCCTCAAACCCAAACCATTTTTACTAAATCTGAAGATCATTGTATGCATTTATCTTCCATTTTCTTAAATGTCAAAGTCAAAGACAGTCAAGTCAGTTAACCTGTAATTAAAACCAGAATATATATAATGAACTCTTTCTATGATAAAATTAAGATATCTAATGCCTACACAAATCAGAGCAGAACTCATAATTTTATCTCTGGCTTTACCTTGTCATAGTTATTTACTGCTTTTTCATCCTGGAAGAGCACACCTGCACATACTTTATGTTTCTCTAGATGGACTATGAAGAAATTGGGACATTCTTCCTGGGTTATTAAACTGAGGCATTAAGGGCCTGAATCAGCTACCTTGCCTCATGTGAGCAGTCCAGTTTACTCATATAAGTAAGGGCTGCCAGATCAACCTGTTCTATATCACTGTATGTCACATCTACAAGGTTCAAGTTCAAGAACCAAACAAATATGACTGTTTCTTCCTACAAGTATCATTCTATTATTTTTTGCCATGACATATATCTAGCCTTACTATTAATATACGAGACAGAGACTAGAATAAGCCCTATACAATGCCTGTCGTGAATTATATTATAAAAACAGTATATGTTTCGGCATTATGGGGATGGGGTATCTAGCCTAAGTTTAAGGTGGGTCCTATCAAAAAGACTGTGCGATAATGCATTGCAATAGCCCAGCCTAGATGTCCTCAAAACACAGATCCCTTTATCAGTCTCAGATGGAGTTAGCATTGGCTGGAATCTTCAAGGGCTTCCAAGACAAGGGAAATAACATATTACCTTCTGAGAGACATGGTGGATAAGGTAATATCTTTTATTGGATCTTCTTCTGTTGGTGAGAGAGACAAGTTTTCGAGCTACACAGAGCTTTTCTTCAAGTCTGGGGAAAGTACTAAGAGTGCCACAGCTAATACAAGATCAAACAGATAGTTTAGCATAAGTAGTTAGAGCTACCCCCCAACAACCTTTGAAGATCCATGGGTCCTGCACATGCCTACCACAACATGTGGTGGTCCTCACTGAGTGCGCTAAATGCCCCAGTGCCAACTACGTGAAACCAGACAATCAATATGCTCTTGAATGAACTCACACAGGAAAATAAGAGACAAAAACACCACGTCACCTGTGGGTGAACACTTTTCTCCAAAGTGATCACTCTAAATCTGAGGTATCAGTCCTCATCCTAAAAGGAAGCCTGTACAACATTACCAAAAGACAAGTCTGGGAGCTTAAATTCATAACTTAGTTAAAAATCACTAAAAAGACACTTGCTAAAAGACACTAAAAATCATGGTCTTAATAAAGATACTGGATTTATGGTTTAATACAACAATCTGAACCCACTAACCCCTCATTTTTGTCCTATGACTACAGGGGTGTTAATGGGCCACTTCACTTTGAATGGTCCCTTAGAATACTTTCTAACTATCTATGCTAAACTATCTGTTTGATCTTGTATTTAGCAGGGAGACTCAGTACTTTCCCCAGACCTGAAGAAGAGCTGTGTGTAAGCTTGCAACCTTGTCTCTCTCACCAACAGAAGTTGGTCCAATAAAAGACATTACCTCACCCACCTTGTCTCTCTAACAAACACTGCATATTATCATCTGGTTAGAATTGGATATTCACAATTTAAAAGCAAAAATCATTGTAAGTTTTTTAAAATAAAAGTTGAAAGAACAGGAGTTGCTCCTAACAAAAGGTGTGGTACCAATCAAGCAAAGACAAAAACACAAAGGGTCCTGTGTTTGAACAATTTAACTAGAAAATAGCTTGTGACATCCAATTCTGAACAAAGCTATAAAACACAAGAGTGAAGGAGGCAGTATAAGAAATGGCAGCATATCATGGGTCTGACAGTGGTAAACTTCAAGGGCACATTTTGCCCTGATTTACAGCTCCTCCACACCTACTGAACTAAAAAATATCTGTTTTTCTATTCTCTGTGTTTGATACCACACCTTTTCTATAAGAACTACTTAACAGTAGCTTCATTACTTATAACTTCTATGATTAAAAACTCAGGGCAACTTGTGAACATCATATTATAACCAGATGGTTAAAATATTTTCTTTGCCCTCAGAAGCATTGGAAGGTCCCAGCTCATACTGACTTAATCTGAGGTTGATGAAGTGGTTTTGAAACCACCTAGACTGGATTATTGCAATATATTGGTTTACAGTACCTGACAGTACCATGCTTTACCTAATAATTATGTATCGTTTCCTCCCCATCGTTCCTTTCACACACAGCATGGGCCAGATCTTCCTCTGGCATAAATCAATGTAGCTCCATTGAAGTAAATGGTGCTATATACTTGTTAACATCACCTGAGGATCTTGCTCTATGCACTTACTGCACTTTATACTACGGATATACTACAGTCCTGGCTAGTCATGCCTTGGGGAGAGCTGTAATGGTCTCCATTCAACCTGTACTTCTAGAATGAAATTGTTTAGAAATAATGCTTTCAGATGTGCACCTTGAAATTGGGACATTTGCCAAGAGTTTTCCTGCTTTGTTTATAAATGAAGGCTCAAAACTATCCAGAGATTTTGGCTTTATTCCCCAGCAAAACTCTTAGTTGGCCATTAGGTGTATTATTAACCCTGTTTTATGTTCCCTTGCCCTTCTGACTGTTGTTTCTGATGGTTATATGCATGGAAATATCAGAGATCATCCCCCGAGTCCAATCATTTAGTGCCTAATCCAAATCCCACTGAACTCAATTTGTCTTCTTACTGAACTCAATTATTTTTGAATCAGATCCTTAAAGTTAAGGAAGAACAATGGAAAATTTCTAAAGGGGAGGTTTCTGATTATGGAGACTCTTAGAACTCTGATTTAGATTCTAAGGAAGAACACATGGGAGCTACAAAGTGATTGAATTTTTGTTGCCAGTACTCTTTCACTATGAGGACTGGACTTTTTTCCTCATGGGAGTACAAGAATTTTAGGAAGGACCAAGAAGGGTCCCAGAACTCAGGCTCCAGCCCAAGCCCAAACATCAACAAAGCAATTTTTCAGCCCTGCAGCCTGATACCTGAGAGTCCAAGTCAGCTGACCCGAGCCAACCATGGGTTTTTTATCCGTGTGTAGACATAGCCTAAGTTGTCCTACCCTTTTCAGTCTCTTCTCATAGAATTTTCCTATGCCTCTAAATATTTTCATTTCTCTTCTTTAGACCTTTTCTATTTCTACTATGTCCCTCCCTGAAAGAGTGTGACAAAAACTGAACAAACGTTCCAGACAGTGTAGATTACAACAGTTCCATTCTCAATCTTTCAGTTAATACAGCTAAACAGCTTGCTTGCTTTTTTGAGCAGTGTCATGTACAGATCAGAGCTTTTCAACAATGACACCTAGCTCCTTATCCTGAGTAGTAACGATTAATTTCTACAGTGTCTACGGTGTCTTATGTTGGGAACCCCAAAACAGAGGGACCCATAATCACAGACCATTTTGAAAACAGATGTTATCCATCAGTCAGTCTGTCCATTTAGCTAGCAGCCTCGCTTGTCTGTATTTGTTTGTCTTGGTGCACTGTCCTGCCACTGGTGTCACCCACTTGCTTTAATGTTACAATCACACTGCCCAGCAATGAGCTATCTAGGTTCTTAGTTAACTATAACCATTCAAATTAGCAAGAGTCTTTCCAATGATTTCAGTGAGCATTGGAACAAGCCATAGTAGAAGAGAGAAGTAGAAAGATAAAGAGAGGAGGAGATACTGTAAAATCACAGTGCACAGAACTGCAAATGGCTGTGTAGGTAATAACAGCGAGCAATACAAATAAACAACCCTTACATCCCTTACAGGAATTTGCCAGTAGTAACTGGTCCAGGTCTGCAAAGTACTTAGAAATTCTTAGATGAAGTGTGCTAAGCAAATTGCAGGACAAGACTTCTCCCTCCTCCATTAGCTGGGTTGGGTTTGAGAGCAATGTTAGGGAAATGGAAATTGAAACCGAGTAGAAGGTGGAGACACACATCACTAGCCCCGATAGAGACAGGTGCTGCAGTGTGAGGGCTCTGGCTTCCTCAACGTCTGTTAAATAGTTGTAACCATGTGATTTGGCCTCCTTCCTTTGGATACCCTGATGCTGTAGTATGGACGTGTGTTTGTTTGGCAATTTTAACTGATCTGTAATTATTATTTATTATTTGTATTATGGCAGCATCTAGGAGTTCCCGTCATGGAGCAGGACCCCATTGTGCTCGTGCTGTACAACATAAAACATCAAGACACTCCCAGCCACTAAAAGCTTAAAAATCTGCAATGTGCCTCCAACTTGGGAAGAGCTCATGCTAACATTAAAAAAAAAAGAAGCAAATATTAGTCAGCAAAAAAGACTATGACGGAGACGCCGAAGAAGGTGATGCCTTTGATCTGCTCCTGGCTATTCAGACTTTAATTCTAGTCACTAAGGGCTGATCCAAAGCCCACTGAAATCAAATGGGAGTTCTTCCATTGACTTCAGTGAGATCTAGACCAGGCCCTAACACAGATTTTAAAAGATTTTTCAGTGGAGAATTGGAAACAGCTTTATTCCTGCATGGGGAGAGCAGACACACGGCACAAACAGATCTAATATTAATCTTGTCTCCTATCAGGCTGCCTGACTGATTCCCGAGTTTCTCAAAGAACACAAACCTATTGAATTACGTCTGAAATGTCTCAAAGCCTCAAGACTAAGGCCATATGAGAGAATGTATGGGACATTTAAAAAAAATCTTACCTCAGAGAATGACTTTATTCTGCAAGATTTTGACATTGATCACAGATAACAAAATAAATTATATAAAATATATTTCTGTTATATAATTTATATATACATAGATACAAAATAAAAAAAACCAAATAGTGTTTTCTAAGATCAATAGAACAATCATATGGATCACAATTAGACACTATGTCAGTCTAAATGTGTGATCCAGTTTAGAATAGCTTTCCATTATTCAGAATTGTGTGTCTCTGATCGGAGTATTAACAAAACTTTAGACTATTTATGTAATATTACTTTGCACTTCTAGAGAGCCTTTCATCAGAGGATTTCCAAGCACTCCACAAACATTAATTAATTAAAACTATGAACGCCCTATGTAGTGAGTATTATTATACCTATTTAACAGAGGCTTATGTGACTTATCCGGTGTCAAACAGTGAGTCAGTGGGAAAATCAGAAGTAGGACTCAGAAATTTGACTCCTAATCCTCTGCTTTAACCTGTAGTCACTACATTTCACTAGGACACGCTATTATCTATAGAGAGTTACTGTTGGTCACTCAGCTTTATCTGGGTACAGTAGCTACTTTATCTATATAATCTGCATCGGCCTAGTCTACAAGATCTTCAGAATCTAGTTATAAGAAAGAGATAGACTCACATTAAAGGAAGTTTCCAAAACTAGTAAAAGTGCTATTGGCAGCCAGTTTTAGTAGATCTTTTCACACTTTATTCGGGTTATATATTCCATTTAATAAAAATTGCATTGTAAAGATCTAAATCTGTGAAGAATGACATTAAGCAATTCTTTATTACCACTGCTGGCCTATTAAAATAAATTAGAACTATCTCTTCCCCTATTATTTCAGGAATTGCAAGGACTTTGATATATTTTGGATTAACTGCTTCAGTGTCCAATGCTTATTCCATAACTGCTGTTTTGCAAATTAGGCATTTGTAAAATCTATCAGTTGGAGGTTTTTGTACAACAACCATCACCATAGAATCTAAGTGCTATCTGGGTTTTGGATTTAAAGACAATCTTCTGTCTGCATAAACTGGATAAAGTATTTTTTCATCGGTTTTATTGGCACCCTTATAATGAAGACAGATGTCAGATTGCATCCAGTTTATCCAGGTAGTAACTTGACTTCCCAATTTATTAACATTGGTGATTCATTACAATGACAACCGAGAAAAACAGATTACTTAGAATTTATGATGAGGTAATTCTGCTTCTCTGAGCCATTGTAATGAATCACCATTTTCCCTCCTTCCCTTGACCTAATTTTCAAAATCATGTACCTGTAGAAGATATTGTGATGAGGATTGTTCTAATTATCTACTAATTTTTCTCCTAATTTCTAGAAAGACATCCACTCTTAAATAGGGGAAAGGATTAATGATCAGACTATAAAAATATTCTTGAAATCCAGATTAATTATTAGTTGTGTGGACTTCAGAGAGTTTTTGATGTATTCATTTGCATTCATTGAGGTTTTTTTAAAGTAAATGTTTACCTTTATACAGATGTGCCTTTCACAGTTCTCCCTAGACACATATATAGTGTTAAAAATGACAGTAGCCTCTATTCTCCTGTAATACTTTTCCCAAATAATGCCTAGGTGACAAATAGGTGTTTGTGGTTCTGGACCATCAGTAATGTAAATTTAGAATTCTAGAATTTAGAATACATAAAGCTCAGTCTGTAAATTATAAAACTCTCAATTATTTAAAAAAAATGACAAAGGATATTCACTTCACAGAAACTACATAAAGACCTTGCTCAGGAGGGGATGCATGTACATTGGCAGATATTAACAATTGTTTTTTACTGTATTTAAGGACAATATTCAGCCTTGGTGTAACCAGTCCTAACTTCCATTGAATTCAGGCTTACATCAGGGTTGAATTTAGCCCCTTACCTCATTTTGTCCAAATTAGATTTGCTCTTTAACTGTAAAGTTCTTTGGTTTTGTGTCACAATAATAGTCATGTAGAAGCAATTTTTATGCACACGGTTCATTGTGTGTATGCATGTGCTCTTAAAAATACCCTCTGAAATATTTAAATCACTGAATGTTATTAAAATACGTGCCTTAATATCTTGAGGCAGTAAGACCCATAGGCTGGTTATGAGGTGTGCGAAAATAGTATTTACTTTTGTGCATTAGAAACTGCACACTTTTAATTTTACACAAGTCCCTTCTGTATAAGTGGGAAGTGGAAATATAAGAATGCCCAATGTTCCTTTGATGCTTGTTTCTGCTGTGTACTTCTATCTTTTCTGTATGCTTCCCCCCCTTTCTAAATTAACATCTTGTATGGACTCAGCGTTTGAAATCTCTCCTCATATGAACTCCATCTCAGACTTCCAACAATTGTTGTTGCCTCCTCTGCACCTTTACCATTTCTGCTACATCTTTTTGAGATCAGGTGGGTAAACTGAATGCAGTATTCAAAGAGATGGATGTCATCACATTTTCTGTATTATATCTATCCTCTTCTTAATGCTGCCTAACATCTAATTTACAATTTTGACTGCCACTGTGTACCGAATTTGAACAGATGTCTTAATTGAGATGTCCACAACAATGCCTAGATCATTTTCCTCAGCAGTTTACAACTAGTTCATCAACTTAGTATTGAATTTGCACCTTCCAACACGAGTTACAAGTGTTAGCAGAATTTCATCTGTTATAGTACTGCTCAAATTCCTCATTTTACTGTCTTTCTGGAGTCTTTCACAGACCTCCTTACTAACTAATTTTGGTTTCCAGCTAATGAATAACACAAACTATAGTACAGATCTAGGGGTATCCTGCTATAATGTAGTTCAATGCTCAGAACTGCCCATTTATTCCTCTTCTTTGTGCCTATCACTTGAAAAGTTATCAATGACAGAACTTTAACCAGTAATTACAAAGTATCCTTAATAGCCTTTTGTGAAGAACTTTATCAAAAGCCTTTTGGAAATTAAATAAATTATATTGATTGGTCCTCTTTCACTTACCATTGTGATAACTCTTTCAAAGAGTACAGAGAGACGTAACTTTTCCTTAGAATAAACTTGCTGCTTTGTCCTTATATGCTTATAAGGGGTTTTAAAAATAGTTTGGTACTTGATAATTTCCTCCACATTTTTTCCTGATGTGGAAACAATCTTCACTTGTTCAGAATACCTGGCATCACCATAGCAATTTGTTTATTTATTTTTAAGATGAGCATAATGTTGACAGTGCTCCAAATATATGACATAGTAGTAGATTTCAATTTTACATTACAAATTCTTGATAGTAGCACAGTTACTTCATTTTCAATTCCTAGAACATGTTTGCATCCATTCCTGGAGAATTAATGCTTGATGCAAAGACAATTTAAGTCAATGGAAACATATTAGATCAAGCGTCTCCTGCAGTTGCGTTAATTTATTGTCTCTCTGTTTCCAATTCTTTTGTCTTGGACAATACCTCACCTTCAGGATTTGTATAGATTAACTGCAAGATAGGTATTTCCCCATCATGCTGTGTGGAAGAGACCAATGCAAAAACACCATTCAACATCTCCGCAATCTTAATTTTTTCTATTTTTCCCTTTAAAACCCAGTGATCCCATTGATTCTTCTACTGGCTTTCTACATCTGATATACTTAAAGAATTATTATTCATCTTTGTACATTTGATTACTTGTTCTTCCAATCTCCTCTTACTCCTCTTAGTCTGCATCTTATTTGTTACCTGCCAAATATATATAGTTTTCAGTTCTTTAAAGGATGCTTTTTTTAGCTTGAATAAAGTTTTGTACCTTGTTATTTGATTGCTTTTGTATTGATATTTTTGTTACTTTTTTTTCTTTTTAGCACTGAAATAGGCACACTCTCTGTGGTTCTATTGGTATTTTCTTAAGCAGTCTCCAAGCTGATGCTTCAGATTTTAATTCCTAACTTTTCCTTGCAGGTGAGTGGCAGACTTCTCCGATTTGGTCAACTTAATGTACTCTCTTTATACACACATCATACATCATTTGAAAGCTTCTTATGTATACTTGAAAATGAGGTAGCTGATGTGGACCTGTCTATGGTTCTGTTACCATAGAAACTGAGATAAAAAATTACATGATCAACACATTAAAATACCGCTTTAAAATATTTGCATTTATTTCTGTTAGTTTAATGACTCTATGTATTATTGCAAGACATAAAATTGGATTTCTTTGTGTTCTTAAAGCATCACAACAATCTACAGGCTAAAACAAAATTTAATTATTAATTTGTACAGGTATCATTGAAATATAGTGCTGGTGACCTTTATAGTCGCCATCATCATCATTTTGTTCATTACTATGATCTCTATCGAGAATGCATGTGTTACCAGAATCTTCAGTGCCTTGGCTTGTACACACTTCTGTTCAGGGAAAATTGTTCTGACTACAGACACAGTTGATTATGCAGTGACCCCTACTGGGACAGGCACAAATAAAGTCTTGTAGAAGCTCGTATGCCACTGGGCCCTTGAAGAATACAGGAAGGAGTTAATCGACCAAATTTTTTCATCTGTGTTGTAATGGTGATCCAATATCTGGTTTACCTATGTGAGAAGACATCCAAAACTTTTTTTGCCAAGATGCTCTTTTGACATACTCTTCAAAACTGTCATCACATGGTGAGAGTTTGGCCAATGACTTGTCCTTTTTGATGACTAGATTGAGGCACAAGCAGTTCAGGTCTCCTTTTCTTCTTGCTGTGGTCATACAGCACCGCTACCATCTTCCTTGCTGCAGAAATTGTGACTTGTCTGTCACTCTCCCCAAATTTGGCAAGATCTCTGAAGCAGTAAGCTCCCTTTGTTTTGACAACATTAAACACAGAGTTTTTACCAATACCAAAAAGGGATGACACATCCTGTTAATGCATATACAGAAGGACATATGTTGCAGAAATCAGGAGTGAGTGCGTCACAAATTACATGCACAAGTATGAGGCAATGCTTCTGAGTTGTGCTGGCCATAACATCTGTTTCAATCACATCTTATCTATTTGTTTCAATTTTGGAAAGTAGTGAACAGCAAGGACCAAAACATCAGTATCAGATGACCTAATTAATATAGTTCCTTTGACACCAAGAGACCCCAAAAACATACTGGCACATACAGCATTCAGGAGCACCCTTGTGTCTCCTTCCTCTTGAGTACTGTACAAGTCTTGGGCTTCTTCAACACCTTTACTGGTGGATTTTTCTACCTCACGACTGGAAAAGTCTCCATCAAGAAGGACTGTTTGCGTTGGGTGTACTCCTGCAATCTCACATGCTTTTTGAACGATATATTCGCAGAGGAATTTTACAAATGTTTGGATTCTACATTTAGGCTTGGTCTACACTTACCTCCGTGATTCGGTGGCAGTTGATGGGAGTTACACAAAGTACGTAAAGAATTTGCGTAACTCCCGTTGACTGCTGTGCTTCTCTTCTGCATGCCATCTTCACTTCACTGTGTCAACGGGAACCGCATTCCCGTTGACGCAGTGCTACACCACTTGCGGGGGTGGATTAATAATGTCGAGTTCTGGATCAATTGAGCAGGTCTTCACTGACCGCTCAGTTGATCCAGATAAGTCGATCTGATGGCGGCGACTTTGCCGCCGTCAGTGTAGACATGGCCTTAGAAACTTTTTCCATGGAGGCATAAGGCATCCACCAATCACCTGGTATTTCTTGCATCTAACCGTAGATCCTGTCCAGCACTGTCTTTCTGCATTTTTCACAGAGTTACTGTTGTCATATCTGTCAAAAATTTTGATTACAGATTTAACTTTGGCCAATCCTTATAGAACCTGCTTCAAGTACTCAGCCGAGAGTTCATTGAATGAGTGGAATTTGTCTCCAGTCATCATTTGTGTGACAACCATGGCCTCTTTGATATACACTGTGGTTTCTTTATTGTATGCTCTTAGCTTATGGATTCTTTCATCTTGAGCTTCCAGCTGATATCTGAATTAAGCTTTGTTTGTTCTTCTCATTGTTTCATCAACATGGAAGAGGGACATAGGCACAGGTCCTTTTGGGTGAGTAAGACCAATTGCCATTAAAACATCATCACTGCAACTTGCTAAGGATAGAGGTCCGTGGAAAACAATTTCTGGCCTTATAGCTGCTGTGATTGTTTCTCTCTAGCCAGAATTACATTTGGGCTACATACACACTGCGGCTTAGGACAGTATAAGTTATGTCATTCACGAGTGTGAATAAGCCACTCCTTTGAGTGATAAGTTACACGGACTTAAGCGCCGGTGTCGACAGCATTGGTGAAGCTGTGCAGCTGTAAGTTCTGTAATGTAGCCATAGCAATGGTCTTCTGGCCATTTCAGCAAATGCTTTGATGCCAGATTAATTGACTGGGCTGAAAAAGTTACATGTCCCATCAGAATCAAGTGCACCTGTCACAAATCTCTCCATTTGTTCTTCACCAGAATCTGCTATTTTCAGTAGAGACTCTTTTACATCTGATGTTATATGCAGTCCGGCAGATATGTTGATATGTACCTCCAGATGTGATTCAGAGTCAAATGTCATAATGTTAATGCCATGGCTGGTAAGAGCTGTAACATGCTCTTTATCCCTCTTCAGTACAGAGGCAAGGACTTACTTGTAGACTTTGTCTTCACTACTTCTTGTTAGGCCACTTCTTTCCTTCATAACATGCACAGACAATTACAAATTAAAATCTTCTATCAAGCAGACTAAATGCTACACTGCATATACACAAAGCTTACAAATGGAGAAGCATTACCTTAGGAATTCACTAAATTTATATCAACCCCACTATGCAGTGTAAACTGTGAGCATGCAATCTACTGCTACTTCAGCGTGAGACTGATCTGGTCAGGAAATTTTAATTGAAAATATAGAAGACTATTGAAATCACTTGTGAGATAATTGTCACTTTTGACAATTAAGAAAATGCAAGGTGAAAACGTGTCATGGTAGTATAATACAAAATGTTGATATTCGTCATTTTTGCCACATGCTAAACAGCTTAATCATTTCTGGAAAAAAAATTGCCCATGCAAAACCAATACATTTTTTTTAATACATTGTTGTTTTTTAATACATACAATAAACATCTCATTAAGGTTTTGAAATTAACTTAAACAGTAAAAACTCTAGTTATAGTCATGTTGCAATGTTTCTGGAAATATGTAAAATTTGGCATTCATTTTGGGTACCATTGTTTCACCTCACCTACAGGCTTATGGCACCACTTGGCATCTCCACATTATACCTTATCTAAGTGTACATAAAATAAGCTTTCAATATGGGTGCCTGTAGAATGGGTACATTATACTCCAAAAATATGGCCTTTTTGGAGAATTGCCTTATGCCTATTCAGGGTATTTCTAAAAGAATCCACATTTTATAAATCCCCCTTTCCTGATTTTTTGTATGAGTCACTAGACTATGCCTAGACATAGACCACTTCACCAGGAAGTCAAGCTTATTTATATTATGGTCACTGTTGCTTAGCAGCTCAACAGCCGTACTTTGTGACTCAAGCCTTTGGTGGTGCACATCACCAACACAAGAGTAGCTTCTTTTCCACAACAAGTTGCTCCAGGAAGCAATAATTTTATGGTGCCAATAAATTATTTCTCCAGACCACGTCCCGAGATGATGTTTAACTAGTTTCAGTACTTGAAGTCACTCATTATTGTTATAGTATATTTAGTTGCCCTCCGCAATTTCTTCCAATGACCTGCAGTCACCATTGCTGTTCTGATCTAAAGGTTGCTTTACAAGCCCACTACTACCCTTTGTATTTTCATGAACTGGGAATTTTACCCATGCAGATTGTACCTCATGGTCTGTTCAATCCAAAAGGTGCATTTTGATAGTCTGTGCAATCCTTTATGTAGAACACAACTCTCCCCACCTCTAGAGCCTTACCTCTCTTTCCTGTACAGTTTATAGCCAGGAATTATGGTACCTTATTCACTGTTCTTATTCCATCTTGCTTCTGAAATATCAAGTATAACAAGGTCTCCTCTTTATATCAGGTATTCCAACACACACGGTTTTGCTTTTAAGTTTCTTGCATTGGTGCACAGGCATTGCATTTTGGGGGCCAGATCCACTCCATGCCAGAAGAATCCTGGCCAGGACCTCCCAATGGCATAGTGACATTCTACAGGGGACTTCGATGTTGGTTGATGCAGTCTACAAAGTCATCCCCTCTCCCGACCAGAATTAAATGCTTCTTCCCTCAACAGAAACTCCTAAGGAAAAGGATGGGAGTAATGACCTCTCCTGAGCTGACTTCACAACTCTGGACTGTATCTCCTCCCTCAGAGACAAGAGATACAAATTACCTGTCAGTCAAATTTGGCCCTTTATTTGTAAAGGTCTGTGAACATTTTTAGAAGACATTTTTTATTGTTCTCCTCCTCCCCCTCCTATTTTACCAAGTGCAGCCTTAAATATAGAGTTTATTGTATATTACCAGACCCACAATTTCACTAGTACTTCTGCTGTGCCTGGCAGATTTTGTCAGATATGAATAGTTCTCAGCACCTCCCAGCTTTTCCCAACACCTTACTTTAAATAAATGTCCCCAAAATGTTCCTTGTTTTCATTGTCAGTAGTCTTTCTATATTGGTTAAAATTTAAACCATCCCTGGAAATCATCCAGGCAGACTCACAATGGGGAGAGGTTAATAGCGGGCTCCTCTAGTGATCTGTACTTGGATCTATACTGATCTGGAAAAAGGAGTAAACAGAAAAGTGGCAAAGTTTGCAGATGATACAAAATTACTCAAGATAGTTAAGTTCAAAGCTGACTGTGAAAAGTTACAAAGGGATCTTATAAAACTGGGTAATTGGACAACAAATGAAATTCATTTTTGATAAATGCAAAGTAATGCACATTGGAAAATGTAATCCCAACTATACATACAAATTGATGGGGTCTACATTAGCTGTTAGCACTCAAAATAAAAATCTTGGAGTCATTGTGGATAGTTCTTTGAAAACATCTGATCAATGTGGAGTGGCAGTCAAAAAAGCTAACAGAATATTAGGAAGCATTAGGAAAGGGATAGATAATTAGAAAATGTCAAAATGAAACTATATAAATCCATGGTACACTCAGACTTAGAATACTGTGTGCAGTTCCGGTCTTCTCCTCTCAGAAAAGATACATTAGAATTGGTAAAAGCACAGAGAAGGGCAACAAAATGATAAGGGGTATGGAACAGCTTCCATATGAGCAGAAATTAAAAAGGCTGGGACTGTTCGACGACTAAGGGGGAATATGATAGAGGTCTATAAAATCATTAATGGAGTGGAGAAAAAATGTTATTTACCCCTTCACATAACACAAGAAACAGGGGTCACCTGAGGAAATGAACAGGGAGCAGATTTAAAACAAAAGCAAGTACTTCTTTGCACAAGGCACAGCCAACCTGTGGAACTTGTTGCCAACAGCTGTTGTGAAGGCTAAAAGCATAACTGGGTTCAAAAAAAGAATTAGATAAGTTCATGGTGGATAGGTCCATCAATGGCTATTAGCCAAGCTGATCAAGG
Source organism: Emydura macquarii macquarii (assembly GCF_026122565.2). Lineage (NCBI taxonomy): Eukaryota > Metazoa > Chordata > Testudines > Chelidae > Emydura > Emydura macquarii. The sequence goes on along the minus strand of NW_027131390.1, from coordinate 98,709,264 downwards.
ATGCAACCTCATGCTGTAGGTGTCCCTAAACCTCTGATTGACAGAAGCTGGTATTGGATAACAGGGAGTGGATCACTCCATAATTGACCTGTTCCATTCATTCCCTCTGAAGCATATGGCACCAGCCACTGTCAGAAGACAGCATACTGGTCTAGATGGACAATTGTTCTGATCATGTATTGCCATTCTTATGTTCTTATGTCTATTTTCTCTTTTATTTTCTTTAATATTTGAAGAAATGTGCAGTTCAATTTAATCTATTCTTATGTTATTAATTCTTATTATTTACTATAGGGGCAACCACACCCCAACGCAGAAAACTCATAAACTGAACACAGGTGGCCAACATGATGATGCCACTCAGGGGTAGGCTCTCAAATGGAACTGAAGGTTTTTGGGAAAGGGCCTCCCCAAACTTCAGATTTCTATGGGTGAGTTAATTTGATTGGCTGGTAGAACTAGATAGTCATTTCACAGAAACTTACGGAAGAGCTATATTGTTAACTTGTGATAATACAGTAAATATTTTTTTCACCATTTTAAGTGCAAAATATACAGGGCCTGTCTACGTCTAGTAATCACCACAGAACAAATAAGTGGTTACGGTAGATTAGAAAATAGGGAGGTTACAGTCAGAAGCCATTAGCAGTCCAATAACACTAAATAAAGCTTCCCTTATGATACTCCCTCTAGGAAGACCACTTCAAAGATACTCAGATAAGAAAAAGGCAATTTGTCTGCTAAAGGGTTTTCCCCTAGAAGCCTCCAAATTTCATATACATATTATTTGTTTTTCATTCATTACGGATTTCTAAAGTCACCAAGATCTTTAAGGGAAAAAACCAGAAATTATATTAAATGGCCCCTTTTTACTCCCTCCTTGCCCTTAAAGACTATGAAACTTGGTGTCTGAAAACAGAGTGATCTGAAATTTGTGATCTCCGGATGGTTATTCAGTGACTTAATTTATATAGCCCTGGCTTTACATTTTGTTACCTATGCTTTGTTTCTTTGTATTTGTCTGGGAGCACTGACACCCAAATGTGATACCCAAACTAGCACTTAGCTGCTTCCATTTCCATTTCCAGTGAATCCAGAAGACTTAGGAGTCTGAATTTTCACACTAAGACCCATTACTTTGATTTGGCTCTAACTAGCTATCCCAGTTTGTCATACACCTTTAAACATTTTGACACATTTATGAAACAACAGGCAGCAAAGAATGATAAAATTCCATTCCAAACTCTTTCATTAGATAACCACCACAGCAGGAGAATATCACTTAGTATTTTAAAATCTACTGTTATCATTATTTGCATTGCAGTAGTGTCAAGAAGCTCATATCCAGGACTCCATTGTGTTAGGCACTATACAAACACAGAATAAAGAGATGGGTCTCTGCCCCAAGAAGTTAGCATGTCCATTTTTTCATGCTGTGTGTATATTTCTGTTCAAACGTTGCATTCCATTTTCAACAATATACAAAACAGGTAATTAACTTACCTGCACAAGACAATAGTAAATGACATCACAGGAAATTAAGAGTAAGTGCACAAACAAAATGTATGAATAAAGAGCTCAAAGCAGCAAAGCACTTAAGTGTGTGCTTAACTTTTAAATACAGGAGTAGTCCCACTGAAGAGTGTCGTCAGTTGTTGGCTGAGTGCGTGTGCTGCCCATGGGTGTGCTGCCCCAGCCCTGAGCAGGCAACCGAGACACCACTTCATGATTGAATCATTCAACACGAGCAAAGATCCACCGAGCAACGAAGACACCTGGCCAGGTTTATTGTGGGCAAGCACGGTCCTGTAGTATCCTGTAGGCTCTACAAAATCTACAGGACCACTAATACACGTATGCTTGTTACAATAGTACTGGCGCCGTAATCGGCGTGACTTTCCGTCCTCACTCAGCCAGACAAAGATGTTTTCCTCTAAGATCCTCTTTTATATATTGATACAAACAAGGTTCATATTACCTCTCTGACATGGGTAGTTGCCACCTCCTGACGTGGTCAGGTACCACCTTTTGAGGTGGTCAGATACCACCCATTACCTTGTACTGGATAGTTCAGTCAAAACATCCCTATTCATCATATTAATGACATTTCTATCCATTACAGTGTCATTCGAGGAGGTCAGTGAGCCTTGCTGTTTCTGAGGTTTTAGGATGTCCTGGTACCGTTCTGGAATGTGCTTGTGCCTAGTACTTCTTTGGAATGTGTATTTGTTCTACCAGCTCTGTTCCAGTTACTGTGAGCCTGCCAACATTCACAGCATGACTTCTGCTAACTTTGCTTTCTAACAGACTTGACCATTATTTTAGCTCAGGCCTCATATCTGCCCTGTTATTCTAGGCCTCAGGCCTTATACCTGGTCTGTTATGCTAGGCCCTATGTTTCAGGCTCTTACTTTCCACTACAAAGGAGATATAGGCAAAATGATGATATCATCGTGGAACCATGGAGAAAATGTAATGCGAAGTTTGAACATCAACAAACAGAGCATGAAAACTGACCCCCAATTTTTCAGAAGCCTTTTTGTTTGTTCATATTTTATTTCATGAAAAGCTTGATAAATGGCGTCCTTCTCAGAATGTGGGTGTGGTATTAGTAGAACTACTTAGCGTTACTACTTTAGGCCTCCACTCCTGACTAGACACATACTCGTGCTGAGTTTTAAGCACATGAGTAGTCCCAAGGGACTAAATTAAGCATTTGTGTAAATCTTTGCAGGACTGGGGCCTTAATTAGGACACTGATAGGCATTCTGTAATCCCCTACAAAGTCCTGCATTAGCAGGAAATAAAATATTCACTTACTCTTATTCACACAACACTAAGTTTCTTTCCTCCCAACCTTCACCCACACAACACTAAGCAGGACAAGTTCTTAACTACTCCACCCATTTATCAAAAGGAGCATTGGTACTTTACACTTAAAGGGCCAATGAAGTTGCATGATTAAATTATTGACCCCCCCAATCTTTTTAGTCCATTGCAGATTAAATCCATTTTATTACCTGCCTAATCAAAGGTCCTTCCTTACATTTCCATTTCATCTCAGTAATCTACTCTATTTATCCTTCCATGAATACATTCCACATTTTGATTCTTATTTCAGACACTTGTGCCTCCTCTACAGAGTATCTTATAAACTTTAAAGACAGCCAGCACACACATGCAAGCCAGCACAATAACTGTTTTTACAAGACAGGAGGACGTGGATGCCTCAGAATCTGAGACAAGGATCTGGACCCATATGTAGTCAATGAGCCTGATTCTCCAGTGCCTTGTGCCAGGCATAAATGATGACATAAGCAGTGAAGCAGCATAGGCTCAGGTCCAACATAATGTTTCCAATAGTATTCTACAAAGGGGAAAATAAAATCACATTTAAAAGGATCTAGCTTGTCTGATTTATGTTCAGAATCCAGATCATGGTCCTGCCCCCAAAGACCTAACAATCTTAAAAAAAGATGGAAACAGACAAAGGATGGAGGAAAGGTGTACAATATACCGGCAAAGTAAGCAGGGCAATGTTTGGGACATGGCACAATGCAAAGGCATTTCTTTATATCATTTTATTTACGGTACAGAACTTAGTTTGGAGGGTAGAGTAGGGAGGTGATGTGCGTTATGACCTGTGGACATGCAAGTCTGTGTCTTATGAGGGAAAGTATTGGTGGGTATTATTTGGTGCCTTAGTATCTCCTCTCATTCTCATTGTTGAGTAAGTTCAGTTCCTTCTTGAATAGTTTAAATCAGACCTAGGGAGACTGTATTATAGAAATAATAATTATATATATATAAAATAACCCCTGATTTAAAACTATTGATTTTAAGCTAAAGCAGGGACAAATTTCAACCATGATAGTTATCTATCAAGTAGATGAAATATTTCATATGTACTATGTGTTCCAACACATGTTGGCTGCCTACTTTTTTAAAGGGAAAAAAGAAAGAGACTGCTCTTTTCCATAAGGTTTTTTCCTCTCTCCAGATTTGCTCTCCTTGTATTGTTAACTCCATCCTTTACTCAAGTATCTTTTTTCTTTAGCTTCCGAAAGATATTGCACTTAATCTAGTGCTTCTAAAAGGGCCACAAATCAGCATAAGGTTTTTTTGTTTTTTTTTTGCTCTACTGTCCCTGAGCCCAAGTCTCAACAACCCATTGCACTGATAGCATGCAGGGTGCCCTCTCTGCTGTCATTGATAGCTACTTGATATTATCCCAGCTCTTTTGTCCACAATACTGGTGTACTCAACATTCTTGGCACTCAGCATGCTGGGAATCCCCTACAGCCCTCCTCTATCAGAAAGCACCATATTCTCCATTCTTTGTTGCTGCAATTCCTTCTCAAAAGCTCATACTTATCCCTCTCAAGCACATTTGCCACTTCAAATCTATTTCCCCATGAGACATTTTGCTTTATCATAACAACCTGTTTGCTTTTCCTGGACTGCAGTCCATTGTCCAGGCTTTTTATACTGCCAGCAAACCCCACTTTCTGCTTCAGAGTCTCTCTTATTTTTCTATCTGGTGTTTTTGCAAAAAATCCCTGTAAGCACTTGTCCTTTATTCCTGCTGTGTATTTTTATTCCTCTGTCTTATATAACCTACCTAACGTGGATCCAGTTTGCTTCCTGTTCTCACCTGCAGCCAACATTTCTTTACGCTTTAATCATTGAGTTATGGCCCCGAGGCAGAATCACTGACCCGAGCAAAATGTGCTGCAAGGCTGCTCTTCTCTCAAAGGGTGAAATCCTGGCCCCATTGTAGCCCATGGCAAAACTATCATTGACTTCACTGGGACCAGGAGAGAAAGCATTATCGTTATATATATATTTTTTTAACTCCCGTTGACATCACTGGGGAAGTGTTGATCATTTAATGTAATCTGTTATGTATGTGTTCCCATTTCTCAGAAATCTGCAGGCAAAAGTTTTCTACTGGGATAAAACAACAGGCTACGAAGTGAATTCAGTTCAGCATTTGGTCTGGCTTCAACTTCAGAGTTTCATAGATTCCAAAACCAAAAAGGACCATTGTGATCATCTAGTCTGACCTCCTGTATAATACAGGACATAGAACTTTCCCAGAATAATTCCTGGAGCAAATCTTTTAGAACAACATCCAATCGTGATTAAAAAATCATCAGTGATGAAGAATCCACCACCACCCTTGGTAAATTGTTCCAATGGCTAATTACTCTCATTGTTAAAAATGTACACCTTATTTTAGTCTGAATTTATCTAGCTTGAAGCTTCAACTTCCAGCCACTGTATCACGCTATAATTTTCTTTGCTAGATTGAAAAGCTCATTATTAAATATTTGTTCCCCAGGTAGGTGTTTATAGACTATAATCAAGTCACTCTTGAATTGTCTCTTTGCATTTAACAGTTAGACCTTGAGCCCTTGTGACATTTTATTTTTTATTTTTTTTAAAGTGTCCTACTTGCTTTGCAAAAAAATTTAGAATTTAATATATTAAATTCAGAGATTGATCTGCAAGAACTTGCTCGGAATCCATTATTTTTTGGTGAAGATAATCAGAATGCCAAAAAAATATATATTTTCCAAATAAAAACAGCAAGAAAAACTAAACGGGAAAAAAAATCTCGGGGGATCGATCCCCTTGGCAGGAATAATTAGCTATAGTCTTTAGCCAGCCAGCCAGTTTCAATCTCCCTGGGATTTCGGTGCCTGGTCTGCTACCAAGCACTACAGAAATCTCTCTCGTTCAATATTTTCAGGTCATTTGCCAAACTCTAGTATTGTCAGTTGCCAACCCTTATCTTAGTTCTCAACTGCCAGGCCCTCTCCTTGCAGCCAGACAAATTCCGTCTTTATCCAACCTCATTTTGCTACCTCCTTCACCTCCCAGTATTTTTTCTCCCTTTCCTAAAATTGTTATTTTTTCCCCCCATTTCATTTCAAGCAAGGGATTTGATCCAAAGTCTTTCCTTTGACTTTAATTGGCTTTGGATCAGGCACACGGTCTTTGTCTTCTCTGGGCTACTTTAGCTGCACCTAGGTAAGCCTCTCTTGTTCTTCAGTAAAGTCTCTTTTTACCCTCAATTTTCCCCAGTAGATAACACACTCTGCGACTAAACTTCCCTTCCCTTCCATTTCCTGACCTTGTGGCTTACCGGTGCCACCACAATAAAAGAACAGCAGCCCGAAGAGTCAAGCATTTCAATGTAGCCAGGTAGGAGCAGTGAATGAGTGGGAACACAGAAGAAGAAGAAGATTTTTAAAAGCTAAAAATATTTCAGTTTGAATAGCAAAACATTTCCTTTACAGTCACTAACAGAGCACAGTTTGCAATGATCAGAAGAAATGTTTAAGTGGCAAGCTGGTTTTCTGAAAAACTCCTAGTTCTTATTGGGAATCAAGGAACTCAAAAGAATTGTTGGCAGTACAAGAACTCTTTGGTTTCAGATACGTGACAGGCACTAATACCAAGATGCTCAAAGGATCCCGATGGAAGTTAGGCTCCTAAAAACTGCTGAGGATCTGGGCCGTAGGATCTGGCACACCCTTCCAGTCGGTGGTGTACTTGGATGAAGTGTAGCAATATAAGGAAGGGGAAGGGGATGGTTGTTAACAGCTGCAGCAAGACTGAAGTTTCTTAGGTACACTTTATAAAATAATGGCCACACCATTAGATGATGTAAAGCTTCATTGAAGATCAATGAAGATATGTAAATTTACACAAGCTGAGGACCTGGCCCTGAAAATTCAAAAATAAAATAATGAAATAATTTCAGCTATGGGCCTGAGAAATCCGAGAGTCCAACAATCTAAACATTTGGGGGCTGTGAACATTTTTTTAATCAGATGTAGTTCTGAATGTCACAAGTGACCTCTGGCTATACAACGGGCCAAAGTAAAACTCCAGATGCAAAGACTGACTTGGGCCCATCTCCATAAAGATATATTTAAAGACTTTATCCTCTCCTAGTGGTATTTCTTCCACTAGGGGTCATTTTTTTCTGAGTGGAAAAATATCTGGCTCTCAAATACTCTATTTTTATGTTTTGGGGTTTTTTTTAAAGCAGCAATTTTATAATTGCAATAAACAAAGCCTAGGTGTTAAATTCCCATGTGATACTTTTCATCTCAGTGCTGTGATTCCTACATCATCTTATTGCTATATACTCTTATTTCAGTGTTGCTGTAGCTTGTGTAGGTCCCAAGATCCGAGACACGCAAGGTGTGGGAAGCAATATCTTTTATTGGACCCATTTCTGTTGGTGACAGAGATAAGCTTACACAAAGCTCTTCTTCAGGTGACCTATGCAAGCCTGAAAGCTTGTCTCTTTCACCAACAGAAGTGCATCCAATAAAAGATATTACCTCACCCACCATGTCTCTCTCATATATACACTTATGGCACATTAATAAAATGTACACCACATCAAAGGGCAAACATGAGTCTATAAGCTTTTTTCTGGATTATTTTATAATGTCTTTCAATTGTCTGAAAGGTAGATTTAGTGTCTTAATATTCAAGGTGGCAAATCTTCAGCACTGCTAACTTGAAATATGAATATAATTGTCACTAGAAACACAGGAGTCATTTGTTACCCAGTTATCGTGGCTGGGTTGTGGGCAGCCAGACCTAGTAGTCAGAGCCAGAGTCTGCAGTGACGAGACAGGCGTCAGGCCAGGTCAGGATACCAGGAGGTCAGAGGCAGGAAACAAACTGGAGGTCCAGAACCACAAGTCAGATGCTAGGAGTCAAGGTCGGTCTGGATGCCAGGAGCTCAGGGAGTGGGAACAGGAAGCACAAAGAACGCAGTCCAGAATAAGGTGGAGCCCAGTTGTTTGGTCAGCTTCCTGTTCCTGCTTCTGGCTTAATCAGGGCACCAGGACTCCGTCAATTGGACTGTGGTGGCAGAGCCTCACATTGGAACTGGACTTCCTGGGTCCCTGAAAGGCCGTTGTCATCAGGCTTCTAGGTGGAGGGTTGGTGTGTGGATACTCCCATGAACACTGTAGACTTAGGCTTGAGACCCATAGGTCATGATATCATCTGATTCAGGGTCTGATCCAAACCCCCATGACATAATCGGGAGTCTTTTGGTTGAGTTCAGTAGGCTCTGGGTCACACCTCCATTGAATCAGAGCTCTGTACAAATCTCTAGACTCTTTTACATGGTACCCTGGCTCATCTGGTATAGCACACGCAATGGGCCGTTCAATCATGGGCGCCAAAATACGGATTCAACAATTGAAAACTAATGACTGGACTCAGGTTTTACACTAACATTTGCCAACCGAAGGCCTGAAACTGATCTCCTGGAAGTGAATAGCAAAACTCCTGTAAAGGTCAACAGAAACAGGATGCGCCCCCTATTCTTTAAAAAGCCACCAACATTCCCAACAGCTCAAATGTGGACTTTTCTCAACCTCCTCTTCCTCTCCATCTCCTATGCCTTGCTAAAAAAATGAGTATGGAAAAGGGTTTTTTTTTTTATCACAGCTCTGTTGAAAATAGAGAGAATAATCTTGTTCCAGAGAAAGAGAAGAGAGAATCAAAGCCAGAGATTTATGCACCTATAAGATCCTCAGCTGCAGGGCAGGCACTTTAAAGCACATGCAGCTCCAGCTGTGACAAACATAAGGATGTTTTTAAAAAGCAGTGAGGGCTCTTTTCAGATGACAGAATCCAGCATTTCTCATTTACCAGCACAAGCTCTTTCCTTGGCATTTCCTGGAGCACACCACACATCCCCTCTGGTGTGCTATTGTGCAGAAATTCAAGGTCTCACTCTAAATAGAAAAGCTCGTTGTTGTTTTTTGACTCATTACGAAGACGCAAAGAAAGCAAAGCAAAACCAAAACAACACAAAACAAAACTCCAGCAAACCCTCTCTGGCTGACTCAGTTGTGTGGGGCCCCCAGTCGCCACGGCCAGCTGTAACCAGACTTGTTAAATAAGCTTCTGTTATGGGACAAAAACATCTGTTGGAAACCTGATGTCACTCATAATTCACAACTTCAATACTGTATTTACTGACATTCATAATCTATTTGTGATTTTTCCCCCTATCAAAGGGCCGCAGTCACTAAAATGCCATTTCAGTTGCATGCCTGTCAGAATAGTCATGTCTGTAAACCTAAAACATGACCATTAACAGACACGTTGTCTAAGTAGCTTAATGCAGCAGATGTTATTGCAGGAAAAACTGGAGAATGCACAAGAATTACTTTCTCACTAACTAGTCCTGGAGTGACACACTTGGATGCTTCCTGCCACCATGTATCCTTGCTGAAAGACAGTGGCACGATAGTGTGTGATATGAGAGTGTTATAAGAAGGCCATCAGGATAAAGGATGTTATAGAGTCTGATATTCAGCCAGCTCAATGGATGTCAGTGAGAGGTGGGTGGTGGGAATTTATGAAAACCAAATTTCGCTGACAGTATCCATCTATTCCCAATCACCATTTCTTGGTCTCTGGTCAGGAGTAAATAGGGATTCCACAATGTTCTGCATTAGGAGAAGAAGCAAACTATTTGAAACATCTCAGAGAATTGTTATATAATGAGGCAAGATAGAAGCTATCGTACCATGGTTTAAAATGCCTAGCATGTTATAATTTCGTATAATAATTTCCAGTGTGCCCATACTGAGATATTCTACTTTCCTATAACAGTAAATGAACCTATACTTCACTAATTGGGTATGAAAATTAATGACACCATTTCATAGCAATATCTTAACAGCAATGTGCAAGTTATATTACTGTCTGTGTGAGGAAAAATTTTAGAACTAGTTCGAATGTTTATCTCAGTTCACATCTTCAGCTCATGTCAATATTTTTCAAATATGTTTGTCTCTGAAGTGAAAATAATAAAATATGGAAAAATATTTGTAAATTGCCCATTTTGCTCACACTGGTTGTGGCACAGACCTTTAAAATGAAGATCTTTAAAACATGACTGCAACAATAATACAATAATGTAACACATTCTTCTATGTGGGATAACAGTAACATATGGGAAATCTTGCTGCAGTTTTTAATATATTAAAAATAGTTTATATGGGAGGACGGTGTGTGGGTGGAAAAAGAAGAATAATGACAAAGTGAGTTGCATTCTTTCTACTTTCTGACTGTTCATTCTTCTTGTCAAAAGCACTTCATAATCTGTACTGGATGTAAAAAGAGAGGTGCTGATGAGTAGATGTATGAGATGGACAAGTGAGAAAATATCTAAGATCCAGGCTCAGCATGGAACTACCAATGAAAGGATAAAGTAACTCTGTGTGGGTGTGTGTGTGTATTTTGGGGGGGAAGAGGAGGCAAGTGTAAAACAGAAACAAGCCTGTGGTAGTCATTTCAGTTGCTACTTTTAACCAAAGAAGCTACAAGCAATCATGCTGGTACATCGATATCTTGATTTGAAAATCAGAATGCAAAGAATATATGTAACTATTTCAAAAATCCATTCTCTGCCCCAACTTTCTTAATATTGTGTAGGGCTATTATGTACCTATTGGAAAACTGAATGTGAGAGAGTTAAGTAATTTCCAACCAATCAGTCACATGAGAAGAGGAGGATATATCAAGGTAGAGCTGGTGCTGGGGAAGTTTGTTTTATTTTTTAACGTTATTGAAGACAATGTAGGGCGACTGCCATGCTTTAACCTATTTGGATGAAGATTCACAGCAGGTTGCTCTAGTCTGCTGGTGTCCTCTGCAAATCATCTGGACAGCTGGGACCATGAAATTCACCCAGATCCAAAAACAGGTGACCCTCAGCGAACCTTTGTGCCCTCTAAGGCCATGCATGCAGACCACTTCAAATCTTGCACTTGTTTTGCCACTGTGGAATGACAAAAATGCTCTTGTCAAATGGACATGAGTTTTTCAGGTGCTCTTACACAGAAAAGCAAGACTTGGTGGTTGCATTTTAACGACACTATAACATATTTTCCTCTGATTTCAACTTTCATCTAGTATTCTGTAAAATGAAAAAGCAAAAGCAGATTTGACCCAAACTTGTGTTTCAAAAGCAAGAATAAGAACAGCTATTTGGTGCCGTCATTTAAAATAAACTGTTTTGCTAATCTAAGACAGGTGTCTCTGGGTGTTAACATTAAGGCTTCCAATGGAAAAGTGGGTGCAAAGTTAAACCACATGTACTACTTATAAATAAGTGAGGTGTGATTAGGCAAGCTTAAAAAAACAATTTGAAGGGAAAGGCATTGATGCTTACAGATTGTGTTGTATAGCGTAGTCTGCATTTAACCCTTTGCCAGGTGGATCACTCTGTGGAAATCTAAAGGGCAAAAGGTTATGTTGAGCTCATTTACTGTGGACAGCTTTTAAATCAAAGTGATAATATGGACATTCCATAAGGTGATGTGTTCCACTGATATTTCCCTGTTCATGAGATTTGCTAACAACCTTATAAGACAAAGATCTTGCTGTGTTTGAGAGTGATATTTGTATGACAAGTTGATAAACTAGTAATGGCTGGACAGCTCCAGTTAAAATAAGAATTATTTGCATGAACAATCTCTGATCATTATAACTTTATGGGTCAAATTGATTTCTCATTTACACCTGTGAAAATCTAGAGTAGCGCTGTTGACTTCACAACAATTGTGGCCCTTTTTCTTTCAAGGTGCTGGATAAAATCTTCATAGCAAAAGGCTGTTGAACATTTAAGAATGCCTAAAATATGGATTAAAGTACGTAATCCACACAGCAATCAACCCAACACAGTTATACACAGTTCTGGATTTTGGTGCTTTTCACCTTGGACTGTAATCTATATTTATCCAATGTAGTTATAAAATGTTACCAGTTTAGAATGGTAGCATTTTATACACACTTTAAACAGGTGTAAATGGCTACCCAAGTTGCAAGACAATGAAGAATCACACCCTAAATAATAAAACTCATGGACCTTTTTCTCAAATGCAAAAGGGATAGAGTATGTTTTTGCATTTGAATTTGTCATTTAATATTGAATAATTCTTCCGGAAAGTTACTGCACAGGAGACTGAAGCAATTATTTCTGTAGAAATTTATTTGGGTCTTAAATTGCTAATGTTCAGAGAGACGGCAGGAAAACAGATTTAAAAAAAAACAACAAACAACAAAACCTTAAAACAGTTATTACTGGTTTATATTGTTTATAAGTTTAAAATCTATACTTTCCAAGAATCAAGCCATGTTCAAGTACAATCCCTGTTAACAGAAAAGTGGAGAATTAATGATGTAATATTTCAATATGTGGTGGATGAAGTGAACATCCATGTTTCCAAACATTACTTTATTGAACCCCACAACACCTCAGTAGGTGGGTAATTTCCCCCCATTTTACAGATGGGGAAACTGAGGCACAGATAGTTTAAGTGGCTTGCTCACCATCATGTAGCTGGACAGTGTCAGAGCCAGGAATAAAACCCAGGACTGACCTGACTCTCTGTCACCTGTTCTAACTATTCTCTCCATACAAATACTACACATGGGATGTGAAGGATTTAAAGCAGCAAATGGCTATGTGCACCACATAAGCCCCACACTGAAAAGGGACACAGAGGTGTCAAAAAGGCCTATGAAATATGGATCATGGCTGGGTTTTTTTTAAAAAGTACATATTTGGATTTCCCCCCCTCTTCTACTCCCTTCCTACGTTGCTTGTTTTAATGGCTGGCAGGGAGAAAGGGGAAAGGAACTAATAACATGTGTGCCTATCTTCACGCTGATCATTATGCAGGTATGCTCTAACCTTCTCCTCCCTTTGTCTTTCTTTTTTTAATGCTTGGTCCTGCAAACACTTATGAGTGTGTAACTTTATTTACATTGGCTTCAACTGGACTGCTCATGTGATTAGCTAGGAACACACATAAGCATTTGATTCATAGTTAGATTAATTGCTGCCCTAATGAACCTTGCCTTGCAATTCAGCTGGTCCAAAGGCATCAAAAGACAGGTGTAATCATCTCGCCAGGAAAAAGAAATCATGCAAGGGATATACCTCTGTGACATCTCTGCAAGAGCTCCAGGAGTAAAGTTTGATAACAGGTAGGGTGGGACGAGGAGGAAGGGAGATGTCAGGGGTGCAAGGAGATGTGGCCAGCCTGGCCTTAAATCCCTGTGTTTCTATGCCTTAGCAATGGCCCATATGGGTTAATAAAGTAGTAATATAAGTTAGGGCAACCCTCAAAACCGGGCACCATGGCCAGGGACTCTCCTCTGATGCATTCTGTAAGGTCAGCAAGAAGGTCACCACGCAGTGTAAATTAAGAGCTGGAGTCCAGCTAGGAAGGATGGTCCATGGAGAATGGTTGCACGATGCACCCAAACGATAACTCCCATAAAGCACCACAAAGGCATTTCCAAGTAAAAATTTTCAGTTTTGAATTTTTTGCCCCAAAATCAAAATTTGCTGTAGAAAAATAAAAGTGGTTTTGTTTGTTTGTTTGTTTGTTTTGCTTATGATGTGGGCTATTCAGTATATTTATCAATGATCTGGAAGAAAATATATAATAAATACTCTAAAGTTTGCAGATGCCATAAACATTGGTAGAATGGTAAATAACGCGGACAAGTAAGTTATCTGGGCTGATTTGGATTGTTTGGAAAGGAGGGTGTGACAGACATGATAACATTTCCTGCAATATCTTTGGGAGACCTTATTGAATTAAGTTTAAGTATCTTTGGTGTCCATTGTATTAAAGGAATGGTTTAGGTCTTTCAGTAGGATGGGACTGTATGAAATCTCTTGAGCAGGGAGATGTCACAAAAGTAAGACCGGGGGTTCCATGAACTATATTGGATAATGTGCCAGACAAGAATGAACTTCTGGAACAAAAAGTGGTTTTCCTGGGGAATATTTAGAGGGAGATGAAGACAAATTGCCCACCTCTGGTTATTCAAAAACCCATCCTTTTGAAGCCACGCCCTGATCACCTGTTACACAAGGCCAAGATCAAAGGGCCAAGCTGTATAAAGGATAGAATGAACTATTCATGGTGCTTTTGGTACTGAATCTGCAAATTTTGAATTTAACCACAGGGAAAACCCAGTTGTGGGTTTTGAAGGACTGACACCTACCTGCAGTTGGGGTGACCTCAAGTAAGCTTTTAAAAATGTGTGTAGGTTCTTTTATTTAGGAGGTCATCTAGTCCAAAGCAGGACCAACCCTATCTAAATCATCCCAGCCAGGGCTTTGTCAAGCCAGACCTCTAAGGATGGAGATTCCACCATCTCCCTAGGTAATCTATTCCAGTTCTTCATCACCTTTCTAGTGAAAAAGTTTTTCCTAATATCCAACCTAGGCATCATCCACTGCAACTTAAGATCATTGCTTGTTGTTCTGACATCTGCAACCACTGAGAATAGCTTAGCTCAATCCTCCCTGGAACTCCTTGATTACAATTTACAAATACCTTCATGGGGAAGAGATTTCTGATACTGGACAGTTCTTAATCTACCCCCCCCCCCCCCCCCCCCCCCCCCCCCCAAAAAAAAGGCATAACAAGATCAAGTGGTTGGAAGTTGAAGCTAGACTAGTTCAGACTAGAAATAAGGTGCACATTTTGAACAGTGAGTGCAATCAACCATTGGAAAAACTTAGTTAGGTACATGATGATTCTCCATCACTTGAATTCTTTAAATCAAGACCAGCTATCTGACCACAGAATAATAAAAATGCAGGGCTGGAAAGGACCTCAAGAGGTCATCTAGTCTGTTCTTTAAATCCTTCAAGGATGGCATCCCAGAACCTCCCTAGAGAATCTGTTTCAATGCTTAACAACCCTTAGCATTGGAAAGTTTCTCCTAATATCTAACCTGAATCTCCCTTCCTGCAAACTACACTGATCACTTCTTGTCCTACTGTGGGTGAATGAGGAGAACAGTTGATCATGATCCTCTTTATAACACCTTCTCCATATTTGAAGACTGCTATTATATCACCCAACCCCTCCCAAGCCTTCTCTTCTCTAGACTAAACATGCCCAATTCTTTCAACCTTTCCTCATAGGTCATGTTTTCTTCCTCTTATCATTTTTATTAATCTCCCCTGGACTCTCCCCAGTTTGTTCACATCTTTCTTAAAAGTGTGGTGCCCAAAACTGAACACAGTACTCCAGCTGCGGCTTCACCAGTGCTAAATAGAGTGGAATCATTACCTCCTATAGCTTACATACAACACTCCTGACATTTGCCTTTTTTGCAGCAGAATCACACTTTGGACTCTTATTCAATTTGTGATCCACTATAATGGATCCTTTTACTCCCCATTGTGTTTTTGTGCATTTGATATTTTTTGTCCCAAGTGTAGTATTTTGCACTTGCTCTTTATTGAATTTCATCTTATCAATTCCAGATCAATTCTCCAATGTATCAAGTTCATTTTAAGTTCTAATCCTGTACTCCAAACTGCATGCAACCCTCCAATCTTGGTTTCATCTGCAAATGTTACAAGCAACCTCTTCACTCCTTCACCCAAGTTATTAATGAAAATATTGAATAGCATTGGACTCAGGATAAACACTTGTCAGTCTCCAGTTGTTACATCTTTGCAGAATATATGCCCTTAGAGGATACACTAGAGTTCAAAAATAAATTACAGGCTTAACAAAGAAGTTATTGTATTATACAGGAGGTCAGATCAGATGATCATAATGGATCCTTCTGGACTTAATATCTATGAATCTATGTTAGATGAAGATTGCAAAGATCAATACAACATTTCCTAAATCTTTGAAAGCTGAGACTCTTCTTTTAAGGAAAATAGAACCAATTACACCCCTCCACCCTGACATCCTCTGATGTGCTGTATAAACTATGATGGGTGGGCCTTTCACAGTCTCTATGACCTTCCATCCCACACTCTAGGAAACACTGATGTAGTTAGTCACAGTATGATCTTTCCTCTCCAATTTTACGTGCTTTGATGAGCAGTGAAATAGTTGCTAATGTTGCCATTTAAAATATCATTACTGGCACCTGAGTTAGCACCCATTGAAATGAAGCAAGCAGTTCATGCTGAAGAGCTACTATTTCAGGCTCTCTGCAAATTTAGGCAGCTATCACCACATTTGTTACATTCAGGCCATGTTGTGAAGTTTTCTTTGCAACCGTAACAGCCAGAGGTTTGTCTGTCTGTGGATTGGTTTTTTTCAATGAAACAGACTCTGGAGAAAAACTGAGAAGTCATTCTGCCTACCTCCACCCTCAGCCAGTCCTTCATGTCTCACCCAAGAAAATGCTGGATTAATATAAAGCTAAAAGGCTTTAGGTGCATCTAATTTACATGTGCCTATGTTAAATAAAACATTCTACAATATATAAAAAATGTGCATTTTAGGATTGGACTAGAACTGTAGCACTTTTCATGACAGTCTTATGTTTTTTCATTCAGGTTTCTTACGAGAATGCCTGATGCTGATGAAATATTACCCACGTCTCATGGAGGCATAGCTTATGGAATATGACTTGCCATGCTAAATAGCCAGAACATAATTAGCAGTGACTTCCTGAAAACACTGGATCCAAAGCTTTGAATTTATTGCAGAAACTTTGCAGCTGTTTTAAAATGAAGAGAACTGAGAGGTTAATTAGCACTGGTAAATAGAACAGGAATGGTGGCCTTGTGTTTAAAGCCCACAACTAGATGTCAAGAAATCTGTTTCTGATTCCGTTAAAAACTCTCTAGACCTAATTCTTCTTTCACTTACTTCAGTGCAAAATTAGTGTGAAATGAGACTCATGACCTGTGTGTGACCTTGGGCAAACCACAAAACCTCTCTGTCTTAGGTTCCCCACCTGTAACATGGATTTTATAATCCTTTATTCCAGGGGCACTGATCATGACAGCTAGCTTGGTAGCATATAGTACCTTGAGATCCTTGGATGGAAAGCACAATCAAAATGTAAAGTATATCTTTAGGTGCCCTTAAACCTAAGCTTTTAATATCAGAATAATTAAATCTTTCTGGGTAGGCATCAGATCTTGAATATACAATCACTAATCATACATAGCCTACACTTATAACCATCTGTTACGAAGATATTCTTTCAATTTTCAATTTAAGCTGGTTAGAATTTTGTCCTTAGGTAGAGGTACCACACTGTATTGAACTGATCAGGATAGTCTGCCTACATTACAGTTGTATCCAAGACACTACTTCAGGAAAATCCTTCTTTATACCAATGCTGCCTCCTCCTCACTTGAGCATACCTGAAGATAGTAATCTCTTAAATACCAGAACAGTTTAGAAAAGGAAGACACAGAGTACCTATGACTGTGGATTACCCTTTGCAGTAATCACTTTGGAAATAGGAAGGTCAAATATACATAGAAACCCAGGAGAGACCTGCCAAGAGACATCCATTTTGAAGGCAATGCCATGGCAGATAATCATACCAGCTGACAACCTAACTCTGAAGGAGGTCTGAGCTAGATTTGTAGTTCTGAGAAATAGGTAATTAGCCAAAAAGAAGCATAAACAATGTCAGATGATATATGAGCTCTTTCACAAAGATCAACGTACAATATATAGCATAAATCTCCAATGTGCTATGAACGCATTAACTAATTGTTCCTTATAGTTGTGAAATAGTTAAGTATTATCTTCATTTTACAGATGGTAGAGTGTTTGAGGGCCCAATTCTTTCAAGCTCTATCAAATTCAATTAAAATGCACAAATAGCATTATATATATTTTTTATTAGTTAAATACAATTACCTTAAATGTGCTGGATACAGAAGAAAAAAGTTTATCAAAATGTATTTTGCATTTAACACTGATTTTTTAAACAAAGGAAGTATCGTCTATAGCTAATTAACTGAACTGATTGTTTCTGGTCACCATGTCTTTCAAGATTTTAGAACTAGAAGATCTTATCCTCTGACACCTAATTTTTAATAATAGATTGGAAAAGGAAAATAAAGTTTCCTGATTTTTCAACTCCCAATTAGTTTCTTAACTTTGAATGAATTAGTCATTGAACTGACCCAGCTGGACAAATTGAAATGAAGAAAATATTCTCTCTGTACCTGCAGAAGAGGTTACTGCTGTCAAAAGCTGGTTATGCTCTTCATTAAACTCTTGTTCCAGGTGCTTTGCCAGTGACATCCCCCAGTTTAGTGGTCTGACTTACTTCAAAATTTCAGCCACAAACATATATTTAATTTAAATTATTTTAATAGATTAGATAAGGTTAGGCATTAACATAGGGTGTCACAATTTAAAATCATATTTTAAATAAATATTTTTAAAAATAAACTTGCATTTAATTTAAATTAAAATAGCCATTAAAATAAAGAAATCAGAGTTTTAAATTTTTTTATCCATCCTACCTGTGAGTGACTCTGTTGGAGTTAATGGAGTCACTGAGGAATCTCCATCTCACTAAGGTCAATGGAATGATTCTGGATTCACCCCCATGGAAATTTTGTCAGTGGACTTCAGTAGGAACAAGATTAGGTCTTGTGTGATTATGCAAAGCCACAGAGGGATCAGGACAGAACCAGGATGAGAATTCATTCCTTGCTCACAGTCCTGACTGCTGTCATACCTAGACCACAGTACTCTCTTACATCAGTAACACCCATGATTGGGTAGAACATTAAAAAAGGCTGTGATGATGATATACACAAGGCTAGGGCTACACGGATGGCGGCAGATCGATTTCTCTGGATTGACTGAGCGGTCAGTGAAGACCCACTCAGTCGACCCAGAAATCGACGTACTAAGACCACCTTCACATGTGGCGTAGCGCTGCGTCGACGGGAACGTGGTTCCCGTCGGCGCAGTGCAGTGGAGACAGCGCGCAGAAAAGGAGCAGAAAAGTCGACGGGAGTTACGCAAGTTTTTTGCGTAGCTAGCGTAACTCCCGTCGACTGCTGCCGAATCTTGGAGGTAAGTGTAGACAGGGTCTGAGATTCCTTGCCACGGTTAGCTTATATAGAGAAGTGCAACTGCACTGCAGATACAACACCAGCAAAGAGCCGAAATTTGTACATGTCTGTCAGCAAACTGCTGGCAGGCCCTAGGAAAAGCATATGCATTTTCATTTAAGAGGGAAATGGGCTGTGGGGCGATGTCAGCAGGCTTTTAAAGAACCATCCCCAATGCTCTGTCACTGGTGTTCTCCCTCAGCATGCTCAGGCTCAGCTAGTATAATACTCTGTCTTTCGCAAGTAGCTGAGCAGTGGAAGCCCAGAGCCAAAACCATGGGGTTCTTGACTTTCTGTCGGTGTTAAATGAAGATTGTATTCCTGTATCACTATCAGTGCAATTGATTGTGAAAGAATACGCTCTTAGGTGCAGTAAGAATTTAAATAATAAAGCCATTCGTCAGGCAACTCACATCATCTGGTATTTCTTAGGGAAATGGTCCTTCCCGCCAGAAGGCATTAATTGTTATTCATTTCTGAGTCTTTAAAAGATAGGCAGCAATGGCAAGGTAGAGTCAAAGGTTATGGGTGCACTGTGCCGTATGGACTAAATATAATCATAATAATAGTCAACTAAACGGACTTAAAATTGCTATAAAAATCAGTCACCCAAAATAAAACAACAATGTAAAAGGCTGCGCATCATATACAAGCACAGTTGAGGTGAAGAATTGCTCCCACCTACATTTCATACATTGAACCAGGTTACTGGGAGCTTCTGCTGCTTTCCTAGAAAAGTCCCAGTTTCATTTCATCAATTAAAACTTTAGGGGTTTTTTTAGCCACGAAATGCCTGTTCGGAATGTATTGCCTACGACAATACAAAATGTTTCATCACACCCTTGTTTCACTCATCATCACGTTGTTTTTTGTGCTAGCCATTGTTCGAGACCAAAGCTTGGCAGAAGATGTCAAGTATGAACATTGCAGTGAGTCAATGACACAATGTCAGCGCAAGCCCCCAGCTCTGAGCTTTCAGATTGGGGTTGGGGAGGAATGAGATGACCAGAGGAGATCCCTCTGTCTCTTGCCTCCTTCCTTTTTATGGCTGCCAGAAGTAGAGAGATGAGAGAAGTCAGAGACAGAGGGGCACAAGGAGAAGAGGCCTTTCTTTGATCTGATCGTCTGCTCCAGGCAAAGCAGAACATGAAGCACAACATGAAGCACTCAAGTATTTCATGACCATAAAAAGGTTGCCACAAAAGTGCCCTAGATTTTTGATTCTGGAAACATGCTCATTTGATGCACACTGCACCTTCCTGAGCAGAAAAAGCCAGTGCACATCTATGGAAGGAGGGGAGGTACTTTCCACTGTCACCTCTTACAGGCCTGTAGGCAGAAGGGATATTGTAAAACTTCCTCTCTGACAAATTTCCTGATTCCAGGAATGAAACCCCCCCTTGTCTACTTCAGCTAAAGCCGCGCTTTGCAACAGCCTCTAATTTTCTGGTTAGCTGCCCTGCCCTCCCTCCCCTGAGTCATAGATTAGGAGCTGTGCTGTTTATGACACTATGGGTCTGACTGATCGCCTGTTTTTAGAGGTCAGGAAAGAATTGTTCCCACTGGACGAAATTAGCATGTAGCCTGGTGGGTTTTTTTGCCTTCCTCACAGCTGTCTCGCAGCACAGTTGGATTAGAAACCATAAGATTTGAGATTTAAATAATGCTGTTATGATTACTGACTTGTCACAGCTTGCAACCAATGTCCAGTGTGGGTAAACTTTAAAAGGGCAGCTCCCATGTAAATGAGATCCAGGTTTGCAGAGCTGCACCTTGCACTTGTGAGGGAGGAGCCTGAAGACTTTGCAGACCGAGCCTTGTGGCCTCTGTCACTCCAACACCTTTACACGGAGGAGGACAGGAGGGAAGAGGTTTCACAACTGAACTGAGCCCATGAGGTGGAGTAGGGAGGGTCTACTCTGAGTTATCGTGTGGTTTATGGTAAAAGCCCTGCAACCTACACTGGAACCAGTCAAATGCTTAGTATGTGAGAGCTGGAGTGGGCGATGGAGTATCCCTTCCCAAAGTATAATTAATATAACTACAGCCTGCCTTTTAAACTCATCCTATGTCTGTCATTTGCCTAATTGTCCTGTTCAAGGGATATCATGACAACCTCTTCAGTGGAATACTTCATGCCTCCAGGGATAAAACCAGCATGAATTAAGAACAAATCTGACTGAGACTGCAATGGATTCAATCTGGATCTAGACTGATGTAATTAAAAGAAAAATTCTGGTCCCATTTTAATGCTTTGGAATCTTCTCAATAATTTTCCTTGGATTCAGATTAAGCCATTAGAGCAGAATTTGGCCCCAAATGACTGTGGAATGGAGAGGAACCAAAATTAAAATATTCTCTGATGTTCAAAGTGAAGAAATGGGCATCTTTTAAAACAGTACTTATTGGGCCTACGTTATGCTCCCTTTGTAATTAAGGACTACTCTATTGCTGCTTTAATCTGCTTTAAAAGGCAGAAAACGAATACACTTCTTTTCATTGAATGTAATCTACTCCTTTTTTTAAGATGCACAGCAGACATCACACCTGGCTGAATGGCAGGAACAAATGTATAGAGGATATAAAGAAAATCTCATCAGATTCAAGGGAAAGGGGATAAGAAAAGTAACATTGTGCATGTGGTGTGCAACCCTGCTTACTTGGAAGTCAGGCTTAAAACCACATAATGAACTACAGGTTTTTTGAATATTCTGAATTGTTCTGTTTTAAAACAAATTGAATTGTTTTGTTTTTTAAAACTTTTATTTTTTTACTATTTTTTTTTTTGTACAAGGAAGTGCTTTCTTTCTTTCTTTCTTTCTTTCTTTTTTTCTTTCTTCAAAAGAATCAAAGGGGCCCTATAATACCGAATCACGTATCAGTGACTACTCCAAGGGATATTAAGGTCTATATTTTCAGCAATGTCGTTCTTAGATAAAAGATTTGACCAATTGAATTCAAAACTAGGCTGAGGGTAAAATTTCAAAAGCAGTTAAGCGACTTAGGCTCCTAAATCCCACGTTCAAATTGACTTAGGCACTTAGGAGCTTGAGTCTCACTGAAATTCCAGGGGACTAAGGGTTTATCAACACAGCAAAAGCTGTGCATCAGCTAACATGGGCAACAACAGCTGTGAAGATTGCATGGGTTCCAGAGCGGGCTAGCAAACCAAATACATACCCAGGGTTTGTGCTGGTTGTACTACCTGCTCTGAAACCCGGGTTGTGTTGTCTTCACTGCTATTGTTACCCATGGTAGCTGGATTCAAGTCAGTTTTGGTAGGCTAGCACGTGCACAGCTTTTGCTATGAAGACATAGCCTGAGGCTGTTAGGAGCTTACGCCACTTTCGGAAACGGACTGAGGCACTTTTGAAAATTTTATCCTTGGTTACAAATAAAATTTCTAATCTAGAAAGAAAAGGTGAAAGGGCAGAAAATACTTTTAAGACAGTAAAAGAAAACTGAGTTCTCTCTAGCATAAGAGATATTGATGTCAGTGGTCTGAAGATCAAAAGGAAAAATAGTATGTTAATGTGAATCTGGATCTGAACTAGCTCAGAACCTGATGAAGTTCACATTTTGAATTTGTTTTGTCCCAGAAGTCTGGATATAAATCAGGATCCCAACTCCTCCAAACTCCAGGTGCTTGAGTCAGGAATATCTCTGTTTCTTCATTAGAATGTTCTCATCCCTCTTTCCTTGGCACTTAGACCAGGGCTGGGCAACTTTAAGGTAGTAGAGGGCCACAAAAACCATTTGGCAGGCTGGGGAGTGTGACACCTGGGGTGGAGTGGGGCCTGAAAGGTGTCCTCTTCTTCCATCCTATGTATCAAAGGACCAATAGGCCTTAGTCTTGTCTGCCTCACAAGGGTGGTATGAGTCTTAAAACTATTTATACCAACATTTTTAAAACTGGTCAATTGGGTGTCTAATTTTATATGCTTACACAGAGCCCTCACATGGGGGGGGAGGGGGCGGAGAAAGGGTACACTTTACCAGGGCCCGGAGGCCGTGGGGGGCCTGGTCCAGGCTGCAACCCTCATTACCATGAGGAAATAATTTTTCATGGCTCATGAGATTGTATGTATGGGATGAGGGATTGTGGTATGTGTGTGGGAGGGGGCCCATGTTACAAGTTTGTACTGGGCCTGAAAAAATTATGCTTGGGCCCTGTGCTTACACCCAATTTACAGTTGCCAAGACACAAAGCTTCCACTGTCTTCAAACCAGCATTGAAGTTTGGATTAGGAGGAATGATGAGTCAATGGTAGACTCAGGCATAGAATACAGGTATCCTGACTCTGATCCCCAAGCTCAGAACACTAGACCACAGTGGCAGCTAGGGCTGAAGATTGGATTCATGTGACCTGGTCCTATTCTTGACTCTGCCACTTACTTACTGTGACTTTGGGGTAGTCTCTTAGGCCAATGTTTTCATAGGTGTCCACTAATTTTGGTTTCTCTGTTTTTCATTTCCAAATTGAAACACTTGGGTGCTGATTTCCAGGGGTCCCATGCAACTCGCTGACTTCAGTTAGAATTGTGAGTGCACAGCACTTCTGAAAAAAACAATCCAGTTTGTTGGCACTTCAAGTTGGATGCCCAATTGAGGTACATACAATGAGTGGACATTTTTGAAAACTTGAGACTTAGTGGTATAGAAGTAGAAAGCAGTGTTAACTGAAATCATGGCATTGGTCAGAAGATTTGGAAAAAAAATCCAAACAGTCAAAACGCTGTGCATTATTTAAATATATAGAAATGTAACACAATCATATTGATCTTCCAGAGAGTATAAGTAACAACAGCATATTTGGTTTTGCATAGTTTTAGAGCGCTTTTGTCATACTTTGTGGTAGTACCAAGATGAAAAGAGATAATAAATTGTCTACAGCAAAACAACTCAGAAAGATAAAAAGAAATTAGTGAACAAATTAAGAATGGATGGGGAATGGATGGCTCTACCACATAGACGATGTTTCCCAGTGAAAATGGCCCCTGGAGAGTTCAGATACACTATTCACCACTAATAGTCTCAGGAGGGTTCTTGTAATTATGTTAGTAGTGAGATTCCTCTATTATTGCTATGTTTAGATCAGATGCAAGGGTGCTTTGGGATAAATAAATGTCTCTAGTGCCAGCGCAATATTTATCTGGTGCATATCTTAATTAGTTCAATTCATTGGGTGATGAAATAAGACATTCTTGTATAATTCATTACAGGCTAGACAAGAAGGGTCACTCAGCAATCAGGCTGCCAATATTCATACAAATCAAATCCACATTTTGGCCTAAAAACTGAAATAGAAATGAACATGAGTTTCCATACTCATAGCTCTCTCAGTAGCTTCTAAAAATCAATACAAAAAGAGAACTTCATATTATACAGGCAAACAATTGTTTCAGATCCTGTATTGTGAAAATACTCTTTTCTATTTTGCTTTCTGGAACTATTTCAGAGTTTTCCCAATGCAGAGATTCATTAATTCATTAATCCATGAAGTAGAAAAATACAGACTATTTAGCGGTGAGGAAACTGAATTCTAAAAGCAAGCGGCAGTGGTGATTTTAGCGCATTCCAAAACATATTCACCTGGATGTTGTAGAGACAATTCAATGCGTTTTGACAATTTATGTTCCTTTTAGCATAACTTTCCCTTTTTTTCCAGCACAGCAGCAATAGGTCATGCAGGACACCACAGACTATATAGCAAACAAAATAAAGTGACACAAAATATCCAAAAATGGTCTCACCTTTTATTCATGAGTCGGTGAGCTCTTACTCTTGTAAGCAGTCCTACTGAAGTCCTAGCTATTTTGGCTAGACCTACTGATAATTACTACCTTTTGATTTCCACTGTGCAAGTTGTGTATGCATTTCAGGATGCTGGCAAGTTCAGGAGCAGCACAGTGGCTGGTAAACGGACTTGTAAAAGTGTGCACCAAGTTAAAAAAATGAGTGACATCGATTCAATCCTTGCATATGCAGTCCTTATGTTTGTGTTAAAACCAAACTGCAGGATGGAAGATGAGCATGAAAGGAAATAATTATCAGTTATCTGCATAAAATCTGCAACAAATTACCTATAAAACTATAACTATCCAAACAGGATGGCATTTACTTTATAGGTTCATGACTTCCTCTCTTTAAAGTTTGCTAAGAAGAAAGTAAAGTAATTACTGTTCTCTTCCGATTGATTAAACATGACATATATGCTAATATGAAAGTAACTTCTGTCCTTTGTTACCCAAGCTTCTGGTTAAAAGAAATGTTGAAGATAACAGATATAATATCATCAGTGCTGCCATTTCTAATTTATATGCCAGGAATTTAATTTCTGTGTCTTTTTCTCCAATGGAGAAGGCATCTTCTACCTTTCATGTTTTAAATTTTGGGTACAGAAGTCAGATGAAATTACAACCATAAATCTCCTATTATTTTGCCATTATGTCTGGAAATGTATGTGCCCCAGTGTGCCTGCTGCCTTATACACAGAAGTAGTTGTATTGATTTCAATGGGCACTTGAATGGGTCAGATACACAGGATTTTGCCCAATGAAAGACAGAGAATCACCTGTTACATTTAGTTTGAAAGTACTACATATTGTACCATCATCCTCGACATATGTTGCTTCCACTGAAGCTTATGAGGTTTTCTTGTCTCTGGCAAAATGAGACTGATAAAATGCTTGAGATCAAATTCTCAATGGAGATGCAAATCCTCAAAATAACTCCATTAACATCAGTGGAGTTATTCTGGATTCACACCAGTTCAAATGAGAACAAAATCTGGACTTTCTGCTGCCTGATCCTGGGGTTCCCATATGAGTTGGTCCCCAGCATAAGATTAGAGCAACCTGAAGGCTGCTGTGAATTGTGTTGATGGTTTATAGCCTCAACAGCCCAAAAATGCTGGGGTAAAGAGATCCCTGTCTCCTATTCCTTCCATAGCCATTTCCTTACCAGGGGCTACCATGGTTCAGCACCACCCAAGGACCTTTCTGCACATGGAAGATCCTTCTGGAGCCAGATCTTTGACTTTTAAGGCAGTTTTGTACCAGTGGAACTCTGGAAAGCTGCTTTAGTGCAGTGGAGAACCAAAGCCATGGACTTAAAGGTTGAGAGGAGCCTTGTAGGTTACCCTGCAAAACTAAAAGTGATACCCTTAGGGTTAGATCCTTGGGTTCAGCTGATCTGCACAGAGTGCAGGACAGTGGCCTGTCTGCGCAATGAAAATGCACAGTTCACCTTTGCACACGCCTTATCATTGTGCAGCCTCTGTGGAGGTTGCCTATGCTGGTTGCAAACACCCACAATAGGATGATCAGCAGCCAGTGACTGTTGTGATGGGCCCCTTTTCCTCAGGACATGTCCCCTTCTCCCTGCTATGCTGGCAGCAGAAGAAAAGGAGCACAAGAGTCTGTATGCCACAGAAGGTTCACTGTGACAGTGGGGTAACTTTCCCCAAGCTGGTTAAGCAGTGGTACGAGTCAGATTGCTCTGGCAGTGAAGTAAAAAGTAGCCACTCCGAAAAATTTAGCCCTAAGTATTAAATCCAATTTCTCCTGAGCTGGGTAGTGAAGGTACCTTGTTGATTTCCTTAGGTAGACTATTCTAAAACCCAATGGGCCTCTCTAGTATTTTTCCTCTCTGTGTCATACTGTAACTCCTTGTCTTGATGTCTTTAACCACTCTAAACAATTATTTACTTATTTTATTATCCCCTCCTCACTGTTATTTATACACTGTGGTCATGTACCCTCTTTGCCACCTCTTGTAAGAGATACATATCCAGTTTAGTAAACTCTTCAAGTCTCTTCTCACAGGACAGTCCCTCATTTCTTTTGTATCCCTCACTTTGGGCTCTCTCTAGCTTCATCAATGCCTTTTCTATACTGTATTGACCAAAACAGAACATGACATACTAAGACTGAATTAAGATGAATTGCAACCTTTCTAGTCTTGTAAGATTCTAAAAAATACATCCCAAAATAGATTTTCTTTCCTCCACACTGCATTGCATTGCATGTTATGTTAACTCTCCTAGGCTGCGTTCATTCCTGTGGTAACTCCAGTGACATCTAGGGAGTTAGACTAGAGAGAATTTGTACCATCAGTTCCCTTCTGACATTACAGCTCTTTATTCAATTGTCTCCTGCTGAACATTACTATTTTACCACAGTTTATTACCTGTATTTACAAACCCATGCTGACTCCAATCCTAATATTCAATTTTCTAAATTCTTTATGGCCTTCTGACATTTCACTCTGTGCTCTACTTAAGTTGGCATAATTCTTAAGTTGGCATAATTAAATTGATCAGGGAAACATTTACTTTGCCTCCTAATGATTTTGAACACCACTAACCCCAGTTAGACAAACATTATTCACAAAAAGCATTCAACAATTTGTAAACCAGCTCAAGTCTCAACACAGGCAATGAGACCAATTCCATTTTGTAATTTTGTGGGGAGGAGAGCAAGGTATTACTTGTGAAATTCACTGACTTGTCAGGTCCAGAGACTGAAGCTCTTTCTCCAGAGAACAGGTAGCAGAAGTTCAGACTTCCCCAAACTGCATCATGAAGATGCATCCAACTTGTTCTGCAGAGATTGGTGGTTTAAATTCGGCTTTGGTGTGGATCTGGGACAGCTCCATAATGGTATTTCCACAAATCATATCAGTGTTACTAACAGGTGAATCTGGCCCTCCATTTTTAGGAGTAACAGAGTAAATCATTCTTCAAAATCTATACATTTTGTTGCCGCAACCTCATCAACTCTTGCCTCCACAACAACTTCCTTCAACTTCATGTACCCAAATCTCCTATCTTAAGGCCTGATTCAAAGCCCAGTGAAGTCAGTGGAAAGACTTGCACTGACTTCAGAGGATCTGAATCAGGTTCCTATTATTTGTTAAAAAGAGAACTCAGGCAAAAATCTGCCATTTCCATCTCCCTCTTCCATTCAATTGTCAAGTTTCCTCCTACCATGAGAGAATCTGGCATTCAGATAGACCTTGAACTCTATAACCTGATCATCACAAATATATAAGTCCATAGGAAAAAGTGGACCTTTTCCAAAGTATGATTCCAGGAGAGGACAACGATCTTCAAACAAAAAAAATAGATTCCTGATCTCTGGCTAAGGACCATTTTCTACCATGAAATATACCTGTACAACCCCACTGAAACCCATGAGACTAGTAATTCAAGGCAGAATTTGGTTCAATTTCGTTTTAAAAATATATATTAACAGTTTCTCTTGAGCTAATAATATGAACGTGTAAAGTTGCAAAAATGCATCACAAAACGCTCCTAACTTTCTGAATAAGTGTTAAACTTTTTTCTTTAAATCTCCTTTTCTCTTGCTCTGAGCTGAGCTGTCCATATACTCAAGTTATAATGCAGATATAGAAAACATGACCTAATATTTTGTACAGTATGAGTGAAGCTCCAAAAAGGTACTGGGAGTCATTGTGGACACTTAGCTAAAGATATCAAACACTTTTTCCTCTGGAAGCTAGGTTTGAAACATCACAAAAGCAAGCTTCTTGAAAGTTATTTAAAGTACTTTTTTATTTAGACCAGAGGTAAATTTTTCAGAAGTGCCTAAAAGCCCCATTTTAAAAAGTGACCTGTTTTTAAATGAGACTTAGGCTATATCTACACCAGGAGCTAGGACAGTGATACCCTGCTTGCAGACACATTTTTGTATTAGCTCAGTGAGAGCCAGCACAAGTATAAATAGTCGTGTAGCTGTGGGAGCATGGCTTAACTGTGCTGAATACATACCTACTAGTTTCAGGCAAGTTTGTACTTCACACAGCTAACCTGAACCTCTACTGCTGCTGTACCCATGCTACGTTCCTATTTATACTCGTGTTAGCTCTCATCAAGTTAGTGTGAGGATGCATATGCAAGTTGTGAATCACACCCCTACCTCGTAGTGTAAACATAGCCTTGAACTCCTCAGTCACTTTTGAAAATGGGAATTAAATTTTCAAAAGTGACTAGTGATTTTGGTTGCCTCCGTTTTTGAATTCCTAACTTGAGACATCTCAGAGGGGCTTGAGTTCTGGAGATGGGTGGTCAGCACTTTCTGAAAATCAGGCCCCATCCCAGTGTCTAAGGTTGGACACCCAAAAGTAGAGGCACCCGAAATCACTAGGCCCTAAGTAACATAGGTGATTTTGAAAATTTTACCTTAGGTCAGAAATTCCACAAGGAGAGCTTCTTCCACTGGTCCTGGAGCCAGGACCCTAAAAGAGTTTTAGAAGTGGGTCCCTTTTGGTTTTCTATCTCCACAAGCCAAATTCTTTTGGTTACTTTTGTTTTCTAGCTCCCTATCCCCACTTCGATGGGTGTGTTGTTGTTGTTCTATCAATAATCTGATGAGGTGGCCAAGACTTAGGCAGGCCTTACCATTTGAAGGACCACAAGTTGATTGAAAGAAAGGAGAGAATCAACCCATGAATTGCTTCTCTTTTCAATAAAGCTTCCAGGAGGTGACGAGTCTGAATCTAAGATTCTTCCCTCTAGTCTCACTACTAGAGAGGGAGACCAGGGCTGGCCATAGAGCTATAGAAACACAAGATTATATCTGGTTAATACTACAAGTTGATTCCATTTCTATTAGATCTTTCTTAGTTAAAAGTTTCCTATAATATAAATGCAAACCTATTAAAATCATTACATCTCTAATCCAGTTGCATTATTCACAAGGTAATACCTCAATTTAATGTAGCAATGTACTGACAAAAAGGAAAGCAGGATATTTAAATGCCTTCAACCAAAGGAATCTTTTTGATGTATCTTCTTGCTGATGATCTACTTACATGTCCTTTAATCTTCCATGACTATAAAAGAGAATTTGCTATATTGATAGTATAATAGAAAAAATAGGGCCAAATCCTTTGCTTGTATAAATTGGTGTAGCTATGTTGGATTTCAGTGGCACTATATCAATTTACAGCAGCTGAGGATCGGACCCAGAACAGTTAACAGTAGTAGAAGATTGATTAATTGCTTCTGTTAATGAAGTCTGGTTACAGAATGCAACAGCAAATAATTAGCTTCCAGGCAATGTATGAGAGTGTGATGATTGCGAAGTACTGCACCTCTGGGGTAAAAAAACATGACAAAGACAGAATAACATTTTAAAAAGCATTGCTAATTTGCCCTGAATTTAATAATAACTTTGTAACTTAATTTTTTTTTGCATGCCTTCAAGTATCTAAGAAAAATTTTTGAAAATCAAGTACTGTAGAATTTCTAAGACTTGTTGGGCATCTTTGATTCCTTCAGAAAACAAATTCTAAACCAACGAGAGTCCTGTAGCACTTTAAAGACTAACACATTTAATTTCTGCAGGCATAAACTTTCGTGGGCCGTAACCCACTTTGTCAGACATAAAAAAATGGTAACATCCATAAACCAATCGGAGAGCACTTCAATCTTCCAGGACACACTGTAGCTGACTTGAAAGTTGCTATACTTCTACAAAAAAGCTTCAAAAACAGACTTCAAAGAGAAACTGCAGAACTGGAACTCATTTGCAAACTTGACATGATCAAACTGGGTGTAAAGAGGGACTTGGAATGGTTATCTCATTACAAGAAGTAATTGTCACTGTTCACACATTCTCACCTCCTAATCAATGGTTGTGAATAGGCCTCAACTACTCTAACTGAATGGACTTTGCTTATACCTAACTTCCCCATTGTTATTCCTTGCCCTTAGATGAATATATATACCTCCTATCTGATTTCTATTCCTTACATCTGATGAAGTGGGTTACAGCCCACGAAAGCTTATGCCTGCAGAAATTAAATTTGTTAGTCTTTAAAGTGCTACAGGACTCTCCTTGTTTTTGCTGTATACAGATTAACACGGCTACTCCTCTGGAAATTCTAAACCAATGCTCACTTTGCTTGTATGCAGAGGTGGTGATGGTTAAACTGTCCAGTTCATTCTCTGTACCTACCATGATGCCTTCCAGCCATGGCTCCTCTTCATTTTGACACAAATCCATAGCTATTTCTTATGTAGTTGTGGGCCATGTCTATACTTGAAATTAGCCAATTCAGCCAACTGGGGTAGTTGCACGAATATAAAACCCAGCCATAACTAAGGAAAAGTGTGATGTGTACCAATTGAGCTTATGTCATTTTCAGGGAGGGGAAAATAGGAGCTTCCCCTATCTATACTTTGCATTGGTACTGCTGTACTAATTGCTTGTCACCAGTGGCTGGATCCCAAGCATAGACAAGACCACAATCATTGTACAAATTTGCTTCTGTCCAGATCAGTAAGTAAAAGGTATGTAGTTGATTTTAATGTTACAAAACAGACAAACAATAATTCCATGGTAAATATACAACTTCACCTCTCCATCTTATCTCTACATCACACTAAACAAGTCGCATGGAGGTCCAAGCTCCTACACTGCAGATTAACATGTGCCAGCTTATTTGGAAATATTTTAGCTGTCATTTGCGTCTGTATTTTGCTTATCTACAAACAATTATTGCCTAAACTGATACTTGTATCTTTTATACAGTGAGTTGTTTAAATATTTGTAATTACTCTGCTTTGTAGAAGTGTAGGGTTTGCCATGCCAGATAAACCAATGGTCTGTTTTGTGTAGTGTCCTGTTTCTCACCATAGCCAGAACCAAATGCTTCAATGGAAGGTGTCTATATTGAGGTGGGCAAATATGGAATAAAAAAGATAGCTGAAGTGTTTCCTAATGCAGTCAGTTTTTGATTGGTTTATGCCATGAACTATTACAGTACTGTATATCTCTTCTAAAAAGTTACCTATATTAATGCATCTATGGATATTCCCATATCCTTAGAAGTGCCCAATCCTTTTTGACCAGTATGAAGCTCTGGGCCTCAATGATCTCTTTCGGCAGTGAGTTCTACAGTTAATTATGTGTTGTTTTAAAAAAGTATTTATAAATGTGTTGACTTTTAGTTTAATTAAATGCCTCCTGGTTTTTATGAGAAAGGCTACTGCAAGAGCTTGTGATTTACCTTCAATATACCATCCATTATGGGGCAGTCAATTATTTTTTATCAAAGCCCAAATTTCTTGGTCAATGTCCAGACTCCAGAGAAAATAATTTAAAAATAATAGCAATAATGATAATAGTAAGTACTTAAAAAGATTTTGGGTCTGTTCAAAAATATCCGGGGTCTGGATTTGGCCCACAGACCGCCTATTGACTAACCCTGCATTATGAAATATACCTCTGCCATGTCAATTAGTATATATTATCTGTCTACATTAAACAGACCCAGTCTTTCCTCATGTGCTTCTAATCATTCTTGTCACTTGTCTCTGCTATATTTTTATATATGGTGAAAGGAACTGAGCACAGTATTCCATGTGAAGGTGTACCATTGATTGTACCAGTATGATTTTCTATCCCATTCTTTATACATTCAAACATTTTGTTTTTTCTTTTAACCACCATTGATAAGCATACAGAGGTTTTCATTGTGCTGTTCACATACATGTCCAGGTATTTTTCCTCTGTGGTTACAGTTAAGTTAGAATCCAACAATGTGTATTAGCAGTTCAAATTATTTATTTCTATGTGCAATAATTTTCACTTTCAACATTAATTGCATGTGCCATCAAGCTGCCTGTTCCCTTATCTTGGTCTAGTCTCTCACAGTCTCCTGTAGTATTGACTAAAATAAATACTTTTTGTCATCTGCAGATTTTCCCACCAAATTGTTCATCTCCTTTCCAGATTGTTGATAAATATAATAAACACATTTCTTAGTATGGGACCTTGGGATATTTCACTAGTAAAACAGAAAATTGACCAATTATTACTATTCTTTGTTTACTTTCTCATAGACAATTTCTAATCCATGACAGAACTTTGCCTCCCATTCCATGAGTATTTTTCTTAATAGCCTCTTGTAACAGTCCCTTGTGAGGGACTTTGACAAATTTTACTAAATCCACTATTTAGTTAAAAGGCTCTAAGAATTCTAACAGATTAGTGAGGCATGATTTTCCTTTGCAGGAGCTGTGCTGGCTATAGTATATCCTTATTCTATAAAAATGTATATCGGTTTAATTTTCATTACAATCACACTACCTGGGGTACTGAGAAAAGGCTTATTGGATCACCTGGTGGTCAGCAGGTATAACAGATGATTTTAATGGGAGATTGCATATTTGTGTTAGCAACTCAACCACATCATTCTTAAACTTCAATCTCTGACAGTATCTCATCTTTATTACTAGAAAAGAGTAGGAATCTCCACCAGCATTCTCCGTGGGGAAGACTGATGCAGAGAAATTGTTTAAGTTCTCTGCAATGTCTTCATTCTCCTTAATTGCCCCTCATTAATCCCTGGTAGTCCAGCAGACACTCCAATTCTTTCACTTGTTTCCTGTGCAATTTATTAAATCATGCTAAAATTATTGCTTTATGTAAGATGCACATTATTTTTTAAGATATATTTTCACATATTTCATGAACAGCACACTGTAATTTAGGAGAACTGTTTTGCACTGATGGTCCATATATGGTATTCAACCCATTTCTGAAGCAGAATCACCAAGTTGCAAGTCATCACCATTTATACTACTTCAGAACTCTTGAGAGAAGCGAGAAGTCATTTTTATCCCTGTTTTACAGATGGGGAAACTGAGGCATGTTTTGTTAGGTGATTTGCATAAGATCACCAAGCAAGTCAATGATATAGTTGGGAACAGAATCTTGGATGAAATCCTTGCTTCCACTGAAGTTAATGGTAATATTCCCATTGGCTTCAACAGGACCAAGATTTCCCCCCTGTCTTCTGACTGAATTCTGTCTACTGGACAACACTTTCTTAAATTATTAGCCATGTTGTCAGATTATGCTATGTAATTCTTAAAGAGAACTCTTTTGATAAAGTTAAAAGAGTTACTTATTACGTGGTGGAGAATATTCTCCCCGCAGACCATTATTAAGAATTCTTAGACAATGCGGGTGGGGTGGGGGTAGAGAGGGAAAAAGAGAGACTACTCTCTGACTATGTAGTCATAAATTAGATGTAATACATTTCATTATAAAGCACTACATTTTTAACCCTTTATGAATTCTCTCCATTCACCCCCAGGGGGTTGTAATGTAAAACTGACATCTTACTCTCTTCTAAGAAATAT
This sequence comes from Emydura macquarii macquarii, assembly GCF_026122565.2. NCBI lineage: Eukaryota > Metazoa > Chordata > Testudines > Chelidae > Emydura > Emydura macquarii. Next base: position 98,675,148 of record NW_027131390.1, on the reverse strand, counting down.
TCACTTGTATTCTCTGTGTATATGTTGCATGAGAATACAAACAAACAAATAAAAACAACACGTATTAAGCAAAAGACTCTTTCCTATGACAAGTAAAATCTAATAGAGTGAATGTATGCCAGTGACTCAAAAAGATCAAGCATCATATGCAAAAGAGTAATGGGAGGTATTTCGATGCCAGATTTGATGAACAACTATGTGGTGTGTTCTGAACAATAAGTAACACACATCCTAAGCATTGTTATGTATTTCTTAGGCACAATATTCAATATTGTTACAACTTGTACTGCCTGATTAAGAAACCAAACTTTTATTTTCCTGAGCAGAAATCTTTAATACCTTTCATCTTTCCTCCTTACTGAAATCATTCAAACAGCTTAAAGGCAAGCTTCCTCCATTTCTCAGTTTTCCTCCTTGAATAACACAGGAAACTGGCTTTGTATCCTTTGGTTACTTGGATTTAACACCAAATTCTTACCTTGCATAAGGTCAAAAAAGAAAAAAAGAAAGTTTATACAATTGGACTCATATGAAGAAATGGATTCTGTCTTTTAATACTACCAAACTATCTGCAAATTATCTAAATTAAGACAGCCAGTGCTCAAACATCTGTAAGCAAAATGCTTAAATGCCAAATGCAACTTTACTGGCATAAGAAAATAATAAGTGGAGTTCAATTTGTGTCAGCATAGCTCAGGAAAATAAGATATCATGTCTTGCTGTCTGCTTGATGTCAGCTTCTCAGATTCAAACCCTAATGCCTCATCTTAGGCTGTCCTTACTGGAGGCTGCCAAATAGCAAGGTTCAGCCAAAGTTCATGTAGCTACTACAAAATAGCTTTTTTCCCCCCCTTTTCTTTTTCAATCATTATGAACCTTCTGCTTTATATTGTACACACTTGATTATTCTATCCTTGAAATGTATATAACTCTATTAGCTTCTTCTCCTATTCTTTTAACATACTGTAAATTCCTTTCTGTGCTTAGTTTGTTTTATAGCTTACAGCGTTAGGCTTTTAAACTTTCACTACATAGAGGAGATTAAGTCATGCAACTGGCTGGAAGATGAAAATAAAGTAACTGGGACTTGCATTAGTATTATGAAGAAACAAAAAAAATGTGAATGATTTTCCCTCCTCTTAAATCCCTACCACCTTCCCACTTAAATATTTAGACATAGTAGTAATCAAATCCTAAAACAGATGTAAGGTAGGCCTCCCTTCAGAGACAGGGAACGGCATTTCTGTAATGATCCCTTCCCTTTCCAACTTAAAGAACTGAAATCCCTAAATTGTGCCTAAATTCTAATCTCCCCCGAGAAAGCTCAATGATACTGTTTTACCAGCTGAGACATTAGAATAACCTAAAATGAGCCATTTCAATTATTTCATTTTCTTGAATTGTTTTAAAATGACTGCATGTATAATTCTGCTGAATGGAAGCAGGGGGGAAAGGGTTTTCTTTAATACATGTAAGACAAGTATATTATAATTTGTACATTTAGTGTTCTGAAATTTCCAGCCATTTAGTAGTAAAACCTCCTTTAATTGGTTTCCATTAAAAAAACTTCACGTAGAATGTGGCATGAAAACCATAGCATACATACCAACATGAGGAACTGGAAGAAGAAATGTCCCTTTTCCACAGCAGTAGCTGATGGTATTTTTGGAAACTTTGATCATAATAGCAGATATGTAGATATAGACATATGCACACAAACGTATATGTTATGTATATACATGCCTTCCTGGTAAGAAACCTGTTGTTTAGTTTCAGGTGATCAGCTACAATGATAGCTTCAATAATTTTAAGCAAGTTAATTGATAAAAAGTTATGGAAAGCTAATGCCTTAATATTGCCAGAAAAATGATCAAGGCTAGAAATTTTATCTGTTTTTCCATTTTATGATTCAATATTGTATTTTAGCAGAAGCATGTTTGTTTAGTTTCTTAGGTTGATTCATTTTTAACTTGTCTGTTATCAATTACTGAGACAGATTTGCAATATTCAGTGTCTGTACAGATGAAACACTTTAATACCTTAGATGGCTCATTTCTGGAATCAGCCAGAGTGGCATGATCCACAAACTTTAAACCTTTTTACAAAATTCAAAGATGATCAAGATTAAAATTCCCAACTGTGTATTCTGGATCACTTCCAAAAACATTCAGTCTTTATTCATTATTGGATACTGTCTTGATTAAAATTCCTTTTGGTTAGTTCTATGGTTAAGGAGTAATCTTGTATCTTAGCTTTTGGAATGTATTAGTATCATGTGACATCTATGGAGTCCAAATTAATATATAGAGATCTCTCTCACTAGTCAGCATGAAAAAAGATTTAGAATGTTCAGATTTCAGCAAAGCAGTTCAGAAAAATTTATCTTTCACTAATCTTATAACAAAGTTACTTCAAATTCTAAGTCAGGAATAGCAGAACGTTTATTTTCCTCTTCCAAAGAGTTCTGATTTTAGTGAAAGGTTTGTGTATCAGAAATATACTGAAAATCCCTCATGCATAAAATAATAATCTATTTCATTCTTCTAGTCCCAGATCAAGAGCTATACTTTCTACAAAACCAGCGATTTTTATAAAGAGGCCAAATTCATTCATGGTGTAACTCTACTGAATAATTTTGCCCAATTGACTTATTATGACTTTAAAAAGACTAAAAAAGTCTTCTCATTCTCATCATCTATGTGCCTATCTTTTTTGTGTTTTGGGATTCTAAAGCTAAAAAAGTAACGGAGACAAACCTAAGAAAGGGGATATAACTCAAAACCATGTGCATCTCAGACCTGTTTTCATGCAGAACCATACAAAAATGCGCATCATAGATTATAAAGAAAATGGGAAAGAGAGGAGTTTGTTACTATTCCTGAACCATGATTTTAGTACATAAAACTCTTATTTCTTTCAACCTCTCGTATGAGGTATTATCTAGAAACTTTTTAGGTCCAGAATCTGAGGGAGTGTCTACATTTAAAACGCTACAGTGGCACAGCTGCATCACTGCAGCGTTTCAGGGTAAACACTACCTATACTGAAGGGAGGGATTCTCCCATCAGCATAGGTAATCATCCATGGCCCTTAGAAGTGATAGCTAGATCGATGGAAGAATTTTTCCATCAACCTAGCACTGTCTACTCAGGGACTTAGGTTGGCTTAATAACGCCACTCAGCAGTGCGGATTTTTCACACCTTGTCTGATGTAGTTAAACTGACCTAATTTTCTAGTGTAGACAAGGCCTGATACTCTTACTCATGCTAAGTAGCATCTTATAAGAAGCTATGCCAGTTCTCGTGACACCCAGGACCATGAGTCACTTTGTTATCACCAGACTCCAGTGAGAGCAAGTCTTTCTTGTGGTAGCTGGGTATCGGCTCCCTGGCACCATCAGCCTTTCAGCCACTCAAGCACTCTCCTCTGGAAATGCCAGCCCTAACTTTGCCTTGAAGATTAACAATAGCACCCCAATCATTGAGTCCCGTTATATCATTCCTCTATGATATCCAGCCCCTGATTCTGGCTACTTGCAGAAATTCCAGTCTTCTGTTCTCAAAGATGCAGTGTATCCCAGTTTACCAGTTTTATCTTAAGCCACCACACTTGTAAACCACACAGCACTTGTGAGCACTTAACATAAAACAAAAGTAGGCTTATTTAAGAAACAGTAAGTATAACTAGAAACAAGAGAGAGTGGAGAAAACAAATAGTTACAATACAAAATAAAATCATAAAACATGAACCTGGCTCTACACTTACCAAAAATGACCTTCCCTATCCAATAAAGTAGATTTCCTACCCCAATGTTCAGATTGTTGCAGAGTTGGCTGGTTTCTCAAGAACTAGGATCCAAATGTTCATGAAATCATCCCTGCCCCACAAAGGGTTTTCCTCAGTTAATGGATACGGAGTGCTTCTCTCTCCTTCTCTGCTATACTGAAATGAAGCCTTTTGTTTCTATTCCCAGTTAGGGTGAACCCTTGTCTTCTTGTAAAGATTTTTTTTTACCTTTATGTGCTTTTGATTGTTTCTTGTTGCTGTTGGGTTTTATGGTCTTAGTATTGCACAAGGCTAAACAATTGAACCTTGCTTTACATCCCCAGCCAAATGGGAGTGACAGCTTCTCCTTGCCCAAAGGGGCCATCACCGATACATATTATCTCCTGGTGACTTATCTTTACTCTAAGTCCCTAATGCATGCTTTCAGAATAAATACATTAGTCCTTAAATATTACTAGTATGTACGTACATTTCACAATGATTATGAATCTTGATAAGTTATGAGCTTTCTGTAAATACCTTACATGTTACTCTTTATTGATAAACATCCTGTAAGTCATGTGTTTGGTGTGGTGAGTTTTTCAGGTCTGAGGTGAGAGATGTTTGCAAAAAGCAGGGGATCCTATGCCAAGGGGTCTCTATGTCACAGTAGCCCATTGACTTTGCTGGGAAGGTCCATGGAGTAAGATGAATTCAATGTAAATTAGGGCACCAGAATCCGTACGTAAACATTTGAAAGTATAAGTTAATCTACAACAAGAAACATGCTAGCTGCTGATCCGAAGCTGTTCTCATATTGCATAGTAATTCCTACACAGGGCTTGGAATCATGGGTCACTATTATTCCCATACAAGGTAGGGTTGCCACCCATCCGGTTTTTACCTGGACAGTCCGGTTTTCGCCTTCTGTGTCTGGATATCATTTAGGGTTGCCAGGTGTCCAGTTTTCAGGGACCTGGAAACCCTAAATGACACCCAAACCAAAAATCCAGTTACCCCAGGGAAAGGGGAGATGCTGGGTCATTAATCCGCGCCAGCCCCTGCTCAGCTGGGGATGCTTCCTGCCTACAGGTAGGCTCCTGGAGATGATCCAGTGAGTGACGGGGGAGAGGACCAAGTGACAGGGGCAGGGCCTGATGGAAGAAGTGGGGCATGAGGTGGGGCTTCAGGTAAGAGGCAGAGCAGGGGTGGGGACTTAGGGGAAAGAGGCATGGCAGGGCCTTGGAGGTCTGGTTATCAGCAGTTAGAAAGGTGGCAACCCTATTACAATGCCTTAAAAATTATGCTAGTTCTAAGATGTAACAATTCACTTTGTACCCACAATGGTTTGCCCACAAATACTTGTTGGCACAATGGATGGCAGTTAGCTGTCTTCCTGATTTGCACTCAGAAACAGCAGGTAAAAACTGGGACGCCAGTTCTAAAAGCAGGATCTATGTAACCATTTATTTTTATCTTGAAAACCTCCTGGCAATATGTACAGCATATGGCAGTCCCGGGAAGGAGGGTCGCATAGCTGAGTAATGTAATCTTACCTTGTTTCAGCTGTCCTCATAGAGAACACACACCCATTTGTCAGACTATGAATGTCAAAGTGACTCTTAGAGGCCTGGAAACCTGAAAAACAACAAGCATGGATGTCAAATCCTATGTTTTATCATCTTTTCCTCCTCCCCTTCTGGACTGCGGGCTCGGCATATGAGGTTGACTCCAGTATCTTTACAGGGGACTCGCTGGTAGATCATTTTGCAGCCTGTCAGCCTACTTATCTCATCATGATGCCTTATTTTGTGCCAGCAGTTCTCTTTTAGGGTGAAAACAGCATCCTCCTCATAAAGCTGCAGGCTAGAGGGGAGAGAATTCTTCTTTCAGGGTAAAGCGGGGCAATGATTATCTGCATAAAGAGGCTGTGGGTGCTACTACATCCCAGGGAGTATAGTAATCATTACAGCCACAGTAGGGTTTCCAAAGAACGCCACAGTGCACCTCTGTGTCCTGGCACTACTTATGGAGTGCAATCATTGTGGTACTGCTGTGCTCCGGGCATTCTGCAGCTTGGAGGGGACCAAGGAATTTTGCCCGTGACCAGTTTTCCTTCAAGCTGATGGAACGCCCGTGGGTGGAGTAGCAGACAAAAGGCCAGGCTCTGATCTTTGATCTGAAATAAGTCTGGATTTACTCTGGTGTTATTGACCACAGAATGTGGCCCAAACATTTTAACAGAGGGAGTGTTAGTGTGAACTACTCCTCAAATGGAGCCATTGCCAGTATCCTTTGCATTCTGGGCTCCAGAATGGTATTTGTGCTTATACTTAACAATGTCACATGACTGGGCTCTTTACAATTTCCAGATCTTTGGCAGTATTCCGCCATGCATGGACCCATGCGGGACTTTGGTGATCACACCAAAAACTAGGGGCGGAATCCTGACTCCATTGAAGTCAATGGGAATGCTCCCACTGGCTTCAAGGAGACCAGGATTCCACCATCTATGAGAGGAGTGAGGTCTTGCAGCACATTTGACACTGCCTCATTTGATACATGTCATAACAACATGTAATGTAGGAGGGAAGTGTCCTTCAGGTTCCCATATAGGGTCTGAGAGTAAAGGTGCCCTGCAGAATTATATCTGCTACTTCAATGTGGGAAACAAAATACATGTGGAAAAAGCAAAAGCTTTTACTAAAGGGCAATGTGGGATTCAAGAGTCAGGACTCGTCCTGAGTTCCAATCCCAGCTCTGCAAATAGACCATTGTGTGATCTTGGGAAAGTTACCTCACTTCTGGGCCTCAGTTTATCCACACATTGAATGGGGATAATAATACTTACAGGATATTTTGCAGTTTAATTGATATTTATAAAATATTTTGGTACAAATAAAATAATAATTGTAGTGAAGTGTTCTAAGATCTGCAAGTGAATTATTTAATGTAGAAAGTACTATTCTTCTCCTTCTTCACCTTCTTTCTCGGTAAGGTCATCCATAAACACAAATTCAGCTACCATCTCTATGCTGACACCTCACAGAGCTAAGTCTCTACTCCAGACCAATCTCCTCCACTTAAACTAAAATCTCAGCCTCTTTCTCTGACACCGCCTCGTGGATATCTAGTCATGGATGTCTAGCTCAACATGGCTAAAACAGAGGTCTTACTCTTATCCACTACTACCTCCTTTGTCAATCATCATTCTTCGTGTCTCTCAGCTCTACAACGTCATCTTTGACTTGGAACTCTCTCCACATCCTCACATCCAGGCTGTGTCTCAGTCTTGCAGATTCTTTCTGCATAAGATCTCTAAGATGTGGCCTTTCCTATCTATCCCCACAACTAAAATGCTCTTCCAAGCTCTCATATCCCATATTAATTACTGCCACGTCCTTCTCTCTGGCCTTGACATATGCGGTCTTGCCTCACTGGTATCCATTCAGAATGCTATTGCAAAAGATCATTTTGCTAGCCCATCACTTTAACCATGTCACCCCTCTTTTTGAATCCCTCCACTGTCTCCCCTTCCTCTATTGCATCAAACATAAGCTACTTATCTTCACTTTCAAAGCTCTTTATGACCTGTGCACACCCTACCCATCAGCTCTCATTCACTATTGGGACATGGACTTTCACCTTCAGTCAGCCCATAATGTCAGCCTCTATCACCCACTTGTTAATTTCAAACACTTTGATGCTTTCTCCAATGCTTCCCCTCACACTTGGGAAGAGCTCCGCTTAAATATCCGTAACAGCTGCTGGCGTGCTGAGATCACTGCTTATCATGCTGACCAGCACTGTTTCATTGTTTCCTTGTAGTTCCCCATCTGTCTCTCTGTCTCCATGTGTTGTCTCATCTTATACATAGAGATAAGACTGTAAGCTTCTTTGGGTCAGAGATTGTCTTTTTTCCTATGTCTGTACAGCCCCTAGCACAAAGGGGTCCTGGTCCATGACTAGGGCTCCTATACTCTACAGTAATACAAATAATAAAATTTGATATTTTTTCCCTTCTAAGTTCTACAGATCAACATTGTTGTGCAATATTACTCAGTGCTCCCCACTCTGTGACAAACTACACAGCGTTAGTGACATTGGGTTAGATTCTGGGCTGCAACTCGAAGCACTCACAGCCCACGGGAAGAGAGGTGGCTAAGCTGGCTTTAAACTTAAACTGCCACCTATGCACCTGCCTGATTCTAGGCTGTTCTGGGGGCTGGAACAAACCCTGATGTAAATTAAATCACCCAGAAAGAGCTACCTACAGATAGCAGCACTGCCTGGAATCCCTGCAGCACTGTGTGCTGGGACTCCACCCCTTCATGCCCCTAATATATCCTGCTGGGGTTTGTGGTTGTCTTCATCAGTTCCTGTGCTGGGGGAATTTGGTTCCCTTCTGTGCTACTCAAATGTCTTTCCCTGGTTTGGGGCCATAGTGAGGTGAAAATCTCATGCATTTGGCCATGTCCATCCCATGTTTATAGTGACAGAAACTAAGGTTCCTTTACATCATGGACAACTGAAAAATGGACCAAAATAGGGCCCAGTCATAATGCTAGAGAAGCCGATGGCTAATTTTACTATCTACCATGGGAGCAAGAGCAGCTCCATGGTCACTATAACTAAATGTTCAGATGTTTGTGCCCATAGTTAGACATCTATGCGCATATTTCAGCACCTAAATAAGTGACCTGCTTGTTCTGAGTGCTGAAATGGGAGTTGGGGGTGTTTAGGAACTCAGTAAATTAGGATGGTTATTCAGCTGGCTAACTGCATGCAACCATGTTTGAAACTATAGACTCAGGTCAAAATTACATGAGCCCTTCCTTATTCATGCAAATCAGTGTCATTGACTCCAACAGCACTACTCATGTGAGTTAGGGTCTGCAGGGTTTTAAAAAAATTGTTTTTTTAGCCTATAAGGTTTGCCTGATAGCAGCAGAAGTTTGGAGTTTTGTTTTGAAAAAACATTTTGGATATGCCTTCCTCTGCTATAACTAATTATTGCTCATTCTACTGCTAGGACTTTGAATCAGGTACTTTGTGGTTCCTGAGTGACACTACTTTGTAAACCTAAAGGCTGTTTAAATGTATCAGAGGACGGCTGACAGCTTCTTGTAAGCATTGACTTTAGCTTTCATTGTAAGTGTTGTCACTTTCTTCTCTTGACACTTACTGTGCCTTTAATAGCACTGTTTTGATCTTGTTGCTACACTGCTGAGAATATTCATACAGAATGAGCAATTATTTAGGTAGCTAAGCCTTTGTTTTCAGTGTTATGCCTTGGGGCCTTCAGGAAAATGAAATATATATTCTGATTCCAATTGCTTCTCACAAGCAGTGGTACAGTGCAGAAAGTCTGGAGTGTAGTGAGTTGGATTCTCAATCTTGGGTTGCTCCACTAAAGAGATATAAGGCTTGGGTATGTTAAAGCATGGGGATTGATGTGTACACATCAGCAAAATGAGGATGGATACATGCATGAAATTAAGCAGCAGGTGCAACTGTTATTCAACTTTAACACAAAGGAGGGGCACTATCCGCCCATCACCTAAACTCCCCTATACCAGGCATTTAACTGGTTCTAGTGTGGGAGTTATAGGGCTCCTTACCACTAACCCATAACGAATAGAGCCAAAAGAGGCTCTACATGGTCCCCACCTAAATCCTGAGAGCTGGGAAATGCTGACCAATCAGCACCCCTCTTTCCCAGCTGGCCAATGGATGCCAGAGATTACTTTGGAGGAGGAGCTACCTATTGTCCCTTGCAAGTGTCTCCCTCCCTTGCTACTAGGACTGTCCTCTTTTCACTGCCAGCCCCGTCAATTTCCCCCAGTGGCATTTCGCACCCCTATGGCGAAGACACTTCTATTGCATTACATCTAAACTCCATGAAAATGCACTGCAAAGTGAAAAGGAAGCTCAGGGATTATAGTTTAGAAATGGCCAAAACGTTTCTGTCAAAACTGATTTTCGACGGAAGATTGGGTTTTAGATTAAACAAAAATTGGGTTTTTTACTTTTTTTTTTTTTTCCCCAAAAAGTCAAAATTCACTGAAGACAATTTTGAAGAAAACAATATTTTTTTTTCCTTTTTCTTTGAAAATGAAATCAAAACAAAACATTTTCTGACCAGCTATTTTCTACTACAGCCACTTTAGGGTAACTTTACTATATACTTTTAACCCGGTGTGTCCATACACTCTAGATAGGCACTTTGTCCCCTGTATTAGCTTCTGAGTGTTCTCCATATCTTCAAGACTTGGCAATGGTGGAAAAAGATCATAACACAGTGAAAGAGACAGTTGTAGCTAATATTCAGGTATACCAGAGCACTCTAAGTGCATTCCATTTACAGGACAGGATTGGTTAATGGCTAGTACAGCCTCAGTTTTTTCCTAATGAAATGTGGCCACAGGTACAAGACAAAATATCCACAACATTGTATCCTCCTTTCCAGCTGGCTGGGAAAAAGACTGAAGCAACTGACTCTCTTCAAAAACGTAAAAGACAATGAATCCGTTCTTTCAAAATTTCCTATGTCAGCAATGATATTTTAGCTGTTTAAAGAACTTAGATTGCATTATATTTTTCATTTTAATAGACAAAAGTGCAATGCATTCTTAGTGGTAATTACTACCCTTAATTAATATATTGCCAGAGTTTCCCAAACAGCTACCCATAGTCTTTGCTTTCTGAACCTTTACAGTGGCATTTGCCCAACAGCCCCATTCTTCTTCAAGGAAATGACTCCTTCACCTTTGCTACATTGTCCTACATTAACCCTATTAATAAATGTTATGTGTAAGAAAAATGCTTCTCGAGAACATAGAGAATAAAATATTGTTAGCTGATCCCACTGATTTTTATAGGGATTTTGCATACCCCTTTATTAATAATAATAAAGAGCTTTACAAAAGTGGGTAAGCATTGTCATTGCCATTTTAAAGATGGAGAAGCTGAAATATATAGAAATGAAGTGACTCATCCAAGATCACACAGTCAGTCAGTGACAGAGTCAGGGCGGGCACTTGGATCTAATGAAACCGAGTTCTTAATTGCCACTGTGCTCTAGTGGACGGAGCATGGGGCTGGAAGTTAGGAGATCAAGATTCTATTGCTGATTTGTTTTTCATTCAAAACCAATCATAAAACCCTGTTTCCACAGTAGCTGTGCACGCTCTACTAACCCTTCACACATACAACTCTAATCCTATCAGGCTGGGTGACTTTTAATCTGCAGTCATTCTGAATTGCTCTTCAAGGTGCTAAACCACAAAGGATAATGATCCACTCCTGACATGGAAAGTTACTGTCATCATATTCCAGAAATTCTCCATTTATTCAGGGTGCAACACATTTTAATAGAGAGATTGTCTTGTACATACCACTCTCTCATTCATAAATGCACAATGAAAGGCAGCATAGTTCCAGGGATCAGGCATAAGGCTAGGAGTCAGGAGAATTGCAGTCTATTCTTGGCTTTGCCTGAGACCTGCTGGGTGACTTTGAGCAACTCATTTAACCTCTCTGAGTTTCTGATTCCCATTCCCCGCCCCACCCTGCCTTGTTTATTTAGACCACATTCTTCAGGGCAGAGATTGTCTTTATGTGCTTGTACAGCTCCTAGCACAGAGGGGCTTGATCTTGGTTGAGTTCTTTAGGCACTACCATATTACACATAATAATAAAATAATAATAATAATATTGTAGCAATGACTGCAGTTCCTTACAATAACCTCAGGAATGTATTTGTGTATTTTTAGCTGTTGTGAGGATGACAAAATTTTTCCTTTTTTGAAAGAAAAAACAAAGTTAATCACACTGGCCAGGTTTGCTCTTCATCTCCCCTATTTGTTCTGTTCCACGCTGCTAGAGACAGATCAGTCCTTGTAACCAGCTTGTTCTTCACAAGCCCCTGAAAGTGCTGTATGGATCAGTCTGGGATCCTCTGTCAGATCACCAGCACCCTCAGATACAGTTGAGGAACATAAGACCAGAAGTTGTTATGGGATGATGGGTTTCATATCACTGGAACTGACATTACTATCCATTTTTAGAAGTTAGGCCTTTTCCAGAACAGAATTAGATGTAGTGATTCTGCTTGTGCTTCCCAGTCATTTGTCGGCAATGGGGAGGCACACTGATGTCTTCTCTTTGTGAGGGCTTTTAATGAATAAAAGGTATGCTATTTGAATGAATGACACAGAACGTAAAGCTTTATTCAGTATCTCTAAAGGCTGCTGGATGTTCATATGGAAACACACAACCAAGTTCTCAACATGGAACAGGAGGCCTAAGTAGCAATGCAAATCAGCTTGCTTTACTGATCATGTCCATAGCCTATCTTTCACTATAACATTCAAGCATGTAGGGCACTAAGGGCAATCAAAGACTGGAGGGTCTGTGGGTCAGGGGAGCTTAGCTTGTAAGTGGTGGGGCAAACCCACTCAGACAGACTCACTGGAACAGCGTGCTGTTCTGCCGCAAGCGACATTGTCCCTTTCATCACAAGCCAGTCATATGTTCTTGGAATAGAATGGGCTGACACATGTTCAAGTGGTCAGAGCTGGTGGCTCAGAGTTAGGACTCCTGGGTTCTTTTCCTCTGAAATGACTTGCTGGATGGTCTTGGGCAAATCAAATAGGCCAAAATTTTCAAAGCAGCCAGTAACTCTGAGTTGCTGAGTTTTGAGCTGCCCAAACTGTGATAACTTGAGCCTAATTTTTGAAGTGTTGAGCACCCACAACTTCTCCGGCTTTACCCAAGAGCTGAGGTACTTGGCACTTTTGAAAAATCAGGCCCCTTCAAGATGTCTCGAGTTGAACACCCAACACTGAGGCGCCGAAAATCACTAGCCAACTTTGAACATCTTGCCCTTAACTATTCTGTAAGTTCGTTTACCCAGCTGAAAAACAACACTTATCTATTACCCAGGAGTGTTGAAAGGCCTAATTAATGTTTGTAAAGTACTTTACTTATGAAATTGCTGTGTACCATTATTAATTCTGAGCAGCTCAAGATATGGTGTGGTACACAACAGTAGCACAAATGGTTGATTACTTGCCATAGACTGATACTTGGAAAGACTGAGGAGGACTAGTTCTTCCTGTTCAAATTTATAATTCCAATCTATTCTGGTGATGATCACATATATTATACGTGCTCAAGATGCTCTAAGTCTGATACGCAGTCCCTATTGCCATAAATTACTGTTGATTTTAATTATCATTGTTCTTAAAAAAATGCCTCATTTATAAATCTCATTTATTCTTTTCTGTTCAGTTAGAATGGACTATATTTTTAGCTTTGTACCCTGAATGATCATTTTCAAACTAATTTAAAAGGAACACAATTACTTTTATTTTAAAGCCTGTATATTTGCCATTCTGATTGTTTTTAAAGCCAGGGTTTCTGCCACAAATTTAATAGTTAGTAATGCATTTTGCTTCAGAAGTTTGTGTAAGGGATATGCATGCAGTTCACTGAGCAATTCACTTGCTTTGGGAGCACTGTGAAATAGAAGGCAAAAGGTGAAAGTCTAGAGTAGCGGTAAAGCTTTAGTTTGTGCATTAATCTATGCATAAAAATAACTGCACCCAATAACATGTGATATTACACCAGAAAAAAAGATTTTTAAATACTACAGAATAGAAGGTTAAAGGCAATATGTAAACTTGTCTATACTTAAAAATCTATATTTATGTAACCACAAAATAATTTGGCACAGCTGGACACATTACTGAAGTGGGAGTGACGGAGGGGGAGTATGTTAAATGGCTCCCATAGTCTTGTGCTACCTGTGAATTTCCCCTCCCCGTTGATTGCAAGGATAGGCCTAAAAACTGATGTAACTTTGGTTTAAGCTGGTATTTCAGGAGAAACTAACACTGGGGGCTGAGGGAAACCTGTAACTGCCTGTAACTCAGTTCTGAACAGAAAAATGATTTTAAAAACTGCCTGTTCTTTCCTTTGAAGAGTGGCTTCAACCAAAGCCGCATCAACTTCAAAGGTTTTTTCTTGGGCAAGGACAGAGGAGCTTGGATTTAAAGGGCTGACTAGAATTTTAGAAGTGCCTAACGTCTCCAGCCTTTTTCTACAAGAATTTAAAAAACAATCACTCTACTTTTAAAAACAAAAGGTAATTTGTGTTTTTCTGTTCCTCTTATGAATATATTGATAGAAGGCGGATACAGTAGTTGGTATTAAAACCAAAAATCAGCATTTGCTAAACGTATCAAAGATACCACACAAAGACCATAGTTAATTCCTACGCTAAGATAGATGGAGGAAACAATGGAATTTCAGATCTCTCTGTAGTAATTTGGCAAACACTGGGCTTTTTATGGCAATCATTGTGCCATAATAAGTTCCTACCAGTAAAGTCCTACTGAAGTATGTACTGAGCTTGGAATATTTCCTCATTCTTCCCTAATATTAAACAGCAATGCCAGAGATCGAAGATAATACATTCAAATTATATTTACAGTACCTACATGCCCACAAGAGAGAAGAGAAAAACAGAAAACAGATAAAACACGTAAGAGTTATAACTTATTTAAGAATCAACTAACTATTCAACATGTGCTGTACAGATATGGACTCAAAATCTATCTCTGTGGCAGAGCTATATATTAAACAATGTAATGAAATAAAATACAAGAGTATAATACCAATAAATAGATCAAAGGTCATATCACTGTAGCTCCCCTGATCCATCTTCAGGACAAAAATGCTTCACAGGCAGACACTACTAGACAGTTGATTTTAGCACACAGCTAGGTGTCTTTTTTGGAGAACTCTATTTGTTAGATTTAAATCATGCAATATACTTACTCGCATTAAAATAGTTGTTTTGTGAACACAATCAGCAGCAATTAATAAAACGCCCACTCCAAATTGTGTTTTGATACCCCAGTGCGAATGGCTGGTAACTGAAATACCCATTTGTCAGATCTCCACAAACAAACACCAAAATATAAACTGGCAACTGGAAACCTGAAACATCTGATACCTTTAAAAGTGCAGGCAGAATGTTTGATGCCAGAAATTCAAATGTAGTGCTTGCTAGTGTTTGGGCCAAATATTACCTCATTATTTTCATACCAAAATAGAGAAAATATTCAGAAAGGAGATAAAAGGAAAGCAGTAAGGTGCGGCCAGAAGCTAGCAAACTGGAATCAAAATTGGATACAAGTAAAGACTGTGTTTGGCAGATTATTTTTTATTGTTTTGCATTTCACTGATTGCTGCTCAGTCGCAAGAGTGGTGTTCTCAGAAAAGCAACAGAGAGAAAAAAAAAACAAAGGAACGTCCATGGTGAAATAAAAAGACAAAGTTTCTCAAAAGGCCGGATGAGACTTAACTCTTCCCTTTGGGAGTAGGCTCCAAATCTTATTGGAGAATGAATAAATTAAGAATCAGTCTTGCTGCAGCAGAAAACCACTATAACACGATTGTTAAATATCCGCTCAGCAAAGTGCTTGGTGGGGGTCAGCTCTAGTGTTGCAGGCTAGGACTGAGGTGTCTTGGAAGACGATGGAGGGGTGCTGGCCTAGTGCCTGATTCAGCCTAGTATTAGCCTGTACCATTTGTCCTTCCCTTTTATAATCACCACTCAGTTAAGACATGAAAAGAACCTCACCAAACAATCTGTGAGCAAGGTCCAATGAAAAGGGCTTTGGGGGGGTATGGAATACTCCACCCTGACCTGCAGGTAGGGGTAAAGGCGTGGGTCAGGTATGCAGATATCAGCTCCTTTGGGAAAAAGTAGCACACATGGCCCATTTCTGCCTTTAGCCTGGGTTCTGGGTCTGCAGATCAGCTTAAGGATCCTTTGGTCATGCTCATTCCCCACTTTCTTCTTCCTTCCTCCCCAATCCCCATGCAGTAAGTACGCAGAGCCACTGGAGGAGCCTACTCCTTGGAGCAAAGGGAATGTAAAATCCTTCTCTGAGGTTTGCCCTCAGCAGGGCCCCAACTCACAGTGGAAAAGTAGTGTTTACTGCATTCTGGACCCTTTGTCCCTGCAGTGCGGTTGTCAGGATTTGTCCTGGTGTGAATAACTCTGATTTTTGCAACTAGCATATTCACAGCATATTACCCATGCAACCACACTGCCTAGGATACAATTTGCATAAGGAATTAACTGTTCTTTATACAATTTCACCAGTGCAGTAAGGATAAAAAATAAAGGTTCACTTCAAGATCCCTTAGAAACTTTTCCTGAACATGTTTTTGTGACCAATACCAGTAAATCCCCAGTTCTGGTCCCTTATGTCCTTTTAATACTCAGTTCATCAATGGAGCAGGGAATTGTCTTCCAGGTTTAAATATTTTGTGTTAAGATTTTCCTGCACGACTCCAAGGCCATAGAACACCGACTTCTGTTGATTGACCTTCTGCACTAGTAGCTCCCTCTCTCTCTCTCTCTCTCTCTCTCTCTTTTGAGCCTTGGAATTAATCTTCATCATGTCAGCCTGTGAAGTTCCACTACATGCCCCTTGACCGGTGAGGTGCTTGGTGATTAGAACAACAGAACCATTAGCCCCTAGGTTTCAGCCGCACAGGTGATTTCTAATACGTCTCTGTGAAGGGAAACAGTGACAAAAGATTTATTTGATGTCATCCCAGTGCTATGTGGACTGCAGTGGTGGAGGTGCTTATGGAATCAGGAGTTTCAGAACAACCCCTTGTTAAAGAACTGAAGAATTTAAACAGTTAAAGCTTCAAAGCTGATAAAGATCGGATCAATATGTTTTGGACAAATTTGTAATGAATCTTGTTTGGTCTGATTTCCATTGAGTCCTGACATCCTGACTGGAAGCCCTGAGTAGGAGGTGGGTGGTAGTTTGGCTAGGTCCTTGCAGATAAAGCTTGTGTAATGGCCTGTTGTAGTGCTCATCCATTGCACGAAGGTTTCAGGTTTAACACACTGGAAGACATTACATTCTGTTCCAAATACTAAACTCCACTGTGCACCAGAATTTCCTGGCTTTGTACAGTGCAACATCACATGTGAGTGAACCCCAACTTTGAGGGGAAGAGAGGCTGACACTCAGCAATTACAGATAAATTAGGTTACTTTAATTTTCACTCTCAACTGGGACAGTCAACTCAAGGTGAAAGTTATGCTTATATTTGTGGCGTAACTCATGACTGTTTCTTCATAGCATTCTGCCAGCTGCAGAACCTGGCAGCCATTTTGTGTTAAATTCAGAGCAGACTTGTTACAAAGATGCACACATCACGTGCCCTATCATGGTGATTTTCAATTAAGAGAACAAGAACAAATGGAAGTAAAATAAAAATAATTCAGATTTAGAGTATCTGATGGTTCTTTTTGCAAAGAAAAGACGTAACACCAGAAAAAGAAATATGAGCAGACAACCCATATTCCCTGCCCCAATCTAGATTACAAAATAGACTGCCAGCTCTTTGGGGCAGAGGTGGTCTTTGTGTTCTGTGTTTGTACAGTGCTTAGCTCAGTGGCGTCCTGGTCCATGGCTAGGGCCCCTAGGTGCTACCACAATACAAAATAACAAGTATACATCAGCTAACATGACACACAAGAGTGTTGCAGAAGCAAAGGGGTCTCTGGACGACTGCCAGAGCCATACCCACACAGAAGTAGTCTGATTTGTTACAACTGCTCTTCGCTTTTAATCACTCGTCTCTTCTAATTTTGAACTGGAGATTTTCAAAGATGTTAGCATCACTTGCCCTCACTGAGGGCAACTCCAAGGCAAGTTTAACAGTGATCTGATTTTTCAGCTACAGAGAAAACCATCTTAAAATATGCTTACTGGATATGAAACATTCAGTACTGTTCCCTTAGCAGCCCTTCTTTGCGTCCCCTTTCTTCACCTCTTTTCTGCTTCGCTCTCCCCAAGGTCACCCCACACTGAGTTTGCTCCAACTTTCACTCCCACAGCGTGCTTGTTCCTGCCCAACTCCCTCCTCTCCAAGGTCCCCACCCCAACAATCCTGCCCTCTCCAAGGCTCTCCAGCCATTCCCCAATCATTCTCCTACATTGTTCCTGTCCCACCACAAACTTCCCCAACAGGCCATCCCCACTCCATCCTCCCATTGGGTCTGTCCACTGCCTTTACCTCAGGTAAGTGGAAAAGGAGGAGACTAAGAAGACACAATGGCATCTGCAGCTCATTCTCATTCCTGCCAAGCCAGGCTCCCTCTGCTCTGCACCAGAGCCAGCTGGTGTTTGGGTGGCCCAGCCAGGTTGGGAGCTGTGCAGGTCCAAGAAGAATATTCAGCTGCAGCTGCCTCCTCCTGCCTACTCAGCAGGGCATCACAGTGACCCCCACTGGCGGTGGGCTGCAATGCAGCTGCCTCCCCTCAGCTGAGCACCGCCACCCAAAAGCTGGGATGTGGGAATAGATGAGAGTTCAGCTGAGCATTGCTGTGAAAAGCAGCTGCAGAAACCCACCTGTGCTTCCCATTGTGCAGCCTTGCTTTCCTCCCCTCCAGTCAGTTGAAAGTTGGAAGCTGAGGAATATTTGTTATTTCTCCCCCTAGGCCTCTCCTCTCTCCTTTTAAATTACACCTGTAAGCAGGCTCTGAATGGACTCTCTCCTGCAGAGCTGGTATTTGCATGAGCACACCCAGCCTGCTTCGGTGCTGCTCAGCGTGATGGGACTGCTTTGCCCAAATGATCCCTTTGGCTGCTGTTGGGTTACAAATCACTTTAGTGCTAAATGCAGGGTAACAAAATGTTGTTCCCTTTATTGTATGAGCAAAGGGCAGCAGAGCTGTGCTTACTGAGCCTGTGCTGATTGAAGGGTCACTATCATGAGAACAGAACTGGCTAAGCAAGGGGCTCGGATCTCAGAGCCCCGTCAAGGTTGATGGGGGTAAGGACAGGTATTCCTGTTTAGAAGTGTGGGCTCCGTCTACGAGCATGAGGCATAGTTTAACCTCCCACTATTCAAAGATAGAGCTAAATTAAGATTCTGTTCGGAGACTTTTGTTTTGTTAAGTGCTGGCTAGACTCGTCTATTGTGGGACAGCGCTCCTGCCCAGCGTCAGCACTGAGGTTCACCCACGAAGAGCTGAAATCACCGAGAGCTGAGAATCAGAGGGTTGGGTGGAATCTCAAGAGACCAACCTATAGAGGTCATAGAGGAGAAGCAGGCGGTAGCAGAAGATGACGGTGTGCAGCAGAGTGGCCTGCAGTGCAACAGGGCGGCTGGATGTCAGAGCGAGCAAGGTGCCTTCTTTCTTCCTCCCCCCACAACCAGTGTGGGAGGTGAACTCTGCAGCTGCACCTCTAGACTCTGGGTCGGGCCTGACTAAGGACAACACCTGTGAATGGGGTGTTGTGAAGGGTGGGGCACATTAAAGGAACTTCTTGCTGCTGGACTTAAGAACCTGAAGCGAAAGGTAACTGCTCCACGTACCCTGGGCTGGGTGTTTTGTTCATGGTTTTATGCTGGTGAATCCTGCTTGTGGCATTTTCCCAGGTTAATGCTGGGTTACTTTTCTCCTATTTATTAAAAGTCTCTTGCCTACACTCAGTCTCTGTGCTTGCAAGAGGGGAAGTGTTGCCTCTAGAGGCGCCCAAGGGGTGGTGTGTAATTGTCCTAGGTTACTGTGTGGGGCTTGAGCTGGTTTTGTGTTGTATTGTTGAAAGGAACCCCTAGGCACTGAACTCGGCCCTTGTTGCTGCTGTCTGCGACTGGGGTTACACACCTAATTCACCTCTTTTGGAAAACTAAAAACAAGAGACATATAGGCCAGGTAAAGCTTTACAGTTACATTTTAAAGGATATATCTCCCCCTCCCCTCCGATTTCTGCTCCCCGCCCAAAACAGCTTCCAAAGCTTCTTCCTTAGGGCCTGATCCTACAAAAACCTGGTCGCCTCTTCTGATGTATCGAAAACCCTCAGCTCTTACTGATTTCAGGCTGTGACACAGCCCAGGAGGATCTGGCTCTGGACAGGCCAGCCTACTCCTTGGTCTCCTTTTATGGGGGCATGCAGTCACACACAACCCTGTATTGACCTTGGCTCAAACCCTTCACACACAGTTAATTAAACTTGGCAATAGTTTTGACAGATATTCTCTTCAATACATATAATTAGCTTTTACATTCTTTCATTCCAGTACATGTTCACACTATGCTTTCACAAATTATCTGGTCAGTTATTGGGATTTTGTCTATTATTTTTTAAAGGGAAAGGAGTAAAATGAAGAAAGAAAAGTAATTGAAACGCATAGTTTTGCCAACTACACACATGTAAAAGGGATAGTATATATTCTCTTTTTTAAAATAGTTTTAAAAGATATTCATATTCCATAGGAAAAAACCCAATAAATATGATTCCTCTCCTTCCAATTTTATTGGCAATTGAGTTTACCTAGGACCTTCAGTACCACAGCACAGATCCCTGCCACTTGAACTAAGGATAACTCCATTAGTTGGTAGTAGTAGTAGGCTGTTATCTTATACTGAACCAACTATTAGAAAGGAATGTGATAGGCCCTTTAAGAGTCACTTAGAACAGGAGAACCCAAATATGTACTTTTTGTTGGATAACTTTTATTTTAGATTAAAGAAAGAACAAACCAGTATAAAGTCTCCAGGCATAAACACTCTGTATTCAGTGCTCTAGTATACCCAGGTGTAAAATTTGTTTCCAGATCTGAAATTCCCCAAAGTTTGGGATTGTGGTTTGGATTTGGTATCTCAGTTCAGGCCAATCTACTAAGTATATTTAAACTCAATCCATTGATTGCAAGAGAGATTAGAAGGCACTTCTCTTAGAATTTTCTGCCTCAAATGTTCTTAAATACATAATAATGGTATGTATGGTAGAACCTGGGCCACGACTTGACTAGCAACAATCAGATCATTGAAGAATTGCATCATCTACAAGAAGAGGTCACCTCATGGTGTCTTAACTTATATTTTTCAGTAAGAGTTTCCAACCCTAATATATAGGCATGAGTAAAATTCACAGAAAGAAAGAAAATTTTGTCACCCAACGTCACAAAGTGGACAGCGCAATGACAAATAAAATCTCATTTTCTGCAATATACGCTACACAGACTCCGCATCCCCCCTTTAAATAAATGAGTTAATTAAACACCACTTACATTTTCTGCAGCAAAAAATACACGTGGATTCTGGACATGTTCACATGTGCTTGACATATTTTGCACATGTAATTTATGTAGCTCCCATAGCCATAGGATGGAACACATGTGTTTCACACATGGCTGTGCAGTTCAGACTAGAAGTGATCCAAATAGGTGAAAAGTTGTAGAGTAGCTGCAAATGTAGGATTGGTTTAAATATGAATGATTGCGAAAGCTACCAGAAATTCTATTGCTGTAGCAGGGGACTCTATGGATCAAATCCTGCAAAGTCTTAAGAACAGAGCTCCTGTGTGTGTGTGTTATATATTACATTAATGGAGCTGTTTAGGACCTGTTCTTTTCTAGGAAGAAGTCACACGCTCTACTCAGAGTTGCTTATCATATCAGCAAATGGTAGAGTCCCCATAGGCAGTAAGGTATGACAGAGTCTGTGGCAAAACTTCTTGTTGGCTGCTGTTTCCAGTAGCAGCAGCCTTAAAACTACAAGGTAATTGAGAGGAGATAGATGCATCTATGCCCCTAAAGCATCTAATATAGGGAAAAGTACCAGAATCACGTTCCCCCCCAAACAAATGGAAATCTGGACTAAGGGAAGGACAATGGACCTTCCACTACAGGAAGGATGTGGACAAATTGGAAAGAGTCCCGTGAAGGGCAACAAAAATGATTAGGAGGTTGGAGCACATTAGGAGAGGCTGAGGGAACTAGGCTTGTTTAGTCTGCAGAAGAGAAGAGTGAGGAGGCATTTGATAGCAGCCTTCAACTACCTGAAGGGGGGTTCCAGGGAGGATGGTGGCAGATGGCAGAACATGGAGCAATGGTCTCAAGTTGCAGTGGGGGAAGGTCTAGATTGGATATTAGGAAAAACTTTTTCACTAGGAAGTGGTGAAGCACTGGAATGGGGAGGTGGTGGAATCACCATCATTAGAGGTTTTTAAGGTCTGGCTTGATAAAACCCTGGCTGGGATGATTTAGTTGGGGTTCATCCTGCTTTGAGCAGGGGGTTGGACTAAATGACCTCCTGAGGTCCCTTCCAATCCTAATCTTCTATCATTCTAATAGGACCTGGCCTTGGGGGAGACAAAGCTTATAAGGCTGTTGGATGCAGTGAAGCTGGCCCTGAACTCCCCCTCTTAAAAAGCCATAGGCAGCAGCAGCCTGCCTTCTGGCTGGGCTCCCAACGGCCCTTTGATTTGCCACAGACAGGGAAAGGTTATTGTATCTCTCATCTGCTGTTAGGAGGGCTCTGAATCCTGTGCCCTGAGAGACAAATGAAGAGTCTCAGCAATTGTTCCCAACCAACAGAAGATAACAAGAGATGCTAGGAGAAGGCTGTAGGTAAATGCAGAAATCCACTGACTCCCTACAAGAGGAAGGGAGTGGTGCTTAGGTCCATTAAACGACTAGCACTGTGTAGAGAAAGAGAAGGGAGGACACTATACACCTCACATAACAGTTTCTCCCTCAATTAGTTTGGTTTTTTCCTTCAACAGGAAGAGAGATTTCCAGCATTTTCTGGTTTCAGCCAATTCATGGGTGTTCTCTCATGCAATGAGTCAGCCAAACTAGGACACTCACGTTCTTGAACCCCCAGAAGGGGTGCATTTTGGGGCTCGGTTCATGGAGTGGGGAAAAGAGTAGGTGAGGTCTATTTTCACTTGTCCCTTTCCTAACTCTGAATTCCTCCATTTTGACCTCCTACCTTAAGTTTTCATATCCTTTGGACCCTGTGCCTATGTCCACCAAGTCATTACTGAAATCCTTGCTGTGCCAATAGGAAGGTTAAAATTCAGGTATTTGGGGAACATCACTGCAAAGCCGCTGTTACAAATTCAAAGGCACAAAAGTGATTACTGATTTTTTGAAGGAGACAAACAAACTTCCAGCATTCTTGCACCTGCTTGTATGCATCCCATGTGTGTATTTGTTTCAAGTGCCCTAAAGACCATTCCTTTTTATAAAGCCTTCTAAAACATAAATTGACACCCACATAAGGTGAATATATTTTTTTTTACTCTGGGTATGACTAATAAAGTGCCACATGGAAAGTTCAAAACATCAGCTCAAATTCCTTTTTAACATCTGGAGACTTATTTATGAACACCCTATGCTGCTTGCAGCAGACTTATTTCTCTAAGGTGCATGGGAAACTCTTGCTATACGTTGCTCCAAAGAGAGAAAAGGAAAAGAGGAAAGAAGTCAGAACCAACAGAAAGAACAAATTATGCCAATTCATAACTGCAAAACTGAGAATACTTTACACTTATATAGCACCACCCAGGCAAAGATGCCAAAATACTATCCCTCATCTTTCATTTTATGCCTTCTCCCACGCAACTGTACTCTGCTGTACAAAGAGCAGGACAAAGGGGGACTTGAACATAGTTTAAATATCTAGATGAGGAACAGACATTTGATAAGAAGGCTCTTCAGTCTAGTAGACAAAATTATAACAAGATCCAATGGTTGGAAGTTGAGGCTAAACAAATTCAGACTAGAAATAAAGGCACCATTTTTTAACAATAACGGTAATTAGCCATTGGAACAATTTACGAAGGGTGGTGGTGGATTATCCATCACTGGACATTTTTAAATCGAGATTGGATATTTTTCTAAAAGATCTGCTCTGGTTCAAATAGGAATTAATTCAGGGGAGTCCTATGGCAATTGTAATGCGGAAGGCCAGATACTAGCTCAGTGGTTCCAAACTGCAGGTTGTGACCCCAAATGGGATCATGCGATCAGCATAGGGGGTCGTTGCGTTTCCTACTGTGTGCAGGATGGCATTTTGCACCATGCAGCATGACCTCACAGGTATGGTGCGTGTGAGGTCATGAAGCATGGAGGACATCATTTTGCTCTACATAATGGCATCTTCCCCACAGCATGACCTCACACGCACCATACATATGAGGTCATACTGTGTGGAGGATGCCATTTTGCTCTTCAAAATGGCATCCTCTATGGTGTCTGGGATCCTGGCCAGAAATACTTCCTTAAAACGGGGTTATGCCAGTAAAAAGTTGGGGAACCCCTGCACTAGATGATTACAATGGTCTTTCTGGCCTTATAATCTGTGGTTGGAAAGACTTGCTTCCTTCTCAATTCAAAATATCCCTTCTGTAGTGTCTCTCAGTGATAAACCATCAAAAGAGAGAAATTATTTGAGAGGCCAGAGTGAAACACCTCCCTGGTTTCATATTGAACTATGTTTGGCTGCCTAGTGTGATCTGTACGATCTATCTATCTATAGCTTGTAAAGCTCTCCAGTCTTGGACTGTATCGGCCTCTAGAAAACACAGCAGCAGGAACACTTGATACCCAACATCTGGCAGACATGCCAACTCCTGCGAATATACCGTGAGAGATGCGATTTCTAAGTAAAATTAAGCCTCACTCATGACCTCGTGATAGAACTCTCCAATCTCAGGATTTTTTTTCAGCCCCATGAGGAAGGGCTCCTGCTGCTAGTCAGCCCTGGGTGGCCCCGCTTGGGGCTGTTAACCCCACAAGGCTGTCAGCCCCACAAGGCCGAGCTTGGGCTGTCAGCCCTGGGCGGCTGGGCTTGGCTGTTAGATAAGCTTCTCTGCCTCTTCCCACATCACCCCACTGCACTGGCTCAGCCCTCCATCCCCCACCTCTTCCCACTGTCTTGTTGTTTTGGGGAGCCACTTCACTACACCTCCTCTGCCAGGGCTGGACATTGCCTCCCCTGGCAGTTGCTTGGAGTATTGATGCCCTGATTGCTCAGCTTCCACCAGCACCTCCTTCTCCTTTCCCCAGGGTTTTCCTTCCTGCTCCAGGCACTGCTGCTGCTTCTGACCAGGAGCAAGGCACAGTTCAGATTCCATCGTCTTTCTCTGTATCCCCCAGTCCTGAGTGAGGGCTTCCTGCGGGAGAGCAGCAGGATGTGAGGCAATAGTAGAGTCACAAAAGATATGGAGTATGTACTGATTTTTGGGGGGAAGTATGGAGTATGTACTGACTTTTGCGCTGCTCCATGCTTGATGTTCCTTACCAGTGAGCAAGTTTTTAATGTTCCTATGTGGTTTCCCCCCGCTCCCCACCACAGATACTGGCAGGGGACCATTTAAGGGAGATAAGTGACTTTTTCATACTGGGACAAAATGTCCTGCATGGAGCTGCACAAAGTTTGGCAGCTATGGGAACAGGTGACTGCCATGACCTGGGAGGGCAAGAAATAGGGAGTGGTACCTGCCAGCCCTGCTCCATAATCGCATAAAGGTAAGAGCTCTTTGCATTATTGTGAGAACTCCTGAAGCAGGAGCCAAAATCCTCTTCCTTTCAATAAATACGCAAGACAAGCCAGTACTGTGCTAGTCACACCTACACTGGGAGTAGGCATGCAGAGATCAAAAATCAGAAGGTGGACTAAAAATCATAATTGAATCAGTTATAAGAATCTCATGATTTTTAGGCCAATCTCATGATTTTTTTGGGTCTGACTCATGATTTTTGAACTCTTGGGGTTGGCAATACTGATAATATATATTTAATCTAAGTTTCCCAGCACTCCTATAAAGTGAGTCTGTTAATCCTCATTGTGAAGGCAGGTAAACAGTTTAAATGATTTGCCTGAAGTCACACAGAGAGTCAGAGGCAGAGCCAAGAACAGACTCAGGTCTTGGAACCCTGTCACCTACTCTAAGCAATAGACAACACTGGTTAACAAAAGAAAAAACATGCAGAGATAGTGCCAATGAAGTCCATGAACCCACAAACAGGAACTAAGATTTAGGCAAGGGACCATCTTTGCCACATCTGTGTCTTGCTTTACTCTGTTACAGATCCTTTTCTAACATGGCTGTTTCCACAGATATCTTTAACAGGTCTATATCTATTCTGACATTTTGCTTCCATTTTCCGCAGTAGCAGGGAGATTGAGACTGCTTCAGACAACCGAATTGGGGCTCATTATCCTTTCAGGAATTCTTCCAGTGGATTATGGCAGAATATCAGTTCAGAAAACCACTTGTAAAAGAAATGCCAGCGAAGAGGTGAGGAGTAAATCCTCCTTGTCCTTCAGATAATCTAGATGTGCTGAATAATTCAAGTACTTTATCCACAGCCTTGCTGTAAAAATGTGTTGCATTTACACTGGGTTCAGGAATTACAGAAAATTTGCAATGTGAGTAGCATGCAGGAGTATCCAGCAGTGGACATTTTCCTAGAACAATTCTTTTGCCTTAGCCTCTTCCTTTGATTTGTCTCACTCACCATCCTAATCAGTATGTTTATGGTTTAGGACAAAGGGCTTTTTTGTGCACTTGAAGAAATGTCTTTATCTCAGCTTCCAGTACACAGATGCAAGAACAAACACCTGATTATTTTTTCCTGACTCAAGTCAAGTCAACTAGGTAAACAAAAATCAATTTTTTACAAAAAGAGGCATGCCTATTGACTTCCCCCCAATGTGGAGCATGTCCTTTTTATGTTCACTCCAGGGCTCAGTCCTGCAGGGTGCTGTGTACTCTCAATTTCCATTGAATTTCAGTGGGATTTGTTATCTTAACTCCTTTAGGCTACTTTGAAAATCTCAACCGATAAGTGTGGCAGAATCCCTGGAATCACAAAAAAGCTCCTAATTAGATCAAGGCCAGAAGGGACCATTATGATCAACTAGTCTGATTTCCTGCATAACACAGACCAAAAAAAAACAAAACAAAAAACAAACCCTCTTTTCTCTTCATCAAGCCCATAACTGCTGTCTGAGCTATAGACAGATACTGAATCTTGACTTAAAGATGGAGAATCTACCACCTCCTTAGGTAAATTGTTGCAATGATTAATTACCCTCACTGCTAAAAATGTTGTCTTATTTCTAGTCTGAATTTGACTAATCTCAGCTTCCAGTCATTGTATCCCATTATGCCCTTTTCTGCTGTTTACTATAAAAAAATCTCTTCCCATGTAGGTACCGTGAACACTTTCAAATTTTTCAACATAACTATTTGACAGCTTTCTTAGTAATTTCTTGCTGTTCATCACCAGACAGAATATACCCGTGAATTACAAAAAAGGGCAAAAAATGGAGAATAAACTCTGATGACCAAAAAAAAAAGTGCTCTATTTTAATAGGGTACATCATGAAAGTTATAAAGCGTATATACTCATCACTAACACAGTTGCACACATTTAGATGAAATATTATAAGTGGGACAATGTGCCTATAAACTTTGCTGAAAATTTAAATTGTGCCAAAGTCAGGATTGAAGGCCCTGACTAGACCAGATTTAGGACATTTTGTTCTAATGTCTTGGTGCTTAAAAAAAGTCAAAATGCAGAAATGTTAATAATGCTTTGCTGGAATTTGGTCTTTGTTCTTGATAGACAGTTATAGAACTGATTGAAGCTGATGGATGTGCTAAGCTCTCTGCTTTCAGGTAAGATGGAAGGAACAATCAAATACCCCTTTGTGTAGTGATAGCTGAAACAACAAGCTACTGTCTAAGGCGCTAGGCCAAATGGCGAAGCTAAATAGAGCTAAACTGTGTGGGCTAAGCGTTTTCCCTGAGACTGCCAGCAAACACAGGGAGCAGGGGACTAAGAAGTGGCGTACCAAGGGTCTTCAGTGCCCGGGGCTAAGCCTACATTTGTGCCCCCCCCCCCAAGCCTCATGCCCCCACACAGGGCAGGAGGGGTCCTGGCACCGCCCCCAGCTGTCCCAGGGAGGGGTGTCTGTACCTGTGGAAGGGGGGATGGAGCATTGGGGGGCACAAATGCAAGCTTGGCTCCGCTGCCCCCCCTTCCCGCACTTACCAGCACGCTGCAGCCCAGCGCTGGCTTGGACCAGGCAGCCTCTCCTCCCAGCTGGGGGGCTGCAGCCTTTCACGATGTGCAAGGGAGAGTACTAGGGGGCGCCCATCAGCGCCTCCTGTGTCCCTGCCCACCCAGTGAGAAGGGCTGTGCTGGGCTGTGGCCCCCCCACATTTACCTGCCGCTCCAGCCTGGCAGGGCACCATGGGGCAGCTTCACCCCCCCTCACTTGGGGAGGGGGGCTGGTCCACCCCTTCATGATGCATGGGGAGGGAAGTGTTAAGGGGCGCCCCCCACCCTCAGTATGCTGCTGGGACTGACTGTGTCTGTATGAGAGCGGCAGAAAGCCATCAGACAGCAAGAGACAAAGTCACGAGCATGACCCTGAGCAGAGACAGAGCTTCGTGAGCACAGAGTTCACTGACAAGGCAGGTTTGGGGATTTCTGAGCAAGGAAACTGTGGTTGTTTGTTCCAGCTGCTTTCAAAGGACACAGGACTTGGTGTACATTTTCTGTAAATAAATCAGGATTGCATCCAACAATATACCTGACTTGTATAATCTATTTCTCCTCCTATTAGAAACAAACCTGTAAATCCACAGACAGTGGCTAACCACACAGGATCAAGGGAAGACACTAGCTTGCATTCAGATATACGCAATATCAGGACATGGCTCTTGTACATTAAATGGAAAGAAATCTAGATTTTGCTACACAGAGTAGTATCTTACTTTGTCTGTAGTCTTATTACGTTCAGTTGGACCATTTGCAGGGTACACTACTACTTATTTTAAGGATGGCAAAATCTGCTCCAGAATAAGGAAGAGGTTTTACTTTGATACATAAACTGCTTCTCTTTGCCCCTGGACCCCAAGCTCTGGTGAAGTCCTTGAAACACGTAATGGTTAGGTACATGTGCATGTTCACCTGATGAGAACTTTGCTTACTTTATGCAATTAAAGTCGTTTGCAAAATAGTTTGTTTGTAGTTTTGCCTTGTTTTGTGGGAGCCCTGCATTCAAGTCTGGCACTTGACCAACATGGCAAATGGAAGCTGCAATCTGCCAATTTCTTGTCCGTTGTATTGTTTGATTGAATTACACATGGGTGGGAAAAAGTTCCAACTTCTAGAAAAACTTGAAATTTTGACTTTAGGTGATTTTAAACATTATTATGAAACAGTAATAGAGCACCATAAGCTTACATGACAACACAGAGATGAGTTTTCCTGCCCCAGACAATTAACAGGACTATATCAATGCTAAATGGTAACCTGTCAACGTCCTGATCCTCAGAAGCCCCATTGTCAGTGCAGGAACCGCACAGGACAGCCATAAAAGCTCTCTATCAAGGTCTCCCCTCACAAATCTTCCAGCATAAGGGGTAGACCAGATGTAGGGCTGGGGATGAGGGGACATTCCAGAGGTGGGGTCACAGGACAACACTGAGGAGATTCCAGCTGCAGCCCAGAGGGTAGCCCTGCAGGCTGCCATTGCTTAGATCGGCCTTCAGAGCTGTACAAGTTACTCTGAGGTCTTCTCCCTCCCCCAGAGGATTGAGAAGATCCAAAGGATCCCGTCTCTGCCTCTTTTGGGTGCAGCACAGAGTCTCACCCCAAGTGACTAAGCACACGTATGTCATCTGGTATACTGTACTCACTGTATGCTCTGTGTTAGGAGGATAGAAGTGTCCTATTCCTTAGAAAATAGACAAATGCAAAACAAGCCTTTCTGCTCAGCTTTTCCCAAATTGGCAATGATTATTTTTATATTCCCTCCCCCTCGGCCCAAGTAACACCTCCTGTTGGTTCAGGTGTACCTAGGGCAAGCAATAGACTTCTTATTGCTTGTTAATGAAGGTTAACTAATTACATATTTTCCAAGTGAAGTCTGTGGGAATCCCCTGTCAGTTGTGAATTGTTTTATTTTAAATTATACTTCTGGGTTGACAGATTCAGATTTGCTGCTTACCCTGGTGGGGAGAAAGAACCAGGTCTGATAGAAAGCAGCAATATTCAATTCTCTTTTCTACAGGCAACTATTTAACTTGGAACAGTTATAAAACTAAGGTCTTTGTCTTGTTGAATTAGAGATTTCAGTGGCATTTTCATTTCAGCTTTCTGAGTATTCATCCCTCTTGATTAGAGCTGGTCTCAACATTTTACATAGCCAGTAAGCCAGCCAAATTAACTTTTGCAACATTCTGCTTTTTTCACTGATTCAGCTTAAGGTAATTCGTATGGGGCCATATTATTTTCACATGGGTAAAGCACCTCTTCTCCTATTGATTCTTGTGCAACACTCCCACGGATAATGATAGGCTGTTCTGCTTGCAGGAAAGAGAATTTAATATTATTTGTTGTTTGCTCCCTTTGGGGAGGGCCAACCACACAAGCTCTGTGAAATGTTTGGTGGTCTCAAACCAGTGCCTACTGGATAAGTCCTCACAAAAATCGTCATCACAAATAGCATCTTTACAGTCAGTCTGAGCAGTCAGAGTCTAAAGGCTGAATAAGACATGGAGACAGAATTGCCCTCCTACACATGGAAGAAGCCCTTTCCAGGTCACAGCTGAGACATGTTCTTGGGGAAGCTGGCACTGCTCTGATCTGCTGTGGAGATCAATAAAACACTCTAGGTTCTGGGGTGGTCAATGTGACATTCTTCACATTAGTGACATTCTAAATTTTTGGGGAAAGGGTTTTTAAAAAACAATAAAAATAAAAGCGACCAGCCAGGATACAGTGTACAGATAACAGCAGTGGAATTGGTTTCATGGGATGATTTAGTTGGGGTTGGTTCTGCTTTGAACAGGGGTTTGGACTAGATGAACTCCTGAGGTCCCTTCCAATCCTAATCTTCTATGATTCTATTGTGCAGGAAAGGCCAAGCTACCTGGGCCCCATGTGGGAAGGCTATGCTGGATCCATGCTCTGCTAGGGCCCTTGCATCTCAGCAAGCAGGAGCTTTGGCCCCTGTGGGGCAGGGTGGACCCGATGGATCTACATAAACATGCACATCACCTAGTGCAGGAGCTCTGTGAACTAATGAAACACCAAGAGCATCTAATAGAAGTTAGAGGAAGGTTCTTTCTCACAACCTACATGGTGGTCCACAGAGCAGAATAAATGTATTCTGGCTGGGTGCGGGAATCAAGGCTTGTTTTCAATTAATGTAATTACATGTAACTGACTCCAGGGGTATGTCTACACTGCAATTAAAAACCCACTGCTGGCCCATGTCAGCTGACTTGGGCTCATGGGGCTCAGCCTGAAGGGCTGTTTAATTACGATGTAGACTTCGGACTCAGACTGGAGCCTGGGCTCTTGGACCCGCAACTGGCAAGGTCCTGCACATTTCCACTGCAACTAAACGAGTCCGAGTCAGCTGACATGGGCCAGCTGCCCATGTAGACATACTCAAGAGCCTATGCTGGATATTAAAGACCTGACCTTCATCCCACTGTGGTCAAGGGGAGTCTTTCTATTGATTTCAAAAGGTTTTGGTCAGGCCCTAAGTCTTCTGTCCCCTACTTTGGACAAAGATCGTAGGAAGAGCTCAAAGCAGTAAAACACAAATCCATTCTCTAGACCTGGGGGGAATTGGAACAAGTATTTTAGAGATCAGTCTTCCTTAGGTTCACAAGCAGTATCAAATAACCCAAGAAGAACTACAGCAGAAACTGACCATAGAAGTACATAAATAAATGCTCAGTTCTCCACTGTAATTTAACTGACTCTCAATAACTTTCAGAACCCCCCCCCCCCCACTAAATCTGAGTATATTTAAGCTAAGCCTTTGGTTCCCTTTGTAACACACAAACTGATGGGGTATCCATGCCCCTTGCCCCTCCCTCTTTTTATTTTGTTCTCCAAGTCACTGAACTTGGCGCTTCTTCTTCTTGCAGTACTTCTGTTTGGCCCCAACCCCCCTAAAGTAACTCTATCCTGTGCTGCTTCACTCATGCCCAGCAAAAACCCTTGTAGATGGCTTAATTATTTTCTTTTCTGAAAGAAAATTCAATCTGATCCCCAATATGCATAGGATAAAATAAAATGAATCATCTGGGAAGCTGCATTACAAGAAAAGAAAAAAAAGAGAGAGAGAGAAGTTATATGAAATCTCATGTCACTGTCAGACTGTTTTCATAGAATTTGTGTTTGAGATTAAATTAAATCCTTAAAACTGCTTTGATATCTTCATACTTAAGGTGAAACAAAGCAGATGCATTTTACCCTGATACCATGCCTCACATCTACCCTTGCAGAGAGAGAATGAAATGCTGTGTGAAACAGTTCTATATACTTACAGTATTAAGCAATTCTTCTTTTCCCCTGGCTTTGGTATTCTTTTATTCAATTTATCTGTACTATAGCTTGGATAATATTTACCAGATGTTAAATAAATAATTTAAGATAACAGTGCTGCGTGACAGTTGTAACATTTTGGGTCACCCTTTTATTATTTTTTTTTCTAAAATCACTTCAACTCAAGATCTTTTTCTTTCCCCTTTTCCAATATAGTTCAACTTAGCTGTGACACTTAATACGTTTTCCTTTCCTTTAATTTGAAAGTTGTGTTCCCAAAATAGTTAGTTTGCCGTATTGTTTTTATCTTTAACAAGATAAAATAGCCGTTGCGGGTGTACTATTTCAGTCTGATGCTGACAAATATGAAACCAAAGAATAAGAAGAGCCATTGCAAAAAAAAAAATCTGCTTTGTAAAAGCCAGTGTTATATAATGAAACCAAATGCATGGATCGGAATTTAAAAAGAAATCCTAGTGTGAAGATAAAAGGACATGAAAGATAGTAAATGCTGAAATGATACACCACATAATGGTATACTGTCAAGAAAGAAAGATAACATGATAACTTACAGAGCCATCTCAAAGCCTATATAGGTATTTGACCTATAGTTTGCAAGGAAACAATCTTTTTGTTTCATCTGGCTCATATTAAAAATAGGAAAAACAAAACCCTTATTTTTTTCCACTCTCACACATATGGCTTAAAATCCATGCAATTTTTAACTGTCTAAAATTCTTTAAAGCAATCTAAGACAGAAAGAATTATTAAATCACTTTTCCATTTCATATAATGAAAAACTGCACCACCACTGTTGGTCTATGTGCTATCAATTTTAAAACGAGTAGGGTTCCAATTGGTCCTGTGTGCAATCAATCACAAACTGGCATCAGATTTGTATCCCAAACTTGGTTACTGTTGAAAAGAGAACCTAAGAAAAACTAGCCAATAAATAAGTAAACTAAGAGTGGAGTTTAAATATTTTCTACCCCAATCTCTTTCCTGTGTTGGAAATATGACTAATGTTTTTTAATCAAATGCATGTAAGTAATTACAACAGAAACGATGCTGTTCCTGTCATGCAAAGTTCTTCATGATTGTTTGAACCTAATCATTTGAAACCTGGAATTTTCAGAGAGGCTTAAAGGAGGGATGTACACAACTCCCATGAAAGTTTTAGGCTTGGGCTACACTAAAAAGTTAGGTCAACCCAGATACGTCACTTGGGGGTGTGAAAAATCCACACTCCTGAGCAATGTAATTAAGACAACCTAACACCTGGTGTAGATAGTGCTAGGTTGACGAAAGAATTCTTCCATCAACCCAGGGCAAATCTACACTACGAAATTAAGTTGACCTAAGTTACGTTGATGTTCAGCCACGGCAGTAATTAAATTGCTTTTGCATGTTCACACGATGCTCCTGGTGTCGGCAGTGCATGTCCTCACTTCCAGCGCTTGCGTCGATGCAGAGAGCCATGCACCGTGGGTAACTATCCCACTGTGCAACTTGCCACCATCTAGCGCAGGGTATTTTGGGAAGGGTTTGCAATGCCTCATGAGGGGTAAACAAGTCACACAGGGATGACTGGGAACATGGTTTCAACGGCCCATGATTCAGTTTCCTCCATCCCATAATTTTATCTGCATCCCATAAGGTTTTGCACCTCTTTTCAAAAGCCTTGCACACCTATGTGTCCGCCATCTGTGTGAGAATCCTGGATTCTGCACAGCTCTGCACTATTGTGATAAGCACTGCAAGCACGGGGTGGCCTGATCCTGTAGTATTTGCAGAGCCGACAGAGGATCCATGAGAAACATGACAATTCCTTGGAGGCTACCTCGCTTTGGGACATAGAAAGAAACAATTCAAGGCTGTTGGCATTCACAGAACAGCTGCAGATAGTGGAGCAGCAGTTCTGGGCCCAAGAAACAAGCACTGACTGGTGGGATCACATCGTTATGCACGTATGGAATGACAGGCATTTGCTGCAGAACTTTCAGATGCACAAGGCCACTTTCCTGGATGTGTGTGT
Source organism: Emydura macquarii macquarii (assembly GCF_026122565.2). Classification (NCBI taxonomy): domain Eukaryota; kingdom Metazoa; phylum Chordata; order Testudines; family Chelidae; genus Emydura; species Emydura macquarii. Next base: position 98,641,137 of record NW_027131390.1, on the reverse strand, counting down.
GGCGCTTGCCCCAGCCCACCGAAAGAGAGCTGCGCTGACAGTGGAGAAGCGAGTGGTGATCACTGTGTGGAAGCTTGCAACGCCTGACTGCTACTGGTCAGTCTGGAATCAATTTGGAGCTGAGAAATCCTCCAAGGGGTTGCTGTGATGCAACCGTGCAGGGCCTTTAATCGCTTCCTGCAATGAAGGACTATGATTCTGTGCAATATGCAGGACATGCAGGATGCTTTTGCAGCAATGGGGTTCCAGCACTGCGCTGGGGTGATCGATGGTACACATACCCCTATTTTGGCACCAGACCACCTTGCCACAGAATACATCAACAGAAAGGGCTACTTTTCTATGATATTGCAAGCACTGGTGGATCACTGGGAACGTTTTACTGACATCAATGTAGGATGGTCCGGGAAGGTCCAGGAAGCACACATCGTTAAGAACCCAGGCCTGTTCAGAAAGATGCAAGCAGGGACTTTCTTTCAGACTTTCTTTCAGAGGATTACTACTGGGGATGTTGAAATGTCAATAGTGATTCTGGGAGACCCAGCCTACACCTTACTTCCTTGGCTCATGGAGCATACACTGGTCACCTCGACAGTAGCGGGAAGTGCTTGAGCTACAGGCTCAGCAGGGGCAGATTGACAGTTGAATGCCTTTGGCTGTTTGAAAGGTTGCTGGTGCTGGCTACTCACAAGATTAGACCTCACTGAAAAAAAACCCCCAATGGTTATAGCTGCCTTCTTTGTGCTTCATAATATCTGTGAAGCAAAAGGGAAAAAGTTTCCACTGGGGTGGCAGGCTGAGGTGGAACAGCTGTTTGATTATTTTGAGCAGCCAGATACCAGGCTATAAGAAGAGCTCAACGGGGAGCTATAGAACTCAGAGATGCTTTGAAAGCACATTTTAATAATGAGCCACAATAATGTGTGTTGCTGTAATGTGCTCTGCCTAGCACTGGTTTCTTTTGCATCCTGGTATGAGCCTTGTAATGAGTGATGTGTTTGTAGTAATATAACATTTCAAATGCACCTATTGCTATTATCTGTGAATGATGTCAGCCCAGTCAGCATATGTTGTGAACAAATAAAGATGAATTAAGTTTCCATAAATAAACTTTTATTCCAAGCCCATGAAAATAGACATATTTATAACTGAATGAAACTTTATTAATATAGGGAAAAGAACCTTTGAAGCGAAAATAACAGTCATTTTCATTTCATACCAGTTGAGTATGTGTTTGTGAAATGAAACACAAACATGAGATCCCAGAATGCAGTTCTCTATAACCTGCAGAGGGAGGCGAGCATGGGCCTGCTGAACCTCGAGGTCAACAAGAGTCTCCAGCATGTCTGGGTGATGCTTAAGAAGCACTAGCATCTCCTGCTGCATGTCTCTTTCCTTGTCCTGTGCTTTTCTCCTCTTCACTCTATCCCTGTCCATTCTGTCCACGATGGTGATCCTCCAAGCCCTGTGTTCGATATCTGAAGCACCAGAGGCATGTATGATCTCTTGGAACACGTCATCCCACTTCCTCTTCCTTCTCCTCTTTATCTGGCTGAGCTACTCCACTGGTGTGGATGGAGAGACCCTCAAGGCCACATTTCTAGTTGCAAAAGATTCAATGCACACAGGTAGCACTGTGAGTATTCACAAGATAACTGGAAACTTGGTATACTGCACTCACTCTCTTTGATCCACACAAGTTGCAAACACTGCATTCTCACTTCTCTTTGGAATTCATAGAGCACAGCAGCAGTCACAGCCATGGTGTGTGCGGCCTGTGGGGGAGGGGTCGAGTTGGGATAATAAGGAGGGAGTAGCTCATGGGCATGAGTATAGGTGGATAGAGCAATTGAACTGAATACTGGCACCATTTTCCACAAACGGTGGTGATTTTAGCTGATATCACACTCCTGAGGATAACAGAGGCTGAAAGAGAGCAGTTCCTGAGTGCTTCCGGCTGCAGACCGGGGCCATATGTTGCTAGTCTGAATGGTGCCTGCTGAAGTAATTGCTGAGTGGCATGGGAAATGTCCTACTGCGGTGGAAGAAATAAGGCAGCCCACCCCAGGAACCTTTGGCAGAGGATTGCAGACTATTTCCAGGAAAGTTTCCTCAAGACCTCTGTGGAGGATTCACGGGATGTTCCAGTGCACATAAGCAAACTGTTCTGCAGGGTCCCTGCTGCCTAACTGTACAGGGGAATAAGCAGCTAGTGGCTATTTCACTACCTCTTCTAGCATGATTAAAAAGAGTAAATGAACAGATGTCTCCCTGCACTATCAAAGCAAATTTCATACTTACCAGAGGTTCCTTCCCCTGCATAAGGCTCGCCCATACTGGCCTGTAGGGACTGGCTCTATTGCTCTGGAATAAAAACAGATCCTGGCTCACTGCTCCATTGGATCCCCGGTCACCTGTCCCCCATACTCCGCTTCCTCGTCCAGCGCCTCCTCCTCACTGTTTACTCCACGGACTTGTGACTCTGGCTCCTCTGAAATATCCATGTGGTCCTAGGGGCTGCTGGTGGGGTTTCTGCCAAGGATGGCATGCAGCTCTTTGTAAAAGTGGCATGTCTGCGGCTCTGCAACAGAGCAACTGTTAGCCTCCTTTGCGCTTGCCACAGCTCCTTGGATTTCAAGTGGCACTTCTGCGGATCCCTCGTGTAGCCTTTCTTTCCCATGCCTCGAGTGATCTGCTCGTAGATATTGACATTTCTATGGCTGGATTGGAGCTGTGCCTGCACAGCCTCTTCTCCCCACAGGCCCAGGAGATCCATCACCTCCTGTGTACTTCAGGCAGCAGTCTGTCTGCAGCAGGGAGCCGGCCTGGTCAGTGGGGCAGTTGCTAAGTGAGCTCTCCTAACAGGAAATGGAATTTCAAAAATTCACAGGACTTCTGAGGGGAGGGGCATATATCCATGTGCCTGACCACCAGGCAGCGGAATTCAAAACGGTGACCAGAGTGGTCATGGTGGGGCACTGTGGGACACGTCCTGGAGGCCATTAAAGTTGACATAAGTAATAAAGTGTCTACACTGATACTGTGTCAACCTAACTACGTCAACCTAAGCACTGCACCTCTCACGAAGGTGAAGTTAAGTCAATGTAGCGGGCGAGTTACATCAGTGGGATTAGTGTAGACGCTTACAGAGTTAGGTCAACGTAAGTTGCCTTGCATCAACCAGGCTCTAGTTACCACCACTCGTGGAAGTGGATTACCTGGAAAAGTCCTCCCATCCAGGTAGGTAGTGCCTACACTGAAGCACTATGGTGCTGAAGCTGTGTCGCTGTAACATTTCAAGTGAAGACAAGCCCTTTATTTCTACAATACCCTAAAAGCCTGTCACCCCTGCCTCAAAGTCCTTACTGCCGTGCTTAATTTGTGCCAGGGCTGAGCCCTGGCACCTCTATGCTTGGCAGTTCATAGCCCTGGTACCTTGCCACATCAGTATGAAAATTAAAAAAAAAATTGCTTCAGCCCCGGCACCTCTTTCATTACAAATTAAGCACTGCCTTGCCGTCAAAAGGGAACTGCATGGGGAAACAACTCTGACTGTGCAGAGCACCATTGATTTCACTGAGACTTAATATGAGTGAAGGCATCTGTCTGTCTAGCTCTCCTTCTAAGACCAAGGCCTAAAAGACAGCCTGAAAAATGTATTTTGTTAAAGATGGAAGTAATGGCTTAGTGGTTTAAGTACATGATCCCCAGTGTCTACAGGTTAAAATACCAGTAGTACAAAGTCAAGCTTTCATCTGCATTCTATAAATTGCTGTGGGCTAAATATAAAACCTTAAAGCACTACATTGCAGGTCAGCCTGGTTGAAAGTTTTCCATCAAAAAAACTTTTTTTTCAAGTGGAAAATTGGGTTTGGGTTTTTTTGACAACAACAACAACAACAACACAAGATTTGTGACTGTCTGCTGTCCTCAAATGTTTGATTTTTCATCAGAAAAATCAAACACATTTTTGGACCCTCCCTCCTCCTACCAAATTTTCCAAATTTCATTCCAAAAGTTTTGGTTTTGAGCTGAAAACTTTTGGTTTTCAGGTGCTGAAAGCCAGAAATCTTTGTTTTGGGGGGGTAAAATGCAAAAATTTCCACAGAATAATCCCATTTTCCAACCACATCTAATTGCAGGTCTTTAAACAGGTGTTTAAGAAAACAAGGTCTTATCTGCCCTTCATGGACATTAAAACAACCTCTGATACTTCTTGTAACAGCAATTTGGCCCAGTGTCCTTGTTCATAATATTGTTCTTGCTGTAGTTATGAAGCATGCTGCCACATGGAGGTGGCTGCATGTTTTTATATTCTTATGGGGCTCAATTTTACAAGGTCCTCCTGGACACTTCCTGCAGAGTATCAAGTACTCTTCCCACCATTGTCTAAAAGAAGAGTTAAAGGCACTCAACAGGTTGGAGAATGCAGAGGCTCTTGCGAGACTGGGCCCTCTATGGATAGGAAAAGCATGCAACCATTTCTAGGTCCTGAATGCATTCTGCAAGGTATTGAGTGCCTTTTCCTCTCCAGTCTACCATGGGAGTTGAAGGTGCTCAACACATTAGGGGACTGAGCCCATAGCTTTAAAAGCACTTTGCATTTACCCTGTGAATTTCATTTTGGAGTGTTATTACTTGCCCCACTAGAGAAAAAATCCACTTAAATCAGCACTTTAATAGATGACCTGCTTTTTAACTGGGATCTGTTCCAGTGAATAGATTCAGGGCAGTGCATTTCAGTTACTAAACAATGGGTAATTACTCATTAATTGTGCAATATGTGTTTAGCAGGCAAGCCTCATATCTGAGGACCTAGTCACAGTTGTCCATGAGTGTGCTTTGGTATTTATTTGTATATATTTCTTGCCATATGGCCCATTGTTTGCTTTTGGCTGCTTCCTTGCTCTTCACCTCAATGTAGTTGAGGGGAAATGACGAGTGTTGCACAATGCTCATTGTTAAAGCATTTCATGAAATAGAAATGAATGTCTCACAGCACAATATATTCCTGTCACCTAATCAGAATGAACAATTCTAAATTGGCACGTTTCTGTCTCCAGCTTTGTCAGTTAAGAGGATTGCATATAAATCCTTTTAGCAAAGTGTAGTAGGAGGTAAAAACAATGATAAAATATGGATTTGTAAAAGAAGTATTCCTTAAGTAATAGCTGGTAAGAGATCACCTCACTCCCTCTTTCACAAGCTCTTTTCAGAACTGTAAGGTCAGGTAAGGGGTAAATTTTCATTTGGATGTCCTGAGAACCATGTGCCTTACTGTTTGTGCATCCAAACTGGAAAATAAGTATTTCGCTGCAGTCAGGTTTCATTCTCGTATTTGTAAAAAAGAAGGAAACTCTTGCAGGTGGACAGTCAGATCAGTGTGTGGTTTTAGTCAAGCTCCTGCTGAAGCAAAGGGAGAAAAAACCCCACCAAATTATTTTTAGTTACAAGGGGTCAAGTTCTGCCCCTTTTTCTGTGATCCCAGAGGGCCGTAAATGGAGTGAAACCAGTGTGACCCTGCTCCAGGTTTTGGGGAAGCTGCAGAGTGGCTGCAGAACTCCTGCAAATTCCAGAGTCCTGCATCATGGAGACTGTCTCCATATCACTGCAGGATGGAGTGGGGCAGGGAGACGAGGTAGGAATGGAGGTAGAGCTCACAGAACTCCTGCTATATTGATCCACTTGTTTCTTGCTTGTGTTGGGCAGCTGCTGCCTTAGGGCTGCAGAATAGCTTGGCTACCAGCCTCTGAGAGGAGGAGGATTTCAAATTCTGCCACACCCTTATGCTAAGCCTGGGTACTCATGCTTGGTGGGGTGGAGAGGTGGAATTTCTCCATTACCATGCAAGAGCCACTAGTTTAGAACACACTGCTTATTAATTTCCCATAAGAGGGGAATTATAAATGATAGCACCTACCAATTTCCAGAAGGACTAATTATGAGAGATGCTAAACACTTGCAAATTCCACTGGAGTTAATTATTTGTGCTCTGGTAGCACCTAGGAGCCCCAGTCACAAAACACAGCCCCATTGCGCTTGGTGCTGCACAAACATAATTTGAGGGGGCTCAGCACTTGGGCTGCCCAGAAAACCATGCAATTGCATGAAAAATTTCAAAGCTTTGCCATTTATTTTCATTCTGTTGTGAAATGAAAATGAGATCTTTCTGGTGGATTTAGAGCAGTGACTTGAACCTGGGTTTTCTACATTCAAGGTGATTGCCCGAACCCCCAGCCTCTTGATGGGGGCATAGTGGGAGGGGAGATGGGGTGAAGGTTCTCACTCTCCTTCTCTCCCCTCCACCCCAAGAAATTCCACCCTTGACCTTGGAAACCTTCCCAATGACGTGTTCATCAATACCGTTACATGTCCATTTGTCCCCATCAACTTTTTCCAATGGAAAAAGGTTTCACTGAACATTTTTTGACCAGCTGTATTCAGCACCTCACAGGACTGGCCCTAAAGGAACTGACTTGTCTTGCTATTCCTTCATAAGGAGAAAGCCTTGATCTATCTATTTATTAAAGAGAAAAACTTGCATAGTGCATTTATTTTGTTGTAGCCATGTTTGCAGTGAGGATGTGTTGCGCTCTTCTCCTGAATCATGCTTGAAGACTAGGAAAGAGATACTGCACTTAACAGCGATGTATAGCAGTGATCACTTGGCAAACGTGTCACTGTTCCTAGCATTAAGCAACTGTTCGTTAAAAATACTCAAGCAAGCGTTCGTTTAAAAAAATTACTTAAAGAGCAAATGAAATAGTCTTTGGATGACCTTTCTCTTCTCTTGACTAGCAGTAGCATTCATTAATCTGCAGCAAATGATAAAGCAGTGGAGGTTGCTGGAAGCCAGCTCAATGGTTGACTTTAGCTGACAAAGTCCCTGCCATCTAAGTATGCAGTTCACTTTTTTAGATCACTCTTAAAGGCTAAATAAAATCCAATCTTCTGAAGCAATATTGAGATATTACATCCAGATGAAGGGTGGGTGTCTTAGCAGAACAGGCTGCTAGCAATATTCTCTAGGCTCTTTGCCATCAGCCTGAGCTAAAGTAGTGAAGCTGAGGTAAAAACGAAAACCGTTTTTACATAAAACATAAAGAAGGAACAGAGGGCACTTCATCAAGCTTTTTTATTGTATGGTTATTGGCCTTGAGAGTAGAATGTTTATTGCGTTCTTTGTTTCCTAATACAACACTTGTTTTGTTTTCAGTAAATACTGTGCTTTATATAGTTAGTGTCAGTGATTGAAGTAGAGGGGAGAGAAAAAAATTCAGACCAGCACTCAGATCTGATTCCAACCTCCCATGAATGTGTGTAATGGAAGGTGGAAATTTCATATTTTTTCTCTGCTAATTTCATCAAGATGAGAGTGCACTATCCGTTCTGCTTTTAAGAGTGCGTCAGTACTGCCTGGAACCACATTTTATTGTGTAATGGCAGAATGTTGTCCCTACTGTGCTAGATTATTGAAATAAGAAACATAGTTACTATATTCAAACAAACACAAACCTTTATACCAAACTGACAATAGCATTTACAGTGCTCTTTAACTGATGCAATAAGAGAGACATTCATGGCATATGAAAACTATTAGAGGGTCACAAATGAAGAGCACATTAAAATGATGAATTATATAAAGAGCTTTATCTGCAAACCGATCAGCCAGCACTTAAATAGATACTATTTCCCGAAGGTGAGAGAACTTGCGCTGAAAAGTTTGGGATACTCACAAGAGAGAGTTTTAGAAAGGGTGACTTATAAACACACAAAGAAATAATCATGCCAGGCTACAAACACACTCAAAAAGGAATGAAGGATCCTGAAGATATTCACTTTGGGTGAAAGTCTGCGTTAAGTCTGAGTCCCATTGACTTCAATGGGCTTTGACTCAGACCCTGACTGTTCAATTCAAGCTTTCTGGAGTGGAGCACAATCCATCTCCACCTTAACCCAGGGCCAAGGTTGCAGTTGTTCCAGCCCATCAGGACACATCATCAGGACACAAGTTGCATAGGCCATCTGAGTCCCAGAATCTGCATAGCTATGCATTTACAGTCACGCCTCCAGCATGTCCTCTGCTGTGACCTTCTGCACCAGCCTACTTAGCACTGGCAGAGAAGTCCTTTCCATAATGCAAAGGGGAGGCAGATACCCCTGTACAATTCCTCTCCTAATACAACCCACACACAGCCCCAGTGCATGGTTTGAGAGGTGAAAAGGGCTTCGTGCTCACCCCGTCCTCCCACAGGTAAATTTCACCCTTGACTTTCACGAACATGATGTAAAACTCATGGTCCTGAGCATTCGTGACTATCTGTCTAGCTTTTGTCCTCATTTTTTGGCTCATTCTTCTTAGTGATCCTGGTTTCTCTTCTGCTATTCCCCTCCCCATTGCAGATAAGGGAGCCTCTCTTCATATGGGGGATATCTAGGGAATGGTAGCTGTGGCACAGTACAGAAGTTAAGGATAAACATTATAGCGATGACTATGGGCAGTAGAAAAATTCAGTATGTTGTTAGTCCCATCTCCTCCTGCCCTTAATTTTCCCTCCAGGGCTTCCTTCCCTGGCACAGAGTGCAGCAAATCCCTAGGAATACTGCAAATACCAAGGGAACATTAACTAGTTACCTAAGGCAACTGCACATTTTTAAGAGTGCCCAGTGTAATTATGTTTCACAGCTATCATTAAATGGACTAGGCCTGCCTCTCAAAATAGCCCCATGGAACTCTAGAGCAAATTATACAGACAACATGCTGGGTCCTGCCCATATCCAGTTAGCAGCTGCACTATTTGAGGGAAGATGGAACAAGTGGAATGAATTGACTGAAAAAAATATGGATAAAACTTTTATAATAGAGGCTGATGTGTTTACTGGAACCCCTGGTTTCCCAAGCTTTTGGAATCCCACCTTGCCTCTTCAGGGAAATGAAACCCAATCACATGCCCTTCCCCTCACCCTTCTGTTGAACAACCCAACCATATGTTGTTAAATGCCTGCCCATCTTAATGTCTCTGTCTTCCACCGCTGCTGTTCCTTCATGGCCCTCTCCCAACAGAATACACCTCATCTTCCAGGAAGCCCTGGTGGCAGATTTCATAATATGATCCTTCCTCTCCTTTCTTACATTTAAAGTGTCCTGCTTGGCACCTGAGTTACCTCTACCCACTGAAACGCAGTTTATGCTTTCAGAGCTATTGTTTCAGACTCCACAAAAGCAGGCAGACAGCGCTACATTGATGGGTCACATTCTGAAGTGTTTCCTGGCACTGTAACAGCTAGAGGCAACCGTTTTGTATTTAAAAGGAAAACGGAGACTCTTGTAGCCTAGAGGGTGTGTTTAGTTAAGAAATGAGTAGAAATTAGGCTTTGACCTAAGCTAAGCTAAGTGTAGAGGAGTACGGGAAATTGAGTTTGTTGGTGTGATCAAAAGTTGGAGATAAGTTAGGACATAACCCCAGGTCACGTCAGAAACCTGTTTTGGTCCTAACTGGCTTTAAAAGTATTCTGGATAAAATATTAATGTTTTGGAAAATGCTATCCACGCTTACACAGATTATAACTGAGATGATGTTTAATGTTAAATAGCCAATGAGAAAATAGAAAATATTAAATTATGATAAAAGAGATGGATTTAATGTTAATTAATTAAGGGGTGTTATTGTAATTGGTTATAAAATTATAAAAGGGGTGTGCTGATTTTAGATAGGTGCACCCATCTATGTTAGAGAAATGATCTACGTAACCACTATACCCCTTCTCCTCATTTAGGGACTGAGCACCCCTAAAGGCATCATTTCATCCTAGAACTTGAGTATAAATGCAGTGGCTGGTTATATTGTCATGCCTATTTGCTTAACTATTTTATATTAAATAAAGTCTTTAATTTTATCATTTGTTTCATTCACAGTCCTCCACTAAATTAAATGATCCATAAACGCTTGAACCTTAAAGAATTCAATTTGATTTTATTCTTTACTTTTAAACTACTAATTGGGAACACATAAATCAAAGGTTACACTCTGGAGAACATTTAGAGGCCTGGCCATACCTCCTTGGCTAGCCTTTTGCTCCCTCTTCCCCCGTCCAGGAGGGAATGCCCTACACTTTGAGAAATATGTCTGTAACCCATAGCTTCTGCTGTCTCAGTTCTGCCCAGTTACATAGTGTCAGTATTCAGGTGGGGGAGAGGGAAACGAAGAGGGAGTGTGTCATCTTAGAGACTGTGATCCTCAGGGTGAGTTAAGATCAGATGTTGAGGATTGCGATTGTATTTTGATTTTCCCATTTGTTTAAATTGGAGGACTACACTGAATAGATCCCAGCTAGATGGAAATAGGCTTTCAGTTGTGTGCTCATGTACAAGAGATGTTCCGGATATGGAAGTTTGAGAACCATTGACCTATATAGACGGATTCTCCCCTATTGGACATCTGTTCTCTCCTCCATTACTGCTAATGTAGGAAAAAAGTTTTCACTCTCTGCAAATTCTATTCTTCCTTGTGGCTTCACCCGGGAATGGCCACTGCTGCACGGATTCTCCAGTCCTCCACCTTGCAGCAGCAGCAGCAGCATGAAAATGCGCTGAGGGTACCTACCCCTGATTTGCTTTGCACTTGCCCACAGCACATTTGAGCTAGGATGAGGATTTCCAGGCACCAAATCTTGTTCCCGCAGCCATCGGGGAGAGCTGGGCCACTGACTTCACTGTGCAGGGAACTGGGCTCTAGCCCGCCACATGCTGTGAAAAAATCTTTTTAGTGCCTGTGAATAACCGATATTTTTCTGTGTTTCAGTGCAGCGCTGCCTAACAGCGGTAGGAACCACACTTCTGCTTTACAAAAATCCCTGATTTGTTACATTCAACGGGAAAAGACAATGTCTCCTTTTTGTTCTGTTCATCCAACCAATTCGTTCTTTGTGCTCGAATGTGCACTGGGTGCTACCGAGAGTCCCTCTTTGAAGTACAGACCGAAAGGTGCACTGGAAATGTGAAAACGTTAGAAGCCATAAAACGTTGGAAACAACACACAGCCCCATTATAGGATTCCCACCGCCAGTGGAGAAAAATGCCCAGCCATACCCATTCTGTCATGTCCCTACACACCGACTTTCACTCATCTGCCTAGTGCTCTCTCCAGGTGGGGCTGAAGTTCTGTAACCCCAGGTGCAAAGCAAAGCCAGAACTAGCATGACTCTCTTTTAAAAAATAGAGATATAAACTCGCAGGATCTGAGTTTCTTTTTGTCGGAAGGGCAGACGATTGTGGTTAACAGGTGACTTAGAACAATGAAAACTGCCCTACCAGCTACACGGTATATTTCCTTGCTTTTAATCTGGTCCCCAAGCTCCCACTGACTTCCCTTGGCGTTACATATATGGAACAACAGACAATAAACAGACAACAGAAAATTTGACAAGCCAGCTTGATTAAGCTTTCACTGAGCTTCTTGTAACACATCCATATCTGTCTTCTAAAGTTGTTGTCTAATCATCTAGGATCATTCTTCACTATTCTCTATGTGCTTAATAGTGCTTTCCTTTCCACAGCAGAGAAAAGGAACAGGAACAACAGCTATTGTACTGGGATTAGTGGGGTAGTGGGGGCATGGAAAATGTTAGTGCTGGTGCAGCATTGAATCTCATCCTTGTTTTGTTTTGTTTTTTTAAAAAAGGGAAATAGGTCCCGACTTGCATATAATAGGCCAAATTCTTATACATCACCTCAAATTGTTCCTGCAATTCTGAGTGTGCAAATAATAGAATAGTACTTAGACTGTAAATTCTTTGGGACAGGAGCTGTCTTTTTGTGCTTTGTTTGTACAACTTCCAGCACAATGGGGTGCTGGTCCATGACCGGGGCTCTAGGTCCTACCACGATACAAATAAGTAATAGTGGAGTTGATAAGTTATCTATTTAATTGTTTGGTTGTGGGAATTATGATTCTAGACAGCTCCAGGTACAATGTTAGAGGTCTACTTGAAAGCATATTAGAAAATTTGACCCCACAGTTTTAAAGCTCTTTGAGATACTTAATGGGAGATGCTACATAATTGCAAAATATAATAGCTATATATTTAAGTCAGAGCAACCACAAACAGATTTTTTTATGTCATTCCTCACTGAGGCCGTTGATTCCCTGGAAAGGAGTTCTGTATTAAGCATTTTTTGTAATCAGTCATTTAGTGAATGACAAACTGTGGTAGGTATTTTCATTCATCTCCACTGTAACCTGACTGAAAGTCTGGTTTAGCATTGTGTTGAGTCAACTATTTAGCTTCTAACAAAAGTGGAAAGGGTGAATTCTGCTCTAAAATCCATGAAACCCTATACATTTAAAGCCATATTGATTTGGAGTAGGTTTGAGAGGTATTATGCTCTGTTTTTTGGGTTGGGAGACAAATGGGGTTTTGGTTCACACTGGCTGATGTGCCTGGAGTTTTAGATATGACTGAACACAAACTGGATTTTGCCGGCAAAACTGTCATGTTGGGTGGTTTGAAATGAAACTCCATGTCCCTCACCAGATCCATGTGCAGGGAATGAGTTTACTCAAACCATAACACACATTCATTTGATTTATAATGAGAGGTTCACATGTCTCTAGAGAGGGGGCTGGTCTTCACTTAAAAGGTGTATTCTTACCTTGAGTTAGCTAAAATGAGGTAAACTAATAATAAAGACAAAGCAGTTTGTATTTTTCTCATGTGTTAGCAGATCTACATGAAGACTACATGGGAGTGTGGGGTTTGCTTCAACCTAACACATCTGAAAACTACACAGTGCCTTGTCTTCACTACTGTTGTCCTTCATATAAGTTACCATGTGTTAGCGAGTTTGCAGACAAGGCTAGAAGGGTTAAATTTTAAAATGAACAAAGGAACAGGTGGGCTGAAGACACAAAATTCAGAGCTGAATCTGGATTTCAAACCCTCTGAGTTTGACGCAAATCAGATCTGGGGATTTTTAATTCTTTAAGTAGAATGCTCCCCTGATTATTCCATCACTCTCAGATTCTCATTCTGTCTCTCTCACATTGTGGGCAGTTCTGCAAGTTCTGCTGTTGCTGGCCTCCTTCTCTCCTTGATGACATTGTATTTTTGTCTCTTGTACTGCAGCATGCCTTTTCCGAGGCCTTGTCTACCCTAGAGAGTGCTGTCGACGCAAGTTACAGCGATGATCAAACACCGCTATAATTACAATGCTTGTGCCTGTTCACACAGCACTCGTTACGTTGCCAAAGCATGTCCACAGTTGGTGCTCTAGCATTGATAGTGAGAGCAGTGCACTGTGTGCCAGTAGAAGTTGTGGAAAGGCAGAGAGGAGCGTAGTGCATCATGGGTGCGGGCTCAATGTCTCATTGTTCAGTGATTTCACTCCCATCATTCCAAGGGTTTCCGAATGCATTTCACTTTCACAGCATTTTTCAATGGTCCCAGTTTCCTGTGTGCCCACCATCTCTATCTGAAAGGAAGGACCATGCACTACTCTTCATTGTTGGCATCTGTGTTCTGAAGACATCGCAGTTGCTCATGCAGTACATCATGAGCTCCCAGTTGGAACAAGACTCCGAGGCACCGGACCTGCTGTGTGCCATGCAAACAAACAATGCTGGACAACTTTTTTGCATTCATGGAGCATCTGCACACAGGACACTGCCACTTTTGGACACATGACACAAGCACTGAGTGGAGGAAGCGCATCGTTATGCAGGTCTGGGATGATGAACTGTAACTGCAGAACTTTCGAATGCATAAAGACACCTTCATGGAACTGTGTGCGGAACTCATCCCTGCCCTGCAGCACAAGAACACCAGAATGAGAGCTGTCCTCTCGGTGGAGAAGCAAGTGGTGATTGCATTACGGAAGCTGGCAACTCCAGACTGCCACTGGTCGGTTGCTAATCAGTTAGGAGTTGGGAAGTCCACTGTTGGGGCTGCATTATTGCAAGTGTGTAGGGCCATGAATCATATTCTGCTACAAAGGACTGTAAGTCTTGGAAATGTGCATGGAACAGTGGATGGCTTCACAGCGATGGGATTCCCTAACCGTGGTGGGGTGATAGATATCCCAATTTTGACCCCGAACCATCTTACAATGGAATATCTCAATAGAAAGAGGTACTTCTCTATGGTATTCTGGGCGCTTGTGGATCACCATGGGCGTTTCACTGACATCAAAGGCGGGTTGGTCAGGGAAAGTGCATGACACATGCATCTTCATCAACACCAGCCTGTACAGAAAGCGCCAAGCAGGGACTTTCTTTCCAGACCAAAATATTGCAACGGGGGATGTTGAAATACCCGTAGTGAGCCTGGGAGACCCAGCCTACCCCTTACTGCCATGGCTCATGAAGTCTTATAGGCGCAACCTGGACAGCAGCAAGGAGCCCTTCAATAACAGGTTGAGCAGGTGCCAAATGATCATTGAATGGTTGTTTGGCAGATTAAAAGCTCGCTGGAGAAGCCTTTATGGCAGGTTCAATCTAAATGAAGAAAATATTCTCATGGTTATAGCCATGGGTGCTGGGTATTGTAGGCGAGGGAAGGCTTCGCCTTCTCAAACAGGCAGGCATGGCCCCTGCCCCTCTCCCCCACTGTGTCTGCCAGGTGCTGCAGCAAGGGGTGAGCCAGCCGTTGGTCCAGGCTGAGTGGTGTCCTGCAGCTGTTGGGGCTGTAGGTGGGTGCCGGGACCACCCCGCAGTGATTCGGAGCAGCTGGGACCACTGATGGGCTCTGGGGCTGCCCAGGCAGTGCTCTGGGGCGGCCGGGGCCACGTGCGGCTCGGGTCACCTGGCTGGTGCTGGGGCTGTTGGCTGGGACTTGGGGTGGCTGGGGGTGCCTGGGCCGCCTTGTCAGGACTCAGGGTGGCCCAGCTCTGGGGTGGGACGAGGCTCCTACAACTGCAGTAGGGGGCAGCTCCAGGCGGTGGTGAGGGAGGGGCGTGGCCTCAGGTGGAAGGGCCCGGCCATGGGCTAGCCTCCCCTAGCAGGTGGTTCACCCCGGATCCATGGTTATAGCTGCTTGCTGTCTGTTCCATAATATTTGTGAAGCTAAGGGGTGAAGTTTCCTCCTGGGTGGAGTGCAGGGGCAGATCGCCTTGTGGCTGAATGTGAACAACCAGATTTCAGGTCTATTAGGGGGGGTACAAAGGAGCCCATTCAAATCAGGGAGGCCTCAATGAATCATTTTGAAAATGTGCAACAAAAAGGTGTCTTTGTAAACAGAACTATGCCATGCTATGACTGCTAGCCAGCTTGCACTGTGCATCAATGAAGCTGCAACCGCTGTGAGCAGGAGACAAATAAAGATTGCTTATTCTTCACAGAGTATGTCTTTATTAACTACAAATTATTCACAACACATACAAAATGCTGGGCTGGAGGGGAGAAAGCAGTGAGGGGCAGTGTGGGCTATCACAGGTGTGTGTAAGTGCAGCTATCATTCTGAAAGCTGTTTGAAGGGGTGGAGTGGACAGGGCACCGAGATGGGCCGGGAGTTTGGTGGGAATGTGTGGGTGGAGTTTAGGGAGGGCATGGAAAGCAGTTCTGTATTGGCTACAAGGGGGGACGAGCATGCATGAATTCAGTCTGCAGCGTTATGAGTGATTTTAGCAGCTCTGTTTGCTCCTCCAGGGTTTTTATCATGCACTTGGGACCTGCTATCACTAGGTCCTGGTTTTCCCTCCTCTCCTACCTATCCATTTTTTGATTTTCAGCCACAATGTGTCTCCATGCCCTTTGGGTTTTTTTTCCGCCTCGGAAGACTGGAAGAGTTTTTGGAACATCTCCTCCTGTCTCCTCCGTGGATGTTTTCTTATCAGCCGGTCGGTGCTCAGCCGGTGTGCAGGGGGTTTCCCTTCAAGGGCACATCTGTAGCAGCACAATAAACAATGAACAGAAGCATGATTGCCAGTGCACTAACAGCATTGATTCATTACTGTAAAATACACCTCTTTCTCACTGTCCCCTGCAAGCGCACAGCTTGGTGAATGCCCAGGACACGGTGAGTTGTGTGCAGGGGTAGGGGGCACTGAAGCTGGGGAAAAGATTCTGGGTGGTTGTTTGAGGGATTCATGCAAGTATATAAGGATAAAATTTCAAATTCTGCCACCATTTTCCACAGGCGGAAGCCACAGAAGCTGATATCTCGTTTCTGAGAGTAAACAGGGATGCTAGGGTGCAGCTCCTCCATGCGCACAGCTTCAAACCAGATCCCTATGCTGCTTACCTGTGTGGTGCTTTGGTCCCTGTACAAGAGATGGCCAATTGGCACAGGAAAGTTTTCTTCAAAGGGTGAAAAAACAAAGCAGCTTTGCCGAGGAATCTCCAGCAGAGGATTGGTGAGTACCTCCCGGAAAGTTTCCTAGACACCTCTCTGGAGGATTCCCACGAAATCTCAATGTGCACTAACATACTTTTCCACCACACTACCTAGCTGCACATGCAAACACAGCTACGCTTGTATATTTCTATCCCTTCAACCAGCTGTATAATGCAATAAAGCAAAGGACAGCTGTACTTCATGTAACCGATCAGCAACAGCTCAAAAAAAAAAACCATTTACCAGAGTTCCCCTCTCCTGCATCCTGCACGCCAGAGCTGGAGGGCTGGGACTGGCTCGAACCCTCTGAGGTCAAGAAGAGGTCCTGGCTCCCAGGCCCCTGCTCCATATTGTCCTCCAACTCGACTTCCTCATCCACGACCTCTTCCTTAAGGTTGAGTCCAGTGTCCACTGTCTCCGGGCCTGTGGAGATATCCACAGGTCTCTTGGCAGGGGAGGTGGGGTCATTGCTGAGGATGGCTTCCAGTTCCTTATAGAAGTGGCAGGTCTTTGGTTCTGCACCAGAGCAATGGTTCGACTGCCTAGCCTTTTGGTTTGCCTGCCTCAGCTCCTTGATTTTTGCACAGCACTGAAGCGTGTCCCGCTCATAGTCCTTCTCTGCTATGCCACGAGAAATCTGAAGAGAAATCAAATTTTGTATGGTAGGAGCAGAGCTAGAACTGCACAGCTTCCTCTTCCCAAATACTTAACAGATCCTGGAGCTCCGGTGTGCTCCAAGAGGGAAAGCGTTTGGTGCGTGGAGCTGCCACGGTCAGCTGGGAAGATGTGATGTGAGCTCTCCACACTGCCAAAGCAGGAAGTGGGATTACAAAAATTCTTGGGAATTTAAAGAGGTGGGGTGACTGGCTGCAGGGCAGCAGAGTTCAAACTGATTGCCAGAGTGGTCAGGATGGGCATTGTGGATTACCTCCAGGAGGCCATTTACCATGACATAACCAAGCGTGGTGTCTACATTGACACTTTGTTGCTAAAAGTTTGGCGCAAAAAGTTCTATGCCTCTGGTCGAGGTGGTTTTAGTTTGTTGCCAAATCAGGGGAGTTGGGTCGATGGGAGGGGAGGTGGGTGGTAGTGTGTACACCACCATGGTTTTGGTGGAAAAGCAGACTTTGGTTGAAAAAGCTCTGTAGTGTAGACCAGGCCCTAGTTAGGAGATTCTTCACCTCCCTCTTTGTGCTCCACTTGGGATATCGTTGAAGCTGATGATATTTACCATGTTTGTCTGTAAGTGCAATTGAATATCCTGGTACAGCACTTCTACTTTCTAAGGCATTGTATCCCTGTCTGTAATTTTTAAATCATTATCATTGTAAGAATAAAAGTTTACTGTTGCAGTACACTAGTCATCTCCTCAGCTTCTGCAAATTTAGTTTGTATGTCAGTCCAGTTAGTGATTATAAATCTGTATCTAGGAGAGGGAAAGAGGAGGAGGCAGAGAGAAGTTTTGAAGATTATAGCTGTAAACTATTGCCTGAATAGAAAGGTTGTTGAGATTGTGATTAAGCCCACAACTAGAAGGCATTAGGTCAGATCTTTGGTTGATGTAAATCAGCAAAATTCCAGTGAAGTAATTTACACCAGCTGAGGATTTGGTCCAAAGTCCTTGAGTATTAGGCCTTATAAGCATGATCTTTTTGTCCTTCAGGGAATGGAGCTGTGCTGATTTAAGGCAGCTGAGAATTATTTCAAAATGAAGGAGATTTTGCATTAGGTATGGAACAGTTTTGCACAACTGTTGCTTAGTAAAACATGTTGGTTGCTTTTATTTCACTTCCCCCCAGCCAAATTATATAAATCTTACTTGTATGTGCTGGGTTAGCTATTTTGAAATCTCAGTGCGTCTGAGCATATGCAGTGATCGATTACCTGCTTTCCTGAATTACTATTTGGCCAGCTAGAAAGGCAATAGTGAAAAAGTATTAGGGCACATTTGCTCATTTTAAGACTAGCAATCTAAAGGGTGGAGTGTGTTTTTACATACAAACATACAACACCAGTATGAAGTACAGAATCATTCTGGTTTAGACTTTTTTAAAAAATAAATAACTACATAATAATTTTTTCAAAAAAAAAAAAAAAAAAAAAAAGACAATGCTAAATGTCAGTCATTTTTCAAACACATCTGACATGTAAACTATTCCAGTAAAACTGGAATTAGGCTGCTGGTAGAAATATTAATGGGAATTTGACTACATTATGCTATACAGTAGCAATTTCTAGTGTATATAATCTAATGGTAAATGTAATGTGTATGAAGATACTTCAGTTTAATATGAAATTTTCTCCTTCCAAACCCAATCTGGCTCTGAAATCTAAGATTATGTTGGGTGTTCTTCTTATGAACCTGAGCCAGGGGGAGTGCAGGAACATAGTGGCTGCTAATACAGAGCTTGTGAATATTTGACACACTTTAGTCCATGACAGCAGATTGAATGGCAGTTTGTAAATCAACATCTCAGGTACTCTGACATCCATTGCTGAGCCCATGGATTAATCCAACCAGAAGTCCCCAGAATAATATATACAAATAGTATGTTTTAAAGATTTGAATGTTAAAAAACAGAAGTGATGAAAATCAATTCTAAATGGATTTAAAAAAACAAAAACAAAAACCCAGCAGAGTATCTCAACAGAGAGGCTGTGAGTGAATATAAACAAAAGAAACAAAAATCAGATATCCAATGTATCAAATTTAATAAATCCTTTGGGGCTAATGAGCTCTCCTTCCCCCACTAACCTCAACCCCACAGTATGCCAAATAGTGAAAGCAGATGTCTTGCAAACAGGTTAAGAACCCGCTCATTCTCCCCAGAATTCCAGTTCCCCACAATTGAAGTAAAATGTAGGTTCTGAGGGTTTAGATTTGGGAAACTTCCAAATCTAACAGCCCCAGATACTTTATCCAAAGTCCTTTAAAAAAACCACACACACACCCTCAACCTGAGAACAGGGATTCAATTTATCTGGCATGAGGAGAGAATCTATTTAATGTGCAAAAAATTCCAGCACAACACATAGGAGAGCAACGTGACATCTCAGATTGCCATGGATTTATCCAGTCCCATGCACCTGACCCACTCCTTTAAACTAGCAAGTGGTCAAGCCCTGTTGTAATACTTAATGTCCCCATTTTCCTTAGGGAATTGCATCTAAAAATGCTTAACTCTCAGGATTTAAAAGAAATGGGCCTCTACAATACATGTTTAGAGAAATCACCTCTACATTTTCAGTGTATTCCTATCTATATGAAGAATGCATTCTAAGCTGTATTGGTCCTGGAAAGAAAGTATATGAGACTGTTTTTGCTGGAATAGCTGATGAGAGGATCTTTTCACACAATCACTTCAGGAGTCTAACATTTATATACCTCCACCCTCAATTTGGATGGCATGGGGGTAATGGGATATCATCCTTAATTCTTTGGTTCAAATCCAGTGGGGTTATTGGGGATTAAGGGTGAAATTCACTGCTAGCATAAACTGGCATCCACTTACACAGGTAAAGAATTTGTCCCTAAGGAGCTGTTGCCATCGGACAGCTCTTTGGTGACCTATGTGAAGGGAGTCGATGGTCTCAGTTCAGTAACCGTCTTGGCAGGATCAGTCTGTGCTGAGACTGAAATTCATGCTCACCCCTGAGCTCCAAAAAGATAGCATTAGCATTGTGAATACTATAGCAGAGGGGCAGAGATTTTATATACCCACCCCCTTATCATATGAGAGACTAGAATAGAAAGCCAGGCTCTGTGATTCAGAAGATATGGAGACAAAACATGTACAATTCCTACTTCTCTGTAGCACAAACTGAAGTTATCCACTGCTTCCTTGACACTCCAAATAAAATCCTAGGTGGACTGATAGCAGAGCATTGCAATAGAGTTGTAAAGTTATTTTAGGTCCTATAAGAATTAGGAAATGCTTCTGTTTTAAATGCAAACTATCCCTGAATGCAACACTTACACACATTAAACTGGCCTAGAAATTAAGATTGGACTTCTACTGAAGCCTTGGGAATTCAGAATTGTTTTACCAGTCACAAACAGCCTCAGATGTCAGGGGTATTTCTATAGGTAGCCTTATTCCTGAGATCAATATTTTGTGCGCTAGCTGTGTTAGACAATCCCTAAAAGCACTAACCTGGACATGTTTATGTAGTAAGGTAAAGGAAAAACAGAGAACCACATTCCTGTCTAATGCTCACAATATAAATCTGTCAGGGGAACCTTCAGAAGATGTTTTGGCCAGGCAGTAATGAAGTGAAGGATCTGTAGGTGAGCATGGATGACTTAGTAAACTAATATAATGCATGACTGGGGAATTAGAAGAAAAGAGAGAGATTAAGGATACATTTTATTCTAAAATTGTCAATTGTTGTGCTGCTATAGTTCATCAAAAGTGAATATTTCCTAACAGCTAATGGAGATATTATGGACCAGATTCTCTGGTGGATTCCAGCACCTTTCCACCACTCTGCCACATAGAATTTCCCTGGCCCAGGGGAGCTATCCGCTGGGGCAGATCTGGCATAGCCAGATCCTGTGTAATGCCCTCACCTATCCATGGGATAAGGGGTGGAAAGAGGTAAGAAGGGAGCTCTGCTCTCTCTCTTCTTTCAGTGCGCAGTCCTTTGGAGAGCACTGCCCTATTGACATAGGGCTGAGCTGGTGCAGATCTTCCCTGAGACTAAGGTAACAAGAACAGGTGCCTCGAGGGCCCTCACATTTCTGTGCCCAGCAAAACCTGATGTAGCAGCGACTCTAGGTTCGCGTAGCCAGAGATGTTTGATAATCAGTTAAGAAATTTGAACTCCACTTAAAAGAAAAATGGAGAGGACACACTGAGCTGCCTAAAAAAGCCAAACGACCTGGGATAGTATCAGGAGGCTCCCTAGCCTCTAGCCCAATGTGGGTAACTCCACTGAGGAGCACATCCCCCCGTCTTTGTAGATCAACTCCCTGCTCCCAGGAGCCAGAGCCTCTCGTAGAAGCAGGACAATGGGTGAGGCATATCCAGAAATTAGTGAGGTCAGCAGACAGGTACAGAGACACTGTTTTCTGCTTGATGAATGGGTGTTTGTCCCAACATCCTCCTCCCTCTCTCCCCAGGCTCTACTCTATTCTTCCCTTTCTCCTCACCTCTCTTCCATTTTATTCAACACCCAACCCTCTCACCATGTCCCTGTACCCCTACTATTAACTCACTACCTCTGACATTCTCCTAGCCCCATTGCTGCCCATGAACCAAATCTCCTCCTAGATCTCTAATGAGGTGGGTTCCAAAGCCACTGAGATTAAGGATAAGAGACACTGGTCCTGTCTTCCCCAGAAAACTATTCTGGGTAAAGAGATGGAAAAAACTGCACTCCCTCTGAGGGTACCTGGTAGGGAAAGGGGATCCATATGGTCATTGCTAATGGGAGTCCAAATATTTCCCAAATTCTATAACCCCTGACTAGACATCATTTGGCTTTGAATAATGAGCTATTCATTCATCTCCATACAAAACCTCATGTATTCTGACAGCTCCTTATTGCCTTCCTGTCTGAAGTGACTCAGGAGTACAAATTATTCTGGTTTGGTTTGGCAGTAATTTATGCTCAATAAATGGAGTCTAGATCTGGTTGTTTCAGGTGGTAGCATGAGAGGGACCTGCCATTCTACTAAACACCTTATTCAATATCGGGCAAACCACTTCACCTTTAAGGGTCAGAGAGAGAACCCCTGACTCACACTAGTGAGCAGGTAGAGTCAGAGTTTAAGGCCAGAGGTGATCAGCCTCACTCAGTCTGACCTCCTGTATATCACTGCCCACCACCACCACCCAGCAGCTGCACAGTAAACCCAACAACTGAAATGAGACCAAAAGTATCACAGTCCACAGGAGACTAGACTTGTGCCACCGGAAGAGGATAGGAGAGACTGAGTGAGCCACGAAATGGCTGAGAAATGATTAAGTGAGACATATGTAGACGATCCTGGCAAGTACATACATGCTGCAGAGAAAAGAAAAAAGAAAAAAAAAAACAACAACACCAAGGTCACTGACCTGGAATAAAATTCCTTCCCATCCAGTGTCTCCCAGGAGTAACACTGCTTAAATCATGTGAGTAACCACTTGTCAATGTAAGTAAGGGATCCATAATCTGGCACTTTGAGAGTTGCCATCACCAACTAAGAGGCTACATGTAAACCAGAGACTTTGTAGAATACTTGGTGGGCAACAGATCAACAATGAGGCAACCAACATCTCCTCTAAAACCAAAGACATTATTCTAAGTGACAGACCCATTGGCTCTCTTTTCACTGATCTTGACAGAAGAGCAAGGAGTCTTCATTCTAAAAATAATGGTGTATACATAAAAAACATAACTGGATGTCATGCTGAGATCCTGAATTAAAGTGGGCAGGAAGGAATACACATCTCCACAATACAAAGCATTATGGGTCAGAGGAAGGTGGTTTCACCATTCTCTGAAGCAGCAGGTATTGGCAGTGCAGAATACAGGACTTGATGAGCCAGTGATCTTATCCAGCACAATAATCAAATCTTATGTTCTCTTGTATTTTCTATCATCCCATGCCACTTACCGGATAAAATATGAAGGTTTCAGAGATCACAGACATTATTTAATAGACATATTTTGTTACTGTTCCATTTATAAAAATGTGGCCTGTTCTCTTAGGTACACACACACAAATGTAGGCCCCAATCTTGCCATGAACATTGCATGGGCTGATCCTCATGAAGCTTTGCTGAGCCCAATGGTTTCTATACTGGCTCCGGAGACTGCCTGCTTGGAACTTATCACAGAATCAGAGCCCTAAAACAATGTCAACATTTGGCTAAACACAGTCAACATAATTGAAAGGCCAACCTCACAAATGCACTGAGTGAAATAGTGGCTCCATTGAGTCAGTGTGAGTTTGCCATTGACTGCAATGACACCATGATGACAACCACTATCTGCCTACTTAGGTTTTTAGAATGTTGTCCATCCCATAATATCTGGACACCTTAGATGATTTTGCACCATCCCCTGAACCTCAGACTGCCTCTGTGAGGAAAAGTGGCAGAAGTGAACTAGAAACTTGAGTACATTCTGCTGAGAATGCACTTCCAGAAGTTCCCAGACATTTAAAACTAGGTACTATTAGTACCTGATTTGACTTAAATTTTCATGGCACATCATGAGAGGAAAAGTACTGTGACAGAGAGCTAAATCAAACTTTTCACCACTTTATAGATCAATATCAACTTCCTAAACTGGATTCATAAGCCAACAGAAATCAGTGCAGTCTTTGCTGCACTAATTAATTAATATGCTTCTTTGCATCTAGACCATTAAGTAAAGAGTTTCTGTATTTAGCACCAGGGGCTGGATCCAATGCCTGATGAAGTCAACTGAAAACTTTTCCAAGCATGCTGAAATGAAACCAGGAACATGCCCAAAAGAAATGATTACATTCACAAAAGCCAACACAGATCAAAAAAAGCACTAAAGTCCTACAAAGCCACCTGGTATTCTAGGAGCAATCAATGATTCAGAAGGCTCCCTAGAGTGTACATCTCTTTATGGCATAGGCACAGTCTCTCAGCAACGGGAGATCATGGAATTGGCAGTCTGACAAGACAAAAGTCTAACTTTTATTGGGCCAAATCCTCAAGTGGTGAAAATCATCATAGTCCCATTGGCTTCAATGTAGCTATGCCAGTTTATACCAGGTGAGAATCTGGTCTTTATGTGAAGTCAGGGAAAAAAAGTAAAAAAGGCACAATCCTGTGATCTAATTCTAAGTGGTATACTAACATTTTAAGGATCTTCTACCACCGAACCACGTATGTTTCCCATCTGGAATTGCATGTGTGCTGTAATTAGGGTTACCTGTGAGTTTCAGAATGTTGGACACTAGCAGACAGATGTGAATATTTCAAGGGATTAAAAGCATCCCATATTTTTTCAATTATTTAACAGTGATCATTGGCTTTTTTATGAGCAAAATAATCAAGTCAGTCATTTGCTCCCCCTTTTATGTCAGTAGATCAGACATCAATGAAGATATGATATCTGGTGCCAAGATAACCGCCAGCTTTTACGACCACACTGTCGGAATTTAGGTTTCCTGCCCAACAACCAAAACTAGCTAACTATATAAAAAAAGAGCATTCACCTTCCCCCATCCAAAGTAAAAAGTGTGATGAACTTCTTGATTAAGGACATTCAAATCATCTACGATTAAATCTCCTTGATCTTAAATAAGCCAGTTAAAGAAATGCATGATCAACATCTCAAGTACTGATGCAGCCAAATCAAACATTCAGATCTGAATACTTTGAAACTTAGGAAAAGTTTGGACCCGAACCCAAGCTTCAAATAAATACGGTCTTGTGATAGAGGTTCTGGATTGGGACTCGGGACAGCTTGGTCCAATTTGCGCCTCTCCCACAGATATCCTGTGATCAAGTGCACATAGGAACTCATCCTGTGAGGTGCTGAGCTCCTCTAGTGGTAATCCTAGTCAGACACTGGCAATGACTGTAAGGTTACCTGTCCTTCAAACAAAGCTACAGTAGCTTGTTTGGACTATACAACATGAGCAAAGTAAGTGATTTCCTAACATTTCTTTTTTGATGATTGTCTTGCTTGTGTTTATTATAAAACAAGCAATAATGCTATTTTTTTCAAATATCTGGCTACACACTGGGATAAATTACCACTAAAGTCCCCTCAGTGATCAGAACGGGACTGGTGGTTGTTTTAAACTTTGTTGTTTGTAAAAAAAATTTGAAAGATGGGTGCTGTCCTTCTAACTGACCATCAGATAAGGAAGTCTCCTGGGAGGGGAGAGGGAGACCTACAGTTAACCAGAAGCACAAATACTACTGTATGTTTAAATACAGCAGCAACCTGTCTTTCATGACAGGAGTCTTTAATCAAGGACTCTGATTATAAGGGACACAGTCAAGATAAAAATCATATACTGCATTTTGAAGAATACT
This sequence comes from Emydura macquarii macquarii, assembly GCF_026122565.2. Taxonomy (NCBI): domain Eukaryota; kingdom Metazoa; phylum Chordata; order Testudines; family Chelidae; genus Emydura; species Emydura macquarii. The sequence continues at coordinate 98,615,794 of NW_027131390.1, read as the reverse complement.
TTTACCTGGTCTGCTAACACCACTTTGCTTCAAACTGAGTAACCTATAGTGAAGAGTCTAATTTCCTCTTCATCTGTGCATTGTGTATACCTATAAATTGGACACAGCCAGTCAATCCTAAAACCATGCTTATATAGGCCCCATCACAGCAAAATTCTTAAGCACATGCCTAATTTAAACATGTGAGCAGGGCTGGAAATAAAGGGATCCACTCATATGCTTAAGTTAGGCATATGATTACACACCTTGCTGAAGTGGAGCCATAGGGCCTGATCCAACTTCCATGTCACTCAGTGAGGAGATTCCCAAAGCCAGCAATGAGAACCAAATCAGGCTCATGACTTACTTTGTCTTTGCATCATTTGTGATTAATTTGTTTCATCTCCTTGTAAAATAAGCCTCAGTCCTGCAGACACGTAAGCACATAACATACCTTCACACATGCAGGTACAGTAGAACCTCAGAGTTCGGAACACCTCTGGAATGGAGGTTCTTCGTAACTCTGAAATGTTCATAATTCTGAACAAAAGTTTATGGTTGTTCTTTCAAAAGTTTAAACTAAATATTGACTTAGTACAGCTTTGAAACTTTACTATGCAGAAGAAAAATGCTGCTTTCCCTCTATTATTTTAGAAGTTTATGCTTAACACAATACTGTGCTGTATTTTTTTTTTGTCTTTGCTGCTGCCTGATTGCATACTTCCAGTTGCAAATGAAGTGTGTGGCTGACTGGTTAATTCGTAACTCTGGTGTTCCTAACTCTGAGGTTCTACTCTGAGGTTCTACTGTAGCTCCACAGAAGCATGTGAGACTACTCATGTGAGTAAAGTTAGGAAAGTGCTTAAATGTTTGCAGGAGTAGGCCCTAAGATTACAAAAAATTTAATATAGACCTGTCAGCACCTAGTGCAAGTGGGACCCGAACCTGGCTGGGACCTGCAGGTGCTGTAGTAATACCAGTGCTTAATTTGTAATAAAAGAGGTGCCGGGGCGCAAGCAATTTTTTTACATTTATAAATGATGCAGCAAGCCCAGAGGTGCTTGCTATGAACTGCAGGCTATGAACTGCCAAGTCTAGAGGTGTGGACAATTGAGCTAGTCTGGTTGATTTCACTTTCTGGCACAATACTGAGGAATATTCAAATAAAAAATTACCATGTGTCTATTTGAAAATAAAATAAAAATCATGCCAACCTAGCTATGCAAACTATTTTTTTTTTAAACAAAAACTACAACTGGAATCTAAAGCTACTTGACGAATGTCTCTAAAGTAAGCTCTGGAACTTCTTTCGAACCATGATTTATTTTACCATTACTTATTTAGAAGGCTATCCATCAGTCATATTTTGTGATTCTTATTCATCTTCACACATGAAGTTCTTAATCACATCCATTTATTCTGCTAACCAGCTTTGTGGGCTTTAGCCTCATTTCAGTTCAGATCATGTCCTTTGTTTTAGGCATGCTTGTTAACAGTGACAATCTAATCAATTTCACATTCACTTTATTTATTCTGAATATGTTGTTTTTATATATGTAGTTATTCCTGTGATCACTGGCCTGGATATTGGGAACTCTATCCTCCCCTCCAATAACTGGCAGCATATCACTGTATTTGTAGTATCAGCTACAAGTGCTTGTGCATAAGAAATTGTGCAAATGGGTTTGTGCATTCTGGATGAAATTCATCCCTGTTGAAGGCAAACACCAGCTATCTGTATTCACCACTTATGTCTCACTCTAGCATAGTTTTGAGGAATTAATTGGTGCATACACCTTGCGATGTCCCCCAAAATTCTCCTATTCAGGGTCTGACCCAAAGCCTGTGAGGTCAATGGAAGTATTTCCACCAACTTAAATTTTGGTTCAGGCCTTCATTGATTGATTGTTATGAACTGTTTGGTTAAGATAAGATACATGGTGATACACAGCCACATAGAAGAAGGCAGGGTGATGTCCATCACTTTTAGGTTTGTTTTGATAAGTTTGCTTGTGCATCAGTCAGGGAATAGAGTTGCTGGCTAGATTCTTACAGGACAATAAAGCAAAAGTCCAGCTCTAATATTGCTCTTTGGCCTTATATTAAAGTGTGATTGTGGTTAGTAAAAATACTCATCTTTGCTCTACAGATCTGTTCCTTATGTGGATTCATTTAAGTCACACTATATCTACTGGATTTCCTGATAAAAATAAGGTTTTACTACTTTGCTTAGCACTATACAGATGAACACAGCCTGTGAAGAGCAAGCTTTATTTAATCAGCGCTCTGTTTCAGTTTCAAGATCTTTATTACAAGGTGATGAACTGCAAACCCAAAACAACACAACTTGACTTTAAGTCTCAGGGTCAGTTTGCAGGGCTGGTGGAAAGAAAAAAACCTCGTTTTTTAACCATTAAAATGAGCTCCTTCCATCAGGAGTCAAAAAAATGTGCACCCTCACAATGCCCTTTTTTTTTTTTTTTTTTTTTTTTACAGTCACCTTTCAGAGTATATGTGATTACGTTCTCTCACTGATAATAAAGAGCAATCCTGCTGTTCCCATTGACACATGTCAACAGTGTTAATAGTTGGTTTGCCCAGTTTGCTGGTAACTCCAACAAAAACAGTCACACTGAGCTTGTCTTTCAGCCTAAGAGTTATACATGGAAAACATAACTTTCAGATCATTTACATTCAGCAAATGTTCAATGCCAAGCTAGACTATGAAAATAAGAGTCCTCTTCATTTAGTTTCAAAGGCATTTCTCTACTAAAAAGGGAGAAAAAGACTGAATTAATCTGTTTAAACCATTATTTAAACTCAGAGGACAAAATTCTGCCTTCATTTCATAATCCCTTCAAGGCTTGGAATCTATTGTGATCATCTAGTTTGACCTCCTATGTAACACAGGCCATAAAACTTCTCCAGAACAATTCCTAAAGTATATCTTTTTAGAAAAAGATCAAATTTTGATTTACAAGTTGACAGTGATTGAGAATTCACCATGGCCCTTGGTAAATGGTTTGGTTGTGGATTCTCAATCACTGCCAACTTGTAAATCAAAATTTGATCTTTTTCTAAAAAGACATGCTCTTGGAATTATTCTGAAGAAATTTTTAATGAATGCCTTATTTTCAGTCTGAATTTTGTCTAGCTTCAATTATGTTACATTTTTATTTGTTAGATTGAAGAGCTCATTATAAGTACCTACCTGGGGAATAAATATAATAGTCTAATCAAATCACCTCTTAATCTTCTTTATTAAGCTGAATAGATGGAGCTCGAGTCTATCATTCTTGTGGCTCTTCTCTGAACTTTCACCACTTTATCAACATCTTTCTTGAATTGTAGACATCAGAACTGGACACAGTATTCCAGCAACAGTTGTATCAGTGCCAAATATAGAGGTAAAATAAGCCTCACCTGGTACTTGTGATTCCCGTTCATGCATTCAAGGATTGCATTAGCCCTTTGACTACAGCTTCACATTGAGAAATCATGTGCAGATGATCATCAGTCATGACCCTCAATATCTCATTGAGTTACTGCTTCCCAGGATAGAGTCCCCCATCCTGTAAGTATGGGCTACATTCTTTTTTCCTAGATGTCTCCCTACATTTAGCCATATTAAAACATAGTTTGCTTGCACCCAGTTTACCAAGCAATCCAAATAATTCTGTATCAGTGACCTGGCCTCTTCATTATTTACCACTCTCCTAGTTTTTGGGTTATCTGCAAAATTACCACTGATAAAGTTTGTTTTCTTCCAGGTCATTGATAAAAGTGTTAAATAGAGTAGGGCCAAGATCCCTAGAAACACACCTACCAGCTAATTCCATTACATTGAGACCATCAAGTTAGCCAGATGTTAATCAATTTAACGTATGCTATGTTAGTTCTAACAACGAGAGTCCTGTAGCACTTTAAAGACTAACAAATTTAATTTCTGCAGGCATAAGCTTTCGTGGGCTGCAACCCACTTTGTCAGATGTAAGGAATAGAAATCACATAGGAGGTATATATATATATACATATCCAAGTGTAAGGAACAACAATGGGGAAGGTAGATCTATATTCTAGTTTTAAAATCAGAATGTCATGAAGCCACAAGACTTCATTTAAGCTTTTGACTAAGTATATTACACCACCACTATTACCTTTGTCAACCAAATTTGTAATCTTAATAAAAAAGTCAAGTTAATTTGACAGGATCTATTTTCCATAAACCCATGAACCATATTACTTTCTTTTAATTCTTGATCAAGTCCCTCATCAGCAGTTCCATTATCTTGCCTGGGATCAATGTCAGACTGCCGGTCTATAATTATCCAGGTCATCCCTCCTGACTTTTGTAGGGTATTGGCACAACATTAGCTTTCTTCCAGTCTTCCGGAACTTCCCCAGCATTCCACACACACCCAACATTAAGGGTCTAGCAAGATCCTCAATTAATTTAAAGAACAAACAAACAAACAAAAAGAACTTCTGGATGCAAGTTATCTGGACCTATTGATTTAAAAATGTCCAACTTTAATTGCTGCTGTTTAACATCCTCCGGAGATACTATTGAAATGGAAAGAGTATTATCATCATCTGTTTCTGCTCCCTCTACCCCTCACCACTCCGATAAACAGAAATATTCATTGAACACTTCTGCCTTTTCTGCATTATTAGGGCTCATTCTTGCAAGGTGCTGGCATTTGGCCTTGATCCAGCAAAAAACTCAAGTATGTGCTTAATTTTAAGCATCTGTTGTTTGGGGAAAAGACTTAGAGTGGTTTCCCGAGAGAGAGAGACTGACCTATGTCTACTAACACTAACTGTAGTAAGCCACCTTCCATCACAGCCCTGGGGTTTGAGATGTAGTCTTTTCAATTAGTCCCTTCTCCCGTTCTATCAGTCTGAGTGACAATTTGATTTTCTGCAACTGCAAACAGTCTGCATGGCGTTCAGAAATTCTGGATAAGTTGTTGTATTTTATTATATGATATGGATTTTACTAGAATAGAATCAGGTGGTTCCTTCAATCATGTCTGATTTTAATAAGCGAACACTTTTGTGGTTCTAGGACAGGTAACAATTAGTTCAGTCCCAAAACAGTGTAGTTTAGTCTAGTCGTTCAAAAGGCAACAGATTTAAAACAGATAAAAGACAAAACTTGACATGCTGCATAATTAACCTGCTGAACTCACTCCAACAAAACACTGAGGCCAAGAACTGAAGAGGATGCAAACAAAAGGATGAAATACTTATATAGATAATGGAAACATCCACAGCTACATTAGATATGAAGATATCTATCCCCATATTTTTTCCTGTTTCAGGGCATAAACCATGATGAGACCAGGAAGACTCTTCCACTATGGACAGTTTATTCCATGGTGCACACTGCTGAGTTTTGTGCACCTTTCTGCATAGCAGTTGGTGCTAGCTACTAATGTAGAGGGGATACTGGACAACATAGACCACTAGTCTGAGCTGGTATCCTATGCACACCTTAAGTGGACTAAGAACTGACAGATTCCAAAAAGTAATTGCTAAAGGGGAATTATCAAATGGGTGTTTCTAGTAGCATTTGGCAAGGAACAGCTCTAGCATTGATTCTATTCAATGTGGTCATCAGTGATGTGGAAGTAATATAAAATTGCTGATAAAATTTGCAGGTGACACAAAGGTTGGTGGAGTGGTAAATGAAGATGATGACTGGGCAAATCATTCAGAGCAATGTGGAACACTTGGTAAACTGGGCCCATTCAGACAAACAAAAGGCTTTTTTATACAGCCAAATGCAAAGTTACCCATTGAGGAACAAGGAATGAAGGCCATACTTACTGAATGGGAGATTGTATCTGAGAAAACAGTGACTCCCAACAGGATTGAGAGGCCAAAGTGGACAAGCAACCAACACACACTCCCAGTGTGATGCTGTGGCAAATAGGGATAATGTGATCCTGGAATATATAGACAAAGGAGGAGTTAGTAGGAAGAGGGAGGTGATTTTATCTTTGTACCCAGCATTGATGAGACTGTTATGGGACTATTGCATACAGTTCTCATGTCCACATTTTAAAAGAGGATGTTGAAAAACTGAAGTGTTCAGAAAAGAGCCCCCAAGGAGATTGTAGGGCTAGAGAAAACACTGTACAGTGAAACACTTCAAGAGCTCCATCTGTTTAGCTTATCAAAAAGATTGAGAGGTGACTTGATTACAGTGTATACATGGCTTCATGGGGAGAAGATACCAGATACTAAAGGGCTTGTTAGAACTAATGGCTGGAAGTTGAAACTGGACCAATTTAAATTAGACACAAATTTTGAACAGTGAGCATGATTAATCCTTGGAACAAAACTAGAGAAGGAAGTGGTGGATTCTCCTGTTCTTCATGTCAAGATTGGTTTCTTTTCTAGACAATATGCTTTAGTCATACATGAGCTACTGGGCTCATTACAGGCATAAGTGGATGAAATTTAACAGCCTGGGATATACAGGAAGTCAGATTGGATGACCTAATGGTCCCTTCTGGCTGTAAACTCTATGAATCTATGCCTTTCTATAGAGTTCAGAGTTGTGCAGAAATAGTCGGAAGTTTTGTTTTTCAGGATTTCCGTGGCTTTGATCTGTGTGGATTCACACCTCCACCCCCTAATTTTGCTTTCAGATAAATCAAAGCTCAGATAGCAACTCTGCTGTGAGTTTCACACCTGCATGCCACTCTGAATCAGGCTCATGTTCAAGTAGATTTTGAGCTTCAACAACTTGTCAACAAATGTTATCTGCGTTTGTAATTGAACCTGATCCTGTCAAGTTTCAGTGAGCACAAGTCACACCGCTCTGTATATCTGCCTTTGCCTCGTTGGGCCTGACCCTGCTACAGTCATTTGCTTCACAGGACTGACTTCAATGACAGCAGGACTGAGCCTCAAGAGAGCACAAGGGGCCAAATAATCCAGCTGAAGTGTGGTTAGACCCACTTCTGTGTACTGAAGATGAACCCAAGCTGCAAAACTTGGGCTGGGATCAGGAACCTCCGAAGTTTGGGGATGTTCTGATTCAGAGTTTGGTTCTGGGCTCCATCTTTAACAGCATGGGCCCAAGTTATCAGAAGTGAATGCATAAAAATACACCTGAAAGATATCAGCTTGCATTTCAGTAGTTCTTCAAACTGGGCCATAATATCTTGCATGCACATGACAGGGCAAGTGGCAAAATAGGTCTTCTGGCTCATAACTTAAGGTCTGTTACCACGCCAACCCTCCCCATCCCACCCCCGCAAAGGTTGCACCAAAGTACAGCAAGTTGCACTTTGAGACAGTCCAGGAACTGCCAAGATAAAGATATGCACTCCCCACATGGGAAGCGGCAAGGAAAGTTTGCTGTGCCAAGTACACAGGCTGACAAGTGAATCATGTCAAAAAAAAAGCAAAGTAACAAAAATTGACATGTAAAAAGATGTGTGTGTGTCAAATTGTTTAAAGCGGTGGACAAGTTGCTGAAGGCAGTTCAGTAAAGATGAACATTTCACCATAGCTTTCAGGCGTCACAGCTGCATACCAAAACCAGAAATGAATACTGTATCGCTGTGCAGCCATTAAGGGAAGAACTTTACAAATCTGGAAACACTGACTGCACAATATTCTGCTTCTGCACGCTTGTGGGGTTTAGACAGATATATATATAACTGCTGGGAAAAGTCTCAGAAGCTGTGCAATGCATCCAGAAACCCTTCAGAGAGCTCTGTTATTGGTATCCTGTTCACTTAAGTCAAACTGAGCATGTCTATTTTGAGAATCCCATTAAGACACATTGTACATAAGGATAGAGGAGGGACACAGGATGAGCCATTCAGGATGATGGTGGAAATTATGGAAACATGCTTGCAGGTAAGTAAGATATATGACCTTACCGTCTGTAACACAGCTTATTCTGGTGACTTGATTCTGAGACAATGCCTGGAATTTGTATCAAGATATCTGTACATCCTCAAATTCCTGATCCTCTAGGATCATCAAGGATATATTGTTTGGGTTTAGGCTTTTAGCTAAGGCATAGGACATTTCTAATGCTCTCAAAAACGGAGGCTTGTGTACAGCTGTCTGTGCACTGTTACTGAATTTGTTTTGCTGAAGGAATGCTTAAATATAAACAAGGTAAATAAACAAAGTCCTTTCTGGAAACCAAAGAACAGATGAATCAAGCCCTAGTGATCTTAAATGGCATTCACTGAAAGGTGAATTCATCAATTGGATACTTGTACAAGCTCAGAAAGCTGTGGTACAGGAAGATGGCAGTGTTTTTTCCTGAAAAGTGAATGGAAATATGTTGGGCCACATTAATTTCTGGTGTAACCACATTAGCTTATACCAGGGATGAATTTGGTTTATTTTTCTTCCTTTCAATCTAATTAGCATACCCAGAGCTCTGCAAACACTGAAGAAATTTGAAAATTCAACCAAAGCAAGATGTAGCAGATAGCTAAAAATAAATCAGAACAGAGATGAGGGTAAACAGAGCCAAAAGCTGAAGAGTGAGTTTGGACAGAGTTCTGCAATGCACTTACTATTCACATGAATATTTTCTGATGTTACAAGTGTAACTGGAGTGCTCAATTTTACTTGGATTATTGGTAGATATGGTGCCAGTGATAATACCTTTTCCAATTATATTTACTTCTGATTGATTGAATCTGACTCAACATCTCTAAGCATGTATACAAAAATATAAAAATGCAAATGTTTGGAACAGCTATGGAATGAGACTGATAAGTTACAGATCATGCATTAAAACTTAAATTATTGATATAATCACGGAGGATACCATTTCAGTTTTAAAAGCCATCCCACGAGCAAACAGAAACACTTACCCTGTTTTCAACTGACAGGCATTAAACATGCTCCCCCTTGCGCTGCTTTTGCAAGTTAAAGACCCCTTTTCTAGTCGTCATATTCTGAAATCACTCTTTATGACTCCTGCTTGGTAAATTCAGTTAGTATGGCTGAGCAGTGAGGTTAAGATATCGATACTGCCAAGCCAAATGGACGCCTATCAAGGTGGCATCAAGCCCTGCTGAACTCTTAGCTTTATACCAAGAAATATGCACATAATGGGAGCATGGCCAAATTGAAAACGCTAGGTTTCTACAGATGGACTAAAAGCAAATGGAAATGTGTTGCTATTACTAATTTTACCTGTGTGGTATACTGTGTACAAGGACTTATAAAAGTTTCTGTACAGAAATAGAGTATAACTAGGTGTTTGTGGCCAGGGCTCTGATTCAGCAGATTGCTTAAGCATCTTCCTGACTTTAATCATATATAATCGCATTAAAGGCAGGCCTTGCTAAATTTGGGCCCAAATGAGGATTGTACAAAGTTCCCTTGTTCTTTTCTATTGTTCCATTTCTCTCCCCCCCCCCTTTCTGTTTTTCTTTTTATCTATTGTTCCTTGTGCCTTCTTGCTATTTAAATGTACTTGAATATGGCTGAGGAAAGTGTTATTTATGTAGAATTAGAATAAAGCCTTACGACCCAGGTTGCTCAATGTTTATTCATGCGAGTAGACCCATTTGAAGTCTCATGTAATGAAGTGTGAGTGTAAGTACTTACCAACATCAGTAAATGTTGCACGGTCAGGACTCAAGATAATTCATATAGGGATGTCTCAATAAAAGTGCAATTTCAGAAGGAAACAAAAAGCTAAAGACTTACAGTAGCATTTCCATAAAGAGCAAAGAATTAGAGTGCAAAAGGTCAATGTCTGGACAAGAAGAAGATTAATATTTTTTCTGTGTCCTCCTGTTGTCTGAATCACCTGGAGCAGGCAGACCTGGACTTTGTTACAGGTAAATAATTACAGTTGTATCTGCCATAAATATCCACTTGAAGGGACTACTGGAAAAAAAAATTGAGATCGTATCTCCAAGCAACTGTCAGATGGCTAGAATAAATTTAGAGGGCTTGAAATACTGATGTACACTTTCTATCATAGATATCTCTTGGTCTAGACTTTCAGGCTGCATTTTGACAGAAAACATAGGATGGCTGAGAAATTAGGGACTCAGGACCAAAAAAAGATTACATGGTGTTGGCACTTGTGGTTTGTGTCTTCTTTACCCATGGAACTAGCAAACAGGAAGTCATTGCTTCACTGTAGACCAGAAATATTAACAGGACATATCCTTTTGCATTTAAAACACTAAAGACAATAAATCTCGTGCCAAGATGGTAAACCTAGAAAGGTCACTGAGTAATGCTAAGCATAATATCTATACTTTTCAGTGCTATAATAAATCTGACACTGCCGGGTTTTTTGTTTTTTTTTACTTTTAACTGGAGTTGCTTCTGTGCAGACTGCAGATCAAAAGTTTCTTTGCAAAGAGTTTCTTTTTTTCTTTCGGTGGGCAATCACCTGTTTTTCATTTTGCATATTCAGTGGAATATGGAACAACAGACAGTGAAATAATACGCCTGTCTCCTTCAGTGTGGGTAATGTTTTCATAAGCCATGCCTGAATGAGAAAAATCTGTCACTCGTTTATAAGACCAGGTAGGAAAGTCCTTCCAACTTTGAATTCCCTCCAGACCAAAGTAGTAGTACGGGATTTGATATTTAGCTTGGGAGGTGGTTGAGTGAGAAGCATTGAGTTCAGTTTGGGTCATCCCTCCATTGTCTTCAATGGAACAACATATGTTTTCGTCAGCTGAGTATCTGATCCTAAATATTTTTAAAGGGTCATTCTTACCTGCTCCAGTTCTGACCCTCCTTCCCCCCGCAAAAAAATTCTGAAGGTCAATTAGAGGTCCTGCAGGCTACCATGGAATGCATTACTGCTTCATGGCCACCACATGGAAAACTTCTGATACGTAACAGATGCACAAGTACTGTATCCTAGATGTAGGACAATCATTACTGACAAGCCCATTTTTACCTGCTCCTGTGATGTGGCTTGTTGCCAATTATTCTTGTGTCAAAATTTCATGCTTTGAGCTTGAAGGTGGATGCTTACTTTTGACTCTTTTTAAAGGTGGTGAAATGTAGATTTAGATGGCAAATATCATAATATAATACCTCGCTTTTACAGCACTTCGCATCGGTAGATCTGAGTTTTTCCAAAGGAGATAAGTATTGTTATTCCTATTTGCAGATGGGGGAACCAAGTCAGTGAGCGAAAATGAATTGCCCAAGGGCACCTGAGAGGTCAGGGCAGAGCCAGTATGAGATCCTAGGTCGGCTGAGTCCCAGTGCTGTGCTCTATCCACTTGGTACCATTTGTTTTTTAAAGGAATTGGGATTTAATTGAACTTCATTAGAGTTTCTTGTGCTGACCTTCAAAATTACGTGTGTTAATAATGGAGGGAAGAATTAATGATGGGACCTCTACCAAACAAGCAGCTGCACAACCTGATTTGGTGTGTCCCTCTGCTGTCCACTTGCCACTTCTCTCCAAGTCATGTCTTGTGATATTTAACTTACCAGGATGGGAGAAATCCTACTACCTAGAAGCCCAGGATAAGCAGAAGTGCTATCTGAATGTGCCTGGTACAAAAGGGACTGGGGGAGGGCTGAGTGACATCAGAAGAAGGATGCTGAGAAGTGTTAAGCAAAAGAGAACCAAGCACCCCAGAATTATGGGGGAAGAGAAGGAGACAAGAAGAGCAACAGATCTGAGCTACCAGTTACAGGGGAGGAAGATAGTATGAGGAGAGGCTGAGCACAGCAACAGAGGCGAGCTGCTTGTGTGGCAGAGTGGAGAAGGCCTAACTGATAGTCACAGAACTATACCTTGGGAGAAGGGATGGGGAATAAGGAGATGTACACTTCTGGGCATGCCTGAAGCTGAACCTTCCATCTGGATATGTTGTCTTAGTGCTCTGATCAGAGGTCTTTTGTTACTGGAGGGCTTGGGGAGGAGGGGGAGAAAATCAGGTTCTGGATTTCTGCTACAGTCAGGTAGCATAGGGTATCTTAGCCAAGAGGGCAAGCAGCAGTGTAAATTGAGTGAAAAACTGAGGCCATTTTTGAAAATTTGGCTACATTTGACTATGCCCAGAATGTTTTTGAAACCCAGTGGTCAGTACGTGTTATATGATTCCCCTCTGTGGCAAATCCACAGAGGACCTGACCTTCCAGTCCTATGATTCTATTGGACCTGTGAGTTACACTAGCATAAATTAGTGTAACAGAGCGAGGAATCAGATCTAGGGTGGATGCCTTTCATAGTTACAGGTGAATCCTGTCTAAACAACATGGGAAGCTCAATTCCAAGGTTTAAAATGACTTCCGTGCAGTCTTTTCCCCCCACACGGCCATCTAGTCATCCCCTGCACTTATGGCAGGGACAAGCATTATCTAGACCATCCCTGACAGGTGTTTATCTAACCTGCTTTTAAAAATATCCAGTGATGGAGATTCCACAACCTCCCTAGGCAATTTATTCCAGTGGTTAACTACTCTGACAGTCAGGAAGTTTTTCTTAATGTCCAGCCTAAACCGGCGTTGCTGCAACTTAAGCCCATTGCTTCTTGTTCTATCCTCAGAGGTTAAAAAGAACATTTTTTCTCTCTCCTCCTAATAACAATCTTTTCTATACTTGAAAACAGTTATGTTCCCCCTCAGTCTTCTCTTCTCAGTTTTTTCAATCTTCCCTCATAGGTCATGTTTTCTAGATCTTTAATCCTTTTTGCTACTCTTGTAGTAAAGTGAAGAATCAGGCCCAGAAGCTATTATTTAATTATATTTGCCATAGAATAAGGAGACAAAGTCAGATTCATTCCCTTCCCTTCCCCTGCAATGAGGATTATGGATTCAGTTAAAAGTGAAAAATCCAGTTTAAAATATTGTAAAAGTCAAAGCAATGTTTATTTAAATGCAATTTCTCTCAACATTTAATTTCAAAACGTTAATAATTTTATGAGACCTCAGGGAACTAAATCATGGCAGGAAATTAACAGACTTAATTCCTAAAAACACAGGGGAGGAAGTTTCTGTCAAAAACTCCAGTTGATGTGGGCAAGTTTGCAAATGTCAATAGGTTAGTAAGTCGAAACTGCTTGAGAGTGGTATGTTAGCATGTGGACTTACAATAGGTTTTAAACAAACAAAAGCACTTAAAACTATGTATTTTGACAACATAAAGGACACGTGAATGAGAAGTTTGTTTACAGAATGAGAAGATCATTCATCATAGCATGGATCCAGCTAAGGACAGCGTGACAGCATAAAAGTTGAGTGTCCCTAGAATATTTGTCCTTAATTGAACATTTCCAAATTCCTTAGGTCTTTTGACTGTTTCAATGAGTCTTTGAATTTCCTTAATTAAGACATCCATCTGATTGACAATTCTGAGCTATGCATCCTCCATTCTTCAACTTGCTGCTGTGTATTTTAAAGCTAAAGATGAAAAAGATGTCTATGAAGCTTTCTGAATCCACCCCAATTTGACATATATACAGAAGGCAAAGCTCTTTAATGGACTTTTCTAAAAGACAAAAGGAAGGGTTATTCGTGCACACATAAAATTAGTGGTGTGGGATCCCCTTTTCTGTAGATTCATTAGCATATCTCTGGGCTCCAGCAAGTACAGTATGGATAGCAATGTGCATGTCACTTTATGACTTAAGAACAAATGAGAATTAAAAATAGCACAGTTCATTACATACAACTGTCTGTTGGTTCACTAATGAGCTTAATAAGGTGTTGATGAATTTTTTGAGGTTTCTTTGCTTCATCTAAGACAATTAGCTTTATTAGAGGTTTACTGTGGCTTTCTGAAGCCCTCCACTATCATTGAGAGGAGCTCTGGAATTAACCATCCTTCCACTTGGTTTCAATGAAGCCATAAACAAAGAGAACCTTATCCTAGAGACAGCATCCTTCTTTGCTGGCTTAACTCCTTACACATCTAACCCTTCCATTTAGAGCTCTTGCTCACCTCACATTCCTATTTATTTTTTCTTTTACCTGTTTTCTGGCAACAACCATCATTTGGGCACTTTGGTCCAACTGGGAAGATAAGATATATGATTTGGGCCTAAGATTCATGATTTGGGTGTAAGGTTGGTCCCCAAAGTGGTTCTCCCCGATGGTGGCTCGAAGTACTATCCTGGCTCCACCAGAATTTCCACCCTTTTGCATAACCAAAACCCCCAAACCCAAATGTATATCCAGTCCAAGTGGGGCAGAAGAGTATAACTATAGAAGGGTGAAGGGCAGATGGCTCCATGAAGTCCACTAGGCTATGGAGAATTAGTTTACCTGGGAAATGCTTAGATACTGCAATGATGGGCACTGTACCAAAATCTTAGGATAATAGATTTATAGCCTTAGGTTATACACAAAAATAACATCCAGTTTAACATTCCACACTCTAAGAAATACAGGCAACAGCATATGCCTTGATTGGGGATGCAAGTAATAATTCACCTGCCTGTTTTTGTTCATTCCAACAGTTAGGGATGTGGTGTACTCCTAGCTTGGATGGCAACCATTTATTTGCTTAAATTTCCACTTCAGCAAGAGGAGGTTTTATTTGGACGGGATGCAGAGGGGAAGGGGAGGAACTAGGTACAGGAGAGCATTTTTCAGGCGTTGAATCCAGTTGTTTTTTCTCAGATTTTGAAGACACACTTCCCTTGCTCCTCTCACAAGAATGTGTGGTTTACAGAGAACACTGTGCACACATGACTTTCATAAAACATACAGTTCCACTGTTAAGAGTCCAGCACAGCAGAAGGACATAACTGTATCCTATGACTCTATATATGTGGGCAGCTGTATTATAACAATGGACTGCTGTAAACTAATGATGATAATAGTTCTTTGAATGTACATAGTACTTTCATTCAAAGATTCCCAAGTTCTTGAAAATGCTGGGTAGCATCATTTAATGGAAGATGGAAGTAATAAAATATAGGAGACTTCCTACAGTGTCAGTAACTGAGCTGGGACTAGAACCCAGGTGTCCCATGTCCCAAACTTGTGCTTGTTTAATTAGATCTGAGCTATCCCAACAGGGCAGGGGAGGAGGAAATGTTATGGGAGGTTGCATGTCCTAGCAGATAGAGCACTGGCCTTGGACTCGGATTCATGAGACCTCAGTTCCATTCTGAGCTTGGCCACTGGCCTGCTGGGTGACCTTGGGCAAAGTCATTTCACCTCCCTGTGTCTCATTTCCCCCCCCCCCCCATCTGAAAATAGGATAATGATGCATCTCTCCTTTGTAAAAAAGACTTTGAGACCTACTGATGAAGAGTGCTCGGCATTATTATTGGTAGCTGGCCAAAGTACTACATGAATGTTTAAGCACAGTAGTCTACAGGATAGCATACTTGGAAGACCAATGGTCTAATGGTTAGTGAACCTGATCCCCAACCCCTTGTCTCACTGGAATAGTAGTAGTGCCTGGTTCATGTCCCCAGACCAGGAGTGTTTGGGCCTCCCCACCCTGTACCTGGACCTTTGCCTTTAAGTGGTACATGGTAGGGGGATCCAGGTCCCAGCCCAGGACCCTGTGGGAAGTAACACCAGCAGGTTCTTCCCCATAGAAAGCCTAAATCTGCTACCCCGAGCTACTTGCGACCTATGTAGTCTTTCAGTTTTGGGCATGTCCATTTTTGTCCAAATAGCCAATAGTTTCACAAAGTCCAAAGGAGCAGGGCCCTGCAAACCTGATGTTTCTTCATGTGGGAGGAGAAGGCACAGCCTGCTATGTCATCTTCTGATTGGCTTTCTTCTTTCCTACAGTCTGTCTACCACCCCTTCCCTGGGCTTTTGGATGCCTTTTAACCCACTCCTGCAGCTGGAGCATGCTCAGTAGGCCAGTAGGGGCGGGGTTATGTGGGCCCAGTATTGCTTTTAACCACTTCAAGCCCAGTATGGGGTTTGTATACCCCACCACAGGCTAGTAATATTCTTGCTTACTAAGTTAGCAAATACATATGTAGAATGCTTTATTTTCAGCCACTTTCTTTTGTATGTATACATATCACATTTTTATTACACCGTTGATAAAACCAAGTTCTTGTTTTCACTGCCATAAAACTCGCATGAAGTCATTTTTTCAGTTATTTAACAAATTGCCTTGGATCAGACCACTACATGATGAATGTTGTCTTTTATTGGTCTTTACTAGAACTCCTTGTACCTCCAACTTTTATAACAACTTTACCATATCAATTAGAAATTAAGTTAAGAACATTTTCACATTAGCATTGTAACACATTGCACACTGTAGAGTTATATGCAATGACTCAAAGTCTTGGATTAGGCTAGCATTGTCAAAATAGTTTTTGGCAAAAAACTGGGAAACCGTTTTTTGGCTGAAAGCTAAAAATGATAAAAATGGATTCTGAATTTACAGTCACTGTGACAAACTAGCTTCCAAGAAGCCTCACAAAAGCTCAACAGAAGCAAACAGCAGAAAGGTGAAGAGAATTCTGGAAAGAGAATTCTCTGGAAAGAGAATTTTTTTTATCCTCAATAAGACTTAAGTTCATCATTTTTTGAGGTTTGAAACAATCTTATATCATTGCATGAGGTTTGTACCATATAATGGTAACTAACAAGTCAGTTCATCTTGAAAGTACCAAGCCTTTTCCCGACATTTTCTGTGAGCTCAACACATTTAATTCAGATTCACTTATGGAGCTTATACAACCCTATAAAATAACCTGCTCTTCTGAATCAGCTCTGACCTACAAGATATAATTTTATTCTATTGCCTATGATTTCATTATCTCATTTTTGTCACTTGATCTCATTTTTCTTGGGGTTCTAAAGGATTTAACAATGAATGATAAGAATAAAATTATCAGCACAAAAATAGACAATAATTAAATGTCAGTCATCTCTGTGACAGAGCAAATGCAATTCTGTATCTCACTGTTTTTGGTGCTGACTAGTGCGATACTCATTAAATATTTTTTACTCTTAGTGCTGATAGTTTTGCAGTTATTTCCAACAGAAGAAATCCATTCCACTTACCTAACCTTCATTCTTACTCTTCTGCAAATAAGTTTTTCCAGTGAAAGATTAGCATCATTAGTAGCTAGAATTTAAAATGGGAATGTTTATGTACCGAAGAGTAAGTATTAATAGTAAAAAATGCATTCCTATTATGACTGTTTTTTGATTATTACAATATGAATTGTTACTTTTATATTTAAAAAAAAATCCCCTATATTATATTCACCAGGATAATATACCTATTGCATTCTTCTTTTAACATCTGACAATTAGATGCCCATGTCAATATGTTATATAGGTATCACAAACCTGTCCATGCTAAATTTAGTCCCAGACAACTCAACATATTAATAACCCACATGAAAATATGGGAATTAGTGTTACACAAACATCTCACATCCCATGAGGAAGTGGTTTTGCCTCAAGAACAGGCAAATAAAAGCACTTTGCACAGAAAACTAGTTTTCCTCTTGATAATGAGAAGAACATTCCAAGAAATAAATTAAGCAAGCACAGTCAGTGGTGGACAATCTCTATCTGTAGGCTACTTGTAAATTATGGGGTCATCTCGTACTAGTGAAAATGTCTCACATATTACACTCTCCACCCTTCTAAACAATGTTGACTACCCCCATGTGTGCAACTGGAGCAACATAACTCCAATTAACCATGAATCTACAGAACAGAGAATAACAATTTGGAAAATATTCATACTGCAAGTATATCATGAGTACAAATGGGCAAAATTTAAAAAAAATTTTTGCCAAAAAGTGCAGATTCAAATCAATCAAAACATTTAATGAGTTCATGTTGATTTCATTGAATTGTTTTGATTTAAAAAAACTGAAAAAATGAAATATTTTGTTTTGAAAAGCGTTTTTGTTTAGAATTGTACTTCAATTCTATTTTTTTAAAAGGTAAAAGAAAAATTAGACAAATTTGAAAATAAATTGGTTTAACATTTTAGAAACCTCTAATTAATTCCTAGCAGGTGAAAATAGAGAAGTCATTATCCTTTCCCCTCTCTGCCACCCTCTTTCCTTTATTTAGTTTTTTGTTCTTTTATTTCCTTTATTGCTCTCCTTTTATCTCTGTTTTAAAGAAATCAATAATGTATACATTAAAAGAGGTAAAAAGCCTTAAAAATTTAAAAAAAAAACCCCACATTTTGGTCAACCCAAAGCTATTCCCCTCCCTCCTGATTTTTCAGTTTGTCCAATGAATTGAAAACAAATCATTTATTCACACAGCTCGAGTCATGAACTCGCTCAGAATGTCAGTCAGCAAAAGAGTAGTTCCCATAACTCTTCTTCTCACTTCTTTGATCATTTTTCACCTTCTCGTGTCCCTTTAACTCATCTCTCATTTTTTTTCTGTAATTTTCTTTCCCTCGTGTAACCACCCAGAAGAAGCTGTTTAGCACCTGTGGCCATCTTAAAACATTTTTCAGCGTAGGGGTAGAAATCCTGGCTCTGCTGAAGGCAACAACAAAACTCCCATTGACTTCAACAGGGCCAGAATGTCACCAGCCATATTATAAGTAAATCAGCCCGATAAAGTAACTGTAGTGGGGTCTACAAACCCCATACTGAGCATAGACTGGGGTGTGTGGGGGTGGGGAGGAGATTCTCTGCTGTTTAGAAGCAAACAGCTTGATCACAACCCCATGCAGGTGCCAAAGCTGCCAGTCACGGACACAGGCACCAACAGATGCAACCAATAGAGGAAACAAGGCTTTCTTTAAAGGGGAGAATACAGACTAGGAAATGGAGGCAGAAAAGCCTGGGATAGTAAACGAGTGACAGACTTGCATCAGGCTGCCTCCAAGAAAACAACCAGAAGATTGAAGGAGAGGGAAATCCCAAAAACTAAAGGGCTGACAGATTTAATGGGAGCTGATGGTCCAGGAACTGAACTGATTGAGACAAACCAAGGAAGGTCAGTCAGGAGAAGCTAAGAGATGACACTAAGAGATGGTGACAGTAACAGACCTGATCCTTTGGTGAAAACTGTTGAACATATATAGACTGATGAAATGGATCATGTCAGAAAATGAGTTAACTAACATGTTTTAACTAACAATGATTTAGCACCTAGGGTGTGGAGGGAGCAGTTATGTTTAAAAATGTTGGTTGTGGGGAGTGAACTACAACCAGTTAATATATTTTAAAACATGTGTCTTTATCTACATGACCAAATTGTGTATATTGATAGTGTCTATTTTAATTACCATCTTTTCTATCATGATTGTGTTTCCCAAGAAAAATAGAGCCAAAGTGAGACTGAAAAACATTTGGCTACTTTAAAAATATTACCTAAAACATGCAAAAAAACAATTCAAAGCACCAAACAAAAGAAAAAATAATCCTAGAATTAATATAATGCAGGGAAATCATTTCTCTGCCCACTCTTTGATAACCTTTCCCCCATCCTTTACTCATTTTGTCTCAAATTGTAAGCTCTTCAGGGCAGGGACTTTTTCACTCTCCACATGTACAGTGCCTAACACAACAGGGCCTGCTCACTCTAGTGTGTTTGAATTCTCCAAGTAATGAATAGGTCTTTCCCAGCATGCTTTAACAGAGCACATGCAGTAGGTATGTAGGATCAAAGCTCACCTGCTCCCTGGCTTTGGGTTTATTAACAATTAGATGATATAAAGTGGAATTCAGGTCTTTTCCTCAGACTTGACTACTCCTCTCTCAGCTCAGCCCACACCATAGATCCTCTCTCTCTCAGACCCAAGAGAGAAGCAGCACTATCAAGTCTGACCCAGTTATTCCCTCCAGTTATAGGACCTTCTCTCTAGATTTGATATTGTTGAAAGGTTTTGGGTTGTATGGGTCGGTTGTCCTTAGGACAGATCTTTAACCTCTTCCTGTCCTGGGTCAGGGTAAGGTTTATCTGTCCCATCACTATATAGACTATCAACTCAGCACCAAGTACAAAGAAATTATTTGGAACAATACCTTTTGTAATTTCCAAGTGTTAATTAAGTTTATGGTGTTCAGAACACGTCTGTTCTTCTTGGGGCTGAACATTAAACTATGGTCTCCTCTTGAGTTCTAAAATTCTTTCTCCTGCACAGCTGAATATTGTATAATATTGTCTACTTTTTAATTAAGTAATTGATTTAAATTATTATTATTTATTGATATTACAGTAGCACCTAGATGCCTCAACCAAGATCAAGGCTCCATTGAGCTAGGTGCTACACAAATTCACAGGAAGAGACAATCCTTGCCTCAAAGAGCTAACATAAGACAGATGACAGATGGCAGAAAGGCAGCGTTATTTCCTTTTAACAGAGGGGAACTGAAGTATAGGGAGATTAAAGAACTGAAGCAGTAAATTATATATACTTTTTTCAGAACACGACTTAAACATTTACTTAAGTCCCACTGAAGTAAAGCACGTGCTTAGTGCTTTCCCGAATCAGGGCTCCTGAGGCAACAGAAATCCCCAGAAGTCCCAATTTCCAGTCTAGTGCCTGAATTCCCAAACCAGCTTTCCTTTAGGTGAGCAACCAAGACTTTTTTGTTACCATGGAACTCTAATATTCTGATAGGCTTTAAAAGCAAAATGAATAATAAAGTCATGACTAGCTCTCCGTGGCTGCAAAGGTATTTACAAGATTGGATTATGAGTTGTTCAGGAAATAGTGAAAAGGGGGAGAAGGAGGGAAGAGAGAAAGTTAAAAATAGAAACTAAAGGAAGAAAGCAAATTAACTGAACTGAGACTCTTGCAGTTTAAACTGCTGTGAAGCAGGAAACAAAGGGAGGTACTTTGGGGTAAAACTCCTGTGGAAAAAGAATCAGACCTACTATCAATGACAGCATTAGAGAACTTTTCTTCAAGTAATGTGAGCACTCATTTGAGGTTGCCTGTTAAACCAAGGGAGGATGGTCTTATGGCAAAGGCACTAGACTTCTACTGAGGAAAGCTGCATTCAATTCCCACTTCTAACACAGATGTCCAGTGTGACCTTGGGCAAGTCACATAATCACTCTGTGTCTCAGTCCCCATCTGCAGAATGGGGATTATGACACTTCCTTTCTCTCCTACTTTGTTTGTCTGTGTTGGTCTACTTAGACTGTAAGCTTTTGGGTGAGGGTGTATGTGTACGTACAATAACTAGCACAAAAGGGCTCTGATCTTGGTTGTGGCCTCCAAGTGCTACTACGATATAAACACTCAGAAAATGAGCAGGCAAGATGTCTAATTTATATTTGAAAAACACTATGTAAATTCATTGTGTTATATTCATTTTAAAAACAACAGCAGCAAGAAAAGGGTGTTTCTATAATGACCTTCAATGAGGTATGGGTGGAGCAAAGTAGATGCTATGAAAGGTGGAGTGCTAACAAATATAATTACAGAAGGGGAGCAGTACACGTCATATATCAAACTAGCATTCCTCAGCTCCTCATTCCATTAAAACCTATATATACTGTTTTCATGGAGGATATTTTGCTATCACATGCAAATTCCTTCTCTCTCCGGAAAAACTATATGTAAACTGCCTATTTGGCCTTTGTTAGTAATGCTACAAAGATTTAAAAGCTCTGAAGATTGTCTTAACTAAAAAGACCCACAAGAACAACAACAACAGTTTTTTCCAGTCACTGA
Source organism: Emydura macquarii macquarii (assembly GCF_026122565.2). Lineage (NCBI taxonomy): Eukaryota > Metazoa > Chordata > Testudines > Chelidae > Emydura > Emydura macquarii. Next base: position 98,594,226 of record NW_027131390.1, on the reverse strand, counting down.
TCAGGCATTTAAGGGGTAACTAATGATGTGAATTTTAAAAAGGAAAAGGCAACAAGAAAATATTTAATAGCACAACTAACAGCACAGCATACTTTCTGCAGAAACCTGTCTGCTCTACTTTCCTTTTATCAATATTGCCAAGAAAGCAAATTTGTCACTGTACAGTTCAGAATCTCTCAAAGATCTACTTTAATGTTTCACGCTACGTTTGCAAAACAAGAGTAATAAAAATAATGACACCATTATTACTCTTCCCTCTTTGTTTTCAGTTCATCACTTGCATATTTGAATAATGAATTATATTCACATTATCTCTACACTCTTGCTCTTGACTTCCTCTGCTGGCTGAAAGTAAAGCTATTATCCAGTTGTCAGCTCTGAAGAGCCATTCAACATAGCAGCCAATGATCCTGACATGTAGATATACTACTATGCAAAATTATCTAGAGTACAATTTCAAGCTATATAAGAGAAAATTACTAGCCAGTGTGGAAATGAATCTTCAGCTTAGGTGAAATATTAAAAATTTCATCAAGACCACTTTAGAACATAAATAAGTAGACAACAGGATTAGTTGTGAATTAGACACAAAAGACTAATTAACGCTATTATGTCTTCCTGATTGACTTAAAATCTATTAAATCACGATTTTATTGTTTGAATCTCTTTGCCCTCTCAGAAGAAATAGAACTTTCTTCTATTAAGAGGGCCATGCTCATTCTCGGGTCTGCAGCTTCTGACTGAATTTCATTAAGACTCATTCCATTGACCGATACTTTGCACATGTAATTTCCTGATTATTCATACTGAGTGATTTATAGAGCTCTTTTATAGAATTATAGGACAGGAAGGGACCTCGAGAGGTCATCTAGTCCAGTCCCCTGCACTTATGGCAAGGGGACTAAGTATTATTGGTAAGTGTCATGTTAAGTTGCAAACAAATAACATAAAACAAAACTTCACATGGTTTTCTTATAACATTGCACCCCTAACTACAATTAGGTGACACTAGAACTTCAGATGAAGAGAGACTATTAGGACGGGCGTACAGTCAGTTGCCTTTAAGAGCAAATGTCCCTAAGGATGCTGACTCTTCCCTTATTACGGTGCATTGTATTCTGCAAGTAAGGGAGGCTGGGAACGGACAAAGTGTGAAGAGGGATCCCCTAGGAGAGCAGAGCCTTCAGTATGAGATGAAACAAAGATGAATCAAGACGAGAGAACATCAGAGCAAGTTGCTGTGCTTGTTTAAAAGAAATAGCTCAGGGAGGTGGGGGCTGTTGACTCCAAAGTGGCAGCTGGGTCTCTCTCTCCTTCATTTCCTGAACCAATATGAGAATGTTTGGATGGGCCTCTAACTCAATGGTCTGTGGTCCTTTCCTACCAAACAATAACTAACTCCTGGCCTCTATATGCACATCACTGTGCTCAGCATCAGACTTAAGACTTTGGGAGTACAAATAAGAGGAATCCAGGGGAGCAACAACAAATAGAACTAGCCCCTGTTATGTACAGGAAAAGTTAGTGGTGGTGGGAACTGGAGTCAACTCTAGCCTCCTTTCACAGGCAAAATGGAGCCCATCTGCTTTTGCTGGGGTCCAGGCACGGTGGATCTCTGCTTAAAATGGGCTTCAAGGGCCAACTGTCCACATAAGCTGAGAGATCTGGAGCAGTATGTGTATTCTGGTGAATTTTAACTCTACAAATATTAGACAATTAAATATCAGAATATCCATCTGGACTAGTTAAGTATTGGAACCTCCTTTTTATAAATGGGGATCTGTAGACAGAAAGGTCGAGTGATTTGATTCAGCTCACAGAAGGAGTCAGAGTTAGTACACTCCGAGAGCCTATAGCTCTCAGACCTGTGCTTACTCCATTGGCCCCTGGTGCCTCTCACTCTACTGAGCTGCCAAAGACCATGCTTCTGTCCAGCAGGAAACAAGCTTAGAGGAACCCCAATGACATCAGCCGCTCACAGCTACAAATCGGTCTCAGAATATTCACAAACATGTAAAGGCCTGAGTCCATCCATTGCCAAAGGCCTGTCTGGAGACATCAGGCAGTGAACAATGAATGATCTGGAATGTTTAGAGAACAGTGACAGACTTCCACCACCAGCACTCACATTACACTTCCAATGCTATTTTCACATGGGAAAGGGCAAGAAATAAGGGAATCCTTCATATTTTTAGGTCTCTACAATCAGAGCGCAGACCCCTCTCTTGCACTAAAGGAAGATCATTGTTCACTGCCGCCTATAGAAATATCTTTATATTCTTTGTAAGCTGTGACCAGCCAATGGGAATCTCACATAAGCAATCTGTTCACACATGCCTATAGTGCCTGCTCCCATTGAAGTCAATGTCAAAAACTTCCATCCCTATGTGAGTAAAATTAGGACCATCACTCCTGGGTTTCCAAATTGTCCACAAGAAATATTGTAACTAACTTTGCTTATTTGCAACTCATTTTCGTCAACTACAACTGACACTTGAGGTTAGAGAATATTTAACTATCTGGAAAACTTTCTGCAGCTTTGAACTAATGGAAGAGAAAAAATATTGGATAAAAATTAAATTTCAAATCAAAGGTCCTTTCTCTGTAATGACCAATAACTTTAGAACAATTGAATATTTTCCCAGCTCCTGTGATACTTATATTGCCCACACGATCAAGGTGTCTGAGCAGCTTTGCAAAAACATTCTTTGTTTCTTTTTACAGATGGTCAGGAAATGCATTTTATTTTCCATGAACCCCTCACCTGCCATTTATTGCTTTCAGAATAAATATAGCAACATTCAGGCCGAACTAGTTCTCCCAACCAAATTTATAGGAGAGTTATAGGTGGGTTTGAAACCACAACTATGGAAGATGAAATGGCCAAAACTCCCTTTGCCTTCAGTGGGACCAGGATTTTACTCAGAAAGAGTCTACTGTTTCCCTACAATTAGACATAATCTTTAACCAAAACCCTAAATCTAAATGGTGAAATTTAGGGTTTAAATCTGGGTTTGAATTTTGAAGTTTGAACTCATCTCATTCACAATTTCCATTCCTTAAGTATTGTTTGAGGTTATCAACATTAAATCTTTCCTTTGTTTCTATATTGTACATAGTGGAAATATGCTCCAAATTCAGAGCGCTCCTGTCTCCTAGATGGTTCAGGCTGCACACCCAATAATACACCATATGAACTGAAAAAAGTGCTCTGAAGTGACTTGAGCACACTCAGGGTTGGGGCTGCTTGCTAATTCAGATGGCAGAACCTTCCGTTCATATTGAGTACTATCACATTCTAAGTGTATGCTAGATGTCTGTGACTATTACCTCCACAATATAGCTTGATTTTAACCTACAGTGATGGTGATAGCATGCTTCTTTAAAGATACCATACTACTGTTACCGAAGAACCCCAGCACTGCTAGTGTAAATTTGTGCAAGAGCTGTTAGGTTGCATATGATGATAACTGCTACAGCTTTGCAAATGAACAGTATTAAACTGGCTCCTGCATATATGAGCCTGGATTTACCTTCTGCAAGATAGATGAGATAAGTGTCTGACTATATTTTCCAATTAATAATGTGTTCTACGCAGCTTTTTATACTACCCTATATTCCTATTGTCCTATACTTGTAGCACTTTTGTGCATCTCTGGACTGATATCATCTGCTACCTAAAACACCAGGGCTTTCTCACACCATATCTGATTGCTATGGTTACATGTGTCTGCAACGTTTAGGGTCTCCAAGGAATGTAAAAGCTTTAACCACATCTAGGCAAACACAGCATTTTCTCATCCAGAGCTTCTGTACTCACTAAAGCCACATTTGCTGACCGCTGTTCTCATCACAAACTCACCTAGCATTAGTGAGATGCTAGGATGTTTTTATACTGCTCTGTAGGAAAATAGTTTTCAGTGCATATTTTCACCCTATGCATTTTTTTATATACACACTATAGGGGAGGACATAGCCCTATGAAACGGCATAATTAAAACATAATGGGTAAGCATTTTAGGAAAGAGGATGTCTGTCATCACATTTATTATCCAAAATGGACATTATTTCATTCTGCAATGAGGTTTATTTAGCAAATATAGGATCTGCAGCGGCGACATACAGCAACTGTGCAGCTATCAAATAATCGATCATGAGGCCTTCACACATTTCCTGTTAAAAGCTCACAGTGTATTCAAATTGCTCCATTTTGCTCAATGGAAAGTGGAAAGTGTTAGCCATGGGAGATTATACAAAGCCAAATCACTCACTCCATGCCAAGGCCACTAGACAGGCTTGGAACAGTGATACCATATCGAGGATAAGGGGAAAAGAAGAATTGTCCTCCAGCAGACCGCAGAGCACGCATACGTGGATATGGCAGACTGTCCCGGAGCCACTGGCCTTGCCTGTGTGCCTCTCGACCCTCACCTGCCCACACCGTTGATGAAGTGAGGAGCAGCAGGTCTCACACAAAGCCCTTCTCCATGGCATACAAGAGGTTGCAAAGGCTCTGCACTGGATTCAAGGAACCCTCAACTCCTTGCTCACACAGAACCATCCTGCCAGCTCCGCACTCAGGTTCCACTGCACTTAGGTAGTGTCAGGTGCAAAGAAAATCACAGCTGTCAAAGATCACAACAAGACAATTCAGGTTCTTCCCTTTTCAGATTCCTTCTATTTCCTCTTTCCTTAAACTGCTGGGCTTGCACCAGATGACAAAGATTTCTTGTGTTTAGCACTTAAAGAACAAGATACAGCAGGTCAAACAGCCTCTGGATTAAAATATGAGCTGCTGGCTAAAGTAACCACCATAGGGCTTCAGGATTAAAAAGCCATAGCAGTTCTTCCAAGACAGCCCTTCTCCCTCAGTGACAGCCATATAATGCTGAAACACTGTGTGATTAATCAGAGGATGTACTGATAACGTCTTAACCTGGGGTGAGATCTTTCCGTTCTGGGTGGCGTTTACAGTTAACCATGTGGCCTGATTGTCTCTTCCTGGTTGGACAGCTCTAGTGTGGCACTCTGAAATGGACCCATTGGGCCGAAGAACTCTCTTCTCGCAGCCCTGCCCCAACAAATGGAACTCTCCCCTTTCATAACAGTCAGGGGAGTCCAGCCAAGCAGGCAATCTGGGCAATAGAGATGGGTTGAGAGGTGTAATCCCCACTCCAACATGAAAATACTTTTAGAAGCCTAGAAGCAAGATGATGCCATGACAGAGTTGGTGATAAAGGAGGAGTTGGGACTCCTGCATTGAAGGATGCAACTTACAGGAGATACAAGCTCATTTATATGGACTCTCAGACCTTTGCTCCGCTATCGCTAGAGCCGGTCAGGAAACAATTTTTGTATTTGCAAAAAATTGAGGAAGGTACAAGGGTTTTTGGTTTTATCCACAATTTTCTTCCAAAGTTTTTTGAATTTCTCTTGAGAAATTGAAACATTTTGTTTTTCAGCTGAAATGTTTTGGTTTTCATTTGCCAAGACTTTTGGGGAGTTAGGATTTTGTTAGGACCCCTCCAAAAATGTTGCCAAAGGCAGACACACCGTGTGGAAACATCCGTTTTGATGAAAAAGCCATTTTTCATTAAAAAAAACAAAGAAAGAACCCCAGCCTTTTGAATGAAAAACATGACCAGCTCTATCCATCCCTCCCAAGTGTTGGAACATTTTTTTGTTTGGCTTTACACACTGAATTTGAGACCTTGTCCCACCTCCAAAGCCTAGAAGTCAGCAGTTTCTGCTAGGTAAATCATTTAATTGCTGTGGGAATCTAAAGAGCATAATCTTTCTATTCCCCTAAAAATAAGGAGGAAATCTGATGCACAATGAATTAAAAATAGTCAACAACTCTTCAACCATCCAAAGTGCAAGATACTGTACTTAGTGCAAGATACTGTATGTACACATAGTAAGAGATAGTCTCTGCTCCAAAGAGTAACATCTACAGACAAAAGAAAAGATTACTAGTGCCATTTTACAGATGAGGAATTGGGGGTCAGAAAGATTACGTGACTGTCCCAAGGTTGTACAGGAAGTCTGTAGCATAGCTGGGAACATCTGAGTCCCAATCCAGTACCTGACCACATGACCAATTGCCCCTCTTCTACTGAAGATCTGGCTCATAGATGACATCAGATTTGAGCTTTTGTTCTGGACACTGACCACAGGAAGTCTAACATCCATTCATTTTTAAATTATCTATGGGCATGGGGATAATTCAAAACATCTACTTAATAAATTAAGCAATACCATTCTTATCTGATGTAAATCAGCAAAGCTCATTTACACAAACTAAGGTTTTTGCAGCATATGATTTTTTTCTCCTTTTTTAAAAAGAAGCTATAGGAGAACTAATACATCAGTTACTTATAGAATAACAGAATTGGTACCATTTCTGCTTTGAAGTGGTTTATGATTTTGTTTTGAAATATTTTGTGTACAAATGCAACACAGTGGGACACGTGCATGTTACATGTTACACATACATGCAATTTTTTTCTTAGCTCACCACAAATTATTGTGACAAACTAGATGTTAGTCCTTTCTAAATTAATCCTATTTGAATTGCATCAGTGTCATCCTCACTATACACCAGTACCATTAGGCTATAAAATTTATGAGCATTCAGAATTAATCCATAAATATATACTAATTCACATTGACCTTTTTTCAAGCTGAGGCCTTTTTAGCACTCACAATAGATTTAACATTGCCCTACCGAATGTTATTACAAAGCAGTCAATGGTTGTCCGTAATTACATAATGCAAATGACATTTGCTTTTTTGTTTGAGCTTATTCCCTCAGATGTTTCCTGCTTTTATCACACTCTTCACACATCTGTGTCCCTGAAATGGCACTGTAAACTCCTCCTCTTTTGGTCCCCAAGTTCCTCTTTCTGTCTTCTCTGACTGTCATACAGACAGAGCTAGCAGTTTGGACTAACGCTGCTATGACATATCCCTCTGAAATCGGTTATGTTGCCAGCTGGTAGGAACAGGTGTACACTGATTTTACCATCAAATGGCAACACACATTTGGCTCCTGACCAATGCACAGGCATGAAAAACCTGTTCTCTTATAATTCTTTTTGATTGATGGACTGTTCTTTGACACAGCATCCAATGACTGTTTCAATTCCTGGATTGGTTTGAGTTGTTTAGAATTATTCAACAAAAGTCTCCAAAAGCTTCCCGTTAAGGAAGCTGAATTGTTCATTTTTTTCTCCCTTTTTTGATCAAATTAAAATAAAATATAACTTCAGCTGAGAAAATGCATTAACTTCCAGCTGTCCTGAAATACACACACAATTAATATCTACCTTTTAGAAGCTAATCTGCGAAAAATATGAAGTCCCATTTAGAAATTTCCCCTTAAAAAGGCAAAGCCTAAGATTACATTAATGTCATGCTCCACCATCTGATACTCTTATATATATATTTTTTACAGAAAAATCAACATCTAACATATCTATCTGTAGCTGCATGTGGGTATGTTTACTAGCCTTATTAGTGAAAACACAACACAGGTAAATGATATGTTGATCCACTACAGTTTGCTAATTGATCTTCCAAATGTCACTAACACACAGCTACATTTCAATGTACGGGAGCTCAGTTCTGCCCTAAGTTACCATCTTTGGGGCAGGCACAGTCTTTTTGTTTTGTGTTTGTATAGTGCCTAGCACAATGGGTCCTGGTCCATGACTACGTCTCCTAAGCAACTTCTCCACTAATAATAATAAGAGTGAAACTTCCATTTAAGTCAATTTTCCAATATTTTGAAGTCAATGGGAGCTGTCCATGTATCTATCTGATCGCATAATATGGCCTGTGACCTGTACTTTTATTCATATTAAAAAGCTACACTTCCTTCATAGGACAGAGATATTATCCTGTTATTGTGTCCCACAATAAACACTAGACAAAAAAGCACACTTCTTTTTTTTGCCAACTGATCTGAAGGTTAACTGCTGCAAGTCACGAGTAAGATAATCAAGCTAGTAAGATAATGTTGTTATAGTGCAACATAAGCTGAAAAGTGGTGGCATAAAAGGGAATTAATACACACGCACAGCAGCTGTTCCTATTCTTACATTTCTCTTCCTATCAGGATCTTTTTTGTTCTTTTTATCCAGTTGTATTTTTAAAAGTAAAACTTCCCATGGAATCCTTAAAATAATTCTCAAAAAGCAAGGCTGAAAAAGAATGTATTCATTTCAACCACTATAAATTAAACTTCATAAAGGACATTCATATTAAAGGGTGTGTTTGCGTGTATTTAAGCTGCTGTACTGATATGCAGTATAATGAGGCTGGTGCCATGGTAACTACTGTGTTGTTGTTTTTTACTTCAACTGCAGCCTTACAGTAGTGTGAAAACCTATCCTCCTGCTTGTTTTGTGCAATATATTAAGACTTTGGTCCAAAAAACGCACTGAATTAGGTTCTTTTCGCCCATGCTGACTTGACAGGTATATATTGTGGATACAGTACAGTACAGTTCATTTGAAAAATCTGCAAAATCTTGGCTCAACATACACATCTCTACAATAGCCTAATTTGAGATCATTTATTCCTTTTTTTTAAGCATATGGCATTAAAGATTATGCATCTTTGAACGCAGGTGCTGCTCTGAAGCAACCTACAATGGACAAACATCTACATACAAAAAGGAAATATATATATACTAATGCCACAAAGAAGATTTTTCCCCCTAATTAGCTAATTAGGATGCAATACTGGTTATTTTAAGATTTATAAAGGAGTTCTTTACATAACAGAGTGGCTGTTTTGTGCAGCTCATATGATAAAATTCTCACCAGTCTTAAAATGACAGATGTAATATTACCTTTAATAAGTGTCTACCGATGCATGCAAATTGAATTAAATAGTGGGAGTACAAATTTGTCCGATAATTAAGATAAAAATTCATGTCAGCTTAAACCCTGGTGTGTATTAGTAACCCTGTATACTTCTTTTTTTCTCTGTTCTCTACCAATTATTTTAAGTGTCGAATTCTTGATTACTGTAATATGCAGGCTTAAAAGAAGTTTTAAAAAAAGACCTATGGAGATTATTAAACAAACAATAGACTTCTTTTAAAAGCATCTTCAATATGAGCAAATTATTTTGAGCATTTGAAAAATCAGATAGCCTTACAAGTTGTTCCAAGCTCCAAATACCATTCATTTAATCATTTCTAACATATTTTAAATATAGATATATGTATGCAGTAATAAGCAGATGTGCTAGCCATGCTTTAGACTCATAAGAGTTTCCACTGTGATTTTTAGTCTTTAAAAGTTGCATTTTAAGCTATAAAGAATGAAGAAAGTTGGAGTTGGAAACTGACAATATCATTACTTAAGGAGCTTTTAATCACTGTAGACAAATCATTCTATAGCAAACATAGTTTTGTATCTAATTTTTTGTTTGTTTGGTGGTGGTGGTGGTGGTTGTTTCGTGACTAAAGGACTCAAGTTTAAAAGTAAGATGTGGCCCAGTGTACATTTTACAGATGGGACAAAAATGGAACTTTGTTTCTGAACTCCTCTGATTTTGTTATTTGGACAAGTAGAGGCAGAACCAGATGTGAAATTCCCATATCCCACTCCATGTCTACGGTTCAGGTTCTAGGTTAGGTCCAGAACTGAAAAAAGAACCTATTTTCCAATTCAGATGCAGAAGAAATATTACAAGAAGAGTCTCCATCATGACATTTGACTCAAGTTGGTGGAAGTCTCATGAAATCAGCTAATCTTCCAAGAGTTCCAACATTTGGGGCTGAAATATAACAAGAACAGTTTACAAGATTTGTTCACTGTTCAGCTGAAATCTTAGCACTGGTTGAGTCTTGAATGCAGACCCTCAATCCTAAATCCATATGATTTATTTACAGTGCCTTGGATTAATTCTTTAGTGTGGAGTGATAGGGGATTGTACTTTTGGGGTGGTTGGGGTGGTTTCAGTCTCAGAATACACAATATACAACCACAGATGTATTATTTTCAACTCTTTAACGGAAGTGTCAGTTATCCACAATATTTGTTAGTCATTGAAGTTAAATAGGTGTTAAAAACAAACGAACAAAAAATTAAAAGTATTAAAAAGTCTGACTGAGATCCCTTCCCTGCTCATTTGCTCAACTTTCACTCTCTTGTCATTATTTGTCTAGTTCTCCGGTTATCATAGCAATTTCCAGGCTAGACAGGATAGGGATTTCTAAAGAAGAAAAAAAGATCTTAATAAACCAAACAAACCAAAAACCAAAATAAATAAATAAAATAAATAAATATAGACAATAAAAATACTTGTTTATTATATAACAAAAATATCCATCCCACTTTATGCATACCTTTATTAATAGTAAATAATAATAATAGTTATTACTATTATTTATTTTTATTGCAACAGATCATGGAAGCCCCAGTCACGGACTCAGACTGACGTGCTACATGATGCACAACTATAGAACAAAGTCTGTGGCAAACTCCCAAAAATACAAATAATGAAATAAACGGACTCCAGCAATTATCTGCAGATAACACAACCCCAGCAGCATTAGGGAAGTATATAAAACTATGCTTTAATAAACCGAGTCACAGTCATCACGATAGAGAAACGAAAAATGGAACATTCTCCCTTTTCTTCCTTTGCATATCCCCTTTAAATAGGGAGTGAAGAAATACACTTTCCTTCTACTTAAATTCAGAAATGTTCACAGGGATTTAATTATATTTTTTTAACTCAAGCATCTTCCAAATCTTCAATTTTCAGTTCCAAAGGTTAATACTTATTATTATTTTATATTATATTATATAAATTCACGTTGATTTTGCCAAAATCAATTTGTTGATAAAACCAAACCAAACCAAACCAAACCAAACCAAACCAAACAAACTCTTAAAATTCTGAACAGGTCAAAACATTTCATTCTGACATTTTCAAAATGACACATTGACTTTGATCCAAAATCATTTTTTCATTTTGAAATTTCCTTCAATTTGATTTTTTTTTTAAATTAAAAAACATAAAAAAAAATCCAAATCCAAACTCAAAATTAAAACATTTCATTTGACCCAAAATGACTGCCCCCCTCCCCGCTCCATTTTTTTGATTTTCTGAAAATTTTGAAAAATTATGTTTTCAGGTCGACCCAGCATGAATTTTTTTCTTCATTTATTTTTAATTACCATTCAACCGAAAAATCCATTGTTTGCACAGTTCTAATTATGAGGCTTTCAGATACTATGGTAATGGGGACCATATAAGTACATAAGGAGGATAGATGCCATGAAAGCATGTGTATGTGCACATGCAAATTAAGACACACACAAGGGGTAATCTTTGTTTAAATCAATGCATGTTAATAACAATGCACACCTTCGTTATAACACCACACTTGGCAAGCATTTTAGGCATTATAAAGAGTTACACTGTGTAATAATTGTGATTACAGAGCTGAATGGATTTAAGAGCCAAGAGTGGCCTCACAGAGAGAATATTATAATACAGAGCCTATCATTAACCATCCCACCCTTTTCCTGCTACACCCCAGCTAGTCAGTCATTACATCATTAGTGGACGGTGGAAGGCCAGAGCTGTGTTTGGCAGCACGCATTAATACCCTCTCACATCTTAATCCTCACATTTTTTATAGCAAAGGCAAAATTTAGGCCTGGCAGAAATTAGCTTGATTGCGCTGAAGTCAACAAGGTTGAAACTTGCTTATGCCCCAGGGTGACTACGGCTTCAAGATTTTATAACTGATATATGACAAACATACCCCTTGCTCAGATGCCTTCTCCCTTCGATCAAGAGGGAGCGATGAAAGGCATGAAGGCAAAATTAGTCTCAGAATCGTTTCAAGGCAAGGCGCAGATTTGTCCCTGGTAAGTGGATATGAGGAGAGAGGCAGGGTGGGGTTTGTAGCTCACTGAAATCTCAAGGTTTGCTTCATCCCTGGGAATTTGGGATGAGTTTCAGGCTCAACAGCTCAAACCTAACATGGACGAAATCAGAGAACACGACACCTGCTAGTTATCCCTTTGTAATATGACAGTCCGCACTTTGGGTTTTGGGTGGGAAGTTGAACCCAGGGCCAGGATATTTCCTTTTTAACTGATCCAGTTGTTCCTGGAACTGGATGATTCAGTCACCGTAATCATATAATGGAACCTTTCAGCTCTTGGCCACCAGTGCAAAGCTACGCCAGGCAGTTAGAGACCGCAATTTGCTACCAACCTATGACTGTTCCAAAGGCCCATAGGAAATGATTTGGTGACCTCAAGCTAGTTCCTAGTAGGCAGATATCTGTATCACAAAAAGCCAGCGCCACAAATGGTAATCTCAGCAGATGGCACAGATCCTAGCCTTGTCCTTGTGGAGAAGGGGCCAGATCACCACCGTAACCCTACTTCTGCACCAGCGCACAGCATCTTCTGGGCATAGGAGTTCATGCAGCACTTTTTTAAAGAGGACACAGAGACCACTCCTATGGGACAGCTCAGCCCTCTGGTGCAGGGGCTACAGTTGATAAGGCTCCAGGAGCTCTAATTTTTTCTCTGTAGGACATTTTTAGATACTTGTTGTGAAGTACACTTTAGAATAATGAGCTGTGTGATGCACAGGGAAAAGCACAGAAAACATATTTCAAAAGCTGTCTCTTTCTCCTTTCACACAGGCGTAAATTAGGAGCGATGCTACCGAGACCAACAGACTAAATGCACCTTTGACATAACTTGGTGCAACTCACATTCACTTCAGTGAGGATGAATTTATCCCATCTACTGCAGACACTACTAATGTTTTTACTAACATTACTAATGAATGTTTCTTACAGATTGGCATGCGAGGGTGTGTTCTCTATAATCCTTAATAACGAGGCCCAAAAACCGAGTTTCTGCCTGGGATCAGTTTAACATCTAAAGTTCTTGCCTTTGCAGGGTTCCTTACTATTTGTTAAAAAATGTTGTATGGTTCGTATGTTGATATTCACAGCTATTCAGAACTATAAATGACTATTTAGTCTGCAGCCTATTATAAAGGTACAAACTATATCACAAATGAGGGTACATGGGGAAAATGGCTAACTGTGGTCTTTAATTTGTCAATAATGATTTTAGACCATGACCCTTAATAGGACACTGTCACTTGGGCTGTGATTTATGCCTTGTGTGATGACATCAGTACCAATACTGCTGATAAAAGAACACTTATATTGAAGCAAACAGGATGATGAATGGAGTACAAGTCTACTTACTCATCTCATTACTGGCTCTTCTGTTCACCACAGAGCTAATGTAGCGAGTCATTGTCTGCCTTGGGAGTATTTTGCAGGTTGAATTTAATGGCACGTGTGTATGATATGTACTACACCACAAGGGTTTGAAATGGCAAGATCATAGATTTTAAATATAGGGATGTGGGTAGGGTACATATTAAAGAGAAAATAACTATTTTAAGTCAAATGGTAAACAGAAAACAGCATGATAACACTTTCCCTCTATTTTTCCAGAATTTCCAAGGTTTAGGAATGAATCTGATGCCACAACAAACTAAAATAATGTATCCATGCGCACACACATACCTAGCAAATACCAACAGTTATTGATATGCATGCACATGCTTTTATAGGTGTAACTGAGAACTTTAAAATTAAATTGTCATTTGCAATGCAGACATATTTAAAATATACATGCCTTAAGGTACGTTTTCATTAGCAAACAGTTGCTGAAGCCCCCTTGAAGGAAATATAAATGTTAACATTATCCTTAATCAGATATTTTTCTTAAAGTATAAATACTGTGACTTCTTCATGAAAGAGTCTTTCAGTGTAACGAGGGGAATAAAGTCCCCTAGGACTCTTCAAAGCATGTGTATGTCGCCAATAATTCTGCTAGCCCCTGAGTGCTAGTGACTTTGCATGTAGAGAAGGGAGGTAAATGCAGTTTTATTAGTGCAGTTTTATTGCTGTGGCCAGCTGCACTCTTTTCTCTATAAAAGGTAATTACTTCCAATAGTAACAAGCTAATTGATTGCTAATTAAATCAATTGGCACACTAACCGCTGTCAGAAAGTGACAGATTAGCTGGTCACATGACAGTGTGTTAGTAATGAAAAGTGGACATGGTCTGCGTGTGATTGACACACTAGATGAAAAGTGATTTGGGATCTCCTAGGTGGTCATGAAGAGGGCACGGAAAACATGATTGATTCAATGGTGACTGTCAGAGAGGAAATGATAATTGAATAGGATTCAGTGTCTGCCCTGGAACCTCACCACATGATGCTCCAAGTGTTTTCACATGTAAATAAGTTAGGTGTCGGTTTCTCACAAATGAAATGCAAGGTGGGGGAGGAAAAAATGTGGAACAGAAAGTGAAAGTGTGTGCCTTAAAGCAACAGTACTTATTTAGAAATTTAACTTTGTTCCTATTAAGCAGAAACAATGGTCCAAATCCTCAACTGTGTATGCAGATTTACCCCCAGCTGAGGACCTGGCTACACTGATTTACATCTGCTGAGGATCTATCCCACTGGGTTATTTCCTAGGGTTATGATTCACTTTTAGAGTTACTTTCTCCTTAAGAGGAAAAATCATCTTCCCTCCATGTCCTTAGTTTTGCAGACTTGCAAATGGTGTATAAAATAAAGGAAAAATGATCTCTTTATGCCTTAGCATTGTAGCACTGGAGTTTTTAAAACATAAAACTAGCAAATTCAGTTTAAAAAAGCTGTTTGGTTTGTTGAAAGTTAACAGCCCAAATCTAATATTTGACATGTAACTATTTCCAAACCTTGAAGTTACGACTTTCAGGGGGGAATTTAAGAAACGTATGCTAATATTATTATTGCTGGTGGATCTTCCAGTTGGATATACTGTGGTTGCCATTAAAAGATCAGCATTTTCCCACAGTTGCATTGAGAGACCACAGTTTTCCCCTATACTTAGAATAGGAAATAATCAGGGTTAGCAGTGGAATCTCTTGACAAAAGTTGACTTTTGCTGGTGACTATTGTAATGATAGATACATACCACTATTAACACAAGGATATTTTCATGTAAGTCATAGGCATTATTAAGCAGAAGGCATGCCAGGTCATCTGTGCAATACAGTCTTCTAAACATCCCATTTTGAAGAGATTTGGGTGCCACTAAAGATAAGTCAGATAGCTCTTTGACCAGTTAGATTGGTTTTGTGCTTGGCAGTGCAAGATGCCCATCCCACTTCCCAGGACATTTACCTGTCTCAGAGCCTAGGTCAGTAGTGATCTTGAGGGATGTAGGAACATAATTTTTAAACACTATGTTTTTAAAATGGGACTTCTAGCCTGATTTTTCTCTCTTTCTCTCTCCTCCACTCTCAGTCAGTTTCTCCCAGAACTATCCAGACTTAAACCATCTTTAGAATTAGTGTCGTGGACATATGTACTTTTGCCTTGAATGCGAAAGGACAGAAGTCAGGGTAAATATGCACCCCTACCCAATACCATGACAACCTGTCGAGTCAGTGAGTACATTAGAAGACTGAGTGTAGAGAAACATGGGTTCACCATCTGGAGATTTCCTTTTGGGTTGCTGTTGGACAGGGGAATTAAAGGATCTTAGGTTATATTTCATTCTCCAGTGTTTGGATCAGGTTGTCAGCTGCCATAAATTGGTATAGCTTTACATTAGTCAATGGAGCTATGCCAATTTACACCAGTTGCTGGTCTGGCCATTTACATATAACTGATTCAGCTGCTCTGAAGCTGTAAGGATCTTGGCCTTCAAAAGAGTTAAAGGCAGGCCACATCTTAATTCCTCCACCTTCAACTACAGATAGTTCAGGCAACCTATTGATCCTTGTAATTTTCCTCTTCTTGCAACATACTATGGCGTATGATCCACTATGCGAGTACAAGCCCAATGCAAAGGATTAAGTGTCTCATTCATAAATACTGAAATCCATTTAATCTGATTCAGCCTGGCTTTTGTAGTTCATTAAACTTCTTCTTTAGACATATACAAGAGCAGGAATTATTCTATATGGTGATTTTTTAGGTTTAAAACCTCCAATATTTTAATCTGAGATTGGCTCAAAATGCAAGGTTGGCATCTGGATGCAAATGTTCCCTAAATTTGAGTTCATTCATATCTGACTGAAGCTATGGTTCAGGCCATTTTCTAACTTCAGTTCTTTGGGCCAAAAAGCCCCTCCTCCATGCACACAATACAGTAATATTTCACCAAAATTCATTAAATTGAGATCAGTTTTTTCTATATATTTATTTTCCTAAACCCTGTCAATGATATGAAATTTTATAGAAGTTACATTCTCCTTGTAGAATCAGTAGAACTGGTTGAATTATTCATGGATTATAATAATTACTGATAATAATTATTCATTGATAATAATTTCTCCAATGTAGACTTCTTTTCTGTTTGCGAATTATCCTTGTGTTTGATTTTCACAAATCTATTCTTTTACTCACAACTGTTCAATGAACAGTTTATGCAAATGAACTTCCAACATATGGGTTTCCTTCATTTCTCGTGTGTGCTTGGCCATATGGCGTTTTTTCCTGTTCCCTGATTGGACCAAACATTTTTAGAATAGAAGAATAACCAATAATGGATATGCAAGTAAGTGTATGTATCCATACAACAAATTATCATCTCTCAGACATTTCTGTGAACAAAAAGCAAATATGGGTGCTATGCATTTTCCCCAAAGAAGAAAAGGAACTCTATACCTGTCTTTCTGGTCTAGAAGGCACCTTGGTATTACCATTTTCAGGTCAAATTGATTTCTAAGCACCACAGATGTTAGTAATTATGATGAATTCCTGCTGAAATCTAGCTGTGCCAAAATCCTCCACCCTCTGCCACACACATCAATATTCTCCTGTGTTAAACATTGAGAGCACCTTTATTAGACCACACACTTCAGTCTTACATATCTCCCAACATATTGATGGCTAAAGCATGATACAGTGCCACTCAGGTTTGGCCCATCCATCCTGTCATAGATGGAGACCGAGGGGCAGATGGGCCACATTTGATTGGTGTTGCGACCTAACACATAGGGTCACAATGCCACCCAAGTATAGTCCGTTCAACCCTCCATAGATGGAGATGGGGAGACGGAGAGGTGGCTGAGTGGAACCTGGCGCTGTGACCCCATGCACCAGATCGCAATGACACTTGATTTGGGGACCCTCTTAAACAGGGGGTCTGGGCCAAATTTCCCCTTTTGCCTCCACCCCCAGGTGTCCCTCAATGTGGGAAATGTTCCCTTCAACTGGGAGAATGGATTTTGGAGGTCAAAGCAAGACAGTCCTGCAAAACCCAGGACTGTTGGGAGGTCTGTCGTTTCAAGTTGTATATTATCTTCTCTTTGTTTATAAGACAACGAGAGTTCTGTGGCACTTTAAATACATTTTCTGTATTACTGCATCTGAAGAAGAGAGCTAAGTCTCTTGAAAGCTTATGTCTGCAAATATTAAATTTGTTAGTCTTTAGAGTGCCACAGAACTCTCATTGTCTTTGCTGTATACAGACTAACACGGCTACCCCTCTGGATGAGCTCTTTGCTTATCCTCACCACACTCATCTCCATTTAAAATATATCTCCATTTAAAATATAGGCAAACTGAGGCTTAGAAAAATCTGGCAGTCTGAAATTAGCCACGTGAATCTAAAATAAAAGTTCCCAAGGATTCAAAATTCATGACTCAGTCCCTCTTCCCATCCAAAATCATTAAATTAGCTTACAGATCATGAGTTTTTAAAAAGGGAAGTTTGGTGTTCATTTGATTTGGCTTCTAGATTTTTAGTCATTAGGGTACACTCTGTTCATATTTTCAGAGGCTTTTCTCAATAACCATGAAAGCTAGAACTTTTTTTAAAAAAGTAGCTGAGATGCTCACAAAACGATTTGAGTCTAGGTGCTGGGGACTGAACACCAGATATTTCAAGACTGGTGATAAAATCACAGGAGTTGGCAATCCCCAATCCCCGGTCTCCATTAGGCAGAGCTGAGCTTCTGCTCTGGAGTGGCATTCCTCCCTTCCAATGAGATGTAGACTGGTAAGAGGAAGCCGGAGCAGGGTTTCCTCCCAGTCCTCAAGCCAGGCAGAGCTCTGGGACCAATTCCCTTCCCTGCCTGCCCAATAATCAATCGGGGCTTGTGAATGTAGGGCCAGGCCTTTCACACAGCAGCCATGTGCTTGTTAAGTGAGGGCTCCACAATGAGCAATCGCAGCTCTGATTGACTTCAAGACTCAGCACCTCTGAAAATAAGGACCTTGTTTATATACCTAGATATGGATTTATGCTCTTAAACGTCTTCTTCACCTTGTCCTGTTTTAGTCAAGGTTGGCAGCTCTTGTTTTTCATCTCTAAGCATTCCTGTAGAGTGCATCTTCCAAACTGACACTGATCTTTTTCATATCATCCTTCAGTGTCTCAAACTGTCTTTTTCTGGGCCTTCCTCAGGATCTTTGTCCTGTGACTACTAGATCTTGTGCTCTCTGGCTAGCATATCCCATGTCTCATTATCTGACCTCCCCCAGTCATCTCAGTTGATAGCCCCAACCATGGAAAAGCAGAAAGAGTATCTGAATCATGGCTTGTATTGTTTCATTGCATAATAGCCTCTCAGCTGTCATCTTACCCAGCATCCACACGAGATTCAATTCTTAATGTAGGCACCAAATGTTGACCGTAATTATTTGACCAAAGTGTCACATGACTAATCTCTGTCATGGCTGCCATGTTACCTGATACTCAATTTCATACTTAAGCCCATCCTTCCCTGGCTAATACAATAGGTGTAATTTGTAAGACATTTACTCCATCCCTCAAGGTACACAATACATGCTACCTACTTTCACATTCCCAACAAACTGATTGGGAGAAACCCCCCACCTCAAAGTTTTATCATATCTCCTTAGTGGAAATTGATTACATTTTTCTGTATTCCATAACATGGCAGTTTACAAATACAATAAAACTAACTGTACTGATGCTTGGCTGAGTGATTTTCAAAGTTACAGAGCTATCTGAGCTATTCCCTTAATACCCTGAAATCAAACTCCAGATATGAAAGACATCTAAATAAATCAGAGCTGCTCAACTGCATATCATAGTCCTTTAGACTGTCAGTAGCTAAAACAGATTAGCTTTTAGATCAGGTAGTAGTATCTCTGTGTTTGGGCTCTGATCCAAAGCCTGTTGGAGTCAATGAGAGTATTTTCAGTGGGCTTTGGATTGGGCTATTGGAGCAGGAAGATAGGGGTTCTATCCCCACTTATGTCATGAAGCTTTGGTATCCTGCAGTATGAAAACTGTGACGTTCTAGATAAGCATAGATCTCGTGTATTTTTCAGGTGCTTAGTGTGTGCCTATGTGTGGTGGAGAATGAGGATTTAAAAAACATGAAATGAAATAATCCAAACAGCTTTTCCACTTTTTGTCAACTTAAAGAGCCTTTTTGGAATTAAATATTTGGGAGTGGTTGAGTTGTAGGTAAAAGACTCTCCAGGAGCTCACAGAATTAACACGCATTTCTAACTGTTCGTCTGTTGCATCTTCAATGCATGTTCCATCATGTTGCTTCATTCAGACTCTGTACTAATTTTCAAACAATATTTACAAGACAAAGGGTTTTGTTCAGGGGAGGAGGAAAGACTTTGGCGTGAGCTCAAAAAGCTCGCTTGCTGCTATAGGGCTAGTGGATGTTCAGTGTGCAACCTTCAAGTGTTCAATAGCTTTGGAGGGTGTAGTGATGTTTCATTGGCTACTGGATGCTTCTTGTTTACACCTGGCAGTCATTGGTTACAACAGGTAGTGAGGTATTTCAGATCTAAACATCTTTAACGAAGCGCCGTAAGAATCCAGTACTAACACACCCTCTGCTTTCATAGTCAGAGATCCAAGTTCACATGCTGAACTAAGCAATGGACCTGCACCTGCTAACACCACAGTGGATCTGGAAAGAAAGGAAAATAATGTGGAAAAAATGGTATCTAAGTGTATAGTTTTGAGGCACTACATTGGTGTTTAAGATGTGAATCCCTTTGCGTAGTTTTCCTTTCTATTGAGAGGAAAAAAAACCCACTACTGAGATGAGAGGATATGTCATGTTCCCAAGCTGTTTAGCAAAGGTCCTTCCTCTTGGGTTACTTCAAAACACTTCAAAAATGTATTTAAACCTCATGATGCCCTTTGTGAAATAGATATTGCAGATGGGTAAACTGAGGCACAGAAAGATTTTTATTTATTTTTTAATAGGCCTGATTTTTCAAAGGTTCTGCACCCGTAGCTCCCATTGACTTCAACTGGAGCTGTGAATACTCAGCACTTGTGAAAATTAGTTACTTGTTCAAGGTCAAACCGCAAGTCAGTGCAGAACCAGGAAAAGTAACCTGATCTTCTAATTCCCAGTCCTGCTCTTTGACCTCAAGACAAAGCTTGCTTCCTAAGGGCTTGTCTACATGGGGAAATTGAGCAGCATAACTTTAATGGAGTAATTATTCTGGACCAAAAGTCACTTTTATTCCAGAATAAATTCCAGAATTATTCCAGAATTTATTCCAAACAGGGAGCTATTCCACAATAGCTATAGCAGAATAGCTTATTCCGCTAAAGCTATTCCAGTCAATTTCCCCAGACCCTTAGTGGCCTCCCCTATATTTATGTGACTGTGCCATTGGCACAGTTACCTTCATGTTCACACAACTTAAAGGGCACAAGAAATTAGGTCCGGGTAGCTTTCATGACGGTGGGCAAGTCTTTGCACTGCATTTTCCCTGTCAGACAGACAAAACTTCACAACGAACAAGAGCATAAAAGTTGTGCAATTGTTTTCCCAGAAACTGAAGAAACTGTGTGTGTTGACAGGATGTAGACATAAGCTTAAAGGCAAGGGCCTTTTGAAGTAGCTTCTTTTACCCATACAGTTTGATCTGTCTTGTCCTGTGTACTGATCTGTATTTTGTGAATCAGACGTGGAGCAGGAGCAACACAAATAGCATCAGAGCTGGGAAATAAAAGAGTCAGAGCAAAAAATACAAAAATATTGTGGGCCAAGATCTTCGGTTGTTGTGAGTAGTTCCATTGACTTCAGAGTAGCTATGCCAATTTGTACGTCAGCTGAGGATCTAACCCAGTGATCCCCAAACTTTTTACATTGTGCCCCTCCTTGCCCTTGTCTGCGCCCTCCCTGGAAGCCGGGGTTGGGGCATGGCTGGGAGTGTGGCCACGGTCAGGGTCGGTGGCTGAGCTGGGGCTGTGGTCATGGCTGCATCTGGGGCTGGAAGCAGGGCTGCATCTGGAAGGAGAACAGCGGCCAGGAACCGAGGCTGGGAGCCAGGAGTTGAGGCTGGGGCAGAGCTAGGGACAGAGCGGGGCTGGGTGGCGCTCCCTCCCTGCCCCACCCGTGGGGTAGGCCTGGGCCCCACCATGCCCCCCCCAAAGTTCCTCCATGTCCCCCTAGGAGGGGCTGCCCCACAGTTTGGAGACCTCTATTCTAATTTATTGTCTTTCAGGGCTGCCTTAAGACAGTTCTGTACATATGTGTCCTCTTGGGGAAAAAAAGCCAACTATATGCCACAAAGGAGTCATTGTGTTCCCATTCTACTATCATTGCCTAGCTAGTTACTTCTACAGCCCTCATCACAATCATTCATGGGTTTTGTCCTCACAACACTCTTGAGAAGTAGAGAAGTACCATCCCCTTTGTAGAGTTGGGAACTGAAGCACAAGGTAGATTAAGTGATTTGCCCAAGGTCACGCAGGCAGTCTCTGATTGAGATGGGAATTGAACCTGCCTCTCTTAATGCTCATTCTAGTGCCTTATTCAATAGATCACACTTTCTATGATGCAATAAGATATTTAAATGGTGTCAAATGTTCAGCAACAACGTAGTGGTCAGTATGCTGACTTTTGTCAAAGTGATCGTGGGAATCTGGGTTATCGGCCTTAAACATGAAGTGTTAGCAATTAGCCAGGAGATTGCGAATTTGCCTCCTGAAGAGTAAAAGGGGCAGAGATTGCAACATGCTTTGTGTGCATTTGCAAGAGGTAGGCTCTGATTCTGGAGAAGCGGGCCCTATGTAATCACTGCCTTTAATTTTTGAAGTAATCAGTACAATTACCATTACTGTGACTTGCTATAGAAAATAACCTCAGACTGCTTCTCCATTCCTTAAAGACAGATAGAAAACGTAGGTATTTAGCAAAGCTGGTCTCGGTGACAGAATGTTTTTCCGATTTGTCGAAATCAAAACTTTTTGTGGCAATAGCTCAGTTTTGACAAAGTTGCAATGGAATCCAGGAATCCTGACTGCCAAAACCTCCCTGGTTTCCAGCCAGCTTGCCTGCCTGGCTCCATGGCAGCCCACCGAGTGTTGGGCAGCCAGCCTGGCAGACTGATGGGGACCCTAGACCCTGGAAACACTGATTCCCAAGCTCCAAACTCGCAGGGTACTTCATAGCTCACCTGGCAGACTGCTGCGGAGTGGGGCTCCCCCTCCCAAGCTTTCCAGGATCCCCGTTACCCTTCAGCCCATCACATGGTTTGACAGGGAACCAGGAGCCTGGAAACCTTAAGAGTGCCAGTTCACAAGTTCTGTGGCTCCTGCAGGGTCTGTGGCTCTGGGGCAACCTGCTACGCAGCTTGCCCCATTGCTGGGGCTCCATTCTCTTTCATGGAGGCTTTTGAAGTTTTAGTTTTCATTCAAAATTGGAGCAAAATCAAGTTGCAAAAAAGAAAAAAAAAATCAAAATATTAAAATATCGAAAGCCTCTGCAAAATGGAATTACCTTTCCTCCAGTAATTGGGAAATACACAGGTATATTCCAGTACTGCCTTGGTTTTTAGTATATCTATACAGCTATAGCTATAGACGTGGTTAGGCAGACTTATTTTTGATCACAGAATACCATATAATTTGCCTTCGACATTCAAGAAATGCTGAATCCAAATGGAAGGGAACAACAGCTTGAATGAATCTAAGCCAGTGAGGGGGTTCCTTGCCACAGAAATAAGTTTCAGGATAGATCTGGGGATCTGGGAGGGGGAGAAGAGGAGGGTCATATGCTATGATAAGAGTCAATCAAGGTCAGATAAGGCAGACAAGGGTCAAATTACATAGACGGTCTTAAAGGCAAGGACAACAGCCAATAGTTTCAAAATGACTAATGATTTAGGTGTCTTGTTTTTGCGGGGCCCAACTTTAAGCACCTAAAAGGAGTCTGATTTTTCAGAGACAGCTGAGCTGAACATCTATCTTTCGAAAAGCAGGTGTCACAAACGGATATCCAAACATTACTAATCACTTGTGAAAATCTTGGGCAATTAGTTTAACATTAATGTGGTGGACAAGTGGGACAGATCACTGAAGAGATTTGAAGGAAGAGGGTTGAGGTGGAAAGATGTGGAGAGGGTTGACGTGGGAGCTAGAGAAGAGTGGGACATTGTGGTGATAAAAAGAGTCAATGAGGGCATTGGGTGTAAGTCAGTGCACTGTTTGGCCCAGTATCTATATGGCAAAAACTAGGTGCCCAAATACCACATTGAGGGGCACAGTCTGAAAATCCAACTGGAACAGAATAGAAAATATAAATGTTAAAATGAACTTAAAAAGGCGTGGGGGGGAGGGGGGAGGGAACATTGAATCTGGCCATCCTTTCGGAGCAGCAAGAGAGAAAATGGTACTGGTTAGTGCCAGGCATGGGGTGAGCAGGTGCTACCCAGGCTTCACAAGTACAACTCAGTCCTGCCTTGCTGTACGCCTTGTGTTCATCAAGGACTGGACCTCTCTTGAGCCCAGCCCACCAGCTGCGCCAAATAGTGCTGAACTCGATGGTGGGTTTTCTACGACACAAACAAAGGCCTGCTAGAGGCTGTACTGACATAAACATTTCATTGGTGACCCAGGCCAGCTTTTAAACCGGCGGTTAAAGGCCAGTGGCATTAATCTCCAGTACTATTTGCTGCAGCTTTTTATGAAATATTTAACACATAAGGATTGGTGAGGGTATGGAGATACCTAGATGCCGTGTTTGTACTAGAAAGTCTGTCATTTTAGCCATGAAAGCTGGATGCAGGCAAATCCACTAATCCCCAAAAGAAAACCTGCACAAAACAGTTTATTGAGGGAAGGTGTTTTGGAAAGGGTTACACAGCTGGTAGAGACTGGAGGCTGTGTTACTGTGGACAGACGAGCTGGTGGATTGCACTTTCCAGGTGTCTAATGGCTTCTGTTTAACACATTAAACATTTTGAACTCAGGCTGCATTAGTACAGGAGCTGTAATACTGACATTGTGTACCTCAATGTAAAGATGAGAGAACTGAAAGGGCATGGACAGATTAAATACTAAGAGGATGAATTTTAACCAGTAGGTTTCCTACTAGGCATCCTAAATCCTTACTTTTGTTGCTTATGGATATACAGATGAGTGGCTACTAGCTGCTATATAGTTAACTCAATTCATCTAAGCTTTTTAAACCCTTGCACCTCATTTCATTTGCTGTTTAGAAATGGTCAAGTGCTAGAGAGGTATACTGAGTTAACTAATACCCACTTGTTTACAATTTAACTACATGTAGACAGGGAGAATTATACTCAGTAACATAGCAGCACCCTCCTGAAGTCTCACAAGAACTTTTCTTATGCTTGTGCTTATGCTATTACCTTGCATTTCTGTATTTCTAATATTTTTGTTTCTTATTTTTTTCTGCTGCTAAGATGTTTTTGTTTTCTTTATGGATTTTGTCTCATTGTTGGTGCTGTTAAGGTTTTCTTTTAGTCCTTCAAGATGTATGTGTAGAAAATCCAAGGGATAGTCACTTTCTGATATGACAGAGAGCTTGGTAATGATTGAAAACTGAAGACATCTGGCATTAGCGAGGGGGTCAGAGATTAGAATCTCATTACAGAGGAGGGTTATGAGAATTATTCTCTTGGACCTGACATTGGAGCCCCAAACTGTAATATTTATTATCCTTGTCTAATATTGGAGAATGATCAATAACATTTGCTTATTGGACATCTAAGGCAACTGAGATGTCAGCGCTCATAAGAGCTAATGAATCACACATTGAAGAAGTCCCATCTCCCCTATGAATATAATTAGGTATTTTACTAGCTGATCAATATTAAATGTAGAGGCTTAGTGGGGGTATAAAACACTGTACCGTTAGATCACTGTCATGAAACCCTGAGATTTTTTATTATTTTTATTTTATTATTTTATTTTATTTTATTATTTTATTATTTTTTTATTTATTTTTATTTTATTTTATTATTATTTATTTATTTATTTTGCCTTAGACAGCAGTCTACAGAGGTTGCAGATTTTATGAAATATGAATCTTTGACCAGGATTTTTATTTTATTTTTTTAGCTTTTGAAGAAATTATAGATTTTAAAAGTAGAATTGTTATGAATCTTCAGGATCCATCCTCAGCTTCCATTAGCCTTGGGCACACAGCCTGATAAACAAACAATCTCCTAGACACATGCATACGAACAGTGAGGAAGAAGACACAAAATCACTTTCTTCAAACTACCTTGGGCTGTTGCTGATGATGTGGCTTAATAAGAAGAGCGAAGATTTTCCTAACTAAGGACTATACCTTACTCAATAAAGCAAACGAGAGATGAATTTAGGTAGCAGGGAATAGTTATTTGCTGGAGGCAGAGTTATAAATCCTTTTTCACTTCAGATTTGATTTAGAGGCTTGTAAAAGTATTTTCCTTTTAGATATCCAAGTACATTCCTATACTAAAAAGAGAAAAATAAATCTTTATTTACTGCACCATCTTGCTCAGCTACATATATTCATCAACACCATCATCTTCCTCATCTTCCCTTTCTCCTGTTTCTCAGAGTCCATTGATAGATGAATGGTTTCTCCCAAGTCTTATCTGCTTCTTTTCTGTGCACGTATTAGCATTATAGTTGAAAGATAAGATTTAGTATCATGGTTACATAATCATTTAATAAGTAGAGCTTGGAGAACAAGAATAGAAGGAGAGACAGAGAAACAGAAATGCTAAAATATTGCTCTGAAAAAGGAACTGATGGAGCTGTTCATGAAGAATCAGCCTGGGAAATCTAAAGAATGACACAGACAGAAGACAGACGGGCTTTCTGAACATGGGCTGAACTGGTTCAGACAAATGGCAGGCAATTCCAAAAATGGAGGCAACTTAAATTCTCTCTTATAGGCCAGGTATTTTGCAACTTTCTAATTCCCTGACTTTTGGTATTCTTGACACCTCTCTTGGAACTGACCAGTTTCTTCTTGGAATGACACTGTGTTGTGAGTCTCCTTGATGGGTGTACATTTCTGAGAGAGTGCCTATGTCAAGCCACCAACAGTCAATATAAGCCTGTAACTTAAATATAAGAAAAGACAAGCTTGCTACACTGTTCCTGCTGTATATTATTATTTTTGAACATGGACACTACTATTACGTGTAGCATGGTAGCAAGCCTCAACAATCTATTAGAATTCTTTGAAGGGATCAAACAAACATGCGGACAAGGATGATCCAGTGGATATAGTGAACTTGGACTTTCAGAAAGTCTTTGACAAGATCATTCACCAAAGGCTCTTAAGCAAAGTAAGCAGTCATGGAATAAGAGCAAAGGTCCTTGCCTGGATCAGTAACTGGTTAAAAGACAGGAAACAAAGGGTAGGAATAAATGGTCATTTTCAGAATGGAGAGAGGGAAATAGCAGTCAGGATCTATACTGAGACCAGTGCTGTTTATAACTGATCTGGAAAAAAGTAAACAGTGAAGTGGCAAAATTTGTAGATGATACAAAATTACTCAAGATAGTTAAATCCAAAGCGGGCTGAGAAGAGGTACAAAGGAATCTCACAAAAATGGATGACTGTACAATCATGAAATTCAATGCTGATAAATGAAAAATAATGCACAGTGGAAAACATAATCCCAGCTATACAGACAAAATGAAACAGATCTTGCAGTCACTGTGGATAATTCTCTGAAACATCTGCTCAATGTGCAGCAACAGTTAAAAAACTAACAGAAAGTTAGGAATCATTAGGAAAGGGATAAATAAGACAGAAAAATCATAATGTCACTATATAAATCCATGGTACTCTCATACACCTTGAATATTGTGTACAATTCTGATTGCCCCATCTCAAACAAAAATATATATTAGACTTGTAAAAGGTACAGAGAAGGGCAACAAAACTGATGGGGGAATGGAACAGCTTCCATGTGAAGAAAGATTAAAAAGACTGGTACTTTTCAGAGATGATTAAGGGGGATTTTGATGGAGGTCTATAAAATCATGAATGGTGTAGAGAAAATGAATACAGAAGTGTTTATTTACCCTTTCACATAATACGAGAGCCAGCGGTCACCAAATGAAATTAAACAACAGCAGATTTAAAACAAACATAAGGAAGTCCTTCCTCACACAGTGCACAATCAACCTGTGGAACTCATTGCCAGGGGTTAGTGTGAAGGCCAAAAGTATAACTGGGTTCAAAAAAGAATTAGATAAGTTCACGGAAGATAGGTGCATCAATGGCTATTAGCAAAGATGAAGTGAGATGCAGTCCCCATGCTCTGGGTGTCCTAAGCCTCTAACTGCTGGAAGCTGGGATTGGACAATAGGGGATGGATCACTCTATAATTGCCCTATTCTGTTCATTCCCTATAAAGCATCTGGCACTGGCCACTGTCGGAAGACAAGATATAGGGCTAGATGGACCATTGGTCTGACCCAGCATGGCCATTCTTATGTTCTTATTAAGGTACTGGATCATGCAATTCCTTAGTCACATGAGTAGTGTTTACTCTCACTAGTAATCCCAGTGAAGAGTGTAACTGCATAAACAAGGATTATTCACATGACTAATGGTTTGCAAGATTGACCCACAGATTCAGAGTCACAACAATTTGGTTATGTTAAAACAGATATGAATAGAATCTCACATTTATATCCTCTTTCATCTTAAAGGATTCCAAAGCTCTAGCCATTGGCAAAATCCTCCTTTCCTCTCATTCAGAGTTTGTATCTTCACTACATATTACACTCATGCAACCCCGTCTCCTCTCCACTGATGTCCAGGGAGTCCAACAGAAGGACAAAACATGTAACATAGACAAGAGAGATTCACAATCCAAACATGAGATTTGCTATAGTACCCTGCCTTGCCGAGTATCCTCCCTTTAGCAGTGGCCATTGTTTGGGGATAATCGATAGAACGGCATAGGACAGTCATGCTGAACCCCTTCGTTGTTGCAACCTAGACTGCAGGCTCTTTGGGGCAGAGACTACTGTCTTAAATATGTTAGTATAGTGCCAAGCAATGGTATCACAATTCATAATTGGGGCCCTTAAGCACACCTGACAAATTATTATTTGTTACTATATTTTTTTTCAAATAAATAGAACATTTAATTAAAGTAATATTAATATAGTGATCAATCACCTTTAAATAGCATCATGATTAATCATGAGTATTAAGATAGCTGTGGGCCTGAGCCACAGACTATGGCTCTGGATCTGAGCTAACCCCAGGTTCAGGGGTGTTCAGGTCCTGGACTGTAGTTTGGGGCCCATTATAGAGAAAGGACCAGGCTGTGAAGTTCAACAGCAGAACTCAAACTTTCTTGGAGTTCAAGGGGATTCTGAAATGGGGTTCTCATTCATGTCCTCCCTAGCACTAACATTGTTCTGTCATTTATATTTATGTTTTCACTTGTCCCCAAAAGAGTAAAAGCATTTCCACTTGAAAACAACAAATAGTTACTGCTATTAAAAGACAAAAAATAAATAAACAATATGAGGCATAGAGCTATCCTACAACCCTATATCTATATCCTTAAAATAGAGAGGAAGCGTAGCCCTATGTAATAATCTTCCCATGTTTTTAAAATCTACCTATATATTTTGCAGTAGGCTTTAATTTTTCCTCTATCATTTGTAAACGTTCAAGGAATAGATTACTGGGTGAAAACCCTGTAAGTGCTGTCTCCGCTATTTGGTTTTTAAAAGCTTGGGCCCAGAGGTAATGTCTGTTAGCAAATTAAATCAATAACTCCTTATGTATGTTTGGTGATAGTAAGAGTTGGGCCAAATCCTGGTTCTATTTTTATGCAGCTAGAACAAAAACTAAATTACTAGCTTCCGTAAGGGTTTTGAATAAGGAAAGAGTAAAGGATTTGGCCAAAACTGCAGTTCTAGGCAGTATATAGAAAATTTTAAGTCAGGTGTCTGGCCCTGCCTTTCTTATAAGTAGGCTTTGGCATAAAGTGGAATTCATGTCAGGCATAATCCTGGAGTCTTTTTTCAAACAAAGCTCCTTCTGGCTTCAGGGGGAATTTTGCCTGAGCAGGGCCTTTCAGGATTCAGGTCCTATGCTTGTCATCTTTTAAGTTTAATGTGCGATATAGTTTACTCTCCAGCTTACCATGGCTTTTGTTGCTCGTTACACACATTCAGTGCATCTCCATGACAATTCAATGAAAAAACCAAAGAACTAAACCTTATCAGTTATTTAAGCCAATACCTTGCACTACCCTGAAGAGAGATATTTTGATGATACAGTATTCATTACTAAAACGCTATAGCATAATAAAATTAATTCAGTGTTGTGCACTTATCTATTAGACACATTACTACAGAAATATAAAAATGTTAATTATTCATTATCATCTTCCTGATTATTTGTTGTGGTTGATAATTACATTGAATGTATTTTATATCAGTAATAACCTTCTGTCTACATTTACAACATAGCATATCTGGAGGGCTTGTCAAGCTTCTCCCAAAGCCTTTTCTTTATTAAGACACAGACCTCAGGAGTACATAACCTTTATGTTGAAGGCTGATTTTCCTTTTTCATATACAGAGCAAATATTATAGATTAATTAATCCAGAGTGATTATAATTTAATCACCCTTCTTCTGTGCTCACCAGGGATTTTGCTATTATTCAGTGGCTCATTCATATTGTTGTGAAGAATAAACGCAATCATAAAATATTTGTGTGCTAATAATTCACATAATAAATAAACAAAACTCAATACCTGCAAGCAATAATCTTTATTTCACCTTTATTTTCAGAACCACTGTGTTCTTTCAAGCTCTTACTTCTTAAATATAAGTGTCTGTTTTATGTCTTTTGATATATGGTTTAGACTTCCAACTATATTGATGTACTATAAATTCTACAGTACTTTTCCAAACAATAATTGACTTGATTTTTATAAGATTGCTACAAACTTAAAGTGTTTAACCTGTGTATACCTGACCAAATGCTACTTGCCCAAACCTATTTTCATAAGGCAATAACTTTTTATTCATTCTGTTTATGTGTAGCCTACTTCACTTTATTTTATTGTCAGTGAAAATGACTACTTATTAATATATACAAACTAATGTTGTTAGAGAAGTTATTTCATTTCCTTTAAGTAGTAATTGGGCTATATTCCTATCACCATGGAAATCCTATTGGATCGTTTCCATCTCAAATACTAAAATCTCTCTGAAGGCTGAGTTCCCATCACACTTATTTTATGAGGAGGAAGAAAAAAATAAATAAAAGAAATGGAAATTTCTTTTCATGAGACCTTTGGACAAAATATAATTTGAAAGTGTGAATGAAATTACTGTTTGATCAAAATGAACATTTGAGCTACTTGGCCTTGAGACAACATTGTTTAATTAAAATGAAGTTTAATTTTTACTAAAAATTTTTTTTTTTTTTTTTTTTTTTTTTTGTGTGTGTGGAGAAACTAAGCTAATGTTTCATTAATGTTCTAGAAGGAAGTGAAAGTTACAAGAGTTACAGTCTTGACATCTCTCCTACCGAGGACTGGCCAGAAAATAAAAATTCCATTTCACCAACGAATTTGGGAAGTTTGGGCATTTGGTTTCATTCGACACTGGTATGACTGACACTCACCCAGAGCTTACAGTGCTCATCTGGGCTGTGTAAACCCAGGTTCAAGTCTTTACTTGGTGTGATTTGAAGCAGGCATTTGAATTTATGTCTCCAATGTCCCAGGTGAGTGCCCTAATCACCTGACTATTCTGGAAGGGATATCTCTCAAGCTCCCCTGTTGGAACTGTCCCACTTTGTATAGGAAATTAATTCATTGGGCCAAAGAGAGAGAGACTACATTTTGATAATCACGATGGATTTGGAAGACTGTGTTTCAAGTCCTTGCTCTTCCTGATTCAGAGAGAGGACTGGAACATGAGTCTTCCACATCCCATGTGAGTGCTCAATCCACTGAATTTATTGTGGGGTTGCACTATTTTGAGCACAAATTCCATCCTGGACCTTTTCGACAAAATTTGAAACTGATACATTTCTGCCAAAAGTTTCAGTTTCGATGAATCAGCATTTTCCAATGAAAAAACTTTTTCTCAAGAAATTCCTGATCAGCCCAAAGTCCAACTGGATCCACTAAGCCTCAGGAGTGTAGTACCTGGGCATTGAAAATGTGATGGTAATTCTACAGCAACATACAGTTAAACCATAATTTAGAAAGAAATTGATGGTTCTCCAAAAATGTCCAGATCCCAAATAGATGATCATTAAAAAGCCAAGAAATTTAGACTTAAGGTTAAACTATAAAAAACCCCAAATAAGGGATATTCATGGTTAAAGTTCTTTTGTGAGTTCAGCACGTGAAGACAAATCTATGGAGACTTTATATAATTTTATTATTATTATTATTAGATCTGGTTGAAAATTTTCTGATTGAAACAAAAATGATCACGGAAAGTGCTGTCTTACAAATTTAAAAAAAAAATTCTCCTCCCCCCGTTGCGGTGTTTTGTTTTTTGCGGGTTTTTTTCCCCCAAAAATCTTTTCTGCTTTTAGGGAGAGAATCCCAGGAAAATTAAAATATTTTCCATCAGAAACCCCCCCTCCCTCCCCCCCCTCAATTTTCTGACCTTCTCCAATTATTATTATTCTCAGAGTAAAGTTGTGGAAGGTTAGGTAAGCCCAGCTACAAAAGGCAAGGACTCAGTTGATTTCATCTTGGAGTCTACAGCAGAAGTTCACTCCTTTGAATGCCATGGGGAATGCTCTGTGGGTCTCGAACCTATGTTGTGGACTATTACTGCTTTAGTCTATTTGTTTTCTGTCAATGAATGGCTGTTTTCCCAACCTCCTGGACATTCCTGTATACAGACAGTCTTAATTCCCTTCCTTTCTTAAAGAGTCCATGGGCTTGAAACTCTTTTGTGCTGGGGGAGCTTAAAGAGTGTGGAAACAGCCCAATGTCAATAACCCTTGTGTAGGGGACCTTCCCGTCTGGCATTGAACTGCTGTAAAGGCTCTGTTCTGGCTCTGTTCCCAGCCCCTGGTGTAAGGAGCGTGCTGGGGATGAGATGGGACAGGGAGCAGCAGGTAAGGACTGAGTAAGAGGCATGATGGAAGCACTGGTCTATGGGTCAACAGGAAGACATGGGAAGCAGAGTGTAAATTAGAGAAGCCATAGCCTGGGGCCTACCTGGCCCTCAGCTGCCCCAGAATGTGAGAAGCACAGGGACAGTTTAAAGCTTAAAGCCCTGGTCTACACTTACCTGGAAATCTGGCAGCGTAGCTTGCGTAACTCCCGTCGACTGCTGTGCTTCCCTTTTGCACACCATCTTCACTGCACTGCACTGACGGGAACCGTGTTCCCATCGGTGCAACACTACTCCACTTGAGGGGGTGGATTTACTGCATCGACTTCCTGATCAATTGAGCGGGTCTACACTGTCAGCTCAATCGATCCAGAAAGATCGATCTGACGGTGGTGACTTTGCCGCCGTCAATATAGACATACCCAAAACTACTTTTACTCCTCTGTCCCTGCACAGGAATGGACTTACTGAGGTTTTGTCTATCTTTCAAGCCCCAGCATGTGTCTAGCAGCTCAGTGAGGCACTTACTTGGGGTGACTAGCTCCTCCCACCGCTGCAGTCACACTTTATTTTTAGCATGCTATCTCGATCAGAGCTAGCACAGGTATGTCGCCTCACACTGGGAATGACAGCCCCAGTCCAAGTGTAGACTCTCCCATTGATCCCCATTGTCTCCAGGGCTCTTTGTGTTCTCTCAGGTACCCATCAATCTAGTATATTAGTAGTAAAAGTTATGCTGACAAATGCTCCAGCCAGCTTAAATCACGTATGCCAGAGGCGTTGGATATCCCTAGGTCAGAAAGAAGCTAAGACAGGAAGATCAGAGGGTAATGTCAGTACAGGGAGAGGGTTATGTTGTTTGGGTGTTGTGTAGACAGAATTCCTTTGCAGGGGTGTGTATTAATTAATGGTGTGCTAAGCTTGGTGTGAGACTTGTATAGTAGGACTGGCTAGCAAACAAGAATTCCTTTTTGTGAAAAAAAACCCTTATGTTTCAGAATGTGTTTTTGCTCCACACTGGAACCTGTCGACATTTTTCACAAAAAAACGTGTGCATGCATGGGGGGGGGGGAGAAGTCAGAAATACTCCAGTATTGCCAGTAGTCTGGAAGTTAGAGCACTCACCTGGAATACAGGAGATCCTAAGTCAAGTTCCTACTGTAGCCAAGTGGGACTCAGGACTAGAACCTGAGTCACCTACATTCCAGGTGAGTGAACTAATTACTGGGCTATTGACAGGGTCTTGTTTGCTTTAGTTAAATTCCATCCTGGACGTAAGAAACCTTCCTAACAGAAGTTTCATTGAAACAGGGGTGTTTCTGCAAAAAGTGTTGATTTTGACAAATCAGAATTTTCCAATAAAGAATCTTTTGTCAAAAAATTCCCAGCTAGCTCCAATGTGTAGTGCACGTTAGCTGTGGATTTCCCTATTTGCCTTCGTTTTTAAGTTCTTTGAATTATCACTTAGCAATCCTGTTAGCTAAACACCACCTCTATTCCCCCCAAATCCCCCAATGCCTTCTTCCCCCATTCCCTCCAGCACCCTGGTCTGCTGCACCATTCCAGTTACTCAGCACTGGCAAGTCTTAAATGCAGACATCAGTCATCAACTGCAAGATCAGCATGGGAACTCAATACCTCAGCATCAATCTCTGCATTTACTGTGGCATTAATATCTTTCCACATTGGCTACCTTGTAGAGATCCAGACTGTAACACCCAAAGTTCCTAAATGATTATTATGTGTATTCCACTAACACCTACGGGCCTCAGCCAAGATTGGGCTAGGCTCTGGACAAACATGTAATAACAGACAGTCCTTACCCCAAAGAGCTTTCATTCTAAATAGACAGTACAGACACAAGGTGGGCAATAGGAAGTATTACCCCCTTTTGCAGATGGGAATTTGGATGCTCAGGGTGGATCTGCACAGCAGCTGGGAAAGTGCTTCCTCAGCACAGGTAGAGAGGTGCACGCTAGCTAGTGCGTCTCTGTCTACCTGTGCTGGAAATCAGCCTGCTAACTGCTGTGTAGATGTACCCACAGAGAGATTGAAGTGACTTACCCAAGGTCACACAGTAAGTCAATGGCAAAGCTAGGAACAGAACTCAAGTGCCCTGACTCCCAGCACCGTGTCTTAGGCACTACACCAAGCCACCTCCCCTGAGGTGTCTTGTGAAAAACACTCAATGAATTAAAGCCATCCTGGGCTTGAGTGGCAAAAGAAAAGAATCTGTGTGTGAAATGGGGAGTTGTAAAAATCTACTGCTGCTGAGAACACCTGGGCCAAAAAAAATCATGAGAAAAATGTGAGGCATGTCTAAACTGAGTAGCCTTGTAATTTTATTGCAGAAGTACTCATTGTTCCAAGCTCTTCCTACTGTTCTTCAACCACACGCATTGCTTCGTGCTCAATATTCAGATTGAAAGCTCTCTGTAGTAGATTTCTTTGTCTGCTGTGAAGTCCTAATCACACTTTTGGGTGCTATACTTAATTAATAGTCTTGCACAAAGTGTTCTGAGATGCTAAGTGACAAGGAACCAAGACTTGAGCTTTATCCTGTTTGAGAGATGCCACTTCCAGCAGCATAGGGCCCCCTAATGCACTGCTAGGGCATTGTTGCTGAGAGAACCTCTGACTCAGAGGGTGTTATTTTCTTAATCACCAGCATCACTGCCTGTAGCTTTCTTGTGTTTTCCCATCCTCACATTCCCCCAGTCCAACCTTCCTTAATTTATGAAGTATGACAAGATCACAGCTTGGGGTGATACGGCTGCAGGCAAAGTTGCACTGATACTTATCTGTTGGGTTTTTTTTTAAAACCGCTACCTTGAGAAATGTGAAGTAGGTGAACGTGTTACACAGCCCTGCACTTCAGGAACATAAAAGAAATGACGCCAACAGGGTATTTAAAAAGAGTGGTAAAGTGTACAAGTGCTGTACATGAGTACAAGTGGTGACCATTACAGAGCCTTTCATCTGAGGCTCCCAAAGCTCCTTACAAAGGTCAATTAGTTAAACCTCACAACTAGAGTTCTGTGGATCACCAAACCACAAGATTCTCACACCTTGCTGACTTGAAACTCAGTTTATCAGAAGCTTCTGTGAATTCCACAAGAGCTTTGACGGAAACCGGACTTAGTATTGCGGTTAAGCATTGAAATTATTTAAGCATGTCTGGGTTTGATATGAAACCAGATGAATGACCCTAGCATCCCAGTAAGGAGGGGTGGAAAACCACCATGGCTGGTGTTGGAGAAGAAATGCATAGAAGCAGATAATGCTGGGGATTGGAATTTGGTAAGATACTAACAATTTTAAATTATGCTTTGGTATATGCAAGAGTGGAAAGAAGCCATTCTCACGTGGATTTTCTTAACCTCTTTTTTTCCAAGTTTGCCTCCTACCCACTGACAGCATTGCATCACCAGTTTGGTTGTAAGGCATTCATTTAATTCTGAACAGACAAGAATATTTATAGGCCTATAACTGCAGATATTTTAAATCTTGATTAGTGTTTTCAGTCTCTTGGGATCTGTCATAAAATATTCCTTGGTCATGTACAGCTTATAAACATTGTTTTATACATAAGAATGCAGGCGCCTATTTTTTAGTTAAAATAATGATTTGGTTAGTCAGAATTTACAGTTGCTAATTACTCTACAAATGTCATAACCTGTCTGAATGCTAACCACTCAATAAAAGACATTCTGTTTTTAAAAAATCATGCTAATTAACACTGTATAATAGTAGTTGTGTAAGGCAAGGGTATTGTTAAATTAAAATATACTGAATGTATCTTGTTTAAAACAGTGTTCATTTCTCTTATAGTTCTTTCTTGTGATTGTTTGGAGTTTCTGTTTGATTGATGGGAAAACCTTCAGCTGATTCAGAAGTTTGGTTCAAAGTCTGGATGTTTAAACCAAATGGGCCCGCTTCTCACCTTACTTGCCCTGATGTGAGTCGGGAGTAACCTCTTGAAGTCAATGGAATTACACTGGTATAAATTAGAGGATTGGTAGGCCCAACATACATGAAAGAAAAGACCAGTCCTGTTCCTATTGAAGTCAATGGCAAAACTCTCATTGACTTCAATGGTGCAAGATTGTAAGTTAAATGAACCTTATTAAACTTCTTGGGCCAAATTCTCTACTGGCATGAATCCATTGTTGTCAATGGAGATATACCAGCAATGAATTTGGCTCCCTATCCCTCTACTGCACGATTGTGCAGAGGATAAAAGAACCAAGAGGCAATTAGTAAGTCATGCAGAAGAAAGGAGTGCAGTAAGCATGTGGCCAGGTCCTGTCATGGTCCACTAGAAAGAGAACCTGTTGCCAAACCTGTCTCAGGCTATAAAAAAAGGCTGAGTTTGGTTCAGTTTTGGGATAGCATTCCTTCAACATTCAGGCTCCTTTATTATTTTAAAACAAACTGGTTTGTGCATCCTAATTAATGGAGGTAGTGAGGCATAGTGGCTAGAACACTAGATTGGGGTTCAGGAAACCTGGGTTCTATTCCCAGTGGTACCACTCTTTGCTGGATGACTTTAAACAATTCACCTCACCTCCGGGTCTCAGTTTCCCCATCTGTAAAAATGGGGATAATGACATTGACTTCCTTTTCAAACACTTAGAGATCTAATGATTAAAAGTGCTATATAAGAGTTGGGTGTTATTACCTTATCATTAATCATAGCATGAGCCCAACTGGAGGTAGAGGGGAATTCCTTCACCACAGTATGAAGCTTTGGCAAAGAGTTCGCTACAGACTAACAGGCCTGAACTACTTTACATTGTTCTAGAACACAGAGAAAGTCATTTCTAGTAATTTTCATTCATAGGAATTCAGCAGGAAATGAGAAAGTATGAAATATGTCAAAACAATAGAACAAAGTGTGGATGATGTGCACTATTTTCAAGGCATTAACAATAATAAAAGAAGAAGAGGAAAGTGAAGAAAGAGCCAAAGTAACAAAGCAAATCCCTAACCTATATATTTACTTTAAAATCCTCAATCCACTTATTTCCTCTGGGCCATAAACCTCACACATTTGCAGAAATCCCAGAATTCATAGTACTAGATTCTTCCACTTTTAGCCACAGAGAATATACTCTATGCCAAGATAGTAACCTCCTTGAAACCAGTGGTGCCACTTGCAAAATAAGGTACTACCCTACAGGAGTGTGTATGAACAGACTGGGCCTTCACATCTGGAACTGTAGCTGTCAATCAGAATTTGTTAAGAAGGTGGCTTTTTCCCATTTGTGGTAATCTGAAATTAAAGCATACGGCTTCAGATATTCAGAGATTTAGAATAAAGTTCTAGGTATTTTTAGAGTTAAAATGAAAGACTGTCAAGAGCTTTCAATACATATCTAATGGCTCTAATCATGTTATTCTGCATTTTGAGCCAGATTATCTCTTTGGGATTTCCATGGCTTTGCTCCTGGGGAGACAAACACTGATTCAAAGGAAACACAGTTAATTGCAGTGCTCCTGCAGAGATCCAATTTAGGATTTTGGAAGTGCCTGCTGATGAGCACAGAGCAAGACATCATGCCTCACCAATACACCCCTGGAAGGTGACCACAGCCATGAGGTAATACTGAATCAAGTGAACAGGGTCAGAAAGAACTGTTGTCTTGACTTGTAAGAGAGGGACCCCGGATGCAGACTGCCACTACCCCAAAACCAGCTCAGCTTAAACATGTATGTTTCCTTTTGTGATTAATGCCAGTCTGTACTTAATTCTGCCGTCAGATTTTCAAGCAGTGCACCAGGATGACTCTAATCTTCTGGCCTACTCATAATCTAATCAAGCCAACAAGATTTTGGGAACCATTTTCAACCCTTCTCTATCAATTTCATTCTATCCCTGCACATGAACTCTCCATAGCAAGATTTAGGTTCTACAAGCGATGAAGATGAAGGTAGATAATCTTCTCTGCTCTTAAATTTTCCATTAACAAATATAATCAGGGATTTAGACGGGTAGCCATGTTAGTCTGTATACAACAAAAACAACGAGAGTCCTGTAGCACTTTAAAGACTAACAAATTTAATTTTTGTAGGCATAAGCTTTCGTGGGCTGTAACCCACTTCGTCAGATGTAAGGAATAGAAATCAGATAGGAGGTATATATATACATCAAAGGGTAAGGGACAACAATGGGGAAGGTAGGTATAAGCAAAGTCCATTCAGTTAGAGTAGTTGAGGCCTATTCACAACCATTGATTAGGAGGTGAGAATGTGTGAATCAGGATTGTTTTCAATTTAAAAAACCAAAATATTGCTCGAATAGGCCAAATTCATCACTGATGTAGCTCCATTGAAATTAAATGGGCCATGCCAGAGATTAATTCAGCCTCACATTTAATTTGGCCCCATGTTTGTTTCATACGAAGGAACATTATTCATTTTAATGTTGATGACTCAAGGATATATAATTTCCATTGTTTGCTTATTATTCAAGTACATGTACAACATGCGTCTTAAGGAGTGCTCAAATTTAGTTCTTATGTTTCAGTTTGCTCCTTGCTAACACTCTCTCTCAAAGGTGACAGCCTTTGCATGAGAGGCTGGGGACCATGCTTTCTTAGTGCCTGAGCTGGATGGAGAATGTTCAATAAAAAACTAAATTTCAATGAGAAAACGAAATAAAATTTCCCCCATTGCAATTTGCTGCTCTCCTCCACCACCGCAAGTCTCACGACCAGCTGTACTTACATAAATGTACACATTTTAGCACAATTCCTAGTGCAGGAATAAGCCCTGTATTATACATGGTTCTCTTTATAACAGTAGGTCCTTTTGGGAATATAAGCCTTTCAAAAGTGGCCCTATTCATTAAACTCAATATTTTTAAAAGGAAGTTCAGAATAATCCTTGCTGCATAATTCCAATACACTTTTAAAAATGTAGTTGTCTTCTGTTTTTCCTCAACAGACCCCAAGCAAATCAGCATTACAGCCAAACTTATGGGGAGAGTTTTTAAACTCCATGATTTGTCTTCACAAGAAGACTTCTAAGGCTCAGATGGAAGTTCACTCAAACTTCTTGATCAGTGATTGCACTTGTATCATTCACACCACTGTGGATAGCATTATCAAAGCATGGAAGAAGCAGAGACTACTTCAAATTGTTAAGGCAGGAGACAAGGGACTTCTACTGAGAATATAAGTGATTACCTCATCTGCAATGGTTGATGCAAAGACTAGTAAATATTTGGAAGGTACATGCTAAATATTCAATTTAATAAAAATAAAATATTCCAAAATAAACACCAAAAGCCAAGCAGGTCCCTGATCAAAGTTAGACAACTATATTCCTTTGATAATAAGGCCCATGATTTAGGATCCCTAAAAAGGTAATTAACTTCTTATCCTAGTTAATTGCAAAGTGATAAGTAATGAAAAATGAGGATGAGATGTAAAGACTTATCTCATAGTGCAGAGTTTAACATTTCTAGAAAAAGTTATTTTGGAAATTTACTAAAAATAAACCTTGTAAAATATCCTGGAATATTCTATACTAATGAAATTAATTACTGCCATAACACTATAGGAAGCTGCAGTGATTTAGACCATTACTGTGGAATAATAATGTCTTGATCTTATATCAGTAGATCCAAATAATGAATGATATTTTCCACAAGCAAATTTAATATAATGATAATTCATTAATCTAATGTCCATTTCAATTTACAGCTGTATCTCTGTTCTGAAGAAATGAAAAGTTCACTCACTGGAGACATATTGGGCCTGGTTCTCCACTCATTTATCTCAGTGTAAGTATCTGAGCCAAAGCACACAAGTTAATTGGCAGGCTTTCCACTGACTTCAATAGGCATTGGATCAAGCCCTAAATTAGGAGTCACTCTATTGAAGTTGATTATGCAAAACTAATATAAGGAGAGATCCATATTCTCTCAGAAATGATATGAGAAGAAATGTTCTGAGGAAGACTACTGATAACTTTGTGCCTATAAATGGTGGTATTTAGCAGGTATAGATACTAGAAATAACTGAATATTCTCAGTACAAATAACATTTTCCTAAACCTAAGCAAAAAAGATAAGAGAAGTAAAATATATAGGGCCACCTGCTTAACTGGTGTAAATCAGTAAATCCACTGAAATTAATGGAGCCACGCTATTTACACCAGATGAAGGCCTTACAAAGGAATCACTGGAAGACAACATGATAGTCTCGGAAATTATGAAACCTTGGATTATGAAATCTGTCTCAATATATTTCCATTTCGACTCCTTCCAATATCATTTTCTCACAGCAGTTTGAATGTGGAGGAAACATCTATTTCTTTATCTAAGACAGCTTATAAATCCTTTTTTAAAATTCCATTATTTGCACAGTGTAAGGCCCTGATGCTTCCTAACAAGTGCTTGACCTGAATATATTAAAAATATTGTAATGTTTTGTTACATATCCCCAGATAAAAAAAATTCAGGATATCGCTTATTAGCTTTTCTCTTCCTTGCCTGTTATAAAGGTTTATTTGACAGAGCATAAGATAGTGGCAAAATCCTAAAGTAAAGGTTAAACTCTGTTTTATTATGTTTACAGGATTTAAAGGGTAAATCAGGAAGTGCTTATTTAACATCAAGTGAAAGTGGTGGATTAGTAACCAGACCGAGTCTTAAAAGTATCCTTAATCCTTAAAACCTCTGAGGGTGAAAGGTCACTCTTTTAACACCAGGTTGTGTAAAGAATGAAGCAGACAGAAGCTTCTGTTTCATCATTGCCCAGTTAATCCACTGAGGAAATGAGCAGCATTGGTTTTTGCTAGGTAAACTCCTACTAAAACCAAGGAAACATAGGAAGGTTCTAACAGGAAATAATTAAAGTAGGTTTACTTCAGAAACACAGAAGGGCAGATCAGGAAATATTTTAAACGATCATATAAAGGATCTGTAAGTGTTAACTGGCTATACTGATTACATTTTCATCACTCTTTATTTTCATCATTCTTTTAATGATTAAATTAATGCTTAA
Source organism: Emydura macquarii macquarii (assembly GCF_026122565.2). Taxonomy (NCBI): domain Eukaryota; kingdom Metazoa; phylum Chordata; order Testudines; family Chelidae; genus Emydura; species Emydura macquarii. Next base: position 98,552,788 of record NW_027131390.1, on the reverse strand, counting down.
CTTGTATTGTAGTTAAGGTTCAGAGCCAGGCAAATCTTTTCAAATGGCATCTTGGGGCACTTCCAACAGACACTGTTCTATATACCATATCTTCTGGTGTCTTGTGGATTAGAGAGAGCAAATGGGGACTCATAAATACCCTCTGTATTTTAGCTTATGAATTCTGGAAGAAAAATAATTAAATGCAGGTCCTCTGTTGTGTTACCACAGGCATTTGTGTCATGAAAATAGGTGCAGTGGTATACAGTTCATAACATTTCTTCCTTTTTTACTCTGTAATCTCCAACAAGTGATAGAAGGTTTTCATTCACTGGCTGTTTCAACTGAGATTAAAGTGGCCTTTGAGGTTCCCAGTAGCTGGGATAAAGCACAGCTCAACAAAGCTTTCCTCTGCAAATGCTATATAAAGTGTAATATGTTATATGAAATATTTAGAGTCCACTATTTACTAATATTCCCACATCTTGTGTAGACAAATCTTAACTTTTTTTGTGCACAATCAATATAAAAAACCAGAAAGCTCTCACATATTTCAGCTACCAGAGAAAAAATATTTTCAGTACTAGTGGCCTTTCAATATTTATACTGAGCTTGCCATTATTAAATCACTGATGAAAAATAAGAAGATTCGCCCCAGCTGTAGTTTCATCATCTAAAACAGCACAGACATTTATCTCATAAAATTGCAGAAGTATAGCTCCATGTAGACTGATGGAGCTGAGCTGCATTTGGCATGAGAATCTGATTTTCTAGCCTAAGGTGTTTATGACGCATACAGTTGCTAATAGCTTATGCAGTTCATTTTTTTACAGAATCTGTGGTATAAGCATTATGCTTAGTATGTCTGAAATATTACTTTTTCTTTTAAAAAAATTGCAGTGTTTAATATGAAATACAAAGAGTGTGTCGTTTCACTCATTTGAGACCAGACTCACATTTTTCACAGCACTCATTCCTACCTCAGTGACTCATTTTTATTAAAATATTTTCTTAATTAAGGGAAAAAGCAAAGAAATTGAATTTAGAAAATTAACGGGAATTATTTCATTTTGGACTAGATTCTGATAACCTTACATATACTGAGTAGCATCTTAAAACTGAAATGGTCCTATTGATTTTATTGGGACTATTTATGGAGGAAGATACTAGTTACTGTGAACAAGGATATCAGAACCTGTCTTTTATTTTTTTCAAGTGCTGACAGGGTTTTAAAAGAGTTACAAGCAATGAATTAATATGCACCTTTTGGACACTTAGGGCCAAATACAAATATGGGGCCAGAGCTGTAGTGGGTGTGAAGGATCATAGCTCCATTGAAGTTCATGGTGTGGGTGCAGTTTTATGTGCTTACACCAAATGTGAAATTGTCTCATTGCTATATATAATTTTATTTGCCAACCTATTAGAAAGACCACCTGCAATCATATAAACCCAAGGATAAAGTACGAAAGATATGGAAAAAAAATGACTGTTAAATAAAAAAGAACAATTCAAAGAAAAACCTAGGTGCACATGCTGCTAAATGGGGGTCTCAGTAAAGGTGGGAAAGGAAGTATGTGGGATAAGTAATTTCAAGGTGGAATTTTAAGATTCAAGGACTTAGCTGAAGAAAAAAAAAGCTCTTCATACAGTACTCTTCATACATTTAAAAGAAAAGGTAGCCTTGAATAAAAGACTGCTATTAATACCTATAAATAAGGACAAAAAAGCCAATCACCCACCTCAACATGTAGGGGAACTTGATGGGGCCAGTGATGAAAGCGGACAGCCCATGAGAGAGGGGAGAAGACATTTGCTGAGGGATACCAGGTAGCTCCTCCCTCTCCTTCACCCTTGGAGGCTCTGGCATTGGCCAGTTGCAGGAGAAGGGGTACTGACTGTCCAGGGATTTAACCTGGAGCAGGGACCCAGTGGAGTCTCTTTCAGCTCCAGTCCAGCAGCAATAGGCAATGGACAGTATCAGACCAAAATTTACCTGTATGCACCCCTTGTTAATAACATTAATAATACTGCGCACTTATCAGAGTTGACATTTTCAAATCATTTTGCTATGCTGAGATCTTCTCCCATATTCGGGTTATCCACCACACCCCAAATCAGGATATCCAAAGGGAAGGGGAAAGAAAAGAAAACTAAGAAACAGAAATTAAATGTCCTGCTCAAGGCTAAAACTATCAAGACTAGACTCTTGACAGACCCACTGCACAGATCATTAAGCAACACTGTTCCTCTGTGTTATATAGTTTTATCTGTGGCTATTATAAAACTCCCCTCTCCTTCCCCCTTACCTCCACCAATACATTTGCAATAAGAATGAGAGTAATTAAGAGTTTAAGGCCAGCGTTTTCAGAAGTGTTGATTAATTTTTTGTCTCTCAGTTTGGGGTAGCCAATCTGAGACATCTAGGACCAGATCTTAAATGAACTATGTCAGTTTACACCAGTCAAGGAACTGGACCATGGTACCAAAAATTTCCCATATGTTAAATAACAGTAAACTATTAAGACATCAGAAATGTATCTCAGAACTAGAGCTGGACAAATAATGTGTAATAAACAATCCAAGTTTCTCATCTTCTGTTTGCAAGTTATATGAAAAATTGTGGAATTGTCAAGTGTATTTATTATTTGAAATTATTGGCAAGCTTTGTTAGCAAAAGATTCTTGGTCTGCAACTCATTCTTGATCAGTTTGCCACCAATAATCAAAATACAAAAGGAATGCAGGATTTGTTGGTTATTTAATGTCACAATTGTGATATTGTTTGCCTTCCTTGGTTAGATGCCCTACATAACTGATGAACAGCAATGTGAATTCAGTGTCACATTTAAATATAAAATGTGTAATTGAACATGCATAATTTGTTGTTGGTTGGCTCTGCCATTCAAAATTTGTTCTCTCAGCATTCTTTCAAGCTTTTTATCTTAAAATTCACTTTTCATGTGTATTTGCACAAATAAAGCTTGTTCAGTGAGGTGGAAAAACAACCAAAGCAAACTTGTTTTAAAAAGTCAGTTGGTTATTTGTGTAAAATTTGTTGCAGTATTCGTCTAGGATCATAGATACATGATGGCTGACCGACATCATAGCTCCGCAGAAAAAGATGAGAAAAATAAGCAAACTATGGTTTTGTTGGTGCATGTCACTTAAACCTGGAAACACTCCCTAAGCCATGTCAGAAGAGATCTACAAAATGCAACTCACAAACATACATGATAGGCTTAACTTTAGATATAGTCAGCAAGACTGTTGAATAATGAAAAATTTCAGGAATTAAACCAGAACAAAAAGTCCATTATTTTATTTTTATTCACACAAGTAGTCCTTACTCAGACAAATATGCTGATTGATTACTCCGGGTCTACAAGTGTGATTAAAAACTACTTGAAAAAGTTAAGATATGAAGGATCAAGCATATGATTCCCATACAAAATATTTTCTTAAAGGAGCATTAAGGATGGAAAGACGTTAAGTGGATTAATTGCAATACATGTTATCATCATACACTCTTAAAAAACAAAACCTAGAATGTAGAAAGTCTGGAAATACACTGCCAATTTTTCACTGCCAGGTAATAACTAACCATTCATTTTCCCATCAACCAATTCCTTTCCATTGCCTATCAACCCCTTTGAATCTTCAAAAGTTAAATAAACATAGTAAGCTCATATTAGAACAAAGATATTTTCCATGTAACATGTTTGTAAATATAACAACATATATGCAATAACATGGTACTCAGAATCATTTGCGATGGCTTAATGCTTACATCTGGTGTATATACTCAATAGTTCCAAATGTAAATGGTCAACTTCAGCCGAGAATTTCACATACCTACTGCACACAAACACCACATTTACTGATCCAACCCCCACCGTTCCTCAAACACATTCAAGTGGTCCAGCTCCTCAGCTGGCAGAACTCCAGGAAAGCCAAACCCTGATGTTCTATTTTACATCATAATTGTCCCCTCCCTTATTTTGTAATAAAACTTGTTCCTGAATTTTGAGACCCTGTAATTTTTAAAACATATGGGGTGTCATTTTCAAATGTACTCAGTGCTGACCCAATTCTGCTCCCATTCAAGTCAATGCAAGTTTTACCACTGACTTGAATCGGAGCGGAGTTAGACCAATGCAGAGTGCTTTGCAAAAGCCCATCACCAATAGATATTTTTATAGACTGCCATGCAACCATCCTAAGTTCAGCTGACCAACCAGAGGAACAAAATTAAGCTTGAGTGGTAGGTGGAAATTGGTTGAGTGGTAGTCAATGGTCACTTATTTCATGGCAGTGGGGAATTGTATGCACACCCTACCTGTCCATTTCCAGTGGTTCTTATGCAATATAGGCAGGCATCTGTAAAAACATAGAACCCTATTAACATTTATGGAACTCCATGTGGGTGTAAGTGTCTGCCTATGTGGATCACCGACAAGATTGGGCGCTATATTTTTTATTATGTATGTCTGACATGTTTTATATGCTAGCAAAATCCACAAATTATTTCTATCTACTGTGCAGTTAAAACTGTACTCTTTGTGATCTAATCCTTCATTCCTTTCCCACAGAAGTCCCCAATATCTTTGAAGCTGCATATTTCAATTCATTAAAACATGAAATACAAATTATGAAACCTGATCTCTCTCTATTTTTTTTTCCTGTGATTGCTTCCAGGAAGCTAGGAATGGAGGGATCAAAAAGAATAATTTTTAAATACAGGAAAATAGCTAAAGGTACAGAAAAGATACTGTTATTAATTGCAATTGAAGTGCCAGGAAAAAAATAAATCTTTTATTTATTTTTTTTAATCAGAAAAAATCCTCCATACTTTTCAAAGTCTTTAATTTTGGTCTTCTTAAACGTATTGTTCATGTAAGTCTTAAAATATGATATTTATCTTTATTATGACTTATGCACAAAATTATATCCAAAAAGCTTTATAAGTACTAAAGTATGACATCCTTTACTCCACCACACCCTAATCGTAAGAACAATAAATTTACTCATAAAGATTGATAGCTGGCATTTGTCTTGAAGTTGTTCAATGATTGCATGAGAATTAAAATAAAATTATTTTCTCATCAAAGGAGTTAGTTATCCCTGCGGGCTAAAGCTGAGGTGGAGTTAAGATGAATCATGTGTTTGGAGGATCTTTACTTTTCAGTGAAATTAGTAACTTCCTTGCAAATTAAATTAATTACACCTAACAAAAATCTCTGTTTTCAAAACACTTACACACCCTGTGGATGTCTAAAATAGATACACTACCCAATTCAACAGAAATCTCTACTCCCCCCCCCTCACATTCACAAACCCTGCTTCGTTCTAAAAAAACATTGGAGACAGCTGAAAAAAAGAGGTGTCCCACTACTTATAAACAGTGATCTTATAAACACCACAGCTCGTGTGAATACATAAAGCACCATTGACTTCACTGGCTACCATCTGTGCACTGGTTTCAGAACCAACTCGCTTCTGTGACAGCTCCCTGTTTTAAGTGAACTATCTTCACCTCAGTGCTAGCCCTGAGATGCTTCCACAGACATCAAATGCTATCTCCTTCCCCAGGACAGACTCACAGGTCCTGCCCCTTGGACTGCCAGTTTTGCTCTTGGAAATGATGCCAGAGGAAGCACTGCATGTGCAGGTTCTGACATCCTTAATGTGGAGCGTCAGCTGCCATTTAATAAGCATTTATGAGTACTTTTTAAATCAGCCAAGGAAGCCTATTAAAAGGTGACACGTATTCTGAAGGCCATTTAGCAGCTTCCTTCTGGAGTTCAATCAGGGAGCAGAAGAAGGCTCATCCGTCTGAAGAGTTTTACCCTTCTGCTTCTTCAAAACCAAATGGCAATTAGGATAAAGGGCAGTACCCTAGTTATATATACGTCAAATGTGGCAATTTCCTGCAATATCCCTGAAAACCCTTATTGAAATTAAGTAATTTTGGAGCCCCATTGTATTAAATGAAAAGGTCGTGTGTTCCTGTGAGCCTTGGGAAGTGTTAGAACTTCAAAGGAACATATTGAACAATGGGCCAGATTAGAATGGACTTCTGGACTAACTGTGTTAAGTGGTTTTCCTGAAGAATCCCTAGAGGAGCTTCCCACCTCTGATTATGCAGACACCCACCCTTTTGAAGCTATGTCCTGAAGAGAGGACCATTGTCTACTGATTGCCTGTTCCCAGAATTGAAGATCAATAAAGCAAAGACTTAACCAATGGGTGTGCTTGTTCTCTAAAACTGTTATGAACTTGTAACCACAGGAAAACCACAGGTGGGGCTTGAAGGACTGACTCCTACCAGAGACCTGCTGGATCTGGGGAAGGGGAATGATCTCTGGTGAGCATATTAACATGCATGCAGGTTCTTTATTGTTTTTAGAATGTTTTTTCTGCAATGCTTTCATCTTAAGGATAAATGATTAGAGAGAGCTGTCGGGTAATTACACTGTTTATAGCCCCTGAAGAGAAAGCAAAAGGCAGACATTGGTCAGTTCAAGCAGTCTGGCTTGCTGAGAATAACACAGTGTAGGCACAGAGCCATAGAATCATATAATCATAGGACTGGAAGGGACCTCAGGAGGTCTTCTAGTCCAGTTCCCTACACTCAAAGCAGGACCAAGCATTGTTTCTAGACCATCTCTCACAGGTGTCTCTCCAACCTGCTCTTAAAAGCTCCAATGACAGAGATTCCACAACTCCCCACTCAATTTATTCCTGACAGTTAGGAAGTTTTTCCTAATGTCCAATCTAAACTGCTCTGGCTGCAAGATAAGCCCATTGCCTCTTGTCCTACCCTCAGAGAACAAGAACAATTTTCTCCCTCCTCCTTGTAACAACCTTTGATGTACTTGAAAACTGTTATGTCCACCCTCAGTCTTCTCTTCTTCAGACTAAACAAACCCAGTTTTTTCAATCTGCCCTCATAGGTCATGTTTTCTAGACCTTTAATAATTTTTGTTGCTCTTCTCTGGACTTTCTCCAATTTGTCCACATCTTTCCTGAAATGTGGTACCCAGAACTGGACACAAATATTCCAGTTGAGGCCTAATCAGTGCAGAATAGAGCAGAAGAAATACTTCTCGTGTCTTGCTTACCACACTCCTGCTAATACATCCCAGAACGTTTAATTTTTTTTAACAGTATTACACTGTTGACTCATATTTAGCTTGTGATCCACTACGATCCCCCCAATCCCTTTCCGCAGTACTTCTTTCTAGGCAATCATTTCCCATTTTGTATGTGTGCAATTGATTGTTCCTTCCTAAATGGAGTACTTTGCATTTGTCCTTATTGAATTTCATCCTACTTACTTCAGAACATTTCTCCAGTTTGTCAAGATCATTTTGAATTTTAATCCTATCCTCCAAAGCACTTGCAACCCTTCCCAGCTTAGTATCATCCATAAACTTTATAAGTGTACTCTCTATGCCATTATCAAAATCGTTGAAGATATTGAAGATATTGAAGAGAACCAGATCCAGGACTGATCCCTGAGGGACCCTATGCGATATGTCCTTCCTGCTTGACTGTGAACCACTGATAACTACTCTCTGGGAACAGTTTTCCAACCAGTTATACACCCACTTTATAGTAGTTCCATCTAGGCTGTATTTCCCTAGTTTTTTTTTAATGAGAAAGTCATGCAAGACAGTATCAAAAGCCTTACTAAAGTCAAGATATACCACATTTACCGCATGACCCCTATTCACAAGGCTTGTTACTGTGTCAAAAAAAGCTGACTGTCACTTGTCATCTTATTATCTTTTAGGTTTTTGCAAACTGATTGCTTATTTGCTCCATTATCTTTCCGGGACCGAAGTTAAACTGACTATAATTCCCTGGGCTTGTCCTTATTCCCCTTTTTATAGATTGGCACCATATTTGCCCTTTTCCAGTCTCTGGAATGTCTCCTGTCTTCCATGACTTTTCAAAGATCATCGCTAATGACTCAGATATCTCCTCAGTCAGCTCCTGGAGTATTCTAGGATGCATTTCATCAGGCCCTGGTGAACTGAAGACATCTAAGTTGTCTAAGTAATTTTTAACTTGTTCTTTCCCTATTTTAGCCTCCGTTCCTACCTTATTTTCACAGGCATTCATTAAATTGGATGTCCAATTGCTACTAAACGTTTTGGTGAAAACTGAAGCAAAAAAATAACTATATGCCTTGGAAAATCTCAGTCAGGAGGGAGAAAAATGCAGATCTCTGCCCTAGAGAGGTGATGGCTGAGAAGCTAGGAGCCTAGAGGGAGAGGTTTAGAGGGGCCACAGAGCTGTGAGCTGTGACACCATGATCAAGGGAAGAAGATCTGTAACAGCAGTTGAAGAAGCCTGCCTATGAGATACGGGCCCATGCATTTCCCCTCTCTGTCATACAAGGAGTGGGTTTGAAAATATATTTCTGAGGTTTCAATGGGCTAGACCCTTCTGCCTCCTGCTGCATTAAGGAATTTCAACTTCAAATGTCTACATTATGTACACACACATAATATAAGTAACCCTAAAAAAGGCACTGTTGCTATATTGCAGGGGTGGCCAAACTTACTGATCCCCATAGACCTCCCCCTCCCCACTGGGCAGAATCCTCTAGCCCCACCACGCTGCCACAGGGCAGAAGCTCCGAGCTCCCCACCCCACTCTGGGAATGGGAGCCAGGCATAGGGGGCTCTGCGAGCCGCACTTTAACTGTAAAAGAGCCACATGCGGCTCATGAACCACAGTTTGGCCACCCCTGCTGTGTTGTAATGCATCTGTGGTCATCTAAAAGCCTTCACTATTGACCCTATATTTCACAGCAGCAGAAAGTTTAGAACTTGGAACCCCTTGTTCCAAAATCACAGGCCTCTGCTCCTTGAACTAAATCAGAATCTCCTTTCAGCAATAATGGGTCTATGACTCCCAAATGAATGGTTCCAACTGTATCCAATGGCTTGCACACTCACACACACACGCACTCTATCCTGCTATTGCAGTCTTTTTATCTGCTACTTTAAAATGTTTAATGCTTCCATTTACAATATCCAAGAAAAGAGATCCTATTTCAGTAACGGTAGCCATGTTATTTTATGTGGGTCTCCTTCAGGTAGATTACTTCTCCTACTTGATTTCGAGTTGTTATTGGTTGTAGCAACCTGCGTAGAACTTGGATTGAAGAGCACAGATTGCATGCAGGGGAGCGGGGAAAGTTTGGAGAAGGCAGGCACTAGGGAATCAATCTGTTTACACATGGCTAGAATGCTAGCTGCAGTTGCAGCATCTCTGCAAATAGTTCTCCCTAAAGAGTCAGTTTAATTTTAAAAACATGGAGTTCTCTCCGGTCATTACCCAGCATGTGGTAAAACACTGGTAATATTCAGAAGTGGTGCTTTACCATTTTAAGAACACCATCATCATCATACCAAAGACAAAGCTTGGTTTATAGCAGTGACTAATACAATAAAATAGTAAAGCAAGTCAATGGGCAAGCTCAGTATCTGAGAGCAAGAGTTTTTTCAGACTTCTTTCCCCTTAAGCACTTTGGTGATGCAGCCATAATAAAGCCACCCAGACATGTCCTACTCAGTGGAAACCACAGCATTCCAAGAAAGCCTTGTGCATATCCTAATAGATATCAACTCATCCTTAATTAGAGCTGTTTAAACCAATTTGCGCAGCTGGTTATGTGGTTGTTTTTTTTTTTTTAATTACTTTCCACAAAAACTGTGATTGTAGCCTTAAAAATGGCTTCCAGCGGGGAGATATTTATCTGGAAAAGTGGTAAATTTTCAAATGTGGCGAAGAAATCAGGAGGCTAATTTGGCCCATAGCTCCATTGCAATCTATAGAGCTACGCTGATTTACACCAGTTGAGATTCTGGTCCCTTGTAATTTGTTCCAGGTTGGATTTCACCATGGACAATTTTGCAAATTTGTGCAGACATACAAAAATACACCATGCTAGAAGGATGGTTTCCACACAACCCTCTTCTTATCATGTTAGATATGTTAATCCATGTTTTGTAATGTTCATCCTCATTGCACTACCCCACCTTCTCTCAAAAAGTAGCAGCAAAGATATGTGAATAAAAGCTGTTAGACTATTTGGTCCAGACAGTCATGAAAGGACTCAAGTTGCTACATGTGTGTGCTAGTCCATAATGATTGGTACTGGGCACACTTCTTTCTTGACACAGAGTTTTGTCTTTCAGCTACACTCTACTGAAGTCAGGCACGTTATAAAGGAACCCAAATATATGTGGAATTCACAGAGAGATTGAAAAATTTCCAACTCTGATGCCAGAGAAGAGTAAATTATAAGAAAGATATGCTCGGCTCATTTGTCAGGTCCAAGCAAGCTCTTTTAAAATCCACCTCTCTGTTTTCTTCCCACATCCCTCAGTAACAATCATCATGACAGCAGTAGAAGAGTCAGCTGTTGCAAGTGTTTGCTAGCATTAGAGATGGTCCCAAGCCATTAAACTGGGATCCAAACTCTAATCCAGACTTCATCCCAAATTTCATGGGAAGGAAGGAGTAGGTTCAAATTTTCATTTAGGCCCATCTGTAGCTGGCACAACTGATGTGTAGAAGAATATTTTACCAAATAACAAAATGTATGTTAGAATATCAGTGTCCTTCTTTAAATCCTCAGCCAATTTGCTTCCTCTATCATCTTCATAATAGGGAAGCGGAGGGTGGGAAATTATCTTGTAGATGTTGGAATCCTTTTTCTGGCTTTGCTGTATCTTTATGCTATCTATTCAATACCCTTCTAGTTATCAATTGGCAAGCCACACCACATCCTGTTTCAGGAGTCACCAGTGCAGAGAACAACTTAGTGAATGCTTATACAAAAAAAGTGTGGATCTTGAGTGTGCTGCATAACAAATAGCTACATTTAAGTTGAAACAGGTACATAATACATATTGCTCACAATTATTTTATACTCAACTGTACTTACACAACAGGTTTTACTCTTTTCCATTGCTACTAATACTATTATAGCTTTAATCTTAATAGTTGTCTGTGTCAAATTGGTTTCCTTTCAGAGTTTGGAGAAGCTGGTCCATCAGTCTTGAGTCTGTTGAAGCACTATTCTCTAAGAATCCAAGGAAGTGTTCTTTTAACCCTATACCTGATAAGTAGCTATTTATACATAGGGTTTGATGATAAATCAAACAGTATTTTCTCCTAATGATTTGTCTCAGGCAGATCAAAGTCAATGATACATGAATATTTGAATCTGCTGTAGTTCTCACCTCATTGCTATGATATATGATTTTATTTTTAATTGCTATTTCTTAAATAGTAGAAAAAATAACTTTTTTTCATCTCACCTTAGTTTCCTACATTATTAGGGTTAAAGCTCAGCCATGACAAGTTTACGATTCCTGCCCCAAAGAGTTGCTATACACATGGATGTAGAATTAGGATCGGTTGAAATCACCGACACTTGGTTTGTGAAATGTAGTTTGGTTTGCAAGCTTCATTTCATTTGAAATTTCTGGATCTGAACAAGACCCCAGTGTCTTTCTTGGAGGTTTATCTTTGCTTGAACACAAACTTCCAACAAAGAATCTTAGAAATGCCTCCTCCCTCCCACTGTTTTCTCTTCTGTCTAACCAGTTTCCCAACTTACAACTTTCTCTCCACTCAGCACCTACACCCCTTAAGTAATTGCTAGTGCTATATTTTGTTTTAGGTATATACTGGTTTTGGGAAGAACAGCAGAATGACAGTGGAAATAAGGGGGATTTATTAACAACATCAAGTGTGTTTACTTATCTTTTGCAAATATGGACTGAAAGTCATAAATGCATCAGACCTAGAATCCAAGGATCAACACTGATGGTGGGGCTGGAAGTTCAGTATGAACATTTCAGAGAGCTCTGTGAATAATATCTCAGTAAAGTCAGATCCCAATGGTTTTCTCTTAACCAGATGATTTCAGTTATTCTTTCTAGAGCTTTTTATTTTAAAAATTAATTTTAATTAGAGCTAGTTGATAATTTTTCAATGGAACAATTTCTGTCAGAAAATGCTGATTCCACAAAAATCAGAATGTTTTGTAGAAAATTACCTTTTTTGTCCATATTTACAGGAAATTATTGAAAACAAAAAGTTTTGAAAAAGTCAAAATACAAAATTTTGACCTTGTCATTTCAACTGGTGTTTCACTGTAATGTATAATATAAAAACTAAACATTTTGGCTAAAATCAAAACAAAATATTTTCAGAACATTTTGTTTCACAAAAAGATCCAAGATTTTGACTTTTTGTCTCAATATGGCATGAAATCAAATTTTGAAATCTCACAATTTCCTGAGGATAGAAATTCCATTTTTCAACTAGCTCTACTTTATATGTATGGGATGTCAAAGGATACAAAGAGGTACCTTGACAATTATATATTCATGTACACAAATCACTTCCTCTGTGACTGAATTGCAACCACCTCTGGGCTGGACTTTAGCAACTTCTGATAAATGCTGTTACACTACACAACAGATTGAATTCCAGTTCTGCAGTGGAGACATCTGCCCATTTTGTCATCACAGACTTCTTATGGGGCTGTATGGACTGCCTATTAAATCGATGGGACTCCATGTGTGTAATGATCCATGCAGGAGAATCCCTTATAGCATGAGGGCCTCAGATAGTAAAGTTGAAAAACAGAATTAAATGTCATTATTTTTATTTCCATCAAGATATGAAATGTCAATGAAAAATTGTTGAAGTTCATACGTTTAAACCAGCTCTATCACACAGGAAGGCAATGTAACTGAATTTTAATTTGAGCTGGGCACCAAACTTTTGCACAAAATATGATTTCATTTTTAAAAAACACAAATGACCTGGACCACTAACAGTAACTATCCTTGGTGCAGCAAAATTCAGATTGTACAGTGCAGCTACTGAAAAAAAATCATGTACTGGTTTTCCTTGAAAGCCTCCCTCTTTATATTGATGAGAGAAAAGCTCTTGTGAGATTGGACAAGATTGCAGTCCAAGAGTTTTGGGTGTTGGAATTACACCAAAGATGGTGTGTATTGTTCATGTGCAAGTTCTTTTTCCTTGCTATTCTAGATGCCAGCCAATTTATACTTCAAGATCTTGACTTTATTGCCTGGAGGTGGATAGTTACAAGCATATCTTGGATGACTTCTCTAACAATGGAACTGTGTCAAGAAGAATTGAGTGAATGTGAATTAAGATGTGTAATAAGAACAAAAGGAGAACAGGGAATGAGTAATAAATCCTTGGTTAATGGTTTGGGTAATCTGGTATCTTCACTTATTACATGGGCTAGAAGCTGGAAATCACAAGGCCTAGTTATCAACACATGGAAGCAAAGCAAATGAAAATTGTGAATGGTTCAAACACAGCGCAGAGAGAGATAGTTAAGGAATCAACTTACAAAGAGCGCAATGTATCTGTAGTACTGAATCTGAGTTAAGCCCTGAAGGAGAGTCTTATAATATAACAATATCTCCTTGAAGGTACACATCTGTTACACAACAAGAGTGGCACTTCCAAAGGGCACAACACATGAAGAGTTAAACAGAAGCAAATTTGGCAGTATAACTGAGTGCCATCTACCAACGATTAACCTGACGTACGAATGTAGCAATGTGGACAGAGAATCAAGGTTATAGGAGGATCACAAATGGCTTGCTCCACTTACTTCTCCTTCTAGTGCCTCTTAAAAACAATGAAATTCTTCCAAAAGTTTTATGAACCCTAGTTCTGCCCACAGAAATGTGGGGTGCCAATGGCTGAAAATCATAAGCACAAAGCATCCAAAACCAGACATTCACCATTTGATCACTTCTTTTTGTTGCATCCCATCCCCCTTATTGCATTTTTTATGACAGCCATTTACATTGTGGGGTCTTGGGAAAGGAAGTGTGTCTTCTTAACTGTCTGCAGAATGCCTTGCACTCAGCTGGCCATACATCAACCAAACAGATACTGGTAACAATACCACTGCTGCCATCCCCCTTCCAGGTTTTTGGTTCTCTCCAGGACCAGACTGACCTCTGCCAGCACTATTTCAGCACTGGGAATAGAGATTATCACCTCTCTCACCCCCCACAACTAAGTACACAAGCCATTACTTAACTCCTTCCTTGATTGCCTCAGATTGAAGAGTCCTGTTTCTTTCCTCCTGACATTTCCTCACAATAGGGATTATTCCTAACAAGAGACATTCCCCAGACAACTCGGGCTATTTTAAATAAACAACAGATTTTATTGGCAAACAAATGATCAAAACAGAGAAAAACCACAAAATAAAAGTGGATGGGGGGGTAAACATCTAGCTGGATACCACAGACGCAACATGCAGTGGCCACAAAGATTTTCATCCCACCCTTTCTCAATTTAAGTGAAATTCTGTGCGCAACTCCCCACCGAAAGAAACCCACAAGAGAACCGCAAATCCCACCTGGCCAACTGCCATCTCCAGTAATCAGTAGAGAGGAAATTCAGTCTCTCTGTCCATTCAGTGACTCCCCTTGGGCTTCTCCAGTGGCTGTACCTCTTGCAGTTGAGGAGAGAGACTTGATCATAGTGACTGTAAAAAAGATTCTTTACTGAAGCTCATGGACACAGATAGACCCTGTGGTTCTTTGTAGATCCCTGACTGACTAACACAGCGGGTATTGCCTCACACAGTTTCTTACGTATTGGATTAAGCAGCTATTGAATGGGCTGCTAACAACAAGGTAATACCCAATCCTGTTTCTGGAGGGATCCTCTCCTTGTGTGGGAAAGGAATTCAGTTTCCATGCTCATTTACCGTATTTATGAGTTCTGTCTTGGCCTGATCCTATCGACCTCAAATGGATTGTTGGATAAGATTTCAGGAATAGTTTGTTATGGGTTCTCCTCCTGCACTGAGCCCAGACCAACTAACCTAAAACTTAAAAACATGCTGACAGTAGATCACCACCAACTAGGGCACCCTCTGATTGCAGGAACTGCTAAATCTAATAAGGAGTAATGGTAATAGCTGGGGTCTGCCCGTTTTTACTTGTAGATTGCACCAGGGATTGAAACTGACAATCAATTTGAATTTGGTTTGGTACAAAACCACCTCATTTAAAAAAAGTTTCAAAGAAAAATAGTAAATTGCAATTGATGATAAAAGCAAGCCTATAACCAATAAAAAACAAATCCTCATGTTTGCGGTCAGCTGGGGAGTGACTTCACTGGCTGGTCAGCCTTCCCCATCTTTGTCCACTATCCTCAATAAAGTCAGAAATTGTATAAACTCTGGTTTATAGCTGTGAATTTTCTCAGTACTGAACATAGCCACAAGCTGATTCAACAGGATCTGATTCCATCTGCTTCAGTAGTCATGGTATGTTTGAAATTAACATCTTCTGGGGCCCCCGGCCTTGCTGATCATACACACTCATTCACTCACACATGGCCAAATCCTGGATCCCAGCATAGGTGGCTGTGTGTGCACTGGGTATCTTCCCAGAAATGAAGAGTTTCTCTCTATCCCAGGCTATTCTGTTGCCAGTATTATATGACAAAGTAACCCACGTGACCTGCACATTCCTCTCCAGTGGGGGAAATGTATCTGATCTACATAGGTGCAAACCAAGAACATCATTGTCTCTGCAACCACTTATCAGTTCAGGACAATCTTGGTTCTGAAATTAATCTGACATACTGGACTTTCTGATTATAAGGAATAGAAACGTGGAAATTGTTTGAATTAAATACAGAACCTAGAAAAAAAAATGAAAAACTACACTATGGTAATATAAAATAAAAAAGACAACTAATGTTGACTATGTAGTGCAATATTTGGGGATTCTATTATTAATAAACTCTGGAACCATCAAGCTGTGTACATAACTAACTCATATCATTGCATGATCTAATTACCTGCTCCTTTGTCCTGAATCCCCTGCTATTGTTTGCAGTGTGATTCAGATTAAATTGCATGCTCTTCAGAGCATGGAAGATTCGATAAAGAAGCTGAAGAAAAATCAGCATGAAGAGCCAACATACTCCAAGGAAGTAAAAACCACTCCAAGCTCTGAAGACTTTCACCAGCTTCGAAGTTACCACTTGGTGCAAAAAGACACTTTTATTCCTCACCATCTTCATTTGTTTTGTATAACTTTTCAAAGGGAGAAGGCAAAAAGGAAAAGTCATCTAGCATCTAGGCACCCCGTTCTTAAAAATTCTAGTCATAAAGAATATACCTGTGGTTCCTTTCACGCTGAATGCCCATGTGTCAGATAAATCATCCCAAATGATGGCTATAACTCTGTTTTCTTCCAGGAAGTTATTTCCACTAATACCTGAGTTGACTTTGGCTGTCCTCCGAAGCCTCATGCACTCCTTACTACAGGGCCAAATTGAAATGTTAAACTGAAAGTTGAGGACTGAAAATGTGAGAGGATTCAAGCACATGTAAACACATTGACGTGACTCCCTATCAGACGATGCATATAACATTTATGTATGGAGTCAAGTTCAGTCCAGAGGCATCTCCATAGATTTTAAATGTTCTATATTAGGAATTAATTTGGCCCATCATGTTATGTAGTTCTTGAATTATTAAAAGGGCACTGATTTCAAAATGTTACAGTCTATGCTACCAAAGGATTTTCTACTGGTCTGATATTGCACCAGTGTCAACATTAATTCTTTCAGCATCAAAATAATCATTTTCTCTTGCAACTTCCTGTCTCTTCTCTCTCTAAGCAAGGTGAGCACATCATTTTTTCAGTTCCTCTTCTCTTATATTGTGTCTTTAGGCCCAGTGGGATGCTTAGAAAGATGAAAAGCAGCAGGGTCCTTGCAATGATAAGATAAAAGGCAATGGGACAATATTTCCATAAATTCAAGACCCCAGATACACAGTATTTTAACAGCTATCTACTGCAATGATTGCTTCCTGGAGAAAAACAGGAAAAATAAGTGAAAGTGAAAATGACATTCCCTTGCAAAATAAATAGATTGCCAGATTGTCATTTCTGACCTTCTACTTCCTCTATGACGACAACCTAGCTCCTAGTTAGCTGCACAGGGAGTAGAAAATCTTGTCTTTGTTCCGCCTTGGCTTTTGCTGAACAGAAAACATTTCACATTTCCCTCCTTTTCTTTACTCATGTCATTCTCAGAGGGTCACCGTGGACCAGATGTGAAAGGAGCAAGTCACAAACATGAACATAAATTCTTCACCATGCGAATGTGATCTTGTAGCCACGTATAACGAAACACTGAGCATGTCAGACTAATCAGTCACAACTCAGGCTTGAAACTGATCAGTACTAATCACAGCTATCAGATTCACAGTTCACTGAGTTTTCCCAGATTTATAGGGCAGCCAATTTGGAATTTGGGTGTTTATAGTAGAATTACATATACACGTCTATACAGAGTATAACTATATGTGTGGAATTAACAGGAAAGCAACAGCCTTGAAATGTTAAGGCAAACACCAGAAAAGAGCAAATTGATTCCTGATGCCATTTTTTCCTCTTAAATTTTTGAAGGATCCAGAATTGTTTTAAAAGCACCCTTCTTTTATCATTTTCATATGATCATTAGAACAACATGACATTATCTGCTGTTACTGTATACCGCATGTAAGTATGATTTATTTTTGATAAATCTCTTGTAATGCTTTGATCTCTTGTTCTCATGAATCACGTTACAGAGGAATTTACTGTATTTCATTTAGAAAAATCACTTTGAAAAGGTCTACTTTGTTCATTTATCTTTTAGGGACGAATCCTGCACTCCCTACTCAGGGAGGCTCCCATTGACTATGGTGGGAGGTTTCTTGAGTCAACTGCATGATCAGACACTATAGAATTATTTAGTTTTAATTTTTCTTTACTTAATTAGGCAGACCAAAACAATTAAAGCCTGTTTCATGGAAGCTTTTCAAAGAGCTGTCAGATATAGGATGTGTAAATTAACGCTTATTTGTTATAGTTTGATTAAATTTTTTCTAAATTAAGGCCTCTGTTCAGGAAAGCATTTGAGCACATGCTGGCAAGGAAGGATTGTCTAGTGCTTCAATATCCTTCACATATTGCAGTCTTGGTCTTAGGGCTTTGTTGGCTGAATGTGAAACTTCCCCCAGGCTGATATAAGCCAGCTGCACCTCTACTCAAGTCTACACTTACACAGTCTTGCAGCAAGGAAAGATGATCCAGGAGTTTGGATGCTAGCCGGAGACCCAGCTTCAATTCCCTGCTCTACTGCAGACTTCATGCATGGCTATGGGCCTCAATATGAGAATTCGGAGCCACATTCTCTGCTGCCTTAAGCGGGTACAGCCATGCTGAAGCTAAGGGAACATTTATACCAGCAGATAATTTGGGCTTCCATGTGAGACTACTCTGCGAAACTGGGCCCTTTAGTCTGAGATCCTATGATAAAGATAGGCACCTATTCATTTGCAACAAAATTATTACCCAATCCCAAAAACACTCCCAAGAAGAGCATGCACTGCTGTGAGCACTCCCACTGATATAAATGGCATTACTCACAGCAATAAATACTATGTCCTGGTGTGCTGCAGGACTGGGCCTATAGTGCTAATGAATGTAACAGATCAAACATGGATAAGATACAGTAAACAATACGTATCCAGATAACAAATCACTTTACCTTACATGCTCCCACCTGCTCCACTGCACAACCGAATTACACTATATACGACTAGCCAATCTTCGTTTAAAAAGTTAATAAAATATTAGTGAAAGCATGATCTCTCCATACAGCACATAAGTGAACTTCCCCTCCAGGAAGAAGTCAAACGCAGCCTTTAGCAATACTGAAAGGAGAGCAAATCTGGTAAGCATGCCCCAGCTGCCTCAAAGCTACTTACAACAACTTCTCTGACCATACTGGCTCTTTTACAATTTGCTACGCAAAAGCAGCAGGAACTGGAGTTTCATTCTGGGGGCAGTTTTGCGATTTTGACATTTTTTCCATTCCAGAAAGGAACAAAACAAAAAACGTGTCTAAATTTCCACATGAACAAAAACAAATTTGTTTTGGGACAATACAATGTTTGGCTTCAACACATTGAAACATTTTGTTCTGATTTTGATTCTCTTGTTTTATAATGTAAAATAAAAATTGAAACAAGTTCATTCTGAAATGGAAAAATCAAAATGTTCCATTTCTTAAAATATTGAAATCAAATGTTTCGACCTTATTGAAAAGCTTTCTTTCAAACTTTCATTTCTAAATGAATTTTCAGAAGAGACACATTTTCACAGTATGTTACGCTTTTGATGAATTGGTATTTTCTGATGGAAAAATATTCCACTGGAGAATTTCCAACCAGCTCTAAAAGTAATTGTATCATGGTTTCAGTGGAATGAAAACCAACCGGTCTTGAGTAACCCCCATTGAAACCATGACCAAATTGTTTGTTTTCCTTAGGAAAGTGTAAAAGAATAAATAAGGTTAAACAAGACAACTGGGATTTTCAAAGGATCTTATGTGAGTTGGCATCCACATTCTATAAAAATACGAGAGCTGGGCACCTAACTCCCTCACATTGCTATGAAAATCCCAACCAAAGTTACTTGTAATCAGCTTTGAGGCAACAGCAAAAGAAACCCAGTGGAGATATTTTTGAGATACCTGAATCAAATGCTAAATTCAGTTCCCATAATTTAGGAGGCATCCTTTCATTTTCTCAGGTTTTCCATTATCAGAAATACCAGGACCCCTTCTTGAACTATCATGGGTCAGCTTTGACACCCTTGGGCAGAAATCCAACCTCGTCAGAAATAGCTACTAAATAAATTATAACCTGCCATTCTGCCCTCATCTTCTCCCTAGTGCAGAAGTGACTCTAACATCCTTATGTTTGCTAAACTTGCTAATGGTCCCCTACTAACAATGATATGTGACAATTATCCCCTTCAGACATATACTAATGATAGCTCCTAATGACCTACAATTGAACTGGAACGTCCAATCATTATAGACAAAATTCTACCAACATTATCCATGAGTATGGAAAAAAAATCTGAAGTCACTTGGCACAAATATATGTGGATTTCATTGAACAATACAGTATAGAGAATCATTTTCATGGTTGGTGTTTATATATGAGGCCTGCAGGCTAGCTTGGATGTGAGAGATTACTTGGAGTGGCTGAAGCATGTATGTATGTAGTGTTCCACTTGACCTTGAACGGTTCGTAAGCAAACCTCTCACCTCAGACTGCACACTTTATACCAGCCCTCCAGTGGACTGAAGCAGATTAGCTGTATGCTCTGTGAAGTGTTTATCTAGTGACTGTGTTAGTTGCACTCTCTCTTTTTCGCCATTCAGTGCTAAAGGTTGAACTTGTGTTGATTTTGCAATATACAAAAGTGTTAGCTAAGTATAAAGGTAGATTTACCTTTGGAACTTTGGAAATAAAACTTTGTGCAGAAGCTAAAGGCTGAAATGCTGGTTTCACTGACATCCGTGAGAGTACTGCCATAGTCTTCACTGAGGCGGGATTTCCTCTCCCAGTGTAGAGCAAAGTAACTACTCCCATAACATTTTGCAGTGAGAACTGGGCTTTGCACCCAACCCACAGAAGCACCAGGATGGAACCACAGAAAATATCCTGCCTTCTAATCACATACTACTGTAATTTCTCCTTGGGTTATCTTGTGGCTGGAGGACACAGGCCTGTGAAGGGGCTTGTGGGAAGGCATCATGTCTCAGGTAAACATGACCCCTGTGCCATCCTATTTCAGGGCACAAGTGCTTTGGTTGCACCAGGCCAGGGTGAAATCAGGACAAGAGCTAAGGCCTACTCCTTGGGTGAAGGTAGCAACCCTTAGGGCACTAGCATCATGTTGTGGAGAGAGAAATGACTTATGCTCATGCCTGGCCTTTGCATAGGTATGCAAGGAGGAGGGTGCTTCTGGCTTTCTGTATATTTCTACCTGTACAGAATCCATATGTGACATTATCTCCACATGCAAGACCGTTAAAAACCAAACAGGACATCACATTAGAACACAGGGCTCTATCCTGCAGTAATTGGATCAGGCGATGCAGTGGATCTTTTTCTCTCTCTATCTTTTCTGATTGCCTACTTCCATAATATAATAACCAATGCTCTTCATGGTAATGACAGCTCCACAAAGGGAAAATATACGCTCATTTGGCAATTGTGTGTATCTTTTTCAAAGTGTACAAACAAGTGTGAGAAAGAGAATTAAAAAAAAAAAGGGAAGCAGATATTTTCTGTGTTTTCTTGCCATAAAAGCATTACAACACCCTTGCCCTTGGGTGTCCTGGCACCATTACACAGCTAATATTGCTTGATTACCCATACATCACCACTAGCTCAACCTCCCAAGATCTGAAATCAAGTTTTCTATTCTTAGCTTATGGTGATTTAAATTCGTTATGGAGGTGCTCATGTAATACAAGCACAAGAGATAAAGGAAGCAATATAACTTTAATGAACAGCTGAAATAGCAAGCTCTGTAGGCACATCAAGCTCTGTAGGCAAAAAATTATTTTCTCAGATGTCATCTTGATTTCTGTCCCACAGGTGTAACCGGTTACTGAAAAGCACTATGTTTTATAAATATATTCGCACACACACAGATGTCTGATGGAGGCAAATATGTGGCCCTTTCTGATTATTAATATACATACCCCTGTCTAAATGTAAAATATTATCTATATAAAATGTATGTAGGAATGATGGGTGGGTTTCCTATTGCTATTCTTGTTTGATAACAACTTGTACGTACTAGCCTGGATGGTAAAATCACCCATGTTATGGATTGCAGAGAGGAAAAATATATAGCTTTGTACCAGCATAAGAGAAAATAATAAATAATAATAGAAAAGAATCCTTAACTTCGGATATGTAGCCATGTAAGCCAGTTATTTAAAAAGGAAATCTAAGTATATAGTGACCAGCACTGACACTGAAGAAAATAGACCACTGCTGATGTAACTATCAGAAGTAATAAATCAAGGATTCTGGATTCTTGCCAATAAACATTTATATGCCCATAGCATAGCAACGTGATGTTGGTTTTCTCCCACTACAGTTCAGTATGATCTTACCAAATCACTACTACCATTGGGACTAGATCCTGCAACACCCTCAAAGGGGATATATCTATAGTACAGGGTGTGACTGCACCTAGAGTAGGCATTCCGGAGATGAGCCAATTTTCCTGGTGGAAGGAACAGACATGCCTGCATCACAGCATTACCATCAGGCCAATTATTAATCATCATAGACATCACCTCATAAGATACTCATGTTCTGAGGTGGGCAGGAACCTTGTGGTATCTCTATAGAACTGGTTGAAAACATTGGGGAAAATATGTCTTTTCAAATCATTTCAAAATCATATTTGGTCCACACAGTTCAAAATAGAACAGGTTTCAATGTATTCAGTTTTGTGAAAATGTGTTTTCAAAATTTTTCATTGTTTCAGTTTTTTCCCCCTCACCCACTCTTATTTCCTTCCTGAATTTTTTTTTTAAAAAAAATAGTGAGGGCAGGAAAAATGAGAAATGAAACATCCATTATATTTTCATTTTTCCAGTTAAACAAGAAAATTTTGGGGAAAATTGTGAAGAGTTTCCAATTTTGAAAAATGAAATGTTTCATACAAGTATATTTTCCATCTAGCACTAAGTAATACCAAGAATTTGTCATGGCCCAATTATTAAAGAAGAAGTCATAGAACTTCTGTTCAAAATACCTAATCCATCAAATCAACATCCCTAAAGATCTCACTTCTCACATACCCACACAGCATCAAGTTTCAATTCATTTTATACACACATCATATATGTATATATATCCTAATAAGAAATGTAGCAATGCTGGGTTCCATACCGCTGTACATATTAATGACAGAGATTTGTTATTTTTACCATGATCAGCAGCAATCCCAGAATGAAGTTGGAGCACTCTCACTACTACCTCTACATACCCATTTTTAGTCCCACATCTGCAAAGTAAAGCTGGTTGGAAGATTTCTACTTTTGGTTGAAAATCCAAAATATTCTTGGTGAAGTAAGTAGTGTTGGGGGTAGAGGGCAGAAGTATGTTGAAAGTTTTTGAGAAAAGCAGACACTTTCTACAAAGCATTCAATTGGTCAAAATCCCAGTTTTCCATTCAAAAAAAGCTTTGATGAAGAATTTTCAGCCAGCTCCACTGAAAATCCTTATTCACATGTGAATTCCTCATTCAGCCAGACAGTCCCATTGATGTCAGGGGGGATAAGGAGGGGGGAGAACAACACTCACATAGGTCTGGGTTTAAAAGGTCTGAGGTAAAATTTTCATAAAGTGCCCCAAGTCCTATTTTCAACAATAATATTTATGATATTTTTCCCCCATGGCCCTATACTGAAACTTTCACCAATCTGAAGATTAGCTTATTTTAGAAGATAATCATAAAATAATAATAGAAACCTGCTGCTTGTGATCACACCAGCAATGACTGCTGTCCTTATACTCAGCAGCACTGGCATAATGACAGTATTTTTAAAAGGATTTATTTCAATTATTCTCCAAACTGAGATGACAAGATGAACCCATAAAAACAAATGTGTGGACAATCTTCTTTCATTACCTGCCATCCACTCAGTGCTCTGACATCTAAAGACACAGGAAACTATTTTCACATCATATTCACTTAATAGATGAGATGTAAACTGAGTTCCCTGGCATATGACCTAGGGGTTGCGATTTTTGTCACCATATAAAGTTTCCCAGGGGGCTGTTGTGCAGCTGCTCCTCAGAGGGGCTGGATCATAAGGTTTTTGAATTTCACTTTGGAGCAAAACTGGAGGAAGCCAACAAGGGAGGGAAACAGAACAGCCACCTTTATTCTGCTGTGGACTTTCCCACTTTGCTTATACCTGCAGAAGGAAGAAGACACAGAGTTTCAATTACTATAGAAGTAAACTGAGCCAAATGCAGAAGTCAGGCAGGTGGTCAATAGGTATTTTTGCCAAAACAGATTGAGGGGCTGGCGGGGGCAGGGAGGTGTTAAATCACCTACAAACACATAAGAGTGGCACCCTCCAGGGGATCTCATTTGTGCCCCTGTGAGAAACCATCCTTGGGACCAGGGCTGGTACTGGGAACTGTCCCTTTAACGGCTGAGCTTCCCAGACAGAGAGTCTGGGCGGGGCTCTGTGAAGCTCTTGCTGTTGTTATGCACAGCCAGTTGGAACTAGACACAGAGTAAAACAGACCTATTGTGAGCTCCTTAAGTTCTGAGTAATCACTGAACACCATAGGGAGTAGTGCAGAATGTGTTTCTCCCCTTCCTCTCCCCCTTTCGATTATGCAGAAAATGCTAAAGCGGAGGTCACACAGCAGAAAACCCAGGTGAGCTGGGAGCCATCCCACTCCATTAACCATGTGTGCGTGCATGTTGGGGGGGGGGGGGAGAGAAGGGGAGCTAGGGGCTGGAAACAGAAGGGTAGGAAGCCCAGCAGCAAGTCACCACCTTATGGCCTACTGAGAGATCATCAAGGAGCAGAGATAGAGCTTCAGTGGCCAGAGAATCAGTCTCTCCCCGATGGAAGAGTTTTGAGCAAATTCCATAAAGGAATCCTCAAGGAGTTTCCATACTATCCCTCCTTGCATGTGTTCCCATGAAGGCTGTAATCACAACCTGAGTAAAGATGTTAGGATTTGGCTCAGCCTGGCCTTTAGATTTTCCTAGCGCAAGCTGGTCTTTGGCCTTAGGTCTGCACCAGTCTCCTTCATGCTGGTCAGTCAGTCTGGCTCTTTGGCCAAACCAAGGGGTCCTTGCCCTCCTGCATAAAAGAAAGACTGAAGAGAGGCTTTCCCAAGCAAGTCCTTTCCTCTTCTCAGGCCACAGCTCTCTTGCTAGCGTCTGTCAGGGATTCAAATACATTTTTACTACCATTGGGCTACAGCTTCCCTTTGGTTACAGTTTCCATACCACATGTGTGTGGCATCATAGGGGAACATATGCCATTCCTCTACTGGAGATGCCAACTCTGGACCCACAAGGTATGAAGCAGCTCTCTGCCCCAGAGTCCAACCCAGCTTGCTTTAGTTTTAGTCCCTAGGGCCATTTCCTACACCATCTACAGAGCCCTTCGCAAGCTGCATCTGAGCCAGGCACCGTAACTGTTCTTCTCCTCACAATGAGCAACTAGAGGGGCTGTATGATAGCTGGCCCCTTTACCAACAGTCCTTGCTGTCAACTCTGGTTACCTGATCTGGGAGGACACAGGTGAGATTAGAGGCCCAAGCATCTCATAATGGCACAATTCACCCCGTGACACACATAGCCAAAAATTACAAGCTAATTTCTTAGACATTAAAATATGACTGGCCCAGATTCCACTCAGGAAACTCATTTTGTACATTCATATGGCAACTGCAAGCAAAAGAGAGTCAATGCGAATAAATAGGCCTCATTTTTGAAAATCTGGCTCAGTACTTGTATTGCACGAAATTCCCTTCACTTTCCTTCCTAAGGCCCCTATCATACCCCCACTGACTTCCCTGGGAGTTGGATCAAGTCTTTCTGTGATGCTTTCCAAAACAGAGGCTGAAAGCACAAGTCCAATGAGCAATAAGCAATATTTTGATGAAAATATGGTACAACTCTGACAATTAATACTATCAATAGTGTTGTGGGATTCCATGTAGGTCAATTCAATTATTTCCCTACCTTATGTGCTAAGATTAAAATAAACATGTTTTTTCTAACTTCCTGCCCTCCACACACAAGCTGGGAGAAGGAGAAGACACAGTTTTATGGTCAAGGCACTGGATGGGGACTCAGGAGAGCTAGGTTCAATTCTTAACTCTGCCACAAACACTTTGCATTGACCTTAGGCAAGTCACTTAGGGGGTGACTTTCAAAAGCACTTAATGTTGGCCTAACTCTGCTCCCACTTCAATCAATGGGGATACAGACAGGCCAGTGCTGAGGTAGAGAGAGATTTTCATCAAGAGGAATAGTAACATTTCCTTTGTCCCATCTTTTGTTTGTTATGTCTATTTAGATTGCAAGCTCTTCAGTGCAGAGACAGTTTCTTACTAAGGTTGGTCTACACTTACTCGGCAATTCGGCAGCAGTCGATGGGAGTTACGCAAGCTACGCTGAGTAGCTTGCATAACTCCCGTCGACTGCTGTGCTTCTCTTCTGCATGCCGTCTTCACTGCACTGCGCCACTTGAGGAGGTGGTTTTAGTATGTCAGCTTCCTGATCGATTGAGCGGGTCTACACTGACCGCTCAATCGATCCAGATAAGTCGATCTGACAGCAGCGACTTTGCCACCGTCAGTGTAGACATACCCGAAGGGTTTGTATAGTGCCTGACCTAACAGAGCTTTGACCTTGTTAGGGGCCCCCAGTCCCTACTATAATTTAAACAACCAACAAGGTGGAGCTGTTTTTGGCTTTATTTGGGGGGAAAGAGGGTGAGGAGGGTTCATCACCTGTAATGAAGGCAGTGCAATTAAAACTGAGCAAACAGACAATTCTGATGATGATGGCAAAACACCATCCAGCTCACTTTTTCATTGCTAGGGTGGCTCTGTAATGTTATGAGGAGCAAAAATACTATAAAAATAATCTTATTTTACTCCTAAAGTCAGCGGATATGTCTTGAAACACAGATCTGCTTAGTAAGAAGATACCATTTTTACATACTCATTTCTCCATCCATAACGGCACATTAGCACTACATTAAGTGGAAGCAATGTGGGCCAGCTATTTCCAGCGATACCGCTGACCTGTTGTGTGATTTTGGGTACATCGTTTCACTCATCAGAGAATCTGCATCTCTACCCTTTGGCTATTTAGACTACAATTGTCTGAGGACAAGGACTGTCTGTCTCTATCGGTCGTACAGCGACTGGCACAGTGAGACTCCCCAATCTGACCTGGGACCTCTGGGAGCTATGGTAGAAAAAATAAAAGGAATGTTTAATCTAAATATACACTACACGAAGCAATTATGGAAAAACCTGGTACTTTGGTGTTCTCCACTGTACTCTGTGCTGAGGGCTAGAAAACTCGACATAGTTCTGTTTGAAGATACTTTTTTTATTTAAATGTCTTCTTTTGACTTAAGTTTACAAAATTAGAACTAAAAAGCATGTCTTCTGCAGAAAGCCCCTTCCCCCTACAGCCATCATACTGAAGTGAAATAAAACAGATGTGCTCAAAAAAAAACAACACTTTTTTTTTAGTCCTTATTACTAACACATACAACTCCCATTGATGCAGGTGAAAGTAAAGGATATACCTCAAAAGTTTCCCAATCCAATATTCTGCCAATATGTGCTGTGAATCTTGTCATATATATAGAGTGGGTTGCTTGTGCTATAGTGTCAAATCCCAGCTGCCTAAAAGCCAAATTTTAAACTCAGACATTCTTAGTTTAGTTTTGCTTTCTTTTAAGTCCAAGTACATATGGATTAAAGTGGAAATTTACATATTTGCATGCTTCAGATTTGTGGTCAGAGCTTATTCTATGGGGAAAAATGTCTTATTTAAAAAAAAGCCAACCCTCCTGTGGTATAAAAGTACAAACTATTGTTAAAGCATCATGCAAATATTCTTTCAGAAATAAGTTCTCAGTAATATGTTTAATAATTTTTACCATTAAACTGAGAAAAATAAGTCATTTGTACAACACTATGCAGCTCATAAGTTACCAGTTATAAACTAATCCTTGCTATCCAGTCCAAATCCTAAGGGATACTGCAGGTCAGCCACTTCTTTTTGGTGATATGGTGATGAAAGATATATTGTTGAAAACCATAAAGCCTTGGGAAAAATTTAGCAAAATTATCTACATGAAAATGAAAGGCAGAGAACTTGGCTGATCAGCTGAGGGTTTTTTTTTTTTTTTTTGGGGGGGGGGGGGGAGGGGGTTGGGAAGATGGGTTGCAAATATTTCTGTACAGACTTTTCTATGTGCTTAGGCCATTCAGCTAAATCAGCCAGAGATGTATATATTAATTGTTAAATAAACATTTTAGAATATTCCAGAAGCTTTCAAGGGGTAAGGTAGAGTCATTGGTTGTAGACTAGTGGTTGTAAATTGTTCATGGCCGTTATCCTACAGAATGATGCTGATATTTGAAAGTCCGTATGTATGTGAGTATTGGGGGGTAGTCAGGGTCTGAGTGATATGCCATGTTTGTATAGAGTGTTTAACTTCCATCTGCAGTTATTTGACTATCATTATTACAAAAAGGATTGGCCACAGTTTCTAAAGATGACCAGCGATTTTGGTTGCCTCAATTTTAGTTCCCAACGTTAGACCCCTCAAAGAGCTTGATTTTCAAAGGGTGGACGTTCAGCACTTCTGAAAATCAATGTCTGAACTCCCAAAGTTGTGGCGCCCAAGAATCACTAGTCACTTTCAAAATTCTTGGCCATTTTCCATCATAAGCGCTCTATCTCTCTCAGTGGGTCAGATAATTATGGGCAAAAATTAACTTCTTGAACAAAAGCTCATATTTTTAGAACTCTGTTTGCAAAAATACATCTCAATTATGTACAAACCATCCAACAGGCTTAAATCATATTTGCACCTGAGCATAAGTATATGTACGTGCAGAACTCGGACTTGATCATGCATATTGTGTGGTTTGCAGGAACAATTTGTGCACACATTTTTTGCTTCATAGTGTTAAAAATATGAGCCTGTATTATTCAGCGGCTGTGCACCTGCCCTCCCGGTTGTCATTTGAGCCTATGAGAGAAGGATCGTCCAGTAGTTAGGACACTAATCTAGGACTTGGGAAACCTGGATTCAAGTCCCTGCCCCATTACAAACTTCATTTGTGACCTTGGGCAAGTCACTTAGTCTCTCTGTGCTTCAGTTCCCCACCTGTAAAATGTGGATAATAGCCCTTCCCCACCCCACAGCAGTGTTGTGAGGTGGTCAGATGCTATCGTAATGTGGACCACATAAGTGCTGTAGATAGATATAGAGGTGGTAGCTGCTAGACCAGCTGTGACGGTGCAGAGTGATAGGGCCACTGTATCTGCACAATGCTCCTCTCCTCGCTCAGCCCAGAGGCACTCCTCATGCCATTCTACATGGAGGCCATTCTTACGTGGCATGGAAAGCAGTAGTGAACTGCTCCCTAAACTGAACGGCTCCCTAAATTCTTATCAAGGCAAAACTCCTATGGAAATAAAACCCACAGGATTTGATACTATATTTTGGTGGAGCTAATATAATCTGATGTTCATTAAATGTTTGAGAACCTGGTGCATTTTAACAAGACAAGTCCCTTTAAGAAATAGCAGTTTCAGTGTACGCAGCATCCTTCACAGCAATGTCACAGGTTTCTGTGCAAGCGTACAATTATCAGCAATTATTGGACAACAGAGAGTGACAGTAAGATACTTTGACATCCTCACCTTAGAGAATGAGCTTTCATTGTCATCTCTCATTTTAGGGAAATAACTCCATACCCAGAGACCATCCAGTAATTTCAAATTTTTCATAAGTGAGGTCCACAGATCCCTGGAATTCTATATCTGGAATTACTGAGGAAGGATGATTAAGATACTGTATTGGGACTAAAGTGATGTCGGTTCAACACCCAGGCCACAGGCAGATCAGTCAGTCACCTTGTGCCTCAGTTCCCCATCTGTAAAATGGAGATATTTCCTTTGTCTATCTTCTCTACTTGAAACCAGGGTGCTAGAACAATTTTTATAAGTGGGGATGCAATAAGTGGAAATCATGTATTTGGTTATTACTACTTCAAGCCAGAGAGTGTTGCCATACCCCCAGCACTCCTAGTTCCAGCACCCCTGCCGTAAACTCTTTAGGGAAAGGTCTATCTTCGTATGTGTGTGTGTGGAAGTGGGTGTGTAGTATGAGGCTCACATTGTAACTTCAAAATGTCTTGAAATACTGTCCATCGTAAGTGACAAGATTATTTTGCAGTCTTAACACCTCAATTAAGCACCAAAAGAACAAAAATCAAAACCATGGAACTAAACAACCCCAAATGTTGGGAATCCTGGATTCAGATCTCAAGTTTACAGCAAAATGCTAAGCATTAGCTTTCAGCTAAATTTATTTCAGCAGGTTTATGCAAGATGATTTATTTATTTATTTTTAATTGCAGACTAGTTCTTGGAGAGACCTCATTCCCTTCATTTGCCATTTTGGGAGAAGTCTATGACTTCAGCGGGGCCAGGTTTTTAACCTTTGTTCCTCCCACAGAGATGCAGTACCCTTTCTTCCAACTACCATTGCTAATTTCATAGCAGTATCTGGTGTACAGCGAGTGGGATGTGTTATTACTGAAAAGAGACATTATTAACAGAAAACCTTCCTAGCGGGTTCATTCAGTGATTTCACTGAGGAAAGCTTGATCTAATTCAGTGGCCACATCTTCTGAACGCACTCTCAATGGCAGTTAGAAACATATGTTTCTTATAAATTTCTCATTCAGAAACAAAGACTGACAGTAAAACCAAAAGCTTTCATATTTATATAAATTGCTAAGTGGTTGCATTGGAAAGTACATTTCAATTAATATGTCACAGTGCATCAGTGTTGTTTTAAAGTCTGCCGATTCAACTGCCTGTTTTTGTCTGGGTTTACCCTAAATCTGTAATGTACAACACAGTTAGCTCCAGTGACTGCTCTCCAACGAGTGAAGATTTTTAAATTGGGTTACCTCATCCCAATCCAGAACATGTAATAACTCTAATACTGTTGCCCCCCAACACCCATTTCAAAGCTACACCAATACTCCCTCTTGGCTATTTAAGTTGACATTACATTTCAATGAAGCCTTTTAGTTAGGTTTTATATAGATGAACTACTAATCAGACACAACTTTACCCATTTGTGTGCTAGCATTTTTTATTCTTATGTACTCTGCTGCCGCCCCTAGGACAACATTATAAAACTAGTTTTGGTTTTATAACCATAACAATAGTTTAAATGTACCAAATAAAGAGGCCAGCATTACTAGCTATTGAATCACATTATCAGATCTTGCAAATTAAAGTAAAATTCATAACAAGAGTCATGTACATTTCAACAAATACAAGGCACTGAGCTCAGATTAGAAAATACCTTGTTGTCCCTATTTTGTTTTAATTGTTGTTTTATATAGATCAGCAAAGGAAATAAGAAAAAATCTCTTCAAAGCTTGCCTAGCTTTCAATTTTTTCACAAACCTCAAAGTCTGGCAGATTAGTGTGTATAAAATGGCTTTAAATGGAAGAAATTCACTACAAGTCAAGGATTAGACAATGTAGTCTAGTCATGAGGCCTAGTGCAGTCACGTTTCACTCTTCCAGGAATACATCAAAATGCATTGACCAGTTCATATCCCAAAGGGAGTTCATATTCAGGGAGAGATTACAATGAATTTCCTGATATCGATTGTACTGGCTTGGGAGTTGATAATCTCAGAGAAGATGAATCGTTGTCCTTGAGCAAGAGGAAAATGGCACGTGTCCTCATGTGCTATTGTCACCCATGTGTGCAGGTGACCTGGAACAGATCTTGACAGGCAGTAATCAGTGGTTAACGTGTGCTTTTTTTCCCAGCCTATCTTTCCCAGCAGGTGTCAGTAATGCTAGCACCCAGGAGACCTAAGATAAAGAAAACTGGATAAACAGTAAATGAAAGCTATAGAAAGGTCAATTTGGACTTGTAATTAGTGTGCAGAGAGCTTATACTATACATACAACCCTTATTTCCCCGCAGTATTTAAATAAAACAATGGTCAACCCCACAAAAAGCACCTTTACGTTGGTTAGATTGTCATCTCCAAGCACCTCTTGAGTACTGAAGGACTTGACTTGCCAAACACTGCTGCTTTAGATTAACAACACATTCTGGGCAATGTGACCTTTCTTGGCTGAGCCCACATACAAACAGGATTTTGCTTTCCGTTATTAGTTCAACACTGGCCAAATAATATGTAAACGTGAAGGAACATTAGTCTACTTCTTGCTAATTGATGCAGCCGAGGTACATTACAAAGAAGGGACTAATCTATAAAATTCAGATTCAAGTACAAGTCCATATTTCAACCTCTCTTTCTTCTGAGGTTCAGAGCACAGTCCAATTTGGGGTCCTGTTTCCAGCCCAATGCTATTACTGTTATGTTCATGACATACAGAGTTAGAAACAAAACAAACACTCTTCCTGGAAGGTTGCAACATGACACTGCTCTTTTCCTAGGAATCCAAAAATCTAACACACAGCAACCGAATATGGACACACACATAGCAGGCATCTCCCTAAGGCAAAGAGGCAGCACTCACCCCATCTTGCTTTATGCTGGCTCTTTTGCTGACTGACTGCTGAAGATCCAGATCATACATTTCCCTACAGTGCCCCTATCCTGCAAGCAGCAGCAGGAACACCCCACCTTCCCCCGAGAATTTAAAGTGATAGCTTCTAATTTGTATGGTTTTCAATAGACCACAATTACCTTATATACGCTTTACCACTTTTGCAAAATCACTGACTAATTAGAAAAGTTGACCGAAACAGAAGTTACTCATGTATAAAAGAAATCACCCCACAATTCTCCCACCTACTGAAAACTCCATGCATTGCATTTTTTCCCTAAGGGTTTTCCTGACTTCAGCTCATCTTGGCTTGTCTCACCATCAGTGCTGCTTCACGCCACTATGACGCACTTCTAATTCTTTCTCAGCCTCCCAGGACTTTCTCACATTCCCTTCACTCACTTCTGCCTCTCTCACTCACTAGATGGGAGCTAAAGCATTTCTTGGTCTTTACCCTGTAGACTGACCTGCATGTAAACTAACCTCCAATTAGACTGTGACTGGTGCCCATTGAAGTCGAGTACTATTCCATGGATTTAAATGGGGTTTGGATCAGGCTCCTAATGACTTACAAAGTCAGCATACATTCCTCGGCTTATAGATGAGTAAATATAGTAGTGATTCTGGGTGAAAACTTGGCCCCATTGACGTCAATGGAAAAACCCTCATTGACTTAATTAGGGCCAGAATTTCACCCTCTAAGTGCCCACGGGCAAGTTATCTATGCACATTACAAAATGTTTGGTTACTGAGGCAATAGTGGAACCTGTCTTTCCTCAGGGAAAACAAGTGCTTTGTTGAGTTCAACATTAAAACAGACCCATGTGCAAATCATGAAAGCAACATTAGCTGAAAACGTGTGGAACATCTTAAAATCTATAGAGCTTCCTATCCAGCCAAGATGTCCTACATGCATTGACTTTATTGAGATATGCCAAACCACCACATACCATGCAGAGAATGACTACACAAAGCTATGCCAGATATTGGTGCCTTTTAATCACAAGGAAAGACTTGGATTGCTTACAACTCTCAATTTATTTTTTTTCCAAAAGCACGAAATTATTTTTAAAGTCACGTGGAAGAGATAAATCAAAAGTATGTTTATTCAAATGCATGGGTTTCCAAAGAACAATCCTTTCTGAAGCTGGGCTAGTTTTGTTGTTTTGTTTGTTTATTTTATAAACTATGGATTGTTCCTTCAGAGTTTTCACATTATATTAAATAGTGATATATATGAGTGCTATGAAAAATGAAAGCTGGCAGACACTGTCAAAGCAAAAGAAATCTCCGCAGGAGTTTGGATAGAAAACTACAATTTTGCTGTAAGTGATGAATGCAAACCAGGGTTCTTTTTGAATGCTAGCCTTTGCAAAAAGCATACTTGAGAGTCTTAAAATGCTTCATGCATGAAATATACATTTTCCCTAATTTATTCTAAAATTATTACAAAACCAAAGCTTTTTGATCCTCCCTTTAAGTTCTTATCTACTCACAAAAATAGTACAATTTTTATAAAGATTTTTGAGAGACTTAAAATTAACTGGAAAAAATGCTGGAAAAAAATTCCAACCACTCCTACCCTCAAAGCAGACATTAAGAGTAGCATCCTGGGGCAATATCTGAAAACATGAAGAGAGAGTTGGGTTTATGGATTTGAGCAGGAGACTGAAGTCTGGACTCTGGTTCTATTGCTGGTCAGATTTTACTAGGTGACTTGGGACAAATCACCTAATGTCTCTGCATTTCAGTTCACTCATCTTTAACATGGGATTAGGAACACTTTGTCCCACTCTAGCAGTGCTACAAAAGTTTAATTATGGTTTATAAAAATCCTTCAATATCCCAGATGAAATCACATATTTTATATACACACATACCCACACACCCACTATTATTTATTATTTGTATTTCAGTAATGCCCACAAAGCAGTAGTTACTGTCCTCACACAAAAGAGATTAGTTCCTGTCCCAAAGAACTTACAAACTGATTACTGTTCATCAGTACTAAAAGAAATGGAGACTGTCACTGCATTTACCAAATGAGCACTTTCTATAAAGGTAATTGCTACTTTTGGTACAAGAGTACTCTATGTTTGCATATATGTAAATATTAGTGGATAGACAGAATGCCAGTAGATGGAGTTTATATATATGTAGCATACTTCCTGGGTTTTGTATGGCCAATCAGCCTTGTTCTTGCACGGAGCAAATGGCTTCCTTTGGGCAGCTCTTCACCATTTTCAGAGATGTACATAACAGTAACACTAGCCCTAAATTGGCTTTGAATTTTAACCTTGAACCCTAATCTGGATTTGAACATCACCTTCACTGGAAAACTAAAAGTTTCTACAGATCCTGCAGCTTCACACTTCCTGTTGACTCTCAAACCCTTTCCCACACTCAGATAGAAACCAATTGCAGAGACAAAGGAAGAGAATACAGTGAGCTAGATTACAGCCCCTGTTAGTATCTTGTTCACTTTATATATTATTAAAAACATTATCCTGAAAACTGCCTCAGTCATCACTGAAATACTATTGAGTCCATCTCTACTTAAACCAACAAATGAACAAAATATTTCTTCCTTGAAGTCTTCCAATGACAAGTCACCAAAAAGAAAAGAAAAGAAAAGAAGTTATTTAGTTTTATAAAAGAAAAACATAGAATCATACAGAAATAGAAATGTAGGGCTTGAAGGGACCTCATAAAGTCATCTGATCTAGCACTGAGGCATAAACAAGTAAACATAGATTATCCCAGACAGGCATCTGTCCAACCCGTTCTTAAAACCTCCAATGATGTGGATTCCACATGAACAAATTGGAAATATCCAAACACACAACAAATTATACAATGTACTTTCCCTGGAAAAAACCTGCTTACCACCAAAATTATTATTATCCCCCTTCTATTGCTTGATGCTGGTTTCCCACTCCCTTACTTTCTAATTTAGACTATAAATTTTAAGTGAGTTACTCAGTACAGGAACTTGAGGTGAAATTCTGTAGCCAATAGCAAAAACTTTCATTGACTTCAATTGACTGAAATTTCACCTTTGGTCGTTAAGTTGTCCTGTTAAGAGCATAAGAATGGCCATACTGGATCAGACCAATGGTCCATCTAGCCCAGTTTCATCTAGCCAGATGCCTCAGAGGGAACGAACAGAATGGGGCAATTGTCAAGTGGTCCATCTCCTGTTGTCCATTCCCAGCTTCTAGCAGTCAGAGATTTAGGGACACTCAGAGCATGGTGTTGCATTCGTGATCATCTTGGCTAAAAGCCATTGATGCATTTATTCTCCAATTCTCTTTTATACTCACTTATACTTTTGGCCCTCACAACACGTTCCATAGGAAGATTGTGTATTGTGTGAAGAAGTACTTTCTAATGTTTGTTTTAAGCCTACTGCCTATTAATTTCATTACGCAACCCCTGATTCTTGTGTTAGGTAAAGGGGTAAATAATACTTCCTTATTCCTGAATGGTGTGGAGAAAGTGATTTTATAAACCTCCCTCATATCCCCTGAGTCATCTCTTTTCTAAAATGAACATTCCCAGTCTTTTTAATCTCTCCTCATATGGAAGTTATTCAATAACCCTAATTATTTTTGATGATCTTCTCTGTACTTTTTTCAATAAATCTTTTTTTGAGATTGAATGACCAGAACTGCACACAGTATTCAAGGTATGGGCATACCATGGATTTATAGAGTGGCATCATGATATTTTCTGTCTTCTTATCCATGGTTTCTGGTTTCTGTCTTTTCCCATGGTTCCTAACATTCTGTTAGCTTTTTTGACTGCTGCTTCACATTGAACAGATATTTTCAGAGAAATATCCACAATGACTCCAAGATCCCTGTCTTGAATGGTCACAGCTAATTTAGACCCCATCATCTTGTGTGTATAGTGGGGACTATGTTTTGCAATGTGTATTACTTTGAATTTGTCAACATTGAATTTCATCTGTCATTTTGTTGCCCCGTCACCCAGTTTTGTGAGATCCTTTTGTAACTCTTCACAGTCAGCTCTGGACTTAACAATCTTGAGTAATTTTGTGTCATCTGCAAACTTTGCCTCCTCATTGTTTACCCTGTTTTGCAGATCATTTATTAATATGTTGAACAGCACTGGTCCCAGTACATCTCCTTGGGGGACCCTGCTATTTATCGCTCTACATTATGAAAATTGACCATTTATTCCTACTCTTTGGCTATGTTCAGACTGACGGCGGCAAAATCGCCGCCATCAGATCGAAATTTCTTGATTGATTGAGCAGTCAGTGAGACCTGCTCAATCGATCAGGAAGTCGACTGAGTAAGTCTACCCCCTCAAGTAGCATAGCACAGTGAGAACAGTGCGCAGAAGGGAAGCAGAGCAGTTGACGTCAGTGACGCAAACTACACAGAGTAGTTTGCGTAACTCCCATCAACTGCTGCCGAATCGCGTGGTAAGAGTGAACCAGCCCTTTGTTTCCAATTTTTTAACCAGTTACTGACCAATGAGAGAACCTTCCCTCTTCTCCCATGACTCCTTACTTTGCATATGAGCCTTTGGTAAGAAACCTTGTCAGAGGCTTTCTGAAAATCCTAGTGCACTATATCAACTGGATCGCCCTTGTCCATATTGTTGACACCCACAAAGAATTCTAATAGATTGGTGATGCATGATTTGTCTTTATGAAAGCACTGTTGACTCTTCCCCAACATATTGTGTGTGCTAAGTACAAGTGTATTAAGCACACACATTTGCAAAGCACAACACACACGTGTAGAGCAATAATTATGGATGTTTTGCTGAAATCCATTTTAAGATCCTTGTTTTACCTAGGAAGAAATCCTTATTTTACCACTGCCAGAACAGAGTTCTATGGTGTCCTCACTTCCCTATGGTCTTGTCGTCTCCCTTTTGCAGGCTTGCTTCATATACACTCCCAAATTGTCATGTATGTTTGAGAGATACAAGAATAAGTTATTAAGACTGCAACCATAACCAGGTAATATTGTTATATTTCACTTGTACCCAGCCTGTCCACTCATGCTAACAAGCCAACAGCACTACACTACCTGTTGGGAGTGAGGAAAACACTTGTACCTTCCTCATTGAGGAAGGAGCAAAAATAAGCAGCTTTCAGGAAATAAAAACGTTACTTTTAAAAAAGAATGTGCAATAAATACACCCTTTGAGTTTCACTCCATCTGTTTGGATGCATCACAGAATTAAGATCCAGACCGCTTGTGTTTAGCAAAGGTTCCATGAATAATGTGAATAACTTAGGAAGCTGAGGTAATGATGCAAGCTGGAATTTGACCAGGACATAAGAATGAACAACCCTGCGCTTGCAAGAGGTACCAGGACTCAAATAAAACTAGCTTATTTCACCGTGACAGGGTGGCCTGCCTCTTTAATGGGCCGGATGCCAGGAGCTGGCCAGCTCCATCCAATTAGTCCTGCCTGCTGCATCTGGGGTAAGGTCTGACGTTAATTATCTGAGGTATGGAGGAACCGATTCTCCTATAAGGAGCAGAAGGAAGCTGCAGAGAGGGGGGATGCTCAGCAAATTGTAGGGGAATGGTAGAGAGTGAGAAAGACTCCTGCAGGAAAGACCCTTAAAGCCAGGGTTGTTGCTCTAGCTAGGAAGGGCTGGGAGTAGCCTGCTGAAGCTGGGAAGACCCTAAGACACCCAGAGGAGCTTTGAGATAGTGCCTCAGGGAGGAGGGTCTGAGCCCAAAGATGGCTGTTTGTGCTTCTTTTGGATTTTATGCCAATAAAACCAAGCCCTAATGAGGGTTATTATTTAACAGAAAAAAGCCATTTTTAGTTACTGAGGAGTCCAAAAGGACACACTGAAGCAGGCCATCTGCAGAATGACAGAATCATAGAAGATTAGGGTTGGAAGGGATCTCAGGAGGTCATCTAGTCCAACCCCCTGCTCAAAATAAGACCAACCCCAACTAAATCATCCCAGCCAGGGCTTTGGCAAGCTGGGCCTTAAAAATCTCTAAGGATGGAGATTCCATCACCTCCCTAGGTAACCCATTCCAGAGCTTCACCACTCTCCTAATGAAAAAGTTTTTCTTAATATCCAACCTAGACCTCCCGCACTGCAACTTAAGACCTTTGCTCCTTGTTCTGTCATTTGCCACCACTGACAACAACCTAGTTCCATTTTCCCCGGAACCCCTCTTCAGGTAGTTGAAGACCGCTATCAAATCCCCCCTCATTCTTCTTTTCTGCAGACTAAATAAGCCCAGTTCCCTCAGCCTCACTTCATAAGTCATTTGCTCCAGCCCCCTAATCATTTTCCTTGCCCTCTGCTGTACTCTCTCCAATTTGTCCACATCCTTCCAGTAGTGGGGGTCCCAAAACTGGACGCAGTACAGGAAATGTGGCCTCACCAATGCCAAATAGAGGGAAATAATCACTTCCCTCGATTTGCTGACAATGCTCCTACCAGTGCAGCCCAATATGCCGTTAGCCTTCTTGGCAATAAGGGCACACAGTTCACTCATATCCAGCTTCTTGTCCATTGTAACCCCCAGATCCTTTGCTGCAGAATTGCTGCCTAGCAAGTTGGTCTCCTGTCTCTAGCAATTCATGGGATTCTTCTGGCCTAAGTCCACGACTCTACACTCGTCCTTGTTGAACCTCATCAGATTTCTTTTGGCCCGTATAGGTCACTCTGTATCCTATCCCTATCCTCCAGCCCATCTACCACTCCCTCCGCTTAGTGTCATCTGCAGTTTCTGAGGGTGCAATCCACTCCATCCTCCATATCATTAATGAAGTTATTGAACAAAACTGGACCCAGACCGACCTCTTGGGCACTCCACTTGTTACCAGCTACCAACTAGACATCGAGCCATTGATCAGTACCTGTTGACTCCAATGATCTAGCCAGCTCTCTATCCACCTTATAGTCCATTCATCCAACCCCTATACTGTGACATCTGGCCACAAAGGAATGCTCAGGACACTCACCTATAGAGTTCCTCTGATGATATGCTGTAAAGTAGGCTAAAACACCAGTAATAGGACTAGTAGTCGAGGTTTTTTTTGTTTTTGGGGGGAGGGGACGGGGGGAGCAGTTTCAAGAAATTGGGTTTCTTTTAGGAAAAAAATCTTTGATCGTGTTTTTTCATTTTGAAATAGTGGGCAAATTCCCTCCACTCTTTCAGTTTTCTAGTTTTTTCTCCTTTCCCTCCAACCCACTGGGAAAAGGGAGAGAGACAAGAAAAGAAAAGTCTTGTAAAGAGGGAAAGGGGAACAACAGAAGAGCTTTTTGCTTTGCTTCATAAACATTTCATTTAGAATTCTCATCAAAAAACCCCCCAAATGAGAAAAAAAATCAAAAGGAAAAAACACTATTCATTTTTTTGACATTTTAATGAAAAACAAGACAACTATCCCCATTTCCCCATGAACCAAATTTCAGTCAGTTGTACCTAGTGGTCATTATTCCCAGTGTCCTGGCCTCCAGTTTAGGTAATCTGATTCAGACCTAATTGTGCTGCCAACATCCTGTTATGTCACTCTGGAAGTCTGCCATGTGGAATTCCTTGCCTAGAGATACATCTCTCATTCTCTTTTCTAAGAGAAAACACATTTGTTCAATACTTTTATTAGGTCAGGCTCGCTTCCTCTGACTGCTCTTAGCATCTAGGAATAATTTACAGGAGGAATGGTAATGTTAATTTTACTTTTAAGAAGACAAATGCTAATTCTCTACCTTTCAATTAGGTAGATATGAGAATTGATTAAGGACTTCTACTTTTTTGTTAAAGCAAGAACATGTGCGAGGACATTATTACTGTTAAAAATACTCTTGTTTCCTCCAAAGATGTTTTTTTAAAATAAAAATTCACTAAAATGCCTTAAATTCAGGAACTTCAGAGACCTGGCTTGACACACACTGATCTCATGGGATTTATACACTCTCCAGACCACTTTCACAAACAGCAGCTTTCACCACTAGGTTTATTCTCAAAGTTCAATGACATGCACCAGATTCAAAAACCCATCCTGCTCCAAATCATCTCATTTATTATTTTTCTTTGGTGAAACACGGGGAATTAAGTTGGGCATGTAAGACTGAATGGTGCCCCCCTTCCTGGCACAGAGAACCATAATCGGGAAGCCCACACACCCTGTGCATGCTGTGAAGTTGTGCTCTGAAGATCCTCCCTTGCCCTAGTAAAGTGGGCTGGAGAGGCGGGAAGGATGGAGCCAATGGGTATACTTATCATGGATCCACTCACTATTTCTCCCTGTAGATGGATAGGGACAGATGCCAGGGAGCTACCAGAGGCTGGATTAGGAGCAGTAGAGTGACTTTGGTGCTTCTCTACCTGTGGAGAAGGATTCCTCTCTTCCAACATGCTCAGATGTCTACAGAACTGGGGGCAGCTGCTTCTCAGCCTATTTTTAAATGAATTGTTAACGCTTGCTGCACTTATTATGCTAGGTAGGGTGGGTAGAAGGGGGAAGAGGATTAGTTTGAGCTCTTGCCTTTTAAATCCTTATAAAAAAGGTAAACTGTTGCTTGATTTATTCTATCAATCCCATTGGCTCAGGTTAGTTTGTACCTGTGGGCAGAAATGCAAATGAACAACATAGCAGAGGGCCCTCACAGAGAATACTCTGATAGCAGTTCCTGCACTTAAGACCAAATCCAAAGGTCACAGAATGCAAGGGAAAGGCTCTTGTTGACCTCAGCGGGCTTTAGATTAGGCCTTTATATACTCAGGAAGTTCGAGCATCTACCTAATCTCAACAGCAGCAGTATGGCCCTGGGAGAGAAGAGGTCTTCCAGCTAGGCAAGGAGGCTGTTTAGAGCTTTACATGTCAAAAACCAGCACCCCCAAGCCCACAGGCAACCAGTGCAAATCACAAAAACTCGACTCTTGGGAGCAGCAGATGCTATAAGGGAAGAAAGCAAGGGCAGTAAGCGATGGGATGACACAAGTGGAGTGGCTACCCTGATGATTGGGAGCTGTGGGCAGGGGAGGATGGCCTTGCCATGTTTTAACATTTTTCTCCCAGTACCAAAAAAAGAGGAAAAAGAAAATAAGAAGAAAAGAGACTCTTGACCCAACTCCTTCTATATGGAGATCTACCTTGCACCCCTTCTCCTTAGGAGTTAATTAGTACATCCTTTCCCCTTCTTCCCTCTATTGTGCCTAGCTAGGAGATATGATTAAGTGACATTCTGGTAGCTGCTTATGGATACAGAAGAAGGTTTTGAATGCTTGCACATGGAGTTTGTAATGGCAATTGTGCAAGCTGAGACTCATTGGGATTGTTGGTCATATCAGTCCATTTTGACTAGTGTCACGTAATTAATCTTCCCTTGATTTAGAGTCAAATCCCATCATTCTAAGTACCACAACAGATTTTTAAATTATTTATTATTTACCTTGGCCATAGAAATGAAAGTCAAAATAGAAATGGCCACTCCCAAGGGCAGGGGACGGGAAGAGTAAGAAGAGAAATGGAGGTTGCTGACCCTTCTGCAGAAGAAGCTAAGAGAAGAGCATGATTTGCACAACTTCTGTTCATTCTATTCTAATGTCTGTTATTAAATTATTTGGAGGAGCTCTCATGCTATGGTGATGATGAGGACCATGTATGTACTTAGATAGTTTTATGCCTTCATTGTATGATAGATCTAATACTAGACCCTAATTTAAAAACAAAGGACAAATAAAACAATAATAATTTCAATTACTCAAACATTGTTTACTCAACTTGTCAATCCATCAGAAGAAGAGAGAGGTCTCTCCTCACAGATCAACTTACATTTTCAGGACAGGGAGGGTTTGTTATATGAGTGTTAGTAAAGAGAAGAAGGTAGCAATTTAACATGAAAAGACTTCAGAAACCCTGAAGAATATAAGATACTTTGAATTCTTTCCTGTATCTTTATTCTTTGTGAGAGGTGTGTAAAATGCAGATATTTTTATGTATAGGGGAACATGATATACAAGGCACTGAAATTGTGACACCTCATTCATGTGACAAATGAGAACAGAAGCAGCACAATAGTAATCCAGCTTCATGACAGCCATTGTAAAGAGAAGAAGGCAATCATGGAAATGCAACCTCTTCTACTGAAAGAGCTAAGACTGGAGTCTCATGTTGCTTCTCAGCCACTGCACTCCACTGTATTACTCTTCTCATTAATGCTTTCCAGTTTTATAGTTCAATCCCAGTTAGCCAAACATCACATAGGACACTGAAAGCATGTGGATAATAGAGATAGTTTCCATAGGCAATTAAGGGCATGGCCTTAAGTCATTTCTAGAGCTCGTCAGGGATGTGTGACTCCCACGTTCGAGTCCACGCTCTGGCAGATTTGCAGTGATCTGGGAAACCTCGGCTTTGAATCAGGTAAAGCAGGGACTTCAATCTGGGTCTCCTACATCCCCGAGCAGTGCTCTAACCACCACCAGGCTGTAGAGTCAGTCAGCATGGGACCCGAAAAACTTCCTTAACAGAAAAGCTCTGCTTTCAATCCACAAACACACATTCCCACCCAATTCCATTTTCAGGCAAACATTCAAAATGTTTTGTTTGCATTCCACTGCGAAGCAAGAACAATTGTCAAAACCTCAAAAGCTGCCACAAAATGGAATGGTCGTCCTCCGGGCAACTCTCAGTATTTCTGATAATCCCCGTTGTTCTATATTTCGTTTTGTGTACAGTAACTCGAAGTTTAGCTTTAGCATGCCCTTGGATGTTTACCTCCATTTGTTTTCTATAACACAGGGCAACTATCAGATGTCCTATAAAAGGAGCAAACAGTTTGCAGGACAGAGACGGGTACGTATTGACTTCTGCATTTGCAAATTAAACATAACATTAATGAACAGTGCAGGAATTATTGGGCAAATCCAGCTGAATTAGGCCCATTGTGAACTGTGGATAGATGCAGTGGGCCAAATTCATCCCTAGGGCAGCCCCACAGAAGTCAGTGGAATCACATAAAGGGTTGTTGGATTGTGCAGTATCGATAGCATCTCCAAGACCCAGTCCCTCATACAAATATGTAGCAGAAACTGTCCCTGACCAAGTAAGCTTACAAGAGACAACAAGTGAATACCACAGACGGATGGAGAAAGCACACGATAACAAGGGGACAACATTGATTAATATGATAAGTAGCCATCACAGCACACCAGTTGCCTACCCAACATGAAGATTTTTGAAGCCATCCTGGCAGAAGAGAGCTTTTAGGAAGATTTTGAGGAACAGTGCGGTGGCCATGAAGATTTTCCATGGAGCTCTTTCCTCACAGAAGGGAGGCATGGGAAAAAATGCAGAGGTGTGCTTATATTGCTTTATTTAACACTGCAACTGGACCCCATTGCAAATTATCCACTCTGTTTTCACTTGGTGCCATCTCTCACTTATAAAAGGTAACAATAGTACCAGAGCTGGGAGAGGGGAAAAAAAGTTGTAAAATGTAATCACTCAGAACCACTCAGCTTTAGTCCTTTTATTTCTAATGGTGAATTTCATTTGGGATCTTTTTGGAGTACTGTTCTTAATTTGTAACAAAACGAGTCAAGAATGATGAATACTATAGATTATTTTATTCAGGAATGACACCTTGAAATGTTAAAAGTAATATATCTTTTTAGATTAATATATCCAGGATCTGAAATAGCTTAATGTGTCTTTTCCTCCCACTACCCAAAGTTCATCAAATGGAATCCACCATAAGATATTATGGCTTTTTACCAAAGCTAAAATTTCCTGTCTCAGATTTCCTATAATTTCAAAGTTATTTCCCTTCTGTCCTATAACTTGCAAATAGCAATTCCCAGAGCCAAAATGCTCAGAGTCATACCATAAGGATTATGATATCATTTTATATGGCACCTTTTTTCTGGTGGTTCCTAAAGCAGTCTGCAGACAAGAAAGCTATGTCAAATAAACTGTTCTGTAAATTCAAGACAACAAAAAGTCTGTGCTGATCAGGCCTTAACTGGAGTATTGTGTTCAGTTCTGGGTGCCACATTTCAGAAAAGATGTGGACAAATTGGAGAAAGTCCAGAGAAGAGCAACAAAAATTAAGAAAGGTCTAGAAAATTTGACCTATAAGGGAAGACTGAAAAAAAATGGGGCTGTTTAGTATAGAGAAGAGAAGATTGAGAAGGACATGATAACAGTTTTCAAGTACATAAAAGGTTGTTACAAGGAGAAGGGAGAAACATTGTTCTAGTTAACCTCTGAGGATAGGACAAGAAGCAATGGACTTAAATTGCAGGAAAGGCGATTTAGATTGGACATTAGGAAAAACTCCCTGTCGAGATAGTTAAGTACTGGAATAAACTGCCTATGAAGGTTGTGGAATCTCCATCATTGGAGATTTTTAAGAGCAGGTTAGACAAATACTAGTCAGAGATGATCTAGATAATGCTTGGTCCTGCCATAAGTGCAGGGGACTGGACTAGATGACCTGACCTCTTAAGGTCCCTTCCAGTCCTACGAGT
Source organism: Emydura macquarii macquarii (assembly GCF_026122565.2). NCBI lineage: Eukaryota > Metazoa > Chordata > Testudines > Chelidae > Emydura > Emydura macquarii. The sequence continues at coordinate 98,507,962 of NW_027131390.1, read as the reverse complement.
CTATAATTCTATGAAATGCAATATAACGTCAACTTGTTAAATGGACTGACTTGTTCAAGACTCTTTTTCTGCACACCAGCCAAAAAAAGAGAGTCAGGGGAAGTGGTGAAGTATGTACAATATGGTACACAAGACTAAGTTGACCAACAACTGAATGGACCAGCAAGTATTAGGCCTTAACTCTACAAGTCCTCCATGAACTGACTGGTGGTCAGATATCTGCCTATGGGTAGCTCGCAGGATCACAGGAAGTTACACAGTCACCTATTTTTATTAAGGTGGCATCAGTGATATCAGGCCCTCATTGTGCTAGAGGTTCTGCATACATATCAGAGGCATTTCTTGCCCCAAAGGGTTTACAGTCTAAATGGAGAAGACAGACACAGCCTGGGAGAAAGGAAAGATCATCATCTCCATTTTCAGATGGGGATCTGAGGAAGAGAGACAAATGACACTGAGCCTCTGTCAGAGCTGAGAAATTAACCCATATCTCCAAGTCTCAGTCCTATGCACCAAAAACTAGCAGAGAAATATCTGACCGTCAGTTCCCTCAGACTCTTTTACAATCGGTGTTCATTAAACATTTTGTCGTAGACAGGCACCTGCTCAACTTCCTCAGGAGGACTATCACCAGCAGAGAACATATCCTTTCCCCCTTCAATTAAGTACGCTTCCACTGACTGATTTAGGTATCAAACCTTCACGGAGATGCATATAAGCAAACACATTTGCTGGTCTGAAGTCAATGGGAATCCAGCCCCATTGAATAGCTTGCAGAACTGGAACCTTAATTTGCATGTATATGCAGTGAAGCATTCTCAAATAGCATTGCTCAAGCAGAACTATACAACTATTGTAATAGCCTGTAGGTGTTTTCTTTGGAACTTAATATCTATTGCACATCATTGACCAGATAGACCATCATAAGAGTGCACAGAGCTGTACAGACACACGAGAAGGTCCCTGCCCCAAGCGCATATAAACTAAAAACCTAAACATACACTAAATACCACCACCTGGATGAATGCATACAGACAATGGTGCATTCTCTTATTTTTACTTTGCAGTGGATTCTCTATTGCTCTTCATAAATGTATCATTTGGGGTAGGTCTACACAGCATTTTAGAACTAGCTTCCCAGTCTCATTTGACTCAAGCTAACGGGGCTTGCGCTGGTGATGTAAAATTAGCTGTATAGAGCACATCCTCTGATGCCTCAGCAGAGGATAGGCATCAGACCTTGAAATCCAGCCAAGATGCTGCTTCAAACTACTGACTATAGAGATATTTTTTACAGTACTAACACGAGCCCCACTAATCCAAGTCTGTTGACCAAGGCTGGGAGGCTCGCTCCAGAGAGCTGTGTGGATGTACCCTCATTGGTTTTCCAGCTCCTTCGGCAGAAACAAAAACTAATATAAATGGATGGTGTGAGGATGTCTGATATGAGTGACTATTTATATATAATAATATTGATATCAATATTGCAAAATTGCAATGATTTGTATGAGATATGCCATGTCAGGCACCATTGGAAAGGTTATAATTTGCTAAGTGTGATATATTGTTTATGTGTGTTATCATCTTTGTATCGTAAGCTATGAATATATGTGATATATTTGTATCTAAAACTTGTGCTGTGCTAATGGGTGACACCCCCAACAGATTAGCACCAACACTGTCCAGCCTGATTGAGGGCCAATCAAGGGCAATTGGCTATACAATGAGCCCAGGGAGAGAAGCCAGGGGCTATGCCAATGAGTTATCAGAACATGTAAGGACATGCCTGTAGACAGGAACTCTAAGAGCTATTCCCTGCCCATGTGCTATAGGCTTGTGTTTGAACCACAGAAGGTACAAGCCACATGGCAGAAACTATAAAATGCAGCTGCACCATCTTGTCTTCGTTCCTGCTTCCTACCTCTGGATCAACTATTGTTCATCTGAAGCTATGAAACAAAGGACTGAGACCCATCCAGGTACTGGTTGTACTCCAGAGAAACTGTACAAATCTGCAAACTCCACAATTCTACTAAGAATCTGATATATATATATATATGGACTTTGAAGTCATCTGTGTGTATCTGATTGCTTTGATCATTTAATATCTCTCATCTTGTTTGTTTCTTTTTTTCCCAATAAACCTTTAGTTTTAGTTGCTAAAGGATTGGCTGGCAGCATGGTATTTTGGGTAAGATCCAAACCAATATTGATTTGGTACTGTGGCTGACCCTTTGGGGATTAGAACAACATTTTGGTAACATGAATAGAGTTTTTTAAATAACTTCTCACTTTACTGGACCTAGTGGCTGGAGCCAGAGACTGAACAGCAATAAAAGGGGCAGTGTATTTCTTGTAGCTTCTTGATAACCAGTGTGGGGAAACAGAAGCACTGTTTGTGACTGGTTGGGGATTCTAACTTCAGTGTTAGCCACAAGTTTGGAAGAATCTGCTCTGCTATTGCGGCCTGCCCTGACCTTGGCATTTTCAGTGGGCTACCCTCGGCATACGGGTTACAGACAGTATAGTCAAGAACAAGAGGTAAAAGTAGCAGCTCTACAATACTGATTTAATGAAGGCCAGAAATGAGCTCTTGTCTATATAAGAGAATTCATCAGACTTGTACAGAGTAATGGTAACTATAACAATGGAGCAGTTCTTAGAGTGCAAAAGTGATCCTTCTGCCAACCCTCTGAAGATTAGCCAGCTGCTTTGTTTAACTGATCATGATAAGTCACAATTGCCATTTCTGTGTTTAAAGGTAATGTGCTTTATTTAGCTCTTTAACCTTGATCTATTTGTTATCAGCACAGTCAAGAATAGTTAGTATTCATTAGGAGACTTGTTTATTTTGTAACATAATCCTTCTCTTTGTTAACATGAAAGAGCAGAGCAGGAGGCACTGGAAGGATGGTTCATCCAGGTCCGCAATGTTGTTCCATAAAAAATGTCTCTTGATAAATGATTACCAGGATTAGATTTTTATGGGCCAGATTCATAAGAAATTTTAGTCCTGTTTCCATATGTTTTTACATAATAGAAAACATGCAAAAAGAGACTTAAAAGTGCACTTCCTGGGCATTCATTAAACTCCTTTCCCCTTATTTTCTCTCTCTCTCTCTTTCTCTCTCTCTCTCTGTCTCTCTAGCAGGTAAAAGTCAGCCTTTTGTACTTTGAGGGTCACCCACATGTGTTGGAAACTATTGTTTTAAGTTTGTCAACTTTCTCCTGTAATTTGAACCCATGATTTTTCTTCCCTTTCCAAGGACTATGTAAAAAACAGAAACTAAATTAAAACACTTTTTTCCTTGGATGAAGTTTAGAATTTTAGTCTGGCACATGTGGAGGCTGTTTTTTCACACCACAGTCTAGATTTTCTGCAAACAGCTACTGATTTTGGGTGCCCAACTTGAGACAAATTAAAGAGCCTGATTTTCAAAGGGTGAATGCTCAGTGTTTGTTGAAATTCAGGCCCCTTTGTAGGGATCTCAAATTGGGTAGCCAAAAATGAAAGGACTCAAAATCACTAGCCATGTTTATTTCTTCATTGGTTTCCCCACGACCCTTCATAGAGTTCTTACTGCAGAATGAAAACCTAAAAATGGTCTTGGAAAATGAGATATTACAGTGGCATGCAAAAATCAAAAAGCATCCTCTTTCCCAGGAGCACCTAATTGGTGGCTATCTATGGCCAAATTGACAAAGGCAATAAAGTATCTAAAACTGCAGTGTGTGAGTAATGGGATTTACAAAATGCCTGAGCATCTTAGGCATCTAACTCCCATTAAAAGTCAGTGGGAGTTAAACTCCTAATTCACTTAAGAGATTTTGAGAATCCAAACTAGGTGACCATCTTCATCTTTAGATACCTAAATGTCCCTGTAAAGATGGTCCCTACACCTCACAAATCTCATGCAAGACAGGTAGAAACTTCAGATAGAAATTTTTTGTCTTACTTTCTGAGGCTGGCCCTTTAAATTGGCAGCGATCAGCAAGTACAGCTCTAAAGTGGCCATTTTGCAAGTCGCTACGTTTCCCTCTCTTTGACGTACTAGATCTTAATTCCTGTTGAGTCTCCCTGCAGCCTTCTGTCCCTTTGGAGATGACATCTTAATGGTTCTAAATGGTTCTGGATTAGGAATTCAGCAGCTATTCTGCTGTCCAAGCTGAGTTCAGTACAGACTTTCAGGAGATACACACACACATCTCTTCTGGAGATCTTACTTTGCTTTTTTCTTATTGTGCTGTACTCTTCATTTAGAAGGCATGCCAGGCTTATTGAAAGTATCTGATTGCTCTTTGTGCAGGGAGGGGAACCAGTAACTTCCAACAGTTACATTTAGAACTGAGCTTCTGAACCTACACTGTTCAAGTTAGGAAAAGATTGTTTGTCCATCCCTGCTCCAGAATGTTCTCCATAAAGTGCTATGAAGGAACATGTAGGGCATGTCTACACCAGAGATTTACCAAAATCTGGCTGTTCTCCCATAACGATGAAGCAGCACACTTTGCAAATGACTTCTTCAGGTCAGCCCCCATTGCAAACACAGAAGGCTCTGTGATGTCAGAAGATAATGGAAAGGTTAAACACTGACTCACTGCACTACACCAAGGGGGGGCTGCTTCCATTTCCCTGGAGTCAACAGGAAATTCTTGGGACAGAGAGGGCCAAGGAAGTTGGCCCATGGGATTGTGGACTCCCAGGACCAGAGTCAGTGGAGGCTGGGTCTACATTGCAAAGTAATAGGGCTCAAATGTTGGGTCCTGGCTCGACTCAGGCTCAAGCCCTCCAGCCCTGCAGGCTCCTACGTCCAAGCCTGTATCTGAGAGATGTGTGTGGATGGAAGAGGGATTTGGGCTGAAGCCTGAGTCTGAGCATGGGCTTATATTGCCATGTAGACATACCCACAGCAAATAGGAACATTCTTTATCATTCCGACTCATTTTGTTGTGCTCAAAGGACACATTTCATCTTAACTGCACATTGGATTCAACTTTTTTTTCCCCATTGGATACATACTGATAGGTAGGCTCAGCTGTCCTTGACTTTTGCCTGTTGAAAGGGAGCTGGGAAAATAAATGAGGAACAATGTCATTTTTGTTTTGGAGAAAAAAATTCCAGGGCATAGTTAGGGTGTTATGTCAGGATTCATGTGAAAGAGTCACAAATGGGATTCTTTATGGTAGATGCAGAGCACTGTAGGTCTCTAGTTTGCAGGCTGAGGGATACAGTTTATGCTGCAGTGTTTCCACTTGGTCTGTCTAAATCCTGACACAGATTAAATAACCATAGAGCAGACTGTTGACTACAGTACAGGATAAAATGCTGTCATGACAAAGAGACACATGCTAGGTCTGGAATGAGTCTAGTTCTCTTGTCCTCTCACATGCAAAACTCAGGCTTCACCAGGAGCCTGGATGCCCAGTGTGAGACACATGGAACCAGCTGATTAGAGGTGCTCAAGGTGCACAACTGCCCCCAAAATTCTGTGAGGCATGTTCTTGGTGCGACTGGAAAAAAAATCGGGTGCCTGACCTTGATTTCACAGGAGTGTTGGGAGGCTTCATTAACATGTTCTGAGATTCTGAAAGGGCTTTAAAGAAGAAAGGCATTGCACAATCTTGTGCAAGACAGAAACACAGTCCCTACTCCACATAATTTAAATTTTGCTTATAAGAAGCTATAGCAAGCCCTTGGCTTTATGGTGCAGTGGTGCCCACTAGTACATTTAACAAGTCTAGTAGAGTTTCCATTATATAAACCTCTAGGGGGTTATTTTGTTTAACGAAGTATAACGATGTAATGAAAATTCACCCTGGATTGAAACTTAGCGTACAAGTTTTCAAGCATAGAAGCTAATTTAGCTTATATAAATACACATAAAAATAATTTATTCTCAAGCTTACATGGGTCTAAATTGGGTTGATTCACAAAAGTTGAAGATCTCCTCTCCTCTTTGGCATTGCATATACAATCGCTCCATGGTTTATAGTTTCTCCCAGAGCACCTGCAAACCAGCAGTTATCCTTTTTGCCAGCTCTCTTAACTCCAGCACTTTCTTCACAGGTCTCTGGACTTTTAAAATGAAGCTGTAGCGCACCAAAATGTTTCTCTAACATTAAAAATAAGGCTCTGCTACATATTGGAATGGATGGAATACTATGCCCATTTTGAGATTCAGTTCCTGAATAAAGACACTTCAGAACTGAAGAATCTCCTCCTTAAAATTACTTTTCAAGTTGTGAAGCATGCCTGTCAATCATTAAATAGGAGAGTCAAAGAATTATGTAAGTCATCAAGCTTAGCAAAGCCAAGAGTATCTTCTCCTATTGAACAAACAACCCTTGTTTTTATTCTGTAACAGACACGGGTCCATGCTTATCAAAATGTAGCATACAGTAATGCTAAGCACCCTATTATTTTCCAAATAGTGAAACCTGTTTAAAGCAACCACTAATAGAAATGAGTTCGTTAATGCAGGTGGTCTTCTAAAAAGGAGTTGCCACAGAATTGTATTCAGTACTTTTGTGGACATTTGGGGGTTAGTATCTCCAGGCAAGAAGTGACCTAATAATTGTTAAATTTTGCTCAAGTCTCTCTGTACTTTTCCCCACCCCAGCAAAAGCTTTGAGGTACACTTATTGTTTCTCCTCTGTTGTGGCAGCTGAACGACGTTGAACTCTGAGAACTCCTCAGGCTGCTTCTCTTAGTTTTGGGAGCTAAATCCTCAATAGTGTAAGCTGGCAGAGCTCCATCAAGTGAGCAGAGTTATGTCCATTTACACCAGCTGAGGATCTGGCTCACAGTTTACATCACATCACAAAAAGTGAAAACCCATGAGGGGCCAGAATACACATTTACAATGCTAGGCACAGCATTCTGAGCTGTAGCCATGTCACTGTCATGCTGTCTGGAATGACTCACCACCGTAACTGCCAACCTCAGGACAGACTGTCAAAAAGCAGGGCACAAACCCCAAACCGGTGGTATGTTCTATAATTAGATTTCACCAACCCAGTAAGAAGTGTGAAGTCCTAAAGCACTATCAAAGTCTTTCCATGTTGTCACAGACAGTCCCCTCAGGCATACCAATCTATCTTGCCACCCAGGGAAGCTGGACTTAGCCCTGGTCTACACTATAGAGTTAGGTTGACGTAAGGCAGCTTACATCAATCTAACACTGTAAGTGCCTACACTAAAATGCAGCTCCCTCCGATGTAACTCGCCCACTACACTGGCTTAGGCTATGTCTACACTACAGCTTAAATCGACATAATTAGCCACCTCCTTGAGCAACATCACTTATGCCAATTTAAGCGCTAGTATGGACAGTACTATGGCAGCAGGAGAGCTTCTCCCACTGACGTAGCTACCGTCACTCACAGGGGCTGGAGTAATAAAGCTGATGGGGGAGAGTTCTCTCCCATCGGCTTAAAGCAGCTACACAGAGAACTACACAGTAATGCTACACAGAGAGCAGCTACACCGCTGCAAGCTCTCCAGTGTAGCCATAGCCTGTATAATTCCACCTCCACAAGAGGCCTAGCACTTAAGTTGATATAGTTAGGTGGACGCAGTGTCAGTGTAGACACTGCATTGCTTACGTTGACTGTTGCTGACATTCAGACGCTATCCCACAATGCCCCACACTGATAGTTAAACTGCAAAAGCAGTTTAATTACCGTGGTGGCTGTATATCAACGTAACTTAGGTCGACTTAATTTTGTAGGGTAGAGTTGCTTCCAGAATTCAAGATGAGGGGACGAGCCCTGTTGCACATAACCTCTTCAGAGGTTTTATTGTGATGACCCACAATGCCCCATTTAGTTCTGATCTAAGTTGATGACGGAAATTGTATTGGTGACTCAGTAAATGACATTTTTCCCTTGGAGTCAGAACAGCCAGCATGTGAATTCAAAGAAATATTAAGAGATAATGAGATCTAAGGATGATAATGCACATCAAATTAAGTTTGTGTTTACATCCAAAAAAAGACCAACATAAAATTCTTCATTGTATCACAGGTGAGAGAAGTGCCTTTCCATATATATTGGGGAAGATATGGATAGCATGCATGGTTTTGGGCACCTGCCTATAATAAAGGAAATGAGCAAGTTATTTAGGTTAAAATAAGAGCCACTCTCCACAAGTTTTCAACCATCTCAGAAACAAGTCCAACTGTCATGAAGTCCACTCACCACGCCTCCTTCTGGCCACCCTGGGGATTAGCTCTTTCCAGGCGCTGCGCCCTCCTCTGGCAGTCTCACCACCCATTTTCTCTCCCCTTGAAGCCTCTCTCACTCAGGAGCTCAGCTTCCTGTTCTTGACTTGGCCCTTCAGCCAGGTCATTATGGTTCCCCCCATTTCCAGGGTATCAAGTCTTCCAAGGTGCACTGTCCCAGGCAGTCTACTCTTTGCTGTCTGGTCTGGCCTGCCCACTACTCTGGGTTCTGGCTCAGGGACCACTGTCATCAACAGCCAAGGTCTGCCCTATCCCATACCTCACTGCTTTTCTCCTGAGTCTTTCCTACCTTTCTGGCTCTCATACTCTCTGGGTTCACCACACTAACCTCTCTCCCGCCTCTCACTGAATAACTGAAGGCTACTTATCTCTATATCCCCAAGACTCACTTCCCTAAAATCCCTCTCTGCTCTCAGCTCCTGGGCTTCAGTCAGGTCCCCCCACTTCCTGTCCAATTGAGCCTTGTGTCTAATTAATTCCCTGCTCCCTGGCTCCTCCCCCAGGTGCAGTCTGGGAAGTTAATTGGCCCACCTGCTACTTTAACTCCTTCAGGCCTTGTGTGGGGTGGACACCTCATCACACCAACCATTTGAGATTTAACAAACATTGGTCAAATCTAAATCCAGTTTTTATTCCTTCTTTCTTTTCCTTGTCCTTATTGTTTTGGTCCCACTGCTGCTTTGTGTTAGGACTTCCCCAAAAAGGCCATTACTCTTGGGAAGCTTCAGATTTTACATTATATGGTTTTTCCTCAGGTCCGGTTTAGTCTGAGGCATCTCTGTCACGGGAAGCCCCAGAGTACATGAAAGTCAGAAGAACTAGCAGCAGTGGCCAGATATCTTTTTAAACTCAGGCTCCCTGTTATTGGGGAAGACACAATGTGGGCTATTTAACACAAGAACAGCCATTCTGGGCCAGACCAAATGTCCACTTAGCCCAGTGGCCTGTCTCTGACAGTGGCTAGTGCCAGGTGCTTCAGAGGGAATGAACACAGCAGGACAATTTTGAGTGATCTACCCCCTGTTGTCCAGTCCCAGGTGTCAAGCTGTCTAGAGTGGCTCACAACTATGAGTTCTAACTATAACCTCAGGGCAGACTGTTAAGAAACAGGACAACAAACCCCAATCTGGTTGTGTGTTGTATATTTAGATTTCCCCATTCAAGTATCAAGTGTGAACTTCTGAAGCACAACAGCCTTACCATGGAGTTACAGATAGCCACCTTGAGTACTCAAGTCTATCCGGTCACCAAGTCAAGCTTGCTTTTGTGATAGATGGTCCCTTACTCCAAAAAAAAAAAATCACAACAATATTCAGATTGCTCCAAGCCCCAAAGGACCAGTCAGTTACCTCACGTCAATTTGTACCTTAGATCTCCCACCAAAGCCAATGCTTGTAGTCCTATAATAAACTAACTAAAGATTTATTAACTAAGAAAAAGAAATGAGAGTTATTTACAAGGTTAAAGCAGATAAACATATGCACACAAATGAGTTACAGTCCTAGGTTTCAAAATGTAATAGCAGCTCTCTATGTCCTTTACAGCTAACCCAGGTTAAGATGCTTGAGGATCCCTTGCGTATGTTTAGAAATATTACCCTCTAGAAATTCCAAGCAGCATAGTGATCCAGTTTCTTTTGGTCAGGGATTTTTATTTCCTTCCCCCAGAGTTCAAACTGATGGAATAAGTGTCAGCACCCTTCTCCTCTTCATGGGTGGGTGGGGGGCAATCAACAAAATCATTGTACTTTGATGTTTCATAATGGCTCATTTGGTTTCAATGGGTCTTTTCATGGGCAGGACCAGCACTTTACATTAATGAATGCTTTCCTGTGTGGTGAGTTACACAATTATGGAGGCTTACAATGGAAGCACCCAGTGTAATTTTATACCATGGGCTACAGATATAAGTGAGATCAATATATACAGCATCCTACAAGCACTTCATCAAGTCTAAACACTAAACACATTCTTATGAACTTAACATCTATTTTAACAATGTTAACACACAGATGAGCCAGACTGGTTTCCAGTTATGCATTTATCAGTGTTCATTGGTAATTGGAGTTTAGTGACACCTAGAGCATGGGGTGGTGTCCCTTACCATCTTGGCTAAGAACCATTGATGGACCTATCCTCCATGAATTTATGTAATTCTCTTTTGAACCCAGTTATACTTTTGGTGTTCACAACATCCCATGGCAATAAGTTCCACCGGTTGACTGTGTGTTGTGTGAAGAAGTTTTGCTTCAAAAGATTGAACAGGCTCATACAACCAATTACTGACTCCATTTCTTGTGTGAATCAATGACCTGGTGGTTTCAATTCAGAAGTAGGAGACAGCTGTAGAGCTGGTTAAGATAAAATAAATAAACAAACAAAACCAGAATTTTTGTCCCATTGGAGATTCTGATATTATAAAATTTATTTTGTAGCCAAAAGTAAAATATCATTTTTCTTCCTTCACTGAATGGAAAGTTCCAAAAATATTCAGCTTAGAAATGTTTCAACATTTTATTTGGGACATTTTCAGTCAAAACGAAATATTTCAGCATGGTTTTATATTAATTTTTATCCCCCTGAGCTGCCACAGTGCCCTTGTAGGAGTTGTAGGTCATGTGCCTTGTGCCCAGCATTTTCCTGTATGGGCCTGGCTCCCCAGCCAGACTACATCTCCCAGGATGCACCACAGCAATTCAGTCAGACAGCAGGTATAGATAGAAATGTAGTCCAGCAGGATGCCTGGCCCATAAAAGGAGAATAAGGGCATGAGGTACCTGAACTATAACCCCCATGAGGCACAAGAGCAGCTCAAGTGGACACAGACTACCAAAATTTTTATACTGGGTCAGCTTGACCTGAAATAAACATTTAATTTAAATGTTCCCAACTGAAAAATAAAATAAAAATTATGGGAAAATATTCAATTTTGCTGAAACTGCATTTTCAGTCAAAAATATTTTGATGGAAAATTCCTGTCCAGCTCTATCTAGTTGTCTATATCACAAAACTGAAACCAAAGTTTGCTGGGATGAACAAGCTAAGAGGCCAAAGATTAAACAGGTGTGGATGCTGATGCTTCTTTCAGTCCTAAATTTAGTCTTTTAAGCTGACAGTGATGCTGTTTGATGGAGCAAAATTGGGAAGCTCATGTTGGAGCTGTTCTGTGGATAAATACAGGCCTAGCACTCAGTGCTGTCCAGCCTCTCACCAGCATTAAAATTCAGTGGAAGAGGGAGAAAATGTTAAGAGAATGAAATTAAAAACTTGAAAGTAATAAAGAGAGAAAAGAGCACAGAATACAAGCATCTTTCAGCCCAGTTATACAGGGCTCACTTGTATTTTCCTAGCTCTCCCAGGTCCTCTTCTCCCTAGCTTATTATCTTAGTTCTTGCACTGTTCAGCACTGATGTTGGTATATGTTATACTCACCAACAGTTTAGCAAAAGGTGCTTTAAGCTGGTGAAATGCTACAGACTCGGTAAGCACTAAATATTCTTATGGATCCTCCCTTAGTTTTGTCCAGCAAAGGGCTTAAGCACATGCTTAACTGCAATCAAGTGATTAGTCCTATTAACTTCAAAGTGCTTTTCTGGATCATACCTAAATGAGGAATTCTAGGGCAAAGAAAGGGCAGTGGGTAGAATATTTTCAAAACATTAGAACAGCCTTCAGTGGAGAATAGACAACTATGCTGGTATAGTTTTGCTGAACCAGACCTACCTCCTACAATCCAGAAACTGTTATGGGTAGATTTTTTTGCATTAGGATTAGATCATGCCTGTACCTGTTTTTGTTTGAAGCAATAATCCCCTTCCCCAGTGGATAAACTACAGTGTGATTCTCAACAAGGGAACTGAATTATTTCTGAGTAAGCCAGTGTGACAGAAGAACACAGATGTTTGTGTAGCTGGGTTTTTTCTCCCCCTTTTGTTTTTTCTAGCCTTGTATTAATTTGGTTAGAATTAGAGCATTCACTTTGCTTAACTGCAGGGAACATGAGCATGTGGGTGGCTTAACCACTAATGACAGGTGAATGAAGCTAGAGTCCCAATAGGTGAGAATTCCATTTACTTGTTAAAATCTAAAATCAGAAGCACCCCAGACATGGTCCAAAGTACAGATGCAACTATGGATGTTCTGTGGTTGATCTCCATTGTATAAACATGGTGCTACAACCTGCAGACCTTGACTCTTATAGGCTGGAGTCCCATTCTTCCAGAACTGTCTTGGAAAGGTGGTTTTTATTTTTTTGTATGTTTGTTTCATTCCCATTGCTGATGATCCCACCAAATGATTTCTACATCTATTCAGCAACGAAGCAAATGTCAGTCTGTGTGCAGTTTGTTTGGAGTTTTAGCTGTGTGCTTGTATAAGAGAATTTAAACCAGGAGAAGGATGTACAGAAAGGATTATCAGAAATATTGCTTTCATTGTTAAGCAAAAGCCTGATTAACTTTTGCAAATAAAATAAGATGGAATCAAATGATGCACAATTTCTTAACTTCATGAGTCTGTGCTGGGGAGAGGACAGGGTTGTTAAGTATTTGTGGTAATAAGGAAATGCAGTATGGCATGCTTGTCTGAGGTAGGAACGTCCTAATTTGAACTTCCAAATTTGAATCCAGCAATGATTTGGAGACTAATCCAGAAGCCTTTGTTCACTTGAGTGATCAAACTAAAGTCTGTAAGAATACTCACTGGGATAAGGATCTGGTACTTGTTTTGTAGCCTTGGATGTGCTACATCGGGTCCAATCTTTCTCCCCTTGTGCTCAGTGACAAAACTCCCATTGACTTCAGGGAGAGCAAAATGGAACCCTCCTTCTCATTGGGCCAGAGTGTATACAGCCCTTGCACAAAAGCATAAGGAACAGGGAGGGTGCAAGGCAGAGGTCAGGACTCCTTGCGCTTTAAGGCCATAAGTCTTCCAAAGGCCTGGTGTCCCAGCCTGCACTAGCCTTGAAAGGGCAGACTGAGCACACTGCTGAGGAGTTGCTATCCCCACTCCAATGGCAGGGAAGCTGCCACGTTGCTGGAGTTTGAGGGGCTATCAGATGGTGAGACATAAAAGTCCTGGAAGACAAGGACAACGTTCATCCATGCCGCTTCAGCGGAGGGCTGTATCTGTATGCCACAATCCAGACTTTTTTCTCCACTTCCCGATCTGTCAAGTGGGGCTTCCACCACTTATCTCATAGGGGTGAGGAGAGACAATTCCCATTTATACACGGCTTTCACAATATAAACCATTCTCAGAGTGTTTAGTCCAGGATTGCCCTTGAAGTGTTAGGGGCCGTATATAGATTTGTTCCTTGCAAATTTCCGAGGAAATAGGGGTGCTGTGTAAGGTCACTACAAAGAGATGTCATCGCAGTCCAGTCATTCCCGCTCCCAGAGCCATCCAATTATCAGCTAATAATCAGCCTGGGAGGAAGCAACCAGATTGGCTGAGAGGGGTCCATTGGCATTATAATGTGCATTTGATTAATAGCCATATACCAAGTAACATCATCAATCATAACCTATTAGAGCATACAAGGAAGTGGTAAATAAGCTTCATCCTGAAAATAAATGGTTGGTCCGGGTACCCTGATAAGGCAAGATGCATATAGTAGTGATTAGCAGGGTTGGTACTAAAGAACATTAGGAATTCACTTCTGCTGCTCTGATTGGTAATTAAGTGACTCATCTACTGGCGGACAGTCCTGTATGCTTCCCCAGGCAGTTGTTAGTTCTTCAAAAACCACTACTGACAAAATGAGGTTTGCCCTTGGTACACAGATAATGAGACTCAGCTTGACAGGTGTGGCGCGATTAGAAAATTTCTACATGAGGCTCATTCTGCTAGCCACTCTACAGTAAACAGACTCATTAGAACTTGCTGGTCCCTAGAGGCAAAGCATGTTTGACATTATTAATTGGCTTTTCTGTATAAGGAGTCAAATAGATGAAAAGGTTTATCAAGCTGAAATAATTAATTTTGCCTGAATTCGCTGACAGTTCAGTTCTCCTGTAAAAGGCCATTTTAAGGGTTTTTTTTTTTTTTTTTTTTTTGAATTTGAAAGTTCAAAAGACATAATAGTGGTAAAAGTGGAGCTTTTTAGTAAATTATAATTAAAGGGAATTTAATTAACTTAGACCTGAGAAAGGGCGGGGGGGGGGGGGGGGGGGGGACTCCTATCTGTGTCTATACAGAGGTCTAGATGGTAGAACATATCATGGCTTAATAATGCATTAATTTTAATCTAATCAAAGTATAATAAAAGAAGTAATTATGTTTAAAAATCATCATGCTCCAATATTGGTGTATTTAAACACTTAATACTTACAATGCCCCTAGTTAGCAAAAGTTATAATTGTTGCACTCAAATTTAGCTTATTTAATGATGGGACTTATTCACAAGGTGACTTGAATACATTATTGTAATAAATTATGGTGAAACTATCATTAACTATCAATTTTTAATTCCACTTCTGAAACAAACAAAAATATCCAAGTTATTTTTCTTTATTCTTTCCCCACTGCCTTCCCTGCTCCAAAAGTAATAGAATTTCTCCCAGCAGTACAGTACTTTGAAGGTGACTTTGTTTTTTTTATAGTAAAAGAGTTTTAGTGTACAAAAGACAGCATCAATTCTCAAATGAAATTTATCAAGATTTATTTAGCCTTTCCAAAGCATGCCAGTTTGACCTAGCATATGGTTTAAACCATTCACATTGAAGCATCAAACTGAATACTGTGTTCAGTGTTGTTGTGGCTGTGTTGGTCCCAGCACATTAGAGAGAGAAAATATATTACCTCACCCACCTTGTCTTTCTAAATTGAGTAGTGTGCATTTGTATGTATTCAGATTATATATATCCTTTAGTGATAGTGAAAATAATCACTTTACAGTCACAATGAATATAGGTTGTAATGTCAGAGAGACTACTGAAGTTTGAAGCATTAAAATCAGAGAATACAGGGGAATAGCATGGAGCTCAGCATAGTGGTATTTTTATGCATCTGTTGATGCACTTATGGCAATTTTAAAAGGAGATCCTTACTCCCATCTTTTAAAAATCCTTTTGACAGACATGTGCATACCATTGACTCAAAGCAGTGCAAAAAGTTCGCTACCAGTTATATTCACTAGATCTTCAATATCTTCTTATAACCATCAGTCCATTTCCCTTCAGATACTCAACTCAATTTCAAAGCAAAGTAACAATAAGAGAGTTTTCTACTTTTTAAGCAGAACCATCAGCACCCAATTACTCAATATTTCACATATACTTATAATAATTTATCAGTGCCTGTTTGTCTGTCCCAATTAAATAGGAGAGGAATTTGTGAATACTTGATTTTTTTCTTCACTAGAACAATATACAAGTGTCAACATATCAGTACATTTTGTTGTCATTTGAAAATCTTGATATTTAGGGTTTCATTTGTATATAAAAACATACTGATGGAGATTTAGAGGACTGATTCTGCTCCTATTGATTTCAGTGTACAGGATGTAGCCCTTAGTTAGGTATGTAGGATGAGAGGCTTCTAGACAATTTCCTAGTTTGCTATTGTTTCAGACATTAGCAGTTTATCTTTGTAAAACAACTTTGAAATCAGTGGTTGGGAGGTTGGTGGGGGGGAAGAGAGGCAAATGTACTTTAAAAGAAAAATATTCAAGTACAGTAACAGATGCAGAACTGCTGCACAATAATGAATTGTAACATTTACCAAAGATTTAGCATTTGGTCTAAGAAATGTCATCTTCAAAAAATGCAAACATCTGTGCACTCACAGCAGATCAGTCAGGAGATGCCTTAAAATCTTATGAAAATAAGAACATTCATTAACTTTGTGACTTCTTCCCTTCACCGCATTTAAAGTTACTTATCACATTTTCTATTTACATGTGTTATATTAATTTCCTAATTGGCTATGCAATAAAGAACAATGGACACTATGTTCACAGAAATGTAAGAGGTTATGGGGAAGGGGAAGGATAATGATTGTTTGCTCATGTGCCAAGTTTCCAGAAGCTTTCAGTTGGCATTATTCACAAATATGTTTGTTTCTAGGGTCAATATGTTATCTCATTTCAAACACTGCTGTAGAAAGGCACAAAACTGATTTGTTTGCAGTTCCAAACTCCTTATCAAACAATACCAACGCTTGCCTTATAAAGTCAGGGTCAAACGTGCCATGCAATTCTTAGCCATTCTGCTGATTGAACTAATAATTCTGCATGCTGCAATTCTTGTTTTCAGTAATTTTGCTTGATAACACTTACCAGCCTAGAGGGATTCTGTGTCATGGTGGTCAGTGGAAGAGTATCCTAGGGGATAGTACATCTGCCCAGTACCTCCCTTGCATTCATTAACCCACCAGGGGGTTAAGACTAATTAGATCAGGCTGCTCATTTTAAGCTGATAATTGATTTAAATGGGTTGCCTATTTAAAATAGAATAAAAACCTGCTAAACAGTTGGTGCTTAGGTTTTTTTCATCTGCAACTTTCAATTGCTTGTGCAATGCAGCATAAAATGTAGAGGTCTCCCTTTTCTAAAAAGGCCATAAAATTAATTACAATGGGGGGGGGGGGGGGGGGGAGATAAGCGTGTTGCAGTTAACCGATGATGGCTTTAACTAGTGATCAAAAGTATAGAATGACTTCAGCAAAAACAGCTTGTTTTCTTCAAGCAGAATTTTGTAAGATAACAAAGCACTCAGTTGTGCTCAATATTGTATCCAATATGTGAAGGAATGGTTTAGCATATTGGTAAGCCCTCTGCATGCATCTTCTTATAAAATGGCATGGCTGGATGTTCAAAGGTTATCACACATTTTTAGAGGGTTTTCCTTTATTTATTTAATTAATTAATTTATGTCACAGCTTCTGTCTAGTGTCAACATATAAAAGCCCACCTTATCTTCATTTTATCTTTAGGACAACAGCAAATCTAAATTCATATGAAAACAAATTCACTGAAGATCAAATAGTTTACTTTGTTGTCTGAACATTACAGTAAAGTGTTCTTTGTATACCCAAATGGTCACATGTGATTAGGCAGATACAACTAAGTTTACTTGTACATTGTTCAGATTTCAGCACAGGCTAAAATACTGGAAATTTTCTATTTAAGTTTCCAGCTTAAATGACTAACTATGCAAACCAACAGACAAAAAACAAGATCAGAAATTTAGGAATAGCTGTAACTACACTGCAATAAAAGCTATTAACAAAACTGCAGATGTTTGAAATCAGAATTATTAGTCTGAGAAATAATGACATTACTGATGCTTACATCACAGTATTTTTTAAATCCTGCTTACTAATAAAGTAAGAAAGTCCATCTTTCCAAGTTCAATTAATTCTCTCTGTGTGTACTGAATGCTCTGCTATGATATTGTTTTATCATGTAATGCTGACTGGATTGAGGAACCAGTTTCATGAAGTCATGTCCGCATTGGTGGCACAGTATTTCCGTAGTTATAAATTGCATTCTTTCTGCTTCTTCTAACAAATTAAAACCAGAGAGATTTAAACTTTACAGTTCATGTGGGTTCAAGGACTCTCTGCCTTGAAAAACTATTCAAGAGCACTTGCTAGTGGCTGCAGCCTAGTATGGCACCTTAAAAGGCCATTACTCAGCCTATTTTCTAAATAGTTTATGCCTTTTTAAATTGTAGTGTACATAGCAAGATGACAACAAGCAGAAAACATCCTTTTGTTAATTCTGAATCCATGCACCAGATAATTTTCTCTATTAATGTTAAACATTATATACTACTAAATAGATTTTCAAGGCAACCACTTGTGAAATATATTGAAAACAGTTTTCCCATTCTTATTACAGAAATACCGAAGGAACTTTAACTGGGTGCTTATATAGTACTTGATTATCTAAATTCCTCCACTAATCTATGAAGTTCTTAATGTGAAGATACATATTAATAAAACAAAGTTCTGTTTTGTTTTTTTTAAGAGAGAGTTTTAGTATATTTCCTTTCCCTTAGATTTATTACAGATCTCATGTTTCTCTGTTAGGTATGCAAATATATGGGAATTAGCCACATGAAACCTATTCTATGTCATAATAAATGCACAAAAATAGAGCTGGCTATAATTGTCTTGTACTGAGATTGCACCTAATTTGGTTTCACTAAATCATCCAATAAAAGGACAAATCCTATAGTATTTACTCAGGTAAAAGCTCTTTTGGAAGTCAGTGCAAGCTTTGCCTGTGAAAGGCACATGTGATAGGGACGTGAGTGGCAATATCACGTAAGGGAAAGATCAAAAGCACAATTTGGTGGCTGGAACATCATTTTCCCCCCACCCCAAAGTGTGTATGGCATGATTTATTACTTCCTCAAAAATATTGAAGGGTTTCAGGATTTGATCTTAATCAGTTTCTACTCAGGCCAACTCCCATTGATTGTGCTAGCAGATGACTTGAGCAGAAACTTCAGAATTTGGCCCTGATGAAAACCCATTTGACTTGCTGGCTCCCACTGTTCATACATTTTTTTAAATCAATGATTATGTAATTAGGGTCCCATCCTGCTGGTGCTTATGCACACGAGTAACTCTATTCACTCCAGTAGTCAATGGAGCTCCTCACATGAGTAATGTTACTCACATGTGTAAGTGTCAGCAGGACCAGGGCCTTTGAGAGAACCAAAGCAGGACTCAGCAGACAAATCATGGGATTCTCATTGACAAAAGAGGCCCCATCCTGTCTCTGACGGAGGCAGGTTCCTTTTTGAACCAGGAATCTGTATAGGGACAGATTGCTTGCTAATATGGAAAGCTGCCTGTTTCTTAGATTAGCAATGAGGTCATGTAGAATTTACATGTGTGTGGAGAGGGACTGTGTAGATCTCAAGATAATATATCTGCAGCGTAATAATGTGGGTGACAGTGAAAAGATAAAACAGAGGAGGCAGGATAACAGAGAGAACTGAAGTATCTTCAATGCGAATGTCAAGGACAGGCACAACACGCTAACGGGACCTATGGGTTAAGTATAGACATTATTGGAATAACAAGACATGTCTAAACTAGGAAAAGGATGGGGCATAACAACCCAGTACAGAAATAGTTACTAAAATAAACAGAACCATGCCGACTTCGAACAGCATGGCATCCTTAATCTGGAGATTTCAGCACTTAATGAACATTGACTGACTAAGCTTTGCCATGGGTTTATGTGGGAGATTGAGCATCCTCCCAAAAATCACTGTGTGCTGAGTGCCTTTAATGGGATTAGGCTAATTTACAGCAATAGCAGGGCGCATTTATCTAAGATACTTATAGAGACCCCATTACCTTGGCACCTCACAATCTTTCATGTATTTCTTCTCATAACATTGCTGGGTTGGTGAGGCAGGGAAGTGCTATTATCCCCATTTTACAGACGGGGAACCTGAGATATTCAGAGGCTAAATGATTTGCCAAAATCACACAGGAAGTCTGTGGGAGAGCAGCAAATTGAACCCATGCTCCTGGCTAACACTGGGCCATTCCTCATCTCTTTAAAAGAGTGTAGGGTTAGACTACACCAGCGGTGTAACTGGCTTTTATCAGGTTGGGGAAGCTTCATATTCAGCCAAAGAACTCCTAAAACAGCAGAGACAAGAGGCAAATGCATCAGATCCATGCCAGAGCTTCAGCAATTGTTCATTAATTATATACCACTATGAAAATGTCATTTGTGTACTGCAAACCCAATTCTCAGTTCAACTGATCTCTCTTTGGCACTTTGTTGGGCAAAGGGGTCAAAGATGGTTTAAACTACTGTAATACCACTTTGGTATATAGTCCTATTCCATCCTACCTTGTTCTTTGCCTCAATGTGAAACTTTTTTCAGCCTTCACTTAGCTCTGAAAAAATACTTTTCTTTTCAGCTTGCTTTCCATACTCTCCCTCCCATAGCTTCTTATTCTCCCCTCTTAGATTTTCTTCTCTCTTTGTTTTGGGTTTCACTGTATATTATATATACACACACACACAATTTTTTCTTCTCTCCTGCTTTGTTTTTTGAGGTATTTTTCCTCAAGTGAACTGACATGAATTTGTGAATCATTTCCATGTAACTGAATTTGCACTTTTTGCTGAAAAAAGTCGCCCCTCCCCTCCCCCCCAAATTTGAGCTAGTTCTTGTCATTTTACCTTTGAAACTGGGGAAGCTTTTCTCTACCCTCCTTTAAGCAGCATTTTCTCTGCAATAGATACCCTGATCTCCCAACAGTGAGAGGAGAGAAGGTAAGATTAGTGCCAAATTATACTGAGTCTGAAAACAAACAGATTTTGGCGAACACCACAGTTTGAATAGACACTATGGACAATAAAGATTTTCAAGTGATTCTCAGTCATGGTTTTTGACCTCTAGGGCAGTTCAAGTCAATAGATAGGGGATTGGTTTTTTGGGAGTTTTTTGTTTTTTAACTTTCTGCAGAAAGGCAAAGAGTTTGTGAGGAGGCCAAAATTTTGGTCCTGGGGGATTTTAATTACTCATATTATTAGGTCCAAAGATTAACCAGGGCAAGAGCAATGCCTGCAAATATGCCATAAGTTTGTTTTCTTTTGTACCCTTGTGTAACAGTCAGTAGCTACTTTGGACCTGATTCTAGGAAATGAGCCAAGAATGAGAAATAAGGTTATAAGTAAAGAGGTTCGTGATGACAGCATTGTTCCATTTGAAACATTCACAAGAGTAAAACTTACAACAGGAATCCAAAATGCACCAAGTAGGAATTCTGATTTGAATCTTATCACACATAGGGAAATCTACCTTACAGAACTGAAAATTGCCCAGAGAACAATTAGAGACCCTGTAGATGGAATTCTTTCCAGTTATAGTCCACACAGAGAAAAGGACAGCAGGAACAAATGTCGGTAAGCCCCTGGGGAAACATCAACAGAAGAAGTAGTATGCATATGAAAATATGCTTTGTTAAAGAGAAGGACTGTGTTATCAGTGAAAATAAGAAGCAGAAGACTAGAATGGTGAATGAGAAGAGTTAAAAAAAATAATTCAAGTTTGTAGGGAATTTTCTAGCTAAGAATACGCTGTTCTTCAGATATATACAATGCAGCAAAAATTAAAAGATAAAACTGGTGCCTTTGATTGGGAACAGAAGTCAGGGGTTAGAGTTATAGACAAGTTACACAGGTATTTTTACTCTGTATCTAACGAAGAGAAAAAAGCTTACACAACCACTGAATGCAGTGCTTAAATGTTCTGCTATGGTAGAGGCAGAGTTAGATAGTGGTTAGATAACAAGGAACATTGATATGATAACAACATACACCTTTAAGTAAAGTAAAGTGACTGGTCCAGATAACATGCATCTGGGCGGGTGGATGCCAGGGGGTTAAATGAACAGAGAGAAGATTTAATAAAAACTTGAAGGGAAACTGCAATTTAATGTAAAGATTTTCAAGTAAAGCCCTGGGTAGGTGTTAAACTGATGCATAAGGTAGAAACCTACATTACAGAAGGAAACAGCAAATGGCTGTAAGTGGTGCCATAACTGTTGCATTTGGAAGAAGCAGTCACTGCTGGTCAAGTGGTGAGAAATGTTTTGGCAAAAATGAAATTCTGACGAAAAGCAGAAACGTTTTTCAAACACGTTTGTGATTTCCCAGATCACCCCATTTTCTGTCTCAAAATATGATGGGTCTGATTCAAAGACAATGGAAAGACCCACACGGACATTGACAGGGCTAACACAAGGCCCTACGACTGCACGTCAGTGTTGGCGACGCCTCTTGTAAGCCATAATTTTGGTTGCAGACATCAAATATATGGTGTTGAGGAGGGCCAAAGCATACAAAATAATACTCAGTAAAACAAGAGACAGAGGGATTTGGATATTTTATGGCCAACTTTGTTAGTAAATACAAAATGCAGCAAATAAGGGTGGTAATTGAGAAACTAAATAGACAGGGCATATTAAATATAATGTGGTGACCAGGAAAGGAAGGGCTTATTGTAGAGAAACTGTTGAAACTATATACTTGGGGGCTGCTTCTACATTGGCCTGTGCAGCATGGAAGAGGGAGAATAGAGTGTTCATGCAGCTCAACAACTGTGAAAGAAGCCGCTCCAGTTCTGGAAATCTTGGTCCAAATCCTGTATGAATTACCACTCTGTACACATCTCTATCTGACCTGACTCTCATGCACTCTCATTTTGCACCTGTAAGTGGAAAAGGGGAGAGTTGCATGAGAGGGAAATGGGATGACAATGAGCAAGTCCTCATGATGCAAAATCCAACACGTCAAACCCAGTGTGTGGGCACCATTTGTGTTGTATAATAATTATTCCGGTACTCTTGAAAAATTAAAAAGTACAATATCAGATAGTCTGCTCTGTCCCAGATAATCTGTCCAGTGCCTAACACTCTTGCACCTAATTCAGTATAATGTATGTTCTGTAAAAGGTGGGTTTTTTAATCCTGTTCCATGATGGAGACGATTTGCTGAAGAGAACAAAACACAAGAGATACAGGATGAAATCCTGCCCACCCTGAAGTCAGAGGCAAAACTCTCATTGACATCAGTAGGCCAAGGATTTCACCTACATTGTTTAAGAGTATTGGGGTTTCAATTAAATAACTTTTTTTCACTAACATTTAGATTTTTTTTAAAAAAATGAATTCCTGAAAACCAAAATACTTCAGCTGAACTTTTCCAGTAGTTGAATTTCCACTACAGAACAGAAATCTTCCACAAAACAACACTCTCATTGTGTAAAACAGTTCCATAGCTATGTCATAACATATAGAATCTGTCTTAAACAAGCAGCATTTATTGAAGCAAACAGATAAACACCCAAAAGGCTTCCACACAACTTGAGTTTCAACATTGTTTGTCTTTGTTGACCTGGACAGGAGCTACTTCCTGCTAGAAATGCCGTACTACATGCAGAGATATCTGGAGACTGAAAAATATACTGCAATAAAGCATATTACTAGTTAGACTTTTTAATTGTGTGGCTGAAGACTATCTACACTAACAAATTAGAGATATGGGGAAGAGGGAAAATTTAAGGAGATAAAGTAATTTCTTCTGTCATTTTAAAATAAGAAATGAAAGTTGTAATAACGTTCTCTATATATGGTGACCTTCTAAATTATAGCTGCTATATGCTAATGATTGTCATTCTAGGGAAAAACAAGCTTTTTCTTCTTTTCACTCCTCTTTGCACTGTTAGCTATTTTACTGGTGTCACCTCTAGCTTTGGAGAAAGTCACTGAACTTGCTAATGCCTGAAGAAACCAGAACAGATCTAATGTGCCTGGGATGGTTCTATGCTAAGGAAAGATCTCAGGTGGAGCAAACTAATATCACCAGAAGCGTAATCATTGTTATCCGTGTTCTAATGACTATACATTGCAAAATTGTGGCTAACGTGGTGTGATTTCCCTCCATCACTGATAACAATAGTGTGGATTTCTATTTTCATTCATACTTTTAAAAATTACTATTATTGCAATGCTAAGAAAGTTAA
Organism: Emydura macquarii macquarii; assembly: GCF_026122565.2. NCBI lineage: Eukaryota > Metazoa > Chordata > Testudines > Chelidae > Emydura > Emydura macquarii. Next base: position 98,484,211 of record NW_027131390.1, on the reverse strand, counting down.
TGTCAGGACTGCAGTGCTCAAAATGTGTTGAAAATGAAAGGAAAGAACACAAAGTATAAATAAATGTAAACTAATTGCTACTGTTATTGTTTCAAGCCACAAAAATGTAAAATGCTCAGCTCCAGAGACTCTAAATGGATTGAACAATATTTTTTTAAAGAAATCCTTCACTTGTTTAATGTTAGGATGATGAGTATAAGTGCCCCAGGACAATCTTGTAAGGAGATAATGCATCTCAAGAGCAGGTTTCTTTATCTGGCAACCATTTTTAACTGTAAAAGTGCTTAGATTAAGCAACTAAACTGACTGACTGTCAACACTCTAGAGTGAGTATACTAATCTACCTAAACTACATTGCTCAGCTGTAACTACTGTTCAATATTCTGAACTGTCAGGTATATTTTCTTCTGTCATGAAAACACAATTTTTCCTTCCAACTTAAGGCATAACATATACAGCAACTCAAGAGGCAAAGTTATCAGAACCATGTCGGGTAAGAGGGCTCAACAGTTTAGCATGTCTTCTAATGCTCCAATGATGGGACTGTCAGAGTACAACCTACTATAACCACCTCACCATCCACATCATCCCCGCCCTTTCACGGTGTTAAACAGTGTAGCCAGCGTTCACGATGGAGTGAAGCATTTTTTACAAATTGAAGAGCAACACTTTTTTCTTCCAATTCAAGGCTCCAAAAGAATGAAGGGGCTCATCTCCAGTTGTGAGTGAATTGGCACTGAGAACCTAGCTCACTTAGGCATTTTTGAAAATGTAAGCCTTTAAATGTTTTATTGATTGGCTTTTAATACAGATTAGAAATACAAAGGGAAGATATAAGGGAACCTTTGATAGTTTTATATAAATGGACATATACCTCTATATAAATAATTGCAAACAAAAAATACTGTTCTAAGGTACCAAATCAATTACAAAAGAGATGCACATATCTACGAAATTACAAAGGGCCCAAGCTCATGAGACCACTGCCTTTTCCTTTTTCAAATTCTTCCTCCGCTGTGTCATAAGAAATGAAGTGAATAATTTATGGCAGATTTCCACTTTGCAATAGTTTTTGTTTTGGGGTTTGTTTCTCTTTTAATACTGAGGGGTTAAAAATTCAAAGCCAAATCTAGGACACAGAAGAATCCAGTGGGCAAGAGACAGGACTGGTAGTCAAGAAATATGCGTCTATACCTGGCTTTGCCACTGACTCGTTGAACTACCTCAGGCAAGTCACTCAAACTCTCAGTGCCTTAGACACTTCTCCAACCTTTGTGGAGTGCTTTGAGGTCCACAAGAAAAAAGTTCTAGCTGAACTTGAAGAATTCAGCCCATCAGATGTCAAGCTGGAACCCAACAGGCAGCCAAGAGAGAACAAGGAGAACTGGTGCAAAATAAATTGTTTAATAAGCAAACTGCCGTATTCTGCACCAGTGTCAACCTCAGGATTGATTTAAGTTTTTAAATCTTGAAGTGATGATTGTTATAAAGAGGAGGGTGATAAATCGTTCTTCAACAGAAGAAGCAAGGGGGTTAAATAGGGCAAGGGAGATTTAGATTGGACATTACGAAAAGCTTCCTGTCAGAGTAGTTAAGCACTTGAATGAATTAGGTTGGGAGGCTGTGGAATCTTCATCACTGGAGGTCTTTAAGAACAGACTAGACATATACATGGCAGGGATGGTCTAGATAATACTTAGTCCTGCCTCAGTGCAGAGAACTGGACTAGATGATCTATTGAGGTCCCTTCCAGTCCTATATTTCTATCACTCTATGATTCTATGATGGTAGCAATGTCCACAACTGAAAGAAATGGTCACACTCCCCTGGAAAGAGAGTTTTCTTCTTGGAACTACTTTGTTTGATGGTCTGACACTGGTAGAAATCCAATAACACCTCTAGAAAATTGCAAGCACACAACCTCAATTAGAGGGGCAGATATAATCCATGCCACATATTCCGGTTGCTTCCTCCAATCTATCACCACCACTTCTCCCAATCTATCAGTTTTACCCACACTGAGCATCGGCCAGCTAGCCCCGATCCCTGGCCAAATCTCATCTGTTCTTTTCTATACTGCATCCATCACCATGATATCTGAAAGCCTACGCACTGAATAAGATATTCGACAGCACTGGCTGAGTCAGTACAGATAGAGATACAGAGCTATGCATGTCATCAGCACGCTGAAAGCACTGGAGCCCTTGCTGGTTACTAACCCTCCCAATGAACCTATTAAACAAGGGGACAAGATGCAAACCTGGGAAAGGCCACAGGACCACACCTTCGGGAGAGATCTTGGATATACACTGGTTTTGAAGACTGAGCCACATGCTTGTGCCACAGGGTAGGGAGAGGTGTGCAAATCTCAACACTCTCACTTCTGATGGAACAATTTACTTTGCTTTCCCTTGATCTTCTCCTGTGGATTTTTATACTGGTGCAAGGCAATTTGGCGTATTAATTATTATTATAGACACTTGAGTCCCATCAGCACTTCTGAATGGAAGTGAAGATCCACTTTACCAGTTCTTAAGAATAAAAATATATCGCATACTAATGCTACATACAAATACCTGTGAATACTTATTAATGTATGCAATTCCCTTCTCTCATGTTCACATTTCACTATGCATGTCATGGACAATTATGCATTAGTGACCAATTAAAAAAGAGTAATCCCATTCTTCTATGATTAAGGCATATTTGAATCCTGGACATAAGATTGCAGAGAAGAGGCACCGGTCAATGATATCTGCGATACCACTAAAGCCCAAGCATTTTATTGCCTGTATAGATTTGCAACTCCATTTATACTGCAGTGAAATCCATGATGTAAATATCTTTACACATTCAAACATACAAACACTTCTTTCCTAGTTTGCTGATCTTTATCGCTTCCTCTTAGACTCACTTACCTCCAGGAGAGAGAAAACACATAGAACCCTAAGAAATGTTGATTTATGAACTCCGATGGATCTTTATTTTTCTTGTAAACTTGGGTGGAAAATTGATCAGTTATAAGCCTGCTATAGTTCTCACGGTTTTGCAAGATATATTATTGTATTTCAGGATTGTTGGATATTGCAAAAGACTTTTTCACCCTCTTTTTTCCCTCAACAATATATTTTCTTGTCTCCCAATTTTTTTCCCTACCTTTTTTAGGGCTGGGGAAGCTATCAGAAAATAAAAACAAAAAGAACAAATCATTCCAGCAAAAGTTGTCTAGGGCCACCCCAGTCTTTCCTAACCTGTAGTAATATGGGTTCTGTTGCACACCCTGAGAGAGCAACCCCACTGATGTGGAATGTGCAGAATGTTTTCTGAGTTACCATGAATCACTCTGATTAGACAATTACTGTCTCTTTCTCTTTTGTTTCATTCTGCTTTTGATAGCTGTGTTGGTGTTTTTTAATACAGCCAATGGACCCAGCATTAATTTTCAGTGAAGAGTTCTCATATCAGGATATAGATCAGTTAAATTATAAAGTAAAATGTACAGTGACTAGAACTGTTCAGAAAATGGAATAGCTATCCTGCAAGAAATAAAGATATCTGGAAATTTGTTTTCATACTGGTTAGAGGGGGGGACAAAAAGTTGAAATATCAAAAATTTTCACAGAATGAAAAGTTCTGAAAAATGCGAATTTGCAGCCATCAAAATGAAAAATGTTGACAATTTTGATCAAACTAAAAAGTTTCATTTTGAAATGTCAACATTTCCAACAGTTGAAAATGTCATAAAATTGATTCAAAACAAAATGTTTCCACAAAAATATCTGAAAATCCTTTCAAACATTATCTAGACCAGTTACTGAATATAGAAGCTCCATAAATGCAGAGTTATCAGTACCCCACTGTAACAATGATTGTCCTCAAAAAATATATATTAACAGATCAGCAAGAAACTCATATAGTCCTGGGATAATATGAATGAATATCATAATCAAGATGTAAGAGTCAAAGAGCAGGATAGTTCTGCTGGAAAGAAAATCAAGATTTGGCTTAGGCAAGCAGCTAATACCATTTTTTTTATCCAAATTAGTGTTCAGGACTTTTTCTTTTAAGTAGTATCAGCTAGACCATGACTTTTCAAAACCCTCCTCAAATCTCACCTCTATAGGAAACCTACAAATGCAAATCCGTGTCAATCAAAATGTACTCACCCACCTATTATATTTACGACAAGAAAATACACCAGGATAAACTGGCTCCTGGGTCTCCCAGTGGGTTTCATGTTGTTAACCAATCGAAGCCCAGATCTTGTGAAGACCTATGCATGTCTTAACTTACGCACATTCATAAATGTTTGCCAGATTGGGGCCTAGGCTATAAACTCCTTAGGGCAGCGGCTGTGTTGACATATTGACGACGTACAACACTAATAGTCCCTGTGTAAGCCATAGTCTGTACTTCAGTTTCTAAGCTATTCAGAAGAGGCTTAGAAAATATTGACATGCTTTATTTTGGCAAAGTCAATGAACAAGCATCATGAACATCATAAAACTTCAGAGATTCAAAAGCTTTGGCACTTCTGTTTGGATGATCACCCAAACATCCATCCAAATTACATGAACCTTTCCTGATTCCCTCATTCATTGGCACCTTATCCTTACTGAGTGGAAGCATCCCTTCCTGCCTAGAGGTAGCAGCAGTCTTCAGGGGTAATCCTTACCCTTCTTCCTCTCACCTTCTCATCCAGGCAATCAAAACTCTTCAAGGGAAAGTTCACTGAACCTTTTCTTTTTGGGAGGAATCTTTCTGGTCATGACCCACGCCCTGGCCACCTTCACACTCTTTGTGGGAAACATCCACGAGTTACTCTCTCCAGCTGCATTCCAAGGGGAAAAGATTTATTCCCTTCTCTCAGACAGAGAAAAGCATCAACAATCTGAGCCTGCTGCTGCCCCTTTTCAATGTCTTCCTCTGAGGCTTCCCTATGGTACTTGGGTCTGAATGTGCAGCATACTTTTGAATCCTTCGATGGGGCAAATTACAGGGTTTACCAGGAGACTTCTGTTGCTCCAGACTTCAGCAGTAATGGGAGGCTTCCTGTCTGAGGAGCCGAGTGAAGAACAAACTGAACTTTCCCAGTTCTCACCAAGGGCCATATTCTACTTATTTTGCTCATATGGAGTTGAACCTTAGACCACCAGAAGTCCCACTGAAGTCACTATGAACAAAGGTATTAGAATCTGGCCCCAAATGTTCAGGTCTGGATTCAGTTTGAAATGTGTCAAAGTTTCAGCTAGTTCTTATACTAACCAACTCTAGATGTTCACCTATCCCTAGATATTGGACAGGTGTCTAAGCAAAATCTTCAGAGGTATGTGGTGCTCTCATTAGCTCTCCATAGGGCTTGATTACATGGGGTCATTCAGGAAAGTTAATTCAAACTTCAAAGTGAATTAAACTAAATCAAATTAAGGCCACTTCGATTCCGAACAACAGCATCCACACAGGGATTTAATGTGGTTTAATTAATCCACTTCAAATTCACACCTTTAATTAGGATTAGTTTTCCTGGATGTCCCCATGTGGACAAGCCCTGTATTTTGTTCTTAGATTTTTGTTCTGGATAGTTAATGATTACCACCTTACTTGAAATAAGATATTAAAAAAAATTCTAAACTAGAAAAAAATACCTTTATATAAATTCTTAATCAACAGTTTTACTGACATACCTCCTGCCAAAACACATTCTTCTCATTGCCATAGGCAAGATAAAGTGTATAACACCATGATTTGTTAGATGGAAGAAGCAATATGACAAAACACTTCTGGGATGCAATGTGTTTCGCCAAACAGCTGAAACTGTTTTGTTGATAAATGATTGTGTCTGATATTGTTAACATTGTCAGACACGTAAAATTTGATCCACTGACAAACCCCTCATAGCTGTCTCAATCTATTCAGTAATCAATATTAAACCCTGTTTAATGCCTCAATGCGTTCCTTTTTTGCTTGGCTTGTTGGTGAGGTTTTTTTGATTGTGCAGGATTGTATTTTTTTGTTCTATATATGACAAAAAGACAAATATATACATTCTGCTTAATAACTGCAACAAGCTAAAATATAATGGACAAGACTGGGGCTCAGACAGTATGGTGATGAACACACAATATCTAGAAAGTGGGAGCGGAAACTAGGAAAAAATGTTGTTTTGGTTTCTCATTTGAGCTCCATAGGAACCTCAATATAGCCAAATATTTATGTTATCTGGTGTTTTAAGACTCAATGCAACAAGGTGCTTCGTATCCTCAACTCCCACTAAAATCAATGAGACTTGACAGTGCTCAGCAGATTACAGAAAGTGCTTGGCTCCTAGCAGGATTGAGCTCTTAACATTTATGTGGACAAATAATAAAAGATGTGATATGTCCATAAATGGAGCATTAAAATATGCTGCACAAAATACAAATACTAGACTTTGCATACGCATCTAATCTTTTTACACATTTAGGTGAAGAATACCTCTTTGCATGGTATAAATCATACCAGACACCTTGACTTTCTAATGAAGCTGATTCCATTTTTCCTTTCCTAGATATATTTGCTTTAAGCCAACTGAACTTCAAAGTTTAAAAAAAAAAAAAAAAAAAAAAGCATGTGTTTTTGCTTAAACAGAAATCTGAAATGATGTTATCATTATTTCTTGGGGATCGAGTAAGTGCAGCTTTGCAGAGTTTAAGTTTTCACAAGCAGACACTGTGCAATGTAATAATTTATCCTTTCAGAAGAGCATATTGTACCTGGAAGTATAGGCTGAAAGGTTTTGTTCCATAGGGAATGCAGCTGCAACAAAAGAAAACTGAAAGTAATTTGTTTGCTTGTGACCAATGTAGAGTTCCAACTGGCCACGTCTCTCTTGCTCTTGCTCTCGCTCTCTTTCACACACAGTGTTACTGAAACAATCACCTAATGCAAAATTACAACCATATTTTTAATCCTTTTAGACTCTTTGGTCCTTTATTGTGGGAATGACAAACATCAAAATAATGAAAAAACAATATTTCCTCTATCAGGCAAAGTGTCCCCACCCTCCTCCACCACACACACAAAGAAGCCCTCTTGTGTTGCATTACATTGAACTGAACAATAACAGCAGTTTACATTTTCAATGAACTTGGGAAGCCTTTTAAAATGCATGTTCCAAGCCAGCCTTTGAATTTTTAATATTCTGATTCTTTTTTTCTCCAGACCCACGAAAACCTTTTCAGAATAAGCCAATCAGCTATTAAGCACTGAGCATGGACTTCCAGTGAATAAACAGATCCTCCTATTTTAAGCTGCATAGGTGCATATGAGACTATTGTTTCAGCGTGACATTTTCGGTTTACCATTTAGGACACATGGAAATTGTATTTACTGGTGGCATAGGGACAAATGGTGCAGCTATGTAAACCATGGGTACTGAAGATGAAATGATAACAAAGAGTAACAGCGTTCTCTTGATTTCCAAGTGATATTAGTAAATATTACTGCAAAGAGTATATATATTTTCGGTGGTACCTACTCAGCTTAAAATTCTAATAGCAAGTCACAGGGCATAGGACCCCAGAGCTACGGTAACTTACACCAGCTAAGGATGTGTTTCTCTCTGGAAAGGAGATATTTGTCTGATTGGACTTTCAAATTTCTAAAGTTTTAAGGGACTGATCCTCCGCTGGTCTAAATCACTGTGTGATAATCAATTGGTGCCAGCTGAGTATCTGCGCCATGAATTTCTAGAATCAAATAACACATTTTTACAGTATCAGAGTTCCAGGATCAAGGTATTTCCATATCTAAGGTAATGCATATTTATTAAGTGAAGATGATATTCTGGCAAATAAAGGAAAGCAGACAGAATATTTCTTAGAAGGGTAGGACAGAAATGGGGATGGGGGTAGGATAAAGAGAGCAAAATTATTCCTTAAAGCCAGGAAAACATGGAGTGCAGGATGCCAGTCACACAAATCTGAAGCACTGAGCAGAGCTGTAGAAAAGTGACATTAGCTGCTTTCATATGGTAATTTGTATAGAAGAGAAGGTTGTTTCTGGGTGGAGCACTAGCCAAGACCAAGTTCACTGAACCTAGCATACCATTCAATCAGCCATCTGAAAAACAATGAAAGACAGAGAAGGGGAGACTTTTATTTTGACTTGGTAACAGAGATGATGGCAATGGGGTGGGGTGGTGAGTAGAGGGGAAATGCCTGAAACAGCTTAAAAGCAAGAAAGCTGCATATCAGCAGTGGTTTCCTCTGGTTGTTTCTAGAGCAAATAAAATACATATCATATATAAATATATAATAACAATCATTCCATGGAATGACATACAGGTTTGCAAACAAAATAAATGCAGAAACACATGATGGGTGTAAGAGATGAAAAATGAAACAAGTTAGTGGCAATCTGCCAAGGTGGTGGTGCTCTTCCCCCCCACCTCCCCCCCCCCCCATCATTGACTTTCAAAGAGGATAAGATTCAAATAGCAAAATCTACCATGATTTCCAGGAGTTGATGCAGTGTGGAGGGTTGTTTTTTTTTTCATTGTAGCTTCTAAACTGCACTCAAAATAAGTTAAAGTGTCAACTAGTTTCTTGCAAGAAACTAATATTTTTAGATTAATGGGACTTGTTGTTGGGGGGGGGGGGGTTCTTTTTTTATTCTTTTTTTATTTTTGTTTTTTGCTAGTGACTTGTCTTTTATCTTGGCTTTCTCATCTCCTTTATTTGCTCTCTTTTTTGTTCCACTTTATCCTTATTTTAAAATAAAAGCTAGCAGAGCTCTTCTATTTTCATGGAAATTGCTCAGCAGTAAGAATTTCAGTTTGTTTCTAGAAGAATAATCTCTGGGTCAATTCACCCGAGATGCTTTGCAGTCTTTCACACAGCAATTTACTAATTAAAGATCAATTAAATGGAATTGTGTACAAGGACTCCAGCCATAGTGCATATGTAAAAGGTGTGTGTATAATATCTTCAGGTGGTATCCATGTGAAAATACGGCTGTTAAAGACTTTTGTGCTGCCCAACCTCAGAGACGTTCATCTAAAGATTAAACAAATTTCCTCTTTTATGTGTTTCTAGATAAAATTAAACATTTTAGGTGTGTATTGTCTTCAATAGCTTTAATCACCATCGAGACAGCCAGTTACATTTGGATGCACTCATTGGGCCATATTCAATGAGCTTGTCACAAGGAAGTGTAAATTACACCATCAAGACCCTTTGAGTTGCAGGAAGGATTTACTCTGACAGAGGGGGGGACATATTCCCACTGTGGCATTTCTTTGGGTTTCACTCCAGGGGAAGTAGCTGCAGGGTAGGATTTTCAAGAGCACTCAACATCTGCCTAACTTTATTCCCACTGAAACCAAAAGGAGGTTTGCCACTGACTTCAGTGGGAGTATATTTCCATCAGCCGTGAAGGCTTTTGAAACTCTCCACACGCTTTAATTCCTACCCTGAGCGTCAATGATGGGAGCCACTGAACCAGTGCACTGCCTGGTTGTCTCAACTATGCCTCTTACTCACTCTTTACACTGTCCTAGTCCCCTAGGCTAAATTGGTACAAGGTCACAGCCAGCCGTTTTGCGCCACTGCAATCTTCCCCCAGGGCACACGTTCTGCTGCTGAGCCCTCTGCCATGATCTCCTCTGGCTTTGGCTAGAGGGGACTCAGGAGAATGCCTGGGCCAATTTCCACAGCCTACAGGAAATTTGCTGCTATTCAGCAAAAGTTCAGCTTTGCAAACTTTGCTTTTCACACTGTTTAGGATTCTGTACACCGCTGCTATGACAAATCTTAAATGCAGAGCTAGCTAACAAAAAGAACATAAATAGTGCCATGCCACATTAGACCAGCATGTCATCTAGGAACAGATCCCAAATATAATTAGGGATGCATAACTTCCCAATGGAAGTTAGGTGTCTATGATTCTTTGAGGATCTGGACCCTAGTGCTTTATCATGTTCATAGCAACAGATGCTTCAGAGGAAGGTGACAAACCCCGAGAATGGAGAATTATGCAATAACTTTGCTACAAGTGAAGCATCTGCCCAACCATCAGCACTTCATTGTTGACTTATGTCCTGAAGCATGAGTGCTGTTCTCCGTATACGTTATTGTTCCACTTAATGTCCCTGAGGATGTTCTTTATTATTCACATCAATGTCTAATACTTTCTGGAATCCCACTTATGCAGTGTCAATGGTATATTTTGGCAATGAGTTTCACAGGTTAATTATATATATATAAAAAAAGTAGTTCCTTTCATAAGCTTTTTGTGCTGGATTTTAATTTTGTTTGATGTCCCACTTGAATTATGAGAAAGCTTAAGAGAGCAATTAATCTTCTCTATATGATTTGTTTTTTGGATTCTTCTTTCATGCTCTCTCATTTATCCCCACTCTAAACACAGATTCAGTCTGTTTAAAACTTGTTATGATTAGAGATAGCAAATAATTCAAAATAAGTAATTTATTTACTGAATTTTGCCTCTTTTTGACTCATATACTATGGGTAAACTGATCATGATTTCCTCCAGTTTATTGTTGTTTAAAAGTATTCAAAGAATAATTTCTGCAAATAACCCTTGCTGTGGAACTTATCTATATATAAGCAGTTCATTTCAAATAATTGATATTTGATCAATATCAAATAATTGATATTCAAGCTGTTTTGATTGGACATGTAGAACACTGAGTACTTTATGGTTCCATGACTGGGTAGCATTTTGAATCCAGGTTTCTGGTGTGACCACTCACAATTACAAAATCAAAATCCAATTTCTGTGAATATTCCCCAATATCTGCACAAAAATTCAGTGTTTCTATGAACATTCCAGCCAGCAAACTCACTTTCAAGAAGATTAATGGAACTGAACCTAAAACCAATGGGACTACAATCAAAGCATATTTATTTTACAATTCCATTGAATTTGTGGGGGGAGGGTTTCCTGTCTTCACCCACTTTCAGTTTCCTCATCTGTAATATGGAGATAATAATACTTACTTGTCTTCCATTGAAATGATCAATTTATTCACACTTGAAGGCATTTTGAGATCACCGAACGGGAGGGACACCTACATTCATTTTGTGTTTACACAGGAAAACTTTAAGTACAGTGAGAGCATTAAAACCCAAAGTAATACACATCTGAGAATTGATTACAGCGAATCTTAATATTGTGAATATGTATTTTGGCTCAGACCCAAAAAATAAGCACTTAAGCACATGCTTAGCTTTACACACTGTGCTTATATCTACACTTGGAGCTAGGGGTGTGATTCCCAACTCATGTAGACATACTCATGCTAGTCAAGCGAGCTCGCAAAAAATAGCAATATAGCTGGTGGGGAGCACAAGCCGCAGCAAACAGCAGCATGGGCTAGCTGTGCTGAATAGGTGTACCCACAGGGTTCAGGAGGATTTGTACGTGAAATGGCTAGTCCACATAACTGCTCAGCACTTCCTGAGCTCCAGAGGTTACACTTCTCTTTATAATACCTAGCACGAGTATGTCTACACGATAACACCTAGCACGAGTATGTCTACATGAGCTGGGAATCACATTTCTATCTCCACGTGTAGACATGGTGTGTGAGTAACCCCACTGATCTAAATGGGACTACTTATATGCTTAAAGATAAGCATGTAGTTAAGTGCTTTTCGGGGATGTGGAGCAAGGAGCATGACCATTATCCATGACCATTATGCTATTCAGGTTATATTTTTACTACTGATACATGTCCTTGCCCAACTGCACCATCCACTAACCATCACTACATTTCTAATGACTTAAATGCTTAAATCCCATTTTCAAAAGTGAGCAAAAGCCAATGGTACTTAGGGTCACTTTTGAAAGTTGTACTTCAGCTCGTAAGTCATTTCGGGGCTTTTGAAATTTGTACCCCAGGCCTTACTCTATGTTAGTACTTACCACAACGAGGCCTGTAGGTGCTACCAAAATATTTGAGGTGACACAAAATGTTCCAATTTTTGACATTTCAACGAAAAGTTTTTAGGGAAAAAAATCTGCATTTTTTTACCAGCTCTTCCAAGTAAAAGTTAATAATAAATAATAACATGTCATTAAAGATATGGCAAGTACATTTCTCTTTTTTAAAATTACATATAGTTTAATTAAGAGCTGGCCTTACTAACAAATCCTCTGTTTCACTTTCAGATTCAGACTGGGCTCAGTGTTGACCTCCCATGTGCTTCCATTAACTCATAGTAAATAGGAACTGGCCTGTATTCCTTTTACTCCTTTGGGTCCCATTGAGGTGCATGGAAGCTGGGCTTCCTTAAAGAATTCAGGATCTGCAAATGGCGAGCACAGTTGCACAAATACAAAACATTTATTTGATATTGCACGTCTTCTCATAATCCACTTCCCATTTTGTCAGAGAAGAAATCACACACAGTCAAGTATGACAAGCACTACTCCACCTAAGAACTCATTTCACAGCACTCAGTCATCTGGATCACAAAATAAAGGTTATATTCTGTAATATGCCAAGCACCTTCCACTCTTCCTGACTTCAACAGGCGTTGAGGTCGCTCAGAGCTATGCAAAATCTGTAGGAAAGACAGCATTCAAGTGAAGGTGGTTTATGCTTCTGAACTCTATTAATTGAAAAGAGGTTAAAGCATCAGAGCTTCATCCTCCTTCCTTTACACTCTCAAAAATTAGAAGGAAAGCCAATGAACTCAGATTTTAAACTCACACCACCATTCAATTTCTCTCCTGCCAAACTCATGTCCACAAAATCCTAGTGGAGCGTTACACAGGAATGTTCCATTTCAATGGGAATAACCCAGGTGTGCATGGCAGGTTGTGTTTTTTTGTGTTCACATTTTTTTAGGCTCTGTAATTCCTAAGGCCCCAGTACTGCTATTTGATCAACACAGAGGAAGATGCGTTAACCTGTCATGGAGCTTCATTGACTTAAATGGGGTTCTTCTCAGACTCAAGGGTCCATGTACATTTAGATTCGGTTGTTGCATCTGGGCCTAAGTGAACTATTTAAAGAGCCAATAAAATCTAAAATCTCACTGCCTTATGGTATTTCAGGCTCTGGATTGTGGAAATAAGAGACCAGATTTCCCTTTATTTTGGATGATACGTGGCTCTGGGAGGTTTTGTTTTTTTAAAGCCTGTGTGGGGATGAGGGAGAACACAAATACTGAGTCATTTGGCTTATTCAGATTTACTCAGAGAATGCTGTTTCCATCTTTATTACTGTGGAACTTGAATGCAAAGTCCTAGTGGTTAAAAATATCTTACACCCACAGAGATTCACAAAACTTTGCCCTACCTCCCTCTTTCTGTTACATAATTAATGTATGTTCACTGTTAAGCCAAAACAAACAATTGTTTTCCCCCAGGTAAAAGAAATAACCCTTTATTTTAGACTATGAATGCACAGCTTTGTTCAAATCCAAGGCTCTAATTTAGGGGTCCCTGCAATATAATTGTATCTCTTATAATTATCCTCTCATGTTAAAACAATCCAACCCAGTCTAGAAGTGGCAGTGGATGCTGGTTCTGCTAATTCTCAGGGAAGGCTAGGGTGGAAAACAAAGCAGGAGGTCTTGTGGTTTCCCCTGTGTGCTTTTCTTTCACTGATTGCAACATAGCTAAGGATCCCTGGAAGGATCTGGAAATGCCACTTGGTAGGCTGATCAAAATCTGTCCCTGGATTTGATGGATAATTTTACTTATGTTCCATTTTTATACACTGTGGCCCTGTGAACGAGTGCAACTCACTAAATTCTGAGCCAACTCACTAAATTTGGCTTCATATCTTTTACTGTACGTACACTTAAATGTACTTCCAGACTCTATGCCAGACATTATATCAGAATTGCCAAGTCAGGGAAATGAGATTTATGGCCTCATTTTATGCTAAGATACCACCACATAGATAGCGCTAAACCCAATAGTACATGTGGCCGGGGAGTCTGTTCCTGATGCCTAATGGTCAGCCTACCTCATCGCGTGGCGTGGCTTTTTACGAGGTCGAAGAGGCTGATTAAATATACAAGCACCTGGGAGACAGTTGCTGAGAGGAAGCAATCCCAGGAGTAAGAAGTGTTTGGGAGGAAATCTCGTTACTGTTTCTTTAGAGGTCCATGGCCAGAAGCCTTGCAGAGAAGGCAAAGCAAGGCTGTGCTCTCACCCCACCAACTGAGGATGAACTGGGAGAAGGCGACCAAGCTTCATAGCAGAGGGGACACCCGCATGGAAAGGCTGGTCTAGTGAGAAGTCTGAAGGCTAATTAAGGAAAAGGATCCAGCCAGCCAGCCGAGAAGTTGGTAAAGCACCAGCAGCTGGCTAACCTAGACCTCAGCTCCAGAGGAGAGCTGAAAGCACCTGCTTAGACAGGACTATGAATCTGATTGACAGAACCTGGTTCCAGGGAAAAGAGTTGGGGAGACTCTGGATAAGAAGAAAGTGTGAAACTAACGAGTACAGGCCCATTCCAAAGAGGAGATCTGGGGATTCCTGCTTAAGCAATGGCTTCAAAAAGGTAACTGCCAGAAGGGAAGGGTTCCTGGACCAGAAATTGTTTTCAGGTGCAGGAAAGGAGAAAGGAGCCAGGAACTGCTAGTTGGACTAAGCCTGAGGCAATGAATGTCCCTGGGTGTAGCTGAGTGAACTTTTCTTTAGGCTTGTGGCTGTCATTAATAAATTAGACCGTTGGAAGGGACCCTCTTCCATTCAACTGTCTGGACTTGTTTATAACTTATATGAAGGGAAGTGAGGCAGAGCTCACCTGTGGTGCCATGCTGGACTGAAAGGAGCCACAGCACGGTGACCCAGGGCCATTTTAAGACCTTCGTAGGCCCTAGGCACACTTGCCTTCGTAGGCCCCCCAACCAAAATAACTAATTTGATTTTAAGCTATTAATAAATAGTTTTTTAAATTAAAAAAAACATGATATATACAATTTTTTTCATAGGCCCTGAAAGTTTTGTGCACTGTGCCTATTGTGCCTAATGGATAATACGGCCCTGGGGTGACCTCCGCATTTGAGCGCAAAACCCAGGAGAGGATTTTATTTTAAAAACAGTGGTTCTTTGCGCATTTATCTGATAACAGAAAAAATGGGCCTTAATCTTCAATTCTTACTTATTTCACTTCCAGGAGTATTGCAAAACTGCATATGGACTGGATGGCTTGCACAAGAACTGGTAATGGGATGTTTAGCCTTTCTCAAGTAGGGTATGTATCTGAATGTTGGTTAGGCCTGTAGTGGCACTAAGTTGGAGTCAGATGACTGCTGTCCAATGACTTCTGTAAAAAGAATAAGTAATTTCCATCCAGTTTTAAGTGGGCTGGGGTCCACATCATAAACCGCTGCCATAACTGCCACTAGGTGGCAGTAGTGGTAGCAAAACATAGTCCAAAAGGTGGCTTCTCCCAGTTAGATTTGGGTTATAGTAGTAGATAGATTTGGGGAAGATTTGTGGCACTGCACAGTATGTCACATATGTCTTCTGTGGGGTCTAGATCCTGACATCCTATTCTGCTTTTACTCAACCCACGCTTAAATCAAGATTGTAATAGTCTTCATCAGAAGTTTGTCTGGGTAAGCTTGCAGGTTGATAACTTCCTACAGGAAGTTCTGCTACTTTGAATTTCCTTTAATCCCGAAACAGATTGAAAAATCAATTTTGATATCTACCATGAAATGGGAATTCCAAAATTTTGTTACAGAAACCTTAATGTGACCTTATTTAAATATGTCGTTAATGTTGAAACAATATTAAACATTACATATAGTGTATATACAAATTTTTAATATTATAAACAAAAAGTTTTAATTTTTTTCCCAAAAAAACAATAAAGTCGGAACAAAATTAAACAAGAAAGTCAAAACAACAGACAATTTCAATTAGAATCATTTCAAAAATTGGCACATTCCTGAGAAAAGGTTTTGGTTTCGATGAAACAGCATTTTCTAAGGGTAAACTGCTCTGTCGAAAATGTTTCAACCAGCTCTGCAGAGTAAGGACTTCAGGAAGCTAGTGGGAATTTTGACTAAGTAATAATTGAATATGGATTTCAAGATTTGGCCCTGGATAAACAGAAGATATCTGTCTTTAGGGCTGTCAGTTTAATACCTTTCACCATTGCTAAATTCACATAAGAAAAATAACTGCATATATTCTGGCTCCATTAAAACTAGATTTCTTTCCAAAATAGACCGAGTCTTACTAAAAGTCATTTGTTCAGGTCAAAGATGAAGTCACACTTTGGTGGGCTGAATGTGTCAATTGCTCTTATAAGGTAGTTGCAAATAAACTTTTGATTTACTGGTTTGTTTCTGTAGACAGTTTTTTACATCTCTTTAGAGCCCAAGAGCGCCACTGCATGCATTCTTAGAGCCTTGTAAAGGAATGCTGAGGAAATTTGCCATAGACATAGAGGGCCTGATGTGGTTTTGCCTGCTATTCTGCTAATTTGCATACATGTTCAACTGGTCACTTGCATGTGTAACTAACAGGACTGCACATGCATATCTGGTAATGTGTACACAAAGCAGGCATGCTTTTTTGCATTGTGTATGCACATACTTCTAAAAGTCATGCCCCTGTGAGCGTGGTGAAAAATTTAATATTTGCTACTGCATGACAGTTTGCAGTGAGCGTAGTCTCTTATTCCAAGTATATAAAGTTACCATAGTCACTGCAGTTGCCTCTGGTGGTTTAATATTGTGTTTTTAATCGCATCTCAAAAGTACTGGCTTCATGAAGTGGGTGCTAAGGCTTAATATTATAAATCATTTAGTTTGGTTTGCTATAATTTTTTAGGACCTAGATACCACAGTACACTGAATAGCATTATATAGATACACTAAATAACCATTTTAGTTGAATTGCATAAAACAACCCTCTCTCCTGCTCAGTGTTGCTTGTGCACAAGGAACTCTCCTTTCATATACATAGCTGGGATGAACCCTGTTTGGTTAATTTCTCGGAAGGAGTTACACAATTCTATAAAATGGCCTCTTTAGGATAAACGCAGTTTTAAGAGCCCTGTCCTCTCCTATTCAATGATTCCTAGCCAGTTAGTCACTTTGAAGAGGAAAAGAAAAGGACACCCATAACCAGCATTCATATGCACGTGCTGTTTCCCCTGGTTTTAAGCAGAGTCCCAGGTACATATTTGAAGGAAAGAAAATTATCTCCTAACTCTCACTAGAATATGGGCTAATTCCAAAAATATAAGGAAAGAATTTTACTCTCAGATGCATGTGTTAGATCTTGATACCAGAGCTCTTCTGCCTATGTACAAAAATGACTGAATCAAATGACATCACCATGACATGCCATCTAGTTAGAACAATATGGCGTATCGGAGTTCAGTTCTGCCATGCAGATCTTACTTGATATTGCTAAAAATACATGATATGGATAGCATTTCTTTTCCAAAATGTTTTGGGCCATATTGAATGTTCACTCATGAAACCAGAGGGCCTGAGCACAGTTAGATTCAAGCCTTGTATATTGAGAAAAGCTGCACCAGTTTAACTCAAATAGGAATTTAAGCTGATTTAGTTAAAATGTTGCAAATCCTGAGTGGAAACTCTTATTTTGGTTATTCAACTCTTGGCCTGCTGTCCTGGGTAGAATTTTGTGAACCTGAAACTAGTCAAAAGTTCTCTGGCTTCATTACAATAAGGACATGAGGGCCTGGTTTGTTGAACAGCATTATGCTTGCAGATAGGAAACAATTCCAAGCACAGGTTTCACTTGGATTCAATCTGAAACTAGATTAACTTTGAGTTTAGGGCTTGCTCAGACTGAAACTCAATGTCAACTTCCGGGGCCAGATCCCCTGCTGGTGGAAATGAGTGCAAGTGGAGCTTTGTCAATTTAAACCAGCTATGGATCTGGCCCAGCAATGTAGACCCACATGAACCAAAACCCAGATGAAGTCTGCATTGTAGTACATGGGGACGTATCCCTTCAAATAGTGTTCACTGTGTTCTGTGTTTTAGAAGCTGCCAGACACCAGCCAGAGCAGCAGTACAAATATAATGAGGCCTTGTGTGTGTGCGTAAAAACATGTGGCTTCTTTATACTGTTTTGTTATGAAAAGAGCAAAAGCTGAAATGTGCATGAACCTCTGTGAGCTGAAATGGCTGAATTTTGCACAGCAGCATTCCTCTTTTAAGCAGACACTGCCATTCACGTCAGACTACACTGGACGGCTCTAGGCTGTAGTTGGAAACTCTTACTTACATGGAATAACATCGTCGTCTATGAGTGGTGAGCCTGAAGTTAATGAGATGTGTCACGTATGAAGGTGTTCTACAGAGTGAGGAAGGGCACCAGAATCTGCTCCCTTCTGAAATGGATAAGTGGCAACTGAAATCAGATCACCAACACCACAGTTTATTTGTGACCTAAGCTGGGAAGAAAGATACATTTAATGTTATCTCAGCAACAGAGTATAAACTTGAATTTGTGTGTTACTGAACCCATTGCCCCAATAACAGGTCATGTGGGGTGTTTGGAGTCTTTGAGGAGGTTGGTAAATGGGGTGGTATAAAGAATCATTCTGACTCCAGCTGTGAACACCCCCAAACTTGGAAGGGAATTCAGAATCCGAACTCACCTCCAAGATCCGAATCTCACTGTTAGCCCTTGTCACGACCCTAGACTCATCCAAAATCCTTGGCTCAAACACCGACGTGGGAGTGTTTGAAACATGACTCCCACTTCTGCAGTGTGGATCTATCTCGAATTTGTAATGTTAGCAGTAGTAAGCTTTCCATAGGAGGGGGGAGGAGGAGATAGGGATAGAGAAATGGCATGCAGTGGATTATAACGCCCTTCAAATCCGCCTCCCCATTCATAAACATACTGAGTCCAATCCTCAGCTGGTGTAAATTTGCATTTACATCACCACTGAAGTATGTGGAGCTATGCTGCTTTACATCAGTTAAGATTCTGGCTCTGTGTCCCTATGCTTCCCAGAGCCAGAAGTCAAGTCTTACAGTCATTGAGGAGAGGGGAACAATTACACTCAAGAGAAATTAGGAGATTTAAAAAAGAAAAATCCCCTGCCAAGGTTTTTACTATGGCTCCTTTCATATTAGTAGAAGCCTTTACATTATTGATTTTTCGTATAGAAAGGGGTGGTCTGTGTGTGGGGGGAGGGGGGTATTTTTCATACTAAAATTGAAACAGGAGTCACGAGTAAAATAGATGTTACGCTTTTCTTTAGAAAGAAAAAAAATAGGATTGAGTAGAAATTTTCAGCTTTCGGAAGCTGGGAGTTTGGGTTTGAAATTTTGGCATTAGTAATTCCCTATACTTGGTCCACAAAAGTTCTCTTTTGTGTTTACGAAAGGTTTTCTTTCTGTCTTTTTTTTTTTTATTTTTTTAAAGTAAGTCTGTTACCAAAGGATTTTAAGATACAGGGGAGATGTGAAAGGCATAGGAGATTTTCATTTCCTGTGTTATAGGGTGCAAATAATATCAGTATGAAAAACCTGGCAGGAAGATTTAAGATAGCAGTTTTTACATTGATAAGTATTTGTTCATTTCCTGACAACAAAAAATATAAATCTCTTCAGAAATTAAATACCCTGGCTTGTTGAAGCACTTTTGTGACGTTCTGTGGTAGACTGGCTTCCTTTCATTGGAAACCCACAGCTAGAATAATAATCACAGCATCAGTTATTATACTTGTATCAGTTCTGTGCGGCAAGAGGCTAATACAGTGTATGGCCGAATTCTCCTACTTTTGTGTCACTTATTTTCTCTGTGGGCCAGATTTGCATTTTAATGGAAGTAGTTTATAGACTTCTTTGCTGCCTTCATAGTGCCACAAGTGGCATCATTAAGTGAGTTAAGCCGGATTAATGCTGATAGTAAAGTCAGATAATACAATAACAGAGGCCTTCATTTCCATTTGGATTAGGTGAAGAGAGCAGGCCTGTCTGGTGCAGGGTGATAATTTGTAAGCGTGATATGTTGTACTTGAGAGGATAAGATTAAATTTAGTGGGTTTAACTGTCATCCCAGTAAGTCAATTACTTCATCTTTTCAGGCTTTGAATTTCTTTTATAAATAAAATAAATGGAATATTGAGCTGCTCCACAGCCATTTCGAGCTTCCATGAAGAAGAATTACACATGCTGGGCCAAAAAAAAAAAAAAAAAAAGGTTTCTGATTTGGCTCCATAAGCAAAATATAAACTCCATTCAAGTGCCAGCATGGCAGCAGCTCAGAAATATTGTCCATCTCTCATATCACAAGCATGACAGATTCCATTGTGACTTTAGATTATCCATAATAGGAAATATTTATATTGTGCCTGGCCCTTTCTATTTGTATCTGTTAGACTGTAGAAGGAATACAGTAAAATACTGATCCCTGCTACCATTTAACCCCTTTACTGTTTTGTTATTTTTCCATATATTTAAAGTTTACACCATAGTAATAAGTGAGTCTCAGATAAAAATGAAGAACTGGGATCTGTTATATTTTTAACATGCATCAAGCTAATACAGTTTTTTATTCTCCCATTTGATACCAAATCTGTGAGGCCGTTTCTTGGATACAGAAAGTTTGGTGATCTGGTTTCTATAAATTAGATACAGCTCGATAAACACCAACATCTTTATTTCTACCTACAGATCCAGACTGAATACAGGTAACATCAAGGGATGTTAGGCATGTCAACAAGGGAGTGTTTATCCATAACAAGAGATTTCTTACAAGCCACCCAAACTCAAGATCCTTTTGTAACATTATTCAGAAGGGCTTAACTCACACTCTGAGTGAGGAAGATAACCTTTCCTATGATCTCTTAAGCTATTGGTGATGCTCATCATAGTCATGCGCTAAGGTCATAGGCCCTGACGCTGCAAGGTACTAGGCATTCTTATCTCCCTTTGAAGTCGGGGGTTAAGAGCACCAGCACCTTGTAGGGGGCACTCAGCACCACACAGGATTAGGCCAATAGTAAGAATTTAGATACCACAGTGATGGCCATGGCATGTGAACACAGATTGCTAAGAACGACAGATAGACAGATTTAGTAAATATCATAGCGCTACACAATAATTCTGTGACTTTTCATGTTGATAGAAAATGAAACTTCACAGTCTTTTCCTGCAGCCCTTCCGCCTGCACAACTCCCATTGACGTTAGTGGGTGCTCACATTGCAGGTTCTGGCTTAAAATTAGTAGACAGCAAAGCAGAACTCCGGGACTGAATTTCTTCAAACACTGGGAAGATTCAGATCAGATCTAGATGTGAAATTGGTGACTTAGGCCCATCTGTATTAATTAGGGAATTACCAGCTACTGTAGCTAGTCAGGTGATAGATGCTATTCTGTGTAGGCATAGCTAGTCAGGTTCAATAGATATCATATCCCCTGCAGTCTGATTTAAAGGGAGATATAATTATTTAATCTCAAGGAGCAAAATATTTTCCAAGTAAGTTGAGACCATTCTTATGTAAGTTACCGTTTACTATGGACACTTAGGCCTGCTCCTCTTCTCGTTTATATTGGAGTAAGTCAGGTATAACGCCAGTGAAATCAATGGAATTATACTGGTGTAAAATCAGTGTAAGTCCGAGGGAATCTGAGACTTCTGGAAGATATTGTGCCATGTCAAATAAAATGGAATATATAGAGTTAGAGTATCTGTTTTAAGTGCTCAGTGACTTTTTTATCTGAATGATTTTTTGTTTGGGTAAAAGGCTTTTGTCAAACAAAAGTTGTGTTCTTGGGGGAAAAAGGAAAGGTTTAGTAATGTCAAATTCATCATTTCATGCTTCACTTCCATGACCAGTTTGACTTTTAGTTGTTTTATTATTTCAATTAATCTCTTTAAAACTTTCTTAATAGTTGACTTTTACCTCTTCCCCGCTCTTGTTTTTGGAACATTCCTAGAATAATATACTTTTAAATGCCTTTCATAGTCACAGGTTTGATTTGCAGATATGTATAATCTATAATCAAACCCTGAGCCCTGAATGTTCTTACAGATATCAGTGTTCCATTTTCTGTCAAATTAGCAATGTCATGCAAGCTTTGAGAGGCTGTAATTACAACCTCAACAGAGCAGAAAAGCTCTAGCAGCCAGCCAGCCATATGCTGCTCAAAAATTAGCCCATTTCCCCTTGGAAAACTGAACAGTTTCTCCTTTTAACTTCTAAACACGCTGATGGTGAGCCAAATTCTGCCTTCTTTTGGACTCCAGCAACGCCACTGACACTCATGCAGGCATAACTGAGGAAAGAATCGGACCAGCTTGGCTCTAATTGTCATGCAATTATCCCAAATGCATTGCATAGACAGCCCTATGTTTAAGCATAAAGAATCAGAACTGCTTGGCTGTAGGCTGTATGCAGTGTGGTTGTGGCTGTGTTGGTACCAGGATAGTAGAGAGACAAGATGGGTGAGGTAATATCTTTTATTGGACCACCTTCTGTTGGTGACAGAGACAAGAAGTTGGTCCAGTAAAGGATGTTACCTCACCCACCTTGTCTCTCTCTCCTTAGGCTGACCATTCACATACTACCATGGCACAATGAGATGAATATACAATAAACAGAGCTAAACTACGATAGCATAAAAGAATGAAGGCTTGAGGCAGCCTCAGATCATTGATGTTTATCTCAAGCCACTAGCTACCAGCTTGCCGTCACTAGGTCAGCTCACCAAAACAGGAAAAGATGGATTATTTATCCATCCTAGTTATGTATAAAGCCTAGGTTTACCATAATATCCAAGCACCTCACAACCTTTAATGCACCCTCAAAACATCTCTGTGATATAGGAACAGTATTAACCAGGGGTCCCCAAACTATGGCCCGCGGGCCGCATCCAGCCCGCCGACACATTTTGATTGGCCCATTCCCTTCTCATCCCCTCCCCTTTCCCTCACCCCTCTCCCACATGACGTGGGCCCAGCCACTCCAGCCCACCATAAGAGCAAGATTGAGTGGTGTGGCCCTTGCAGCTGAAATTTTGGGGACCCCTGGTGTTGACTATTATCTTCATTTTACAAACTGGGACCCGAGGAACAGAAGCCCAGATTTTTAAAGATATTTAGGCACCAATTGATTTCAACAGGATTTAGGCTTCTACGTGCCTTAAAACATATGGCTCAAAGAGACCAAGGCCTTTATTTTCAAAGGTATGTAGGTGCTAATAGGTGCCATGCGCTATGTTCAAAACTACTATTTTCAAATGTACTTAAGCAGGTTGGGCATCTAATTCCCCTGGAAATCACGTCACCTGCTTAAGTACTTAATCTCACTAGGCACCTAGCTGCGTCTTTAGGTGCCTAAACACCTTTGAAAATGTGCCTCTAATTGACTTGCTCAAGAACTGAACCAGGCTGTCCAAGTCTCAAGACTATTCTCAGACAACTAATGCTGGCCAGTGTGTCTGTCACTGGGTTTGTTCTGTGGAAAAAGAGAGGGATGGCTGTGGAGTTCCCCATCCCTGAAACTCATTCAACATTCAATTCAATGTGCATCTCAGGGTCAAGACCCTTGACAAGTTTGTTTATTTTGAAAAAGAGAAGGTTAAGGGAAGCCCTCACTACACAAAGGTCTAGATAGAATAGTCCAGAGTGGCACCAGCTGAGGTCTGCTTTAAACACCAAGGGACAAGTGATTTCAATAGGTTTGCACCTGTGTAAGTGAAAGCAGTTTTTAGCCCCCAGGCCAATGGCTCATCTTGGTTAAAGTGCTGTAACTCCTTTGAAGCAGGTTAAGGTTATTTTGGGTTTATATGGCTATAACTTAGCTGAGCATCTGGCCCTCAACTTTCTGCTATGGCATTTGCAAATATTTTGACATTCAAACATCCCTAAAGCAAGCCAGGAACTTGACAAGTTCCTAGCACGGCAGCAGTACAAACATTTCATGACCCAAAACCCTCATAAATATTCTAAAAATCTAGGGCTGAGAGGTCATCACCTAGTCTCTGTAGCCTCCTAAAAAGCATGACTGTATGAATCTCAGTAGCAAAATGGCTACCAGTGGCTTTCTCTCATTCATTATGTGATGAAAGACAAAAACACCATATAATATGTGGGCAAACACTTTTCACAAAACAATCACTCCATATCTGAACTCTCAGCCGGGGGGGGGAGGGAGGGGGGGGCACTCAGATATTCCCAGAATACTGGACATTCCAGTACTTCTGAGAGTGGTGTGGGTCTACCCAAACCAGTGCGACCTGAGATGCATGGTGGAGCGGCACAACATATTCTTCAAAATGGCTTCCCCCATCCAATAGGAAACAAAACCATTTCTGGTTTTGTCTGAGTACTGGATGGGAGACAAACCCTAGAAAACAGGACTGTCTGGTTTAATACCAGGCGAGTGGTCTGCCTACTCAGTCCTCATCCTCAAAAAGAAACCTGTAAAACACCTTCAAAAGATGAGTCTCGGAGCTTAAATTCATAAGTTTGCTCAACACTAAAAATCATAGTCTTAAAAGACAGTGGATTAGAACTAGACAGCACTGGCAAGCATGCAGTTGTTCAGAAAGACTTTAACCCTCTTTGAAACATATTGTGGAAACATTAACATTATAAATGGCTTTTTAAAAACGGAGTTCAGAGGAACTGGGAGTGCAGCCCTGTGCCAAAAAGTCTTCAGATGAGGATTCCCACCAAATGAGCTCACGTTACCCAACTCATAACACAGAACAAAAGCAAACTTGGGAACTCAGGTTCAGAGGCTTTTTGGACACAAAGCAATAGACACAACAGGGACATTGGATTTATAGCTCATTAGAGATGGTAATGGTACACACTATTGTACTTACCATTCAGTGGTATCTCATATTGAATCAGATTCTCCAGTGCAATGTGGCCTGTTCATACCACACCACTTATATAATTTGGCATTCAATCCAGTTTAACCATCCCAGGGAGGATCATCCCATTTTAAGGGTCACTCTAGTAGCATACAGCCAGCATTGGGTGCCCTAAAACCACATATGGTTGGAGGAAATGGGGTGAGGTTGGGATGGATGTAAACAGGGCAGTCTGTCCCTTCAAGCACCAGGGAGGGCTGGAGAACAACCAGTCCTGTTCTGGAGAGGGATGTGGCTGATGATGCACTTCTGAGGTATATAAAGGAAGGCTGCAGCTCCATGAAGAGCCTGGAACCAGGCGAAGGCTGGGAATGCACTCTTACGTGGCTGCAGCGGAAGGCCGTGAGAGAGCCCTGAGCACCTCCTGCACCCAGCTTGGGGAAGGTCCAGACCATTAAGCTGCTGGATACCAGACAGCTTCACAGCCTCCAATGAGAAGAGGACTGTTGCTTTTTTTTTATTGTTCCAGTTTCCTTTGTGCATGTGTATTAAAGAATAAACTGAGCCTGGAGGTAAAGGCTACAAACTAAGCTGGGAGCAGCTGATTGGGTCCATCATCCTACCATGGGCCTACATCACATCACTATTTAGCTAGATTTTTAGACTGGTGTAAAATTAGAGCAGCCCTTATGGTGCTCTAACACAGTGTAAGGGACCAGCCTCCACAGAGCGGCGCCAAGGTCAGGGGAGTACAAAGCTGTGTTTTATGCAACCTTAGCTAACTACTTCAGGACCTCTGCTGAATGACGTTTAGCTGCATTCCAGGATCCAGCCCATAATTTACACAATGGTATTATATAGACTAAGGCTAGGAAAAGAGTATTTACGATACATATTCAGCAGGGTGGGTATGATGTGTAAATAGTAAAGCAGTTTAAAAAGACAAGTGTAAAGATGTAAATCCTGATTCTAATTTCACTAAGCCTTCTAGACACTGAGATTCTGAGGGTAAATGAAAATCAGGCCTTAGCATTTTTCCCTGTACCTTTTTAATTTCCCAGTTTTAACATGCAGAATATACAGGCCTAATCCTGAAAGCATGGGATTAATTGGTGTAATTCATGTGCTGAGGGTACACAAAGGTTGAAATGATATCGCCACCTCTTAAATTTGGTCCATCGTATATAACTTAGCAACAATGAAATTGCATTGGTATATATAGAGCAGGTAAGTCAGTTTTTGCAGTTGAAAAGTTCAACCTTTGGATTGCACTTAAGAAAAGATGTGCTGCTGGTAGAAAAGTTAGATGTATGATACATAGCAACTGAATGCTAAAAAAATTAATAAAAACACCTTAGGGAAGAAAAACCCTGTCATCAAGTCTAAGTCACTAATTTCATTTCCA
Source organism: Emydura macquarii macquarii (assembly GCF_026122565.2). Classification (NCBI taxonomy): domain Eukaryota; kingdom Metazoa; phylum Chordata; order Testudines; family Chelidae; genus Emydura; species Emydura macquarii. The sequence goes on along the minus strand of NW_027131390.1, from coordinate 98,458,002 downwards.
AAATAGTTCAATGTAAGTGTAAAAGAACAGCAATAAATATCATTAGATACTTCATTTGTGTATCCAAGGTTTTAGAAAATTTATATAGACAGTAGAACCTCAGAGTTATGAACACCAGAGTTGCAAACTGATCAGTCAACCACACACCTCATTTGGAGCCAGAAGTACGCAATCAGGCAGCCGCAGAGAAAAGAAGAAGAAGAAAAAAAAAGCAAATACAGTACAGTGCTGTGTTAAACATAAACTACTAAAAAAATAAAAGGAAAGCAGCATTTTTCTTCTGCATAGTAATGTTTCGAAGCTGTATTAAGTTAATGTTCAGTTTTAAACTTTTGAAAGAACCACCCTAACGTTTTGTTCAGAGTTACAGACATTTCAGAGTTACGAAGAACCTCCATTCCCGAGGTGCTCGTGAATCCAGGTTCTATTGTAGTATTACTTGAGCATGTGATCATGTCATAATGTATATGCACAAGGGGGCAGAGTTAAGGGTTGAACATGCAGCCTCGTGTTCTGCATTTTCTAACTTTCCAATGCTTAGTCGTCAAACTTCAGCATTCCCCTTAATAGAGGTTGTTTTTCCCTGTGGAATGTTTACACCCATTAAATTTCCATATAATGAAAGTAACTCCCAATATACCTCTAGTGCTTTTCAACTCTTCCATGCATGCCTCACTGGACCCAACATAAAAAGAACACCTTTTCAGTCTTTAAGCGTTCATGACTACTCTCCAGCCCCATAACAGATGTGTCTGTTGGGTTGAATTTATATAAATCACAGTAAATTTAACCAATTTATACAAACATAGATTTATATAGAAACCACCAACTCAGTTAAAAAGGGAACAGATTCTGAAGAGCAATGCAATCTCCATTTTATGTTACTCTTTTATAAAATTCTCTTTCTCTATAAGGTGAAGAAGGTTAAAGTAATTTACTTCCAGTGTTTATCATATATGGAGCTGCTGAAATAATAAGGGCAATAAAATTGAATTTAAAATTGTCTTTATTGGGATGAAGGTTACATTCATAAGCTTTGTTTGTTTTAATAGGTTTATTGTACAGTTGTAGGCATGTGCTATTATGCGGCAATGGATATGCTTTGAATATTTTTGTAATTGTGGGTAGTATAAAAGTCATTTTCTGTTAGATTGCACAAATCCATTACATTAGTAGAAAGATACATTATTGTAATAGGATTAATGTGCAACACATAAACATCAGTAATATTCTTTTTGATAAATTATCTCATTTTAATCACTTGGAATGTAGAGAGGTTTCAGGATAGTTCCATCTTTGATTTGCATAATTGTATTACAGACAGACAAATTGCATTATATTCTTCATTAACAGTAGATGGTTTGTATAACTATTGTATTTTTGAAGGCACTGCTCTTATGTTCATCCTGTAATTTGTCATTTTGTGACACTGCTGCGTAGCTTAGTTTGGAGAGAACAAACTAAAAGATTACTTGATTTTAGCTGAGTTCAGTAGTACCTGTGCATTCAATTGCAATGCAGTAAACTATTGTTTGTTTTAAGTTATAATCCAATACTAGTTAATTTTTTTCCCTCATTTGTGGAAGATCGCATGTTTATAGCTTTTCATAGCAAAATGTCAGCACTTCTAAATGAACTTAAAATATAATAGGATGAAATCAAATCAAATTTGATCTATCAGAATATTTATCTTTTACTTTCAAACTTTGTCTCTCTCACACAGGAGAAATTATCTATCAGCCATAGGGTTCCTTAGGGGTGGGTGGTTCTGTATAGTAAACAAAACAACTGTATTTAGAATTTAATAGCAAGATTTATGGCAAACTAGCTTTCAGTAAGAAATCCCTATATTTTAAGTTTGTGTATTGTCTATACAAAGGCCTGACACTTCCCATAAATGTTTTAGGTTGAAACAAATTTGGTTTTTTGGTGGAGGAGGGGAAGCTGTTTGTAAACAAACCCTCTTCAATCACTTTTGACTGCTGAGAATTCCAGTAAATTACAAGTTAGTTAGTACCTTGAGACACATTTTTTGTACTCCTACCAAATCAAAACCAGCTTAGTGTTTTAGAAAAGTCAAATTGTTGCACTCTATTTAGTCCATTATGAGTTTCGTGCATTTATTTTTTAAAGTTATTTTTTTTGGGGGGGGGTGAAATTAATATGGTTAAATCACCAATAGAGATGTGAGAAGTTTTTCCATAATGAAACACAAAACTCATGTTTTCTGATTTAATTCCAAATCTGAAACTCAGGCTAGACTCACTGAATTTTACAAACATGGTCAGAGTTTTGGGCCAAGTTTTTAAAAAACAGGAGCCTAAAGCTGGAATCCTAAATCAACATTTAGGCCCCAACCCTGCAAACCTTTTGTGCATACTTAACTTTAAGCACAGTGATTGGTCCCCCTGGAGTTAACTAAACTAATCACAGGTGAAATCGTGACCCATTGAAGTCAATGAGATTTCTGTAGCTGACTTCAGTGGGACCAGGATTTCAAAGGTAAACTCAGGGGCAGGTGTTTGCAAATTTTGGGCCCTAAGCATCTAAGAGCTCTCATTGGGTGAGAATCATTCTCATGCCAGCCAAGTAAAGGAGCCATAAAAGGGACTCAAAGCCACAGATTCATTCAGAAGAGTTTCACAGGTGCTGGAACTAAGGAATTCAGCTGAGGCTAGCCTCCAGGGTCCCCCTTGCAAGGGCTGATACGGAGAGTGTGGCTGGAGTATGTTGGGGCAGGGCTGCAGCATGTATTGCTGCCCATAGGGCAACCTGGGGAACCTGTCATACTTAGATATCTCTGAGAGCTTAAAGCTACCTTAGCCTCCTCCTCCCAGGCTGCAAATTCTGTGCTTAGCAGCACAGCACCGAATCTCCCCCGTTGCCTTTAGGTTCCTCTTTTTGAAATTCTTGGCCTTCGTAGTTTCTACAGACGGACTTAAACTGAAAAATGTATATAGAAATCTGGATTTCAAACACTCCAAACCTCAAAGGGGATCTCTGGATCAGGAGTTTCATTCTGGGACCATCTCTTGTTCACATGATTTTGACAGGAAACCAGGCCTGCAAAAAATATTTTGAGTTTTCATTTTTGGGTTCTTTATTTGAACATGAAACAGAATGTGACCCAATGGGAACTGAAACATCAACAACAAGAAAACCACCACACTGGTTCACACCAACCCCTTAGAACAAAAAAACCCTTTGTTTTGTGCAGAACAAAGAGAAGACTATGGTGTATGATAGAGGTAGGATAATACTTCTAAGAAACAAATCAAATGTTCAGTGGAATAAAAACTGCAAAAAAATTTTGATTAATTTTGCTCTTTTAGTGACTTTTTATTCATTTTACAGTAAAATTCATACAGGTGATTTTTTGTTTACTCTAATGTAGAAAGTGAGAGTGCCATGAAACATGTTTGCATAAAGCTTTGAGCCTCATGTTTTTTCATGCAGGCCTCTTGTATGCATAGTTAAATGAACACTTTTCTGAAACACGATAATTTGCAAATGTAATATAGGGCTAAATTTGCAAGTTATTTGCAACCTGTAATTTGCCTACCTCTATATCAAATCTACCAAGAGAAGCTTTCTAAAGGTTTTCAGCACTCACATTTAAAACAGACATTTCCAACCCATATGGTACCATGTATTTTGATGTACATAACTCCTGTGTCAATCTGAGGGGGTTCAGAGGCTACCTCATTCAAGGTTGGGTTCCTGGTGATACTGCATTTTTTCAATTCCCAGTGAAATCAATGGGTAATTCAGCATTCTTCAGGGACAGGCACTTTGTGAGAAGTGGGCATGTTGCAAAACAAATGGCATAGAGTGTCATGGATGTTTGACATCACCTTACACAGTCATTGGGAAACAATGGGCTGCGTACGGAAAGTCACCAGAATTCGTCTGAGAGGAAAAATGTGATGAAGTCTATCAGTGTTATTCACCATCTTTCTTGCTACCTCTCCACAAACATACAAAGACCACAATTCTTTAGAAATACAGCTCTTTAGACCATCTGTGGAAGAGGGAAATAATTCCACCTGCCACTATGCCTTGTGCATGTACTAAGAGGCCATAGCAAAATATGGCATTTCACTCTACACTTCTCCTCTTTCTGCAACGGGACCACTAGACTGCTCCAGATGAGGTGTCAAGTGAACGAAACATATGGGCTTAATTTTTATTTCTCCTTTTAAATCATTGAGAGTGAAATCCTGGTCCCACTGAGATGAATGGGAATTTTGCTATTGACTCCAACGGAGCCAGGATTTCACCCTGTGTTTTTACTGGTATGTCCCATTGCACAACATCTCTCAGTTACTCTAATTCAATACATTACAAACAAACAATGGCTATTAGCCAACATGGTCCAGGGTGCAACCCCCTGCTCTGGGTGTCCCTAAGCCTCTGACTGCTGAAACTGGAGGACAGGGGATGGATCACTTGATAATTGCTCTGTTCTGTTAATTCCCTCTAGAGCATCTGGCATTGGCGACTGTGCTGGATGGACCATTGGTCTGATCCAGTATGGCTGTTCTTATGTTAATGTGAATATAAATGATGGGAAAGGATCATATAAAGAGGAAAGGAGGGGCTGCTGGAGAATCAGGAGGCTGGGGAGTAGCTGGGGAAGAGAGAACAAAATACATTCCCCCCTATACAAATATTTTGTCATAAAACTAAATGTTGACCAGCTAACTGATGCCATTAGTCCCCGTAGCTTCTGTGCAACTCATTGTAGAGTAAGGTGCTACCCAACATTAGTAAGAGTATGAGGATCTGGTCCTGTGTATTAGCAGACAGGCCCATTGGACCACTGGTTAGGGTTCTGGACTGAGTTCTAGTCCTAGATCTGGCCTGTGGTGAGATCCTGGGCCAGTCACAACTTACTCTTCTGTACTTTGTACTCCCCACTAGGATGGCCTTTGATTGGTTTGTGTGAGGTGTCACCTTTACCATTCCAAAGATAGACATTTGGAGGATGATTTTAATACCATTAGTGCCATCCAGAAAACCCCTCTCAGAGAACATATTGCAAAAACATTCATATAAAAATTACCTCACCCACCATGAATAATAAACATGGATATAAATAAAAACAGACATGAAACTATATTAACACAAACAAAAAACCCAGTGCCCCCCTCTTTAATATAATTTTTCCTCAAATCTTCCTTTTTCTCTCTGACTTTCATGTATGTGCTGCATTGTCCTGGTGGAAACTAAACCCAGTCTCCTTCAGAAATTAATAAGATTAAGTTACACTTCAGTGGGAAATCAGAGTGCATAAATTTCCTGTGTATGGTGATGAAAGAAGATGCTGAAGTGGGCTCCTGCGAACAGACATTTCATGACACAGAGATTTGCTAAGCAAACAGCAATAGGGCTCATCTATATGGTACAGATGGGGTGACTTAACTGTGACCTGTGGGCCATATGTCCATTGAGTCTGAAAATGCAATCAGCAGACACCCTGATTTCTTCTGTCTTAGATACCTCAGTACAGGTAGGCATCCCTAGTAATTATTCAGGAAAGTACAGGCTAAAAGTTACTCGTGCTTAAATATTTTCTTGATTATGGATGGACTTACGTATTTGCTTAAATGATTTCCTGAATGGGGGCTTAGTAGGTTAGGCCTGTTCTGCTGTTTTTCCTATACTGCCCTATAGAAGGGTGACAGCTTCCCTCCTATGAGTGGTCATTAGGGCCTGCTCAAGAAATCATCCATTGACACTGGCAATCTTATTAATGACCGTGGCATTCCTACCCTTCCATTCCAGGGTTGTAAAGACTGTTGCTTTTCTGTAGTGATACAAATGCTGCTTGTCCCACTGATTGAAGGTTTTCTGGGGGGTTTTTGACTTGACTTTTAATACTGGTGGCCATGGGATTTTCTTGAGCTCTCTACAGGTCCTGACCTGGGTGGAAAGCATTGCACTTCAATGGTCCCATTTTTTCCTCCTGGGAATCAGCTCATTTTCCCTGTGGGCTCTCATGTGGGATTTTGAGGGTTATGTCACTAGATCCCATTGTTTCAATGCTATGCATCTTTCCAAATTTTCTCCCATGCTTGATCAATTATGCACAATCACCAATAGAAACTATCCAGTGCCTGCCTATCTCACATGAGTGTTACTCAAATCAGGTTCACTATGTATTGTACTCTCCTATAATCTAAACAATTTACCATAGACCAAAGAAGTTAGAGATGAGAAAGACCAATCTAAACCATACCCTTCCCATTATTCTGTCCATTCTAATTTTAAGCATCACACAAAGAGGCTTTCCCTAAGGAGACTGATTTCAGCCTAAATACCCCTATTCTTAATTTCTTCCCATTATTCCTAGTTATGATCTAGCTATCATCACTAACTATTAAAGTTGTTACCTCAGATTTATTTCAATAGTTAAAGTTAATCCAACAATATTTGATCAAGTAGCAATAATTGCTTTAGGTTCCCAAGCCTGAGATTATGTTTGGCACTTTGCCATTTATTGTAGTTATAGAGCTCTGAATTCTTTCAGAACTCCCTTCAGGGTATGTAAGAAGAGCTAACAATTATATGGGATTTAAAAATTCTTACCAGTAAGGGATATGAGAAATGTATACAGTTCTATTATTCACTTAGTCCCAGAACCTCAACGATATTTAGATGCTTAACTCCCATTGAACTCAAAACCTTTGAGGATCTGGGCTTTCCTTGGTATGTGCGGTAGAGACAAACATACATTGCTACCACCACTTTGTCTGCCCCAAGATGCCTTAAGACATGAGCTAGATAGAGGTGCCTAAGTCACTTTTGAAAATGGATCTAAAGCTCCTAAGTCAAATAGGTGCTTTTGAGAATTCTACCCAGAATAAAAAAAGTTAAGCACACGTAGGAGTCATACTTTATTGTCCATAGACTTTTAAACATCTAGCTTATTTCATATAACTAAGTTCACCTCAATGGTCAGTATATTAGTGTTCCTTTAGATGTACAGCTTCAATAGCAAGACATGCATGAAGTCTGTTAAGCCTTTTGAATTGTCTATCAGTTCTGGCGGTTACAGATTTTAACCCATATCAATATTTGTTTTAACTGCAAAATGAAAAATCTTTTTTTTTAAAAGTACTGAATATTATTATTCAAATATGCTTTTGTGATTCACAGTGTGACATTTTGGATACTCCAGGAAAATTTCCAGATTCAACCAGTCAAATGAAACTGTGTTATGTAAATATTTAAAACACTCCTCAGACTCTTACACATCCACGTTTTTAATATTTATTCTTTATTACACATCCATACAAATTCTTTGCACTTCTATAGTCTATTATATCAGATCAGGGGATCAGAAAACCCCTTGCTAGCTTTACTTAAGTTAGACTACTACTGTGCAATGTTGATTGTATACCGCCTTATTCTGTAAACAGATGTGTTTCATTTTCAATTGGAATTCCTTTAATCAAATTGCAGTAGTAGCGGAGTCTTTAAAACACATTGCTGTAAAGTGGTGTTAGAATACCGCAGTCCAGATTTTCCACTGATGTAAGCTGAGCTTGCTCCACAATGGAATGACACTGATTTACACCAACTGAGGAGCTGGCCCTATGTCTTTTGATTTAATAATAGATTGCCCTTCCATTGCTTCTTTCTTTAGAGCTCTCAAAGCACTTTCCAACCACTTGTGACACCCATTGGGAGGAATGTTATTGCAATTGTTGTTTCCATTTCATTGACTGAAAAATGGAGGCACAGTAGGGGTAACGAGTCAGTGATAGAACTGTGAATTGAACTAGGAGTGCACGTATGCATTGCTAACACATTTTATATTTAGTTTTAATTATTTAATAGCTCTTTTCAACATAGATCTCAAAGTGCTTTACAGAGGATGTCAGTAGCATTATCCCCATTTTACAGATGGGGAAACTGATGCACAGAGAGGTGAAGTGACGTACCCAAGGTCACTCAGCAGGCCAGTAGCAGAGGTGGAAATGGAACCCAGGTCTCCTGAGTGCCAGCCCTGTGCCCCAGCTACTAGAGCCAACTAGACCACACTGCCTCCCCTCCTTACAAAGGAACTGGAAACAGAAGAGTGCACATCACAAGTAGGGTTGAAGGGCAGATGTCACATGTCCTAATAGCTTCTAATTACCAAACTGATGGCTAGATCTAGCCCCAAGGAGATTTTCTATACCCTGAAAAGGACTATTGCCTGTCTATTTTACCTGGAAGGTACCCAGACAAGATGATGGGCAGTGGCACAAAAAATGCTAAGTGGTTTAAAACAGAGCAAATTCATAACTAAAAATGAACAATTTAATCAGACAGCTGGTTACACCTGACAAGGAGGAAATGGGTTTATCTAGCAGAAGATAGGTTAGATGGACCCATGGTTCTGTCTAGCCACAGAACTGCTACATATCTATGAGCTGCCTTTTAAAATCCAGCCGGCCAGCTAAGTGTGCAATCAGGCATGTAACTATAGGGATGGATCCTGAAAGTGGTCTGCCCCTGGAACTCACATGAGAGTCCGAGGCTTACAGGATCAGGCCTGTTTCGCTAATCTACTGTTTGGCTCTAAGAACCTTGGGAAATAAAGCAGATTTTTCCACCCATGCCAATATACATGTCCAATAAAGAGAGGAAGCACAGGCTTGTGTTGAAGCAACAGGAATGGTAGTCAGGAGTCCTTGGTTTTATTTTTGTCTTGCCACAGAATTCCTGTCTGACCTTGGGCAAGTTATTTAGTCTCTTTGGGCTTGGTCCTGAAAGGTGCTGGGCTGTCTGGCCTTGAGCTGGTGAAACACACAGCATGTCCTTAACTTAGAGCACATGTGTAGTCCCACTGAAGTTAAGCCGAGCCTGTGTTTAAGTGCTTTATTGGATCAGGGCCACAGCATTCAACAGCAGCTTGCTGGAGTCCAAGAAGCCCAAGGAGTCTCGAGTTCTTTCACTGCAAAATTGGGATAACATTGGTTGCTTCACAGGTGTAACCGCTTTGGAGGAGCTGCTCCTGAAATAACACATTGAGCCTCTGGGGAATTGTCCCTGGACTACAGTACCAATGAGCACTGAACACAGACCCAGGACTCAGTTTCCTAGATGGGGGCTTAAGTGCTCCATTGGGCCTTGTTTGAGCCTACCACACAGAGATGAATTTCACTTAGCTGTTTATAGAATGCCTAAATCTTCTTGAATGGAAAATGCTATTGAAAGGCAAAGTATTATTATTACTCATAATGCCTGGATGACATTAGTGGATCATGTACATTTACAAAAAAGGACACAACCTTTGATCCGCTGGAGTCAATGGTAGTTTTGTCATTGACTTCAGAGGAACAGGATTTGGTATTTAATGTCCAACCCCATAAGAGAAAGAAAGAAAGAAAGAAAGAAAGAAAGAAAATTTTAGGCAAGTCATTCTATAAGGGTGTCAGACAGAACTAAATTAATTCATTCATTTTTATCACTTAATTAATATAATTAGCAAACAGTGCAGAATGACAGCCAATAATTGTTCTCTTTTTTCACCTTAAGTTTAATGACTATTTTCTCACATAGTCTAAAGTGACATTGTATTTACCGGTTGTACTTACCTGAAAAGTATTTTGTCCGTCAATATTAAAGTAACAAAATTCTTAACTACAGCACATAATGGTCCTAGCATGGCACAGCTTTTGAGCCATTTTCCTATGACTACAAAGACTTCTCAAGAGCATGTTGTGTTGCAGGCTGTATGACAGGATCTCATTAAGCGAATTTCATGTAGGGAAATTTTGTTGTTCACTTCATCTTCCCTGTATGATGGCTAATCAGAAGCCCTCATTTATTATGTGTCTCTTTCCTTTATAAGCACCATTATACATGTAAGAGTCCCAGAACAACCACCTTGAGAAACTTAATAGTAGAGCTGTATGCAATACAAAAGTATTAATACATAACTTCAGAATCCAGGTGGTTTATTTGATAGCACTGAAATATATGACCTTTTCAATTGGGGTTCAAGGTTGTGAATCATTATCTAGCTAGCTTGCTCTATATAAACACAGACATTATATTAAAATGAGAAAATAAAAGGTTTTGCTGATTTCACCAAACAGGTATGAAATTTCTAAATAGGAAGAACCGAGATGCAAAATTTCTCATCCAATGAAATCATTTTCATTCTACATCTTCACCACTGAGTGGCACTGACTGCAATGGCACCTGTTGCTCTCTACTTCCAACCAAACGAGTTCCAGTTAGTTTGTAAAGGGTCATGAGATTAGTAGTATATCAAACCAAAGGCCCAGTCTTGAAAGACCTCCATATGCTGAACTATTCATTTCACTTGACTTAAAGCATGAAGGATTTGCAAGGACTTGGTCCAGATTTGATGTACATAATGAATAGTAGTGAGTTTTCAGTTTTCCTAGCCCATCATTTGGACCATGTCATTCCTCTCTCTGCATGCCTCTACTGCCTTCCCTTTCTCTATCGCCTCAGACATAAGCTATTTGCAAGTCTGTATAGGGCCTAGCATGTCTTATTCACTGTGGAACTGTGGACTCCCACCTCCAGTCAGCCCAACTTCCTAGACTCCATCATCTACGTGTTAAATTTTCAAACAAGCACCCTTGTGCTGTCTCCCAGGCTCCCCCTTATTCTAGTGAGAAGCCCTCTGCAAACATCCACAACACTAACTTGTTATCTCCCTGCAGATCCCTTCTTAAAACTTTCAATTTCCAGGATGTCTGCAAAAAAAAAAAAAAAAGCGCAGTGCACACACAACGGTTAGGCTGCTTGTTCTCTGAGACCACTGCCTGTCATGCTGACCAATATTATCCCATTGTTTCCTTGTACTCCCCTGTCTGTACCCATCTGTTGGCTCATCTTATATTGCAAGCTGTCTGGGGGCAAGGGTTGTCTTTTTGTTCCGTGTTTGTACCGCCCCTAGCGCAAAGGGGTCTGGCCTGCCTAGGGGTCTACCTGCCTAAGTCTCCCAGGCACTGCAGCTATAATAATAATGAATCTAGGATGGAGAATTTAATGTCCTTCCTTACACAAACAACTTTTGTGGCTCACACTCTTGGCTCTGGCTCGCTAGCTGGGAAGTACAAGCCCACACAAGTTATGTTATATAGCTATGACTGTAGGGCCCAGTCCCACCCTTAGTGTTTCTCACCATGAGATGTTTGCCATTGACTTTAATAAATGGTGCAACCTAATTTTTACCTGTGCTTTTGAGTTCACCGCATGTGGATGAAAAATACTCTAGATAACATAGTCATGATAATAATGGCAGCATATCTGATAATTTACATGTCTATAGCACCTTACATCCCAAGTGATCCCCAGACTTTTACTAGCTATATACATACAGCACCACTGAAATGCACCTCTCCGTGGTGCAGCAGGGGGAATTCATCAGCCTAAGGTTGGTAGACAACAGGAAGGAGAAGTGTTGGCCAGTTGCAGCAGGACATACCCTCCTCTTACAAAAAGTGCATGTGATTTTTTATGTTCAAGCAGAGCAAGTAGGACCTTAATCACTGAGTCTCATCCCAAAGAGCACACGATAAACTGAATACAATGATGTTTATCTACTTCAGAAGGATAAATGAGTAGCACTGCGACTATTTGAACCTGTGGCTGCAGGAAGTTCAGGTGTTTCAAATCTGATGCATAGGCCACTTAAAAAGATGAAAAAAGTAATGAGAACCAGTCAGAATCAGATTTTTGTTTAGCTCTTTCATCAGATGTCAGTGAGGTGTGAAATGGTGGTGAGAAGAGATTTGCCTGCTGCCCGTGTTTCTGTTATAAAGTAAGATTCTGAATGCTAGACACAAACTTTAAACAGGTCAAAAGCTGGTCATTTTTTGGTACATGTGTAATGGGTATTATGGAGAAGGGGGTGCAATTTTTCACATAAAGTCTTTTAATGACAAAAAAGACCAATGCAGGGCAACCAACACAATGTGAACTCAGTTCGAATTCACTAACTAATTTTGGTCAAAGAAAAGAAATCTGAAAAAAATAAAGTTTTGCTTCAACATTTTCAAAATGCAACTTTTCAATTTTTTTGAGACTTTTCATTTTGAATTTCTCAGATTTTATATAAAGTTAAACAAAAAATAAAATGTTTTATCTGATTTTTTTTTATTTCACTTCAATCACCAGATTGACACAAAAAAATGTTATTTGCACAATTCTGGTATTATGACTTCTATTTGTTGCTGTTTTCACTGGACTCAATTAATCAAAGTCTTATAACAATGAACAAATATTCTTGATGACCGTAACATATCTAACAAGAGTTCATGAAGAAACTTGTTTAATATTAGAGGTTAAGTAACCAGTTGGCATTTCAAAGTTGCAGAATCCTTCAACAGCAAGTTGTTACACCCATGGATAGTCCTTCATAAGTAATGCAACCCTTTCAGCCTCATGATGATAAAGCTTTTATATCACACTGTACATCAGGCATTCATGCATTTCCTCATATATAAGAATGGGAAGATTTAAATAGGCTTTTGGATCAAAAAAATCTCACAGCATCTGGACCAGATTCTTCCCTTGAATATTGAATATGCATATGCACCCAACTCCCCCTGGAATGTTTTGCACAAACTTAAGTTCTTCCTTTATATAAGTATCTCTCACGTACAAAGGGAAAGCTGAAACTAGGGAGCAATGGAGGAGAATCCCAGATGTACAGAAATATCTATTGATACTATAAAATCTTATATAATATGCTGGCCCTTGTTCAAAACACTGAAAAATGATGATTTTAATTAGTTTTCCATTGAAGTAAAAATGCTGCACATATAATTAAATGGCTGTATTGCATAAATAACCATGTAATGACAGTTAGATATTCTTGGTTTTTCCCTGGTAACACCATGTATAATTACCATGAAATCTGCAGAAAGCAAACAAGGCTGTAATTATTCTGTAATCCAATTTAGTTACAAGGTAACAGATTCGGTGTTTGTTTCCTGTAAAATATACAGGCGGAGGAAAGAGTTTGGTAGAGAAAAGATCATTTACCTGGGGAGAAGCTTATTTTAAAAATTGGTTCAACAACATTAATATGTCGAAGGACACAAATTATCCAAACTCCAAACATTCTATAGGTCAGAGCCTCAAGTGATGTTTGTGTCTTTTACTTTTCTCTGTACCTTTCTCCAGCTCTTGAGTTGACAGTTCAGGAAAGAAGCCTTGTAAGTATTCACAGAACAAGCACTGCATCGGTAACAGCGCTGTAATCTTCCTCCCACCACCTACACTTGTTCCTGAGGGAACTCCTGAAGATGAGCAGTTATGCCTATTCAGTCCTTAGCCTCTTCACCAAGGCTGACAACAGGAGACGGTGGTGATGTGGGCCACTGGGAGTTGGGCTGAGACCACTAACTGCCTTTTTTGCATAGCATCACCTTATAGACATTGGAGGAGGGCAATTCTTGTACCACTAACCTGGGCCAAAGTTGAACAGATGATGACATCTACCCAAATAATTGGTGAAGGCCTAAAGACTTTCCTAAATGGAAGGAAGGGTTACAACAAGTTTCACTCATGTAAGTTGCACGTACACCCTCTCCCCAACCCCATGTCCTAGCACTACTTACAGTCAAAACAAATCCCCCACCCAGCTGTGGAGAAAGCAAAAAAAATCTGAAGGTGACTCAGTCAAGGAGAAAAGGGTCCATCATCGGTACAATGGAGGGGAGTATAAAGCAATGGCTCCCAACTACTTGTACTTCAAGCTTTAATGACTACCCTAAGGGCACAATTTTCAAACGCGGGCTTGTAATTTTGGGTGCCCAATTTGAAACTGTTGAAAGGGTTAGTTTTTCCAAGGGTGGATCAGCCCTTTCTGAAAACCAGGCCCCTTTGAAGTGTCTCATTGACCATCCAGAATCAGTAGTCATTTCTGGAAGTTGTCCTAAGCTCACTCCTTACTTTAATGATGAGTGTCAATTCTGGCTCCTGGTGCCTGCCACTGCCTGCCTACCTCTTTAGCAACCCCTGCTCCAATACATAATAGTGTTCAGGCTGCTCTCAACCCCTCTCTCACAATCATGAGACTGGGGGGTTGGGCAGCTAATTCTCCATTGTGGGTCAAACCACACAAATTTGGATGGGAGGTGCTAGACGTCCCATATATAATTCAAGGACAGCAAAGTCACACCTGCAGGAGGCTCTGCAATGAAGGCCTGGCCACCATTGTCTGTGCCTAATCACCCTTCTTTCTCTCCTGGAAATGAAACAGTAACAGCTGCGCTTACTGGAGGTCACCATGACCTCAAGATATTCATGCAGGCTTGCTTAAATAAGACAAGGAATAGTCTGCACTTTGCCTTGAGATTCCTGCACCTAGCTTAACAAGACAAACATCAATCGTATCTATCTACAGATTTTTCCATTGAACCAACTATAGGATGTCAGAGAAGACTTTGGCATAAATCTTTATTCCTTGAGTTTTTCACCGTTAAATGTATATGTGGTTTGAACATTTCAGAGCATGCTTTGTGGTGCTACTGCTACCATTGCAACAGGCAAAAGAAGCCCACTAAGGGCAGCCAATATTATCGCTGCCAGAAAAAATAAATAAATCACAGAATCATGATAGCACCAAATATCTTTAGAAGCCAACCTATTGGAGTATTGAATTGCATTTAGTTATTACATAGTAGCTAGTCGTTAATGTCTTTCCCAGCTTGATCATGGTAGCAGCATTCCCATTGGTTTCCAGTCTTCTAGCTGACTCTCTATATATACACACAGCACATTTGCAAGAATTTGATGTCCATATAGTGCACTTACCTTACACCTTTATTCACCTGCACAGGCTACCTGCATTGCAGGTTACAGCATGCAGGGATAGCAGATGTCATGGACCATACACATGGGTGAGGAATAAGCAGAGACTTGGCTCATCCCCTTCTGCCATTCTCCAACTAGCAGCACAGCTGGCCAGGCACAGAGAGAAGGAAAAATAAACTGCACAAGCTATTGGAGAATGGCATAGTTTACTTCACCCAGCATAGTCCTCAGTCTATTCTTGATGCAGCACAACTATGTAACACTATCATCTAGCCCTAAGTAAGAGGCTGCAAGGTTTGGCCCAATATCATTTTATCAGAAAAGATAACGGAAGAAAACTGACATGCTCCAAGCTATATGGATATCTATCCACAGGTATTTGTTATGCATCCAAAGGTATTCAAAGAATTAAGCTGCAACTGTAAGTTATTGTACTGCAAATAATCGTTTTGTCCTACTCTTGTCAGCCTGGTCTTCACTGACTTCACTTCTTATCTAACCATGCATCACTCTAATCCCCAGTGTTCGGACTGTAATCCTTTTGAGAACAAGATGAAAGGTGGAGTAATAAAGTAACGTTTAAGGGCATGCAAACAATTATACTTTTGCCCTTAGCTTGTGCAGTTTCTATTTCTAGAAAGTGTTTAAAGCTCTTCAAAGTGTGAAGAGATGTAAAGTACTTTTTATGCTTTGTTTCCTCATGTACAGTATCTTCTTAGTGAACAATACATTCCCTACTAAGGAATCTTCATTGTGGGAATTTGACTTAGAAAGTTTGGGTACTCATTAGATAATAAATATAAGTCCAAGAGTTTCCTCCCATTTTGATGCAAATATCATTTTAAGGGTGCACATTGCTCATTTTTAGACTATGAAGGATGTACATCACTGAATGGATTGGCAATAGACTCTTGACCCTTAAAATATAAGTGTGAATTTGCACGGGGTTTTCAAAGCTCACATACTCCTACAGTGTGTTTCCCCTAAAGTATATCTGTCTCCTCATCCCATTTACTAGGAGCAGATTAAAGATTAAGACCAGGAAAAGATTTATAGTGCAATAGTTTTCTTCAAAACATGTTAGGAAGGACAGAATGTTATTACTCTGTGCTAGTGCAAACAGATCTACAAGGTGATTTCCACGCACCTGCAGTTTTGATCGGTATCCCAGAAGTACACAGGTATGCACCCTTCTTTTTTGTTTGGTTAGTTTGGGGGGGCTTTTTTGGGGGGTGGAGGGGTGCGAGATATTTTGTGCAGTGCTTACCGACTTGGAAACATTGCCAGATGTCTGAGCCTGATTGTCCCATCACTCACACTGATGAATAGCTCCACCGAAGTCAATGGTGAAAACTGATATAAGACTGCTGGAGAGGTCCGAATCCTGCTCTTATTACTTAGACAATCACTGCTCTAAAGAACTTGTACTCTTTTTGCTATAGGTAAGTGCTGTGTCTTGTAGAAGTAGTCTTTCATCCCCGATTGCAGCCTCTAGGCATTATCACAATTCAAAGAGTAAATAATAGTTCCTTTGGATAGAATTATGTTAGAACGATTGCAAAGTCGAGCATTCAAAAACTAAGAAATGTCAGCATTAAGGCTGCCCGCTCAACTTTATTTCAGCTCCCTTGTGTGCATGCTCTATGATAATGTATTTCATTATATGATCACATACTGTTTTTCCATGGGACCTCACCTCATTCAGATTCAGTATTTCTTTTTATCCTCGTCACTCATTATGTAGCTACAACACGGTGGCCACAACCTGAGCACCCTCTGTTGGCCAAAGGTCAGGTTTCCATCCCGCATGAGATTCTACTTTATTCCCCAGTCCTCATAGGTCCTAGCGCAGGGCTCCTCCCCCTCCAAGTCCCCACTACAGGGGCTGACCCAACTCCCATAGCCCTGCTTCCTAACCTCAGCCAGACCCAAATTATTAGCCCTTCCTCCCTAGCTCTTCTCTCCTTGGTCTCTCCCCTCCAGTGAGTACTCTCTACCCCTTATACGGCCTCGCTCCATTAATCACCTCCCATGTGTGGAGCATAACTAATTAGGTTCGCTTTCCCCAGCTTTACAGGTGATTGGGAATAAGCCCCATCACAGGCACTCCTGAGGAAGAGGCAGTTAGAGACCAACTGCGAAAAGTTTGGTTTAAAGCCTGGCGTCACACAGGAACTAGGTTACAGAAACACATATAGAAGCCAAAGTCCTTAAACACAAAGACCCTCGCTTCTCTCCCTGCAGCCCCTGCCTCACTCACTATACACATTCCTACTCCAGCTACACATGAGACAGGAATCCAGGTAGACCAGAGGCTCATTCACTACCCAACCCTGTTTTGCCCCCTGTGCACCATCCATCCAGTGCACTGAATGAGGGAGAGGTCCTGTGAAAAGAATAACCCGTGATCGTGTAATTAAAGGCTGTACCATAATGCATATTAGGCATATGCATATACACAAGAAGTCTGAATGAGAGTTGCACAGGCAAACTTGAGCCTGCCATTCCCTCACTTCTGAGTTCTGGACTTTGCAGCCTTGACATTCTTTTAAAATAGTGTTTTGGGTGGAATTGCCTCATTTTAAAAAAACCTGAAAAAACAGAAATTCCACCATGTTTGTTGAAGTGAACCCACAGCCGGACCAGGGCTGCTTACTCAGCTTCAGTGACTCACCCCTCCAGTACAGCCTGCAGTGATTCAACCCTCAGGCGTGCTGCACTATTCTATTCCTAGCAGGGCCTGGGTCAGATGACCCCAAGGCACAGGTGTTTCATCCTCACTACCAGAGCAGCAAGTTAGACCATGCAACAGCACCACCTGGCTAGATCTCTCTAGCTATCTTACAGTGTTACAGACTCTCTAGACTTCCAGTCTGCCCTCAGTTCTGTCCCTGTTCCTGCCCCAGTCTTGTTCTAGCCTGCTTCAGCCTTTCTGTGCCCTACTCAGACCCTGCTGTAGCCACGCACCCACCTCTTGATCCCTAGACACATGGATTGACTCCAGCCTAGCTTCAGCTTTTGGCCTGCTTTCCAGACCCTGACTATGATCCTGATTTGGCTTACCTACAGACTCTGACCCAGTTCCGACCCACGGCGTGTCCCTGGACTGCAGTTTCAGTGCTGCTTTCAGCCCGGTTCTGACTTGAGGTCAGGCTTTGACCACTGCTCCAATACCAGGCCTGACTGCCTAACACACAAAGCCTGACAATACTGACCCCAGCTTGGGTCATCAACAGGGTACAGACTGTCAGTATTTTATCATTCCTCTTAAGTTGCTCACAAGTTGGAGACTTTAAAAAATCCCTTAAAATCTATACAACTTGGACAACCCAGGCATCTTACATCAATATATAGCAACAGACCAAACACTGATCTCTGTGGAAAAGAGTCAGCCATGATGGGTTAGATATTCATTCCCTTACTCATGTTGAATAGTACCTTTCTCTGGACACTGTTCAACAAAATAAATATAGGATTAACTTTGATTGAAATCAGTGGGACTAAGGATGTGTTTCAGTGCTTTGATGAATGGGGCTTTTGCAAGTAGCATTGTTGGAATCAACTCACGGGTACTATTCACCACGAGTGAGGGTCAGAATCTGGCCAAAAGGTTTGACTTTTCCTTAACCCCTCGTCTCCTAGGTGTAGCCATTTGGTTCCTCAATGAAAACCAACACGTGGTTGAGGGCCTGACGGGAGTCCTCAAGACCAATCGTATTTTGAGTTATGGTGTTAACTCCATCAGTTGTGATCACAGCGCTCTGAACTCAGCCTGCGTTCTCTTCTGTGTGCTACACATTTTGAAGCACAGCAATGGGAGTGTGTACCCATGCGCAGTGGTGTGGGGGGGAAAGAGGTGGAGAAATGGACTCAATTATCTTGAAGGCATGATTCTGTCCAATTCATATTTAAAAAAAAAAAATCAGAATGATTTGTATGTAGCATTTGCTGTAGGTCCTTGCGGGAGGGTAGAAAGACTCAGCAGTCAATGGCAAAGTGTAAAAAACTCTTAAAACTTGTGAATCATTGCCATGATGGGCTGTAACTGTCTCCTTCAGAGCCTTTCTAATTCGTCGTGCCGATGCATACTACTAAAGATCCTGAACTGATGGATTATTGACACCATAGGCTGCACTGGCTCTTCTGGAATCGTTACACTCAGTGGTGTTAGTGCCTATTTAGGGAGCTTTAATCTGCAGATTATCGACACGACAGAATGTAATGGCCCCTTGCAAACCATTATGGTGCATTGTGTCAGTGCGGGGCATGCATTTGTGCACAGACTAATATGCTGAATAAAAGTACTGCAGAGCATACAGAGAAGTACTGTAGTGTTGTAGCACAGTTATTGCTGTTTGAAACTCAATAGTGCACCAGATGTGCAGAAGGACACTGGGCTCCACTATCCACAAATGGACAGCAATAATTCATGTTCTGCCTACAAGTCTGTCTGTCTGTCTTTATAACGGCACCAAAATATTAAAACGAAGGGAAATATTAGAGTGCTTTTGGCTCATGCCAATTGTGATATCTGTTATAAGATCAATGTCCAATATCTGCTGTGTCTTGGATCTGTAGGCTTAATCATAAAAATGCTGAGTAACCACAACCCTCATTGACTTCATTGGAAGTGGCAGTTTCTCTAACTTGGTTCGTTACACATACAAACCAAATTCACCTTTGTTGAAAGATTCCTTTGAAACTACTGGGAGCTTTACCAGTGTATGCCAAAGATGAATTGACCCAGAGTCAGCCCTGGGCTACGCTTAAGATTTAGGTTGATATAGTTACATTGCTATGGGGTATGACAAATCCACACCCGTATGCACTGTCGTTACGCCAACCTCACCTCCAACGTTGATGAATGTCTGACCATGGAAGAATGCTTCCATTCACCAAGCATCCATTGCTCAGAGGGGTGGTGTTCCCACAGTGACAGAAAAAACCTACACTATAGGGTTATGCTGGCATATCTAGAGTGCTGTAGCTATGCTGCTCTAGTATGCATAGTGTAGACATGGTCTCAGTAAATCAACTGGCAATCTTTCTGCATGAAAGGTGTTATATCACTACAGTGGCTCTTAGCTACCATGGTGATGGGCTCAGGATGAAGACCGAGACAAAAGGGCTCGTCCTGATGTTGCTTACACTGGTTTTAGACTAGTATAATTTGACTTTAATAGTATGAGAAGAGAAAAAGACTCCAAAACCTTGTTCCCATTGAACTCCACAAGAATCTTGTAATGGATTAAATTACATACAATGGAATAAATACAGATTAATCTCTACAAACCAGATTTTGAAAAATCTGGCTCCCATTTAGGCACCAAAATATGTGGCCAGATTTTGGAAAAAGCTCAACATGTTGGGTTCTCAGCTCTCTTGAAAAGCTGCCCTAAGATTCACAAAGGGAGTTACTGGGTGATGAACACCTTTGAAGATCGGTTCCTTATTTAGGTGCTTAATAGAAATTGGGCTCTTTTGAAAAGCTGGCCAAGTTACACATGCTGAGCATTTGACAATCCAGTCCTGTAGACACACTTAATATTGGTTCCTTTGTCCTTTTAAGGCTGGTTCACAAGCAGGCCAAAACGTGCAGTGCTAAGTAGCAGAGACAGATGTAAAAGCACATAGTAAAATAGAAACTATTTTCCATCTCTAATTCCCATTAATTGTTCAAAAGAGATTTCATTCCCTCCACCTTCTTTACATTTATCAAGCAAATTCAGATTTTACTAGCATTTTACTATTAGAAAATATTTCCAGAGTATATATCTAAAGGGTGCACTCAAGAACAATTCACATTTAAAAAACATTCAGGGCAGGAATGTTGGCTGAATTTAATAGCTGAATGGTATCTGAACTAGTACAGAAGTAGTAAATGGTAGCATTTGCAGGATTTCAAAGTACTGGCATTTCATTTCTTAAAATGGGGGAAACTGAGCATAATTGTGATATAAAAATTTCTTTTTTGATACAATTATCTGGTGGCAAAGCTATTGCTTTGTACAGAATAAGGTGGCTGTAATGAATCTATTCCATCTAATCTTCATAATCATGGTATCTCCAAGGTAGAAAATTAATTGGATGAAGTTAAATATCCCCTTTTCATGTCAACAAAATTGGTTTTTCTAGGGATTAAAGGATTAACGTGGTGTTAAATCCCTAAAGAGGTTAAAACACTTTATTATTCATTACAAAACACAAAGATTGGGCTGCTATTTTGTTCGTATGTCATTGGTCTTCATTTTGTTACAATATGGAAAGAAGGACAAAAAATGTTAATGAACATTTTTTAAAAGCGGTACTTTTTTAAAAAACGTTTTGATATCTGTGAACTCCGTATAGACTATAAACCATTCATCTTTTATAAAAGTATTGGAGTATTGTATTGATTTTTTTAATGTGCATCTATAGATCAAAAAGGGGTTGATATGGAGTAGAGATGTCGGTAGTGCAATGGGATGTTTAAACTTTCAGATAACTCCATAAATATTGCAAAATTAATCATTTCTTTCAGGTGTTTTTCCAAGGATAAAAATTAATCAGATGGTGCACTAGCTTTCTGTCCAGAAAGTATACCTGTTTGGGGGATGGCTCTCTAAGTGGAAGAGTTATTCAGTCTTCACAAAACACTTCTGGGCCTGATTCAATGCCAATTAAAGTTAATGACAACCTTTCTACTTGTTTCAATGGCACTAGACCAAGTCCGAAGAACCAAGCATGGTCAAGGTTATTAAAATCTTGATCTTTTACCAATTACAGAAGCTATCCTTTGCACTAAGAAGTTGTTTTGATTGCCCCCTTTCATCTAATTTAAATAAAGCTTCTGTAGTATGTCTGATAATCCCCACATCTAAATTCCTTACAGACAATGCCACAGACACTCTAGGTAGAAAAAATGCCACAGTGCAGTAAATGTTTACATTTCAATGGTGCCCACCGTGCAAGTGCTTCCCTGCATCTGTGCATGGAATTCCCATGGTCCTCAAAAATCGTTTTGAAAGTATATTGAGTTCTGTGATACCTCTGAGATATAGATAGTATAAATACATAGACAGCATATGATTCTAAAATATATAAGGCCTGATTTTCACAACTTCAATAGAAGTCAAGGGGAGTTGTACTCCGCACCTCTGAAAATCAGACCTAAGTTTTCCAGTGTTGCTAGCAAATGGATAGAAACTGCAGTTACACAGAACTGGCCTTTTCTCTAATATAACCTCAAAGCAAAGCTCAGACCGGGACTATGTGGAATGTTTGTTGTTTACACTATTATCCACCAAATCATGAAAGCACTTCATAGTCTGGGAAAGTTTTTCAACATTTCACTGATGCTAGTCTCTCCTGCCTGTGTCCGGAAGAAATATATTTTACCACCTGTTAAGCAACACAAGGATTATTAGTTTTATTTAGATCTAGAGCTACTTAAAAGAAAATGCATGTACTTCACTTCTCTCTGTGTGTAGTAACAGAGAGAAACAGCTCACATGAGCGAAGCTATTCTTCTTGATGATTCTTAACTCCGGAAGGCATCCATGTGTCAGGAATGGGTGTGGTGGAAGAACCCGAATAGAACAGATTGATTTGTACTCTGTGTTACACCACTGAGGGGAGTAGAGGATTTGGTCCAATATGACAGTTCTAAAAAGGTGAAACACTGGGAATCCTTAGCATTGATATCATTCCTGGAGATAATGCCTTCTAGGGGTGCTAGTGCTTCAGTTAATTTAATTCAGCTTTATTTTGTATCACGTCTGACCTGTTTAATGCCTATTTTGCTTCAGGCTTCACTAAAAAGGGTTAAAAACCCTGATTACTCAACACAATTAATATTAGCAACAAGGGGGAAGAAACGCAAGGCAAAATACAAAAAGAACAGGTTAAAGAATATTTACACAAGTTAGACATATTCAAGTTGGCAGGGCCTGCTGAAATTCATCCTAAGGCTCTTAAGAAGCTAGCTGAAGCAATCTTGGAACCTTTAGTAATTATCTTTGAGAACTCATGGAGGAAAGTGAGGTCCCAGAGGAGGGCAAACATAGTACCTATCTTTAAAAAGGGTATCAAAGAGGACCTAGGGCATTATAGACCAGTCAGATGAGATTTGATACTCAGAAAGATATGAGAACAAATTATTAAACAATCAATTTGTAAGCATCTAGAGGATACTAGGGTTCTGAGGAATAGCCAGCGCAGATTGTCAAGAACAAATCATGTCAACGCACCTTAATTTCCTTCTTTGACAAGGTTACTGGCCTAATGAATGGGTAACCAGCAGATGTGATATATTTCAATGTTAGTAAGGCTTTTGATACAGTCCCACGTGACATTTTCATAAGCAAACTAGAGAAATGTGGTCTAGATGAAATTACTATAAAGTGTGTATACAGCTGGTTGAAAGATCATTCTTGAAGCATAGTTATCAATGGGTCACTGTCAAACCAGGCTGGTATTTGTAATGGTGTCTCACAGGGGTCAGTTCTGTATTTTCATTAATGACTTGGATAGTAGAATAGAGAGCATGAGTATAAAATTTGTAGATGACACCAAGCCAGGAGGAGTTGCAAGCACTTTGGAGGACAGAATTAGAATTGAAAATGACCTTGACAAATTGGAGAAGTCAACAAGATGAAATTCAATATACACAAGTAAAAAGTACTATATCTAGGAAAGAGAAATCAAATGCACAACTACAAAATGAAGAGTAACTGGCTACATGGTAGTTCTGCTAAAAGGTACTGCAGGTTATAGTGGATCACTATTGACTCATTAACTGCGAGTCAACAATGTGATGCTGTTGCAAAAAAGGCTAATATTCTGGGGTGTATTAACAGGAGTGTTGATGTAAGACAGGAGGTAATTGTCCCAATATACTCAGCACTGGTGAGGCCTGAGCTGGAGTACTGTGTCCAGTTCTGGCCACCACATTTTAGGAAAGATGTGGACAAACAGAAGATAGTCCAGAGGATGTAGGCAACAAAAATTATAAAAGGTTTAGAAAACCTAACCTACGAGGAAAGGTTAAAAAAGTGGGCATGTTTAATCTTGAGAAAAGACAACTGAGGGGGGACCTGATAATCTTCAGATATATTAACGGATGCTATAAAGAGGATGGGATCAACTGTTCCCCATGTCCATTGAAGGTAGGACAAGAAGTAATGGACTTAATATGGAGCAAGGGAGATATAGGTTAAATATTAGGAAAAAATTCCTAACTATAAAGGTAGTTAAGCTCTGAAATAGGCTTCCAAAGGAGGTTGTAGAATCCCCGTCACTGGGGGTTTTAAAAACAAGGTGGACCTGTCAGGGATGGTCTATGTTTACTTGGTCCCGCTTCACCGCAGGGAGCTGGACTTGATGCCTTCTCGAGGTCTCTTCCAGCTCAGCATCTCTATGATCCTATGATAGAAGCTGCAGCCCAAAATGCTTTCCTGAGTTAAACACAAAGATGCAAACACTGTATACATCCAATAAACCAATGCTATAAAAGCCATTTGTAGGATGAGTAAGTTAAAATAATAAGTAATGTTAATAACAGAGAAAAAGAGGATTTAAGTGGTACAGGCTGAATGGAAAAGAGATGTTTTCAGATGAGATTTGAAAAGAGATGGAGAATCAGTGAGGTGGACAGATACAGGAAGGTTGTTCCAGATGGCAGGAGCTGCAGAGAAGAATGCTAATGAGTATCATCACAAAACAGTGGGGAGGCAAATACATGGCTATTTAAAGGATACTTAACAGGCACCATGTGTTCTTCTGAAATGGAATTGTCTCAGGCAGTCAGAGCACAGAAATACTCTACTCAGTTGCCAGCAGAGAAATGCTCAGTTACTGGTCCACATATGTCTTATGTCTCGGGTCACTGTACAGGATGTAAATCCCTGAACTTTGGCTACACTGACCGCCTCGATTTCCCTGCTAACCCTGCATCTACTGTACTGTCTCAGCTCTTCCACATAAACCACACACTGCCAATAAACTTCCTCAAGCCTCTTGCCACCATCCTCTAGCTGAGTATATCCTCATTCCCCTCTGCTAGAACCAGGCCTTGGTTTGTGATAGAATCAGGACCAGTAGTGCCAAAACATCACAAAAAAGCTGATCCTGGGGCATTTCCAGGCTGGGCAGAAGCAGGAAGTACTAAAAATCTCACAACAAAGACTAGTCTCTTGAGAGATTCCCTGCCCTATCTCGGAAGCCCATTAGATAAGGATAAGCATACAAACTTTTGAGTGCTTTTCTCCACTGAATCCATCCTTTAAGCCATGTTAGTTATACCCATCCTCAGCCAAAACTCAGCTTCATAAATCGCTTGGGGCTTGTTCCAATACTGCTCCTTTGAATTCTGTAAAAGGAAGACTTCTGTTTCAGGCTTCGTTTCACAGTTTCTGCCATAACTCCTTATAGCAGCATCCAAAACAGTATCTTTACTTCCTCCAATTATCAGGTCAGTAAATAGAATAGTGAGGGAATCCTCCATGCTGCTACCGACTCCACAGGTTCAATATTCTCTTCAGTGTCTGTTTCCTATTTATGATCTTGTTTTATGAGACCATCAGCTAGGTTAAAGGGACAAGGGTGTGTGCCAGTTTCCCAACCATTGTCTTTAGAGTATACGAGAACAGAATCCCAGATGACAAGAATTCCATAGCTGCTAAGTAAGAATTACATCACATTGTACTATATCACCCTGCATCATGTTAAGACAGATGCCGACTATCAGGGGCACGACATACATTTTGAATATATATTTCAATCGTTATTTGAAGAAGAATGGTGTTAGGGGGAAAAGACTGTCTAGGAACACTGAAATGAAAGAGGAGGGGGGTGATGCAGCTACATGTTCTTCAGCTCTTTCTTGTGCTCTGCAGGTGGTAATCAGCCGCTTGATCAGATTAGTGAGACCTTTAACATTTTCAGAAAAGAGTGGAAGAGCCATGAAAAAAAGTCTCATAATCATTCATGATTCATCCAGTATTTCAGCTCCCTAGTGCAACAGCAGCCCTCTCATTTTTTGTTTAAATCATCTCTGAAGATTGATATCTGACTTCTAATGCATTTTCTGTAAATAGTTAAGCACCAAGAAAACATTTCAATGAGATTTTTCTTTTTCTTTTTGGCTAATAGTTAGATACTGCTGTTAAATAATCTGATTCTTGACTCACAGTGGGAAAATAATGTCCAACTGCAAACAACTCAGAGCAATCCTACAAGGATATTTCTTAGAAACCTGGAATAGATGTAATTTTAATTTCTTTTGAAGAAATTGTGGAGCTCATTTAAAGCTGTTGATTTCATTACAAAGAATAAAGAAAATCTAGGTTTGGGTTGCTATTTAAATATTACAAAAATATAGTATTCTAGAGTAGTGGTTACAAATACTACTATATTCTTATAACAGTATGTGTTTTGGAAGATTACTGTAGAATTCTGTATTATATTTTACATAAAATATATATTTTACATATGTATGGGTATCTGAAAGTCAAGAAAGAATTGTTCCTTTGGGTTTCACATACAGACCACAGATCTAGACCGGAATTAAGTTGGGTCTCTACTCGAGCATCTTTTCCAAATGGTGGTATGGCTAGTGACCGGGGAAGTGCAGGTTGCTCACGTGGTATGGGCTCTCTCACTTTGTCCACTTGCTGTGTCACACTCAGATAAGCTAAAAATACATTAAATGTTCACCTAACGTTTCATTTCCACATGGAGGATCTATGACTATGAATGGAAGACAAGAGGTTTTCATCAGTTGGGGAGGGAAGGTGTTCATGCGCTTTAAATACTGTGTGGTACACACCAGGAAAAAAGCTGGAGAACCAGTCATCTAGATTTCAAGGATGAACGTTCAAGGCAAATACTGGTGTAAGGTTAAGTTTTGGATTCAAATTTTCCAAACTCTAAAAAAACTCTCAATAAGAGATTCAGGAATGCCAAAAATGGAAGAACATTCACAAGATCAATGGATAACTGATTTTGTGAGGATTTCCACCTTGAATGATGGAAATCTCATGAGATTAGCTGTTCTAACTAGATTTCCACCATCATGGTCCAAAAACAGTAGTAGTCACAAGATTCTTGCTATCCTGGGCCACATGCCTACTGAATCTGGAAAATGCTCCATTTCTGTTTTAGGATATGACCTGAATTCAAAACTATAGGACAGGTTCTAATATCAGAGTTCAGATGTGAAGTTCCAGTTTGAGCCCATTTCCAACTGTGTATTCTGCACCAAACAACTAGGTTTGCAAAATTAAAGGGCCAGAACCTCAATGGATATAAGTCAACACAATTCCATTGAAGGCTGTAGAGTTGCACTGATTTTCACTTACAAAGGATCTGTCTCAAAGAGATTAGAGTTTGCTAGGCTTATATAGTATATTGCGAGCTAACTCCATTCTACATGCAAAAAAAAGAGTATCCAGCCTTCAATACATTTCTGCAATAGTCCTAAGAATCTTCATATAAACATTTGTGAAAGTCACATTCAATGTATACCACTTCCTTTTTACATTTGCTTTGTGTGCAATGCAAAAATATTACATTAATTGTTGTGTAATGTGGCTAGCATCCATTGTTTTTAGGATGAAAATCCACTGCATTCTGTTTTGCCATATTCACGCTGAGGGTTTTTTTTAAACAGGTAAAGTTCATCCCTGAATTTGGAAAACTAACTGAACATTGAACACTACACAGAGAGATACAGGAATAAGCTTTACAACGGTTGAAAGTGTTTTTTTGTTTTTTTGTTTTGTTTCTTTTAGTGTGAGTGCTGTGCAAATTATGTAGTACTGAAGAAATATAGATGGATACAGGTTTAGCATAACTAGATTTATGGCCTAGAACTTTGTACAATTTAGAAGGGAAGAAAAAAGAATGTTTTCTATCTAATTTATGCAGAATCAGTGTTCAGCCACCTGGAGTTTAAGCAATGGATAGGGTTACACCTCTGGTATGTGATAAGGTATTTGAGGAACAGGGAATGCAAGTGAAAACCCAAAATAGGGGAGAAAGTGCAGAAAAACTGGAAGATCGGGATTGAATTATTAAGTGGCATTAATTCAAAAACAAAACATTTGGGAAAATGGAAGATTTGGGCCCTATGCAGTTTTAAATTGCATTATTGGCATTCCCCAACAAATAACTCGAAATCTCACTCACTTTGCCAGCGTTTTGGATGACCTTAACAGGAAAGCCAATAATTCTTGCACAATTCTGGGAACAAATAGCTTTCTTCATAACTCTACCTCTTCACTTACCTCTTCTTTCTGAAGTAGTCCCAGAGGAACATCATTGGTCTTCGGTTACACATGAGCCACCCCATTGAAGGTAGTGGTGTTTCACTAGTATATGTAGATGGAGGCGGTCTGCTCCTGCCTTCTCCCACCACAGAAACCTGCTCACTCTCCACTGGTTAGAAATCAACACTGTGCTGTTTATTTCTGATACCATCGCCAATCCCTTTACAGCTTTGGGGGACAATACAAGATCCCTTGTAGCATCAGCCTTTTTCCTGGGGTACAAGAGGAGACAAGATCTCTCTTCTTTGAGAAATCTCTGACTTTGGACTCATCTAGTCCTACTCCTCTGCCTTGCACTTTCTTCCCAGTCCTCAACTGATGGGATAATTAATCCTTTAGCTCAGAGGTTCTCAAAGTGGGGGGTGTGAGATGGATCCTGGGGGGTGCCATGGGCACCAGGCTCAGAGTGGGGCCGGGTGGCATTGGGGACGCTGGCACCTTATGCAGGCAGCCCAGGGAGGTGTTGGGAGTAGGGGACCCTTTGGAGGGGAGCGGAGGTGGGGAGGCTGCTGATGGAGCGGGAGACACTTTGCGCAGCCTCCTCAGCCCACCACCGCTTCTGGGCACACCAAGCTTCTTGTGCTTCTGCACAAGGGGCATACACAGAGTCCCTGCTCATCTTTCTGGTGTGCTCACTTTTGCTTCCCGCCAGGGAGCAGGACAACCTGGTCCTGTCCCACTCCTTAGTGTGGGGGAGGAGCAATCTGCTCCATCTGAATGGCCGGGCACTCATGACACACTGCTGCTGTGGCAGCCACTGCTGCCGCCCGCTTCCCGCCGCTGCCAGGTACGCTCCCCGTGCTGCTGCTGCTGCTCCCACCCCTGCTCCCTGGTTTTTTTCTGAAAGCGGGGGGCGCGATTGTGACACAAAGGTCCGATGGGGGGTGGGGGAGGGCTCCATTTAAAAAGTTTAAGGACCACTGCGTTCGCTCATCCAGCCTGTTATCCTGATTAGCTCATTACATTTCATTCCCCAATCACACCTCTCTGAGGGAGCCGGCTAGTACAAGAGTGATCCGAGTGCAGGCTCACCTGTCAATGCCATGCCTTCTGCCACACCTTCAAGGAAAATGCCAATCCTTACAAATACGGGCACGCCCCAAAGCAAAGTTTTCAGTAAAAAGGAAAGAGATTAAAAAGTAGGGGGAGGGGAGAATTTTTATAACTACTGAAAAGTGCGTGTTTGCACACATGTGTAATAGTAAAACAACAACTCCCCCCTGTATAATCCTGAAGATACAGATAGCACTCGCTTCAGCTAACAAAGCCTTATTACCGTAGCCCTTGGCTTCTTTACCTGGCTATCCCCAGTGTTTTTCATGACCCCTCAAACCCGTTATGAGACAGGTGTGCAGTGTGTGGGGACTCTCTCCAACCTGCATGCCTTGCATGAGGATCTGTTACAACATAGCCCCTCAAATACCCACAAAGAAGGTAGAGAGGCTATGATGCTGCCCTTTCTCTGCACTGGTCCACACAGCAGGTCTGACATGCGGGACCGAGTATGTTGCACACACCTGAAGTGGTGTAGCAGTAGGCCAGATTCCCCTTTCATGCTGGGGACCCCAAGAATGCCTCCAGGAGCAACTTCTGAGGTGGTGTGGCTCCACACTACATATAGAGCTTGATCCTGCAAGGTGCTGAGCGCTGCGGCCTCAATCCAGTGACACACTTAAGCACACATTTAGCTTTAAGCACAGTAGAAGTTTCATTGAAACCAATGTGACTATTTACGTGCTGGATCAGGGCAAAGTTCTCAGCACCTTGTAGTGTAAAGCCCTTAGGATCTGATCCAAAGACTGCTGACATCAATGGGAGTCATTGCATTGACTTCAATGGTCATTGGATCAGGCCCATAATGCACAACTGAGCCCTGGGGCTGTAAGATCCTCAGGGCACAAATATATTTTATTGGTCTGGAAAGCTCCCCCACTCCACACACACACACACTACTATGGCACTATAGAAATAACTCCTAATAAGAACAATACATTGTGGTATTCCTAGGAACATGGTCTCAAGCTCAATTTGATTGAGCGGCCCATCTGAGAAGCATTTGGCCATATTGTTTGGGTTTTGCATAGCACTCCAAGCACTGGAACCATACCTTCCACTGAAAAATATCGCTCGTAGGACCAGCAGATATGGGAGGAAGTAGTGGACAGTAGCCAACGAGCTCTCAGGGCTCTACAAAAAGCCAACCAAGATGATCAGATCTCATATAGTGTTATCCTTTGCCTTGCTATGAAGAAGGCAGTTAAGAAGAGCTACCCATTGAGCCCAGCACATGTGGCCAAGAGGGAGACATGGGGTCAAATAGAGGAGATCAGTGTAAAGGGGAAAAACACTGCATAAATCCATTGGAGACTCAATGATGGGCTGCACTAGGATGACCAGATGTCCCGATTTTATAGGGACAGTCCCGATATTTGGGGCTTTGTCTTATACAGGTGCCTATTACCCTCTCCTCCTCCCCATACACACACATCCCGATTTTTCACACTTGCTATATCGGGTCACTCTAGGCTGCACAGATGGGAGAGGTGGCCATGTGGTAGGTTTTTCCACTTTCCCCCATTGCGGTCTGCTTTCCCATCACAAATTATCCCTGTGGCCCATCTGCCATGTTGGAAAAGGAGATATCTAAAGAATGCAAATGGAGGAGCCAGGGAGCTGCCATCCTGCGCGGTATGTTCTCCTCCTACATGACATCAAGGCCATACTAATGAGAGGGATTTGTTAATGCTGCTCATGGGAACATTAACTATCCCTTCATTCTCTTGGGCCCCTGTATCGCCAGGCATAACAGAACTCACGCTGGTTGCATGGAGACCAAAGGCAGTACAAACAGCCCAACCCTGCTGGCGATTGGGCTCAGAAGCATCCAGAGAGGGTGAGCCCTCCTTTGCACCCGCTCGAAAGCCTGCAGCCTGATACAAAAGCAACTTCAGCCCCTTGCCTGTGTCACCCATTGGTCGAGTGTTGTGCATCCCCCTCTGTGCCCAACCTTCAGAGTCTGCTGCAGCCCCAGCTGTAGAGTCTGCCTCTTTAACTCAGGCTGAAAAGGTCCCCAGGTTCTTGACTGATGACCATCACCTAAGTGAGGGCTTGTCTGATGTGTGAACTACGGTGTGCCTCAGACGCTTGGGATGAGTGTCCTATGTGCTGAAGAAGCATATAACCCATTGATCAGTGTGTTACATGCTCCCTCTTTGCCCGATCCACAGAACATATGGGTCTTTTTCAGCTCTCAACGTGCATCTGGCTCCTTAGATCATGCTGTAGAGATTCATGCTCTTACCTCTGGAGGTTCATTGATCAACCCACACAGTTAGCTAAAACGGTGGCTGTCACACCTGCACCATATCTCTGCTGGTCGTGATTGGAGGTGGTGGGGGGGGGGAAACGCATTGTATACATGATTTTAAGATTAGAAACCTGGGCGTGGTGGGGGGGGGGGGAGAACAAATAAATCCTAAAGAAGCTCATGTGATAAACACAGCACTGATAATCATCCATAGATCTGAATCGGTAAAACATTCTATCAGCCAAGGAGAAATTATTCTTCCAGCCAAACTATAATAAATTTCTGTGTTGTAATTCCCAAAATATTTTGCTGGAATTTATGGCGTCACTGGAACTTATTCCTCAGATGTTTAAGGTTATTGCTTTGCCAGCACTTTTATGTATTGTATTAAATCACTGGGCTTATGAACGCTCCCATTATTTTTAGACTTTGTCTTAATTGTAAATCACATTAACGACAATTTAGAAACATATAAAAGCGATGGGACATTTTTATAACTTTGTTGACTATCTTAGATAAAAAAAATTGTGGCGGATGTGGGTGGAGAGTGAGAATTGCAATTAAAGAAAATACCTTGATTTATGAAATTCTGTTATTTTGAATCACTCTATCCATGAAATAGAATTTAAAACATAAAATTTTTAGCATCTGCTTTAGGCCTCTCTTCAGTTTTATTGTCCAACAGGAAATACACAAACCCCTCCAGTCTCCTAACCAACCAAGCCTGTTTCCTCTGTCACCTTAGAGATTCACAGCCTATTCAATTTTTTCTTCCCTTGTTCTCAGACTTATCTGCTCCATTAAAACAGCATGGACTGCAAAATACAACACAGAGTGAAGAGTTCTGCATTCTGTCAAAAACTTGCTATTTGGCGGTGGGCAGGCTTCTTCAGCTTCCCTAGCTATACCGTGGGAAGAATATCACCTCCTCAGTAGCTGAGAAGAGGAAAGGATTAATTAATATTTTTGAACCAGCCTTTGAGATCCTCATAATAGAGGAGTGCAGAGGATTATGGGTATAATTCACCCTGGAGCAGAAGCCCAGCTGAAGGCTATAAAATGCAATAGCAAAATCTCACACTTTTTTGAGGACTTAAGTAGTGCATAGAATTTATTTTGGCCTCACTTCTGGAACAAATTTCATTCTCAGTTATCTCTCGGTGTTATGCTTTTCCATACACATAGAGCAGCCAGATACTTCCCAAATGAACAAGATGGACCCAAGTAGAGTATCTCATTTTTAACATGCTGCATCAGCTCTGCCTCACAAAATGGCAGCCAGGTAGACTCCTTAGGCCTGGTCTACACTTACTGGCAAATTTAGTGGCAGTCGACGGGACATACGTAAGCTATGTAGAGTAGCTTGCATATCTTACGTTGACTTCCTAAAGTCCGTTCTGCATGCTGTCTCCATTACATTGCACCAACGGGAAATGCATTCCCGTCGACGCAGCTTTACTCTTTTTGTGGGGGTGGATTTAATAAATCAGCTTCTGGATCAATTGAGCTGGTCTTCACTTCTGCTCAATCAATCCAGAAGAATTGATCTGACGGCGGCAAATTTGCCGCCATCAGTGAAGACAGACCTTTAGATGCTGTCCACAAAAAGCAAAGTCAACAGAGTTAGAAACTACCTACACTTCAGTCAGTCTGTCTTGCCACCTGCAGTTTCCCAGCACCAACCATTCTAAATCCTTTCAAACTTTACACAGATTTTGATAAAGTTCACTGTGGCTTGTGAGCCCTGCATACATGGTGCTTTTCCGTGTTATTTTTAAGTGACAGCCGGCTTTGCCAGTGTGCTTTTCACAGATCTGCTTTTATCCTTAGTAACAGTTATAGTCTAGAGTCAATTTTTATGACCCAGTTATAAAGCCTGAAGAAAGAGTTTTCTAATGGATATCCTGGCAGAGTCTTAACTACAGAAGCACAAAATTATGTTGCTATAATAATTTTTCCATATGATCAAGGTGCTAAAGGAGCATTCAAGGAAGACAAGGCCATTGTGGAGGGAAGCTAAATGAATTCTTTGCATCAGTCTTCACTGCAGAGAATGTGAGGGAGATTCCCACACCTGAGCCATTCGGTATAGATGACAAATCTGAGGAACTGACCCAGATGGAGGTGTCAGTAGAGGAGGTTTTGGGACAAATTGATAAATTAAACTGTAATAAGTCACCAGGACCAGATGGTATTCACCCAAGAGTTCTGAAGGAACTCAGGTATGAAGCTGCTGAACTACTAACTGGTATGTAATTTGTCACTTAAATCTCTTTACCAGATGATGGGAGGATAGCTAATGTAATGCTGACTTTTTAAAAGAGGTTCCAGAGGTGACCCTGGCAATGACAGGCTGGTAGGCCTAACTTGAGTACCAAGCAATTGGTTGAAACTACAGTAAAGAATAGAATTATCAGACACAAAGAATCACCACAACTTTTGTAAAGGGAAATCATGCTTCCTCAATCTATTAGAATTCTTTGAAGGTCACAACAAACATGTGGACGAGGATGAAGGAGTGGATATTGTGTACTTAGACTTTCAGAAAGCCTTTGATAAAGTCCCTCACTAAAGCTTCTCAAGCAAAGTAAGCAGTCATGGCATAAGAGGGAAGGTCCTATAATGGATCTGTAACTTATTAAAAGATAGGAAACAAAAAGTAGGAATAAATGGTCAATTTTCAGAATGGAAAGTGGTAAGTGCTGTTCAACACATTCATAAATGACCTGGGAAAAGTGGTGAACAGTGAGGTGACAAATTGGCAGACAATACAAATTTACTCAAGATTGTTAAGTCCAAAGCTCACTGAAAAGAGCTGCAAAGGGATCTCACAAAACTGGGTCAGACTGGGCAACAAAATGCCAAATGGAATTCAATTTTGATAAATGCAAAGTAATGCACATTGGAAAACAATCCCAACTACTCATACAAAACAACTGGGTCTAAATTAGCTGTTACCAATCAAGAAAGTTCGTGGAGCCTTTGTGGATAGATCTCTGAAAACATCTCCTCAATGTGTGGTAGCAGTCAAAAAAAAGCTAATAAAATGTTAGGAACCATTAGGAAAGGGATAGATAATTAGATAGAAAATATCATAATGCCACTATATAAATTCATGGTATGCCCACATCTTGAAAACTGCGTACCATTCTCGTTTTCTAATCTCAAAAAAAGATATATTAGACTTGGAAAAAGTACAGAGAAGGGCAACAAAAGTGATTAGGGGTATGGACAGGACCAGATTTCCAATTAGGTACAGTAGGCACGTGCCTAGGGGTGCTGGCATTCTAGGGGCACCTAAACAGTGGCAGATTACCACATGGTCCAACGGGGCTAGGCCCAGGGGGCCCGGACAATTTGGGGGCCCTGCATTAGCACTGGAACTTTTGCCTCACCCTCTGCTCTCCTGCTCTCTCCTGGGGTCTCTGCTCCCCCTCTTCCCCTCAGGCCTGCCTCCTAGCCAGGCCAGAAGCCAGAGCCAGGAGTGAGCATATTCCCCCCACCCAGAGCTGGCCGAGCCAGTCACCCCAGCCTCTTCCTCCACCTCCCCACCTTGCATGGAGCTGGCCCAGCCAGCCTCTCTCGCCCCCGTGGCTCCCCTCCCCTCCTGCATGGAAAACACAAAGGTCAGCTGTAGGTGAGGAGGGAGGGGGGGTGCTGAAGATACTGTGCCTAGGGGCACATAAAGTGTAAAACCAGCCCTGGGTATGGAACAGCTTCCATAAGAGGACAGATTAAAAAGACTGGCACTGTTCCTCTTAGAAAAAGAAATGACTAATGGGAGATATGATAGAGATCTATAAAATCATGAATGGTGTGGAGAAAGTAAATGAGGAAGTGTTATTTACACCTTTATAAAACACAAAACCCAATGAAGCTAATAGGCAGCAAGTTTAAAACAAACATAAGTACTTCTTCACACAATGCACCATCAACCTGTGGAACTCATTTCCAAGGAATATTGTGATGGCCAAAAGTATAACTGGGTTAAAAAAATAAAGAATCAGATACTTTCCTGAAGGGTAGGTCCATCAGTGGCTGTGAACAAAGATAGTCAGGTCATGATCCCATGGTCTGGGTGTTTTTAAGTCCCTGACTTCCACAAGCTGGAACTGGACAACAAGGGATAGATCACTTGATAATTGCCCTGTTCTCTTCATTCCCTCTGAAGCACCTGGCATTGGCCACTGTCAGAAGACAGGATACTGGGCTAGATGGACCACTGGTCTGACCCAGTATGGCCGTTTTTATGTTATGTTCCAAATTTGACATGGTAAAGCTA
The DNA here is from genome assembly GCF_026122565.2 of Emydura macquarii macquarii. Lineage (NCBI taxonomy): Eukaryota > Metazoa > Chordata > Testudines > Chelidae > Emydura > Emydura macquarii. The sequence continues at coordinate 98,422,307 of NW_027131390.1, read as the reverse complement.
TTTTAAAAAATGAAATGAATGTTAAGTCACATAATCACCTAGGTATTTTACCCAGCAAATTTTAAAAAGCTGTCGTTAAACTGACAATAAATCAACACTGGAAACTTTATAATTAAGAGAATTTTTTCCTCAGCTCCCCATTAAAAACCCATTAACTATTAATGTTGATAAGAACTTGATATTCTGTAGTTTATTTTATTTTACATTTCTTTGAACCAGATTAATCCATTGACATCCATGAGCTACACCAAGGATCAATCTGGCCCATTGCTTTAAATTTAAAAAACACACAATGCTTCATCTTCAAATCTTGGGGATAGTCAAGGGATTGCAGAGTGCTTACATGAATAACAATTGTAGGATTGATCCCTTGACTTTTATAACTAACATAGGGCTTGGTCATGGAAATAGTTTCTGCCAGGCATATTGTTTACTACCATGAGGCCCAACTGCACCTTCCTTATTCATAGTGAATAGTTCCTGCTTACATGAATAGTCCTTCTGACATCAAACGGGTCTGTGTGTGTAATGAGGTAGTCTTCCATCTGACTAAGGACAGCACAACTATAGCCAAAGATAGCCATATTTATTCAGCGTGACAGCTTCAGGTAGTTAGCACTATACCTGGTAGTATGCATTTGCAGACAGAGCCATAAAGAGTGTTAAATACTGTAGGTTTTTTGTTACAGCTCACTGTGTCATCCTACAGTTGAAAAGAGGAGCACGTGGAATTCAAGCTTTTTCATGGCATCACAGATGTTGATTTTTAGTCACTATTTTGTCACTTTTGTTCCGTCCTAAACTTCTCCCAATATAAGGCCTCATATACACAGTCCTACTTTTCATAGCTGAAGTTCTTAGTGGAGATTCCAGATATGAAAACAATTATCAAAATCCTTCTTCTGCCAGGATTTTCTTGTCATCCATGATGGTTACCACCTCATTCTCACTCAAAGACTATATCATCTAGTCAAAAATGTGTGAGAACATCACAGTATCACATTGTGCTAATCATAGATAAATTGGGAATGGAAAAATGTATGATGTTCCAGGTCAGAGATTACTGGAAATAATTTGTTTTGAAACCAAGAAATAATACACCTTCACCTAGAAGATGGTGAACATCTTTATGCATCTATTACCTACAGACAGTATTACAAGCCAGAAGTAAACAATTTATTTGAAATACTGTTACATCAGTTACAAACATATGAAGCATCAATGTGACCCAATCTGTGAATCATGCTACCTTCTAGCTAAACTGTGCTATGCAGCAGATGCTGATGAGACTGATTTGCTGTTACTATTATGCATTGTGCACAAATGAAAGTAAAACATGATTAGTTTAGCTGTAGCATATACAAGGCTAGCTCCTCTGCAATAATCCAACTAAACTGCTCATCCTACACAAGTGTGCAAAATATATCCATTTAAAATGTCTGTCCAGAGATCCTCTGCAGTTGATGAAGAATAGGGTACTTATATCAGTAGGTGGAAGAGGAATTTTCCTGGGGAAACAATATTTAGTGACTATTTATTGTGTGGACAGCACCCAGCCTACGTAAAGCGTCAAAACTCTCAATTTTATGCTAAATTATTTCCTTCTATAGTTCGAATTGAGGAACTCTCCATGTCCACATACAAGGAAATACATTGCTCTGCCAAAACCCACCTAGATACTAGCATGTGGTTGGTTGCTTTGAGTAGATTCCTAACTGAATTCCACAGTCTAGTCATTCTTCATGTTGCAGAGAAAATTCAGGAGATAAAGGAAAAAGTGCACATTAGGGCAAAAATTAATTCAGAGCATTGTGTACAAAGCTGAAGGAACTCCTCACATGAGAAAAGTGTCATACATGTATTTGAAGGATTGGGGTCTTAGCAAAGGACTATTACCTCAAATGCACAGAATGAATCCAGGGTTGGCCTTACGGGTGGGCGGCCGCCCAGGGTGCCGGGGTCAGAAAGCAAGGAGCAGGGTGGGCCTGGGGTGTGAGGTGATGAAAGGGAGCTCAGGGCAATGGGGAGGGAGGCATCAGGGGCCAGGGAATATGGGGTGATTAGTGGGAGGCTGGGGGAGGCAGTGGGCACCAGAGGCAAGTGGGGAGCCCAAGGAAGCAGTGTGGGGTGGGGCACCAAAAATACAAGTTTGCTCAGGGAACCATTTTCCCTACAGCCAGCCCAGGGTGAATATTCTTGCCCTTATTCTGTTCCCCTACAAGATTAGTACTCCCAGTGATGTTAACAGAAACTTCATACACAGGTGGTGAAATTCCCCCCTTCTCAGAGGGCCTATGAACCACTAATGTTCTCATGCACTAACGCTCTTCATAAGGGTGAATTTCACCCATAGACATGGCAGAAATGGTATCTTTGGTGTGACTCTGATGGGAGGATTTTGCCTTAATCCTCCAGTTTAGCCATTAAGGAAAGTCATTACACTTGTATCATTCCTTATAAGTCAAATTACCAATCATCAGACTCTATTCAGCCCAAAGCAGGTATGTCTGGAAAAAAAAACCCCAAAAGGGCGCCAAACCACAGAAAATGATTTGTCAAGTTTCCTGGAGCCTTGTACTGACTTAGCTCTATAAAAGCATCCAGACAGATTTTATATTGATCTGGCCATGATATACAATATATTTTATCTTGAAAATGGCTATTAAAAAAGTAAAGTTACAGCAGACTCACATTTCCCATACAGAGAAACAGCTGCTTTTTAATTTACAAAATCTAAATTAAATCGTAACTTTAAAATTATGTGCGGTCACCTACAAAACATACCAAATCATACGCCTGAAATATAAAACTGAAATTCTGATAATATTTAACATGTTCTTTACGAAGAAAACATTCATCCAGAGCATGGAAATTGCCTGAACAATAGCAGCTTTAGGACCTCCAAAGCCGAGGGCGTACAAAGGTTATGAGAATGTGTCTGTTCAAAACTACAAATCAAAGAACAACAATACCATATGTTACAGAACATAAAGTATCCCTTACAAACACTATAAAACCCAGACAAATCCTCACCTAGAGATTTCCATTGGCCAATGGAAGTCTGGGTTTTTCTCCATTTTTAATTTCATACCAAAAGCCTACTGGGCCCATTGAAGTGACCTTTGGGGGGATTTAGGTTAAGAAGCAATGACAGATTGTCTCAAGTCTACTATTGTAACCTATTTACATATTAAAAATATGGATGCTTGATATCAAAGTGCTTTTGGGTAGAATGGTTCCAGCTCACTAAACTATAGCCAAGGCATAAGGGGATGTGGCTTTTTGTTATTTAATGCAGGACAGTTAAGGCTTTTGTCTAATCAACAACTGCATATTTGGTGTTGCAAGGTATTTGCATCACCTCATCCAAAATTACTAGAGCTCATTATGTTCTAAGGTATTATAGGAGCACGGCAATAAAATATATAGGCCCAGATTGTGGCTAGGGATGGGAACCCACGCAGGAGTGGAAGGGGGAATTAGGCAGTTCCCTTGTGCTATCATGCAGTTCCCTTGTGCTATCATGCTCCCCAGATGTTGAGTCTAGACACATAGGTGTATGTGGGTGCTATTACCTACAGCCTTCCTTTGGACTAAGTGAAAAGGAGTGGGCGGAGCCTTGACTCCACTCCCACCAGTGTGCTGGTCAGTAGAGTAGAGTTCAGTAGATATGAGCTGGTGCAAGGGGTGTTGTAATTTGCTACTAGTGGCATTAGCAAATTATGCCACAACCTCCACACAAGCAAGGGGAAACAGGATGGGAATAATGCCTTGGAAGCACCTACTTGCTGAAGCCACCTCTTACACAGGGCTTGTGGCAAAGCCCTATATTTTATGAGTTCATTTACTTAGGAAAAATATTTATACTGGCTGTTTATATCCTCTGCACAAGTCTTTGCACTAGTAGTGGCACATATAGTCCGGTCAAGTACCGATGTAATTCATGGGAGTTTTGCCATTGATTCCTGTGGGAACAAGATCATGTACACCTTGCATTCTGAATTAAAAAGAGATAACTGTGGTTTAGAGGCATTTCTATGGCACTTACCTCTGTAGTATCTGAGAACATAAGAACATATTATGTCAGACCAATGGGCCATCTAGCCCAGTATCCGGTCTTCCAACAGTGGCCAATGCCAGGTGCTTCAGAAGGAATGAATAGAACAGGTAATCATCAAGTGATCCATCCCATTGGCTATTCCCAGCCTCCGGCAAACAACAATCCCTGCCCATCCTTGCTAATAGCCATTGATGGACCTATCCTCCATGAACTTATCTAGTTCTTTTTTGAACCCCACAAACGTTAATGAATTAAATTTCACAATACCATTTTAGAGTGACTAGTACATACCAGATTTCTTCTTTGAGGAAGGTCTGAGAAATAAAGCACAAATCCATTCTTCAAACCTTAACTCCAGCAGCTTCTTATTCTCCAAATCTTTCCAGCTTTGTTTCAAATGTGCCTAATTCTCTGGACATCAATACACTCCTCATGAGTCTGACTCTTTGGCTTGTCTACCTCTCCTGTTTAATGGGGATGAAAAAAGCCCAGGGATCATGAGGATAAAGGTATCCAAAGTGCAGACTGACAAGAAGGCAGGGGAAGCAGTTGTGGGGGGAGCAAGGGAGAGAATCCTTTGTCCAAAACAATAAAAGGACAAACTTCACTTTCTTTAACATAAAACCATCAAGCCAGACCCTCTAGCCAGGAAATTCTCAGGGATCCATCATGCAAGGGCACAGCTCAGCTCTGTGTCATGTCACGATCAGACAAACCCTTGGGAAGTATCTCCTTGTGCATAAAGGGAAATGGCTTGTAGCACAAAAGCAGGAAAATTTCTTTCCCTCATTTGAGGTGAACTAAATGCATGGGAAAATCATATACCTAGTGCGTATATTTATTATCAATAGAGCCCATATCCACTCTGTAGTTAGATTTAGTCAGAGGTAATTTTCATGTAAACTGTAGATTACTGTAGTATGACACTAGCAAGTAGCAACCCCAGTAAAGCCTGAAGGTCCCATTGTGCTAGGCACTTACCAAACAAGTAACAAAGAAGAGAGTCCCTGCCTCAGAGAGCTTACATCAAGATGCACGTGTGAGACTGGGGGAACATACACTTGATGTTGGTATTAAATGAAATGCCAATTTTTCAACAAAAATCATCATTTGTAATCAGGAATGAAGTTTTCGAACATGTACTAATTGCGTAGGGCAAAATTCAGATGCCACTCAACATGAGAAGAGTGGCATATTTAAGGTCACCTCCGTCAACACAACCATTCTGTTCTACTGAAGCAATGAAACTTTTGACCAGCATGCAGGGGGCTGAGCGATCTGAGACAGAACTGTCACAGGATCTGGACCTATTCTATGGAACTCACTCCTGCAAGAGGTAATAGCAGCCATGGATCTCTCCATGTTTAAAATGAAATGCAAAATTCATTGCTTTAACTCGGCTTTTGCTCAATGAATTCTTCACATGCAGCACACACTCTGCACCAAACAAACATAAATATATCTTAAAAGCCTGACAAATGAATAGAGTTAATTCTTCTGCCGACTAGAAAGGAAGAAGAAGAGATATTATTGGACATTTTAAATGTCTCAGGGAAAAATGTAAATTCCTAAATCTAGACCAGTTATGTATCTCGTACTAGATAGGAAGACTCCAAATAATATTCCTATGCTGCGTAAAGCCACAGTTATTCCTCATGCAGGCTTCCAGGAAGTTCTCACAGTCAAAGGGAAATTGATAGTTTGATTCTTTAAAGAAATAGGATTTAATCATATTACACTTTATAGCTCTTTTTTGTGGCATGAAAGTTAGCACAAAAGGATTAGGGTTAGAGTTGGGTTTTACTCAAAACTGTAATTTATCAGGTGGCCACACGCCCATGACAGCTTCACCGTCTGCAGCGGCCTGCAAGCAGATCCAAATACATTACAATGTAACGTGGAAACAAAAAGATCTAAACTTTAAACAAAAGCAAAACAAACCCCACCTCTCACATTTCAACGGATGGGACATCCTGGTGACTGAAGAAGCACGTCAGAATTTGATGAAGGGGTTAGCCTGCGGTAGATGCCATCCAGAAGACCAAGAATCCACATCTACTCCCATTCAACTGCCTCCTCATGAGTTCAACAGTAACTCCAGTACCTAGCTAATTAATTAGAGCTGGCAGGGCTGGGGGGGGGGGAGAGAGGTAGATTTCAGGCAATTTTCATTAATTTTTGCCCATTTGTTTATTTGTGGAAATTTTGGACTTTAAAGAATGTTGATGGGCTATTTTTTTAACTTCAAAATTTTTATGAAATTCCACATAAGAACCGTCTTCTTCTGGGTCATACAGCATAGCAAATTCTCCCTTTATCCCCCTTTTCCCACAAATATTCAAAATCTCGATGAAATTTTTCATCGAGATTTTGGAAACTTTAGACCCGCTCTGTAAGTGATGGTGTTTTTTGGGCTCCAAAAGGGAGATCCTTCCAGCCCCAGCTGGAAGGACAGTCAGCATAACAGGGATCTTTAAAAATCTGGATGTGGTAAAGGAAAACCAGAAGATCTTTAGACTCTTACCAGGTAGGCTGAAAATCCCCACAGCAAGAAAAGTGGAGATCTACATAGAACATGCAGGTATCTTCAAACCCTGGGCCAAATCCTGCCGTCCTTATTCCAGTGAATTCAATGGGCACTTTGCCTGAGTAAGAACTGCAAGGTTTACCCCACAAAGATCATTTCTTTACCTGGTCGGCTGTCTAACTTCATCAAGATTTGGCAGAGTTTGGAGGGGAATGTTGAGAGATTTGAGTTTTGTGCCAGTTGTAGTGGTAAAATGTGTCTCAAAGTCCCTTTTCAATATACCTGGCCCAAGGTGTATTGAAGCCCTAGATAAAGATGTTATTTGGTGGATCTCACACTATATTCTTCCTCCCATTGAGCCATGCAGCTCAACAACACAGCTGGGGCCCGAACCTGTCAATGGAAGCCTTCCTATTAGTATAATTGGTTGATAGATCAGACCCCCAGTCTCTTATTTGTATAATCTTTTCTTCCAGAATAGTGACCCTATTCTGATTAATTGTGTGCCTTTAGGTCTGCAAGGCATGCAAAATTATTTGCAACAACTTGTACTAGCAGAAGTGCAAGAATCACTTATGGAAGGTGCAAAAGTGTATTTGCCTAGACACAATCCTTTCACTAATAATTGATCCATTCATGAACTTTGCATTCTTGCTTGTATGGAAACCAAATGTTATTTCAAAAGAGATGTTTCAGAACCTACCAAAAAGGATTCTGGGGTATCTTTTTGATGACAGAGACCAGAAAATCTGCAGGATGAGAAGACAAGTTCAAGAGTAAGTGGTGATATCCACTAGAATTGATATTAATTAGCACCTTTGGTGGAAATCTCACCTACAAAGCCAAGAAATGGGCAGAGAGATTGGACTACCTTCTGAATTCTAAAGATGGTGTCTCCAAGACAGATTCTCAGCCAGTGTAAATCAGCATAGCTCCACTGAAGCCAATGGAACTGTTTCAATTTAAACCAGCTGAGGATCTTCCTCTGTTTCAGGTTGAAGCACATTTATCAACAGGGCACCTTTCATGAACACCCAAGTGCAATCCTGCATGAGCAAAAAGATACCAAGAAGCTGTGGTTTTAAAAAACAAACAAGCAATAAGCATTTTAACCTATTTTTAAAATTAAGTTTATAATTCTAAGGGGCAGATTCTGATACTCTCCGTCATAGGCTCATAGTATCTTACTCCACAAGAAGACCCGCTATTCATAAAGTGACGCTCATAGTAAATAAGGGTATCAGAATCTGGTCATAAAAATGTATAAAATATCATCTATTTCGTAGTAGATTTCATATTTGGCTCAAACAACCTTTCACAGCACAAGACAGACACTAGTATCTACATGTATTTTACTGCCATCCATAAACAAAAGTTGATTCCGGGTATTTCCTAACCAGACAGAAGCCAAAAGAAAAGGCAGCTGTGATGAAAGCTATTGGTGATAGTGCAATTATTTAATTTCAAGGATGGCAGGGTTTTCTTTCTTTCTTTCTTTTTTAAGCAGCTCTCATTTAGAGCTATTTTCATAATGGATTTACCAAAACCCGTCTGCAACCTAAATCAGAACCAGAACAATTCTAGATTTCCCCAAATCTGCAAAACAACCCCCACCTCCAATTCTTTTCGTTTTAAAATGTGTTTTGTGCTGAAATTATTTACCCGTTGTGCATGAGTTGTTTGGCTGCTATCAAGGCAGTATACAGTCATTGCCAGATTTCAGAAAGATGAGTAAACTTCTGAATCTGATAGCGACTCCAACAGAATACCAAAAAGGGGTGTCTTTGTTCTCCATAAACAGAGTATTTACTTTGATCTGGTAAAATGAATTAATGAAAGGAAATAACACTTTCCAGTTTTGTGTGTGCATGTGTATGCACGCATGAGAAGGAAATAGGGTTAATTTTTTTTTTCTAGGGGAAGGGTAGGCAAGGGGACAACCTTTCTAAAGTGTGGCCCTCTCAGAAACAGACAAATCTCTTTTTTTTGGTTAAAAGTCACCTCATAACACCCTAAGGTCCATGTATATGCAAGCAGTTCAGAGATATTACAAATCTAAAATAGGAAACTATTCACTTGATCTTTTGGTTCAATCCTATTAGGACCCCCCTGGAGTTCTAAACGGATACCAGCCTGTCACAGCCCTGTTGCTGTGACTACCCGGCCTCTATAGAACAAGAAAAAGAAATGATAGTGATTGGCAGACCTTTCTTGCCCTAGGATGTAACACAAAGGGAGACAAAATGAAGAGGAAGTCAGGCTCTTATTTTAGGTTTGATGCTTCTTAACCTTACAGCACCTTACACCTGGTAAATGTCACCCTGTAAACCCTCAAATGGCTAAAGTAACATTTCAGTATTAAATGAGAAGATCCAAGCCAGGCATGAATTATCTATCATTGTCTGTTAATTGATTGAAATGCAAACTGTGTTTTACCAAACTATGCCTCTAAAAGAAAAAAGAAATAGGGCCAAACCCTGTTTGCCTTACACTCACCAGTAGTCTCGCTCATCTAGAAGTACTAAGATGAGTAGGATTTAGCCTATGGTGTAAATGAATAAGTGGCTAGCAAAGAAATAACAAGGGGTAACTGTATACAGCTTCTATTTACCCTGCATGAGGAAGGAAGGAATTTGATAAATCCTACCATATGGTGCCATACTGTATCTCGCCGGCTATAAATAATAGCCTCTCTGTTTCTGGTTTTCTTTAGCTTTTCTTGGTAGCTATGACAGATTTTCAGCAATGGTTACTAACAGTACAAAATGCAGTTTGTTCTTTTTCCCTCCACTTTTTTGTGAACAACTAAACAAGAGAAGAAAAAAAGATCAGAGGAACAGGAACAAAATAGGAAACTCCCTATTAGCTTAACAAGAGGAAAATCCAGATAAAGTAACTGCCATTAGTATCTTTTGCCTTCAATTGTTCCTACCAAGAACTGTCAAATAAAACAATTGTTTAAAGATGATGCATGTACACCTGACTGAGCTATTCACATATAGTATGTATGTTTCACCAAACAATTGCAACGCTGTTACTAACATATTATACTTGATTTAAAAAACCCTAAGAATCAAATGGTTTTCACATTGAGCCACACAGAAAGTGAATTTGAGCTTCTTTTTCCATGTCGATTATTTCTGTGTTGCAAGAAAGGTTAACACAAAAAGTTTTTGCTCAGAAAGTTTTCAAACTGTATTTCTGATCTTCACTGTTCCGTGACACTTTTAAAATACCAGATTGTAAAAAAATGATTGATCATATATTCAAATGAAATCCAACACTGCAAGATATTTAACAAAGGGTTAAATATTCTTAGTGTTTATACATTTTAAAAACAGCAAGGGAAAGTTACAGAAGCAAGAGCCACCCTGATAGATATAACAACCTCAATTCTGAAATATCTCATCCTAATACTTAGTTTGACACAATTTACCTTTTAAAGTAGGGAGGAAAACGGGATTTCCTAAAAACTAGAGCTGTTTTAAGAATTGTATAGCAGTGCTTTAGCTCTGGCGTGGCTGCAAAAGTCAAAACAATGGGCCAGATCCTCATCTGGCATAAATCAATGCAGCCATTGACTTCAGTGGTTTACAGCAGCTGAGGATGTGCTCCATTGTTTTAAAAGATTTCAGATCTGAAATCTAGTGTCACATGATACCAAGCTTTTCAGATCACAGTTTTCATTTTTGCATTTAACTCACCTGACATTATTTCTTCCACTTCCCGAAGTAGAATTTGAAATAAAAGCCTTTTGTATATTGTAAGGGACAAAAAATTACCCAGAGGTACTTAATCAACATTTTAAAAAGCAAAGAAATTGACAGCAGGCTAATATTATCTATTTTTTCCTGGACTAACCTACATAGTTCCCCATAAACCTAATATAATTTTGAGCCACAAAAAGTCTGTGGCAATATGTGTATTTTTGATACTGTACATATCTGTATTCTCACCACAGAAGGCAAACTACTATAACTGAAATGCTTAGAAACTATGCACTATGCAGTGTATACAGAAGGAAGGAGAAATAGATATGGGCTGACATAAATAAATAAATAATAAATAAATGTAACCTTTTTATTTGTGTACCATATAGAAAGAGTGACGTTTCTTATAAAATAGCGGTTTTGTACTGATCAATGGCATGTTGACAGATGCTTCTAACCTATCCCACAGTAACTATGATTACTAATTTAGAACCCACAAACTTCTTAGAAGATAAATGCCCATAAATGTTTCATTTATAAACATTTTCCCCTCTCATTTAAAAACTTTTTTTCCACTGACTTTTTAAATTTGAATTATTAAATATTTTCTCAGTGCAATCTGAACTCAAGCCCATAGCAAATTTTTGATCCAGTTTAAAACAAAATTCTGTGCAGCACTTTTATGGGTTTTTATGTAAAAAGTTTAAAAAACAAAACAAACTTTAGTTCACTTAATTTTTTTGTTGTTGTTGCTGTGGAGACAACCCAGCATTAGTGCAGTATTTTATACTTTTTTTGTAAAGACAAATTAATTGCTTTTACAAATTTGAATAATTATAAACTAATTGCTGCCAACGTTCAATGTTTTCCCATTTAAATAAAAAATCCATGGGAATATGCAACATTCAAAGCTATTGCCTGCTTTGACTAAGAGGTATCCGACACTGTTTTTTTTCACAAAATAGTGTCATTTCCTTTTCAGATGCTACAGGGAATAATAAATATATTGTCTATGAAAATCTTTTATACATAGTTAAAACAAAAAATAAGCATTCACACAAAGATGAGGAAATAAGCACAGAAAGGCAAATTATAGTGTATCGCCAGTCTTTTCTCTGCATTCAGTAAAACAAAGACTTTTTTTGTCCTGAAAATGTAATTTTTAAAAGATGTAAAATCCCTTTTGCAATTATTATTATTATTGCATTAAGATATCATTTAGAATTAGCCAGATTCTCTTTAATTCTTGTATCACTCATTATTTATTCTTGGGCATAAATACATACCATGCTGCATAGGGTTATAAAAGAAAGCTATTAAGGTTGAGCCTCATATTTTTCCCAGTCAGTACTATACTTGGACAGTTGTAGAATAGTCCCTGGAAAACGGAGAATGAATTTTGTCTCCATTGGTGGGATGAGCAGTGATTTTGCACCACCTTCTGGCATACCGAAGAACAACAATAGATCAAGTCTGAATGAAAAGGGTTATTCCCTCCCCATCCAGCCCCTTTAAAATGTTAGTATAATGATACTATCTAATTAGGCCCTAATTCTACAAAAAAAGATATGCATGGAGTTCCACTAATTTCAGTGGGACTCTGCATAGGAGTAAAGGGCCAGCTATATTGATCCCTTCGCAGAATCTGGCCTGAAATACCACTCTGGTCAGTTCAAATATACCCAAGACTGAGCACTGCCTCAACTTAAGGGCTGCATTCAAGTGAAACACTTATGGAGCCCTAACCCACACTTAAGGGGTCCCCAAGGACCTGCATTGCTGGCAGCTGCGAAGTGGAATATATAGCCTTCTTCTCCTGTCCTGCACTAAAAGAGGCCCCCTTGGATCCACGCCATCTGCAGACTCACTGGCCATGCCCCTGTTTCTGCCCTCGATAAAGCAATGCTGAGATCCACTCCAATGTTCATGGGTAGCAGAATCAACCTGTGCTGGGCTTCTGCCACTGCCCCTCAGCTTTCCATAAGCTTTTATGAATCTGTGCCATGAGTGTCTGAACTGGATATTTAGGGCCTGATCTGAAGCCCATCAAAGTCAATAGAAACCCCTATATTCACTATATCTTGCTGGACTGAACTGGGCTGTGGGTCAGGGTCACAGTGAATAGGCCATTTCATTTAGGGTCTGATTCTGCCACCATTATTCGCACTGAGTAGCACCACGGCCTGCAGAGAGTCACATTGATTTTCTATGGCAGATGACCAAAGAACGTATTTTCCTTAGTTTTCCTGTGGCAGAAAGCCATTTTAATCTTTTCTGAAAGGCAAAATATAAAATCACAGTACTTGGAGTCCTTGCTCACTTGCACAAACAGAGCTGCTGAGGCCAACGGGTCTACTTGTGTGAGTGGTATTGACCCCGTACTTCTAATAGAAGCTGTTCCATAGATAAACAAAAGAGTGGATAGAGGGGTTTCATCATCTGTTAGGCTTAGCATGTCTAAAGCTTTAAAACAAAACAGGAGTCTACAACTACAGTACCAGAGAAACAAATGCGTTTCTTTCTTAGGTTCATAAAACACTCATTACCCACAATTAATCATAATGACATGTTGCATTCAGGGCTTTAGCTAGGATCTGGCTAGGAGTGTAAAGACTTGGCTCTTCGTAGATTTCAATTCTTCATGCAATGCGTATTTAAGGATGCAAAACTGATTAGCCAAAATACAAACCTCTTAGTTTCTTTCTCTTTTGTATTGAAAAGCCTGTTTGTTGAGGCTTTTCCTCATGCTCTTTTTCTATAAAGGACACTTAGCCATATTTTTCTGTGATTTAACTTCACTGACTCAATGACGTTACAACCCAGTGAATTTGACCCAATATCTTTATAATTATTAAAAAATTGAATGAGAGACTCAATCTTCAATAGAGGCTTTGTGCTGTTGCTGAGATCATACACAAGTTGTCTTAAATAAGATATCCTAATCTTCAGGGATCAAAATAAATTCCAGTATTTCATATTGACTATATGTAAATTCTGCATTTGTTAGAACTGGTAATTTGTAAATACGCTCCTTACATTTTAAATGTGAGAATTTCCATAACAAATTTTTAAAAAACAAAACCAAAAAACACAAAATCCCAAAGCTATACAAGTTCACTCAGATGTCTGTGGAGTCCAAAGAATAGGAGAACAAGGATGGTTCAAATCCCTGCTAGTGGAGTGCGATATTAAATGATGAAATTTTGGTTTAGAGCATGCGCGTTGTTCACTGCCATGTCACCTGTTTGAACTCTAGTAACAGGAGTTAAGGACTCGATCTAAAGCTCACTGAAGTCAATGGGAGTCTTTCTATTAATTTCAGGGGGCTTTGGATCAAGGCCGGCGACTGAAGGTGTTTGTTTTAATTTCTTGTCCCCCATGGAAACAAAAAGCAAGAGGGAATAGTCTTACCAAAAAAATGCAGTTTTCATTTATACAGTGAGTTTACAATCTACTGAAAACCTCTGTCCTGAGACACACACTCCTCATCAGCCAGCCATAACCCAGCAGTCATGGTGAAGTACATACTCTACAGCACTTGCAGAGGACAGGTTTTTTAAAATAAAATACAATTGTTTGGGCATTTCTGCAAAATGACATTTGCACTTATTAAAGCGGATCATCACATTGCACACTGCAAACCAGTAAGGCGAACATGGGGCTGTTTACAGAGCTTAAAGCCATGACTATCACTATAATATCCCATTTCTTCACAATGCACTGATGAGGCACGTTTATGCCTCATTCAGTTATGGCTTTCATGCTCTTTTACAAGCCAGGGCCAAGATGCTTCCCAATGGATTCTTTGTGGACCAACCGTTCTACAGGGTTGCAACTCATTCACATCACCAGGAAGAGAGAGGACTTAGTCCAAACCCTGGATCAGAACCATTCCCAGCTTTAGAAAACGTTGTGGCTCAGATACATTTCAAACAGTGAAAAAGAGTTGGAGGTAGGAGAGAAGAATTCTGGTCCTTAACAAAACTCATCCCAACAGGAGTACTGCAGATGCAGAATATTTCTCACTTCTTTGGCTGACGATGGAGCTGGGCAAAGTCTCTGTAGTTTGACATGTTCTTTGTTAAATTATAGATAGCATTTCACTATGTCTCCAAGCCAAATGAATGCTGCCAGACTTTCTACAGGCATAACAAGCAGTTGGGAACAAATCAAATGAGTGTGATCCAACGCAGGGATATTTAAATAGATCTGGTTCACCTTCCTCTGGTTTACCTTTCCCCCACTTCTAAAGAAGCTATGAGACTGGTTAGTTAGAAGGGCTTTGGGAAGGTCAGGCTTCACATCCAGGGTGTGTCTACACTGCAAATGAAGGTGTAATAGTTTAGATGTGGGCTTCAGCACAGACTAGCAGCCCAAGAAAACCACGCCATCACAACTACACAACTATAATTAGACGTGCTGGCTGGATTAAAGCTCAAATGGGTTTGCCTGTCCATGCTACACTCCTACCTTCACTTGCAAAGTGGATGTAGAGGCCATAGGAATGGGTAGAAATTTCACTGGAGAAAATTTTTGTTTATTTACATTCACATTGCCAACATTAGCCCCTGAGGGAAAGACCTTGCTGACTGTGGTTAGATTGGTTTTCCTGCTGAATCATTCCAGAAAAAGCTTCCAATGCCTAAGACCTTGTCTATCCCACAACTGCTTTGCGGGGATAGCAATAGCCGTATGGCTATTATAGCCGTATAGCTGCAGCATATGCCAACAGAAGGAGTTTTTCTGCCAGCATAGTAACATCACCTCCCCAAATGACATTATCTATGTCAACAGAAGAACTCTTCTGTCAGCACATCTGCGTCTACACTGGGAGTTTTTGCCAGTATAGTTATGTTGAGTGGGTGTGTGGTTTCCCCCACATCGCTGACTAGCATAGCTACACAGACAAAATTTTGTAGTGTAGACCTAGACTAGAATAGGACCTGGCCTGAGATAGGCTATAACTTTCTTTCACTCTATCATGAGCAAGACTTGAGGCTGGGAAGGTTACTAGGCCAGGATGACTAGATTTTCAGTGTGAAAAACAGAGATTTGTTGCCGTGATGGGGCATGTGAGGCACAGGGGACAGGTTTGTTTGCAGGTCAGGGGTGTTCCTATGAAAGGATTTTGACAGGTAAGAGTGACTAATGTGTGTCCACTCCTCCTTCTCTCCCCACAAGCCCTCCTTTCAGGATAAAAACTTCTAAGCATAGAAAAAGGGTGAGTGGGAGAAAACAACATTTAGCCACCTGCATCCCCTCAGCTGTTGGCTCACAAGTCTCAACGGCTTTCCTCTCTTTCCTGGCCTGAATCTGCAATGGGTTTGTTTAGATCTCCCTCATGTTGAGTCATATCCTTTTTGTTCCTCCTCTTGGGCTTATTCTTTGCATATTTTCTATACTTTTATCTTTGATTTTTTCCCCCTCTGTTCATTCTTCCGCTCTCTCTCTACTCATCCTTTAATCTACTCTCTCTTCCCTCCCTAGCACTCCCCTTTTCCAGCTTCCCCCTTACTTTGTGTCTTTGCCACACCTGTGTGTTCCTTCTTTTTTCTCTCTCTGTCATACTAATTCAGTCTTCTCACAGTACTTTGTCCCCTGCCCCTCACCCCACAACACACTCCTTTCTATTCTCCCCACTTCAATGCCCCCACCCTCCCCGCAAAATTCCCTAGCCTTGGCCCCACCCCCCATGCTTTGCAACAATCCTATTCCGGTGCAGCGGAGATTAGCAGAAGTTCCCTGGCCTACGCAGACCACACCAGTAGCTACCCACAGATACTGTTAATAAGGCTTATCCTTTGTAATTCTGCCTTGATGCGGAGTCAGTCTAGTTCCACATAGAACTGAGTATACAAAAGGACTGGCTGAAGACCACCTATGGAGGTGGAGATTCATGAGGGGCTTTCTGTGGTGATGGGGAGAGGGGCAGGGCTTGTAACGTGGGAGAGACCCAGTAGATGCACAGGCTTTCAAGCAACCACCTTGTAATTTCACCACCTCCCTTAGACAGCAGTTCCTTCGGATATTCACTGTTTGTAAAAGAACTGGACAAAACAGCAGCTCTGCTGGGTCAGGCTCCAAAAACAGACTCCTGCGCACTGACTATATATAATCACCACTGAGTCCCCAAGTCTGCATCCAATTCCTAAGATTTGTTAAAAGCATTAACTAACTCTCCAGCAGCTGTATGGCATCAAGTGTATAACAAATAAAAACCAAACCCCCAAATTGTGACCGGAGGAGGAAAAGACCCATTGTTTTGGCTGATTTACCTACAAATCTAACCTTTCTTCCAGATCCTGTGTATAAAAAAAGGCTGCTCAAAGTTTTGCTGCTGAATCCAGAATATTAAGAGGAAGTTACAAGCACCTGTCTACACAGCAGGAGCTGTCCCTTTCTGGGCAAGGCTGAGTGAATGCATGACTGGTGTATTCCTATTATTTCAGTTTTTGCTAGTTTTGAGTTTTTTAAATTATTTTTGAGTGGGGACTTTTCAGAATGGTTGAGATAATGCCTGTGGACTGACCCATAATCTCAAATGGCTCAGCATACCCAGTCAGCCAATCAGCAGGTCTGTAGGTATATTTTTTTGGATTAGTGGACTTCCTGAGTTACTGAAATGGGGAGGCTCTCTGTGTCCGAAAGGTGACCCAAATCAGACCCCATTGGGTGGTACCAGTGACCTCAGAAAAGGAATGCCCATTAAGTTTCACCATGAAGCTCCTACAAAGCTTCCAAGGGGAAGGAACCAGTCAGGCCAGCAATTGAAAGAAAGGAAGCAGCTTTGGCTGATGGTTGCTCGCGTCTGGCTCATTTGCCTGCAATGGCCGCTGGCCCCTGGCTATACAACACCACCGATGTCTGACAAAGAAGCTTGAGCTTCCTTCAGATTCCTCTCAACTGGCAACCAAAGAGGTAGGCATCCAGCAACATCTAAGATTAGACTTCCACAAGCAAGTAACCCCTAATCAGCTGGCAAGTCCAACAACATTAAACATCACAACAAACAAACCACCAGCTAATCTTCTCAGCTCTGTGTCAACATCATGAAGCTAAATGAAACCACAAGAGTCACAAGAATCTCCTTAGTTTCATTTCATTTTTCAATCTTATTACTAGAGGGATGCATCTACCTCCGCATTCTTGCAGTTGTTTTCAACTCTAGCAGATGGTTGGTTGTGTGTGTGTGCGTCTAGGACTCACAGAATTTATCTGAGAATGCTTCTATAGAGACATTCCCCAAATACCTTAAACTCCATTAGGTTAAAACCTTGCTGTCTAAAAGATCACCCATCCATATATTCCAAGTGTTAAGAGTTTTATGCTTAATCTTAAGATATACTGTGTTGTTTTCACCTAAATTGATCTTTTGACTATTAAATTAAGCAAGTGGTGTCCTCATGACTTGTATTAGAATTTTTCATTGTAACCCTAATGTTTGAGTGCTAAAAGTGTGTGTGTCGGGGGGGAATAGAATGGCTGTCATCTAACCATTGGCAAGGTTGCCTTAATAGCTCCACATTAGCTTTCCTTGGGAATGATATGACTCTCCCTGTATCTGCTCTTTGGCTGGAGCCTAAGTGTATTGATTGGTATTGAGACTGATACTTTTGTGGGATAAAAAGACTGTTGCCTTACCAGATTATTACCTATAGTTTATAAGGACTTGTTAATTAATTCTTATCAAGAAAATCAACCTGATAGTTAGACTTGACAATTTGATATGAACTCACTTTCTTTTCATGTGAAATGTATTTTGTTTTTGTTTACTTAACTAATCTAAATCTATCCATATAAATTGGAAATGTGTGTGGTTTGGATGTTTCCTTCACAAATGTCAGGGTTCCAAAGCTGAAGATTCCCCAGGCTAATTAAGAGGCACCTCTGTGACCCAACTAGTGGTGGTCCACAGAATTCCTCCTTTAAATGGTGCCTGAACTGGTACATGCCTTGGTTTTTGAGGGAAAAGTTGGCTTATGTATTAATCATTTATTTTGATTAAACAAAACACGGTTTCTAGAAACTTTGAGGGCCTGCTGGGGTGGAGATGAGCCAGTCAACCTAAAGGCTGGCCCAAGCCCAACAATAAGTCCATGTTCCTTGCAATAGGAAGGGCTAATAAGTGCTTTAGAACCTCACTATTCTACATTTTGCTAATCCAGAGCCAAGGTTTTACAAAAAACGGTTCTCCCCACCTCTCAGCAAATATTTAACAGCAGAGACTTTAGAGAACATCCAGATTACTGAAATTTGATTGTTTTTACAAAATACATTATGGAACATTTACTAGTCCGTTTAAAAAGTAGTAGTACAAATAATTACACAGGTGCATATATAAACACCCCTGTAGGCGTGCATAGTATACATGGTATTTTGCAATGTCAGCAAGTGGAAAGTCATAGCATGGGGAAAGGAGGTTGGATAAGCACACATTAGTGCTGATCTTGTATATGGAACAGGGATAATATCCAGTTTATTAACTATCATAGCAAATGGTACAAATGTACATGAGAAATTTAACTAAGACTTTCTTCTAATCCCTTTAAATATGTGCCACATGTATCTTTTATAACTGTTATGTTTGCAGTGTTTAGGAAATAGCCGGTATTGAAGGCTATGTCAGCCATGCTTCAATGGGTTATAAAAGCACCTTCCATTTAAAAAAAAGAGGATTTCATAGTAATGGGAAAAATTGTAAGTGCTCTCAATGGCTACACTTCACTTCATTTATTTACACTGTGTAGTGTGATAACATGATTTGAATCACATATGCAGAAGATATAGTGCATTCAAGGCAAGACAACTGGCTTGCACAATAAAAATGAACTAGCAAAGTCCACTAATTCTTGGCATTGTAACTGTGTACTTAAAGGGCTCATGAGGTTATGATTATGTGATGATCATCACATACCAATAAGTGGAATTTAGCATGTATGTAGGTCCCAAGATGTTGGCATAAATCACATTTGTCCAGGGTCAGAATATACATACTTAGTTGTTTGTTAATTTTTAAATGGAGAACAAGTTGCCTCCTGCGAAGATCATAGCTAAGAAAACATCAACCAAGTAGAATGTATTTACTGCATCTTATTCTGGAAGATCTGCCAACTGCAGATGGGAAGAAGGCATTCAGTAGGGGTGTGGTCAGCACAATTACCACCGAAATCTATGGCCCACATATCCTGCAGATTAATTTAGCCAGAGCAGAAGAACTCTGGATGGGGCGGAAACCAAATAAAAAAAATTGACCCTCCTGGAATATTTTTTTTGCAGTTTGTGGGTGATTAGAGAGAGCCTGAATTTGGCTCAGGGCTGCAGGTATAAGGCCCTCACTTTGGCAGAGCCATGGTGCCTTTTCACTACTTCTCCCTACTGCTTAGTTTTCTCCAGACAGTGACACTATATTTAACTCATAAATACCATTTTAGGATATAAGTAGTACAGGACTGTGCTCTACAGGGACTATATTTTATATCACCACGTGTGTAAACTATGCCTTGACTTGCATACTACATTGACTCTACATCTGACACTAGAAAAACGCCTTTATAGCGGGTCACAGGCCAAATCAAAACACATGGCTAAAATGGTAATGGTAGTGATAAGTTACCAGGCATAGACTTAGTTTAGTTTACACCATGTAATAAAGATGCGACTCCAAGGACTGCTGTATTTCCTGTCACATAACATGATTCACACACAAGGTTACATCCCTGTCTTTATGTATTATGAGCCATTATCAAAGCAGTACAATTGATTAGATTAGGGGTGCTGGCCCTGACTCTATAGGTACAGCTGAGTGCTATTTTGCACTTACAGACTGGGATTCAATGTATTTGTTTTGCAGGGGTGGAAGAAAGTGGATCCTCCCCAAAACTACACTATTTATGTACAATGAGTTTGATAATTTACAAGTAAATCCATTAACTCAGTTAGGAGTTAAAATTGGATGCAAAGGGACTTCAGCATTGCAACACTGAGCATCTCAGCAACTAACTTTTAGGCACCTAGAAAATCATGGGAACACCAGTGTGAGCCACAGATCTTGAGTTAGGCACCCAGGCTCCTGCGTAATGAATGGGGACAGAGAGGGGTCTTAGAACATGATCCATGCAAGCTAGGCAGGAAGCCACTTACGCTAGCCCCTGGGAGATGCAAACAAGATGGCTACAAAGAGGTACCTAACCCTGCTTAGGAATCCATGAATGGGAACCCACCAACTGGAGACAGGCAATTTAGGCATTTCTTGTAGGAATGAGTTAGGTGCCTGCCTCGCTCTGCACAAAATAGTCGGAGAGCAGTCACCTGAGATATGAAAAATGAAATGAACTAGCACTAAGTCCAGTGCCAAGGGATCTGCAGCAATTTGGAGGCAATGGTGTCAGTGGAGCAAAGCAAGCATGAGAATGACTCTATAGTCCAGCAGTTAGGGCATCTACGTGGGAGACCCCAAGTCTAGTCTCCCTGTTACACTCAGTCTTTCATTATTTATCCACACTGGAACATCTTCAACAGAAGAGACTAAGGGCACCACCGGATCAGATTAGTTTAGTGATTAGCGCTGTCCCCTGGGAGGCAGGAAAGCCCTGTTCAAATCCTATTTCCCCTCTAGCAGAGAAGGGGGAATTGAACCTGGGTTTCCCACATCCCAGGCAAGTGCCCTAACCCCTGGGCTAAAAGTTGTAAGTTATCGTCACCTCCTTTTCAATGGTAGGCCTCCAGACTCACATCGGCAAGTAGTAGTGCACACAAAATAAAGGGGAACTTTCACCCTCAACATTTGGGTGCCAAGTGAGTTTAGACACCAGCAGGGTTCAGTGGAAGTTTCGTGGATCATAGTGGAGCCTAAAACTGGGATGTAGGGGCCTAATTCAGGAGTTTAGGCACCTAGATACCTTTGCAGAGCCCCTGATGGATATCCTTTAACAAAAGATACCATCTGTGTCAGCCTTTGCCTGGTCTCCTATGATCTTAATAATGGAACTCAAACACTCCGAACTTTCTATATAGTTCAAATCCATGGAAGTCTTGTGCATAGGATATATTTTAAGAAATTATTCATGAGCATTGTATAAAATTCTTTTGACCTAGGCGACCAGCAGCCTCAGCAACTTGGGGGAAGGGAGGGGTGCTAGGCATTTCTCAGTCAAGAAGCTTGCTCATCAAAAACGATGACATTTCATTCAGCCCCACCCTATTCATTAATTTGGCATAAATTCACTTAATAGTCAGGGAAAGTTGTTTGGAAGTAAATTCACAGTACAGCCAGAGAAGGAGGTAGTGCCAACCTCCTTGTAAGTTCCAGCTCCGTGGTTAAGGTTCTCATCACAGACGGGGGAAACCCAGCTTTGAACCTGTCTCCCCCCATCCTTAAATGGGTGCCCTAATCCCTGAGTAGAAGTTTAAGGAGGGTAGTAGGCGTGGCTCTAGGGGTAGACGAGAATCTAGTCCTTTTTAAATGCATGAAAACAAGACATTCTGGGACAGATGGCATCTTTCATTTGACTCAAAGTTGATTTTTTTCTTTTAATTCACTGAAATGTTCTGATTCACGGCAGGTAACACCAGCAATGCTTTACAAATGGAAAGAGACATGGTGAGAAGGCACGTGGGAAGAAGGCTACTTGTAGTTGAAGGTGTTTTGATTGGCTTCCAACTGAGCTATCTAGGCACCTTCTTCCACTGGCAAACCTCCTGTGGATCACCAGAGGAGAGTCCCAATCTGAGTTATAGCAATGCCAGAAGTTTATGTAGCAAATGGTACACAGTACAAAAGAGGTGGTACCAGAAGAAACAATGTATCACTGAATTAGTTTACCTGCATGTCTACCACATATGTCGGTGTGTACATATCACCTTGGGTATCTAATCAGCAACTTTCCTGTGCAATTGTCTTTTTAAATACAAATCAGAGTTAAAGAATTAATTTAATCCACGCCGAAACTGACAATAACCTTGAGAATCAGCATCACTAACATGTAGACTCCACTTGGAACATAAAAGAATAGGCACAATTCTGTATGTTCTGAAATACTATTAAAACACACAGAGTCTCTTGTTCTATGTCAGTTACCTCAGGACCCACTTGATACTGGTGATCAAAGCAGGTAGCTATTCTGTAATACAGAGGTGCAGGTACAGTGTAGTGAAACTCAGGCACACTCCCAGCATTTGGTATCTTGCCTGAAGGTAAGTGGATCCACCTAAGTGGATGTGGAAGGAGGTTGTTGATGAACGGTCCTGCTGCTGCTGCTGGGAGTGGCCAACTTACTGTGCATAACATCCATAAGCATCTAAAGTGCATGCTCTTCTGTTTCTAAAATCCCCCTAAGACAAGCAGAACAATGCCGACAATGGAATAATCACAAGCGTGTAGGGGACCATATAGAGCGGGATAAGACATATTTACATCCATTGCACTGTGCCTAGACAAGATATGATCCATATACCTTTACAGGAGTCTTAATTCATATGGTGATAGCAGCTAGAGCTTCCTATAGGCCAGGGCTAAGCACCCTTGGATACAGAACAAAAGTCTTTTATTCACTAAACTATATATTGAGTCCTGACAAAGGATCACATCCTATCTGAATATAATGCAAGATGGTTTTACTTCTGGGCTGTCCCTGTTGTCCTTAGTTTGTTCCATGTTGGAAGTAGAGTATTGGAACCCAGCAATCCTCGAAAAGAGCTTGAGTTAGAACAAATCGCACCATGAATTTGACAATTTCTTTAATTTCTCTTATGTTCTTCAGTCATCTCAGTTGTAGGGTTTTCTTTGGTGAGGTATTCTCTGGCAGCTGCAGTTTGTATTTTTAACAAGTCTCTGTTGGTTATTAGGAGTGTTTCAATATGTTTTAATATCTTTTTCTTTCAGATTTTGGCACTTATCTGTTAAAACCCCATGACTTTGGCTCTACTCATAAGAGATAGTTCAAAATTTCTGAACATTTTTATCCCTCCTACTCTTTTAAGGCTAGCCATAATCCATGGGATCAGGGATCAATGTTGTCAGTCTTTTCTTCGGCCTTCACATTGATAAGGCAAAAATAGCTTATACCAATCCACATTCTATGGACACATGGAATCTATTCTTTTAGGCAGAAAGAATAATACTCCTAAATCCTTGAGGACATGTCCCCGTGGAGTGGGTCAGTAGGGGAATCTCATTCACTCTGTGCTAAGAGGTGTTCTTTACACAATTATTTGGCTTGAACTGGGTGATCTACTGTTTTTATATGTATTTTACAGTAGCACATAGAGATCTTAACCAAAATGAGGGCTCCACTATGCTAGGTGCTGTACGTATATATAGTAAGAGAACTCCCACACAGAACAGCATACAGTCTCAACAGACCAGACAACGGGTCTGAGGGAAAACAGAGGCACAGAAATATGAAGTGACTCCTGATGCCACATATATTGCCCTTTGCACTGGATGTCACTTCACACCACTGCTCTGGCTGGATGAGTACATAGTTATTGGCAACAGGGCTATGCCAGCAGCAGATTACATCACCGCTCCCCCAGTGATGCAGGCCAGCAGACTGGAGTAGAGAGGTTGGAATCAAAGCTCCCCCGCCCACCAACTCTGCAGGGAGTAAGTGGGTGCAGAGTGCCTGCTTACTTCGACATGCCCAGAAGCAAGGCTCAGCTTGCCCACACAGAGGTGCCAGAGGTTGATGCTCCTCCTTACTCCCCTGAACAGGCACCTACTCGGCATCAAATCCCTTGTCAATCTCTGCCGTGCTCCCAGCCCACCCTGAGATTCTCCTTCTCCTGTGGAATTAACACAGGACTGATGGAGCAACCAATGCATGTGGCAGAGGGCCACGAGCACCATAGGATTGTCTCAAGGGAATTTATCCCTTTGTATCAGCCTACCTACTAGGACAATTATGAATAGGGGCCTTGTTTGTGCCAGTTTGCCCCTGTAGCACTTCCACTATTCTAACCCTTTGGTTTCTTTGGTGAGATGGCAAACCTAAACACCTTTAAAATAAAGGTTTTTTGCAGAGCTGATGGCTAGATATAATTATACAGCGCATGCAAACACTAGTTATTTTAGTCAGGCTGTAGCTACAGAGCCACACAAATGAACTCAGACTCTCTTCAGACAGCAAGAGGTAAGCATTTGTGTGATTATGCCTCAGCAATGTCACACTAGAATGAAGGATTGGTCTGGAAAGGACTTTGGAAGCAGAGGATTCTATGGTGGAAGCCTGTAGCCACACCACCTGCCCAGTTTGAATGTAGACTAGTTACTGCCTCAGTTTCCCCTCACTCAGGTTGGCTCCCCCGTTCCAGCCTGGTTTGGTTGCTGCAGTAACTTGGCACTGCAATTAAATCATAAAAGACCCATTACCACATTCAAAACAAACACAAACCACCCCCTATATCAAGCTGCGCGCGCACACACACTTTTTCCTAGAGTCTAGCTTCTCTTCTCAAACCCTCCTGACTCCTTTGGCTCTCTTCCTGGCCTTATCAACCAGTAGTAGCTCACTGTCTAGAGTTTCCCCTGCTATGCCTGTACAGGCTTCTATCTTATCTCTTCTTCTCCCCTCCCCACCCCGTCCCTGGCCTGATTCAGTCACACCCTTCAGGTGATTTCAGTTATTTCCTCCACCTGGAGAAGTGAGCTAAGTGTGTCACAGATGGGGGAACAAACAAGGCACAAGGTTAACGGGTGTGGACCCTGTTTATTAGCTCAACAGATTTCAACTCACCTGTTATAGGGGCTGATCCTGTACTATTGAACTTAACAGGAGATTTGCCGTTGACTTAGGGCTTGATCCAATGCCTACTGAAGTTAATAAGCATCCTTCTATCCTTAAATAAAAGCAGGATCCTTCTGGAGATAGTCTGAATATGAGTAAATTTCCTACCTTGTGAGTGTGCTCAAATGGTTAGAACTGCTCAAAGATTTTTTTGAAGGAGGTGGTCTAATGGCCCCTTGAAATCAGTGAATCTCTGCATTTTTTAAATGTTGACAGAGTTTATTCAGACATTGCTTACCATTTGCCAACCAGCTTTAGATCAGAGATTTGGGTTTGGTTAAATTTCTTAGTCCCAAGCCATCAATCCTGGGTCTGGAGCTGATCATTTCCACAGTTTGTGCAAGGGAGGGGATTAGATTTGAAGTTTTGGGTTTGACCCTTCTGTGATGTTTTATAGGCTTGTTAGTTAATGAAAGCCACCTGCCAATGCAAAAAAAAAGGATCTAGCGGTAAGGTAAGGACTCAAAGCAGTTAGGGTACCTAAAGCACGGTGGAGAATATGAGATATAACCAAACTGCAAACTCATGAATGAGATTATGGGGGAAGTATACAACTCAGAATACTTTGTCTTAATCAGGTGAGAATGTAGAAAAGGAACAGGAAATTAAGAAAAAGGAGCTCTACTCCAATAGAACAGTGCCTCTAGGGCTCAGAAAATCATACAAAGACAGAAAGTTTCATCTCAGGCACAGGCCTGAGCAAGGAGTGGTATGTAAGATGCATCACCCCAGGGGGAACTAGGCACATTTCTCAGGCTCCATTCCTACCTCACTCTGGGATGGGAGGGGAAATAGGAAGTTACTGTGGCCCTTGAAGACGTGTAGTGTACCTCCCCATTCTCCTTTAGCCCATCTCTTTGGCCAATCAGGGAAACCAAGCCAAGGATCTGCCATTCCTTCTTCTCCTATATTAGTTCGCAGCACAGTTTTTCTTTCCATTAGACCCAAGATCTGGGTAGATTTCAGTCACCTGAGTATGTTGGTTGTGGGGGACCTTACTCCCCTGCTCAGGACAAGGGCAGAACATATCTTCTAGTTCTCTAGCCAAATATGGCCACTTGAGTAAGTGGCCATTTGGGTGAGGAAATTTAAGAGTTTGATGTTGCTAAAAATATCGGCCTATTGGTACATGTTTCAAGTGAGGGGTTATGGGGAAACAGAGAAAGAGTGTAGGTATGAGAGAGGGAGGATGGTCTACTAGTTAGGAATTCATGGACCAGGTTCAAATACTTCCTCTGCCACATACTTTTTGTGTGACCTTGGGCAAGTCATTTTCAAAGGTATTTAGGTGCTTAATTCCCACTCTGGGTCTTATTCTCTCTGTGCCTCAGTTGTCCATCTGTAAAATGGGGATAGTCAGAATTCCCTGCCTCACAGTGGTGTTGTGAGAAAAAATCCATTAAAGACCGTGAGGTGCTCAGCTACTGTGGTAATGGGCCCCATATAAATACCAGACAGATGAGAGAATGAAAGTGTGAGGCAGAGAGAGGAAAAATGTTGGGAGAATAAAACTGTTATAAGAGAGTACATTTGGTGCATGTGTGAGAGCCAGTGGGAATTCTTCCCCTCCTCCACCCCATGTCCTTCATATGGACATGTCCTAATGTTCCAGTCTTGAAAATGATTGTGCAGTAGCACTGCAGTTTGCCTCTCTTCACTCACTGGCAGGACTGAGGCCTAAGAAAGAAAAAATGAAAGTGCGTGTGTGTGTGAATGTGAGAGAGAGAGAGAGAGAGAGAGAGAGAGAATGTATGAGAGAGAAACGAGTGGTTAGGCTGAAAGAGAAACTGCGTCTGCCTGTGTATGAGTCTGGGGGTGTGTGTAAACATGTGTGTGTAAGACACACAGAGAGCGAGATGATGAAACTGACAAAGGCAAGTGTGAAGATGAACACCCAGTAGTGACAATGATGTTCTAGCCAATCAATGATGCTTGATGCATGGGGGAAAGAATAGATATAGTTATTCTACAAAACCATGTCCAAGCAAAAACAATGCCATCTTTTTTTTTTTTTTTTTAAATAAAAATGAAACAGAAATGACAGAGAAAAGCAAAATATTTGTGAACTGATTTTAAAATATAGAAGTAAATCCAAGGAATTTTTCCCCTCCCAATGAATATGATGTACTGTATAGTTTACAAGGGGAGGAAGAAAAAATCAATCCATGGAAATATCTGACATGCCTCTGTGTAATAAAATGCTCCACAATTATATGAACAAGGTGGCAGTGGTGACGGGAGCTAGGGGATTTTGTGTCTCTAAATACGCTAGATTTGTATCATCCTGTCACCAGTTGTTCAATATTTTGATACTGCACAATCTCCCAGTGTTTCTCCCTGTAGGACAGTAAACTTATTTTCTTATCAAGCCCTAAGGCAGGTGCAGACATGAAGAAGGCATTTGCCTTTGTTTTTCTCCTTCAACCCAGTATCTCCTTAGTATGCGGGGTCAGTGATTCAGCCACACAAG
Source organism: Emydura macquarii macquarii (assembly GCF_026122565.2). Taxonomy (NCBI): domain Eukaryota; kingdom Metazoa; phylum Chordata; order Testudines; family Chelidae; genus Emydura; species Emydura macquarii. Next base: position 98,394,757 of record NW_027131390.1, on the reverse strand, counting down.
TTTCCTCCTCACCGTATTTTCTTTACAAGGATTGCAGTGAACTGCACAATGGGGAGAAGTTTCAACTCCCCCTGCCAACCCCCCTGTTAATGCAAATGAGAGAAATGTCTAATACCTGTTATAAAAGATGGCATTTTAATTACTGCCACACACCAAAACAGGCACAGGGGCACACACACTCTGAATCTCTCTCTCCCTCTCCCCCACGTCCTATGGAGAAGGACTTCTCCCTCTTCCAATCTCTTTTTTTGCGTTTATGCAACCCAGCGAACACAGGTTGATTGGAAAGGTCTCTCTCCTTGATAACAACAATTCAATGTGCCTTGACATTTTAATAGCCTGCCCTCCTAGTGAACACAATCGAGCTGAGCAGTGAAGCAAAAATCATTAGGTAAGCAAGATAATCTAAACAAAAAATCAGCCTCAACCTGCTCCCCACTTCTGGGAGCATTGCAGGCTGCATGACGGGAACAGGCTGCACATCTGGGCAGACATTCCCCCCCCCCCCCCAAAAGACTGTTCCTTGCGGGGTGAATAACATTGAACCCACATCCCTCCTCCCCCACACACATTGTATGTCAATTTCTCTCTCCGCCCGATTTCCCCTCCCTCCCACATACACAGCCATTTCCATAGGAGTGAGATGCTGACTTTGCAAGCCATTCTCTGTATGAATATGACCCTCGGAGGGAAGAAACCCTCTCACGAGCCCAGAACTATGTTATCATCGTTATTAAGGAGCTTAAAAAGGAGCTGGGAAGAGGAGACACTGCTGGAATTGCAGCTTGATTGTGATTGATGTGTTCCTATTAGCTCCTCACTGTTATCTCTCTGGATGGCAAGAACAGCCAGTGGCTTGTAACACAACAGATTACCTGAGTTTTCAGCTCTAGACGGATGTTTAAATAAAATATAGTCCCTTTTAGCGAGAAGCTCATTTTCTTGCTGAGGCTCCCAGACTATTTCATGTCAGCTGTGATTCGCGGTGACTCTCCTCAGTAAACATGTCTTATCATTAATAATTCTTTACAAGCACAATTTCATGGAGTCTTTGTGTGTATGTGTATGCACACGCGTCAGCTCCAGCCTCATCTTGATACAGTTTGGGAATCCAATGTGCTTCTCTTCAGAATTTCACCTGACTTGCCAAAAATGATTGATTACCCCTAGCAGACTGGGTGTCCAGCGATACCCAACAAATGACTTTGGCCCCTAACAGCAGGCCTTGGCCAGATAGAAATCAATATTTCACCATTAAAATCTATCAAAGAAGAGTTAAGGCACCATCTGTCCCTGCCGCCTTTCCATGGTGTGTGAACATTAAATCCGACACTTGTAGTACATGAGTAATCAATATATAGTAGTTCACAGATCATTTGTGGTCCCCTTTTAGCAGTGATGGATGCCTGGAATAGTTGTGATTCATTTTGTCACACCATTAAACAAGATTCTGTCCAGTTCCTTCCTGATTTCATTTAGAGGATCATTCTTCACAGTTCATAAGAGAGAAACGGTTTTACCAATCTGCTTCTATTTCAATAAGTCACTTTATAGAGATTTTGTGTCCTGCAGACTGTAAAAATTCTGGCTAGATAGTACAAACATTCCTCTAAAACTATTCACTGCATGACATATGCATAAAGTGTGAAAAACTGAATGTAAATATGTTTACCTCTTTATCTACAAATATTGGTTTTAACCCTCTCCTTACTAGAGTAGAGCAAAGGCAAAGGATTCCTAAAGAAAGCCTAGGACAAGAGGAATATTTTGGAGTTAGGAAATGCACTGTGATCAAAATCATGATTAAAATAACCACAAACCCAGTTAAAGAAATTTATTGATGTCTCTCTGTTTTATGTTTAGAAGCAAGAAATACTGTTCTTAATTACTTCTCTTAATAGTCACTTTTTTGGCTACATATCACATGTATAATTACAATAAATGTATAATTGCTAAACAGTTTAAAATGAGTAATCTACAAGGGACAGGGAATATTTTTATTACTTTTGTTATAATTGCAATTATTATGCATACTCGTAATTTGGGGGTGGGAGAAAAGAATATTACATATTAATGTTTGAAAGATTGTTGATCCCATAAAATGACCAATTCTCCAGTCTCACTCTGACAAAACTCACCATGACATCAATCAGTTGGCTCCTCGGAGGGCGGTGTAAATTGGATCAATGACACTATGTTGATTTGCACCAGCTGAGAATCTGGCCCGGTGTAGGTTTTGCCTGACTGCAAGGAGAGACCTGAGTACTTTAAGGAACATGCATGGTTATAGAGATACAATTAGAGATAGCAATATAGATCTATCACTATGTGTCCCCCAAAATCCACATTGTACAGTGGACTATTGCCCAAAGAGAAGGACATAAATAGCTGTGATTCCTGCAACTAACAGCACTGGTTGTACTATAGGGCAATTATCATGTATTTTTAACGCGCACATAGCTCATTTAAAATTGATACATTTTTAGGATTCCTCTTTGGTTGTCAGCGCCTTAAAATCACAAAAAAAACAGGCATGCCACAGGATCACAGCCAACTGCAGGCTGGATAAAGCTAGCTTTGTCTCGCTCAGCTACAAAACCCTCCTCGACAAAGGACCTGGTCTTGCAAACACTCGAGTGCAACAGTCACATTCGTTATGAGAGTGCAGGTGTGCAGGATCAGACCCCAGAGTGCCCTGTCATGTCCCACAGCTATATGTGTGAAGCACCCCCTCCACAGGTGGCTCTCACCTCTCTTGTGTGGTCTTGGTGGGGACGGAGAGAGCTGGAGTAGGAAGTAGGCCCATGTTGTGTGGATGTGAGGCCAGGGATATGTACATTGTCCCCCCTTGTCAGCCTCATGGCACTAGCAACAAAGCTTCCTCTATGATGATCTCATAATCTGAACAAGGGTTCTGGGGGAAGCCTCAGCCTAAGAACAGGCATTAGAAAAGGTACACTGCTGGTGGCACAGAGCCAATGCATGTGAGCCCAGAGCCTCTTCCCAGCTGATCCTTGCCTTCTGCCAACCCTGAGAACTCCAGAGTTTGAAAGGGGCAGCATCTGTGCCCCATTCCACAGAGAGGTGGGGGCCAGTGCGCATAGGGCTGCTGCACACAATTCAAGAAGGATGCTGAAAAATTGGACAGGTTTCAGACACGCGCCACAAGAATTATTATTATTTACAGTTTGTATTACTGGAGCATCTAGGAGCCCTATTAATGGATCAAGACCCCCACTGTGCCAGGCACTGCACAAAAACAGAAGCAAAAGACAGTCCCTGCCCCCAAGGGGCTCAAAGGCCTTATAGAGAAAGACTCAAGTTGCGTAATGGGTTTAGCATATTAAAGTGAAGGCTGGGGGGTGACTTGATCACAGTCTATAAATATCTAGATGGGGAACAGAAATCTGATCATTCTTCAGTCTAGCGGACAAAGGTATAACAAGATCCAAAAGCAAAAAGTTGAAGCTAGTCAAATTTAGACTGGAAAGCGGTGTACATTTTTAACAGTGAGGTTGATTAACCTTTGGAACAACTTGCCAAGGATTGTGGTGGATCCTCCATTACTGGGTTTTTTTTTTTTTAAATCAAGGTTGGATTTTTTGAAAAGACATGCTCTAGCTCAAACAGGAAGTAATTTAGGGAAACCCAATGGCCTGCGTTTGGTCACGGTGTTTCCTTCTGGCTTTATAATCTCCGAATCCCCTTCTTCCAGCTGCACTGTTTGGGCACAAACTCTCCTGGCATTTTCAAATCCTTTAATCCCCCATGCAAAGGTTTTACAATAGGAGGGCCAAATCAAGACTTGAACAAACCGAAGGTACTTCCACCCTTACAGCAGTGTACAGAGCACAACCACAGCACACCCAGTTAGCAGAGGTATAAATAGCAGTTGTAGACGGCGTGGCATGGCTTAGGTACAGTTGAGTGCCCTACCTGCCTGAACCCGAGGGTATATACCCTACATGGCTCTCTACATACCCAAGCTGTGCCTCCCACATATACACCATTTTTAGCAGACTAGTACATTGCTGCTGGAGCCTTTTCCCACTGCCTCCATGCTGCAGAGTCTTTCACTGCCATGTGTAGCTGCATACCACAATGTCAAGCATGCACACAGCCTGTTTTTCACTGTGGTGTGTAACTACATGTGTAGTGCCTGTCCTCTACATGCCACCATAAGTGTAGCCATAGCCTGAACATCCAGGAGTTCATAGAGTAGCACCCGTTTACACCAAATCTGAATTTGTTAACCACACAGTCTGTTTATTGCTACCCGTAACATGATAGTTATTTCGTAATCACCAAAGAGGAAGATGTCTGGCCAGCGTATGAATAATGTGACAGTACAGACGATTTGTGTTGATGTGGGCAAGTTGCTAGCGCAGCAACCTGTAATAGAAGAATCCTGGGATTCAGTCCTGACTTCGTCACTGCTTCATGGGGTGACTAAGCCTAATTATTTAAAAGTCTGCACAAATGATCCAGGCACAAAATGCCCAGTGCCCCCAGACAAGTTGCAGTTGCATGTTTGCCCTGAGTGTTTAGCATGTGCAATTCACGCATGGAAAAATAGGCATGCACATTTTCACACACACACACACACCTAAAAATGGCTGACGTTTTCAAACTTGGATGCCTAAAGTTAGGCTCCTGAATCCATACTTATGCAACAAAATATTTTTTCCTGATATCCTGAACTGCTGGCCCCCTGCATCTCTTATTGCCTTTGGGAGCTCAGCACCTCTGAAAATCTCTTAGTTACATAGGTACCTGCAGAAGCCACTTGTTTAGATGCCCTGTATTTAGGCACCTAAGTATGAAAGGGTTGGCCGTAGGCATTAGCTTCTCTATGACTTTACCCATCTGTAATTAATTAATGTTTGTCAAAAAATTATTACAAAAACAATCAATTTCTGGAAAAGTGAGAGCCAGCTCCTCAGCTGGTGTTAATCAGAGTAGCTCCAGAGATGTCAATGAAGCTACACTGGTTTATACCAGAAAAGATTCTGTAGATTACAGTACATCAAAGAATGGAGATGGCAAAAACATTACTGAAGCTATATTTCCAGAACAAATATAGATAGGACCAGCCAACAAAAGAGATCTCTCACTTCAGTCTTGCATCTTACAGCTTGGCATCGGTAAACTTGCAGTTTACAATGCTATGTTGCCACTGAGTTAGGCTGAGGGTCCCATTCCATATAGAAGCCAAAGGAAGAAAACAAAGATGTAAATGGAAATCCAGCAAGAAGTGTAAAATATTCCTAGCAAAAGTTCTGTGTGGGAGGAGTGGGGGAGGGGGCTGATGTGGCGTCTCCCCCTAATGGCCTAAGCTGCTATGGAGTTAATGGAGCCCAAGTTAGGCTGCGTGAAAAACAGCCAATAGGAAGGGATCTATGAGGAGGAGCCAACTAGGGGCAGACAGGAACATATAAGAGCAGCTGCAGGGTGGAACAGATGCAGTCATGCCCTGGAGCTTTAGGAGGGAGGACTGGCTGCCTTGAAGGCTGAGTCCCCTGGACAGTGCAGTGCTATGGGCAGGGACTGGGGAAGCTAAAGGCAGAGATGCGCAGGCTGAGGCCCTGAGACAAGCACAAAGAGGGTTCGCGGGCTGCAGGAAAGTGGCCCAGGGAAAGGTATGGAGGAATTGGAGGGAACGCAACAAGGGGCTAATGTCTATGGTGGTCCCTGGGCTGGGACCCAGAGTAGTGGGCGGGCCTAGGTTCCCACCCCATCCCTCTTGCCACAGAGGAAGTGGTTGGACAATTGGCTGTAGTAGCCACTGAGGCAAGTGGCTACACAGCAGCCTGCAAATCCCCCGGCAGGGGGGAGGGGACAGAGTGTGGCACAGCTGGAGGTCTGTGTTGCTGAAGAGGATGCCATGATCCTGGGAGTGATGCAGGTCCTGGGGAAAAAGTGACGGTGGTGAGGCACCGCCAGCAGAGGACACACTAGTGAGCAAGGTTAATCCCCAGGACGGCCAGCAGGCGTCACCAGAGTGGTGACTTCACCCTGTCACAGTGGGGAATAAAGCAATGGAAACATGGTCCATGTCTTTCCTTTTAACACTATGCAAGGAATCGCCATGTTCTGTAGAACCTTTTATATGGGTAGGAGGAACAGATACATGTATTGATTTTCTTTCTTTCTTTCTTTTTTTTTTTTTTTGCTAATAAACTGCATAGCTGTGACTCCCTTCTTGTAAATCTCTCCCTAAACACAAAAGTGGGCTAAGGGAGGGAGACTGGGACTGTAGGGTAACGAGACTAATCAGGACTTTACCATCAAAGCGAATACATCCAATTAACAGCTATTAAAGAAGAATTTTATGGCACCGTGCACAGTGAGGGCCATTATATCTTGTGGAAATTAATCTTAATTATTTGTACCTGTGTACATACATGCAAAGGGAAGCAACTCACATTAATCTACATTAAACTTAATACACAGTTGGTGTATTATCTACTCGAGTCAAAATTGACTGTTAGTCCCTGCATATGTATCTTTGGTGCTAACTCAAGTAATTCTAGAACAGCCTGTTTCAAAGACACAATTTGTTCCATACATAATAAATCAACAATTAAAATCTTTTATGTAATAAACAAAAAACAGAACTGTATAAGCAAATATCACCTTCTCAGAAAGCTGTGTAAAAAAAAAAAAAATAGAAGAAGCTATGCAGATTTATTATCGAAATTAAAGGAAACTGAAAAAATATAAATCTGTGGGTTTCAGAGGTTTAACTAGCAGCAATTACCAACTCCAAAATGTTGTATTTCACATGCTTTGGAAAACATTGCTAAAGCCACTCAAAATGTTTTGGATTTTGGGATTTTCAAGTTCCCAATAAATTATGTCGTATTATGCAGTAGATGTAAGGGTAATTTTTAAAGGCCTGCGCTGTACTAAAAACAGTGAATGTGAATGGTGTATTCTTTGCTTTAAATTCCCATCCAATGATCAGACACATTGACAAACAGATGTTTAGAATTCAAAAAACATGAATAAATAAGAAGCAACAGGCTCCAGATGATTTTCTCCCTTACATTGTTCAAGGACACGTCTCTTTTGAGGAGGTAGCCTTGGTGTCCTAAGAAAGAAATTAATGTACATCGATTATTTCTTTCTAGAAAAGGTTCTTCTGATTTAATGGAGATAATATATATGAGCACCTAAGGTAGGCACCATCTACGCTTCAGCGCCTGACTTCCAGCCCAAGCCACAATTTCAAAGCGCTGTCTGTGCATCCATTTTAGAGTGCCAGTGCAAACCCTGTGAGCCAAGTCTGTTGAGCCAGGCTGGGAGGTTCACTCCAAAATGCGGTGTAGCTATACCCCTTGAGACTTCAATTTTGGAAAAGTGCTTAAAATTAAGCATGTCCTTAGGTGCTTTGCTGAATTGTCATCAGAGGAAAGAACTCCCTGCTACTATTTCGCAAGCTTTCAGAGTGGTGGCGTAACAGAGTCCTGTCACTGAAGTATATTTAGCCAATGACATCATTCTGATTATCTTTCTGTCCATCCATCCATCTGTCTAAACCTAAGGCATTTGTATTGTGCCTATCACCCTTATATATACAGCCTGGATCTACAAAGGTACTAAAGCTCCTAAACTCCAGATTTAGGCACCCCTGAAGTCCATAAAAGCCCCTTTCAGCTGTTGTGTATCCCAGTAGATGCTAAGTGAGTTTAGACATTACATTTTCAAGGTAAAATTCCCTTTGTGATGGTATGAAATTCTCCTCTCTTGTATTCATGTGAATGCATTATCATTAAGTATCCTGTTGTGGGCAGAGCTCTTTATGAAGTTTAGAGGACGTTCCACCTTGTGTCTGTGGCTTGAATTAATTATTATTAACTATTTGCGTCCATTTTATGAAATACATTGATTGTTTTATTTCGGTTTCTCCCAAAGAATCTTAAATTATTTACGTCAAATAAAACTCAACATCAAGATAAAAATATTCCTGCATATTTTAAAAACTTGAAGTCCTTTATTCAACAGGTCTTATGTCATCTTATGTCAGCTCTAACGAAATCAGTTATTCAATGATATTTCTATCCTAATATCTTACCTTCAGAGTACTTTTCATCTTGAGAACCCTACTGTGCTATATAGAAATAGCTTCACTCACTTCTGAAATGCTGTCACTTCTGGGAATGTAGCAGCTGTTTAGCAGAGGAAAGCAACACTACATGACAACTTAGGACAAAATGTGAAGACGTTGTATGCAATCTGCAAGAAACTGAAGGGGAAACACACTTAGGCAGAATGTGCTTATCCAGATCAGAATTTGGGAAAGAATGTGGAGTTAACCTCTCTGTACTTGCAAAATGTGCAAAAGGAGGGTGGGGAATTTTTCTGCCAGAGGACTGATGTTGTGTCTGTTGGGCATAAATGATCCTTATTGGGAAAGGAGAAAATGTGTGCCCCATCATAAAACAATGAGGTTACAACCTTGCGTGGGCTCTGGCAAGGTGTTCTTAGAAGACAGAGAGAGTGTTAGAGGGGACAAGCTCCAGAAGGAGGTCCCACGACTGCTCTCAGGAGTCGGAGGTGGGTCCCGGGTTGGACTTGGCACTCTAGGCAGAGTTGCTGGAGCCGGCAGTGGCTCTGGGGAGGATGAGTGGCCCAGCACTGGTCTCACTACACTGGCTACTCCCCACTTGTTCCTCTTCAGCACCAGAGAGCGACCTCTGTCGGAGCACTGTTTCTTGTGCTTCTTCCTCTGCACCGGGGATGAAGAATGGTGTCAGGAAAAGCAGAGTGCTGGTAGAGCACTTCATACGGAGGCCAAAATGCTTGATGCCGATTCAGAGCAGCTCAACTTCCAGGCTGGTCTGAGGACTACCTCCATAAGTAAGGCCTCCACATGAATGTCTCCATCCTATTGAGTGTGTGGTCTGAAGCCCCTATAGAGCTGCCAGGAAGGTGGGATAGGAGAGAAGTTAAAGGGCATGTGTAGAGTCACCACATGCTCAGCAGAAGAAGAGTGAGGAACTTTTCTGCCAGAGTCCCGTAGTTGTGTCCTGTTGGACACAAATGATCCTTACTGGGAGAGAATTAAAACAGAAAATGTGTGCCCCATCATAAAATAATGAGGTTAAAACCATGAACCTTCTGTTGTGTGAGCTCTGGCTAGTTGTTCTCAGAAGGATTGTGGCAGAGGGGACAAGCTCCAGAAGTCAGAGGGCTGTTTGAGGGTTTTGATTGAAGTATGCATCAACAAAAACACAATCACTAGTACCTTTACATAAATATGCAGGCTATGATTGATATTTCTGCTTATGCAAATATCTACTGGCAACTCTGGTGGTGGGGAAGATTTTTTTTTTTTTTTTTTTTTTAGAAAAGCAATATTTCTGTGAACAAGGGAAAACAAACCACTAGTGGATGTATCTGAAAATATCTCAGTTCTGTAGGATGAGTCTCAACAGAAGTATCACTGCAGAAGCTATCTTCATTTTAAAGAAGTTGCCTATTAAGTTTTTTTCCCCCCTCTTTATTTTCTTTTGATATTCCTGAATATTTAAAATCTTTTATTTTTCTTTTGGGAAAAAAGAGAACCTCTAACAATATGATCTGAAATAAACCAAATCCAACATTGCAAACACAGATATACCATCAGTAAAAGCCAGTTGCATCTGTGGCCCCTTGTGTGCTTAATTTTATGCATGTGCTAAAGTAGTTTACTGAAGACAGCTGGACTTAACTCTAACCACTTCTTTAAGTTCTTTAGTGAACGGGTGCCAAAAAGAGCACTGTACATGGTATCTAGAGAGGCTGTGGAACAAGTAAATGGGTTTCATTGCAAACCAAGCTGGAAGACATCTTGAAGATTGTGAAGTTACTAAGAAGCTAATGGTCTGAACAGGCCTTGAGAAGGATAATGAATTAAATTTTAAAAGGAAGAAGGAGACCAATATATCATAGAATTGTAGAATCATATGACTGGAAAGGCCTTGAGAGGTCATCTAATCCAGGACTAAGTATTATCTAGACCATCCCTGCCAGGTATTTGTCTAATCTGTTCTTAAAATTCTCCAATGATTGAGATTCCACAACCTCCCTAGACAATTTATTCCTTAACTATCCTGACAGTTAGGAAGTTTTTTGTAATGTCCAACCTAAACGGCCCTTGTTGCAATCTAAGCCCATTGCTTCTTGTCCTGTCCTTAGAGGTTAAAGAGAACAATTTTTCTCTCTCCTCCTTGTAACAACCTTTTATGAACTTGAAAACTGTTATCATTTCCCCTCTCAGTCTTCTATTTTCCAGACTAAACAAACCCAGTTTTTTTCAGTCTTCCCTCATAGGTCATGTTTTCTAGACCTTTAATTATTTTTGTTGCTTTTCTCTGGACTTTCTCCTAATCAGTGCGGAGTAGAGGGGAAGAATTACTTCTCATGTCTTGATTACAACACTCCTGCTAATACATCCCAGAAGGATGTTTGTTTTTTTGCAACAGTGTTACATTGTTGATTAATATTTAGCTTGTGATCAACTATGACTTCCAGATCCCTTTCTGCAGTACTCTTTCCTAGGGAGTCATTTTCTCATTTTGTATGTGTTTAACTGATTATTCCTTCCTACGTAGAGTACTTTGCATTTGTCATTATTGAATTTCATTTCCTATTTACTTCAGACCATTTCTCCAATTTGTCCAGATCATTTGGAATTTTAATCCTATCCTCCAAAGCACTTGCAACCTCTCCCAGCTTGGCGTCATCAACACACTTTATAAGTGTACTCTCTATGCCATTATCTAAATTATCGATGAAAATATTGAACAGAACCGGACCCAGAACTGATCCTGGTGGGACCCTACTTACTATGCCCTTCCAGCTTGACTGTGAACCATTGATATGACAGGTGCACCACAAGAGCCCCCCAGCAACGAAGAGGAAGGGGCAAAATGGACTGATTGGTGTATTATGTCTCCGTTTTGTCTGTCTTCTTTCTACAGTTCTGACTCTGGACATTCTGTCCCCTCTGCTGATTGGCAATTTGTGCTAACAACCTCCCACCCCCTTCCTCATGGTCTCTTCATTTCAACCTCATGCCACGCACCCTGCATGCTCCCCTCGCTCTTCTTCCCTGCCCTGTCCCTTCACAGTCACTGCTCCCTTCCTTTCCTTGTCTTTCCACTTAGCTAATCCTCTCCTAATATAATACAATCCAAAGAATGTTTAAAAAAACACCAAACTCCTCCCCGCACCAAAATCATGGCACTATCTTGACTTTTGCAGATCACCACTCTGCTTATATGTTCATATTGCTTTCCCTTATACGTTGTCTGTCCTATCTATTTAGGGCCTGATCCAAAAGACTTTTGTTGACATCAATAGGATTTAGATCAGGCATTAGATTGGAAGCTCTTTGGTACAGGGACTGCTTATTACTCTATGTTTTTGCCATGCCTAATCGGGACCTAATTCTCAGTTGCTACCATAACACAAATAAAATCAATCAATCTTTTACTATTCAAACTCTTACGTTGCGCAAGAGCCATATGTTCATTTTGGGGGGAAGACTAGTGAGGCTTGGTAGATACCACATTGTGACTTTCACCCTGCTGTGGTCTGAATGAGACTTGAAGGTAGCTGATAATTTAGGAACGTTGAAAAGAATTAGGATGATGGATGAGTGCTACTGCCACCTTATAAGGAATCTAATTTCTCCAAAATTCTTAGCCACGCATGTCCGTTTGATATCTAGTAATGGTCATTACTACAAAAATGACAAGGATAAATGTTCAGTGTATTTAAAGAATACAGAATTTGTTGAAATTTCAGTGAAATTTTGAATTTCAAAATTCAGGAATAAAATGGTAAGATACCTCATTGTGGTCTATAAGCCCCTTCCAGGAATGAATTAAGCCACATGACTTATCTGTCATGTGTGGTTCATTCTTTCTCTCACCCTCTCCCCAGGGGAAGAATTGTGTGTGTAGTGGAGTATTTTGTTTTGGTAGGATTTGAGATTTGGATTCTTTTTAAAAATGTACATGTTGCTCTGTGTGTATGCTGGAAACGGCAGGTTGAAGAAGTGTGCGTGGCCCTTGGAATGGATGGTTGTGAGATTTGTGATGGTTTTTTTGTTCCTATGGGAGTTCATTCCACAGTCTCAGACTGAACCCTGAGAAAGCTCTGTCTCCTGCATAGACAAGCTTTAGTCTTATGCTACAAAGTTCCCTCGTGCCTGAGGAGTGGAGTTGTTGACTATGATCCTCATCCCAGAGTTTTAGATGATCTTTTAAATACCCTTGGCCCAGGGCATTAAGTACCTTGAAATCAAGGACTTGTATATAAAAACATCAGTGAACTGAATGAAATCTCTTTTGCAATCCGCTAGAATAACTAAACTCTGATTTTTTATTGCTAGCCTTTCCAATATAACAATACTGGCTATTAAATGCACATGTTCACGCACACGCAAAATGCAGTTTCTACTAGCAGCCAAATGTAAATTGAACTCTTCAGTGCCTTCCAACTATTTACAAGTATTATACTTCATAAACAGACCACCTCTTTGGTAACATGCTTTAGGAAACTGTATAATATATTGGCATAATAGTCTTTTTCAGGGAAAGCATTTCATTTTAATAAAATGTGTGCCACCATATTTAATCAATCAGATTGATTGACAACAGCAATAGTTGGGTATCCCAGCAGATGCTGCTACTATCTCATTCTTATTCCAGTTTCATTTCTCAATCAAATCCATGTGTAAAAAAATATAATGTACTGCCAAGATAATGTAATAAAACTTCAACTGAAATGCACACCACCAAGACCAAAACTGATAAGTCAAAGTATGAGAAAAGTTAACTTTAGAAAAATCATTTATGACATGCAAATATTAAAGTTTTAAAGACGAGATATCCAAAGACTAGCCCTAATAAAAATGGAAGTTTCACATATCAGTGCTGAACAATCACTGGGAAAGTAATCTTTCCAAAAGTTGATCAGCTCTGAGCACATTTAAAATGTTTTCCAATAAACCTTAAATTTTGTTAGTATTATATGAGTTGGATTACACTGTTCAGTACACAAGTGAGATGAATTATAACTTTTTTCTGAACAGCTGTGTTGTTTCTGTTGTGGTGAAAACCGTTAGCCATGATGCATTGCTCTATGCCAGAGACTGAACTAGCAGGTTTCGAAGTTAATGATTCATATAAGCATACAGTGAGCCCTAATTATTAGTATGTCAAGTACAGTATAAAATTACTGTATCCCAACTCCCAACTCCACTAAAGTTCTTTCTAAGCAACCTGCATACCTCACTTTACCAAAATAAGGTTTGATGACCAACAGAGACCACACTCTCAGTGGATTTGTTTTATCATATATTTAGGCCTAGATCCTCAAAGGTATTTAGGTGCCTAACTCCCTTTGAAATTAGTGGGAGTTGGACACCTAAAAACCTTTGAGAATTTGGCCCTTTGGGCCTACCTATAGACCACTGACGTCAAAAGAAAGACTCCCTTTGACATCGACAGGTTTGGATCAGACCTTTGAGGTAGTTACATAATAATTCCCTAATCCTTCAAACATTTACATACCATGCTTAATGTTAAGGTACATGAGTGACCCCAGTGAAGCCAATAGGATACTCATATGCATAACGTTTTGCAAATGTTGGCTTGAAAGATTGGGGCTTTAATACGTTGGATTTTCATGCATATAGTATAAATATATATAATATAAAATATAAGTAAATCCATTATTGTTAGATCACTATAATGTCATGGGCCACGTCCTCAGCTGGTCTAATTTGCTGTAGCTCAATTAAAGCCGACACAGCTATGCTGCTGTGCTCCAGCTGACGACCTAACCCAACAAGACTCTCTCTATCAATATATCTTTTCTGAAGTTTCTATGTCTTATGCCATTCAAGTACAATGGCACACTTTGTTTTTAAAACAGTCAGTATATTTAAAAAAATCCAGGAAAGTTAAGTCTCCAAATAAGTCTCTTTTAACGCTTCAGAATAACTGCATGGGTTTCTGGGTGTCTTGAAATAAACTAAAAGATGCAGCTAATGACAATATAATTAGACTATGGATGCCAGTATTATCTGGCATCCTTCAAGCTAACCTCACACCCAGAATTGAGATTAGCAGGAATGATGTTGACAGCAACTAGAAGAACACACAGTTCCTCACACTAGCAATAACCCTAAGGGAATTTCTTATTCTAAAACAAAATGTAAACCAGGAAACAGGCCAAACTTGCCTCAGGAAATTTTTCCCAGAATCATTTTCTCACTGAGATGCCATCTTTTCCTTTTTAAGAAAGAATGAGTGTATTGCTCACAACATGAAAGGTGCCAGATTCACAGTTCTCCAGGCTAAAATCCAAATTGGAAAGAGCTCAGAAAAGAGCTACAAGAAGGATTTGTCTGGAAAACATGCGAGATTAGAGAAACTCATTCTATTTAGATTAATAAAGAGAAGGATAAGAGGTGGTTTAATCACGGTCTACAAGTACTTATATGAGGAGATGGTTTCTGGCAATAGAGGGCCCTATAATCTATCAGACAAAAGCATTACAAGACCCAGTGGCTGAAGCTAGACAAATTTAGACTAGAAATAAGGCTTAAAATGTTTACAGTGAGGGTAATTAACCATTGGAACAACTTTCTTAAGCATGTGATGGATTCTCCATCCCTTGAAATTTTTAGATCAAGGTTGAATATCTTTTAAAAATATGCTCTAGCTCAACCATGGGCTTGATACAGGAGCCATGTGGTGGAATTCTATGGCTTGTGTTATACAGAGGGTCAGACAAAAGGATAGTCATGGTCTCTTCTGGCCTTAAATCTATTAATCTATGAAAATCCTCTATTTTCAGGTGAGGTACAATTGTGAAATTTTTTTGGGACACGAGACCTAAACATGAGAGGTGATGAATATTCTCAACTCCAACCTAAATCAAAATAAATGGTCTATAATTATAGTCCGCCTGGCAGTCAAAGAGTGTATCGGGACTGGACTGGGAGTTTAAAATATTCAGGACTTCACTGGAGGTACTCACCCCTTCACAGAATGAAAACCATGGACACCTGTCCTCTAGAAAATGTAGTGAGAACAGAGCTGGTTGAAATTTTTTTGGTGAATAGTAAATTTGCTGGGAAAAAAAAATACATTTTGGGTGGCACTGAAACTATTCATGAATTCAGGTCAAATTTGTCCAATAGTTTTGGCCAAACCTCCCCTCCCTCCAAAAAAAAACCCCCGAAAACAAACAATTTTGAAAGTATCATAATTTATATCACCATTTCATTTCAAAATGTTTCATTTTGACACATAATTTTTTTCAGTTCTGCATGTTGTTGCGAAACAATGAAAAATGTCAAGTTTCAGTTTGAAACTAACCACATTTTTTTCTCAGATTTTTTTGCATTGGCCACCAAACTGAAAAAGCAATTTTTCACTTGGCTCTAACTGAGACTATCAACTCATTTCACACAGACCACCAACTACCAACCACCACATATATGAAAGGCTTTGCAGCCCCTTAACAGCCCACTTAGTCATCCATCCTCCCTCTTTCTGGCCATACCACAGCAGTGACTAGTGTTCAGTTTGTGAACAAACACCATGGACAAACTTTCCCTTTAGAGTTTTATTTAGGAATACAAAAGATCTTGGAACATACATGAATACATGTCTGTCTTTCTAGATTTGTATAATGGCACTGATCATTGTAGTATCTGCATGTCTTCCAGGAGAAGCAAACACAGTTATTATAATGCCATGTACTGGACTGGGATAGTGCACAATGTGCAGGGAGGTTTTGGACTTTCCTTGATGATGATGAAGAGGCCTTCAATCTCTCTCACAAGTTTGCGGCCTATCAATCTGAGCACATGGAATTTTTAGATGTTCTCAGATTTGCCAGATCTTTGAAAGGAATCTTTATATTTTTACCACATGCAACCTAGTTTTCTTCCCCCATATTTTTAAAAGGTGATTATAATCATTTGTGAAAGTAACTGGAGCGAATGGTGGGAGACCACTGAAGCTATCCGTTTACCCACTGAAGAGATACAACCTTGGCTGTGGCACTGCAAGCTTCCCCAAGCTGCCCTGCCAGAGGGCCGCAGCAGCCTTGCTAGAGTGAGAAGTGCAAAAGTAGTTCTTTCTCCATGTCTGCACTCCTGAGCTGCCAACACAGAAGCTGATTAGTGCCAAATAATGCATCAGTGAAGTGAGTTTTCCAATGGCAGGTGGTGCTGTTATGACAGGTCAAAGTTCAGCAGGGACCTGCACTGGCAGCAGTCTCATGAGCAGTTCTTGTGTGTAGAGATACAGCATCACGGCCATGTTTTGGTGGAGCAGCCGGCTGCCTGCAAGGTATCCACCCAGGGTCAGTGTAGCTTGGGTCTCACCAGGCCCAGCGGAAACAGAGATATTCCAGATGGAAGAGAGAGCACACAGCAGAGACCAGACACTTCCCTGAGCTGCAGCACCAGAGGCTCTCTCCTTTCAGAAACAGAAATTCCCAGCAGCTCCCCCTTCCCTTATGGCTTTGAAAGAGAAAGTGAGCATTCCCTGTCCGCTGTACCTCAGCATCCCCCCATAACCCATTCTAAGGCCTCCACGCCATCCTATTCCCCACCCTGCATCCTAAATGGCAACCAAAATATCCTAGTAAGTCATTCTTCTCCTAACTGAAAGAGTACACGCTTCTTCCTGCCCTTCCCTGCATGGAAACTTTATGCTAGGGAACCAGAATTAGACTCTTTCTTCATGTCCTCATCTATGGCCTCATGTGCTGCCCTCAAGAGCTTACGCATTAAAACCTGCTGATTCAGGACACGCTTGGTCCTGGATACATAATCCCTAACTGGCAGATCCAGGAGGACATTCCAGCCAGGAAAAGCAAATAAAAAACAACCCCTTTGAACAAGACACCCTGACAATGTGTGATGTATCGTACACCAGAAGAAAGGAACAATTACATAGCACTAGGGCAGAGCTTTGGGAGATGATGCTGTGAAAAGTCTGCCCACGCTTAGAGTGGAGAAACATCTTGTGACGTCTTTCGTAGCTTTGCTTGTCTAAAGAAGCCCGGTGACTATTATACTACAAAACTCAGCCACTGGAGCAGTGTGGTTCCCGACTCTCCAAATGTGCTGTAAGCATTCGTTAGCTCTCAAAGTGGGTCCAAGGAAAGAACAGGTAGCTAAATACTATGGTGAAACAGTAAGTGTTATATAAAACATGTAGATAAGATAGATAGATTTGCTGAAGCATGGAGGGCCTCCTGATTTGTCCCCTTTCAATCTTCCACACTATGCCAAGTACTAGAGGAGCATAACTCACTTTAAAACTCATTGCTGCTGCCATTCCTTAATCGACCAGAGGGGTCACCATTGAGGCATCCATTTCCTGCCTTCAGGAGCTGAACCAGCCTTCTGCCTTCTTCCTGCTGCCAGCCTTCTGGGAGTAAGAAGATAAGAATCAAACCTGGGTTTCCATCATGGCCATTCAGAGCAGAGCACCATTTTCAAAGAAAGCCATTTAGACATGAGAATAACAATATTGTGCATTGAGAATATTAAAACTATTAAAGCTAAACCAATGCTAATGAATTAAACCTCCCCACAGCCTTCTGAGGCAGATAAGTGTTATTATCCCCATTGTGTCATTGGAGAAATTGAGGCACAGAGAGGTTAAGAATTGCCCAGGAGCACACATCGAGGTTTCTGGGCCATCCACCCACCCCAGGAGCTTGTTAACTGGCCTTAACCAGTCTCTGTTTTCTACCAAACATACCTGCTCCTGACTGACGATATATTATAATTTGGCAGAAGAACCTCAAAATGGAGGTTGAGGATCAGCCTTTTCTCCAGGAAAGAGAGAGAGATGAACAATTTGGCCCTGACAACAGTATGTCTGGCTCTTTCTCTCATCTCATCTCTGGCCCCACATGTTGCCCCCCTAGAAAGGGAATGGAAGAATGGGCCACAGGGGTCTGATACTAGGAGGAGGGAGGGAAAGGGAAGCCTGGCTTGGCCTGGCTCTCTTTCCCTCCAACCTCCACTACTCCTGGTCTGGCCACTAGGTGTTCTCCCTGCAAAGGGGGAGTAAATATGTTGTGCCCCAAAAGTTTGGCTGCAGGATTATTTGCCATCCTCTACTCCTCCTCCTCATACAAGGAGGTTGACGGGGACAGCTGCAGTGGTGACTTTTGTGACAAGCAGAATGGAATGCTACAGACTTGGCCAAAACTACCTAGTTCGTTTGACATAAGAAACTGGATAACATCAGATGTGACATTTCTTTTTCAATACTCTGCAATGTGGAACAAATTTCTTCTTCATCAGCATGAACGCACTTCATACCCTGAGTTTCTGGAAAAGCTAGGATTTTATCCATGTTGCAGCTGTCATTTTGGAAGGCTGCTAGTTTGGAGGCTAATTTTAAAAAGACATGTACACTATGGGTTGGGGTGGGAGCCAGGAAACCTTGAGTGTGTGTCCTCTAATATCCCATTGCAAAGATGCATCTAAAGCCATGCCAAATCTTCATGAGGTGATGTATCGATATTTTTAATTAATTTCAACCTGTGCAGATTTACACTGCCCAATATAATCCAGAGTATTCCAGGGGTATGAATAAAGGACTGGGAGCCAGGAATTAGGCAGGCACTAAATTGTGACTACTGTGATTACTGCTGCCGATTGGATGTGAATTGTGCAGTTGTCTCTGCTAAATCAACATATTTTACCTTTCCTCACCTCAAACTCCCCTCCTCTAGTCTCTTATTTATTTCATCTAACTGCTCTAGTTTGTTGATCACACTGCAAGCACTCTGGGGTACGGACTACAATTTAATATATATTTGTACAGCAGATAGCACAAGGCTCTGACTTGAAAAAAGCTTTTAGGTGTTGCCACTATATACAAGATAAGAAATCTTCATTCTAGTTTTTCCTAATATCCAAGCTAGACCTCCCCCATTGCAACTTGAGACCTTTCCTTCTAGTTCTGCCATCTACTACCACTGAGAACAGCCTAATTCCATCCTCCCTGGAACTCCCTTCAGGTAGTTAAAGGCTGCTATCAAATCCCCCCTCATTCTTTTCTTCTACAGATTAAACAAGACTAGTTTCCTCAGCCTCTCCTCGTAAGTCATGTGCTCCAGCCCCCTAATCATTTTTGTTGCCCTCCTCTGGACTCTCTCCAATTTGTCCACATCCTTTCTGTAGTGGGGGGGCGGGGGGTCCAAAACTAGACTCGATTGACTCGATTTCTTCCTTCAAGTAAAGGTGTAAAGGTTTTGAAAAACTGGAGTTTGCTTAGAGCTGCTAAAAGGGACAACTGCAACTCCATTATCTTGGCTTTTGTATAACACTTACAAGAGAATTTAAGGTAGAAGGACCAACCCTTAATTGAATCTAAGATTCCGTTTGCCTTGAACTAATAGCTGAGGAATTCAGTACAATTTCTTTCCTGAAAAAAGTGAGATAAATGATGTGTACATGTCTATCAGGTAAAATATTTGATCACTTACCTTCTTAGTCATCATTAATCTTTAATCACTTATTATGTAATGTTACACCCAATACAGATTGCATTTGGGGGGAAAAACATAACAGTCATGCAGCCTGCAGAAGCAAGAAGGTAATTTGTCCTCAGGAGGAAGGTTGCTTCTTTCTGCACACTTCGTTTACAGCATCATCTATCATCTGTGAAAATCGCCAAAAGGCAGCAGGAACAAAGCTTAGCTGCGGTCACATGAGGCAAACTGTCTTATTAGAGTCTCAGACTGATAGTAGCCAAATCCTAAAATTTTCCCAGAACAAAGACACATCTAAAGCAATGCCAAATCAGTCAATCTAAAAGGGTTTTTAAACTCTCAGCCACTGCAATAAAGCAGAATGATATTTTTCATGCTACCTCTTTGAACACTGCTGTGCTGGGAGACCAATTACACTTGCAGATTATAAATGGGTAACAATGTGATCCTTCTATGGAAAAGCTAAACAATTTTCATAAGAGAATCAGTACGTTCCCTTATTCCTCTCAGTGTATCCTGAACTGCAGATGACTTTTTCTAGGTTGTGAACTGTCCATTTGGGAAGAAGAAGAAGAAAAAATATTATTTCCTCAATAAGAAACTTTCAGATCCCATGAAACCTGACTACAGCTTGGCATGTTTTTCCAAACACAGCATGCAAAAGTAATAAGATTTTATTATATGATTATTGGACATTGTGGGTCACAGCCATCTGCTAAGAGAGGGACGTTCTGCTCCCGGAACATCCTGGCTGCAATTTGCACAGTGTTTGAATTCTTGAAAGTTACCCGTAGTTCTAACTTGGTGTGGATATCAACTGGCAATAACAGCATGAAAAACAAAGTGACTCAGCAATTTGGTCTTTTTAGGAAAACTGACTCCAGAGCAGGGATACTGTCATGTATTACATTTAGATTTCCCACCATCTGTAATAGGAATACTGAATTTTCCAATCTACTGAAACCCTATAACAGAATTCCTCCCCAAAGTGAATGCTGCCTATATGACAAAACACAAAACCCAGGACAAAAAGACAGAATATCATCTTCCTGAGTCACAGTTATGGTTGCATTCAGCTTTCCTTTAATGAAAATCTCTTGTGGCTACACTATTAATGTGTGCCGTAGGCAGACAGGATTTAGTCCCCTACCAAGCCCCTTGGAGATTCCCTGTGCAATGCCAATTTAGTCAGATTTCATTCAGGGATGGTGAATGACTAAATATTAGGAGTGGGATTTTCAAAAGTGCGCAGCATTGGCCTAACTCTTCTCCCACTGAAATCAATGGGGGGTTATCACTGAATGCTCTGGCTCGTGGGCTGTGATAGCTTCTGGGGAATTTTGATCCATGTTATCAGCTTCATTTGATTGGCTTCAAGGGGGTGGTTTCACCTGGCGCTCTAGGTGTACGGGCTTGTAGGACTGGCCCCATGATATCTATTTGGTTCATAAGATTAGGTCCTACATGCAATTAATTATGACCAGAAGTTTCAGACTTTGGGGCTGTGGAAGTTTTGCATCTCTGTAAACCAGGCTAATTATTTAGTTGTTCACAGAATTCATATAGATATATATAAACTCTGGATTTTAGTTCCCAAATTGGGAAACTTTGGTCTATTTTAACATTTTTCAAATATTAGTAACATTTCACTAGCAACAAAATATGTTCACGAATCGTTGTGAAGGGCCCATTAGAATGAAAACAAGGACTCATTGTGGACCTGAAGTGGTTGTCAAGACAGCAAATGTATTGTAATATACATGAAGGAAGTCTGTAAGTTGAAGACGAGACATCCTGAGATGGGTAAAATGGACAGCACTTCGCTTGCTGTAGCAGCCCCAGCCCCTCATTTTTTGAATGGATACATCTGGTGATCTATCTGGTCTCTCTCCACAATCAAATACTGTCTGGGCACAAAGGCCTACTGCACTCATGCCCATTTCTCACCCTGAAATCCTACACAAGACTAAGGGCTGGGCTGTGGGTTGAACTATGCACCTGCAAAATGGGGGAGTAAGAAATCCTTTTCTGCCTCTACCTTGCCTGCCTGAACTTTGGACAGAGAGTGGACTGGTAGAGATTGGGGGAGGAACAGAGCCTTGACTTCTCTCTCTCTTCACCTTCCCAGCCCATTCCAACAAAGCTGAGCCAGTATTGGGGTAGGGAATATTAATTTTCCACTGATATGGGCCAGCAGAAAATTACTAATACCCCCACCCCCACCCCAAGGGGAGAAAAGGGAGGGAATTGTCATCCCCTAAGGTACAGTTCCTTCCCTGGGGTGCTCCTGGGATGGCATTGCCCTTTGTATGGGTTGCATACTTGTAGCACAACTTAACTGAAAAGGAGAAGCTTACTACTGAAAAAAATGGACTTGATCCACAGCTGGTGTAAATGGACCATGTTGATTTACAGCAGCTGAGGATCTGACTCATTATTGTTAGTAGCAAGGAAGTTGGGTATTTTTTTTCTTAATGACTATGACTAAGGTGCAGAGTGCTTTTTGCAGGCATCTTTGTGAATGTTTCATTCATCTAAGAGGTAACAAAAGAGAAAATCACCACCGGACGGGTCCCCTCTTGTAGCAATCAGTGCACAGTGTATACCACTGAGGAGGACAAAGAACAAGTATCTCCCAGGAAGAGGAGCACCATGCAGAAATATCCTTCTGACTACATGTCAGGCAACAAAATGAGAGCTACATAAATAAGCAGTAACAGGCCACTCTACGACACCTCATGTGTTTGGAGTTCATCTATGCAATATGAGCCTAAATTCTCGCTCTAATTTGAAACCAAAACACACATGCTGTTCTGAGGCATTGGTACATAAATATGTATTCTTCATAGAAATATTTCTCATATCAAAAATTAATAATTATTTTATGTTACAGTAATATATATATAGCCCACCTAAAATTTCATTACCACTATTGACAGGACAGGTGTTAACAACGGGGGCGGGGGGAAACAAGTGTGGGGAACTGTGGCCAAATCTGAAGGGAAACACGTGTGAGTGACTTTGCCTTTGTTCTTTGTTGTAATAGGGTTTCTCAAACTTGTTTAATATTAATGTGAGTATCATCTCAGCTTGAATTGGCATCCTACACCATTGCATCAAATTATTTCACTGCCCCACGACCTTCTCTTGGCCACTACCTCTTACTATCAAAAGAAATATCTGTTAATTCCCAGGGAAATTTCCCTTAATATAAAATGGATTTAGATTTTAGCAATAG
Organism: Emydura macquarii macquarii; assembly: GCF_026122565.2. Taxonomy (NCBI): domain Eukaryota; kingdom Metazoa; phylum Chordata; order Testudines; family Chelidae; genus Emydura; species Emydura macquarii. Next base: position 98,371,983 of record NW_027131390.1, on the reverse strand, counting down.
GTGTTCTAGACTATTAACACCCATGGGTATGTTAATTCAGGAGAAAACAGGACATGGATGTGAGAGATACAGATTCTTCAGCAAGGAAAAGGAAGATCTCTGCTAATCAATTAACCTACACTGGACCCAACACCATGAGAAAGGATTGTCCATAAAGGGACAAAATTCTCTATGACAGATGGCACTCGGCCTCATGCCATTACTGGATTACTGCTCACGCGCTTGTTTACCTCCCATACAGAAACAATAAAATTGCTTCTTTATTTTAAAGAGAGAAGTTGAAATGCTTATTTATCAAATCAATCAAGACTTAGTAAGGCAGAACAGCCACAGTCCTCACTGCCCTAGACCATTAGCTACTTCACTGATTTCAAGTGGCAATTATCTACTGCATTTTTTGCAGCCCACTCTGACTAGAGGCATTTAGTTTGCAGATTTTGATTAAAATTGTCGTATTTTTTTAATTGCCTATTTCGCCAAATTGAATTTTGAAGCAAGTGATTAACTGGGAGCTGCTTTATTTATTTATTTTACTTGCCCTGGGCAAGCAGGAAAAATATTTGTCAAGACCCAAGTCTGGCTATTTAACATTTGAGCTGAGAAATGCACAACTGTCTTCAAATCAACATTAGGTATAACAGAAACATGACTATTATTTAACAGTAGCTGAAAATGTCAAAAACAAGCTGTACCTGGCATTTTGACAAGACAGTGTTGAAAAGGAACCACTTTTTCAACATTTGGAAAACTGTAGAGCAAACTGTGCAATTATCACTTGGCTCTGGATAGCACTTCAGAGATTCAAGTTTAAATTCCCAGGATTGTGTTATCGGGGGAGTACTAAATTATTATGATTTATATTCCAGTTGCACCTAGGAGTCTCAGCCATGGACCAAGACTGCATTGTGTTAGGCCTTTTGCATACAGAGAACAAAGAGAAGATCCCTGCTCCAAACACTAGATAATGCAAAATGTAAAATCTTAATCCTTCGCTTTAAGCATATGAAGTCAATGTTAATATTCACATGCCTAATAGTAAGAATGTATGTAAATGTTTTCAGCATCGGGACCTAAATTATGACTCAGTGAGCGTATGTTAAGTATATTTTAAAGTTGACATCCTCTCTGGAAGTTTATCAATCAATTATAATCAAAATTTGATTTGGCACTTTGTTATTAAAAATTGCATTTTGAAGGAAAAGAGATTCTGAAATAGTGTAGGAAAATTAAAATCAAACATTACTTCCAACAGGAGAGCAACTTGAGAGAGATCTTTTTAACCATAGGATTAAGAAGTGACCGTTCTTGTGATCCATAATATTGTGTGGGTCAAAGCTAGAAGGAGACAGGACTCCTTTTGTTGCTAAGGTATAGTTTTAAAGAATTCTAATTAGCAGGATGGACAAGATATTATGCAATTAAAAGACCCAAAAGCATCAAATATATTTTCTGCATTGGACAAGCAACTGTTGACCAGATTCATTTAGGTTAACTGTGTACATCTAGCTGTGCTTCACCAAGATTCAAGAAAACAATTTCTAACCTGTTCATTTCACCCAACTGAGCACCTTTGATATCAACCAGTTTTAGGTCATGTTTTATATCTCATGTAGATTTGTCTGTACAAACATCTTTTAACTGAATTTTAGAGTTGTCAGTTCTTGGCTTCCTGAGCAAATGCTAGAGTCTAACAATTCACGCCCGCTGGTCCTCAGGTGAAGGAGCATGATTTATTCTGTCTCTCAAGTCCTACCTCCAGACCTTCAATTTTGTACCAAATAAAAGGACAATTGCAAAACAGATCTTTACTTGATTTATTAGATGTTTTCTACTTCAGGGCTTAAGTCAAACTCTGCTGAGAGTTAGGAGAACTGGACTAAATGAATCACTATTCTAATCCAGTGTGAAAATTCCTACATACTAGGAGTCCTGACGACTTTCCCTGAAGCTCAGAAAGTAGTGTGAATTATCCGTAGGAACAGAACGGGTATCCTCTGAGCAGAGAGATTCCATATACAAGGATGTATTTATTTTTCTGCTGATGTCAGGAAATGCATTTCAGTTTCTAATGCCCCAGGAGACCTTTCCCTTCACCGACCCACAGTCCACCCCATTGGATAAGTGCAATGATCAGGGTCTGTAGAAATAACATGAAGAAAACTTTACCGTGAACCGACATCCACCTCAGAGATTTCGTATCTAGATTTCACCAACTCTAACCCAGCCACCGCTAACATAGCGGCTTTGCTTGTTACACTGCTTTTGGGAAGCCAGTGGCTAAATGTGCGTCTGAAATCACATGGAACATTATTATTGCTCCCACTTGTTTAATCAGAAGAGGCAAAGGCTCAAAACAATCTTGAGCTGACTTTCTTACTAGTGAAATATCAAACAAAAATGCATGAATGTGGCAATCAGTTATGACAACCAGCTCATCAATAGCCAACACTTTGCACTCACATCATTATTAATCTGATCTGCCATGTCTGATGCTAACAACTTTGTCCCTCTGAAGAGTTGACATACCCTATAAAAAGTACACCTTGTAAATCACAGAGAAAGATGACAGTTTTCATCCAGGATGAAAGAGAAGGAGGGAAAGGCAGATTTCACAGTTTGTTCTGACTTGTCTATCTAGGTACATTTCTGACCTCTTATTACCTTAGGAAAAGGACTGAACAATTATTTTAACATGCTTGAGCATTCTCAACCATGGTGGGCCAAATTCTCTGCGGTGAAACTGCTGCAAATCCACAGAGGTCAATGGAGCTGTGCCAGTTTAGCAGAGACCTCAGCCCTGTGTCTCAGTTCATTCAGTAATGATTGTACTTGACATGCAGTACAGAGCAGGCATTTGTTTTTAAAAGGAAAACAGTGAGTTCTTTCAATGCTAACCCACCCTATAAATAGTCCCAGTTTTCCAAGAACTTGAGTGCCTTTAAATCAAACTCATATGTGCAAACTAGTTTGAACGGAGGGGCAAAGGAAGAGAAAGGAAAAGAGGACATCACTTTTACTTCTGCGGTATTTTTGAATGACGGGATCGCAGCAGTGGAGGATGAGCAAGCGACTGCTTAAAAAGCAAGGCAGCATGTTTTCAGTTTTACCTTATTAAAAACATACACACACTACCATCAAAGTTACTTCCACCCCCACTTAAGCCTGATGTGCTCTCACATTACCAACAAAAATACTGATGATCAAATCCTCATAAGACCCCTTTGCACTGCTCCAGTGGGGACTTAAAGTTACCTAAAGACTGCAACTGACGAATGCCCTATGCTAAGGGTCTTCTGGCCCCTGTTATAAGGAGATATTCTAGGTTGGACTGGGGTTGGTGATAGGATCAGGGTGATGCACAACATGCTCTGCCAACTTTAGGCAGTAGTGTGACTCCTTTGGAGCTGTCACCCAGTGGCATAATTTGAAACAGGCCCAAGGATCAGAGAGAGAGTGTATGAACACTGGATCTGTGGATCTGGCTCCCCATCCTGAAACTCAGACTGTGAAAAAAACCATTTATCATTTCAAGCTTTCTTGTGCCTTACTGTTTGTTGTGTAGTCCTTTGCAAAATGTTGTGGTTTCCCTTCCCCAGAGACATGTAAGTAGTCTGTAACAATTTCTTTGCTGAATTTTGCCTCCATTTCTGTTCATGAAGTTTCACTGAATAATTGCTGTGAATAATTCTTGCTCTGGAAACCAGTCACAGCAAACATTCAATATCTGAAATTCAAGCTGCTTTTACAGGTCACAAGGCATATTCCCATTCCCTGATTTGCTGAGCATAATTTAGAGTGAAGTTTCTTGTGCGTGCACGCACTCACACACAAATTCAGTATTCCCTTTCTGAATGTATTTTGCAACATTAGCTTAAATTGCACTATTTCAGCAAACATCCCCACCAGTAAACTTATTTACTATCATATTCATAGAAAGCAAACACAAAAGAGTATGGACATCGCTAAAGAGAATCTCTTTTAAAATTTGATGAATATTCATGAAAAATTATACTGCATTAGCCTTCAAAAAAGTTCACACAGCTCAAGGCAGCTGCTGCATGTGAAGAGGGCCGATTCTATTTATTTGGGTTTTGGAATGTTGTGAGTTCTGCGTGGCAGCCTAAAATGTACAATATTCTGAACTCTCATCTAGTATACCTGAAATGTACTCACTAGTGTCCCTTTCCCTCAATTTCTCTTTCTTACTATTGTATTTGATTCCTCCAAACTATGGTATTGGGTTCATTAGAAAATACCTAGAGTGAAAGTATTAACAGGACAGTTAATCTTTTGTACCTCACACCTCAAACAACAGAATTCTAGTAGGGTGATCAGATGTCCTGATTTTATACGGACAGTCCCAATATTTGGGGCTTTTTCTTATGTAAGTGCCTATTACCCACTGCCATTGGTCCCAATTTTTCACACTTGCCATCTGGGCACCCTAAGTTCTAGTGACTGCTAGAAAAAAGGAATCCCTTTAAAAAAATGCAAAGCTGCCCTTTGGCCTGGATTTAAGCCTGCTAAGGAAGATCAAGAGATGACTACTGCTCCCACGGAACTAGGTGCCTTTCAGGAGTCAACACACTGTCTGCCTGCAAATCTGTGCATAAAGTTTGTATTTTAATTTGAGGCTGCTACTTGCCTGCTGAAGAAAATTCAGGACAAAGTAGTAGGCACTTTTGCTCAAAACATGATCATATATGTAGTGAAAATGCAATGTGACTGCATGAAACAATTAATAAGTAGTATTTACTATTCCACTGTAGTTAACTAGTTGGATTTACCATTCATTTCAGATTTAGAGTGGGACATTAAATTCCAAAAGGCCTCCTGCTTTGCATTTAGTGCTGGCGTCGGAACTAACGGTATTAGAGGATTACTCCCACTTTGAGGCACAGACTCCCTCTTCCCAGCTGTGGAGGTACTTTTACAAGCGTTATATTTCACATTTAACACCCCTTAAGCATGTGACGTTTATCCGTTAATGTTATCATTGGGTATTACTGGTAACACTGATTCCAAATGTAAAAAACGTGCCAGACGGGCTGGGTGATACATCTGTTACGACGACACTCTTTCCTTAGGAGCCGGGGGAGTCCCTAGCAGTCCCTGCTGCCTTATGCAGCAGAATCCAGCCAAATGCAGGGAGATGGAAAGACTAGCTGTGACACAGTACTAGGACCCCAGAGCTGACTCAGAACTCTGGTCACTAAGAATATGTCTTCATAGGCATAAAAAACCCACGGCTAGCCCAGTCAGCTGACTTGGGCTCACGGGGCGGAGGCTGCAGGAATGAAAACCACCGTATAGACATTCATGTTCTGGAACACGGTGAGGGAGGAGGGCCCCAGAGTTTGGGTTCTGGACCAACGGTTCCCAACCGATGGTCCGCGGACCCCTGGTGGTCTGCGAGGACACTACAGGCAGTCTGCGGAAAATAAAAATATCCTCACCAAGGAAATGTACAATTTCAAATAAAACTAGTAGCATGTGGTGATCCACGAAATGTTTGGAGGTTGAAAAGGGATCTGCACATGCAAGAAGTTTGGGAACTGTTGTTCTAGACCAAGCCTGAACATGTACTAGCGATTTTTAGCCCCAACAGCCCAAGACAGCTGACCTGCGCCAGTCACAGCCATGTTGCAGGTCTTTTATCCCTGCGCAGATGTACCCTGAGGAACTAGTTATTTCTCCCATGGAGTGGACTTAACAGGGAGATGGGTGCTCAATGGCTTAATGAGGTGGGAGTCTGATGAGCTAATGAGAGCAATCAACTTGTGAGCTGGGAACAGTTATAGTACAAGAAGGAAGTGCCTGGGAAGGCTGCCAGGGCATACAAGATCTCAGGATGGTGAGATCTGGCCCTCTCTCTCTCCTGAGAATAGGTAAGAGGGATTTTTACTTCCAATTGTAGGGTGCTACATCAGGCTGTACCAGTAAACTGGTGCAGTGGACCCAATAAATAACCTCCTAGTGTTAATGAACTCAAGAGCATCCTGTCTGTTTGTGGTGGTCCAAGGTGCGGAGACGGTGGCCCATCACACTGGCTTATAGGGGGAACATAGAGAAGGGAAGGTTGAAAAAGGGTGGAGAGGACACAGGGTCCTAGGTAGCTCCTCCCCTCTCCTCCTTCAATGACAGACACTCCACAGTAGAACTCCTGCACCTATCTTTTTTGGCTCCTACAGGACAGACGTGCCTACAGGACCAGTCATGAGAATTACCAGGCACTGCATGTATGAGCTTCCTCATAGCTGCATTCCCACAGGACAGGGTGAGAACAGATGACTACATCACATCAATTATTCAGAGCCAGTAATGGCTCAGATCCCGCAGGCCGCATCTCTACATACAAACACCACTGACAACTGCAATCCCCAGGACATCATAGATCACAAAGCTCAGAACATAACAAGTGAGGACAAGGTGTTCTCCGTTAGGGGGGCGGAGGGAGGATCCAGCTGTCCAAAGGAGATTAGATGTGGCCAGAGTCCTCTAGGACAGTGTTTCTCAACCTTTTTTTATATCAGGGACCGGCTTGCTGCCTTTCTAAACTGTGTCAGGGAAATCTCAGGGACTGGCGCAAGTCATTGAGAAACACGGCTCTCAGAGATGCTGCCACGCTTCCTATTTGATAAAGCTTTTCCACCACAAGAATGACATTTACAGCCAGCTGCTTCTCCTTACCCTCCCTCATTCCTCAAGAAAAAAAGAGATTTCCCCAGATTCTTCCCCATACAAAGCTTTCTACAACCAAAGAGAGAAGACCAGAACGCCACAAAACCTGGGACTTCTCTATTGCCAATCTCAATGTATTTTATATGGAAGGTATTCTGACGATGAGTAGCAGCACAGAATGGATACATCACTTTATGTTTGTACAATGTTGAGAGCAATGGGGTCCTGGCCTCTAGGCATTATCATCATAGAAGAATAACAGTCAGACAGATAGATAGCCTACCCCCTAAAGCACTGAATCCATCAGCTAAAAAAGAGCATCAGGTCAAAACAGGGTGGGAAAGCAACAAAATGGAGACAGTGGCCTACAAAAACCTCTCTCCAAAAGGTCTGCCCTGTTTGATGGGCTAAAGCAAATTTAAAAGAAAAAGAAAGATCTAAGCTACAAAACATACAGCAGAAGTTCCATCCATCTTACAGACATCAGAACTCTGGGTCACCACCAAGCCAATATATTAGGAAGTGACATCATTGAAAGCTCTGTTTTCCTTGTCCATAGGAGAGGACATCAACAGTAGGTTTGGGCTGGTGAAAACCGTTGAATCCCAACAGACAATCTCCAGCAGCTCCTATTGTGGTTTATCATTTGTTTATAGTTCCTTCAACCAGTTTTCATGTGTATATTGACCATGCCTATATTTAAGACAATTTGAATTAATCTTTCAGACACAACTGAGAGGCACTGTACTAAATGCTTGCATAAAATCCTGATCCATTACACCTACAGTATTCGCTTCATCCAAACATCATCAAAAGAGCAATCCTGTTCATGTGGCTTGATTTGTTCTTTGTAAGCTCATGCTGTCTATTGTCCATAACTGTCACCTTCGGTTAAGAAAATGAGCTCTCTCAATATTTGTTCCATTATTTTATGAGGGACTGAAGTAAGATTTCTACATAGTAATGAAGCAGAAACCATCCTAGTGTCGTAGTCCTCCTTATCTGACTGCTCCTGCCAGGGTTTCTTTTACATTAAGGTTTAAAGGACTGGCATCGTGTTTGCTTTCTTCACAGCTGCCAACCCCCGCCCCTCCCACAAATCACAGGGTAGCTTGCAGCTTTCCACGACTTTAAAAAAAAAAATTGTGAAGGTCAGTAAATTCATTAGCTAAGGACTTTAAGAGCCTGCTGGAGTGCACGTAAGATCTGTCACGCTGCATTGTACCAATGCCCCAGCCAGTGCAGAATCCTGTCTCAAACAATGGGCAGTACCAGACACTTCTGAGAAATGTGTAAACCCCTCTGTTAAGAACAATTATGCAATAACTTTTCTATGGGGGTTGGAGTTTTTCCTAACCCCACACAACTGTTTGACACATCCTAGCATGAGGAAGGGTTGCCAATGTTGGTTGGACAGGTTCCTGGAGGTTTCATCACATGACATAATTTTTAATTAAAGATTAATTTTTAATTCTCAGAGAATCCAGGACAATTCTGGAGGGTTGACAATCATAGAGGGCTCTATCCATTGCACATTTTTACCCTGTGTGGCATAACTATGGATATTCTTATTATTCATTTGTCAATTCTTTAATTTAATTGTATGTGCTCTTTTCCTCAGTACTACCTTGTGCCAATGAATTACCAAGTGTAGTTGTTGGCAAATGAGTTTTTTTAAATAACTATTTCTTTTACAGTAGCAGCTAGAAGCCCCATTTGGCTAGACACTGTAATACAAAGGCATCCCTTTAGAGTTTACAATCTGTCCACCTGTTGAGAAAATAAGTATATAAACAAATAAATGGGCACGGAAAAAAGACAAGATAAGACGTGAAACAATCTGATTTATGTTAATAAATGGAAGTGTCAGTGTGCCAACTGCCTAGCCATCGTGCAGTGATTTATAGGCATCATGGCAGAGATGAGTTTTAAGGAGGAATCAGAAAGAGGAAATGTGTTGACTGGCAATTTAACTGGTGCAAATTCCTTGTTACAGCACTGAGAAGAGGTAGAGAAATGGCCAACTTAAGTTCTTTATACCATTCATTATTGTAGGTAGCTCCATCATACCACATTTTACCTGTCTCCTCTCTAATCTAAATAATCCTAATCCTTTTAGTATCCCCCACTTTAGATGTTTACATGGATAACATCATCCAGAGGTGTGTTAGATCTCATTAAATAAAATGAGGTATGTAAACCCTCAATGTTCAGTCCATAAACTAACCACTAACTGAAAGGTGTTAGGAAAAACCTTCCCCTATGAGTTATTCCATAACAGTCCATAGGAACATAGGAATTGTCAGACTGGATCAGACCCGAGGTCCATATAGTCCAGTATTCTGTCTCTGACAGCAGCCAGCAACACGTGCTTCAGAGGAAGCTGTAAGAATGCTGCAGCAAACAGATATGGGAAAATCCGCCCCACATCATCTCTCAGCCTCATCTCTAATAGTTAAAGATTGATTTAAACCATGTAACATGAGGCTTCACATTTTTTCAAAAATTTTTGTTAGCATTACCTATTATAACAAAAGGGAAATGTGTGTAGTAATACCTACGTTTAGATGTGAAGTTATTTAATACCACTATTCATTTTCATTGATTGCAATTCTCTTGCCCTCTTCTATTTCTGTTATATTACCTTTCTGATGAGGTGCCCAAAACAGAGCACAAAATAGTGTCTCTTCCCCTTAATACACCTATGACTGTTTTTGCCTTCTTTTTTTAAAAAACTAGTACACAATAAAGATTAGAAATTTTTACCTGGACTGCCTACAAAGATACCTAGCTCTGTTTCCTGAGTGGTTATCACTAATATAAAATCCATCAATGTGTATGAATAACTCATATTGAACCTTCCAATGTGCATTAGAGAATCATAGAAATACAGGGCTAACAGGGACCTCAAGAAGTCAAGTCCAGCCCCTGCACATCTGTCTACAATGAAAGTTACATATGTACTACACAATTGACTAGGGGATAGCTTCAAAGCTACTCCAATTTTTAGACTTGATGAACCTAACTAATACTGCATAACCTAACTAACATTGCCACCTCAATGTTAACCCCACCCAGTTAAGATCACTGATAAATACATTATACAACACAGGTCCTGTTATGGATGCTTGAAACACCCCATTATTAACCTCGTTTCCATTTTTAAAGTGACCATTTATTCCTAAATCTCTATTTTCTGTCTCTTAATCAATTTTATCTTGAACTGTATATATGTTATTTGTTATATATATATATATATTCTGCCATCCAGCCCTGGTATTCCCCTACCAACTTTCAGATTAAAAATGTCAGGATTTTAAAGGCAGCTCAACACCCAATTTATGTTAGAATCACTGTTGATTTAAGTCTCACTCCTTATTTGGTATCCTGTTTTAAATCTAGTATTTTTAAACAGTGGGGTTGTGAAACCATCATGCCAACTGTATAGTTAAAATTAGCATGTGAAACACTTGTGGAGGTGGTTCAGTACAATTATGAAGGATTACTACTTTAAAAAAATAAACCTGTCAAACAAGATTGTAATTAAGATTGTAACTGTATTTAATACATATATTGCTTTTAACAACAGAAGTAAACAGCATAGACCTTACAACTCATAGTTAGTGAAGAATTTATAGTGCTTATAAAGTTGTATCTAAAATATACCTTATTCATTCGATATTGAACAACTTTTTGAAGACAATCTAATATTATAATTACACACTATACAGTAGCAGCATGTTCACACCACTATAGTTAAGGCTGTGCCAGCATTCCCATTATGAACCTCTTTTTTCAGGTTCTGTGTATTCCAGCCATAAAATTATAATGCAGTTTGAAAATTTGGCATACAATGTCTTAGTCTGGCAGCAATTTATTTTAGTCAACTAAGAATTAAAAAAATAACATCTATATAATAAAGGAGACCACCCACATGCATTCTGCACAGTCATCTTAAAGTTTCAAAAATGAAATTTGGAAAGTGGTTAGCTGACAGTATATTCTAACCATTTTTAAATGAATGTGATTTTAAAATGTTGCAACATGGGTGCCACAAATGCACAATAACCACTTTTCATGAGGATTTTTATTGTACATTTGAATATGCATGTCTTGTTCTCCATAGGTATGTAAACCATTAGATAGAAGCACTTATTACTAAGCAAATAATAAGAAAATACTTACCTCCAGTTTTACATACACACAGTGGTCACCATTAAAGCCCTTCTGAGGTACCGCATTACTTCCCTATAGCTACAGTAAAAATTATGATCAATATTTCAGTTTTTAGGCCAATTTTTGACTTTTTATTAGGACAACTACGCTGAGGATCTCATCAGGCAGTCCTTGTTCATACCATTGTCCAACTGAAATCACTTGCCTGAGTAAGGAACGCAGATCAGGCCAAATGTTATGGGGAAAAAATAATTTAAAAAAATATCAAAAATAGCCTCATGAAATGCCAGAACCTGAAGATGGAATTACAGCCTTCATTTATGAAGCATGCAAGGTTGCATTATTTATTACAGCCTTGATGGAGGAAAACATCCCTAAACAGGAGGGTACTTAAGCATGTGCTTAATATTAGCTTGAAAATGCATGCTTAAGCGCTTTCCTGAAATTTTGGCCAATATTTGAAAATGTGCACAAGGCACTGAAATGTCAGTGAGCTATAATAAGCCAAACAAAAACTATGGTGCTGCTGAACTGAGATCTCCAAATATCATTTGCTTATTTAAAAATTTTAAAAGTTTTGTCCATGCCAAAGTTTTTCCTTCTGGTGACCCTTATTTTTGTTACATGTTATTGGAGGCATTTCACTGCACATGTGTTATAGACTTCAGATATAAGCGCATAAGACTGAAAAAAAAATTGTTTATATCAGACTTTATGTACAATACATAGCTAGACATTATTATTTACTAAAACTTATCTAAACATGTACTTGTTCTTTGGACCATCTTCAGTCTTCTTATGTAACTGTAACATGTTTTAAAAATCTTTCATGGAAGATTAAAACATATTAATAATTCAAACGCAATAAAAGATCTTGTTTAAATAACATAAAGACAGTGATGGAAGTCAAGAAACAAGAGATGGGGACGTTCCAGGTGAAATTCACGGCTGGCATAGTCAAGCAGAAGTCTACTTAAATCAATAGGGGGTGCCTATTCACAGCAGAGGTGAGTTTGCCTTATAATCTCAAGGGAAAACTGCAAAGCCAAAAAGATAAACTGGGTGTAAGCCCCAAAGTATGGGCCAGATTCCAACACACATACTGACAGAAGAAGTGGTTAGTGCAATAACCTAGGTCTTGGAAGACCTGAAATCAAGTTCCTGCTCCACCACAGATTTCCTGTGTGACCTTGGGCAAGTAATTTAGCCCCTCTGTGCCTCAGTTCCTCATCTATAAAATGGGGATTACAGTACTTCCCTACCTCACAGGAGGAGTAGTGAGGATAAATATATTGAAGAGTTTGAGACACTCAGATATTATACTAATGGGGCCATATACGTACCTAAAATAGAACCTTCCCCCATCACTAGTCCCACTGACTTCAGCCAGACTACTTGTAGAGTAAGGTATTACTCAGCACGACTAGTAGTGTCAGAATCTGGCCCTACGTGATGAATGTCTTCGTTAATCAGTAGCCCGGCTGTGATTCTGTTAAGGGGAGAAGACAAATTTTGAAATGAGTCTTCAATTTCCTTTTTCACTTTTCTGAAGATTTTCCAACATCAGTAAAGTTTCCATTTCCAAGTTCACTAGATATTTCCTTATCATGTATCATTTGGGGAGAGATACCAGGGGAATGAGAGAGAGTATGGTGACAGCCCACAGAGTCCTAAATAAGTTTTCCCAAATATGACTTTTTTTTAAAAAGTTGAGTTAGCACATTTATGGGCTTAACTCTGTTTCCTTATTGCCACTGCAACTCACCTTTAACTCATGCTGGCACATAAGATAATAAATATAACTAGCTACCAGCATGAGTTGCAAGATCTTCAGCCTTAATTCTGAATTCTCTGGCTTTTGCTAAACTATTAGAAACTTCAATTCCTCAAATTGCCCAGAAAAACTGACAAAGAATTTTCAGCTACCGTATAGTAACTCAAAGGTCTCATTGGCACTGTAACATTGTGGAAGGATAATAATGTATAGTAAACCTAGTTTAGATTGGGGAAAAAACTAAATCCTATCTATGAACAAATATTGTCAAATGTATTGCATACGAGTGTTACTCTACAGTAATCAGCGAACCAAGGTTTCTAACTGACTTACAGAAGCAGCAATCACAGATTGCAGTAACGTGTACCATTCAAGGGGGAAAAAACTGCATTTTGGCAATTTTATAGTCAAATGTTCCTTATAGCATGTTCTTCCAACAGTTGTTTGTCATATATTTTTCTGTATAAAAGATGTATTCTGCTTTTCCTCAGTCCTGGTGAGATTTTTCTGCAATGACTTTGCATTCATACTGCAAAACAACCAAAGAAAGTGGACATTATTTGAGAACAAGGATTTACACAATTGAGTTCTGACTGAGATAGACAGCTGTGAAAAGGGAGGGATTTACAAAGTAACTAACACAACAGCTCTGCCCACACTTTCTCCCAGATCAGTTCAAGCCCCAAACACCCATGCTTTTCAGTGCATCCTCCCCAACTACAGTTCTGTGGTAAGTATTTTGTGCACAATCTATGCAGAGTGCCTCCTTGTGTAGCAGAAGAGAACCGAAATACATTAGCTACTGACTTAGAGTTTATCCAGCATTTTTTCCAAACATGGTTTTCTTATTTAGGCCTGGACCCTGCAAAGGCATGTGTACATACAGAATGGAGTGAGCACAATTAAATGGGGAATGCTGTAGGATATGTAGGGTGCTCAGCAGCTGATAGAACTTCTCTTGGATGCAGGGGCATGCCAATCAGATTGAAAAGCACTGCTGCTGGACTCCCATTTTAGTCCACATTTGCTATTTGAATAACTGGTTGGTGTTTATTGGGAAAGAGTGGCATGTGCAAACTTTTTAAAAATCAAAGAATTTAAGACAATAACAAGCTCAGTAGAAAAAAATCCTTTAACTTACCATTGCCAGCTGCCTACCAATGTTCCCCACAGTAATGCCACCAGCAAAAAATATACATGGCAACCAGGAACGAACATAAAGGAAATCTGGAGACGTATATCTAGAAAGGAACACAAGTTTGTATTGTTATCTGTTTATTGCCAACATTGAACTTAACCCCCGTACACAGTCCTTTCTTCAAAAAGCTTATACTTTTAAGTTAGACACAGGAGATAGACACACTGGAAGATCTAGATATGGGAATAAATTAGCCTAAAGGTACACACATTTGCAGTAGAAAGTTTGATTTCTTACTGCAAAATATCAAATTTAGCGCCCATCCATTTAATTCATTCTAGTAACCTGACTCAAACAGAGAAAGGATGTTTTGCTGTTGGTAATGTAGCAGTTTTACAACTCCAAATCAAAATCTCAGTCCTGCACACACACAAAAGTACTCAGATGAACAGTCCAATTAAAGTAATGTTACACATGTGTTTAAGTGTTAGCAAGTTCTGGGCTCAAGTTAAGTCAGATCTACCTTTAATATTCTTTATTAATCTATCACGAACACCCACTGAACCATAAGAAAAATAAAAACTCACTGATAAACACCATTGTAGACCAGAAGCTGTGATACCAAGGTGGCCAGAAAAGCAATTCCTATTCCAAGACCAAAGCCGCTTCGTGATCTATCAAAGGTCCACCATAGTCCAATTGAAAGCGCTGCTAGTGTAAGAGACAACTGTATGTTGTTGGCAAAATCCACTTTCTGTGGTCATTTGTTAAGGATCAGTGTTAAAGTGCCAGCTGCAGATGAAGATCAATTATCTTTAACTAACTTTTGACCTGATAAATAACACACTCCTACATATTAAATAATAACTATAAATAAAATAATAATAATAATACCTATCTCTTGCATAAACACAGCTCTCTCCATTTAACACAACTAAATGGTATAAGATATAATGGTATAATAGTAATTTTAAAGGATTATTTTATCTATCTCAAGAAGAGTATTTATTTAAAATATTATTTTATGTTTACACTATTTTTTAAACCCACAATATGGTCACAGCACTTTGCTACAAGTTGCGCAAGTGTTTTAAAGTACAAGGAGACTAGACAGCTATTAAGTAGAATACCATATTTTTTTGACAGATTTACTGTAAAAACATTACTGTTCAAATGAAGAAGTACCAAGGACATTCCAGCCTCAGCTGTTGCTCTTTTAATATCTTACAGTTAAAGCCTTAAATCTATCATTTTAAATTGCCAACATGCCATATGTTATAGTGTACTGAAATAAGGTCATTTGGAAAAACAAAAGCTATTTAATTTCAATCACTATTACATGTTTTTAATTAGAATAATATTTTTATGCAGTAAAACTTTTATTCAGAATCTTATTGTTGCTCTTAAAAAAACAACTACACAAAATGTAAATACACAGCACCATTAAAGTACTCATGTGAGTCAAAGCAGAAGATGTTACATCAACTTTTTTTAAAAATATGATAAATTAATACCCCTAGACACTTTTTTAGCACTTTATTCTCTTCAAAGAGTTTTACAAACATTAACTAATTCATCTTCACAACATCTCTGTAAGAAAGTACCATTAAGGAGAGATTGTTAACATTCGTAAGCCTAAACTTAGCTTTAGGGGATGACAAATGTATAGGTAAAAAGGTTATCTTGTTCTCAAACACCAGGAATCCACTGGCCTGGAGAAAGATCTAGTGGAGTAGTCTAACAGGAAATGGGGTAAACTGGATGGTAGCAGAGAGAAAACGGCAAACACAATGACCAAAAGCCAGATCAAATGTGGGAAAGTCCAAGACCCTACTGCTGCTATTTGAACGTGAAATGAACTGAAGTTCAGGCTTTTCAGGAAGCCACCTAGAAGAAAGCTGAGTTGCTACACTAATAATAGCTATGGAAGAGGCACTGCTTTCTTAAAGGTGTGGAATGGCTGGTAGTAAACTGCAGAGGTGTTTGCTGAAAGTAATCTGACTCACAGGGAGTTCACCACTCAATTTTCAAGAAACATGTTTGAATTTCTTACGGTCCTGTATCTGAATGTGCCCACAGTCAGGGGATGGTCAGGAGTTGGTGGCACCCATGAGACCAGACTGACACTTCCCTGAAGACGAGAGAACTGAGGCCTGCAAGGGGATATTAGCAGGATCCTAGCTTTGATGGCTCCAACTTTCTGGCCACATTGGATAGGATGCGGTGTTGCGGGGGAAAAAACGTGCATCCAAATGTCAAGTATAATGGGAATGTAGCCCATTTTCCATGCCTTCCTTTGGCATCTCATTTAATCCATTCTCTCTTTTCTGTTCTCTTTCAGCTGGAAACAAGGAGTAGAGCCAGCACCACATGGCCACTGAGTTTTCACCACACCCCCACAATATCCTGTAAACCATAGTCTGGGAACTGATGCTACAGATGAAAGAATGAGCCTTCTCAAAATGCTGAATTTTCCTTTAATAAATTACTTATCTTTGTGTCTGGGTTTGGTAGACTAGTTAATGGCCTTAACTTGGAGAGGGAGACCCTACATGTGATGACACAAGGCACAACTGCCAGGACTGCCAGTGAGGCATCACAGTCCAATTTTGAGGACATGTTTTTGTCTGATGGGCTTCTGGGAGTCATGGCTCCTTCATCCAGGGCTTGTGTTAGACTAGTGTAAAGGTGTACATGGATTTTTGAGAATTTAGCTGGAAAACGATGTATTATACATCATACCACATTGACTCACTTGTAACTTCTCCCCTTTCCGCATATTCTAAGGCAAGTCACTTAGCCTGTGTGCATCTTAGTTCCCTGTCTGTAAAATGGGGATAACAATGCTTATTCACTTTTGTAAAATGCTTTGAGATCCATGGGTAACACGTATTTTTTCTACAAATTTTTTCCCATGCTTAGCAAAGTGCACGTTCTTCATTGACAATGATATACATGTGAAGTTTGGTCTTTTATAACTGTAACCGTATTGAGTTTACACTAAGTGCAAGGAAAGCATCCTTAAAAATTTCTCAGAGCATAAACTCCTTTTCCCACATATATGTGAGTAACTCTAAAAAAGGCACAAACATATATATAAAAACAAGGGCGAAAGATTTCAGTTTAAGTGGTATTTCCAGAAACCTATATGCATGTCCCTCATTAACTGGTGTAGCTAATGACACTCTATAACAGTTTTAACCCTACCCAACACTCTGTATGGCCTTTTTCAAAAATGTATACATCATATTTTTAAAAGTTACATTGTGAAGAGCTATTTTAACCTTTGGTTCACCAGAAACTAATTTGTTACTGCAAACTTCATTACCAACCAGGAGGATACAGCACTAGCATGATTTATACCCACAAAGACTGCTACACATCGCATTACACTGGACCATTCTCTCTTAAATTTATGTGGCTCTCCGAGATGTCTGTCCATGCAGGGGTACAATAACCCAATCACAGCTGTGGAAACATGAAAGAAAAACCAACAATTAAAGCCTCTGCCATATTTAGCTGCATTAGAGACAATCTAGACCAAGATGGTTCTACAACCATCAAAACAAATATTTTCCAACACTGACAATATTTTAAAATTCCCCTGCAATACTGTGCTGGTTCATAATACCTGGAAGGGGTAATAATAAACTAAAAGTGGGATTGTTTAAATATTTTCAGTATTTTTCCTTAAACACTCACAATACTGTTCCAGCTATAAAGACAATTGCCACCCCAGCTGAGAAGCACAAGTGAAAGTGCTGTTTCATGTTAAGCTGTTTCAGTATGTAAGAAACAAGGGCTTAGAAGTCAGCTTTGAATTCCAACACCTATGGTCTTGGGGGTAGGTTGGATACATCTCACAGGAGATGTTCTCCATTTGTCAGAGAGGAACCTGATCTACAGGGTTTAAGAAATAAATGAAAAAATCACCAGTGAAGCAGCATCAGAAATTACTGTGTCCAACATTCTAGCGGAAGATGTGGGGACCAACTGATAGCTAACAGTGGCAGATGAAAAAAGCCTCTGCAAATACACTGATGGATGACTATGAAAGATCCTTCTTTATTTTTGTCTTTAGGATGAGTATACTAGACCTAATGCCTAGGGGGTGGTTCAAAGAATTACAAATATGCAGAACCACAATATCTGTTTACAGGGGTGATGGAGTGGGGGAAGACATACCCCAGAGACATATTAATGTCAATTAGGTTGTGCAGGTATGGGTAACAGCACACCACATCAATTATCCAGCAGTTCATCTTGAGTAGTTGGCAAACACTATTCCCTCAAGAAGAATTTGTGGACTAGACAGACAACAGCTGGAGAGGAAGAATTGTAAAACATTCCTATAAAAAACCACTGTAGCCTCTACAGCTGGCGGAAACTGACTAAGAACATGCAATCTTGCAAGTCAGTTTCAACATGTAAGCTCAGCTTCTCACCTCCAGACCGGCACAAAGCCTGAATCTTAGAACTTCCTAGTAAAGAGTTTGTAGGTGTGTAATGTTCTCAATTGTTTGCACTGGGACATTGTCATTTCAACCCCCAGAACCAATGCTTTAGGTAGAAACAACCGGAGTAGACTGTGCACTGAAAATAGTGTGGGAGCATGGTGTGTTACTAAATGAGAACAGTAGGCATACCACTGACTCTTCCAATCTTTTCAGAGCCTGTTTCCTCTCTCCCCTTGTAGGCCTCATGGACGTAAAACATCCATATTACTAACAGACAATGATTCAGAACTATATCCATGTATTCTCTTTTGAAAAACAAACTGAGATCATTCTTACTGTAAAAAGACATAATAGATATGTTGTTGGATAGCTGAGCCCCGCTACAAATAGGAAAGAAAAAATCCTACAAGACGGCTAAATCAAACTGCTCTATCTGTGAATCAAGCCCCTCATGAGGTCTATGTCAAGACAGCCAATTTAAGCATAAAAGAAATATGCAGCAAACACAGAGTACTACAGCTGGTCTACAATCGCAGGAAGATTAGAGAATAAGAGCTACGCTAGACTGGCAACTTACAGATAAAACAAGTACATAACTGTGACCAAAATATTCCAAGTCCATTCCCATGAGAGACCAAAGCTGACATATTGAGACAGCTATTTGGACAAGCTCCTCTCAAATCAGGCTCCTCTGTGAAATACGTGGTGAAATTATTCAAACACCATACCAAAAGGAAAATAATTAGATAAAAGATTAGTCTTAAAAACTACCTTTAGCAAAACCCTGAAGCCAAATGCACCTAATAGACCAAAGGTAAGTTTACTGATTTGTATTACCACCTTCCAAAGAGGCAAATGGGCTTTTTGCTCTTATTAAAATCACACCAAATGAAGATATTGTCTTTAAACTAAAGGTCTACTTATAACATAATGCCCCTATCCAGCTGCTCAGAATAATTAATTGGTAAAGTGCTAAATTAACTAATGGGATAGGTCTTACACTGTGCTCTGAAGCCCAAAATCTGTCACTTTTAAAAGCAGCAGATTTTAGGGGACCCTCCATTGATAACCATGTACCACTAAAAGAGCAAAGTAGCTCCTTGTGCCTACACCTCATTAGGATATAGGAGGACAACTGGGTTCCAGACCATGTGGAGCTTTACAGATCTAAACCTGCACTTTGACCTGCACTCAGAAGCAAACAGGAAACTGGAAGAAGAATGGCATACTCTCATTACATCTCACACCAGTCAAGGCAAACCACCCCACTCTGCAAAATCTGGGATTTCCAGATTCCTTTTCAGAGTTGCCCCACAAAGGGCATTGCAGTAGTTTAGCCCCATAGTATGGATTTCTGTGGCTTGTCAAATTCTGTTTTCCTAATCCAGAAGACAAATCATGATCTTCTGATTCAAGAATTCAGCACAGCAGGGCTCAAACTAGATAATACTTAGTCCTGTCTCAGTGCAGGGGACTGGACTACATCACAGAAGATTAGGGCTGAAAGGGAACTCAGGAGGTCATCTAGTCCAATGCCCTGCTCAAAGCAGGGTCAACCCCACTAAATCATCCCAACCTAAAACCAGATGAACTATCAAAGTCCCTTCCAGTCCTACATTTCTATGATTCACACTACAACATCCGTAAAATATAGCAAACTCTTTTGGGAGCAGGAGAGGAGGAAAGATAGATGGGAAAGGCAGCAGGACTAGAGTCAAAATTTTAAATCTTCCACGTTTTTCTATTAATGAAGGATTTTTAATACCCTCATCACCACAACCCCCACGAAACATACACATAGTTGGCACCTTCTGACATTACCTGAAGCCGTGCCACAGCAAGGTGGTACCCACCAAGCTGAAGAGAAGATGCTTGTGATCACGTCTGGTGGAAAAAGCGTGACATTTCTCTGAATCTGTAGCAAGTTTAATACTAATGCAAGAAACACACCAATAAAAAACAGCACTATTCCACGAATCACTAAGTTCATGCCATGACTGGTTACAGATGAAATGTATGGACCACACTTCTTTGGTATGGTTGGTGCTGCATCACTTTCTGCCATGACGCGGTAGGCGATGTCAATCCAGTATGACTGGGGAAGATCCACTTGCAGGCAGTATTTTGACTCTCGTAATTTAGGACGCACACCAAACCCTGTAAAAACAATAGACAAGGCTGAAAAAACCAGACATTTTTACAAAAATTTATTTTAATCTGTTAGAAAAATTGAGGCAGGGTTAAAAATTACATTACAAAATAAGAAAAGCTTTTCTGAATTTGCAGAAAATAAAATTTAGCTTCAGAAGAATGCAAATCTCAGTAGAACTAGTTCTAGATGTAACAATGCTATTGCAGTTCTGTCTGTAATAAAGCCTTAAGCTGATTATTATGCTGCTAACAATAAAGTTTTAGAAACAGCTTTACATATTGGGGGCAGGGAATCAAGAATGAGTGAGGTGGTATGGCTGATGATGTAGGACCATATGGAGCAAGAACTGGAAATAAAAACTGTACTCAGGAGGCGTTGCTTGCTTCAGAGAAGATTGAATTTGTGATGGCTTTGATGTGGAAGAGAACAATGAAAAGGTACCAGGGTATAGGTAACTCAGAAGAGAATGAGGCACCTAGTTTTCAAGGCAGCTGTGGAGTTGTACACTTCTTTGCTCTTCAAAAGAAACCAGTAAATGCATCACAGGTCAGGGGTCTATGTCATAGATCAGGGGTCTATTACAGGAGTGGATGGGTGAGGTTCTGTGGCCTGCAGGTCAGACTAGATGATCATACTGGTCCCTTCTGACCTTAGAGTGTATGAGTGGGAAAATGAAATTTGAGAAAAATTTTGCAGGGTGGAGCCAGCTACGTTTTTAATAATTGAGAAGAGAAAGTAAGCTTTTGAAAGCTAGAGGGACAATTACACAGAATTTCTCAAGAGGCAACACAGATTTCATTAAAATTGTAATAGGGTGTTAAGAAAAATGATTCTCAGCTACAAAACAAATCAGTGCAAAGGGGGAAAGAAATTCCACGTTCCCATCAGCATCAGAGCACTCCCAACATGTCTAGCTCTGTACACACACAAATATGAATGGCAGAATTTCCTTCCCAACCATTTTTTTTTAAACTGTCAATCAAAAATCTTGTTTTACATGGATTCAACATCACATTCATGTACAACAAGGATTTCAATTGACAGCTTAGCCACCTGGAACTTTAAAGAAAACAAACATTGTTTTTATATTTGAAACTGCCAACTGGTGGCAGTTTTCGATAACTCTTACTCATGGCCAGGTGGATGGAGCCAGAAATAGGAGACTTCTTGTTTCCCCATTCCATCCCTTGATCAGTGGATATGTACGATGTGCTCTGAATGATGCATAGTCCTGAAGGCAAGGTGGAGGAACTCTATGTCCGGCAAAACATCCACTTTTGCAGAGTAGAAATTTTGGAGGAAATTATAAGTGGCAGAGATACCAAATCTGAAGCTAACTATATTGATACTGGTTAAGCCATAGCAACCAACTCCTGAAAGGATCTAATGCACACCATGCTGGCCTCAGTACTGTCTTGTGATGTACAGCATAGGCTTGAAGAGCCAACGCCAGTATGGCCTAGTGTGTGGCACGCTAGCCTAGGACTCAGGAGAGCTGGGTTCTAGTCCTGGCTCTGCCACTACCAGGCTAGATGATTTTGGGCAAGCTAATTCACCTCCCTATACCTCACTTCCCCCTTCTGTAAAATGGAAATAATGAAACTGCTCTCCTTTGTAAAGTGCTTTGAGATCTACTGCTGAAAAGTGCTATACAAGAGCTTGGTGGTAGTAGTTACTATGGGATATACACTGGCAGTGGTATGGATGGAATTTAGTGATGTTCACATACACCATATTAAAAGAATTCAGCAGACAATGGTTTATGAAATATAACTAGCAACACATTCATCAAGCTATCACAGGCCTTGCCCATGCTGGGAAATCACTTGTTTTACAGCAACAGTGCAGCTGTAATGGTGCTATTAACTGTGCAAACTCTGCCGTTGACCAAACAGACATTTTTACCAGTGTCACCTTGACTGCTCAGAGCAAGGAAATTTCCTAGTGTTCATAGCAGCCAGTGCCTTGTCATGAATTAGCAGCAGGGTATAATGGCTAAGAGCAGGACACAAGGCAAAGGACTCCCGGGTCCTACTCCTGGCTCTGCCACTGATTTGCTGTGTGACTTTAGGGGAAATCAAGTTCTCTGTTCCTCACTTTCCCCACCTATAAACAAGGGACAACAACTGAGCATCATTTATAAAGCACCAAGATCCTAATGTAAGCAATGTTATGTTTTTGCAATGTATTATTACTGTGCCTCCTGTCCTGTATTAATGGTGGAGATTAAGATTTCTGAGGGAAGTTACGGCCAACTCCTTTAGGTGTGGGAAGCATGTGTGTACATATATATACAATAATCAAAATCAATTACATTTTATCCAGAGTTTCCATCCAAGTCTGAATAGGGCCACAACAGTTTACAATTTGACCCTAGAAAATTGCTGTTCCTTCACCTCTTGAAAATGGATATTCAAAGCTGTACCAGGCTCAGCTCCAGTTTATCCCTTCTGTGGCATACCACTTCAACCCAAACTTTGTAGTGAGGACCTACTGTGCCACATGAAGCCTTTCGGAGTCACACACAGGAGACACCTTATGCCACACAAGTTACAATAATTAAATTATCACCTGAGGGTTTTTCCCCAGTCACCGCAACATCTCTTTAATAGGGAGAGCACACCAGTTAAGCTAACCAGTAAGGCTTATTTGTGTGAATCCCACAAATAAACTACTCATATGTAATACACAGATATTATACAAGACGTGGTGGAGTGGAAAAGAAGACTGAGCTTCTTAAACTAAAAACCAAGCAGCAGGGGACGAGAACAGGGAAATGAAAAGACATCATTATGACACCAAGGGAGTTTTCTAATGTAGACAAGGACTAAATTTCCCCTCATGGCACTAAAATCCAATAACTTCACACTTCAAAGTCAAGTCAAAGTTCTCTCAAGCCAATAGCAGACACTAGACAGACATGATTAAGGCATGTCAGTTTCCTAGCCATGGGTACACAAGGGAGTGAGGTGGCTGGCATCACGTGGAGGGACTTTGATCACTGCCCTAACCCAATGGATCAGGTACCAGTTTCCAGCTGAATGAATTGGAAGTGGCTGTTCAGTGCGAGATCAAGTGAGACTTGAACACGCAACAACCTTCAGGCTTGGAGGCAAGCACCTTAACCACAGAGCTACCACAACCAAGAATTATGCAGCTTTCTCTGTCATGGCCCTTACCGATTCCTGGTCTGGCAAGTCTGGTTCATCTGGAAGGAGACTCTCAGTCATTTTGGATTAATTGTAAGGCTTTTTATTATTATTATTAAAGTCAATGTAGTGCTCGTGAGAAGTATCAGTCTGACAGCCCAGGGAAGTGAAACCACAGAACAGAACAGGTACAGGACAGGCTATAGCAGTGCAGGTTTCCCCCCTACAGCCTGCCAGCACGGCTCTGGCACATGTTCAGAGATAAGAGAGCAGCTAGACACCAAGGTGAATTCAGGCTGTCACTATTCTGCCAATTAGGGCATCAGATGTGTGGGTGTGTGTGGTGGAGGGGACGGGGGGGTGGATTTTTCAAAGCAATGCCGTTGTCTGAGGACCCACAAACTCATTTCACACACGCCACAAAACAGCTGTCAGGTGGCGACAACTGTCAGCGACGGGGACTCAGGCAGATGTGACATTGTTATTAATCACTGAAGGCCAAATCCTGCCCTGGGGCAGGCATATGACATTCCTGCCGCAGTCAACAAAGGGGGTGGGGGGGCTTGTGGGCCCAAGGGGCTGCAGGTGTCCCTTACCCCGAGCACCCCCTGGGTGCCTGGCACCTTCTGACACACAGCGCAGGGCCCACTCCTGCCTGGAGCAATTCACCAGGGCACCCCGAAGAGGGCACCCCTAAGCCCCACCAGCACTGGGCAGGCCATCTGAAACCACCCCCTGCTGGGGGGAAAGGATTTAGCAGCGAGACATCACCAGCCTAGGCAGGGAGCAGCTCTGCAGCTGCCCTGGGCCAGCCCAGCGGCACCCTCCCGAAGGCACGGTCCTTACTGCTCCCCTCCCCCAGCTCAGGGCCTCTGCCGCTCCCAGGAGCCACCGCCTGCCCTTGCCCAGCCCCAGGGCAAGCTTCCCCACAGCCCCTGTACTCACTCCGCCTCCGCCATCTTTATTCTTCTCCCTGCTCCCCCCGCCCCGCCCCGCCCCGCCCCGCCAGCCAGGCTCCGCCTCGCGCAGGCTCCACGGCGCTCAGCTGGGCTGCGCCGAGCAGCTGACTCGGGGCAGGCGGGATGCCGTGGGGGCGGGGCCCGGCTGTCTGGAGCTGAGCGCGGGGCAGCGGGGCTTCCGCGCGCCAGCTGTAGCGCGGCGCTTTGCAAAGCACGGAGCGGAGGTTCCCCTCCCCTCCCCTCCCCTCCGTGCTCCTGTAATAATGAAGCAGGGAGAGAGCTCAGGGCAGCCTTCGTTTCCATGGGGGTTGGTAAAAGGCGAGATGGAGGTATGCCAAAAACAAGAGAGAGCGTGATTCCTGCTAAAACTGCAAAAGAAAGTATAACCTGTAATATACAGAGAGAGGTAGGAAATGCACCCATCCAGCCAGGGCTAAAATCAGTGAGGACAGAGAGATCCTGGGAAAAGTGCAAAAAGAAATAGTCATTCAAAGGATAAATATTCTTAAAATGCAGAAAAAGGGAAGAGTATTAAAATGCAAAAAAAGCAGACTTCTAAAAAGGCAGTTAAAAGTGTATAATGAATGAATAAAAGAGCAACGGATATAAAAAAAGTAAAATTAAATGAACTCGAGTGGAGTTTCTTTTTAAAATGTAAAACACTGGCCTTTGTTTTGAATCCAGTTCATTACTAAAACAGCAGGAAGTTCTGAGTTGAGTCACTGCAATATCCTTTTGCTTTCAGTTTTGTTATCTTGGCACAGTATAATTGTGCTTAATACATTTCCCTAACAAGGAGATTTCCTCATTTGAGTTTAATTTCAAAGAGGCCTTAAAAATTGTTGGCCTGAATTGGGCCCTTCTCCTACAAAGACTTGTGCACATTCTTAATGTTGTTTAACAGTGTTGTCTTCCCTGATTAGGACAAAATGAACAGTGATTACTAATCCAGGAATCCCATTTTTATCACTAATTTGTGGCACCTGTAGACTTCCTTAGAGAGAAGCTATAATGTGAGTTACACAGCCTCTGGCAAACTAATTTGATTAACACCTAGCAAGAAGAACAATAAACAAAAACATCCTGTGACTTGTTATTTATCTTTATATAAATATAAATATATATCTTATATAAGAGAAACACCATCTGGAGGGAAAGCTATTGCTCATTCCATTATGGTGTTAGTCAATGAACTTTCTTTTTATTTGTATTCCATATGTATTAAGTACAGTACATGGATTTAGAATATTTGCAAATCATAGTCATTCAGGTCTACTATTGTATTGCAAGAACTTTGCTATATCTTATAAATTCACTTATATGATGATTGGACTGGGGTTTGTCATTGCGAATAAGAGTGCAAACCCCAGTACAATTGCCAGAATAGTGACTGGTTAACATGGAATTATTTTGTTTTATGTATTAAAGTAGCATGTAAAGGCCGCACTCACAACTGGGGCCTCATTGTTCTGGACTATATACAAATATATAGTAAGAGAGAGTCCTTGCCATAAAGCACTTACAATCTAATTTAAGACAAGACTGAAGAGAATGTGACAGACATATTAAGGAATGGGGGAAGGAAGAAAAGATTAACTTCAATAGGAATACATGATTACACAGGTGAACAAGGTTTGCAGTTGCCTATTTTCAAGTCATTCAATGTCTGTTTTTGTTTTATTAAGACAAAAAATATGGATCTCAGTTACTCCTATAGTCAACTGCTTAGTCAGTGTGTTGTGTGTTTTGATATTTGATCTCCAATTTTTGGATCCCACAAGGCAAAAGTAAGTTTCTTTACTCAGGTAATATGACCTTTCTGGATGTAAGATAAATCGCTTGGGACAACTGCCTCCCTAGGACAAAGCACTGCCAGTTTTACTATAGTTATGGCTCAGGAACTCTAAAGACAAGGCCTGGCAATCCATGAGCGATAACCTTGAAGTAAAAGCCTCATGCAAACAAAATGAGTGCATTCAAGAAAGGTATAGGTTGTATGTATAGAGACTACAATTGACGGATGGAGCCTTTTGTTCCTTGTCATATGTTTGGCCTAGTAATGTTTTGTGTATAAATAAATTAAGGTCACTTATAGTTTGGGCCACGAAGTGATTAGTACAATCAAATTAAAAGGATCTATTTTGTAAAGAAAAATTAAAATGATCACATCAGAAATATTGGCTGTCTGAGCGGAGGGCAGGGGGATGAAAGGCTAATATGTGAGAGAATAAACAACCAGGGCTGGTGTACATAAATCAGTATAGCACCAAGGACTTCATTGGCTATGCCCATTTCTGCCAGCTGAAGATCTACCTACCTTACAATGCAGCTGTCGCAGAAGAGAAGATTTTTAAAGAACAAAAGAGATGGGGAGGGGGGAAAGGATAGCAAGTTGTGTTTGAATTTGAGACTGCAGAAGTAAGCAAATCAGAAAAGGGGTATGCAGAAAAAGAAGGTAGACAACATCTAACCCACAGGAACCTAATCCTCGGGCGGGGAGCCTAACCCGTTAGAACCCAAACCCTAGCTCTAAGTGCCCTCACCAGAGGAACCCTAACCCTAGCCCCAGCCCCAAGAACCCTACTCATAGGAACCCTAACCCTAGGGCGGAAAGCCTTAACGATAGGAGCCCTAATCATAGGGAGGGCAGCTCAGGCCATAGGAGCCCTAACCCTAGCTCCAGGCACCCTTACAATAGGAACCCTAAAGCTAAGGCTAGGAGCCCTACCCATAGGAACCATAATCCTAGCTGTAAGTACCCACACAATAGGGACCTTACTCTTGCTCCTAGTGCCCCTTCCCACAGGAACCCTAACCCTAGGACAGGGAGCCCTTGCTATAGGAACCCTAACGCTTGGGCAGGAGCCTAACCCATTGGAACCCTGACTCTGGCTCCAAGTACCCTACCCATAGGAACCCGAACCCTAGGGCAAGGAGCCCTAGCTATAGGAACCCTAACCGTAGCTCCAAGTACCCACACAAGGGGAACCCGAAAACTAGGGCTGGGTGTCCTACCCATAGGAACCCTAACCCTAGCACGGGAAGACTGACACATAGAAACCCTAACCCTAAGATGCGGAGCCTGACCAATAGGAACCCTAGCCCTAGGGCAGGGACCTCAACGCAATGGAACCTGAACTCCAGCCCCAAGAGCCCTACAAACCTTAACCCTACGGTGAGGAGCCCTACCCTTAGGAACCCTAACCCTGGGCGGTGAGCCCTACCCATAGGAACCACAACCCTAGCTCCAAGTACCCTAACCATGGGAACCCTAAAGCTAGAAATGGGAGCCCTATGTATGGGAACTCTAATTCCAAATACCCTAACCATAGCAACCCTAACCCTAGGGCGGGGAGCTGTATCAATGGGAACCGTAACCATAGGGTGGGACGTCTTACACATTGGAACCCCAATCCTCACTCCAGTGTGCCCTAGTCATGGGAACCCCAACCATTGGGCCTGGAGCCCTACCCATGGGTACCCCACCCAACCCTTAACTCCAAGAATCCTATCTCCAGATCCCTTAACCCCCCTGATCCCTTACTCTGGGGAGCTACACCCTCAGCCACCCTGACTCCTAGCTCCAAGAAGTCTTCCTGGTGGAATCCCAATCCTAGGAACACTTAATTCCCTGTGAGTAGTGGAGATGATATTCAGGAGAAAACCCCTCCTACTGTTGCCTGTATTTGTCAGAGGACTACAGATATCCGGACAGAGGTCTCTGTAAACTGCTTCTTCTCAGGTATAAGGCCAAATTTGCTTTCACTCACATACATGCAGCTTCATGGAAATCAATAGGGTTCCACAAGTGTAACTGAGAACAGACTTTGGCCCATGGGGTCTGTAGTATGTGAGTCAGTCTCTCTCTCTCTCTGTGTAGATATATATAGATATATAGATATATATAAGAATCATGCTCCTTGCCCCAAGCAGTCCTGCAAGGAGCTATAATTTAGATCATGTTGGAGTCTGACTAAGAGCCAGTAGTCCGCAAAGTCTGTCTCTTCTTTATTGCAAGATCCAGACAACTACATCTGGTACTTCTGTGCATCTGAGGCGTTATCTATAACTGTAAAAAGGTCTTTATTTTATAAACAGTATATACCAAAATATATCTACAAAATATGCTGCACATCTCCTGGAAAGCCTTCTTAAAAGTTCTCCATCCATACAGAAGGCCTCTGAAAGGTCTTCAGACATGTGGAAAGATAGAAGCACATTTTCCACAGATTTCTTTTATTCTGGCACCTACGGCAGCTGTCTTGCCTGTTCTCCACAAAAGAAGGCAGAGTAGCCATCCCGGTTGGCGTGCAGCTGAGACACATGCAAAGATCAGAATTGCTGATGGGTTTTGCAACACATGGGAATGTTTCCAATGTCTTGGCAAGAGTATAATCTGTTATAGATAAGTTATATAAAATTGGCTTTTCAACAAGGTTAGCATTTCAGAGACTGAAGAATAAAGAAGCAGTAACAAGGTTAAACTATCAGCTCACATCTGTTCTTACATATGAAAAGGGTTAGTACTTATCTCAAATTATGGACAGAATATAAAGTCATAGGGGATGATATCAGAGGCAGTTTTTGTTTGCTTTATTTATTTATTTAACTGCTCAAAAAAGGTGCTGGATCATCAGCTCCAGAGACTAAAGTCCTTTATTTATCTACTGAACAGGTGCAGCATGGACAGTGGCAGCACAGGTTTCCTTACACCATCCTGCCAACATGTCTCAACAGTCTCTAGTCTCCATGCACATTCAGTCCTCGGCGTCCCTGCTGAGACTGCTATCTAGGGAATGGTATGGTGCCAATGGCGGTGGTGGTTTCTGTGATATGGAGACCTGCCCACTAGGAGCATGACCAAGACAACCTCATTATATCATACACCAAACAGCCACAGACAGCCATCATATTGTAGGATTTAGGTTTTAATTGATACTACTGAAATTATGGGTTTGATCACCACCAAATTATGCCAGATTCAGAAGACCTAGAAGTGAAAGGTCCCCTACTGCATTATTAATTCCACAGGAAATCCAGATTCCAACAGGAGTTAAACAAAACTAAAATACAGGAAATCAATGCAGGGATATAGAACTTCAGCAGAACACATTTTTTTAAAGGAAGGTGTATGTGAATTTAAATGCGTTAAAACAATGAAGAGAAAGGTCACAGAAAGGAAACTGAAAATGTATAGAGATAAAGTAATGCATTTCTAAGTGTTACATGTGTGTCATTTGGCAATAAATACAATAGAAATCAAAACAAGGACAAGATGAATGAATAAGCAAGTGGGAAGAAAGAGGTACTTGTCAGCCTACGCAAATGGCTGGGAGGATTGGAGAATTAAATAAGGAATGCAAACAAATAAAATTGCAGCAGTGAGGAATGAAAGAAATCTTCCACAAGAGGTTAAAATACTTCATGGACCCAATAAAAAAACATCTAGAGTATTCATGAAACATGAGGTCAATGAAGGAGATGATTTCCCTGTCCGATGTGGACAAAGATTTTTGGGCACATTCAGCCTTCGTATAAAAACTCCACTGACACACACCTCCACTGATACCATATTACTATCCCTGGACATTAAAAACTCATGAGAGGAGTCAGGCTCGAAAAAATCATGAGATAATTTAAAAAAAAAAAAAATGTTGGTTTCTTTTTCTTTTGGGTTTTGAGCCTATAGGGTCACACTTTCAAGTTTTTCTCTACAACCATGAGAACTAGAAATTTACTTTTAAAAAATGAAAGCTGAGAGTCTCATGTAATCACAAGATTCCTGGAGCTGGGGCTTTAACACCAAATATTGCAAGACTTGCAATAAAATCATGAGAGTTGGCAACATGGCTGAAAGTACTGAAAGCAACAAGTGTGCTAGTAAAACTGTGCTATATATAGACTAAGAGGTAGTCTATGATCTACACAGAGATTATGCTATGACTACACAGAGCTTTCAATGCCTCAATGGTCATTATTTATATTAAGGTAACACTTAGATGCCCTAACCTATATCTGGGTCCCATTGTGCTATTCTCTGTAGAAATACAGAAAAAGAGAGAGCACCAGCCCTGCAAAGCTTACATTTTAAATAGAAAAGTCAGCTATAGGCTGGCAGAAAGCACTTATTATGAATCCCATTTTACAGATGGAGAACTGAGGCACAAAGAGACTAAGTGCCTTGGTCATAAAGGAAGTCAGTGGCAGAGCAGTGAATTAAACTTCCATATTATGAACAGGGCTACCCAGTGGGGGGAAGGGGTAAACATGTTTATCTGAACTAGTTTATATCCTGCTTTGGCTGGTCAGTATGAATGATGATATCAAACTGTGTAATACTTGGTTTATAAACAAATTATTCTGTTTTAGGTCTCTTCACCTAGCCTATAGCATAGCTTTTCAATTTGGTTATAACAAAGTTCAGAATTCATCCTCACTGACTGGTCAAACCATGTTATAACTCATTATTATCAGAAAATTTGAAAATAGTCACATTTTTGGAGCAAAATGAACAAAATGTTTTCCATTACATTATTTTACATGGAGATTGATTTCACTTTTTAAGTCACTTTTAGTTATAACTTGTTTTAGCCCCAGCTGTGTTGAAAAACAGTTGTTAACCCACAGCTGACAATGATGTGCAGACAGGCCTCATTAGTGGAGCTGGCTGGAAAAATTCTTCCACAGAAAATGTTGATTTTTTTGGTAAAATTTGAATTAGAAAAAAATAGTTTTCAGATGAAATAATTCTGTTTTCAGACATTCAGGTTTTTTTATTTAAAATATTAAAATTTTCCACAGAAAGCAGACACTTTGCACAAAAAAAATCATTTAGTTGAAAACCAAATTTCCACCAGTCCTACTCGTTATAGCAGGTAAATCTTTAAACCAGAGGGTAAGATTCATAGTCTGAGATTTTAAGATCATCTAGATCATCTGTCTGATCATCTAGTCTGACCTCCTGTATAACACAGGCCATAGAACTTCCCTAGAATAATTCCTTTGAAGAACAGGATGTATCAGTTGGATGTGCAGTGTCTCACCTAAACTTTGTCTATTTTTGCTGCCATATTAATTAGCTGCCATATTCTACCAAAAAGGTGACTGCATTTCAGTAGTTGGTAATGTGATTATATAAAATGCTTCAGGGTAAATGGTCCACACTCCAGAAACCTACTCAACATAGTTTTCACCACAACTATATAAGGGCATGAATTATTCATACTTATTTAATTAATAGTACTAATATATTCACAATCAATATGGAGAAACCATGTACTTCACAAATAAAGGTAATGCCTAAAGTGGCTGCATGATATAAATATTAACAAAAAGGCATTTAGATAATAGGTTCTGAACTGTAGATTGATCTGGCCTAAACATTAAATCCTTGTTCCTCCTTTCTTTTAATATTGCTGCTTTTACTATAATCTTTGTTAGAAACTGATTGGAAAGCCTGGTCTGTTCCTTCTACAGTAATCCATCAGTCAGTGTTAGCAATGAGTCCTGAACCAGTCCTGCTTTTACGTCTGTCTACATTGTTGTTTTAGCTTATTTTTTTCTGGAAAAAGCATTAATGAAAAATAACAATGCAGATATATTTTTTCAGAACATTGGACCAGAACCCTTCAAATCTCAGGAGGAGTTTGAATCCAGATCTAAACTCCATGCCTTGGGCCCATCTCCAGATATTCACAATTGTAACAAATGGATCTGTTTTCAGTATTAGCTTTATTATGTTTTACCTAGTTTTATTTAAGGTTGCCCCAGGGCTCTTGAGCATACTGTCTCTCTGAGACTAGATTCAACAAGATACTTATATATGCGCCACACCTTAAATATGTCAGTAGTCCTACTGAAGTCAATGGGAATATACATGTGCTTAAAGACAGGCATGTGCCGAGAGACCTTGGTGACATGGGGTCACTGAATTGAACAATGATCTAGACAAGATCCCAGGTTTCCCCTCATTCCTTTGTTCCTGTTTATTATGGCAATGCATTTCAGACCCAATCTCTGCGAATATAAATTGGCACTGCTCCACTGGAGTAGCATCAATTTATGCCAGTAAGGAATTTGTGTACTCTCAAGGAACGCAAATAATGTCTCCATATTTGTATTTGGATTGTTTGGGTTATTTTCATGAGATCTAGGCTTCTGATTGTATTTCCATCATTCAGATATTGAAGTGCTCTGAGCAGGCCAGGTCTTGCTTAAACAGAAACTCACATACAAATAAACAGAAATACTGGAAACACAGAGAATTATTAGAAGTTATGTCTTTTATTACTTACACACTGGATCCTTTCACAGGCTGGGAAAGTAGGATGAGAAATCTCTTCCAAGAACTATATTAAGTCATTCCATAGATGGTGCTAAAATATAATGATTGGCCATCTGTTTTTGATATTAGCAAGCAGTCTCTTTTTATGGAGTTGTGATCAAATTCCAGGAGGTAACATTCTCTGAGTTATCTGATATTCGCCTTGTTTTCACTTCTGT
Source organism: Emydura macquarii macquarii (assembly GCF_026122565.2). Taxonomy (NCBI): domain Eukaryota; kingdom Metazoa; phylum Chordata; order Testudines; family Chelidae; genus Emydura; species Emydura macquarii. The sequence continues at coordinate 98,338,995 of NW_027131390.1, read as the reverse complement.
TCCTTAGATAAGTGTTGAGCTCCATGTCCATTGTCCATATAATATAATCAGTCTGCAAAACTATACCAGCCTTTCTTCGTACAGTGCCAGAAATTCTCACATAATCCTTCTGACAGTCTCATGAAGATCTTCCATTCTAAATAAATTCAAAGACATCACAAGGCAGTGGCAGTTGCCAATGGTAGAAACAAGAAAAATTTCTGGAGTGTGTGGCACCAATCTGTTTCAAGGTAACCTTCTCAAACAATTTCTCAATGGAAATTCCCCAATGCTTAGCACAATCTCGCTGCCATTCAATGTGCAGTGGTGCAAAGATAATGTTTCATGCTACTAAACTACTAAGGGATTCCAATTGTGTAGTGTCAGAGAGTTTTGTGGCATTTTGTTGCTTCCTGTTGAAAACTATAACCTGCTGTAATTCAGTGGTTCCCAAACTAAGATGACTGCATTTGGTCTTTTTTTGCAACCCATCATTACATATGGGCACCCTCTGCCCTGGCACTGCAATTCTAATCCCAGCCTGGTGCAGAGAGGGGGCTCCAGTGGTGGGAGTTGGAGAGCGAGCCCACGCTGCACTCACCCCTCAGTGGCAGTTCCTGTCCCATGGGTCTGGGCCCAGCTCCCTGTTCCAGGCATTGTGACCTAGTGCACGGGGTCACAGCGCCACTCAGACAGCTGGGCCAAACCTGCGTGGCACTGCAACCTCAGGCACCTGGTCGAAACACCCAGAGTGGGGAGCCAGGGCCAGCCCTGTGGGACAGAAGCTGCTGCTGCAGGCTGAGCACACGTTGGGCTTGCTCTCCAACCCCCTCCTCTAGGCCTCATGTCCACACTATGCCAAGAGAAGTGTATGTTTGCCTAGGCTGGCCCCCAGTGATGGACTACCCCCCAGGGTGCAGCCTTAAAGCAGTGGAACTGCTGTGTCCCCTGCCTTTCCAGCCTGGGCTGGCTCCCAACAATGCCTCGAGGATGATAAAAAGCAGCCCCACCAAGAACTGTCATCACCCAACGCCACAGCAACGCCCCACACCCAGCCAAATAGCAGGAATGTTTCCCTGGGCTGCCTTGGCTCTGTGACACTGTCAGTAAGCTACAAACCCCTAACAGGTAAAGTACTCACATAGGCATTCACAGGCAAGGGACACACCCAACTGTAGTACTTGAATGCTTTCCCCCAGCAACTCATGAACCAACAATAGAGAATGGCATCAGCAATTCTCCCCATCTTGTATGCACTGTGCCCCAGAATTGTTCCATCATGCTTGGGCCAGATTTCTGGTCAGAGTAAGCTCATAATAAGTCTGACCCATCCCCTCTATGCGGAGAGAATATACACCAGTCTTTGTTAACTGAGCTGAGATTTCCCAAACACTTTAATCCAAATCACACTGTTTTAGGTAAAATTATAAAACAGACTTACTAACTACAGAAAGATAGATTTTGGGGGATTATAAATGGTTGGCATAAAGGATCAGAGATAGTTACCAAAGAAATAAAAATAACTTCTCCGTCTAAGTTCTTATACACTAAACAGAATTTGAATCAGCAATGTCTCACCCTGACTGATGATACAAGCAGGATTACAGATTCTTGATACAAAGGTTGTGTCTGCTTTGCAACCCAAGTTCCCCTCCCTGATTCAAAGTCCTTTGTATTCCAGATGTTCCTTCAGGTGCTGAATTGTGGGGAAATGAAGACGAGTGATGATGTCCCTCCCTTTCTTTTGTAGCTTCTTCCAGCTTGGGAAAGATCTGTGCATGTGGCACGGGGGGCTGCCCCCCCCCATTGATCAAGTCATATCCATAATGTACGTACTTCCTCTCTGAAGTCTCTAGGAATGGGGGGTTGGGAGAGTGGATTCCCCTTAATGGCCCAGCAGCACATCTGGCTACTTCATTGTTGCATCTGAAAAGCTGGTTTGGGTGTTTCCTATCTTACCACATCTTTCAGTAGCATACACATAGCAAAACTTCATCACTTTACATATGATGATAGCACATACAAATCAACAGAATATTAATGTTTAGCAGATTAAGACTTTTAAAATGATACCTCACAAGGCATACTTTGTACAAAACATATAATTATATGAAAATGGGGAGTATGGGGGTTCTGGGTATTGCTTTCAGGCACACGATGTCCCAGTGACCCATCTAGAACCTTCCCACAACCCACTGGCGAGTTGGGACCCACTGTTAGAGAAACACTGTACATTGGTAATCTGAACGATGCTTTGTCTAGAACCTCAATGAAATAGTGGTCTGGTCTTCACAATCAACTTGATCCTCCATCAAATACCTTCAGATAGAACTTGATCTCTTGTGGAACTATGAGAACACTGGTAAGTTATTCATAATTTAGTAATGTCCTTGTGCTGCTTCACACAACACACAGTCAACCTGTGGAACTCATTGCCAGAGGATGTTGTGAAGGCCAAAAGTATAACTGGGTTAAAAAAAGAATTAGATAAGTTCCTGGAGGGTAGGTCTATCAATGACTATTAGCCAAGATGGCTATGCCTCTGACTGCCAGAAGCTGGGACTGGACGACAGCTTATCAATCACTCGATAGTTGCCTTGTTCTGTTCATTCCTTCTGAAGCATCTGACATGGGAAGACAGGATACTGGGCTAGATGGACGATTGGTCTGACCCACTATGGCCATTCTTATGCTTCAGCAGTACTGCCATTGCTCCTGATTTCTTCTTCAGGCATAAAAATAAGAAATCTGATTTGTGTTCTATTCAACTTATTCATAAATAAAAAATCTCATTCCGAGCCATTTGGAGGATATGAGCTTCAAATGCATTACTGATTTTTTCTTGTCTATTTCGGTAGCAAATATGCTGTCTGTGCTTGGGAACACGTGTCTTCCATCAACCAAATAAAATGTGTTCTGTTCATTTGATGTCTGTTTATAATAAAACACGCTGAATTAAAGTGTCTCGTTGGTAACTAAACATGTTGAAGTACCAGTCTTTCATTTTTTAAAGCCATCCATTCAAATACTGGCTCAGGCTCAAAATGAAAATGTAACCCGTAGTTTTATACTGCTCCATAGTGGACATATATCCAAATCAGTAAGCCACCCACTATTTGTGATATCAGAGGTTCAAGACTAGATTACTGCATGTCAGGCTAGTTTATTGGCAGAAAAGTGAGGGAAAACTTGCACTGGACTATCCCCAATGATCTGGAAAAAGGGATAAACACCGAGGTGGCAAAATTTGCAGACGATACAAAATTACACTAGGTAGTTAAGTTCAAAGCAGAGTGTGAAGAGATACAAAGGGGTGTCACAAAACTGGGTGACTGGGCAACACAATGGCAGATGAAATTCAATGTTGATATATGCAAAGTAATGCACATTGGAAAACATAATCCCATAGATGACAGGTGACTCCTGCCTTTGGAGACACTTGGTGGGGGGCCACCAGCACTCGGACCATGGACCCATCTCCTGTTCCATCCCCTCCCCCAAGGGGCCACCCACGTGCCACCCCCATTGAGCCCCCTCCCCCAAGGTTCTCCTCCTGCCTGCCGCTGGTGACTCTGCCCCATCGTCTGCTCCCTGAGTCGTTGCCTTGTCCCAGCTGAGTCAGGCTCATCCCTACCCAGCTTCGCTCAGCAACCCAGCCCGGTGGCCAACAGGAACATGTTTTCCATTGGGACTGAGCTGATGCTTCAGCCTGTCCCCAGCCGCAGCTCTGATCCCTCCCTAGCAGCAGCTGGGGGCTTGCATAGGCTTAGTCCCCAGGTGGTTGGTGGGGGGGTCCCAGGAAAACTCCCTCCTTTCACTTGGAAAGTTGGGGTGGAGGTGGCCCCTCTGTGCAATGGGGGGGACGTAGCTGTGGGGAGAGGAGGGGCTCACCTCATGGGCAGTGCAGCCAACCCCGCCAGGGAGAAGGGGGAAAGATCTGCCCCCTGCCTCTCTGGGCTCCTGGGCCCTTACAAGGTGGTGGGTCAGGACTGCACGGGGCAGGGCAAGGGGAACTAAGGCCACCAGCTGATTTACTGCTGGGAGTTGCCGCAGGACAGGCACCGAGTAAAGAACCCAGTGCCAGCACCTCTGCCTCCAGGTGACTTGGGGAGTAGGGCTTTATTACTCCCCGTCCCCACAGCAGCAGAGGGAGTGAAGCCACCTGGAGGCTTTCCTCAGCGCTTTTCCTGATCCTGTGGTGGTTCCCAGTGGTAAATCAGCTGCTGGCTTTGGCTTCCCCCGCCCCACGTGGTCCTACCCACGTGGAGAGCCCCTCCTCACCCCACAGCACTGTCCCCCCTCGCGCGGAGGGACCAATCCCACCCCAGCTCTCAGGGGAGAGGGTGAAGAGGCACGAACGGCGGGCAAGGGAGCCTCCAACCGAGCAAGAGCGGGACTTGGGGTGGAGAAGGGGTGTAGCATCGGTGGGGTGGAGCGGGAGCTTCCAGTGGCGGCTGTTTGGGGAGGCTTAGCCTCCGCAGGCTTATTACACCCACCGCCTGTGCATAATCCTAACTACAGCTATGAAATGATGGAGTCTATATTCGCTATTACCATTCAAGAAACAAATCTTGGAGTAATTGTGGGTCGTTCTCTGAAAACATCTGCTCAATGTGCAGTGGTGGTCAAAAAACCGAACCAAATGTTAGGAAGCATTAGGAAAGGGAAAGAAAAGATTGCCACTATGTAAATCCACGGTACACTCACACTTGAAAACAGCATGCAGTTCTCGTTGCCGCACCTCAAAAAAGAAGTATTAGAACTGAAAAAGGTACAGAGAAGGCAACACAATTGATTAAGGGTATGGCACAGATTAAAAAGATTGGGACATTTCACCTGGAAAAGAGATGACTAAGGAGTTATATAATAGAGCAGTAGTTCTCAATCTTTTTGGGTTCAGGACCCATTTGTAAATGTTTATGGCCTATAATGACCCAGTAAATAGTGTGGGGGTGGAGGCCCGGAGGTGTTTTTGATCACATCCTGTCCCCTGGGGGGTGGGTTGGGTCCTCTCCGGCACTCATTCCACAGTGGTGGCTCCTGCAGCTCCTGGGCTGTGGGGCTGGCTGGGCTTGGATCTCCGCTTTAGGCATTGCAACCACCACTGTTGCAGCACTTCTCAGGTTTGGCCCCACCCTCCCTACTGGACCAAATTAGTGTGAGTGGAGTTGTGACCTGGCTCATGGGGTTGCAGTGCCACTCAATCAAATCTGGCCTACCCAAACTTCCATCATCATGACAGCTAGGCTAAACCTGTGTGGTGCTGGGACCCCAGAGGTTGCAGTGCCTGGAGCAGGGAGAAGAGCCCAGCCAGCCTCATAGGATAGGCACCACAGGAGTTGCCACACCACCCTTTGAATTATTCTGGCAACCCAGTTTTCAGTCCCAACCCAGGGGTTGAGAAACCCTGTGACAGAGGTCTATAAAATCATGACTGGTGTGGAGAAAGTGGAGAAAGAAGTGTTATTTACTTCTTCACATAACTCAAGACCCAGGGATCACCCAAAAAAATTAATAGGCAGCAGATTTAAAACAAACAAAAAGAAGTACTTTTTCACACAATGCACAGTCAACCTGTCGAACTCGTTGCCAGGGGATGTTAGGAAGGCCAAAACGAAAACCGGGTTCAAAAAAGAATTAGATAAGCTCATGGGGGATAGGTCCATCAATGGCTACTAGCCAAAATGTTCAGGGATGCAGCCCCATGCTCTGGGTGTCCATAGCCTCCGACTGCCAAACGCTGGAACTGGACAACAGATCACTCAATGAATGTCTGCCTTCTCTCTGAAGCACTGGGCATTGGCCACTGTTGGAAGACAGAGTACTGGGCTAGATGGACCATTGGTCTGACCCATATGGACATTGTTATGTTCTTCTGTCCCTAGCTATTAGCTCCTCACTTTCACTTGCATAACATTTATATTAGTCCTTTTAAAAAATGCAAGTGTCTCCCTGTGTCAGATTCACTTTCTTGTTGATTTGCTTGCCCAAAGCAGAGATAGTCCAGAGCTTTTTGTGTTCTGGTTTGGATCTATCATGTTTGAAGAGAGTCAGATGTAACAGATCCAAGTCAGAACACAGACAGCTGTGGCCCATCCTGCACGAGTGAATGGGTTATGGGAACAGTTTATTCCTGAGATCCTTGAAGCAGCAAGTGACCACATATCTTCCGGTGCTCCATTGATTTGCCATACTTGATTGTGCAATGCTTCCACTGTATCCATTTTAGTGTATTTCTGTGAATTTGCAGTGATGAACAAGGTGTAAAAACCTATATAGATGAAATAGGTTAGATTCGATTCAAATTCATGAAGGTGAGCTACTGAGATTTTGAAGACTGGTGTTCTGCTATTTCAAAAATGATGATTTTATGTATTTTTAGTAAAGTATTGTGCAGTGCTCTGAGTACCTTAAAAATGTGGTTGGGGCCAGTAACGTGACTGAGCTTAAACGTGGGAAAACAGAGTTTACCCACTTCTCATTTGGGGAATGTGGAGTTTAGTTTGGGTTAGTTTATCCACTTCTCTTTTTACCACTACATCATTGAGTGGGTCCTTGTAAATAAGATGAATGCTGCAATTATTAAATATAAGGTATTACTGAGAGACTGTGTTGGAGCTAAAATGACCAGTCTGCAACTTGATAGTTATGGGAGCTATAAACTGGTGGAGTAAGTCAGCTGGTCTAGTAACAAAAGACATGTCTTACAACAAGGGTGAAATTTCCCCCTGTGCAAAAGGACAGCCTATGGCACATGCACCACTTCAGTCATAATTCGGCTTATCTAGCGCACAGGCCTTATACAGACACTCTGCGTAAAGGTGAATTTGTCTCCAGGTATTTTTCTCCAAGTGACCAGGTGCCATTAACAAAAAATTATTCTTACAATCAAACAGAAAGAAAAACAAATCAGGCTATAACCCATTCCTGTAGCGAATTGATGTGGTCTTCTGCAGCCTCAAAGACCGCTGTCCACCAGATAGCTGTTCTTATTGAGTTTCCTAGGTTCCTTCTAAATGTCTGATTGGAACTTCAGTCACCAGCCCTTGCCTGTACATGTGTGTGATCTCTGAGGAGGGAATTAACTTCTTGCTTGCTGGAAAGCAATTATGGGTTCTTCAGCCTGTTACAATGATTTATGTTGATTTTCTGAAGGCTTCGACAGATCTTATTTCCAGAATGATCAGAAATGTGTACAAGCCCGAATCTGTTTGTACCGGCATTTCTTCAAGAAATCAGATATATTTGCTTGACCCTTTGAGAATTTGGCCACAAGGATTTGGGACTGGAAAAAAGGAAAATCTCCCATTGCTACAGTGAACAAATCTTTTACATTTTAAATGGTGTGTTATCATTTACAACTTTATAAACTGCAGTTCTTCAGTTCAGAAAGGTGATGTGTGTGCTCACAGGGGTGGGGGCCATCTTTTTGTTATATGCGTGTGTAGGGCCAAGCACACAAGGGACCTCTAATTGCTGCTACTATTTCTATAGGACAGGATTGTGAACCCCTTAGTCACTTTGGTGAGCAGTTACTCACATGAGTAGTCTCCTGAAGCCAGTGCTCACCAACTGGCTCACCATCTGGCCCCTAACAAATAATTATAGTAACAAATTCCTGCTGCTATTTAGTTTTTCTAATACTTGTAAGGTGCTCAGATACTATGGTGACGGGTGTGATATGAAATACAGATAGGTTGGATTTGAAAATTAGATAATAATAATAGTATCAGATAGGTAACTATAGGATAACTATTTTGAGGAATTCAGATGTGATCGAATGATCCACCTTTCCATCCTTTAAAATTGCATATGCCATTTACAACCTCACTTGGTCAAGCGATTTCACTTGTTGTGTGTTCAGCTAAATGTTAAATGTGATGTCATCCAGCACTGCTCCATCACTGGTTGAGAACCCAGCCAGAAAGACATATGAGATTTTTCTTTGTGACATTTCCATCTATAGATATGTATGAATGGGTAGAACTAACCTTTTGTAATACCCACAATTTTCTGTAGTTCTAATTTTTATTGTGCCTGCTGCTTGAAAGATGATAAGACTTATTCATAGAATTCACACTCCAGTGGCTTGATAAATATATAACATGCTGAAAAGGTGTTTCTTGGTGCAGTGCCTGTTATTCATCAGGTCTCAGTTTTCCTTGCATTTGGTACTGAGGTGGGTTTTTTATTATTATTATTATTATTTGACATTTTTGGCTGACTTCTTTCATCCTTCCCCTACCAATAGCCACACACACAAAAAAAAAAAAAAAATGCTTGAGACAAGTGAAACTAAATGTGGCATGACAAAAAATAAGTTTATATTCTTTTATTATATTATCTCTTATTCCCTATCTGACAAATTAGGAGAGAACATTGTCAAGTGATATTCTATATCAAGCGCAATGCTTATTCGTTATTTTCCTTTGACCTTCTGCCTTAGAAAATTAATTCACTTGAGCTGTTCACACATAGAACATTAAGGAAAAAATAATGTTAGCACTCGTGAATATAATCTCTGCTGGAAAGCTGGGCAATTATTCAAAGGTCTAATCTTATCTCTTCTTTCATTTTTATATGGCAAGCCTACATTTAAAAGCACTAGATATACCATGCTACTGCCTTGCACTTCCAAACCACAGTAAATAAATGATGCTAAGTGCCACCAAGAGTGAAAGAGCTTATAATGAGAAGTGTGAGTAGACATGTGCCCCATTCATCATTCTGTTCAGTCCTATATTGGGGCTCTTTTTATCAGCAGTATTCATAGCAATGTCATCACCTCTGGTATAAATCTTCTGTCAGTGTCTGTCGTCCTGATGCCCCATTAAACTCATGCTTTCACATAATCACTGAATGACCTTTGGATGTCTTTCATTAACCTCTGACCTGAACCCTGCTGGCTTCTCGTTGGTAGGTAAATCTGTAACATGACATTTGCTTATGACTCTACATTTATCCTTGCTTAATATTTGGGCCTTTCATATTTTTGTTCTGAAGCTAAGATATAGTTGGTATCTCAGAAAATAATGGGTCTTTTTCTTGGATCTAAAGCCTTGAAACAAAATATTTTCAGTAATAACATGACCTAAGTGTCCACTAATAGCTTTTCTGACATTTTCCACTGGTGGTTACTGAATCCGATTAATCCTATTAATTGTAAATTGAAGCAAGGTTTTAGTCTCACAAATAATATGCTCTTTTCTGACAAAAGTTCATTTTCTCTCAGATATTTTTGTCTTGCTTTGTTCCGCTAATGAGACTCGGAACTGATTAATTAAAACTAAATTGTGCAGCTGTGACACAGCTCAGCCTAAAAGTTCTGCCTTTAAAAAGAGGAAAGTCTGCCTTTTGCACAGTTCAGTGATTTGGGAGGAGAAAAGTTTTGATCTACTAAACTCAGCATGGATTTGTAAGCAGGACCTCCTGAGCTCTCATCATCACTCTGCCACTATTTTGGTGTCTCGGTTATCCCATCTGTAAAATGGGGTGTTATAAAAATTATTTACAGTGAAATTCTATTCTATAAAACGATTACATAGAAATGGAATCTACATACTCAGCAGATCTCCTCCTGTTGTGTATTCAGATACATGCAGACAAAAATAAGCTTTAACTTCTTTTTATTCCTATTAACCCCCTAGAGCCGGCCCAGATAAGAGTGAGCAGGATTCTATTTCTTCTTGTATATCATCAACAGAATGGTTTACTAAGGGCAGGTCTACATTGGGCACTACATCACCATAGCTTCGTCTCTCAGGGATGTTGAAAATTCACATCCGTGAGAGACGTAGCTATGTGGACCTAAGCCCCAGTGTATACAACGTTAGATTGACTGAAGAATTCTTCCATCAACCTACCTATCACTTCTTGGGGAGGTGGATTACCTAGGCCTAGGGAGAACCCCTCCTGTCAGTTTAGGTAGAGTCTACACTGAAGTGCTGTAGTGGTTTAAGTGTAGATATATCCTTAGGCCCAGATCCTTAAAAGATATTTAAGTGTCTAACTCAATTGATTTCAATGAGATTTAGGTGCCTAAATACCTTTGAGGAACTAGGCCTAAATTCCTAGCAATTACATCTCTTTGAACCCATTGAACAAAGGTACCCCCCATCAACTTGCCTCCTGCAAGGATGGGAGGGGAGTGGCTATACTATGTGACTGTCTGGAGGCAGCATAATTATGGCCCCATGTGGCTGTGGGTGACTTTGACACTGGCTATCAGTGACTGTGAGTGGTACTGGGTGAATGTTTTTAGGTGCAGTTTCTCTGTGGGGATGTAGAAGAGAGGGACTAGATATTGCAGCAGAAGCAATGGGAATAGAAGACATGGAGTATGGGGAAAGGGTGAAAGAAGTCATGTGGGGGGGAATGGAGTTTTGCTTGAGGGCCCATCCACAAGTCAGTCTGCTTCTGATATCATTTTTTGAATGTCCATGGAACAAAAACAGGGCGCACAGAGGGCTGAAGCAAATTCATTTAAAAAGCTGAGTGAATATTCTTAGAATGACTTTTGCATTTTTTTTCTGCTGAGAATATAAGACTGTAAATCATCCTTTGAGCAACAAAATAGGGGGACTACCAACAAACTTCTAAGATTATAGTCATCCTTCTCCCTGCCCCACCCTCAGCTCTGAAAGGCACCTGTCACCGTGAGAGCCAAGCAGGTTTCAATGGAAGATAGGGTTGTTATTTATTATAAATTATTATTTTGATTTATTCATTAATGTATTTGTTTAGTTCCGACAATGTGCCCTGAAATATATAGTGCACACAAAACAAAAGAGTCCATGTTATGCATGTTTTACAGTCTAGAAGGTTAAAGGGACATACCAATAATTTTTTTGCATTTTTCTCTCTGTTTGTACTACATCCCCATAACGCAAATAATTTGTTGTTTTGTGTTTTAGTGTGAGGATCTCTGTTCACAGGTAGAGGGTACATTTCACTTCAACTCATGACTAAGCACCATCAAGATGCTGGAGGAGTCAGGGCCTGGGATGGGGGAGATGATTAATGATGGGGTTTTTTTTTAGTTTACTGCATTCTGTTGTGACTTTTTTGTCTTTCTTCTCTGTGTTTTCATCATTTCTACGTTCTTTCTCCTTTTCACCCATGCTTGCATATTTTTCATTTCACATAGGGTCAATAGTCCAGTTTAAATATTCAGTACATAATAAAATATCGGAAACAAATTATTTAGATGTCTAGAATAATTGTCATGAATTGTGGTTTGCAAACAGACTTTTGTCAGCAGACTGACAAAAGCAAAAGCCTAGTTCCCTACCAATCAGCTAAAGGAACAATTCTGTTAACACTCTGTTATGCAAAAACCAATTAATGCCAACTGGCAAGGGGGTGCAAAGGGGTTAAAGGAATCTCCTGGGTCTGGCATGTACACTCTAGTTCACCAAAAACTCTCATGTGAGATCTCCAATGAAAGCTGGTGTCACATTGGTCATCAATATGTATGAAATGGAAGAGTTCTTTATGTATACTGAAAATATGTTCTTCGAGTCTGTATCTGGAGGATTTCATCACCCAAAAAGGTGAAAACAGGTTTTCTGTCAGATAAGAGATGTTTATTCCTTTATCTGTTTACATGTAAATTGAATATTATCCTGTTCACAGTGGGTCACCAATCATCAGTCTGAAGTGAATGAAAAGGAAAGATTGTGAGGACTTCAGGGGCAAAAAAAAAAAAGGAGGAGAAAAGCAGAGGGTGCCAGGGAGGGAACCCTATCTAGCTGTATACATCAAAGGCCAAATCCTTTTCATACAGGATATACTATATCCATACAGATATACTATATGCATACTGTCCACACTAACATCAGTGAGAGAGGATGTGAGTACATCAATGCGTACAAAATTTGGCATAGGGGCTGACACAGTCCTGAGCTTCTTACTCATTCAGATATTCCACTCCCTAAGTAAGGAGTTCAAGATTGGGCCATTGTTAATTATTGGTATTATTTTATTATCCAGTGTTACTGGTGTGCTAGACATGTATGTAAGCCAGATTTAGACATCTACTGCAATTGAGTTTACTGGCTAGCCAGACAATGCAGAGACATAAGAAACATCAGGAAGTCACAAAAGCGGTGTGACGGAATGGGGAAGTTTAGCACGTGTCTTCCTAGTTTCATGGGTTTTATTCGGATTAAAATATAAATTTAGCTAAGATTTTCAATTGTCTAATTTGTACACCCTCATCTGAGATGCTAGATAAGTACGGAGGTGGCTAGCCTGAGTCATCACGCGTGCCACTGTGGGCACATTATTTTTAGTGTGGTAGCTCAAGGAAAGTTAGCACGTGTATGTTTACCTGGGCTGGGAATTTGGAAGAAGTGTGTTTTAAGGAGGAATTTAAAAAGTGGAGGCATGGCTTGGTGGGGGAAGGGGGAGCGGGCTGATCTCTTTGAGGTCAGTGGAAAGACACCTATTGACTTTAAAAGGCTTTTGAGTAGGCTCTGAGGGAAAGAACATGTCTTGGGATAGCGGGTGATGGAGAAGAAGGCCTGGAGAGGAGAGCAGAGACACAAATGGGCGGTTAGTAATGAGGTCCACAGTGAGCAGCTGAGCACATTAATGGGAATAAAGACATCATATTTCCATAAATGACCATTAGTTTTCTGCAAATGTTTTTTGAAATGTAAAGAGTGATTTTCACCTTCCCAAATCATCTTGGAAATCCTCCTTTGTGTAATCTTGAAAACGCTCGAGACAACTCACTGGCAGCAAATGTTGTCAGATGGCCAAAGTGGCAGAGAACTATGCTGTCTAAAATGATTTTGGGGGGCATAACTGAAGGGCAAGTCAAGAACACTGCACCAGCATTGGAGCTTTTCTAAAAGAGGTGTTGCCAGCCTCTGTAGGGAGAACTGGATAATTTATAGGTTAACATTTTCTTTTTATGTGAATAGCATTTTTTCTCATTTATAGTTAATTACGTTAAGCATGCATAGGGAGTGAGAGAGGAAAGTCTTTCAGAGACGATCTAAATGATTAGTAATTTGAATAAAGTTAAAAGAAACCTCTAAAAGATGTAGCTCTGGCATATATTAAATATGTCCCTGTAACAAGCGTATGCATCAGATAGGAGTTTTAAAGAATCTTACATTAATTATAACACCAACATAAAAAGATGTAGAGCAGCTTTTACTGATTTAGCCTGTTCGTTCTTTTAACAAGTAACTATTAGACTTTTCTAGAACAGTAGAGGATTTTTTTCTTCATTTCTCAGGTTTATATATTTTGCACACATTTCCAGTCCCAGGCATTGTAGCTCAGACACAGGATCAGTTAAGGTGAATTGCAAAGCAAAGATGAAATCTTTGAAATCCTCTTGACACTTCCTGGTTTGTTGAACATATTTCAGATTGATTCTATGGCTCAGTCTATGCACTGGTTTTACTCATATCGGTTTACAAACCAATGTATTTAAACAAGGGTAAACTCCTGTATGGACACTTTTATATCAGTTTATAAATGGCTTATAGCAGTATAGCTTGTGTTGATACATTTAAATTGATTTGCGTTAAACCAGTACAAATTGTGTGTGTGGTCAAGGTCTATGATATTAAAAATGCATGGATGGTGTGGGTTACAATGAGACAGTATTTCAGTGGCATGTTTTGGGATGTCTACAGTCAGATAGGAAGCACCAAGCGAACTTCACAGGGGGAGGGGGGGGACTCTTTTTAAAAAGTTAGTTAAAACATATTTCTGTGCCGAATACCCTCCAGAGACTGATTAGTGGAGATACTCAGCACAGAAATCTTTAATTCTATTTTCATTTTACTCTGCAATTCACCTTTAAGCCACAGTGAGAGCAGCAGCCTATCTGAGGAACCTTAGTGCAGGCCTCCTTTCCCAGTAATTAAAGCTGAAATCATCCCAGCTGGGTCAAGTGGATAAGCCCCCAGAGCAGCTCTGGCAGCACTGGCCTGCCAGCATCTTTAGCCTTCTCCAGCCTCGGCTAGCTAAGCTAACTATAAATGGGAAGGTGAGGAGGAGGGCAGAGGCTGAAATGCACCAGCCACTCACTGCCAGGAGAACTGAGCTTCGGACTATAATTAAGGCACCTGATGGAGGGAAGGGAGGAGTCTTACCTCATAGAATTTATTGATTTATTAGCTGCTAGTTTTCTCAAATTCATTCCCTTGTGTCCCACCCTCCTTTTCCCCCCAAATAAAGTTCTCTATTTTTTTTAACCCCTGGACTCGGTGTTTACGAGTGAGGAAGTATTGCCCATCAAGATGGTGTGTACAGTTTCCCAGATTTCTGGGTGGGGACCTGAGCCAGTGTTAGTTAAATCTTTAAAGAAACCCCTAGAAAATTGAACCCACCCAGCCCTTTTTGCTGCCATCAGCGCCTGGCAGAAGGGTTAGGAAGAGGTGAGTAAGAACGATCATCTCTGTTCTACTGATGGGGACAATAAGGTACAGAAAGTTTGAATGATTTGCGCAGTATCACACAGTGAGGCAGTGGTGGGTCTGAGAATAGAACAGAAGTCTTGTGACTCGTGGCCAAATCAAACTTCTTCTCTCAGAAGCCAAATATCTCATAACTTTAAGCCAAAGAGATATTTTCACACATAGTTGTTCAGGAGGAACAATGGTGGATACAATGCAACCTGTTTACAGCAAGCTTGGATAAATATGTTGTGATCCAGTAGCCTGAATATAGGACCAGAAGCCAGGACTTTCTGAGTTCTGTTTCTGGCTGTTTTCCTAACTTCATTGATGGCTGTCAACAAATCATTTAGTAATACAACAGCACTTTTCCCTCTCTATTATGATCCTTGGGCAGTTCTTTAACCCATGTTACAGCCACTGTACTTGGAGAACCCACACCCCAAAAACCCTGGGGCAGGGGCAATGCCAGAGGTGAGGCTGGGGCCAGGAAGAGGCAAGTGTGTAACTACAGACATTTTCTGTGCCATCAGCACCCATAGGACAGCCAAGGGAGGTAGTCATAACTGGGCAATCCTGCTTAAATTACACCGAGGGTCATTTCAGCTCCCAGAGCAGCCTGGAATCAGGAAGGTGTGAAGTTCCTAGAAGGGGAACTTTGCTGCTGTGTAATCCTTATCCGTTATCTGGCAGCCCTTTCCTGTGATGCAACCTGGAGAGAACTGAACCAGGTCAGAAGAGAGGGATGGCTCTGCAGTTAGATGCAAATGCGTTCCTGATTTCCCCAAGCATCTCTGCAGATTGGGTTCTCTGTCCCCCTCTGCTACAGCTTTGGGGTGACAGCAGCCCATAAATCTCCTGTGCTGGTGTGAGAGAGGGGGGAACAGGCTTGGCAATCCTCACTGGTCAAAACAAGAACAAACTCTTGGTGGAGGAAGCAGGGGAGTTATGCTCAGTCACTCTCTTCCTCATTTTTGCCCCAATAAGCTTGTCCTCTCCATGGCTGATGGCCCCCTTACCAAGCTGTCAGATGGAACATATCTCTTTGGGACAGTCAGCCCAATTGGTTTCCCTGGCCGTCATTGGGTTAGGAAAATACTCTAGATTTGGACTGTCTCTCCTAACCACAACCCCAGCACCCTGAGGGCCTTGGCAGCTGAAAGTGTGGGGGTGGAGTCTGCCCACAGTGATTGGCACTCCAAGGCTACCTCCAAGGGCAGTTCTTCATGGTACCATTCCCCAAATGGATCTTGCAGGTCCGGTGGAATCCATGCCAGCGGATGCACCTGGACCTGTCTCATAGTGATATTTTTCTGTGAAAATAATGACTTCACTGTAAGAAGGTGCCAGCATATTAAAAAAGTAAGAGGGAAAGCATTTTTCATGGTGAACACTTGCTGTCAATATGGATAATGAGTTACTTGCTGCTAGTTCCTTTCTTTTCTGGTACTAAACGGCCCATAGACATTTGTGAAAAGTAGATATTATTCAGCTATTTGTGAGCAGCTTGCATACACTCGTAGTGCAGGGTCATTGCATCTCTAATTTTTTTTTCCTTCGGGCAGGTGGCCTAACAGCATAGCAGCTGATCCTCCTTTTTAAAATTTAATTTTAATTGAATGCACTGCTAGAGATGCCTTAAATTGACTCTTTTTGTTTAAATTTCCTAGGGGAGCTTGCCCCAAGACCTCTATTCTAGTGATAACTTATTCTGGCCAATGGAGCCAGTGTATATTTATTGTATATCTCTTCACTCTTTCTCCGGCTTCTGTTACTATGAGCACTGCGGTTGCTCATGACTAGAAAATTACTCAAGTGTGAACTGTTTCACTGTCTGTCACTTTCCTCATTAGGCTAGTGAGAAAATGTATCTATGACTCTGTCACACAGTCCTCATTAGGTTAGCAGCATATTGGGCTCATTTCTTCTTTTAAAGAGGGTTGCAGGAAAATGGTTGTTTAGTTGATGCTCCTAAGTAATAACTGTAAATAGCAAAAGCAGGGCTCAACTTATTCCTCCCTGAAATAATTGTGGTGTTTGCACTGTCTGACTAACGGAATTGTCACTATTAGAGGGTTTGCGGGAGGATGAGTAATCTCATTTCTTATTCTGAGAGGACGTAGAGGTAGATGCTTGAAGTAAAGGGTATTAACTGAGCATACAGGACCAGAGTAGTACCTACATTTGGCATCTGCTTCTCCTTTTTGTTTATACCAGAATAAATCTGGAGTAACGCCACTGAAGTCAATGCATTTTCACCTGTGGTAGATTGATATGAGTGAGACGAGAGTCAGGCCTAACGGGTGTAAATCTAGTGGAGCCAGGAACTGCTGAGTTCTAAGCCCCTGTTTCACTTTGGGACAGATTCAGCCAACATTGTACAGCCACATATAATGTACAGTTCTCTGCATCAGTTGTGCCCCAGAAGGAATTGTCCCTAAAAGAGGACTGGATCGAGATACTACTGCCGCCAGACATCCCATTGGGTTTCTGCTGGGAGAGGTGATGTGCTGAATTAGCACATGCCTTCTCTCTGACTAATGCTCCTTACTTTTAAGAATATTTTGGCTCCTTAGTTCCCCATCAAAGTAAAGGTAAACTTGCTCTGCTGTCCACCTTGGGGAAACCTGAGCTGAAATGGGCCCAATGATTCCTGTGTGCTTTAAAAAGATGCTTAGCTATCGCTGTGCCTGGATTTCCTTAGTTGAAAAATTGGGAAAAGAGCAATGCTAAAGTCTTGTCTACAATTTTAGCCCTCAGAGCTACATCAACTTATCTCCACCCATGCAGGCACCTAGGATGGACATGCTGCACTGGTGTAAACTGTGACTTATACCATTTAAGCTGTACTTGTTCAAATCACAGTTTACACTGGTGCACTATCTCAACGCTAGCTGTTCGCTCTGGTGTAACTACAATGGTAACTAAAAACAGCAGTACAAACAAAGCCTATTTTACCAAGTTTCTGGCTGTTAGGATTAGTAAGTGAAAGTTTGTAAAGCATTTGGCATATGAAGGATATTAAGCTGCCATTAGGAAACTTGCTTTTGTGATTTCCTTTTGATGTCCCATTTATGATTTCTATATTTTCTAATTTTTATTCATGGGGACAAAGAAGTGTAATCTAGATTGCACAATGACATATGCAGTCTTGACACACTTGATAAAAACATGTAAGGCAATTTCAAGGTGCCACATCAGACTTGCACTGTTGATGATCCATTTTTGTTCTGCCATATAAACATTCTTTCATTTGCATTTATGTAGAGCACTGGTGATACACTGTGGCTGACTAAATTCATAGCAGATGTGTGTCTCTTAGAGATAAGATTATGATAAATCTTATGGCCTCTTTCCTTATTTAAAGTTGATATTAGACTCAAAATTAAACTGGATATCAAGTATTTGACTTGTTCTGCATATACTCTAATACTTTATACATATGAGTCTTCTAATTATCTGCATTTACAAATTCAGAGACAATTAGCCCTGAAACTGCTAGAAATGTGGATAAAATTAAAAGATCCTATTTCCTTCCTAGTTTGAGTATAACTCCCTTTGTGATTTGAAGGCCAAGGTGAACAGAACAGTGAGATCAGATAGTTCAGGGTACTATTACTGGGAAATAGAAATTTACCTCCTAGACTGGTGGTTCAAACATTAAATCTGTAAGTGGTTGATTTGTGTTGGTGGGATAAATTTCTGTGCAGATCAGAGGGAATGGCTATCCACATTACAAGAAACCCCACCATTTGAAGAATTGGTGATCTCAGCAGAAGCCCTTCACTGAATAGGCATGTAACACAAACTCCTTCCTAACTAGAGCGTGTTCCTTTATGTGCCAGTTGGGGTATGTTGATGAATAGGGAAGTTTGCATTGCCACCATCTGCTCTGTACCTGTAGTGTGGATAACTGAGGTGACTTGTCTCCATCTGCTTTCACTAGCGCTAAATTCACTGAAGACTGGGCTATGAACCCACTCTGGTGAACAGTTTCTCACATAAGTAGTCCCATTCCTCACCAATGTGAGTAAGAGGTTCACAATCAGGTTCAAGTTCAGAATAGCCTGAAATCAAACTTTAGCTATTACTTTTCCTGTAGGTATAATTCTGTTTCAAACACACAAAGTTTCCAGGAAAATAATTCATTTATAACAAAGTTATTTGCTCCACCCATCCCCCCAACTTGCTACTCATTCTTTATTAATGCCTAGGCACAGAGAATTGGGTTTTCTCCATTCTGACTGCTAGTTAAGGGGATTCTGGGAGTCTTTAGAAGCAATTAGCATGAAAAGAACTTGACTCCTGTCCAGAGGTGACATCATTAACACAAAACAAAAAGTGCAACTCTTCAAAATGCTTGTAAGGTTACATGCTTTTTCTTTATTCATTAAACAATGCATAATTAACCATCACCCCAAATGTACACAGTGGTAGTTTAAAAAAAAAAAGACTGAATCACTTTTTCCTTACAGGCTTATACAAGTTAATTTTGATAATTTTCATGTAATTAAAGGCAACCCTGACATATGATGGAAGACCAAAGAAGGTTTTCCCACACAATGATGCCTCCTGAACTAATTTTTTCTATACAGCAACATTCTCACAAAGAGATACTGGTTTTCTGGTCATAATTACCTTTGGACTAGACCATTCAAAGGACTGCAGACAGTACCAATCATTTTGTTTTTATTTTTTGTATTACAGCTAGGAGGAGCCAACAATAGATAATTTGGACTGTTAGTGTGTATAAACAATCAAAAGCTTCTGCAATAAAAAAAGTAAATAAGTAACAGCATAGCATAAAGATGTGTACAAAAAGTCTTGAACTGTCGTCCCGCTCGTGTGTATGTAACCTACTTTATAGAACCATATCTTTAGCCGACTAAGTAATTAATTGTTATTGATTAGCTCTGCCCACTGTTCCAATATCAGACATTATTGAAATAATCTCCATATCCTTCATTAAACATGCATCTGTTTTCTTGGGAATGCATTTTTAAACAAGAAGTGTTATTTGAATATTATTGGTTTCACTGGTTGTTCAGGCACTTAGTACTGTGGTTGACCAATCTGTCATAGTTAATCAACTCTCATCTCTTAACACTGGCTGCAGTTATCAATGAGGTGAGGATTAATATTCTGGGCGAAACAGATGATAAATCATTTGTATATAATTAGTGTACAGCAAGGTTACAGCTGACATGAATTTTTATCTTAATTATGAGAGAAATTTGTTCCATTAATTTAATTTAGTTTGCATGAGTGGCTAGACACCTAACAAAGTTAATCTTACACCTGTCATTACAACATTAAGGAGAGTCTCATTTTCAAGCTGTAGACACAGATACTCTAAGCATATAAGGATAATGTTGCTCATTCTGATTCAAAAATAGATGATTGTAGACAGAAGATGTAGAGGCTTCTCTTTTTAAAGTCATCCCAAAGGATTTATGTGAGAATACAAAGGAGATTCAAATCATGTTGCCAGTGTGTTCAATATTACTTCTATTCTTCCTTCTAAACTAGGCACAAAGCACTTACACACAAGAAAAGAGGGATATTTTGTTTTTTAATTACATATAAATAAATAAACTGGAGGATATTTGACATTGTGAAATACCGTTGTATGACATGATATGTAAACAGATATTTGTATTAAAGGCAATGGATGAAGAAATATGAACTGCCTAGTCTCTAACCCTCATGTTTATCTGAAAAAGAATAATTCATAACTTAATCTACTGGTAAATGGTAATTATGCAGGCATTCCCCAGGTTTCAGCACATTGAATAAACCTAAATCCTGTACTAATTATCCAAGCAACTATTAAGTCTGATAAATCATACATGATTGATAGATAAGATGGGGCTTTTTGAGTAGCAGGATATGGAGTTAGTTAGTTATTTTGCTAATAATTTACCAAGAACATAAATGAATAAAAGGCTAGTTTTGGTGTCCCTTATGAGAATGTTTATCTTTATAGATTTGTTGATTATAGTTATAATCAACTTGGCTATATGAGTTTGCAAAAAAGAAAACTCACTACCTAAGTCTTTTATACCTGATGAGATGATACAAAGCAGATGCTCAAATGTAACTGAAAATGGCATTCTGCACCAGCACAAGTACAAAATACGTATTTGTAAGACAAGCCACAGTCTCCTTCACATTTGCAGTATAAAAATAACCCTTGAACAGAAACATTAATTGAACAGTAACTCAGATTAATGTTTTGTAATATTAGTTCACAATTATTACTCTCAGGTAGGGTCAAGAAGTATATAGTTGGATATTCACAAAGAAATGACTGATTTAAAAACAAAGAGCTCTAATGGAATTCAATAGTGCTTTTCAGTCATTCTACTT
This sequence comes from Emydura macquarii macquarii, assembly GCF_026122565.2. Taxonomy (NCBI): domain Eukaryota; kingdom Metazoa; phylum Chordata; order Testudines; family Chelidae; genus Emydura; species Emydura macquarii. The sequence goes on along the minus strand of NW_027131390.1, from coordinate 98,318,227 downwards.
GGCATCTCTATTACCTGAAATGATTCACAGTCCATTATGGGAGCTTCCATGCTAATAGAATGTCTATCTTCTGTAATACAGACACATCAAGGCACTAACTGAGAATCTGTCACAATGAATTTCATCTAGATTTCACTTCATCTCTTCATGGACTGTAAAATTTGCTCTTGTACAATGCCTAAATTTACTGTGGGTAATTGAGAGAGATCTATAGATGCAGCACTAGTATAAAGCAGTTTTCCAAAGATCTATTGTAAATTGTGTAGATTTGGTTCAGTTGGGAAAAGATTATGAAGTGCTGAACATCAGTCTTTGATAATTAAATGTTTTGGTGAGCTCTGAAAATATTTTGAATGGATCATGGTGGATAGAAAAGTCAAAATGTATCTTTCATAGCTGAGAAGGTAATGCAGAAAGTTTTCTGAAATTTAAGAAACTTAAAGGGGCTAACAAATGAGTTTGAACACAGGCTTCATTACCTTTTGTAAGGCTTATGAATCATATCAAGCAGACATATGATTTCTTTTATCTGTCTTGCGTTTATAAAGTGCAATGTGGGATATCACCCACAAAATCTGGCCTCCTATAGTTCTTTGGAAAATCTTTCATCAAAATTGAAGGTAACTCAATTTTGCTTTTGAAATTGAGATTATTACCCCTAACTAAAGATGCTGCTATTAAGTTATGTGCATGGATTGTTGATAAAGAATTAAAATAATATTTAATGCATGGCTCATTTTTTTCCCAATGAATACTTAATACACTGCTCATAAAGTATATACATTGAGCATTTTCAAACCATATTTTTTAATTTTACGTGTTCCCATCAAAAACTAAACCGAATTATTGGCTGCCCTTAACAATCATAGACTTTAATATTTGTTAGCCCAATTAGAATTGTGATATATTCTATAGCTTTTTTCCTAAGCCACAAACTGAATAATAGCATCATGCTTCAGTGCAAGTGAAGTGATCTCAGCCTTTACATTAGGAGAAAATCAGAATGGTATGACTGCAGTTCATTACTGAAATAGGTAACTGATGAACTGAAAAGACAAAGGGCATTGTTAAATGAAATGTCATTATTAGAGCTGCTCATGTTTAACAAATGTACTGCAAGTTAATTCAGTGGTGTTTTCTACAAAGTTCTCTGCAGAATATTCACCATTCATTATTTTTACATTCTTTGCATGTCTGACATAGTTTTTAATTTCTTTAAGGAAAGAGTCAACTAAATACTAACTAAAGAGCAACTAAAGCAATGCAAGGAATGTCCAAGGTTTAATTCCCGCGCTGATGTTATTTTCACTTAATAGGCCCCAAAACATGTGCCTGGTTTTTTACTGTATTTATTTAAGGATTCAACAAACAGAACTGTTTTAGGGCCCAATCCCATCTGCACTGAACAAAATGGAAGTGTTACCACTGGTTTTAATGGGAGCAGGATCCAGCCTTTAGACTGCTGTTCAGTAGTCCATTCCTGTTCAGCAAAGCACTGAACAAGGTGCTTAACCTCAGGCAAGCATTTAAGTGCTTTGTGGAACTGGGGCCTTAAAGTCTAAACATAAACTTTTACCTTATATTTGGAGATGTACAAATGTGATATTCTAATGTTCAATACAAATTCTATTACACCTTCAGCATCTGTAGGAAACGATTTGCATTGCTCTGAGGCTGATAAAAATAATTTATGGACCTCAATATTTTTCACAATAAGAAAGGACCTCAGCTTTTGGTAGTCTCGGGTAGTTAGCGAAGCTTTTCTGCTACATTTATGGATTTACTTGAGCTACATATTCCTCAACCTGGATTTTAGATTTATTGGCAGATACATAAGTCACAGTAAATAACCTAAAATGCAGTTGAGGCTCTGTACATTTTGTGCATGGGCTGATTGACAGATTAAGAAGAGCTGCTCCTTCACAAGTGATTGAAACTGGATGCGCTGCTTGTTATAAATATGTCTAGCAGCATGTCATGCACATTTTTTAAACAAAGATACTCCTGTTACAGCAAGATTAAAAGCGTATACGAAACATGATATGTATAGATACAAACTTGAAAAGAAAATATGTAGTTATGCATGCTAAGAGAAGGGCAATCAAATCTTGAGAGTGATGCTGAATCCCTTACTCTTGCAAGCGGTCCCATTGGCCTGGGACTTCACTCAGGAGTAATGCTGCAGAATCCAGCCCCTCAGACTTCAGGGCAAAAAATGATCCAAATAAGGGTCAAGAAGGATTTTTTCTGTCCTGTCTAAGCATTTACACCATTTTCATCACCATATCATCTGAGGGCCTGATCATACCCCATTGATGTCAATGGGAGTCTTTTCATTGACTTCAATGGGTTTTAGAAACAGATCCCCAGTGTCTGATCTCCATAGTATCTGAGTCTCTCAGCTGCAGTACTGCATAATTATCTAGGCGTATTATGGGGGTAGGATAGCGTTCAGTTTCCTCTTCATTATTAGGTACTGGCCACTAATGTATGCAGGATGCTGAACTGGATGGGCCAGTGTTCTGAATTGAACTATTGTTACTTATATATCCAGTCGTACCAATCTGTAACTAACATACTAATGAAATCAAGCAGGATTTCAGCATAGTGATCGATCAATCAAATTACCTTAAAGGGAAGACAAAATCTGACTTTTTCAGTTTGGATTTTAAAAGATTCAGAATAATCTCATTGCTCTTGTTGTTTTAAATCAAGTTGTTAATTTTTCTTGCACTTTTGTGGCTTTAACCCAGTTCTTATTTGGCATCTTAAAAAAGGTTTATAGCATCCCAGGCCGATAAACTTATATTTTTAAATACTTATACAGATAGTACAAACTATTTGAAAAATGAATTGAAAATGCACTGTCTTGAAACTGAGCTTCATCCTAACATGGTCAGATATTGGTTTAAAATGGAAATATTTACAGACCATTAACAGTATCCCAGTCAGAAATGTTCTGATGGTGCATTAGCAGAATAATATGACTCTGACTAAATGACTTTCCATTAAGCAATACTTGCTGGTACTATCACATGCCTACTTCATCCCAGTGATGATCAATACACTGGACATGAACTTTTTACTTTGTGAATATGCATCAAGATCTACTCAGGGTACGTAGCAGCAGTACAATTTAGAAGGAGAAATAAATTTGCTTTGTATTTTCATCCATTTGCTTAACTTCGGCGCCATCTGTTGTTGACACAGAGAAATAATTCAACAGAATCTTAGAAAATGCCATGGCATATGCAAGATATGACAGAATTATTTTTAAGCTTCCCATGTTTAAATGTCATTGTAAATGATGGGATAGAAACTCTCTCTCCATATGTATTTGTCCCAAGGCGCACTGTGTGACTGCTACCGTTATTAGATATTTTTAAAATAGCTTCAGAGACACTAAGAAATTGGGCCAGCTCCCTATTTCCAAGGAGCTGATAGGCTAAGTGAGACCATGTGTCTGTTGCTCTTTTTTGTTTGTTTGGTTGGGGTTTTTTTTGAGGCATTCAAGCACACTTTGTTGTCTTGAAAAATATAAAATGTATTATTTCCATTGCCTCAAATTTGTAGAAGGATATGCAGAATAGACAACAGTTAGGGTCAAATGAGAAACCTATCTAAAAAGAAATTCAAACTATCTGGTTTTCAGCCAAGAATATGAAAGCGGTCCTAATGGTTAAAAGTATTCTGTCACCTTCAGGTGCAGTTAGAGACAGGAAAGAGACTGTAAAAGTGATCCTTCACTTCTGCTTCATGTGTACGTTCACCCTTCTCATCTGATGCTTTATATATTCTTTGACCACATTAAGGGCCTGATCCAAAGCCCATTGAAGTCCATAGAAGTGTTTCCACTGAGTTCAGTAGGCTTTGAATCCAGCTCAAAGAACTATTGTTGATGTGCTAGCTAAGACAATGCTATAAGACTAACCAAATTCCAAGCTTGGGAGATAAATCTGATGGCCTGCAACGGTGTTGAAGGTTTCCCATTACCTCCCCCTTAAATGACAGCATTACACAATTATTTACAGTCTTTATTGGTATTTTAGTCTTCCTCTGCGACACCAGGTGTGGGATGCTACCAGAAGCAAGTTACTAGACTAAATGAACCATATTGAGCTCACGTGGTAACTTCTACTACCTGTTTAATTTACTTAGAAATTTTAGATTCTGAAGAGCTTAATAGTCAATAAAGTTGTAAAAAAGCAAGATATACTCTATCCCACCTCGTGCGCCAGCAACAAAGCTGTGAGCTCATTCCTGAGCTCAGAATCTTTGTCACCACTGATGATAACTGATGAGCTATAAGGCAGAAAGAACAGAGCTTGATTTTCAGATACTATGTTGTGCCACAGTACTGGTAGAAAAAAAATTGTTTTGCCTTGTAAACTGAGAAAATTTTATATGGAAGTCAGTGAAGACATGTAAATATGGAGCACCAACATCTTACTTTTCCTACTAGAGTGACCTTTTAAGAGCAAGCAACTCTTTATGGGAAATTACACTGTGATTTTGGTTCCTCCTTTGCCCTGAGTCATGTTCTGATTGGCAAGCTTCAAGGGGTTTATTAGAGATCATACTCCTGTTTGGATTCCCTACAAGTTCTTTTACACCATGATACAGGTCATTTACAGAACAAAATACATATCTTAGATATGTTAAATGAAAGAGGTTAGGCCTCTCTCCTGATCCCAACCTTACCTTCTTATTTTCTTTAATTTTTAATTTGGGTTTACAATAGAATTGTAGCTCTGGCCCTAATTCCTTTGGTACATTGGGCAAGTCAGTTAATTTCTTCTGTGCCTCAGAGTCTCTTGCATGTCTGGAAATCCACCTCTTCTGGGTTATCTACCCGGCATTTATGTAGGCAATCTACACAACAGTGACCTCCTTAGTCTGGTACCTGACTCCAGAAGTTCTGCCTCCACTGACAAGTTCACAGCTAGCCCCAAAGTTTCGGCTCCCCTTCCTGGCTTAACAGTCTTTATCGCTTAACTACTTATGCCTCTACTGACCACTTCATTTTGGAGCCTTCTAGTCCTCTTCATTTGCCCGCTGCTGCAGACAGATGCTATCTTTCTCTCTTGCACATAGCACCGGCCTTTTCTCTCTGAACAACTGAGATCTTTCACGTCCTGCTCTCAGCACAACAGCACCAGTTTTCCCCGCTGCACGTACTTCCATGTCTCCTTAGGCTGCCTTCTGGTTTTTAGGTTTGCTCTTCCCTTTCACTTCCGAGACACCTCCTAAAGTGGTTCCTGGACGGGATTCTCACCCCTCCTGACATACCTTGTGGAAGTAGCAGGTACAGCCTGCTCTCTCCTGCTTCCCAAATCCAGTGCCAGTGTGGATGGCCCTGCCCAGGCCTTCTCCTACCAGTCATGGGAGAAGCACAGCAGGAGAAGGACAGACAAAAGACAAAGACAAAATGGGTGGTCAGAGTCCTGAGAATATATGCACTGTTTCTTTAAACCTATAGGAGGAAGGGGTCAGAGGAAGGTTCTAGTCAGAAGCTCTACAGAGAAGCACAGAGAGCATGTCTCTAAGCTTGGTAGAACAGTAAGGAGGATAAAAGCATATCTGTCTGACCGTGGAAGGTATAGTCTGCAAATTAACTGGTGCAACTGTATTTTCCTCACTAGAAGAAGATATTGGATTCCAATTAGTTCTGCTCCATGCTGACTGCCAACCTGACAATTTATATAATGCCATTGGAGGATATTGCTTTCATTGCCTATCCTCTGGCTTCCCAAACACACCAGAATCCTTCCGAATGAAAAGGAGTGAAATTCTGCTAAGCATCCCTGCATGCCGTAGAAGTTGATATGTTTGGCATTTTCATTTATGGAAAATCTAATGGAGAAAAGCAATATATGTATATGGTAGCTGTCAAGCTGTCAGGAGTGGCTCAAGAGCATGAGGACCTCAGGGCAGACTCTTCCAAACCCAGGGCACAAACCCCGACATGGTTGTAAGCTCTATACTGAGATTTCACCAGCCTAGCATGAAGTGTGAACTCCTCAGGCACGATAACAGCCTTATCATGGAGTCACAGGAAGTCCCCTTGGGTACTTCAGTTTATCTTGCCACCTACACAAGCTTGCTTTTGTGATAGATGGTCCCTTAGACTAAAAATCACAATATTCAGGTTACTCCCAGTCCCAAAGGAGGAGTCAGTTACCTTAGGTCAATTGCACCTTAGATCCTACATCAAAGACAATGCTTGTAGCCAGTGCTACAATGAAGTAATTAATGATTTAGATACTAAGAAAAAGAAATGAGTTATTTACAAGGTTAAAGCAGGCAAACACTCACACATAAATGAGTTAGTCTTAGGTTTCAAAAAGTGCTAGACTGTTCCATAATAAGAAAGCTCTATATGTCCTTTAGAACTACCCAGGCCAAGCACTGGGGATCTTTTGTTTATGCTTAGTAATCCTTGCCTTTCAGAGTCCAAGCAGCATAAAGAGGCAGTTTCTTCCTTTCAGGGATTTTTATTTCCTTCTCCCAGAGTTCAAGCTGATGGGATGAGTCCTCTTGCATGTCTCCTCTTCATGGATGGGGTGGGGGGGAAGCAATAAACAAAGTCTTTTATGCTCTGATGTTACACAATGGTTTGTCTGGTGTCTATGAACCTTCTTTTGTTGGGCAGAAAACAAACTAATGGCAAATATTTCACACTTGGTAATGTGTCTCTCCTGACTGTAGGGGTTACAGTTTAAAAGCAAACATTTTTGCAATCATAGAGCAAACGCATAAATATTACCTTATAACATGGGATATAGATATAAGTGAGATTACCGTATGAAGCAATTTACAAGCATTTCATAAAGTCTAAACACATCTCTATAAAACTATTACCTATTTTAACAATACTAACACACAAGTGTGCCAGACTGGTTTCCAGTTATGCATTTGTCCGTGTTCAGCTGAGGCCTCGGGACCTTGGCATGAGCATCTTCTCTTGCTTTCCATTATGTACAAAGGTAGAGGTGATTTCAAATGTGGAGGCTGGAGTGGGTGGTTGAGTTCTTTTCTATACTATCTGTCCCCGTACAGCCTTCCCCCTACCTATCACTACCACAAACAACAAGTAAACATATTGGCTGGATATCTCTGCTAAAATAATCAGCAGTGAAATAGCTGATGACATTTTAATTGACATCATTAGACCTCTGAGTTATCACCCACTGAGAAGAAGAGGAGCAGTTCACTCCACTCCACTTTCAGGACAATGGTTTTATATTGTTTGAACACTCACAGACATCATGGCACAGTCTTATACTGAGTGAGAATCATGTGGGTTAATGACTTATTTTATTAAATGAAAGCTTAGATTCTGGTCCAATATCATGTGATAACTAAAAAAACCTGGCAATTATGGGGCAATTTTTATGAATGTTTGGTCACATTATACATAGAGCCTTAGTTAACACCCAGATAAGGAACTTTTTCAGTTCACCTGTTTCGAATTTGTACCCAATTTTTGGCTGGTTTTACTGAGATGAAAAGACTTGACAAAACTTTCAAATCCACACAAATCAAGACCCATGAAAACCAGTCCTTTGCATGAACCAAAATTCCACAAAGTATTTTCTTAACTATTGGAATAATTAGCTCTACATTGATTCTTAACTAAACTCAAGTTAGTTTGATGTTGAATGGGCTGGAGTATCACAGTAAAAAAAAGAACCTTTTCAGGCAAGCAATGTATTTTATTTGTCATCAATACTCAGTTCAATTTATGCTGAAATTAACTATGATTTGCAAATAACTGTCAGTTCGGCATCTGTCCTTATTTCCAATGTCTGAATAGACAGGGTAATGAAAGTTAATTTGTTTTTCTTAGTAATTGCTTCTGAAGAATATGAGAGTCTTTGAAAAGAACATTATGCCAAGCTTTTCAAAAATCACCAGAAAAGAGAAGGCTTGGATCACAGGCAGAAAATCCTTGATATGTCCAATATAATGAAACTTGGACTTCATTTCATGGAGCCCATAAAATCTGTTCCATTGTCTCAAAAAAAAAAGAAAAAGGCCTACAACAGTTCAGAGAACATTTGAATCAAAATTATGAGAAGCATTATCCAGGATTTTCCCAGTGATTACAAGGAAGGGATGGGGTAAGGCCAACCTCAATGTAGGTATTTATATTTAACAAGCACACCTGCTCACTCCTCTCTGTGCATTGCATATGTAAAGCCTCACAGTTGTATCACAAACATATCTTAAAATAAAAGCTGTCTCCTGAAAAAAAACAGTCCCACTCCAAACAGAACCAGTCTAATCCCTGAAAGCAACAGCATATTGTCATGACTGGGGCCATCAGGTAGACTGATCCATGGCTATTGTTCTTAGTGGATGAGTAAGTTTTGACTCTCAGGAAGACATGCTGTGTTGTTATCAGTTTTGGGTTCTGCAAGATTCTGTGCAGAGGTAGTTGCAGGAGCGAGGATGCTGTGTGAGCTGCAGGGTAGTTTGCTCTCTGCCTTGGGCTCTGATTAGAGGCAATTGTTGAGATAGAGTTACTCCCTGGTAGCCAGGAATTGGTGCTGGGCTGAGAGTCCTAGAAGGACGGATTGCCCTACATACTTTGGGATGGTCTCATGTCGGGTCTGGTATATATGGGTAAATAAAGCAAGTTACATTTTGAGTAGGCTCAGATTCTGCATCACTGATTTCTCCTTCATTGGGAAGCTGACCTTCAAGGCCCTAGGAGCTCTGAAGAAGTGACACTGGTGTCAAAATAGGGGACTGGAGTCAGAGGAAGGACAAACAATATATCAGTGCTAATATTATCTGCAAAGAAATTAAAACATGAGTGAGTGAGGAAAAGGATGAACCTAGGTAAAGTCTAAACCCATGTCTCTTGTTTAAAAAGGTGATAATATGCATATCTCCTCTACTTTTAAAAGCTTAGTTCAAAGCCACTCAATGGCCTATTGTGAAATCTAGCTAGTATTACTTCCTCCTCAGAGCTTCAGAGAAATCTTAAAGTATTATTCTGTTTGGAAAAGTGACCAGAAAAATAGCACTACGGGGTTCCATGTTTACTGTCTTTCAGTGACTCTAGGTCAAATTTGCTTAGTCTAAAAATAAAAAGATGTTTCTTCTAATTGCCAGCACCATACACTCAGCCTGGGACCAGGAAGTCAAGCTGGGTTCTTTCCGGCTTACATAGCCTCACCATTAATCTTGACCAAATTGAGGTGGACTATGGATGTAGTTATGGTGCAATTGTTTTAGTTTTCTACAACCCTGTGAAATTCCTTCAATTGGGATTTAGATATTTGTTTTGTGGCTGATGTGTGAGTGAGAAAATAACTTATCTCACTTTCCCATAGCTGTATTAGCTCTTCACTTACAACAGGCAGAAAGGTAATAACTTATTTTTGTCACTAGAGTCAATAGGTGTCATGCTGAATACCCACAGGGAGCAGATCCATTGAGTTGCTATTTTTACCACTTTTCTGATTATATTCATACTTTAAGGTGAAACATTAACAAGGATTCCACCTTGACCATGTGGTCATTAAAGATCAGGTAGCACATTTAGAAGAGCAGGTGTATTAACACCAGTATCCTGAACAAATTCCAGCATGGATAATTACTTTGGAACAGAGCATACCTGAAGCAGGAACTCTCTGGGGATGGATTTAAGTGAAGTACCATCTCCATAACACCCACCTAACCTTATACCCAAAAGGAGCCCCTCAGCTGTGCAGCAGAGAGGAATGAAAGCCAACATTTTCACATGACTAGAGATGTTGGATGCATATGGTTTTGGGTGCCCAGCTGGAGACTCCTTAAAGGGGGCCTTAATTTCAAACAGAGGACACAATCCTTCCTGAAAATCAGGCCCCTCTAAGGTTTCTTCATTTGGGCATCCTAAAACTGAGCCACCTGAAATCACTAATCACTTGAAAATCCTGGCTGTGGCATTTAAGTGACTTGCCTAATGTTATGCAGGCAGAACCAGGAATTGAACCTATATCTCCTCAGGTCTAGTCAAGTGTCTTAACTGCAAGAACAACCTGCTTCTCCTGCACCAGCCAGGCTGCCATGAGATGTGAGCCCAATGAAACCACATGGAGAGTCAACCATCCATGGGGATAGTTATAGCTTTCACAGACCTGGATGAGGTGGGTCTCCTTCCTAGCAGAACCTCAAGATCTTCAGCTATATGCTGGCTCAACCACTGTATAGTCTGCAGGCCTTCAAGACACTCCAGCTTTCTAGGCATCCAAGGAGATCCAGATTACTGCACCTGCTTAAGGAAGGAGTCATCCTCTCAGCCCAGAGCTGGCTATTACGATCACCCCCCTCACTGCAAAAAGAAGCTTCTTTCATTCCCCTTTCAGTTACTTCCTTCTCCTTTATCTATGTTTGTCTGATTGTGTCTGATCTGGAATAAAATTAACAGCTTGGTGCCGGATCTAAGAATGTTTGTGTTGTAAGCCAGTTAATGTGTCCATCTTTAATAGAAGGATGCAAAAAAGGGTCCAGTCTCGACTGCACCTCCTGAATGCCACTGATGGTTGCTGGGGTAGTCAGCATTTGAGGCCATTTCTGATTCCTACCAGGGCACTATTGCTTACAACACTTACCAGGCTGCTTGATGGTATGCGCCGGTCAGCTGCAACCTATAATGCAGTCATAACCATAATAGGTCTGCAGCTTTTTCATTTTACAGTGCACAGAGTCCTGATCTCCCAGATGGGAATGTACATCATAGCATCTGGATGAATTGAATAGCTGCACACCAGATAGGATGCCTAAAATGTTATGAGACAGCAAAGTCGTCAACGTATCCATGAGGAGGCTGGAGACAATTATGGAGAACAGACATTTCTCAGAGTTGCAATTCAAAATGACAACTGAGTAGCAGAAGAGGAAGAGGAGTAAATGAGTGGAAGGGAAGATGATGCTGTATCTGAGAGCCCTCCCCATTCCAGAAATCCAGTTAAAACCTACCGCAAGAATCTGGAAGAGTCTGGTAGAATTTAGGGAATGAAAAGAGTTAAAGTGATCTCTGCTGATGTTGCTACATTATCAAATATAACAACAGGCTCATTTGGGGCCTGACCCAAAATCCACTGACTTCAATGGTTTGGATCAGACCATTACAGCCTGATCCAGCTTTGACTGAGATCAGTGACAAAACTCACTGGGTATAATCCTGACCCCTTTGAAGTCAATGGCAAAATTCCACTAACATCAAAGGGCCCAGAATTTCATCCACAGTACCTTCAGTGGTACAGGGTCAGGATTAAACACTAAACAAGCTGGGGGGAAATACTACTATAATTTAATGCTAAAAATGAAGACGATTCATTTCATGTGCAGATATAAAGGGCCTGATCCAAGCCCAATAAAAGCACGGCAAGTCTTTCGACTGACTTTCATTGGATGGTTCCCAAAGTGTGTAGACATGACATTTCAATTTATATTATACATAAAAAACCACTGTACAGTGTCATCAATAAAAAGCCATTGTTCTGGGCTCTTATGGAGATTGTTCCCTTTCTATGTCTCACATCGGCCTATTACTGAACACTTTATAGCATCGTGCACTTTGGTCCCATTCCCATGAAAATGAATCTCATGACAATATCATGGCTCAAGAACCTGTTTCCAGCTTGATGTCTCATTTCAATAGCTAAACTACAGCTGCGCTGGCCATTGGCTCGAAAGGCCCAGTTTTAACCATTTGTGTTTGTTTTGTTTTTTGGTTTCAATGGTTTTACCTATAGCAAACAAATTACAGCTTTCCATGAGTAGAAAAAAGAAAGTTTGTATTACTCTGGAAGCATGTTTGCATCTGGGGCTGCATAACAGTTGTCTGCAGCTCTAATTAAAGCATGACTTGTGCTTATACCTGTGCTCAGACTGAGCCAGTCTGGCATATTTTTGCTTTTATTTGTATAGTTTTGATCACTCTGTCATGGCTGTAGTCTTTATAGACTGCCTTGTGTGTACAGCATTGTCCTCTACTGGATGAAACAGGGCAGGCATAATCGGTTTCCACTATTGCTACTTTAGCTACCTGCACATAGAAGCCTGTTGTGTGGGGTTTGTCTATAATAATGTGATGTGTATGCAAAGCAACATGAAGGATCAGGGACTTGGGCGGGTTTCATTAGAAAGGAAATATCATTATCACTTATTTTGTTTATGAAGATCCTAGTTGGCTGGGAAAGCCACACCAAAGTCTCAGTATTGTGGACTGGATTAGCACCCCCACAGGAACATATTTTAGATGCGAGTCCTGTAAATATTTATGCACCTGCTTAACTTTACTCCTATAAGAGTAAGTAATCATGTCTCAGGAGTAAAGTTAAGCAGATGAATGCTTTCAGCACCAGGGCCTTAGATATCAGTGTTTGAAAGCTGTCGCGCAGTCTGGAGTGGCTCACGACTATGAGTGCCTACCTCAGGGCAGACTGTTAGAAACCAAGGGCAGATACCCCAGAATGGCAGTGTGTTCTATAATCAAATTTCACCAAGCCAGTGACAAATCTGAACTCCTGGATCAGTGTACCAGTCTTAGCATGGAGTCACAGACAGTCCCCTTTGACTCTCCAGTCTATCTTACCATCCAGACAAACTGGACTTTGCGATAAAAGGTCACTAAAACCAAAAATCATACCACGTTAGGTTGCTCCCAGTCCGAAGAGACCAGTCACTTATCCCAGATCAATTGGTATTCTAGATCTTACACCAAAAACAACGCTGGTAGCCAATTCTATAGTAAACTAACTAAAGGTTTATTAACTAAGAAAAGGAAATGAGAGTAACTGAGAGGTTAAAACAGGTAAAGTATATGTACAGGTGAGTTACAGTTTGTAATTCCAAATGATGGCAGTGGTATAATAAACTGCCGGTTTTACAAAAATCTTTTCAGCATTCCCAGATTGTCTCTTTAAAAAACAAAAACAAAACAAAAAAACCCAAACAAACAAACAAAAAAAAACAGGGGATCTCTGCTTTGCATCTGGTACACTTCCCTGTAAGTCCAAACAGTCCAGAGATAAAGGATCTTTCCTTCACTCCATTCTTATAGTTTCTTCTCACAGAAAAGAAGCAGACAGTGTCACTATCTACATGGGCTTTTCCTTTGATGACAGAGAGTGAGGAATGCATTTAGAGTCTTTGACCTTCATCAAACACAATGACCACTTGCTTTGAAACTAGCACTTTTCTGTTAAAGTTCTTCATTTACATTCCACAGGCTCTCTTCCTGTTGGATGGGTTATTCAGGGTAGGTCTACATTAGAAATGAAAAGCGACCTGTATTAGGTCAACTTACAGCCACCACAGAAATGACTGTGGTGGTTCATGTCCACTCTACCCTCCTTCAGTCTGTGATGCGCATCCTCACCAGGAGCGCTTCCACCGACTTAAGAGGGGCAGTGTGGGTGGCTGAGAGCTCTGCTGGCAGTTCTTCCTGGGAGTCCGGCTATCTTACAAGCTCCTGGGTTTCCAGCGGGCTGCCCCTCCACTTCCTGTTCCCAGAAGAGAATGGAGGAAGCAGCCTGGGCTTCTCATCCCCAGAGAGCAGAGTCTAGCTCACAGAGCTGTGAAATTGACAAGGTTGGGGGAAGGGCCACCTAGGCTTCTTGCCTGGAGGGGTCTAGCTGCCCAGCTCACCAGGGAAGCACCTTGGCTTTCTTGTCAATTTCACGTCAATCTAAGGGACAATATCTACAGAGACACTGTGTCCATCCTAACTACACCAACATAAACCTTACATCTCTTGTGGAGGTGGAGTTATCATGTCGGTGTAGTAGGGCACTCATATCAGATGGAGGAAGGCTGTAGTGTAGACAATGACATAATTAGGTTGACATAAACCGCTTTATGTAGACCTAACTGTGTAGGGTAGACCAGCCCTCTGTTACAGGGGTATACACAATGTAAATTGTGCTCTTATAACAGGATACAGATAAGTGAAAACAATGCAACTAACATCCCATTAGTTTACATGAATTTTAAACACCAAATACACTCTTATACCTTTGATAATTACTTTGTTCTAATGTACAAGTGAGTTGACCTGGGGCTTCAGCATGAGCTGGCTGGTCTGCCAGTGTCACAAAAGCTACCTTGTAAAGTCCCAAGCCTGCATACACAAATTTAACTTTACTACCAGGAGTAAATCCCATGATTTCAAAGAACTACTTCCGATAGTGAAATTAAGCAGGTGCAGAATCAGGCCCTAAGGCTCTAATTCAGCAAAATACTTGAAAGTAAATTTAAGCACGAGTAGCCCCATCCCTGTTAAAAAAAAAATCACCTAACCCTGTGTTAAGTACATTCTTCAACCCCACTGAAGTTAAGTGCTTCGCTGAACAGGGCTGGATTTAAGCAGGTACTTAGATATTTTGCTGCTTCAGGTCCTAAAGCCCCAGCCTGCAATGAAGCTAATAGGTGCAGTGGTTTCGAGCACGGGGCTTATATTTGGGGAAGAAAATCGGTGGCACGCTTTTAAGTTTTAAACTCCCATTGGTAATGTATTAACTAACAAGACTACATTACTGGCAATGAACACTACGGCGTAGCATTACCAGCAGCAACAGTGAGACACACTTGGGTTCGGGGAGCTTTTGCACCAGACAAAAAAATCGGGAGAAGCAGTTGTGTTTACAAAAAGATGTATTTGCACTGCTTTCCACACGTTCCCACAAATGCTTTTAAGCAGCAACGCAACCCGCAGCTAAATGCAAAGCGGAGGGAAACCCCGGATTCCCCAGAGGCTGAGGCTAATGCACACTGAAGGGGCAGGGAACAAATAACATGGGGGAGGTGGTTCTAGCTCTCCCTACGATTAACATGCCCTCTGCGGCAACCGTGCTCAGCAGGATGGAACCCTCCCTGGCTCCGGCTCAGCTCGCGCAGTAACCGTTCCAAGCGATCACATGACACGCCTCCTCGCCTGGCTGTCACCCCTCAGCGCCCGCCCCCTCTCGCAGCGAATGGCACAGCCCGAACGTGCTTGCGCGAGCCGAGGCGAACAATTGGGCGAAAGCGGGGTGGGGGGGAAGGAGCAGAGGTCGTGGAGTAGGGGCGGGGTGGGAACGGTGGAACATCCCGCCCGTGGCAGGCAGCCTGCGTGGGGGCGGGGGTTGGCTGGAGGGGAAGGAGAGGGGGTGACAGGAGCAGCAGCCGCCGCCGCCGCGAGCCGGCTGGAGAGCCGCGGCGATGAGCGCCCCCAAGGGCCACGGGTACCAGGCTCCACAAGAGGTACGGCCCGGCCCCGCCCCGCCCTGCCTGGCGCTGACGCCCCCCAGCAGCGCGGCAGAGGGCGCGGGGTGCCGCCCCTTGGCCCCCTGCCGCCGCGGCTGCAACGGCGCGCCGGGCTGCGGGGCCCAGCCCCGGCGTGGGCTTGCTCCCTGTGGGGCCACAGGCGCAGGGCCTCATCCGGCGGCCTCGTTGCCCGCGGGACCCCGCCCGCCGTTACGGGCCGGGCACAGCCCCAGCCTGCTGGGACGGTTTCTGCCTCCCCCTATCCCCGAGGCCTCGGGGCTGGAGGCTCCGAGCCTGGCGTGGCCGGCCCGGCGGGGAGCGCTGGGGTTTGTGCTTTGGCCTCAGGGCCGGGTGCTGGGGCGTGGGGGACGAGGGGCTGGGCACTGGGGAGGTGTCTGGAGGGATGGGCTGGCCCAGCTCAGAGGGGCTAAGGCCCGCCCTGGCTAGGTTGTCCCCTGGCTCCAGCCCTCTGGCCCACCTATGGTTAGATCTCAGTAGTGTAGGGACGGAGGCTGGGCCCATTTCTGAGTGTATAATATACAAATTAAGCACTGGTTTATAGGGTCCCAGGGCTGAGCCCTAGCATCCACACCAGTTATGAAAGTAAAAAAATGGTTTGAGCTCTGGCACCTCTTTCATTGCAAATTCAGCGCTAATATAAACATAAAATATTAAGAGGCTTCCAGACTGTAAAGAGGTTAAACCCTTATATTGCTACTAAAATTGAACACTTGGAGACACTTTGGCCTTGTAGATTGTCTTAATACTGCAAAGGCAGCCACGTCCAGCTTTGCTTCCCTTTTCTTGCATTAAAAAGAGGCAGGATGTTTCTTGCCATTTGAGCATAAGGCATGGAACCAAATTAAGCCCTTGGGAATTCTAGTCCTAGCTCTTTAGCAGATCTTCTGTAAGGCTTCGAAAAGTCATGGAAATTCTCGTTGCTTCAAATTTCCTACTTGTAAAATGGAAGTAACAACATTTATTACACAGGAGTGTTGTGTGAATTCATTAGTTAATGTTTGCACAGTGCTTTGGAAATAAAAAAGCTTTGTATAAGTGCTCAGTATTAGTGTTGTTAGGGTCCCACTCTGAAAATTGTTTTTGTTTTGTTTGTTTTAAAGAAAACTGTGGAATCCCACACAGATTTATTTGTTACCATCTTCATACAAAGTTTGTGAAAACATACATTTTGTACGAGCCCTAGAGTTGACAGAAATATGCAAAACACAGTATGTTACCTGTGCTGTGGCAATAGGTACCCAGATGGTTTGCATTTACTTTAAGAACAGTTGGGACAGGGAGATCAAATGAAGAGCAGGAACAGAGGTAGGCTTTCTCAAACAGGACAAAACATTTCACATTAAAGCCATCTAGAAACACATTAAGTACTTGTCTAATGTTTTTCCATGTGGGCAACTGCTGTAATTGCCGTAAAGATGTTATCAGATTGCAAATGGAATGGAAGTGTGCGAGAGAATATCTCTCTATTAACATACATGTGGTCTATATTAAGAAAAAAATTGGGAAAGTTTATTTGGAGTTCTAATGTTGGGTGGTTGGAGAAGGAGAGTAAATACAGTATTTTAAAATTAGGGTTAATTTTGTGTTGTCTGTTTGTTAGGTTGAAACCAGAGAAGATGAAGAACAAAACATCAAACTGATTGAAATTTTGGAGTTGCTGGTGGCAGCTGGGTATTTCAGGGCAAGAATCAAAGGGTTATCGCCCTTTGACAAGGTGAGACTATTAATTAATTGGACATATGTTTAGTAAATACACTAAACTGGTTTTCAAATTAAGCTTAATAATTCCAGGTTATAAGGAGGAGGGGAGATCAGCAGCAAATAGTTATTTTTATTATTTATATAGTGCCACTAATGTAGTGAAGAAACCAGCAAAACGGAATCTGTATCCCAGGGAACTAAGGCCCCCAGTCCTGCATTTATGCATATGTGTAGTCTTGTTGACTTCAGTGGGACTATTTGCATGCATAAAGCTAAACACATACATAACTATTTGCAGAATAAGGACCTAAAATTCTGAAGTGGGTGTGTGTGGAATCTAGCTCCATGTATCGCTCCTGACCACAACTAGAGTTTCATGGCTAAATTTGTTTAATATAAAATGTTTGTCTTGTGACACTATAATTGTGAAAGGTACTATTCATTCTGAAAATGAGGAGTAAAGGGGCAAGTTGAAAGAAGGTTAAGGAAGTTATTTAGCTGGGGGTGTTTCATGGAAGAATGGAACAACTTATCTGACCCTTCCCAAAAGATTTCCAGTGACAGTCCAAAAACAGCTTCATTAGGTGATTCTGTGGAAAGGCAATTATAGGGACCTTCATGCTCAAAGACGGAAAGTAAATCATGCTGTACAGAGTATATGCCTAAAGAGGTCTCTTGGTTGGTTTAACATTTGACTTGATGATAAATCCCTGAAACATGCTTTGAAAATGCATCCCTTGTGGTTATGGCAGAGCCTTTGAGAATGGGCTCTTTCATTTCTCTCAATAGTTTGCTTGTACATAGTATAGTCATACTGCCCTATAAACCTTTGGCTTAGTAAAACTGCAAGCTATTATATTTATAGGACCTACGGTGTTCAAAACACTTTATAGGCACAAACATAACTATGCCTAACTAAGGGAGATTACCTAAGGTCCTGTTCCTATAACTGGATCTGTGGAAATGGACATTTCAATGCTACTCACAAACATCCAGTTGTTGGACTGACCGCTTATATCCTGATCTTTCTATGGGGTAACTTACATACATAATGTTTGCAGGCTGTTATGGTTTGGAAGACTTTTTGTTAGTTGTTTGGTGGTTAACAAACAAATACAAATTAATAAACAAATACTGTTGTTATAAAAATACCTCCCCTTCTACCCACTGTCACATTGGACAGTCAGCTATGAGAAACAAACCAGGCACTAATATACAAAGATTATTTCATAACCATGCTGTGTGTTTATTATATTAGAGAGGCAGTGTAGTGTAGTGGAAAGGGTACTGGACTGGAAATCAGGAAACCTGGGTTCTATTTATGTTCTGCCGCTGACCTGCTGAGAGACCTTGGATAAGTCACTTCACCTCTCTGTGCCTGTTACCCCTTCTTCTCTTTGTCTGTTGTGTGTTTAGGTCGCAATCTTGCAAATGCCTATACATGGTTAACTTTAAGTATGTGAGTAGACCCTTTGAAATCAAAGAGACTGCCCTGGTATATGAAGTTGAGCATGTGCATAAATGTTAGAAGGATTGGGGCCTAAGATTGAGACTTCTTTGGGTCAGGGGCTTTCTGTCTGTTTGTGTAGTGCCTAGCATGTTAGGGGCTTTTGTGTGCTACTTCTAATGCAAATAATAATCATAAAAGAATAACAGTGGAAAAACTTGGATTAGGTAAATGAGGACACATATTTCAATCCTGGTTTGTTGAGTTTTTACAGCTCATGATCTCTAAAACAACCACTTCATCACTTTTTAAAAATCTTTAATCCGTTCTTCATGGTTGACACTGTGCTTGGGTTTTCATCTACTTGCATGTCAGAGAACTCTGTGTCTCAAGAAAATTAGGAAATTAAGTTTAGAAAATAATATGAAACATCACAAACTGTGATCCTGTGTTTCTTTTCTCTTAACTATATGCTGATAGGATATTAGATGGCATTTGAATTGTGCTGGATTGGAGGTGAAGAGCGAGACCAAACATGGAGCTATTGATTGGCTTTATATAATATTTATTTGAAAAATTCCTCCCTTGAACGCACAGTGAAAATAACCATATTTTTGTTCATTTGTAGGTGGTTGGGGGCATGACTTGGTGCATCACTACTTGCAGCTTTGACATTGATGTTGATCTATTGTTTCAGGAAAACTCTACAATTGGTCAGAAAATGTAAGTTAGTAAAGTAGGAACCATGGTTTGGTTTTTCATATTGTAAACAATTTGATATAAATCACTGTCATGTTTATACATATGACACCTGTACAAGGGATTAGTTTTACTAAGGAATTTCCTGTTTTAGGATACCACTTCCCAGGGAATGTGTTTAGTATAATTCAGTTCTCTGTCTCTTGGAAGACCGGTTAACTAGTTGTCTGTTGCTGAAGACAAATTTAACTGTAAATCGCCTTTGGTCCTCTTTTGTGGTCTCAAATTCAGAATTGCAAACATTAGCCAATAAAATCTACAGCATGACATTGTAGCCTAAGCCTTTGTGAGAGGGAAGATAGACACGAGTACTCCGAACTGTGGATGAAGGGAGGATGGAGAGCATTCACATAGTAGACAGAGCCCAAAGAGCCCTCCTTCCTGCTGCTACCACCTTGTATAGACAGCACTTGGTTGCCAGCCAGCTAGTCCTTGCATCATGGAAGGTTGTAAGTTTAGTCAATGGCAGCTCTCCTTAGAAGGGGAGTGCAACGTTTCTAAAGTGCAGTATGTTTCTTGATAAGCCTGGGGTATTGTAGACCACAGTTTAAAACTTCAGGAGGTGACTAAGGAAGAACAATGCCAAATTTAAATTGCATTAAAAGCCCATTTTCCCATTTCAGATAAGTGGAACATAGCATCAGCTACTGTATCTGCCTTTATGTTCCCCTGTTGATTTTAAGTGATGTTTACAATTATGTTTTACTTTTAAAAACATATTATTTTTCTCCCCTGTTCCTAAATGTCTACACCACCAAGGGAAATGAGCTCTCTTAAGTACTCTTAAGTGCACAAAAGAAACAGAAAATAGAGATGAAGATATTTTTTCCTCTATTCTCTGTTATAACAATCTTAGGTGTTAGTTTTGATAATAGCAGGTCAAAAATTCAGTTGTGTCTTTAAAAGAAAATATCACACTTTATGCATTCCTTTTAATGAAAATATTTTAGCTGATTTTTTTTCAAATATTTTAATTCAGAGAAAGACATTTGAATTTAAACATTCCCCTGGAGTATTTGGAATTCAAAAAATAAAGCACTGTGCTAGGCTACAAGAATCAAAGTGAAACTTAATGGTCTGTTTTCATTGTTCCAGCTGAAGGAAATGCAAAAGTTAAACTGAGAAAATTACAGAAATTGTTATAACAAAGTACTATTTTGATGTTTAATAATCTAAGGTTAGTAGTAGCAAAATAAGGGAATTTGTTTTTAAAATATATTGAGGGTTTTTTTAAACTGTTAGTATCTCCATGCAGATCTCAGAGTGATGATAATAGGATTTAATTAGCAAGTATTCTCTTGATGTTGTCCAGTGCACATTTTGCCAGCTCTTTAATTATACAATGTTCTAATATGAAATCTTGGGTCAACTGTTATAAATGTTATCAAAATAAGTATGGAAGCATAATTAGCATCACAGTTACGTTTGTTACATGATTTCTTGACACTCTGTGGGACAAAAATACTTTAAACGGATTGCATGTGCTCTTGGTTGTGCAAAGAAGGAATACTATTGCATCCCATTATCACATTGACATAGTGGAAATTACATCATATGGTGAGTCGTCTATAAGAGTAATTACAAAATTTTCATTCAGCTATTTCTCTTCTCATCAACATTGGCTGTTCAAGCACTATCCCCAGTTTCTTGATCTTTTCTCTCTTCATCCCCTTCTCTCCCATCCTTCTGGGCAATTTTCCTTTAAAACATCAGCAGCTCTTTAGGGTGATAATCTACGTCACTGAAATCAGTGTCTGGACACTTTTTCTTTGGGGAAAATAATTTTATCACATCAGTGACTCTCTTAAGTTATCTGTAAAAGTTGACTTCCTGAGCATCAGCACCAATTAATTGTAAGTCAACTTAACATTTTGTGGTCAGGAAAGAATACTTTATTCTGAAATCCATGACAAAACTCCTGTTAATTCAGTGGGTATAATATTGAACCCCGGGAGAGATATCCCCATGCTATCTTTCACTTTAACAGCACTTTTATGAGCTGCAGAATGACATGGTTTCTCAGCAAACTGGATTATATATACTCCAGCTGATTGGACATAGTACATGTAAAGCAGCATTCTTGGTAGCTGTTTCACTTTCACAATATTCTAGCTACTTCACTGTTTTTGTAGGAGCAGGCTCTTAATTAGTAACAGCAGCAGATCCATTAAGCCACTTTTAAGCTCCAGATTTTTCATCCTGAAGTTGAACTTTGTTCAAAGTTAGTCTTTCTGGCTTTGAGCAGTTAAACGTATGTGCATGGTAAACAGAAACATATGCATAAAATAGATATCCGTCATGGGTATGCGTGCACTCCGTCTGATCAGCTTTAAGATATTTTAAATTTTGATACTGAGTAATGGTCATTAAGAAACAAGCAATAGGCTTTTTTTATTTTAAAAAATACAACTTCACTGCTGTGCTCCTGGGAGGTTGACTTTTTTCCAGCATGTTATATCCAATTTCAGCCACTAGAGGGCACTTTCAAACTACTAAGTCTTTTGGAAATTAGAGAACAGAGGTGGGTGAGATAATCTTTTATTACCTCACCCACCTTGTCTCTCTAATATCCTGGAATCAACATGGCTACAGCTACATTGCATATTTAGGAAATGTCATTCTTTAAAACTTAAACAATTACATTTTATACACTTTGATATTTTTCTTTTAAAATAGTGCCTTAACTGAGAAAATTGTATCGGTCTTACCAAAAATGAAGTGCCCCCATCGTTTGGAGCCGCATCAGATCCAGGGACTGGATTTCATTCACATATTCCCTGTTGTACAGGTAAGAGTTTTGCTGTGCATCACTTTTTTTTTTTTTTTTTGAACAAAACAAAAACCTTAAAACTCACATAGTACTGTTAATACCTCGGTGATTGCTGGACTTTATACCTTCTGCAAGTTTGTTCTTCTTGGGAATGAAGTAGAAGGTTAAAAACTTTTTTTTAAGGGTAAATACTTTAAAAGACCAGGACATCTTTATACAAAATGGAATTCTAAAGCACACATGAAGAACAAATTGTCTGGATTACCTACATCACACTGAGCTGGATTCTGCTCGCAGTAGTGTCTGCCAGTTGGAAATCTTGCTTTAGGATCGGCTGGTGTGTGTATTTGAGCCCATACAGGGTCCTGGTGAAGTCAGATATTTCTTGCAAAGTGTAATAAAGATATGGAATAAATTATGAGCAAAGTGACTAAAAACAGAGGGTATAAATGAGATCAAAAGACACCCAGTTTGTTTAAAAAAGAAAAAAAGAGTGGTAGGGATCTGAGTAGTGTGAGGAGAAAGAGGAAAGGAAAGATTTAAAAATGGGGGAGGGGAGGAGTCAGCCTGCTTCTGTTAAGAAATATTTTAATGATGAACAGCAAAGGGAAAATAAGGGCTGGTGTACACTACCCAGTTAGGTCGACATAAGGCATCCTGGGCAGTTCCTACTTCCCCTCCCTTCCACCTCGCTCCCAACTGATGGCTGGGACAAGAAGCCCAGGTGTCTTCGGACCCTGCTGGGAGCGGGGCAGCTTTGTCAATTTCACGACTCATTGAGCCATGAAATGAAAAGACTGTCTGGATACTGGACAAGGGGGTGGGGAGGGGAGCAGCCTGAGCAGCTGGGACCCCACTCCCAGTCGGGAGTGGAGTCATCATCAGGAGTCATGGCAGCTGGGACTCCGCTCCAGACCGGGAGCTGGGGGAGGCGAGAGTTGGGGGGCAGCTGGGCAGCAGTCCAGCCCTGGCTCTCAGTTCTCCACACTGTCCCTCCTCAGTAGGTGGAAGTGCTCCTGATGAAGATGCGCATGGCCAACAGAAGGAGGGTAGTGTGTACCTCAACCTCCATAGTAATTCCTGCGGTGGCTGTAAGTCAATCTAACATAGGTCCACTTAGGGCTGTAGCATAGACATGTCCTAAGAAACTAGTATCAGCAACAGTGATGCCTTTCTTGGTCAGCAGAGGAATTGAGATAATGCAACAGGCTTTTAGTGGAAGAATTTAGCACTAAGGGTTTAGTCCAAAGGCCACTGTATAAAGTGGAAAGACTACTGTGGACTTCGGGCATTGAGTCAGGTCCAAACTGTTGTTGATGCTGGTGGGTATGGGAATTCAGGACCTCAGTCTTTCTGCACAAGATTTTATTTCCACCAACAACCACTTTAAAATAATGATATTTGACACAGACAATTGGATAAGCTTGTCTCCATGAGAAAACAGAAACTGTCCTCTTAAAATGAACAGTTGAGAAACAAACCTCTTTTTATTTCTATACATATATGTACAGTACCTCTGGATTTCAGTGTATTTCAGAATTATGTGGCTACTAGGGGTGTTCCTGATCAGTGTTTAACCAAGTTTAAGAAAACTTTCTCATTAAAAAGAAATGTTTTTTGTTTTGCTTTGTTTTTTGAACACACATGCATTGATTTTCAAGCTTGTGCATAGTCCCTTGTGGACTTCTGGCTACTCTGAATACCAATGTCTTTCCATCACACACAGCCAGGATGCTGTACCCTTTCATCTCACATGGGGATCTAGCTGTCTTTTATCTCTGGTGGACTGCTGTAGGTGAGATCGCATGCCAGCTACAGTTTCTGTGTGGCCTGCCACCTTGCTTAGACAAACTGTGTAGAGCACATCTCCTAGGCACTATACATGTGATAGTGACTCCCTATCCAGTTCTCTCAATCAAATTCAAAATCCTGATTCTTGTCCGTGAACCCCTGAATGGATCAGTCCCTAGTTATTTGAGAGTCAGCTTTCTTCCCCTCACTTGTGTTGTGACAGCTATGATAGATGAGGATACAACAGGTGACAATCTCAAGGGTTCAGTGGCAGGGAATTCTGCAGCCAGGGTCCTACCAATGGAGATCAGAATGAGTCTGCCTCTTTCCTTGTTCAGGATGTAGTGTTTTTCTTCTTCTCTGAAAGGGATTCAAGCAAAAACCTGGCAAGCAGAAATCATGCTGTTCTTTCGAATAAGCACATCTATGTGTGTGTGATGGATGCATTAGAAATGTACAAATAAGGAAAAGTAGATCTTGTTCTGGAAAGAATGTTTAGGGTTAAAATATTTCAACTCCCTCACCAATACTTGGCCAACTTGTTACCTCCCACCCACCCTCATAGACCCATAGTTGTAGTATCACACACAAAACTATAGTCCAGACAGAGTTCTGGACTCCTTTTAAAATCTCTGCTTTCAGTAGTTTGATAACACAATTGCATCACCTTAAACTGATCTGTTGTGCAGACTCTCAGCTGTACCCAATGTTTATCCTTTTAAAATGTTAAAATCTATTTATTGTGTGCATATTTAAATGTCAAAAATAGATTTAATAGCTTCAGTGTTTTTACTGGCACTTGGTCCTTCGTGAGCAGCAGTTGGGGTGAGGGTACATATTTACAGCTGAGTCAGAATTCCTGTAAAATGAGGAATTTATGGTGGAAAATCTGAAGTGCAAAAAGTCCACATAGTGCAGAGATTGCTAATGAGCCTGTAGTTCTCACTTTTGGCAGTTGCAGGTTTGGGGCTGCATCCCTGTCTCAGCTAATAGCCATTTGATGGATCTATCCTCCATGAATTTATCTAATTCTTTTCTAACCCATTTATACTTTTGGCCTTCACAACATCCCCTAGCAACAAGTTCCACAGGTTGAATGTTCATTGTGTGAAGAAGTACTTCCTTGTGTATTAAATCTGCTCTCTATTAATTTAACTGGGTGATCTTTAGTTCCTGTGTGTTATGATGTGGCAAATAAAACTGTTCGTTTTTCTCCACACCAGTCATGATTTTATAGACTTTGACTAAGGGGAGATACGATAGTCTCGTTTCTAAAATGAACAGTCCCTATCTTTTTAATCTTTCCTGATATGGAAACTGTTCCATTCCCCAATGACTTTTGCTGCTCTTCTCTACTTTTTCCAATTCTAATGTATCTTTTGTTGAGATGGGGTGACCAGAACTGCCCACAGTATTCAAGGTTTGGATGTACCATGGATTTATATCGTTTCATTATGGTATTTTCTGTCTTTCAATCACTTTTCTAATGGTTCCTAATATTCTATTAGACTTTTTGACTGTCACTGTATGTTGTGCAGGTATTTTCAGGGAACTATTCACAAAAGATCTTTCTTGAATGGTAACAATTAAAATAGACCCCATCATTTTATATGTATAGTTGGGATTATTTTTTCCAGTGTGCATTACTTTGTACCTAGCAACATTGGATTTCATCTGCCATTTTGTTGCCCAGGCACCTTATTTTGTCAGATCTCATTGCAAGTCTTTGCAGTCAGTTTTGGACTTAACTATCTAGAGAATTTTGTATCCTAAGCAAACTTTGCCACATCAGTGTTTATCCCCTTTTCCTGATAATTTATGAGTATGTTGAACACCACAGATCCCACTACAAATCCTTAGAGGACCCTGCTATTTACTTCTGTTCATTGAAAGAACTGACCATTTATTCCTACCCTCTGTCTCCTATCTTTTAACCAATTACTGATCCATGAGAGGACCTTCCTTCTTATCCCATGACTTCTTATTGCTGTGTTGACTTCTCCAACATATCGTGTTTATCTGTGTGTCTGATATTTTTGTTCTTTACTATAGTTTCAACCAATTTGCCTGCTTTAACGCTTACCAACCTATGATTGCCTCTGGAGCCTTCTTAAAAATCAGCATTACGTTAGCTGCTCTCCAGTCATCTGGTACAGAGACTAATTTAAGTGATAGATTATATACCACAGTTAGTTTACAGACCTTCGGTTAATGCATCTGTTTGTAAGAGCTAATGCAGTCTTTTAGTACAATTTCATTCCTTAATGATAGAATTATTATTGCACCATCAACACAAGCAATAGAAGAGTTTTCCATTCCACCTTTGGTCTAGCCATAAAGCACTGAGACTTTTGGTCAATGCAGTGCAGAACTTGTAGGATCAGAGCCTTAGATACTTTAAGGAGTAACCAGTGTTAGTCATGTCACTTAATGGATTACTGGAAGGTACTTGGACACCATGGTGATAAAGTTGGTATAAGAATCTATAGAGAATAGAACTTACTATATATCAAATGTTAATTTTTGTGTACTAGGCTTAGATAATCAAGAAATAGGATGAGTAGGGTAATTCGTTAATATTTTCAAAGCATTAGATTCTTAAATCTCATTGAATATTATATGGAAGGTTGGTTAGTGTACCAACATGTCCTTATGGTGTCCATCAAATATTGCCATCATTTCTAAATCTAAGACACTGTGTAGATATCATGCTGTCTGGAGAGGCTCATGACTGTGCCTACCTCAGGCAAACTGGTGGAGCCCCAAACTGGTGATATGTTCTATAATTAGATTTCACCAACCTACTACCAAATGTGAACTCCCAGAATACTACAGTAGTCTTATACTGGAGTTACAGACAGCGCCTTAGACACTTTAGTCTATCTTGCCACCCAGGCTAGCTGGACTATTATTTCTTAACACAGTGTACTGTCAACCTGTGGAACTCCTTGCCAGAGGATGTTGTGAAGGTCAAGACTATAATGGGTTTCAAAAAAAAAAACAACAGGTCCATTGATGATGATTAGCCAGGATAGACAGGGATTGCTGTTTGCCAGAGACTGGGTCTCAGCAACAGGATGGATCACTTGATAATTACCTGTTCTGTTCATTCCCTCTGAAGCACCTGGCATTGGTCACTGTCGAAAGACGGGACACTGGGCTAGATGGACCATTGGTCTGACTCAATATGTCTCTTCTTATGTTCTTATAAATGGTCACTTACACCAAAAATCACAAATATTCTATGTCACACCCAGTCTCAAAAGACCAGTTGCTCACCCAGGTTGATTTGCAACCAAGATCTCTCATCAAAGACAGTGCTGGTAGCCAATTCTACAGTAAACTAAAGGTGTATTAGCTAGGAAAAAGTAATGAGTTATTGAGAGATTAGAGCAGGTATAATATACGTGAGTCAGTCTATAATTCCAAATGATAGCAGAGACGTAGTAATCTGCCAATTTCCCAAAGGGGTCTCAGGGCTACTCAGAATAACTCTCAAGGTATGTAAACACTGGTCAGATCGATTTATCCGGATCGACTGAGCAGAAATGAAGACCCGCACAATCGATCTGGAAGTCGATTCAATTAAACCACCTCTTCAAAAGGCGTAGTGCTACGTTGACGGGAACACATTTCCCGATGGCGCAGCGCATTGGAGATGGCGCGCTAAAAGGAAGTTATGAAGTCGACAGGAGTTACACAAGCTACTCTGTTACCAGGGGACATACTAAATGTTTGCTATTACTTTTTAACAGGATACAGATAAGTGAAAACAAGGTATGTGCAGCATCCCATTAATTTTTACAAAGTTTAGACACAAATGTATAGGAATGTACTTAGCACAAATCCAAGTCATTGTTTAATACACAAGTGAATTGGTCTGGCTTCCAGCTACGAGTTTGTCAGTTCTCACTGAAGCCTAGGTTTTGTCCAGAGTTGGAACTTCATTTGCCAGCATGACAGTAGATACAGAGGAGATGGCTGGCATAAAGGTACTGGCACCTCAGAAAAACAGGAACAGCCAGACTGGATCAAGTCTGTGGTTCGTTTTGTCCAATATTCTCTATCTCCTATGATCCGCACCAGATGCTTCAGAGGAAGGTGCAAAAAATCCCACAGTAGGCAAAGGTGGGATAATCAGCCTCCCCCACCACCCATAAAGTCTCATTCTATCCCATAATAGTTAGAGAGGGGTTTAAACCCTGAAGCATGAGGCTATGTATCCCTTCCAGTTTTTTTACTACAACATTAGATATTTTTGTTATCCACGTGAGCCCTCTTTTGAATCTTACTAAGAGGTTGTTCTCAGAGACATCCTGTGGCAGTGTGTTCCACAGTCTAATTATATGGGGTAGGGAAAGAAAAGCCCACTCTTCCATATCTTAAAGGTGATCCTCTGTACTGGATCTGGTGTTGAACAGATTGCATGCAGGGTCTTCCATTTTAGTTTGTTCCAACCTCCAGCAGAGCTTGGTCTGATGTATACCTCAGTCATGCTAATCACAGTGGGGTTTGGAGCGGCCTGAGTTTGCTTGTAGATTTGAGTTCACAAGTTGCTGGCTGGTAAAACTGAGATCTGGTAAATTGGTGCAGTTTCCTGAAAAACTTGGGAATTGCCATACTAGAGGAAAAGAAATCCTCTCATTACAGACTTGACTAGCAGTACAAGATGTGGTGCTGATTCAAATTAAAAGATGGTCAGAAAGGTAGTTTAAGTTCCATCTCTTTGTATTGTTGTTGCATTGTTGTCTATATATTTTTAGCATTGTATCAAACATGAAAATGCGTTCCCTATCATATCATTGTTTTCAGTGTTATAGCATGTTGGTCTCAGGATATTAGAGAGACAGTGTGGGTGAAATAGTATTTTATTGAGCCAACTTCTGTTGGTGAAAGAGACAAGCTTTTGAGCTTTCACAGGGCACAGACAACAGACTTACAACAAAAGCTTGTGTCTTTAATCAGCAGAAATTGGACCAATAAAAGGTATTATCTTATCCTCCTTATCTGTCATATTATTAGCACTGCTGGAGACCATATATATGTTAGTCTAGTGATATGTATTTGTTAATGTTTATTTCTGTCTCTAACATTGTAATTTTCCTCTCCTTCTGCTGAATTAGTTATAATCCTTGCATTCTAGAATTTTTGGGGAAGAGTATAGAGAATGTGTTTTAGTTACTGGTCTGTTTTAGCTTTTTATACAAATCAGTTGCTAACTTGCTGCCTTGTGTTGAAATTGTCACATTATTTTTATTTTATATTTTGCTTTTTGGCCTGAGATTTGCAGTGAAATCTAAATATTTGGATTACAAAAATAAGTCAATCCAGGCAAAATTCCATTGAATATTCCTAGTAATTGTGTTGACTTTCTTGGCTCTTTCAAAATAAACTTTGACAGTTGGCTTTTCATCTTGGATGGGAGAGGCAATGGGATTTTTATGTGGAACTCTGATTTTTTTTCAATAATTATCACTGATTTGGAAACTCCATGAGAATAAATTTACAGTGAGAATTTATAAAGTTCTTCATGAAATAGGAGACACGAATATATCGGACAAACCATACATGAATATAACTAGTTCTGCAGTGCATTGTTTATACAATAACATTGCTCAAGAATGTGCTAT
Source organism: Emydura macquarii macquarii (assembly GCF_026122565.2). Taxonomy (NCBI): domain Eukaryota; kingdom Metazoa; phylum Chordata; order Testudines; family Chelidae; genus Emydura; species Emydura macquarii. Next base: position 98,288,862 of record NW_027131390.1, on the reverse strand, counting down.
GTGTCTCAGAAAACCTAGGAAGGTGCAGTCCTTCCCTCAAGGAATTTACAAACTAAGGCTCTGGTTCTGCATTGTGATCCACGCTGGGGAACTGCTGCTCCTGAGCAAAGACCTGTTGCAGTCAGTGAACCATGTGGTTTACAGTGTAGGATCAGGGCATTAATTCTGTCCCTGCTCATTCAGTCATGCTCATCTATAGGGAGTGCATGTGACTGCTATTAGCAAATATCTCCAACAACCAGAGGTGGAACACTAGAGGGAGAGGGGTCTGAGTTACTACAAAGAATTCTTTCCCAGGTGGGTCTTGCCGACATGCTTGGTCTATCTGATCATCATATTTGGGGTTGGGAAGGAATTTTATCCTAGATCAGATTGTCAGAGTTGTTGGGGGTATTCACCTTCCTCTGTAGTGTGGGGCACAGTTCACTTGCTGGTTTGAACTAGAGAAAATGGTGAATTCTCTGTAAATTGAAGTCTTTAAATCAAGATTTAAGGACTTCAGTAACTCAGCCAGAGGTTATGGGCATATTACAGGAGTGGGTGGCTGAGGTTTTGTGGCCCGTAATGTGCAGGAGATCAGACTAAATGATCATGAGGGTCCCTTCTAGTCTTAAAGTCTGAGTCTATGGGGTGTGGGAAGTCATGGGTTACAGACACAGTTATGTATGTTACTTAGTTTATGTCCTTTCTTGTTTATGTTGAGTGTTTAATATGTACAAAAATAGGGAAGATGAATATAATAAAATAGCTATGTAATTGAGCTATTTATGGAGTAAATCACTGAGGTGTCACTTCCATTAAAAACTTTCTTCAGTTTTGAAATATTTAATTCATTCACATACAAAAATTCTTAGAAATAAGTTGTATAACAATATCAATTTTCTCTTTAGTGGCTGGTGAAACGTGCAATAGAAACTAGAGAAGAAATGGGAGACTATATCCGCTCCTACTCCATATCCCAATTTCAGAAAACTCGTAGTCTACCAGAGGTACGATCTAACTAAATCTTTTTGTTTTCTCTTAAAATGTGTCTCTACATATATGGGGCTTTCTCCTCAGCTGCTGTAAATCTGTGTAGCTACATTGAAGTTGATAAAACTGTGCTGATTTACCCCAGCAGAGAATCTGGCCATGGTTTTTGGTCTATAACTGGATGGGTCTAATTATGAGGATTATTGTTAGAAAAGCAAATAAACATCAGGATCCAAATTGAAAGTCCATCTGCATTAATCATGGGGAGATGAATTCTTAATGACCCCAAATTGTTCATAAATATGATATTATCAGCCTTTGCTTGGAGCCACCTCTACCCCTGTTTCAACCCTAAAAGAGTCACTATTAAATTGTTATGGTTGTAACAGCTCTGGGCACACGGTATCTATGGTAATGCTGGTTATATCAACCTGGAGGTTGTGGTATGTAATACGTCCTTTTCTGAACAAATCCATTGGGTAAATGTTTTCTTTGGGTACATTAGGTATCTCCACAAAGGCTTATAGAAACGAAATATTAAGATGAGTTTACAGTTGCGTAGCAAGCTACTTTTGCTTAAATTGTGTGGAGTAGAATTCTAGTTTGATAGGCTGATTTGCTGTGCAGTCCCTTTTCATCTGCTTTTATCTCTCTGCGAAACTGCATTTCTGAGTATGTAACTGAAAACTTTGTACCCTCTTACCTCTCTTCCCCCACTTTTCAGCTGAACTTGTTATGAAATCATGGTATTCAGTCGCATTGTCTTTGAAGAAGCATGAGTTTACAAACATCTGTGTACCCCTTTCACCTGCTCATTTTAATTGGTTGCCTGAAATTTTACCCAGGTTACTGTTGTGTTAGCTTTCCATAGGCCGTTTGTGCTAGGAATATGGCCACCTAGAGTTAGAACTCCTTCTTCCATTTTGGGCAGGTGCACTTGCTATATCAGGTTTGGTATGGTTAACCAGTGAGACTGCTGATGCAGACTGCTTAAGGCTGAAATTTTCAAAGGACACTAAGGAAGTTAGGTGCATAAGTCCCACTGAAGTTCATTCAGACTTGGACTCCTAAATCCCATAGGTTCCTTTGATAATCCTGGGTTATCTGGTGAGTAGTAACAAAAGAGAGAAATATTAATCATTCTCAAATGTCTAAACTATAAAAATAGATTCATTTCCTAAAACAGCTGTGTTTGAATCAGAATTGTGAGAGGAAAGGATGGCCCAGTGGGTATTAGGGTGTTTGGCTGCATTTGGGGATACCCAGTTTCAATTCCCTGCTCTGTTACAGGTACTGAATTCCTATGTGACATTGGGCAAGTCATTGAGCCTCTCTCTGCCTCAGTACCCTCATCATTAAAATGGAAATGATGATGATGACAACCCTTCTCCCCCCCAGTGGAAATCTAAGTAACCAGTACATTTAAACACTTTTTTTCCTCTGCAGTAAGCCCATATTAATTGGCATTGCAGTTGCATCAAGGGACCCCAGTCATGGATTTAGGACCCCATTGTACCAGGTGCTGTACAAACAGACTATTCTTAATGCAAGTGTAGAGTTAAGTGTACTTAACTGAATAATCAAGCAGCTCATTTAGGAACCAGTTGGGAAGTCTACTTGATAAATGCATTAGTGTTGTTGAGGTTTAATCTTAATTTTTTTGGTATTTTTAATTGTCAGTTAATTTGTCTTGCAGGATGACGAGTTCATGCAAAGGAAAGAGAAGGCTATCAAAACAGTTACAAATATCTTTGTAAGTACAATATATTGAGCTTTTATGATGAAGCTTCAGAACATAAATTTTTAAAGTCCTTTTTTGAGAGTAATGAAATGTGATATTTAATTCTAATTAATGCAACTGCTACTGGGTTTTCTCATGAGGAGGTCCCAATTAGGTGCTGCATGTCAGATCTCATTCTGAGAAAGGGTCATAGATGCCAACATTTCACATTAGAAGCCTTTAGGGGTATAATGTACCGCTGGCATAAACCACATCAATTGCCTATGCAGGGAGTGTCTCTTTCCATGCCATCAAACAAAAGTCACAAGATGGCACATATGCCATTAAAACTCTAGGAAACTAAAACATTCATTTGAAACTGTCAGAAACAAGAATAAATTACCCTTAAAATAATGAAAATGAAAAAGCCCCTGAGATTAAATGTTTTTAAATGAATATAAATCTCAAAACTTGTTTTCAGTTTAACTACTTGCTATAACTAACAATCAAAATATGAGCGTTCCTAGTAAGTTATGCCTACTTGGTAATGGTTTTTCTCCAAACATTCAGACTCTTGAGAATTGATAGTCTTACTTTTCTCCCTCTTTTAAACATACAGCTTCAAACCTTTTAAATGTCAAAACTGTGAAAAAGAAGCTGCTGCTATCAGAAAGCACATTTGTGCAAATAATGTGATGAATCAGATAATGACACCAAGGGTTATTATATTCTGTGAATTTTAATTGTCATTCTGTTTTACCTGAATTAAAATGTTTAGATAGCAGGTCTTTGCTGAATAATTTATATCTCTAATCTGACTATCCATTTACTTTCAATGTCAGCAATTTGCTTTACTTTTCCACAACAGTCTTCAAAAATTTGGCCTATGAATTTACAAAAAGTGACCAGTGATTTCGATGGCCTCCATTTTGGAGTATTCAGATATACCCTGGAAAGGCCTGATCTTCAGAAAGAGGGAAATATCTGCCCCCTGGAAAAAATATTCCTCATTCATGTGGTTGGAGCTGGGTACCCGGAAATTGATGCCCCCAAAATGACAGCTAGCTTTGAAATTCTTGGTTGTAGATTTTAAGGCCGCTATGTTCATTTAGTTGACAGCCTGAATAAAACAGATCAGAAAAATTCACACAGTAATTCCTGCTGCATTGTTGGGAATTATTCTTCCCCACTACATAAGTGAACATTACAGACAGAACATGTATTTTAGGAAGAGATCCAATCTAGATTTAAAATTAACAGGTGTTAGTCATTGTATCACTTTACTGACAGTTTGTTCCATGGTCCTCTTCCTTCACTGTTAAAAATGTTAACTACATTCTGCCTTAATTGTCACAGTCAAGGCAGCTATGGTCGTATTGAAGTAATGGTTGCTTTTGGGCACCCAAAGAGCCACAGTATATATAAATGCCTTCTTCCAAAATACGAAGCCCCATAATCTTTAACTGAGACGTAGTGAGGTTGACCAATGCCTTAGTTACTCTCAAACTAGACTCCTGCAATATGCTTAACTGGGGCTGACTGTAAGGGTGATGTGGAGCTACGTTGGGCCACTCTGCCTCTTAAATGGAATGAACTTAGATGGAAAGAGTACATCATTCTTATACTCACAATCTGCACTGGCTGCTTGTACAATTCCAGACCCAGCTTGAGGTGCTGCTCTTGATCCCCCAAATTGCTTAGTTTGGACCCATCTCAGTGACCATCTCTCATCTACTACCCTTCATGGTAGCTGTGATCAACAAGGCCACTGCATCTCGCCCCCTTGCCCTCTTTTCTCAAGGGTGAAATTTCCAGGTATCGTGTGCAGAGCGCTTTCAGTAGAAAGTCCTGGAGTGTGGAACTCCTTACCACCAAAATCAGGAGGACCCCAACTCTTTGTGTGGTCTTTGTGAACTTAGAAAGTACCATGGATTATTCAAGGCAGAGATGTGTTTATGTTGCTAGGGGTGGGTGATATGGGAAGGAGGGGAGGCTTTGAAGAACTCGGGAGCTTTTTGGAGTAGAACTTTAACTTATTTTATATGTGTAGATGCTATGACTATAGGTGTGTATATTTTTAACTCTTAGATATATGAAGAGAACTGTTTTTTATCATGGCAGGTGGAAAAACGTTTTGTACCAATGTGGCTGTAGAGAAAGGTTTCATGGGCCATAGATGTTTTTTTGTACTGATCTTGCCTGATGTGCTGAGGTTGCTATGGTGTATTCTTGAGAATCAAATTTGGAGAATGTTGATTTTTGGCATTCTTACCAGTATGGAAAGTAGCTCTAGAATATGCACAATGTTGCTCATTGAACCTCAGTATCTGCTTTGTTTAAACCAGAGTCTAAAGTTTAAAACACCATAGTTCTATTTTAGTCCTGTCTTGTCCCTTCTTTCTCCCCCAATGTATAAAAACTGTTATTTTGAGATTAGACCCTGGCTGTGTTTTTTAGGAAAAAATACGTGTGAAGTACGGTTGTAAAGTGGAGTTTTGAGCTATATCATCTCATCTTCAGGTCTAAAAACTGACAGCATTCAATACTTTTGGCACTAAAACAAGGACATCTGGCTGGATTAACTAATACCCAAATAATAATTGCAATCTCTTAATGTTAAAGGGGGAGCACAGTGGTTAGATGGGGGGATTGGAATCCAGTTACATTGGGAGATGTCTAATTTACATTTTTACTTCAGCTGTCTTTTTTTATATATATAAGAATTGGTGTAAACCAGTTAAAAATCTCAAAAAGGACAGTATTATACTTCTGCTGCATCTGGACAACTGTTATGAATTGAAATGGTTTCTATGGCACTTGCACTTGATACCCAGTAGCTTTAATAAAAAAAAAAAGTGTTTCCTGCTGCTGATGCTCCTCAAAACAGTTAAAAAAGAGAGGGGAAAAGAGGAGGCTCTGACATACTTTCATGATACTGAGTGAGCAAAGCTAGAGAACAGATTTTGGGAGCACCAATGTTCTTTGGCGGTGTATCTGTATAAGAGTAAACTGTTTTGACAATGCATCAGGAGAAAAATGCAGAATGTCATAAAAAGCAGCTCAGATGCAACCATTCTACATTGACGGATGATTGTTTTCATTTGTTCTTTTGTTTAACAGGTCTGAGGTTTTGTTCTCATCTTGATACTGTATGATGTAATGCAGAAGATACTAGGTATTAAATTTGGTGTGGTTTCTTCCTTTAACAACCTATACCTTTGATCTAAGCAGATCCAGAAATGCTTTACAAGTTGAAAAAATGGAGATACATACTCTGCAGAGGGCTCCCATTATCCCTTACAGAAATGCAGCCACCTCTGGTGTGAGAAGTAGTAGTTGTTTAACAGAGCAGAAGTGATGCAAACCAACCATTTAAGACAGCATGTCATGAAGAGTGCTGTATCCAATCGATACTGTATAGGGGAGGCAAAATGGAGCTTCCAGAAATTAAATTTGGCCAGGGCACTGGGATACCTTCTGTGTATTAGTAAAAAGAGCCATAGGATCATTAGTGATTTCAAATCTTCCAGGGCCTTGGTTTTATGTCTGATCTGAAAGATTTGAAAAGTAGGGCTATTACTTCTGGAGCTTGCAAGATTACTAGCAAGATTGTGAGTAGAATATTTAGATATAGAAATAGATCATAACACTAGATTATGTTGCAGAAAGGATTTTTACGTTACCTCACCTTTCAGAATTAGGTGAGGTATTTTTCAGATGGTTTGATTTTTCGGTTGCATGAAAGTTTCTGATCAACAGTTCCATTGCAATAAAGGACTGTAGTTAAGCCAATTTGGGTTGGAAAGTGCTTCTTGAGGTTTCCCCAGCTTGGAGACTAAATGTAATTCATGGCATCAGGTTACATTTGGGTGTGTTTGAAACCTAGATTAGTATGTAGCTGCTGAAGTGCGTACAGCCCATTGCTATAGGAGCTAACTTTTTATAATGAAGATTCTCCAGACTCTTCAAGCTTCCATTTGCACCCCTTCAGTTCCTGTGAAAAATCTCCCCATTTCAGAAACCAAGGTTAGATGAGATTGACTTCAACTGCATTTCGTTGCATAGAGCCAACTCTGAAAAGACATACTTTTCCAGACAACCACAACAACTAAAGTGAGCTCTTTTGTGGCAGGCTGATTTTGTGTGTGCGCGCTTTTGTTCAAACAGTCAAGGTCTGCTCTGCCTGCATCTCTAGAAGATTAAGAAAGGAGGGAATGTTACTCAGTTTGGGTTAGCTTGCTAATGCCCTTCTTTGGTCATAGTCCTTTCAAATTGTTGTAACAGCACAAGCATGCAGTTTTGCAATTACAAAATTATCCTGAATGTACATTACTTCATTTAAATTTACATAGCGCTTCTTAAAATACCATGTACACATTACTGCTTATGTCCTTCCAGTTCATCAGTTGTAAGCTCTTTGGAACAACGGCTGTGGGATTTCTGGACAGTATCCACCAAAATGGGCCCTCACTGATACATATTGACTCTGTATATTAAATAACTGTTAAAAGTGGGGTTGATAGCAGTAACACATAGCTTGTCATTGTCTTTCATTTACTGGGACAAAATTTACTTTCTGTTACAAGGGAGTAATTTTGGAATAAGTCCACTGGCTTTGAGTTATGCTTGATTTACACTGGTGTAACTGAGAACAGAATCTGGTCTCCTGTGTTCTCTTATACCATGGGCCACTTTATAGTTTGGATGGGGAGTGGAAGTCCCTGTTTCTTTCTGGTTTTGTTCTGTGGGTCTGGTTTTTGCAGGGTGTTTATTTAGAACTCAATTTACAGAACTCAGTCTGGTTTTCTTTGTGCACCTGCTCTTAGCCCAATAATTGTGGTGCGAGATCAAGTGAGCTGTCTGAAGTCGCACAATGCGCATGACTGGCTCAGCTCAAAATTGCCTATGTATTTGAACTCCACATCTTCTTGTTTCTTGCTTGTTGCTGTAAAAATTAAACAATGATTCTTCATTTCTCCCTCCCACACGCACTGCCAGGCAGTGTGGTCATTCCAGGATTAGTCATTTTACCAGGCTTCAAATGACCTGAAAGAGTTATTTCGTTTTAGACACTAGAAATCTTAAAAGGGATATTAAGCTTGTAGGCAAGGCTAAAGACTGATTCAAGCTTGATTAATAGTTATCTAGGCTGGTGAGGAATCTTGACAGCTAACAAGCATCTTAAGCAGAGTGGTTTAGAAACCTTTTCCCTCTGTCAGTGGTTGGTTTTCATCATCCTGCTGCTTGTCATTTCATTGGTTCTCCAGTTACCATAGGCTGAGTCTACATAGTATTGCCTCCTTTACATTGGAAATTGCCCTGGTTCCAGCCATTAGTGGCCTAGTATGTAGCTACTTCTTGGTGTAGACAAGAAAAGCCACAAAATATAAGTTTATACTGGTAAACTCCGCTGGTGCAAACTGTAGCTTTCCTTGTCTACGTTAAGCTACTTAAGTAGTTGGAATGTTGGTGCATTCCCAATGTAGACAAGACAAAGGAAAATGGGGATCTGTAACTTTCCATCTGTGCAACTTCACAGTGGTTGGGGGGAGTCTATCACTTTTGCGGGTTTTTTCCCTGCTCAGGGTAGCATTAAACAACCCAGTAGTAAAACATACCTGAGCTCTGCACTACAGCATCTGCTGTTGCTGCGATCAGTGTTGTTGCTAGGTAGCTTATAGAGAAAAAGCCATAGAACCTTGCAGGACAGACAAGACATGAATTTCTAATGCAAAAAATGAGCAGAAGAACTCTTCTTCCAGGGAACAAATCCTCCCAAACCTTCATTCTACCTAATGAAGTAGTGGGAAAGTCACCTTTGCAGGTCACTCTTACATCGCTTTGCACTGGAATTTGTAGGAAGACATCCTCTTCTCTAAAAGAAGATCAAATAAATATGAAAAGATTATTCTGTCATCTGGATTAATTATTAAAACTGTGGCCTAAGGACCTACTTGCTAATCTCCAGGGGCATATGAAATGAAATTTATGGTTATGGCCAATGCTGAAGGCTAGCAAAGGGAATATTAAGAATTAGCAGTAATGACTGGAACTAGAGCTGCTACTGATGAAAGATGAATGTGCTGTGAATTGAGATTCTTAGTAAGTAGTTTTACTGTCATCTACACAGTTATCTGATGCTAAAACTAACATTTATGGTGTATTTGTGCATGCTATAATTGCTTTTATGAATTCCATTCCTTAGCATCAGTCTAGACAGGGAAACATCTGATTGTAGAAAGTTCTCTAGTCTAGCAGGCAAAGGCATATAACAAGTGGCTGGAAGCAGAAGCTAGACAAATTCATACTAGAAATAAGGTGTAGATTAAGACGACAGTAATTGGCAATTTACTAAGACTTGGTGGATTCTCGCTCACTTGAAGTCTTTATAAATCAGGCTTTTGAAAAAGATACGTTATACTTTATCAAAAAGTTATGGGCTTGATGCAAGAGTTGCTGTGTGAAAAGTTGGTCTGTGTTACACAGCATGTCAGACTAGAAGATCACTTGTACCTTCTGGCCTCTTAAAATCTTTGAAGCTATTGTCCCACATGATAAAATACCATGTTCATGAGGTTTTCTGAAATTGGTTAAGTATAAGCTTTTCCTTATGTTATTTAACACTTTGTTGCATTACCAGTCCTAAGCATTCAAACATCATGAATCGGGACTCTCTCCCCCAAAACATGAGATTGGCTTAAAATTTGTAACATTTAAAAAAAATGGGAGGGGGAGTAATTACCTTTCTGTTTTTGGAGCTTTTAGGGTTCATGTTTTCAAATTTCTCTGTAACCACAAGGCCTAGAAACATGTTTTCTTTTGAGAGAGAGAGAGAGAGAGCTGACTCACACCTAGTCTAATGATTTCTGGTAGCTGGGGCATTAAGAAAAATACCAAACATTACAAAACTTGCAATAAAATCAGAGGAGTTGACAACACTACTCTTGATCTTTTTTCCAGTATATTCACTGCCAGTAGTACTAGTGTATCTTCACTTTTAATGTTTTTAGAGATTTATCCATTATAAATCACTTATTAAAAACTACTATTCCAGTTGCAGAATGTCTAGTTTGTTTGTGCTGATCAGGCTCATTTCTGCACTGCTACAGACTGGGTACCAATTGGCTAGCCAGCAGTTCTGCAGAAAAGGACCTGGGGGTTACAGTGGACGAGAAGCAGAATATGAGTCAACAGTGTGCCCTTATTGCCAAGAAGGCTAACAGCATGTTGGGCTGCATTAGTAGGAGCATTGCCAGCAGATAGAGGGAAGAGATTATTCTGGTGAGGCCACATTTGGAGTATTGTGTCCAGTTTTGGGCCCCTCTATCTGCCACACAGCTACAAAATGTGGACAAATTGAAGAGAGTCCAGAGGAGGGCAACAAAAATGATTAGGGGGCTGGAGCACATGACTTATGAGGAAAGGCTGAGGGAACTAGGCTTATTTAGTCTGCAGAAGAGAAGAATGAGGGGGGATTTGATAGCAGCCTTTAACTACCTGAAAGGGGGTTCGAGGGAGGATGGAGCAAGGCTGTTCTCACTGCTAGTAGATGACAGAACTAGGAGCAATGGTCTCAAGTTGCAATGGGGGTGGTCTACATTGGATATTAGGAAAACCTTTTTTTATCAGGAGGGTGTTGAAGCACTGGAATGGGTTACCTAAGGAGGTGGTGGAATCTCCATCCTTAGGGATTTTTAAGGTGCAGCTTGACAATGTCCTGCCTGGGATGATTTAGTTGGGGTTGGTCCTGCTTTGAGCAGGGGTTGGAGTACATGATCTTCTGAGGTCCCTTACACCCTTAATCTTTTATGATTCTCTTCTCCCCCATACCGAACAAATGACAAAAATAACCCCCTTAAAAGTGCTTCTTATCCTGGTTCCGGTTGCGCTTTTTTGTTACTTCCCTGAAGTACTCTAGTCTTTCTTACACATAAAAGTTGTATTGCTTCATTATACAAGTATAGTTTAAGTAGCATAGCGCCTACCCCTTTCCCCCCACCTCCCATAGTGTAGTATGTTTGTGCTGGTATAGCTGTTCCCATATGGGAAGGAGAATAAGCTATTCTGGTGTAAGGCACCGTCATATTGGTATAACTAAATCCATGCTAGACGTTGTACAGGTATAACTGCATCAGTTAAAAAAATCACACCTCCTGTAGTTACACTGCTACAAAACTTTGTAGACGTGGCCCTTGTAATTTTGCCTGGTATTTACTGGACTTCTCTCCATCTAGTATTTAATTGCATTGGAACATTCTTTAATTTAGCTACAATATGGTGTTGATTAATTTTGGTTGATAGAATGCTGGGAGTTTTTTTTTCTTTTCTGAATGCTTTTTTAAAAAGTATAATAGAATCAGTCTTCGCCTTCTGCATGACTGGCTAAAGGAGCAGTAATTAAGTAGATAGTAATTAAAGTTAATTATTCAATTAAGACATAATTCTCAGTCACTGAAGCTGTCTGTTTAATTACAGGTTTTTTCATTTAAACAGGCATCTGTTTTGTTGGTTTTGACCATCTTTTCAAATATGCTTCAAATGGCAATTTGAATTAATTATGCCTTTTGTGAAATATTTATATATAATATTAGAAACGAAGAAGAAGAGGGAGAAAGAAAAGGGGTCCTGAAGCAAACCTTTCAGGTCTAGCTTGGTCAAGGTGTACCAATCTAATTGCAGAAACAGAATTCAAAGCCATGTGGTGTGGCTAGAGGAGGCGGGTTGTAGAACAGAGGATTGCTCATTATCCATTTAGAAAATAAAACCATTTATTTTGGAAAAGTCCTTGACAATCTTTGTATCATTTATGGTCTTGCAGGAGGTTTATAAACCCCAGAGAAAATACAAACGTCAGGCTGGAGCAGAAGAGCTGCTAGATGAGGAGTCTAAGGTTCATGCCACACTTTTGGAATATGGCAGGTAAGTGGCTTATGTCAGTGTTAACTATTCACTTATCCTGATGTGGTTCAAATGCTTTATATTGTATAAGACTAGCAATCTAGGTTTTATTTGGAACCCTTTTATTTCATGCAGACTACTCAAGTTTAAAGACGTTTGTTTGATTTACCCCCGTTTGGTTTTACTTTTTAAGTTTACACTGTAAACACTTTGGGACAAGGACTGTCTTGGTGATAGGTACAGTGCACTGTGTCTAGCACAGTGGAGCCCCAATCCCTGATTAAGGACTGTTAGCACTACCACAATACAGATTATGATAGTTTATTGTACATGGTTGGTTGCTCTCTGCATCTTAAAAGAATGGTCTAGATTCCTGACACTTCTGACAGGGCTGAGACTTTCAGCAATGATCTTTAATTAATGTTGCCTTTCAGGAAGTGATTTCTGGAAGTCTGCAAGAAAGGGGATTGAACTGCAGTGGGGTTATCATTTTGGTCTGAAATGGTGAGAATGTGGTTAACTCCTTAGGAGACTGAGTTATGGCGATAGCATTGATGTTGCCTGTGCTATGTGAACATTTTTCCAGGTGAAGAGAGAAAAATCTAATTGAAAATAAATATTTGTGAATATCTGTTGCCTTTTGAAATCTTTCCAATTTCCCAAGAGACAAAAGGAGGGAAAACATGTTCTTGGGAAGAAGGAACTGGAATTACTAATAAACTTTATCTGTTTCCAACTATTTCTAATATTTTCTTTTTCTTAGATTAGTAATACTTAAGGTTCTCTTAATGGATGGCTTTTCCACTGTGATCTCTTTCTAAGCGCTTCAGCTTATTGAGTTTTATCTTTTTTCCTTCCTTTTTTGTATCTTTGTTCATCCCTCCTCCCCCTGCCATAGATTTACTGACTCTTTACTGTGAGTATTTTCCTGTTTTCCTTTTGATTTTATTTTAAAGCAACAACAGTACCCTGAATTGCAGCATGCTTTATAATGTTTCCTCTCATTCTCGATATATTGGGAGATGGCAGCATGAACTAATTAACATTTTCCTTCAGGCCTGTTGACATTAAAAGTGGAATGAAATCTGCAGTATGTTCTTAACTGAACAGAACTATCGAGGGATATTTGGAGTGCAAATATGAATGAGAAGACTCTGCTTTCACTCGCACACATTCTTGCACCTTTGCATAAATTCTATACATAAACTAATCAAAGAACATTATTTTTCAATGGATTTCAGTATAGGTATTTTAAATATTATCAGGTTGGTGCAAAAAAAAAAAAAAAGGGGGGGGGGTATTTGCCATTGAGGATAAGTAGTTCAAATGGGATCTTTTGATCTGTTTAAAACACTAGCATCACAGTTTCTAGTGCTTCAAGAAATAAGGTGCCTGTTCTGTATATAGTAGCTGATAATTCTGTATTGAATCTAACATTTACAAAAACTGTGCACTATAATCATAAAATGACACAGCTGCATATATATATATCTAACCGAAAATCGGTAAATGTTCCTTAACTACTATGTTGAGAAATCTTGCAATATGCTTTGAAAAAATGAGTGATAAAACTTTTTCCCTTGGCAGACTTGAATTCAATGGGAGTTTGTCCAAAGGCTGCAGCATTTTGCTCATTACTAATTGAAATATTCCTATGAATCTACTTTTATTTTTAATATAATCTTGACTGAATAAAATTCCTGACTTCTCCCTGAACAAATTTTTCTTCATTTGGAAAACTTTGTCTTCAAACATATTTTAAAAGGGCAAATTTTTGTTCAATTTTTTATTGGAATTAATTAGAATTGTTTTTAATTATTTGTGACTTGTAGCCACTTCGTTCATATTAGATTTTCTTTTTATTTTTATAAAGATACATTTATTGTTGGGAATGTTGGCTCCATTGCATTCCAGTAAACATCTATCTCTGCTGCACTCAATTCACTGTTGGAGAGTATTCTTTACAATGATCTGAGCTAGAAACTTTTTCATTTAAAAAAAAAAAAAAGACTAGATTCTGCAGCGGTTGTGGCACTCTGCTGGGAATGATTTCTACTTGTTATGCACTGGTGGATTTTTTCCTCCCCTGTTGTTAGGAGTACCAATTTAAATCTTGAGACACTTTCTGGTTTAGATCAGCAGATTGGACTCCAGCAGGCCAGAATAAAACGGCAGAAACATAAAATTCTGGGTAGTTTTTATTTAAAGGAAGGTTTTGGTGTCTCTTCCATTGCCACTATATTTAAGAATCTGAATGTTCAGCTTGAAAGGTGGAATCATCAGGAATGATTTTGGCCTAAACGTTGCAGCACACTTGCAGGCACAATCAGTACACCTGAAGAAAGAGGAACCAAACTGGAGTAGAAAGAACAGATAAAACTTCAGCATAAGGACATTGAAACTAGGACTTCAGAGAAAAGGGCAAATACAGAGAGAGCAAATAAAAATAGGAAAGGATAAATGGGAAATGCTCCTGTAGTACAGATTCAGTCAGGATTTTATGGGCACCCGTGGGGGAAAAAAATGCACTTAGACAAGGTATGTTAAAGAGCTCATGTACAAATTCAAGAAACTTCAGTAGGAAAATTAAGAGACTGGAAGCATGTAGTTTGCAGGTTAGCAGGCATGACTGGAAATTGATCATTTGAGCTGATCATATTAGCCCCCTTAGTTATTAAGATGTGTAACATGCTGTTAGGAACTGAAGAAATTTAGGCTGATTTATAAAAGTGAAGGGAACTAGGAGAAAATGAGGAAATAGGAAGAATGCTGCAGAATTATAATGGATTAAGTATGGCTATCTTGCATAGCATTTTATAGCAACAACTTCTGACTGGGAGTACCATTTTGGATACAGCACAACAAGAAACAAATGAGAGCGCATGTGAAATTAACAGAATAATGATTACAGAGAAGGTCTGAAGCTCTGGCATAAACTGCTTTGCATTCAATGGGAGAAGAAAAAGTTTGAATGTGATCACAGGTTTGCATTGCGCCCGCCAGCCAAAAGTGGTGGTAGTCAGAGAGGAGGATGATTGAAGATATGGTATAAAGTTGTTGGGGAAAATGGGAAGCAGAAATCACAGTTTAATAGAATAAGGATGACTACATAAGCTAAAGTGTTATCAAAAGGGCAAACATTAAAGTTTACACTGGTATAATTAGATAGAATGTAGGATGATGTAAATTAAAATCAAATAAGGAGCTGTACTTAAGGAATGAGTCACATTCCACACAGGTATAAGTGGCAACCTTAAATATTTTAACTGCCATAATAATATTGGAATGGACCATTGATCCCATTCAAACAAATACATATCAGACATAGTAATAGAATAAAGGTTTGTCTACATATTACCTTAGTCCGCATAGTTGAGGTGTACATTCTAATTCGCACCAGCATGTTGCACACTAAGTGGCCCATGTAGACCCTATTGATGCACAGTAAAAGTTCTCTAGTACACATTTAATATAGTACTGTTTGTTTGAAACAGGACTACATGTACTGTGTAGACTGGCCTTAAAACTTCTTCACTGTAATTAAAGCCCCTTCAGTTCCCTTCCTCCCAAATGCCCGGAGAAACAGATAGACCTTACTGTGTATAGTTACAGTGTGTGGCATAATATGGCTATAGATACCAAATGTCTGCTGCCATGTTCTCACTTGTCTTTTCTGCTGCTAGTCTCTGTCTTTAAAACTGATAGGCCAAAACTGTAATCCAAAGCCCAGTGAAGTCAGTCGGAGTCTTTCCATTAAGTCCTGTGGGCTTTGGATCAGGGCTCATATCACCACCTCTTATTTTCATATCACTAAGTAATTTTGGGGCAAAGGTTCTAAGATACCAGTTTGTAGTACAGCACATGCTATAAGGTATTGAATGCGCACAAGTTTTGTACTGATGTAACTGTACTTGTTATTTATTTATGTATTTTTGCTGAAATAGATATACTGGCATGCCCTCTAGTGTGGATACAGTTATATAGGTGCCTTTTATAGCTTATTCCACTTCCCATATGGGAATAGCTATGGCAGTATAAAGCACCTTTAAACTGATACAACTGCATCCAGACAAGGGGGATTGTATTGCTTTAACTCTACCAGCATAGTTAAAGTGGTACAACTTTTTAGTGTGGATAATGTTGTTAAACTTAGGAGTTGTGTTGGCATAATCAAAGGCTGAATTTGACCCCGGAAGTACAAAGGTTAAATAGATAGGTGGGCAGTTAGTGGAAAACAACCTTGATGTCACTGAGCACCTTTGTTTAAAACTTTACTACTTTATTCATATGATGTTAGAAACTCCTTCTACAGCAGACACCACTTTAAACTGTCTCTTATCTCCAAATAGGAATCTCAGGCTTGTCCTTTCATACTTGTTTGTGTGGATGTGTGTGCGTGCGCCTTTCCAATGCTGAGTTTGGTTCCTCATTTGTGACCTAGTAACACTTGGTTACTTGTGAAAAGTTGTGCATAATAACAAAACACACTTCTGTTTAAAAATGTTGGTTACCATGGTATAAGCTTCTCTTTCAGGAAAAATTAAACCAAAAGCACATCTGTGTAGATGTATTTAGAGGTGTGAGAATTTAAGGAAAAAGTTTTAATTCAGGGAAGTGCTTAAGCGTGTCCCATTGACTTCAGTGGAACTTAAGCACATGCTTAAGTGCTTTCCTGAATCAGACATATATAATTAACTACTAAGGTTTACTTTCCTCCATCAATTCTTCAGCCTTCCCTAGGTAAGAGCATGTTGTTTCCCATACATCAGCTCTATAGAATGTTGATTGCAGCTCTATGGAATTACAGTATAGAAAGATTGGTGGGGAAATGAAAGTTAAATTATAATTATTCTGTAATGTCTACTTTTTGAGGCATTCAGCAACTAACCCAAAGCTGGCTTTTTTTGTTGTGTGTTACAGAATTTGCTTCTTAGTGCATTTCTTATGTGCAGAAAATTAATATGTGTATTTATGAAATTAAGAAAGTTGGTTGTTCCAGCAACAAATTTCCTTGACTTCTTTCATGTGTGTTTTAGGAGGTATGGATTTAGCAGACCAGCAGGCAAAATGGAGAAGGTAAGGAGTAACGTTGATTACTCACATAAATTAAGAAACAGTGCGGTCAAAGGGGAAGGAATTGTATTTTTTTTCCTCTAAAAAAACCTCAACTTTGGAAGATCTTGAAGGAATGCTTTAAAGTCAGCAGGCTTCTGTGTCGTTGCTTTTTTAAAAATGCTAAATGAAACTAAAGCTCTGCAGGCCATGAAAGATCTAATTGATTTCTGCCTCTTTTTAAATTATCTCCTTATATTGAAAATACCCCTCAAAAGGTCACGTCATGCTGATTTCACAATCAGTCTGTTTGACACAAATCCAATAAGAGGCTGCTAAAAGTCATTTGATCAGATAATATTTTCAAGCAATGACCATGCAAAGGATAATATGCTGTGATACAAATGTATGTCATGCCATGAACAAAACATTGTAGGATTGTCCTTTATTATAGCTAATGTGACCATGCTTTGTTTTTGTTTGCCATGAAATAATGCTCTTACTAGTATTGTTCATATAAAATTTTATAATTTCAATAAACCCATTAAAATAGAACATGTTACTGAAAAAGTAATATTGTACCGCAACAAGATATTCTTGATATATATAATGCATCAAATTGTGAGCATATCCTGTTATAGGTTGGAAAGAAATCACAATATGCTTAGCAGTGTAGGATACATGAAGAACCAGCAGTGCTTCAACATTAAATTTAATATTCAAGTAATATAAAAAGAGATATTTCTAACTGTGGCTGAGAGTAAAAAATAAACCAGTCTGCAGCTATGACTGAGGTGCAATCCATAAAATATGACTGTCTCTTCACAAATTCCTATTGGCTTTGTAAGCCAATATGTCAGACTATCGCCATTTGTCATCTGAATTGAGCCACTAGAAGAAAGGGGACTTAAATGTTTGGGCAGAGTGATGACGTGGTGCCCTAGAAATATAGTATAAATTTCTGGGAATGCTACTTACCTTAACAGAATTAATTGTTCTGAAAGTGGACAGTCCCCCTATAGGTTTATATCTTTATATTTTAAAAAGTGTTTTCAGGTGCACAGATTTTAAACTTCTATTTTGATCTAGATTTAAACTTTATTTATATTAAAATACACTTATCAAAAATGCTGCTTTCTTATATTTGATATGCATAGCATACACAGAGATGGGAACTAAATACCCATCAGTCTTGCACAGGGTGGTTTCCCATGAAATTCCAAGTGGGTTGTACCTGCTTGGGCAGTGCCTGAACTCTGACGATAGGCAGTATATAACAATATACTTCAGTTATTTAAATATAACACCTGAATTACAGTTTCCTCCTTGTTTTACTTTCCTAACCCTTTGACTGCTGGTATTAGCTGATCGTGTAGCTATGTGGTGTGTTAATTTTCCTTAAATAGGCAGAAGACAAGAAAATGGTTCTACCTACAGGACTTGGAGCAGCAGGAAAGGCTGAAGCCTATGATGAAGATGATCTTCAAGCTGCTGAAGAGGTGTTTCTCTTTCTCTCTCCTGTGTGTGTGTGTGTGTGTGTGTGTGTGTGTGTGTGTGTGTATTTATATGTATGTGTATACACACAGGAGGGCTTAGATATTAATAGCTTGGGGATAGGGTAAAGCACAGCATGTTCTGTTCCCTTTCTACAAAGAAAAAAGTTCAGTAACTTAGCTGAACAGAGAGTTCCTTTCAGATAGGGAAATGTGGGATAATAAACAGATGCACAAAACGTAAATGTTCACATAGGATTTTCTGTGTAAAAACCTGGCCAACATTTTGTTTTGGAGCCACAGGAGTTATTTGTACTTAAGACCTGCTCCTGTTAATGCCTTTTTGGGGAAGGAGTAGCTCAGTGGCCTCATCTCCCATTGACAGTTATGGGAGCCGAGAGCCCTGAGCACTTCATGAACTCAGCCTTTACTGTAATAAGAGAATTTCCTGTGTAGAATAATTTTAGCAACTGCCCCACCAACTTTCGTAAAAGTTTTTACTCTTCTGTTACCAGTATTAAAATAGAATGCAAATTGGATTGATTGGCTGAATGAGAACTCTCATTGAACAGAGCTATGCTAAGTATTTAAAGGCGTCTGCTAATTGTTTTGTTCACATCTTATCTTGCAAAAATGCCTTTTTCATTAGCTTCGCATTAAAACACTGATGACTGGAATGGCTGCAATGGCAACAGAAGAGGTAAGCAATACTTGAAATTGTAGCTTCGCTTTAACACTTATATGCATTGATATATCTTAACCATTAGAATTCAAACTGTATTTATCAGCAGAGAGAATCCCATTGACTTTATTGGGATTTGGGTTGAGCCCAAAGTGCATTCAGACTTTGCCAGTCAAATAAAAGGACTGTTGTATACTTACAGGGATTAAAATAGAGTGCTCCAATCCCAAGAATCTGTGTTCTTGCTGTATAATAAATCAATTCAACACTTAAATTACTGTGCCCTCTGTATTTCCTGTCTGTAACTGCCATTTGCTTTGAAAGCTGTCATTGTTCCTGAAATAGGGTTAACTGTTATTTAAAATGGATACAGGGAAAGGTAATTGAATATGAGACAGTATTTTTCATAAGACTTCTGATTTTAAAATCTTTCACTCTAAAATAATGATTGTGGCCTATGCATAAATCTTAGTGCTGCTTAAGTGGTTGCTACGGAAATAATTGCATAAATAAATAAACATATTACAATGCAGCTATCCTTGAAATGGCAATTAAACATATGAAGCCTTTGTGTAACCCAGACTCTCATGCTTTGCAGAGCTAAGGTAGGGTGTTCCTCTGAGTGGAAAAAATGTTGTGTGCATTTCATTCCATTCATCAAATCACAGCTAGGATTTGGTAATTGTATTACAAATTGTAACTTTTATATAAAATCAATGTTGCTTGTTTGCATTATTTAACTTTCCCTACAATTCCATAGTGATTCCTGACATATAAGTAAACAGTAAACATTGTTTACTATTTTGAAAATCCTGATATCTTTCACGTTTTCTGATGTAACAAGTGGACATAAATTTGTCTGACAAATGAAGAACATGACTGACTTGCCTTGTGACCAAATGCCTCCTAGAATTCTTAATCTTAAATGAGAGATTTGGCTTCCCTGCAAACATGATTTAGGATGCATACTTTCTCACAGCTATATGGCATTAATTTTGACTCAAAAGATGGTGATCCAAATTGATTCCTGTTACGGAATGTGACCAGATACACAGGGCAAAAATATGTATTGCCCAGGAGTTAAAGCACTTTATGATAGTTGCACACATTTGCAAAGGTGACTTCAAATTTAGTTGAATTATTGGTGCTATTTGCTAAAAGTTTAGGAATGAAAGAAGCCCCAGTAGTTAGATTTCTCCATGGAGGGCATGTTAGAAGCTTCATTTGTTTACTGAGCGTTCTGTGGAAGATGAAGTTCATTGCATGCTGTATTCTTTTATAAACATATTTCATTATGTTAAAGTAATATTGTATTTATATACTTCTGGGGGAGGGGACGTGCTTAACAAACAAACCCTCAGTTTATTACTACAGATTGTCCTAATGTTTCAATAAATGCTTCTTGGTTTAATTGCAGGGCAGGTTAACAGCTAGCACAGTAGGTCAGATTGTTGGACTCCAATCTGATGAGATCAAGCAGATAGTGTCGGAATATGCTGAAAAGGTATGTTCTTTCCTGGTTACATTTTATCAAATCATATATGATAATTTAGGCCCTGTTACTGCAATCTTATTGTCTGGGCTTCTATGAAGCAACTTTTATGACAATGCTAAGTAGTGAAGACACGATTCAGGAAAACATCCTTATTCAGGAAAGCATATAAGCACATGCTCAGGTCTTGTTTAACTTGGAAGTCAATGGGAATTATGTGCTTAATAGCTCTCCTGAATAAGGGTGATCTTAAGTATGTCCTTTAGAGCTTTGCTGAATTGGGGCCTGAATGAGCACCCTGTTGCATGGCTAATAACAGAGCCAGTGGAACAAAGACCCTGATCGTGCTGATACCTGCTTAGCTGGTTGGCTTAAGCACACATGTAGCCCTGTTGGCTTCAGTGGGACTGCTTATATGAGTAAAGATAAGCAGAAGCCTATGTGTTTGTGGGACTCGGGCATTAGTCTCATTGGGCTCCCATTACCAGTCATACGACTGGCTGCTGATTCAGTAACTAGCATTGTCAAAACCAAATCCTTGCTGCTTCATTAATCAAGGCAATTAGCTTTGTTTGTTAGCTCAATTCATTGTGTTCTACTGGAATTGTTTTTTACAATACTGTGGAAAGAAAATCTGGCTCTTCGACCAATTAATATGTATAATACATCACTGCCAAATATGAGTTATAGGTCGCTCTTATGTCCAATAGTCATCTCATATTTCTTCCTTTTTGTTGACACTTATGAGGTATGGAGCTTTCCCACTTATGAGATAAACCCTATAACTCAACAGAGGCTATGGCAAATTCCCTGCCTTTCTCTATTATAAAGGATTGGAAGAACAGAAGCCATAGGGTCATATTTCAATGTTACATTTCTTCTGCTCTGAAAGAAGGCAGCAGGACCTTGACTACTACAGTAGAACGATGATTAATAATATAGAAAATAAGAACTGATTCAAGTCAGATGAAAATGTATCACATTTTAAATCGAATTTACTGGATATTACAGGACAGGATCCTTCCTCATGTGCATGTAATAGAAGAGGAAGTTGAGGGTATTATCAAACACAGCTCACTGAGGCATCAACAACTTCCCACTTTCCAGAAACCTCTATTTAAATGCCAAATTAAAGGGTGATTTGTAATGACATCCCTGCCTCTGATGAAGTTGCTGTTCTTTCCCATCCTGGTTTAATGCTTGATCATTCTTGCCAGGGGTGACTTGTCCCTAAGCCCAGAAAGAGGTTTTAAGAAATGTTTTTGCCTTTGGCATGTACCATATTGTGCCAAGAAATAGGTGTTTAATAAGAATTTTAAAAACCTAAACAAATTCCTCATGGTACCCTCTAGAAGGTGGTTCCATCTTCAAGGCCTCCCTGTACCCTTCTTAACTTTGAATTTCTCTCTCTGTTTCAAAGTATATAGGTCATATTATGTTCTCAATATACTGCACATTCCCAGTGAAGTTACTTATAATAAGATTATTTGCAAAGCAGGGTTGCCACCTACCATTGCTACAAGATGGTGTTTTTGTTTAAGAAGATAAATGACTGGATTCTATAGTTATGTACACCTCCTTTGTGTGACCATATGAAAGAGTGGGTTTATCACAAGCTTGGAAGAGTCCTCTATTTTTAAAACCTTGGCAGAATGTTGTTACAAGGCATAAGTTTTTCTGCCACCTTTAAGGGCTATTTGTACCAAATTAGGTTTGTTCTCACTATGGTGTGAGAGATTCTTCTAATGTGAAAAAACCAAATGGAGCCCCTGTCAAGTGAGTACCCACTTCAATATACAGAAGTATCGTTTGCATTAGGAAAGCTTTTTTGCTGTTTCTTAGCAAGGAAGGATAATTATACAAGAGACAACTAAAAGAATTGGATGAGTTTATTGTCAAAAATACCACTTCAAAAAAATACGTAAAGGGGTGTTCTTATCAGTGCCAGCAATGACTGCTGTCTGCAGAGTGATTACGCAGTGATTACGCAGTGAAAGAGTTGTTCAGTCAGATATTGGTAAAGGCTTGTGTGGGTAAGAATGTGACCATTTCTACAATATTCTATTAGAAGCTAACATGTGCCATATGAATTCAGTTGGAAGAGCAAAAAATAAGCATATTAATGACTCAGTGTGATTAATGACTGTGTCAGTGAAATAAAATACATAGATTTTTTTTGCATACTTGAACCTGAAATGTATGAAGGTAAGGAGAAATGCAGTGTACTAGCATTGTCTTCTGAGTACGAAAAGCTTTCAGATAAAAGTATTGCCGATTATATCACTGTGATGGAAATGCACAGCACATCAGCGCTCCTGTTAGAGTTCTTCTGATTGAACCTGGCTTGAATGCTTCACTTAACTTAGTTTATTATGAATGTATTATTTATCATTTATACAATATTTGAATGGGAGAACAGATGACTCAAGGATCAATAATACAACACAAAGTGTTCCACCTGTAGGGCACTGGCTCTAATTGATTGTGAACAAAAAATGACCTGTTGTGCATTATTTGTATGGCCTAAAGCAGGGGGTGTTGAACGTCTGTCCCGGCCCCTGGCGGCAGTGTGCGCTGCCGCGACATCTTGCGGCATTGTACTCTCTGGCAGCGTTGCGTGCTGCCACCACGGCGTCAGGCGCTGCCACGAGATCTGTGTACTCTGGCGGCAGCATGTGGAGCGCTGAGTGCATGAGACACAGCGCTCCACAAGTGCCTAGTATTTCGATTTATGGTATGTATGACCCACCTGAAGTATATTTAATTCAAATCTGGCCCGCCATAGCAAATGAGTTTGACACCCCGGCCTAAAGAGTGCTAGGAAGGGGAGCTCTGTGAGCTGCCATAGCAGTTTGTTAGGTAGGGTGCTCAAGCCAGGTCCCCAGCTCTTTAATTTTCTCCTCCGCATGGGCCTCACAGAGCTTGAATTCAGTGCCTTTTAGAACAAGGTTTATCTCATTTCTCAGACTTACACAAGTGACTGGGCTGTTTTTAATTTGTCTTGGGGCTTATCCAGACAAAGGCAGATGTGTTTGATTAGAGGGCCCACTACCATGAAGTTCTGCAAGACTGGAAGCTTTGATGAGTGAGGGCTACAGTGACTTCTTAGAATCTCCAACTGCCCCAGCATAAGGACATGCAAATTCCTTCTGCTGATTGGATTCAGATATGGACTTTTGCCATGATCGCCACAATCTTCTGTCTCCTTTTCATTGGTTGAATGTCATTTGTGATGTGCAGTGATTTAAGATGGTGAAAGACAGTGAGAGGGCAGCTTATGGCTTTGGATCGTGCTGGATAGTGGATAGTGTTAAATGCTGGTGATTTGAAGATGATCTACCTGTTGTGAAGAAGTTAAAATTTAAATATCACCCTTGCTGGTCATTCAACAGTCTGCATGAAATGAGTTGTTGGTTTTAGTCTAACTCCAAGAGGAAACTGGCCACAAACATACCATTATCAGCCCATGATTTTGTCTCTCTGAGTCAGTGGAAGCATGAAGTGTGTGAAGGAGTAGTGAGGCCATCATATAGGAAGGAATCTTTCACTGCCACTAGCTAGGCTGTAACTAACAGGGCTGTCAGTCTGACCCTTTTTACCAATTTTAAGTTCATGCAGAAACTCTGAAGAGAACCTACTAAATGACATTTTTAAACCTTCCTAGTTTCTTGCACTCTGCTATTCAAATAGCAAGTAAAAAAAAAAGCCTTGTGTCAAATCCCTGTGCCCTTTATAGTACTGAGAAGATAATGAAGAGTTCCAGAGAAAATGGAATCAAAGGGACCCCCTCCAATGAAAATGCATGTGTATGGTGTGACAAAGCTCTTGCTTTACCTCGGTGGGTCCAACGCCGCCTCCTAGCAGTAGGTCAGGGAACTGCTTCACCCTTTAGTGTTCTTCCACTCTCTAGTGGTGGGAGAGGGTAATACAGTCTCCCTAAGATGGCCGCTCCCTGCTAGCTTCCGGTCCCGTCTCTGGTTCTCACAGGCACTTGCCTCTTTGGTGGGGCTCTTGCCACTCCAGTGAGTGGCGGTCCGACTCTCAACTCCGGGCCCCAACCCAGGGACCCTACAAGTAGCAGCCTTGTGCTATGACTTCAAGAAAGCTGCTAGTTTCCCTGGGTTACTTCCCTGTGCCCCTTGACTTAATGTCCGTATCCTGCTCACACAGGGGTCCTTCCTGGTCTCCTTTCCAGGGAAGATTCTTGACCCCTGACAGTGATTATGGGAGACTTTAACTTCCCAGATATAGACTGGAGGACAAGTGCTAGTAGTAATAATAGGGCCCAGATTTTCCTGGATGTGATAGCTGACTGATTCCTTCATGAAATGTTACTGAACCAACAAGAGGGGATGCTATTTTAGATTTGGTGTTGGTGAGTAGTGAGGACCTCATAAAAGAACTGGTTGTAGGGGACAACCTTGGTTCGAGCGACCATGAGCTAATTCAGTTCAAACTAAATGGAAAGACAAACAAAAATAGATCTATGACTAGGGTCTTTGACTTCAAAAGGGCTAACTTTAAAAAAATAAGGGAATTAGTTGAGGAAGTGGACTGGACTGAAGAACTCATGGTCTAAAGGTGGAGGAGGCTTGGAATTACTTCAAGTCAAAGTTGCAGGAACTATCTGAAGTCTACATCCCAAGGAAGGAGAAAAAATTCATAGTCTAGAGTTGTAGACCAAGCTGGATGAGTAAGCATCTCGGACGGGTGATTTAAGAGAAAGCAGAAAGCCTACAAGGAGTGGAAGATGGGAGGGATCATCAAGGAAAGCTACCCCTTGGAGATCAGAACATGTAGAGATAAAGTGAGACAGGTCAAAAGCCAAGTAGAGTTGGACCTTGCAAAGGGAATTTAAACCAATCGTAAAAGATTCTATAGCCATATAAATTGGAAGAAAACAAAGAAAGAAGTAGTAGGACTACTAAGCTCTGAGAATGGGGTGGAGGTTAAGGATAATCTAGGCATGGCCAAATATCTAAACAAATACTTTGCCTCTGTTTTTAATACGGCTAATGATGAGGTTGGGGATAGTCGTAGAGTGGCTAATGGGAATGAGGACCTGGAAGTAGAAATTACCACATCTGAGGTAGAAGCCCAACTCAAACAGCTTAATGGGACTAAATCAGGGGGCTGGATAATCTCCATCCAAGAATATTAAAGGAACTAGCATGTGAAATTGCAAGCCTAAGCAAGGATTTTTAATGAATCTGTAAACTCAGGGGCTGTACTGTATGACTGGAGAATTGCTAACATAGTTCCTAATTCTAAGAAAAGGAAAAAAAGTGATCTGGGTAACTACAGGCCTGTTAGTTTGACCTCAATAGTATGCAAAGTCTTGGAAAATTTTTTGAAAGAGAAAGTAGTTAAGGACATCGAGGTTAACGGTAATTGGGATAAAACACAACATGGCTTTCCAAAAGGTAGATCGTGCCAGACGAACCTAATCTCCTTTTTTGACAAATTTTTTTAGACAAAGGGAATGCAGTGAATCTAATTTACCTAGATTTCAGTAAGACATTTGATACGGTTCCACTTGGAGAATTATTAGTTAAGTTGGAAAAGATGCAAATTAATATGAAACTTGAAAGGCGGATAAGGAACTGGTTAAAGGGAAGACTACAGCGGGTTATACTAAAAGGTGAACTGTCAGGCTGGAGGGAGGCTACTAGTGGAGTTCCTCAGGGATCAGCCGTGAGACCAATCTTATATAACCTTTTTATTACTGACTTTGGCACAAAAAGTGGGAATGGGCTAATAAAACTTACAGATGACACAAAGTTGAGAGGTATCGCGAATACAGAGATGGATTGGGATATCATACGGGAAGATCTGGATGACCTTGTAAACCGGAGTAATAGAAATAGGATGAAATGTAATAGTGGAAAGTGCAAGGTCATGCATTTAGGGACTAGTAACAAGAATTTATGGGGACACATCAGTTGGACGTGACAGAGGGGGAGAAGGACCTGGGCATATTGGTTGATCTCAGATTGACTATGAGCCACCAATGTGATGCGGCCGTGAAAAAAGCTAATGCGGTCCTTGGATGTATCAGACAAGGTGTTAGTATCGTTATACAAGGCGCTGGTGAGACCTCATCTGGAATACCGTGTGCAGTTCTGGTCATCCTTGTTTAAGAAAGATGAATTCAAGCTGCAACAGGTGCAGAGAAGGGCTACTAGGATGATCCGTGAAATGGAAAACCTGCATTATGAGAGGAGAAAAGATCTTGGTTTGTTTAGCCTAACGCTTTTTTGGGTGTCTGGCTGGTGAGTCTTGCCCACATTCTCAGAGTTTAACTGATTGCCATATTTGGGGTTAAGTAGGATTTTTCCCCAGGGCAGATTTGGCAAAGGCTCTGGGCGTTTTTCGCCTCCCTCTGTAGCATGGGGCACGGCTCACTTGCTGATGGATTCTCTGTACTTAAAGTTTTTAAACCATGATTTGAGGACTTTAATAACTCAGTCATAGGTCAGGGGTCTATTACAGGAGTGGATGGGTGAGGTTCTGTGGCCTGCATTGTGCAGGAGGTCAGACTAGGTTATCATGTTGGTCTTCTGACCTTAGTCTGTGAGCCCCATTGGGCGTAGTAGTGCCCAAACCAAATGTCCAATTCAATCTTTCCCTTCTTCCCTTAGGCCTCTTCGGGCAGGGTTTTTCCTTCCCCCAGTCCTTGTACCTTCAGGGTTCTCTTCTGCCAGCATTCTGCTCCTTCTCCAAACCCTCCTGGCTCTTGACAGTATCTTGCCTGCTCACACACTGTGGTAGCTCGCCTCACTCTCACAACTCCAGCCACACCCCTTCTCTGGAGGGGAGGCTTTTAACAAGTCCTAGGAGGGGTCTTGATTGGCTCCAGGTGTGTGAATTAACCTGGAGTAACCCCTGCTCAGCTACCAGGGGAAAAGGTACTTGCTGAGCCTGGGACTGATATATTGGCCTTCTAGCACTCTCAGATAGCCATCTAGTCCGACTCTTACAGTGGGCATTTAGTCTCAAAGGATGGGTATTATTTATACCAAAGAACGAAGTTCTGCCCCTGCAGCCCATCAACCTAGTAATGTCTAAATCTTTAAACGACTCAGTGTAGACCAGGTTTATATTTGACAAAACTATTCTCTAACTCCCAGTAGCTTGTTTTCAAGAATATCAGGTGGGAGTTGTAAGTGCTCAGCAACTCTCAGAATCAATGCCATTTGTATGAGCCAAAAATGGAATTATGCTAATTTCTTAACCGCAGCTGCTACTCATCTACAACAAAAGCTCTTAGGGGATAAAAGAACTTTTCAGTTCTTCACTTTAATGAGACGCTTCTGTGAGGATGCACTTACTGTGGCTATTCCATCAGATTGTACTTCTGGATGTACCTCTTGGGAGGAAAAAATATGGTCTTAGTCAAGATGGAGCCAAGAATAAGTTTTAAAATAAAAAGGTCTTTCGTGGCTACTGTGATGCAGTCCAGTATGAGTGCAAATATCTAACAAACTTCTTGAACTCCCTTCCCCTGAAGTCAGTGTTTAAATACTAGACTGCAGCTAGCTGAACGTGACTGCTATCCAAAGCCGTTTGTTGCCCTCTCACTGCCTTTCACCATCTTAAGTGACTGGCGTCATAAATGACATTTAATGAATGAAAAGAAGATTAATGAATGAAAAGATTCATTAAATAATGAATGAAATTTAATGAATTAATATGATGATATTTGATATATTTGATGATAATGAATGATATTTAATGAATTAAATAAAGATTCATTAAATAATGAATGAAAAGAAGATTAATGAATGAAAAGAAGATTGTGGTGATCATGGCAGAAGTCCATATCTGAATCCAGTCATCAGCAGAAGGAATTTGCAAGTCCTTGTGCTGGGGTAGTTGAGATTCTAAGAAGTCATTGTAGCCCTCACTCACCAAACTTTCATAGTCTTGCAGAACTTCACGGTAGTGGGCCCTCTGATCAAACACAACTGCCTTTGTCTGGATAAACCCTGAGATAAATTAAAAACAGCCCAGTCACTTGTATAAATCTAAGAAGTGAGATAAACCTTGTTCTAAAAGGCACTGAATTCAAGCTCCGTGAGACCCATGAGGAGGAGAAAATTAAAGAGCTGGGGACCTGGCTTGAGCACCCTACCTAACAAACTGCTGTGGCAGCTCACAGAGCTCCCCTTCCTAGCACGATTCCAGACTTAACTTCCCTGCATCATGACAAGCTGATCTGCTGCTGCATAGAAAAGATTTCCATGAGCTAAGCGATATTTTTCCAGCTCGATGGATGCAGTACCAGGAAGAAGGAGATAATAGTACTTCCATCAGCCAAAGCTAAGCTGAATGGGTCAGGCTCTGAAAGCTGTGGTGGCGATCTGTTACCATTTGCAACTGAAACCTTTGCCCCACTGGTTAGTGAAAACAAGTTGGGAATAATTAGATCTGCTGTTTTCAGAGAAAGACCTTCCTAAGGGCAGTATAGACAATCTATAGGCTTGGCAAAATAAGAGATTTTCATTTTTTTTATAGTTCTGGCAGGCATCAATGTTTGTTTTTAAGCAAAACTCGTACTTTTCTTCAGGACTTTCTTCTCACTATTAAGTGAAACTGTGACCTAAGCTACATGTTCTGGCAAACAGGGACCTGTGATTGCATCCATTCATATAAACCACTGTAAAATTGAGAGAGAAGCTAAGAGCATGGTTCCACTTGCAAGGTACTTGTCTAATGCTGGTAGTGTGATATGCTTTTGTGGTGGCTAATCATCATCTTGTGGTTCATTCCCCCTCTCCTCTTATATAACGCAGCATTGCTGTATCTGATTTAAAGATATCCCTGGTTGGGTCATCAGTAGGGGCTGAACTTGGGCAGCTCTGGTTATAAAAACATCAGCCTCTACTATTTAAGCTGAAGTACCAGGGTGAAATCTTGGTTCCGCAAAAGTCTGAGAGTTGTAATATTGATTTCAGTGAGTGCAGGATTTCACCCTAGCTGCCATAATTTGGAGTCAATAGCTGACTCAAATCTCTGTGGGGTCTCTCCATTAGAAGAGACAGTGACACTATGGTAACCTGAGTTACACAATCATGCCCAATATGTTTTTCCTTGAAGTTTTTAGGACTTTTATACAAAATTGAACTTTTCTCTAGGTTGTTTTAATCTTTAAGGATTTTAACTCATCGTATTAGGTGTGGCCCAGTTAAGGTGAATGGATCATAGGCAGTCACAGATGAACATTCACCACAGTTCCCCAATTTATTTTCTTTCAGAACCTTAGGGCTTTGTCCCCACTGTACTCTTCTTTCATGTTCTTTTTATATCTTTGTTTTATACGTCAGCACTGCACATAGGGAACAGCTGCCTTTAAATCCATGACAACAGTCTGTGTGAAACGAAAATGTTCTGAGTACAGGTGTCACCGATTGAAACTGACTTTTTTTTTAAAATCATACACACGCAGTATTTCCACAGTTGCATCAGAAAAAGAGACTGAAGCGTGGACATCATAACTTTACTGAAAGATAAGAGATCAAAATCCTTTCTAAATACGGCACTACATATGTTGAGTACTAGACTAAAATACAAGAACTGCAGAATTCTTAGTATATGGGGCACAATTTGCAAATTGACGCATCGAAGCATTTGTTGTCTCATTCACCAGTGTATCCTCACTGCTTTTTTTTTTTCAATACAGTTGCACTGGTGTAAAACTGGAGATGCACCGTGGTCAATCAGGCTCGTGTTGAGATTTCTGTTATCTCCTGATATTGATGTTGCTGTTTGCAGAGTCAATACTTGGCTGAAACTTAGAGCAGAATGAGGGCTGCTTTTTCTTATCCTGTTTACTCACAGCTTCAAGATAACCACACCTGTTGTTTTGTATCACAGCTAAGGTTGGCAAATTATAAGTCAAATAAAGGCACCGTTGATAGTACTTATATGCTGCATTGATTCTCTTTGGATTCATCCTCCAAAAGTTGCATAGTTGCCACTACTCTTGAGATGTTAGAGTATGCACCAGTCGCAGGGAAAATAGATGCCATTCACTGCATCAGCTTCTTTTCCTTTATGACAGAGGTTTTCAACCGGGGGTATGTGTACCCCTGGGGTACTTCAGAGTATCATGGGTACACAAGAGGATTGAGGTGACGGCCCCAGGCCCCTGTGTTTTGGGGGGCCCTGCTCCAGAGCCAGCAGGAGGCGGGCGGCTGAAGCCAGCCTCCGGGCTGGGAGCAGAAACTAGGCAGAAGACTGTAGCCTGCCTCCCAGCTGTGCGCTGGATTGGATGGGAGCTGGGCAGTCACATACTGAGGGGCCAGGCACCTGGGCCCTTCTTGGCATGCAGCTAGGAGCCTCCTGTGCCCCTCGTCCCTGCTGTGCGTTGTGATGGGCTGGCCTGACGCCGCCCCCCCCCCGGGGGGGGGGGGGGGGTTATTGCCCTATCCAAGCCGGTGCTGGGCTGCGGGGCTGTTGGGCAGGAGAGCCAGGTGCCACGTAGTGGGTAAGTGGGGGGGGGGGAAGGAGGAGGAGAGGTAAGCAGTATGGTTCTCCCCCACCCCACAGGTACAGACCACCCCTCCGAGGGAGCTGGGAGACAGTGCTATCTTGTGGGAGCCGGGGACCCCTCCTGCGCTGCGTGAGGGGGTGTGTGAGAGGCCTGGGGGATGGGAAATATAGGCTTGGCCCCCGGGCACCGGAGGCCCAGGGTATACCACTGGAGCCAGGCAGGAAAACCATGAAGGGATACTTCAGGTGAAGCCTTGAGATCGTAGCGGTACAGTTGTTTTTTTTTTTTTTAAGAAAAAGTTGAAACCCCCTGCTTTATGATTAGAAATATGTTCCCGAAAGTCTATGATGTCTGCAGCCCGTTCATTTTCCGGAGCTTTCAGAGCAAAATCCATTGCACATATATTTTGATAAGACAGAATGATATATTTTGTACCATTCACAGTTTTATTGTTTTCTTCTTGTAGAAATCATTGTTTGTTTTCATAATTGTACATATTTTAGCAAACTATTAATTTCCACCCACATAGGGCATATCAGAAGTGTTCTTCAACTGTTGGTTACAGGAACAATGATAGCTACTGCTGCTAAGCCTGAATTTCCTACAGAGAAGCAGACTGAATTATTATTATTTTTAGGAAACTGCTCAGTCTAATGATCCTGTTCTGTTTCTTCTACCCCTGGGGGATTTACAGCAGTAATATAGCTGTGTGAAAGAAAAAGTACCTCATTATGAAGGAGAGAACTCATTACCTCCATTTCTATCCTCTTTCCAATACAAAATCCTTTTTCTCTGAAAAGGGGAGACAGGTTCATAAAATCCATAAGTCGCAGATTTTCCCTACTATTCCTAGGTTTCAAGTCACAGTGGATTCTTGATCATTATTTACTTACTATATTTTGCAAACATAATATGTTGTTTTTAACTGTGGATTTTTTTGTTCAAACTTCAAGTACTGTATTGCAAAATTAGGCCAGTCCCAGTATTTTCATAACAAATTAATTCAAAGTAACGAAATCCATTTGGGGCAATGGAACAGTCACAAAAGATGTAGAGTGAGAATGCAGTGGTCCTACATCTTCCTGGAGAGGGACATGAACAGGGTAGTAAAAAGTTGAGGATGTGTTTCCACGTCTTGTTTTGAGTTAATGGGACAAAAATTGAGTAATCACTGGGAAACTACAGAGTGATGGCTTTTTGGAGGGAAAGCTCTGAATGATGTGTGGTGTCTGAAGGGGCAAGAGCCAAGAAGAAACAACAAGGGATGTATGTAGATGGGAAGGTAGTAATGGCTGATGACAATCCAGGTGTAGGGTTCAGGCAAGAAGAGCCTGAATACTGGTGAATAAAGAAAACCTTTTTTGATTGGACAGCTGGTGTGGAGGCACAGGTGGGGAGGAAAAAATGTAGCTTGTGTGCAACAAACAAAAGGGAATAAAACCAGAGAAGAATGTGTAAACTCTTTTAATTCCTTTAAGATTTACACAATTCATAACAATAAATTGTGCAATTCGTTAATGATCACTTGTCAATAGCCTTTCTAAACTCGTGCATATCAGTTTATTTAGAAGTATTTCTATGAAGTTGATTACCTAGAAACTGGGCGTCCACAATTCAGTTATCAAACACACACTTCCTTTGTAAAGAGTAGAGCAGTGATACTTGGACTTGTATATGTGGTTTAGGAGCCAAATTAGCAATCAGCATTACCCAAAAGAGCCACAGTAGTGTGAATTCATTGTTTCATTTATTATAGTACTATTCATATCAAAACAGTATGACAGAGGAAACATTAGTTTTTGTGTGTGTGTGTGTGTAGTTCTCACAGCAAATGAGTGACTTAGTGCAAGTTGATAACTTAATTGGTTAATAACTGAGGTCATACATAACTTGAAATATTGTGGAAATAGCAGATTCCGCAATATTACACTGTCACTGCAGTTTTGATGGGGGAACGTCAGGTGGGCAACAGAGAAAAATCAAGGAAAAGTAATAATATATCTTACCACAAATAATAAGGTCTATTTTTACCCAGGGTTCCTTAACCCAGTAACATTTTGTC
Source organism: Emydura macquarii macquarii (assembly GCF_026122565.2). Taxonomy (NCBI): domain Eukaryota; kingdom Metazoa; phylum Chordata; order Testudines; family Chelidae; genus Emydura; species Emydura macquarii. The sequence goes on along the minus strand of NW_027131390.1, from coordinate 98,255,996 downwards.
TCTGTGGGTTGGTATCAGGAAATAAAACAAGGAAACACAGTACCTCTGCCTGCTATATGGCTGGCACAGACAAAAGCTCTTAATGTAGAGCTTTACTTTATTGATCTCCAGCAATTTCCATTGGAATGATCTTTACCAGAAGTTTCCACTCTACTAGTCTTAAGCACATACAAATACAATAGGTACCCCAAAACTTGATAATTACCCTACAAGTCTGAGGCAGTCTTTGAGTGAATCAATCGCAGATTTCTGGATGGTCAGTCCTTCCATCTGTGCCTGGAAATCAATGTGTCCATGAAGCGATCCACCTAATTCAGACTTGCTACCTCCCTCTTATACCCCTCAAAAGTTACAGGTATGTCAATCAAAAGTATTACATAGCTGATCAAATGGAAACAGTTGTCAAGCAAAGGTTATAAGGAACATCAAAACAGGATGCGATTATGTGGTTTTGACTAGTTAGTCTGGCAGGTGTGCTGACTACCTGCTTTTCACCTCCGCACATCATGAAAAGGGCACAGAGTCAAGTTCACCTGTCCTCCTTCTGGCTTTGTCTTAGCTGAACTAGGTCACACAAAAGAAAATCTACTAAATGACTATTTCTAGAAATAAACCAAATAATTGATAGTTCATCTCAATAATTGGCTTAGGCACCTGGTGATTTGCTAAAATGCCCCCCTTCACTATTATTACTTTTCTGCAATTTTCCATGGTTTGTCCGCAACTCAGCCGCAATTGTTTGACAATCATCCTGCAATTCAAGTAGGGCCTTATTAATATCCTATTAACTAATCAGCATTCTTTTCCTAACTTGGGTTGCTTAATAATTAAATCACAGCATTTTGATATGCACTGCAAAGAACTGCAGGGGAGATATTAAAGAGCCATTTGCGGCTCGTGAGTATCAATGGAGTAGAGTAAGGAGTTGTATCATCTTCTAGAGTGACATGTAAGTAAAATATCACTGTGCTAAACACAGAAATCAGTTTACATTTCCAAGAAGTAATCCGTTGCAAAGTTACGTAGCCTTTAGAACATCATTTTTATCTGACCTTTCTTCCTAGACATCCATACGTATCCACTTTCCTTCTTTCTTTCTTCCTCCACTCCTTTCCTTTTGAAACTAGTTTACTTTACATTCAAGTAGCCACTTTAGTGGCTCACCCAAACTCAATAATGATGTTGTAAACATATTTTACTGTTGTTTTGCTATTTTTTCCTTTTTATATATAAAGTGTTTTTTTTTTCCTCAGTCAGCTTTTGTTAATGCGTAGATTATACATGCTTCCTTTTTCTTAAATTGTTTTGGAAAGAAATAGGATTTGGAGATTTAAATCTAATTCCAATTTTCAACAGTATAAAATAGTGTACCTATTGAATTTTAGGAGTGAGGAAAATGTTTGCAGAACACTTGAAATACATAATCGCTTTCAAGTTGCCATGGATATTACTTCAGTTGGATAGCTGTTGGGTAAAAGGATGATCTCTCTGCAGACTATTAGCGTGTGCTTGCATTGTACCTAGTACCCTGAGACCATAATCCGAGTTGGGATTTCTGGGGGCTATGGGATTACAAATGTACCAAATTTTTGTCTTTGTGCCCAGAAAATTAAGCATTAGCATCCCTGTTGTCCATGAGAATTTGCAACTTAAGTTCTGGTACATATAGCTTATAGAAAGTGTATGGTGAGCAGTACAGTTTAAGATCTGCCCTGGTTTAGGAAAGCATCCCTGTTCAGAAAGATTGTTTAAGCACAAACATGTGCTTACTCCCCGAGGAGGTTGATGGGATTTAAGCACATACTTAAGTGCTGTTCTGTATCAGGGCCTAAGTGTGGAAGGAATTAAAATTGAATTCTTTCTCAGGAATCAGACTGTTGTGTGCAGCAATGATCACAGTTACAGTGGCAAATAAAACAAAATAGAATTTCCCTTAATTGCTAGGAGAAATCAACGCAGATAACAATAGCATTGAAGGCAAATATGTTTCAACAATTGTTTTTCTTCATCCTTCTTTGAGAGCTGGTTATGCAGTCACAGTTTTCCCACTACACATAGGGCCTAATGCTTCAGTGGGTTTTGCTTAAGTAAGGACTATGGGGTTGGACACTCACGAGCAAATCCTGACTCAGCATGGTCTCAAAGCTCTGAAGTTGACATGCTTTTTACAGTGTGTGTAACACACATGATTCTTCAGAAGGATTGTTCTTTACAAAAAAAAATTACCTTGTGACTATTTTCCCCATTCAAAAAACAGAGCCAACAGACGGTGACTTGTGAAACACAACCCTACCATAACAGACCATTAGTGTGCGCTGAGTAAATATTTTCCTGAGGATTCTGATTTTGCTTGCTGAAAAGCATTTTAACAATTTACTAAAAACATGCACGTCTTTTAAAATGTATATTAGTTAGAGGGGAAAAAAATTCCATTAAAAAACCTACCAAAGTCTGTCTGCCTTATAGTAAAGAATCTCAGTTGAAATTGTTACATGGCTTCATTTACAAGTGATTTTTCCCCCCCTTCATTTGTATTTTGAAAATTATTTCTACAGTGAACTATTAAATTACACCAGTATTGCTTTATGACCCTTCGATTTCTAGATTCTTGTAAGGTGATGAGTTGCCAATTATTTAGCAGCTTGGCATTTAGTCAGAGAACAAAAATAGGACTTCAGGAGAAACAAAACATTCTCTCCTGATGCATCGTGTAATTAAGGGCGAAAGATAATCAGACAGGAGAGACCATAAGGAAGAAATCAAGCATCCTGGCTTAAAAAGCAGAGGTTATTATGCAATGTAGTTTAGAATAAATGACCACAGGAAACTTTTGACAGTGCTAGCCTAGACTGAAAATTCTGTGTTTTCTCAGGATTGCATTGATTGTATTACTTTATAAATCACACCTGCCTGTTCAGTATTAGCAATATTTTGGGTACAGGAAAGTAAAGGTAAATTGATGTTTGTGGTAATAGGCATTGTTTACCATCTTTCGTTCTCATGGCATATATCCTTTTAGTGTTTGAACTGTACTAGGACTCCCAACACTGCAGTCCAAACAAAACCACAATTAACAACTATTGTCTTAAAAACAGCAGACCATCTAAATTTAAATTCTAAGATGAGTCAATTACCCTGAATTTTGCATAGAAAAGTCAAGTGTGTCTCAATGGTAAGGGGTGAAAAGACAGTGTATGTGAGCCATTATGCTGTTCATTTTGAGAGAAACATAAATCAGGAGACCGTATTTGAAGACCAAAGTTGTCAAGATGGCATATATTTTGTATAAAGTTCTGCAAGCAGAGGGTGTGAATCAACTTCACAAATAGATTTGTAGAAATAGTGTAGAAATACAGTGTAAGTGGGCCAGTTTTGCAGTGGCCTGAACTTCCATAATTGCTGAGAATTCACAGTTCTTAGGTGAAGTCAGTGGGCATCTGCAGATACTGAGCCCCATTAAATATTAAAAAATAAGCTTCTAGAACAGTCGTTCTCAACCTGTTTACCATTGTGGGCTGCATATGCAGCTCTTGTGTGTTATGTGGGCCGCATCAACTCAATATATATACGCTACCTGTATAACTCTGAGGATGTCAAATGGGCCTGAGCTGTGTACTGATTAGGCCACGGGTTGAAAGTCATTGTTCTAGGATGCTGCCCTCTGTTAATGTTAAATGTAAGTTACCAAAGTTTGGACACTGCCTTACCTGGCAATAAAAGAGAATTTTAAAAGAATCTGTTCATGGAATTAGGTGTGAATGAGAACTTCACCAGCCTGTCTTGACAGATGTAGGCAGAAAAGAGAGTGGTGCCTTTATGAAAAACTCTTGGCAATTGAATAGATAAAGCCTGAGATACTAGATTTCCAGCTAGGATTAACCCCAAAATCTCAGGTTTTTGTAGGAGAGAAAATGTTCTGTCTTCTAGTACTCATTTCCTTGATCTCTACCACCTGGTCATCCATTTGTCTAGGCATGTTTCATAGGACAGCTTCATTTTGGGAAATATTCATTTCAAAATATTCTTAAGTATTTTTGGCCAGCCGTGAAAACACTGTCATGAAACTTTACTAGCAACTCTGAAACAAAACCTAATTTCCCATCCTCATCATGATGATATAAACAGGAGTAATAATCTATACCCAGCATAAATAATTACTATAGAATTACAAGGATACTTAGATCCTCACTCCGCTCCCGCTTTGGTCTTTCTTTTGTGCCTTCACTTATGCTTGGGACCCACTCCCTCTTTTTGTGTGCCAGTTGGACTTCTTCCTCTCCACATCTCTCCTCAAAGCACACTTCCTTCAGTGAAGTCTTACAGTGGTAATCCTACAATGGTGTTAGCATTTTTATGAGGAATTAGATTGGTACTTTAATGTATTATCTGTGGCTGACCTAGACACGGTTTCTTTGATCAGGAATCACATCATGTAGTTTGTACAGCTCCACACACACTGGTGCTCAGCAAATGTTTGAGAAATGTTAACACTTTCTGTTGATACTGGACACTTATGATTAGTGTGAATACTAGTGAGACACGGTATGCTTAATTTGCAGATTAATAAGGTTTAACGTGCAAGGTTTTTTTTATAGATATACTAGTTGAATACAAAGCCTAAAGTTAATTGCAATATATCATACTTACTAAGCCTGGAGAGCTAAGCAGTTACTCAGAACGCTGTATACAGGAAAGGTTTTTTTTTAGGGGCTCCGCTAGGGAGTCAGTGGATGCTTTGGTCCGACTGGCAGCACCTCTCGCGGAATCACCTGTTGATGGAGCGCGCCCCTTTGTCTAAGTAACGACTTTTTTTTTTTTTTTTTTATAAATAACTTTTATTTAATTACTTTTTTACTTATTATATATACTAATTAATTACTTTGGGTTTTTACTTTTAAATACATTTTATTTTTACTATGATAACTGAGGTCGTTAAAACAACATCTGGTGATAGGAGGGGCAGTGTAAAAATATGTCCTTTAGCAATGAAACAGTATACCCCCAGACGTTCAAAGATAACTTGTTCCCATCCCCGTTATCTATGTGCAGCTGCAAGCATACATGTTGTGTATTGTGTCTTAGTTTCTGCATACTACATCACATAATAAGATACCTGTAAAGTTACTTAGTAGGCCTATTTATTTTTGCCAACTGAAAAATGTCATGCTATAAAAGACAAAGTAGCCAAGCAAGCAATTAAAGCTATGCTAGGCCTGTAAGACAGTGGGCAAGAAACTCAAATTGTACTGGGCCTCCAACACTTTCAAAGGAAGAGAACCAGAGAGTTTAAAAATTTGTAAGTAAAATATTGAGTTTGGAGTGTGCTCAGGATATAATTAAACTGGGGAGCAATAGTCATCTGGATAAATTTTTATTTTTATTTTTTACCCTTCCCTACCAGGAAATAGAGAGGGAGGAACCAGCTGTTGTGGCCTTCTGAATTCTTCCCAAACTGAAACTTGTTGGCTATGTATATCCCCAGCATGTATTTGTTACCTAATGGCTTCAATGTGGAATGGAAGGAGGAACACATATTTTGATGGCTCAAGACTGTTGCCGGTTTATCTTAGAACTAGAAAAAACTGAGGGGGAAAATTAGTGATTGACAGTATGTGGGATATAGAACTCTGAATTCACTCTAAAATAATCCAGTAGCCATCAGCATACAGGGACAATCTAGAGTATGTTTCAGCCATTTTGATACTAGTTCTGTTTTAATAGATACAGGGTCATAAAAACATTTGGCAGACACATTCCTGTAGTGTAAATTGAACATATCTCCACTCTCCAAGGGACAGACATAAGGAGTTGACACAACATCCAACTGGACAGTGCTGATGCCCCAGGAGCATGGCTTGGTCAGCCAGAACCAACAGGGATTCAGGGGTGCCCACCTTCTGTCATCAGACAGATCTCCTTTGGAGCCATGTGGCAAATTCAGTTTACACTCCCTGTTGAAACTCTGGGCAGGGCAGAAGCAGCAGTACTGCCTGCTCTCCTCAGACACTGCTTTCTTGGCCAAGGATATATGTTGGACTCATACTTCACACCGGTGTTTGCCAGCTTTGTTCTGTTTAGTCCACTTGATTCAACAGATAACTCCTGAATCAAAAACCCACATAACACATGCCAAGTTCTTAATCTCATAAAAGTTTGTTGTTTTACTGCCTTCTTGATCAACATTTTTTTTTTTGGTGGACATCAAATTTGTAAATATCTTCTGTATATTTAGTTTGTGACAATGTTGGCATTAACATGGTACACTGCAAACAGCAGAAACCAGATTAATGAGAACAAATGCATCCATTGCTTCTTTGGGAAACACAATATTGCTACTAGTACAGTACTGATAGAATTCAGTACAATTAGTTGCTGCTATATTTCCCTCCCTCTTGAGTTTCTTCATGAGACAAGAGACCATCCTTGCTGCTTTTCCTGTTACTGACTGATATACCTTCAGGCAATAATTATAAAACAATCTATAAAACAAATGGATGTAATTCTCTTGTTGACAAGAGGGCTTCTTTTAATTGCAGTTTTCACTCTGTTTTAAGTCTGGTGAAAATGATTGTTTCTAACTATGAGCTCTCACTTAAAGAAAATAAACAAGCTAAAGTCATCTTGGAACAGAATGGTAAATGATCCACCAAATATATTTTATTTAGAGTTTGTAGTTTTTGATAAACTATGCTAGAGAGCTAAAAAGGAAAGGGTGGGGTGGGAAATATAGTTTCCATTTTCTAGCAATTCATTGATCCAGTGCTTTACTACATAATTAAACTAAATGGCAGTATGTTAAGGTTATATGTCATGTCAGTATTTCAGCAAATCTAGCACATTAATTGAATGTTTAGGAACAAAGTTTCTTTTGTATGGCGATCTAAAATGAAAGTTAAAGTTACAAGAAGTCTTCATCTGTCATTATGTTCTATTCCTCTCTGGAGAGTGAACAATTTTCTAGTGTTTGATAAATGTCTGTAACATTAATACTGTTATAGAGTAAGTTAGAGTGCCTTGAGTGTTGCTTGAATCCACTAGAAAGCTAATGTTTTTAATAAGTTGCTTTATAAGTTACCTTTCAAATTGGACTTGGTTTCTGCAATGGTCAAGACATTCTAATAGATTTTGTTCTGTAATATTGTTCCCTGCTCAATTTTGAGTGTTGAACATTGGGTATAATGCTGTACTTTAGGGACTTAGGGGGAAGGGGGAATGGACTTGATGACCTCTAATAGGTTTCTTTCATTTCTCTATTCTCTGATTATATGAATGAACTAACTAACCAACCCTTAGGAAACGTTCTTATAGGTAAGGTTTTAGCAATGCAGTTTTGGTAAATTTGCACCATTGCTGCTTGTGCGCTCTTCTTTGGAGAAAGGGGTCTTTAGCTCCTGCGGTTAACAACTCCCATAACCTTTCACAGTCACTAAATTCACCAAGTAAAGAGAGAACCAGGATAGAATGAATAAATTGTGGATTGAACTCACGGTGCTGCACAGTTCTTGTACTCAGATAAAAATAAATTTTTTGAGCTTGATTTGTCTTTAGACTTCAACTGGTATATGATCAGTAAATGCAAAGGCAAAATCTTACTTTAAAAGACCTGAAGAGATTCTGATAAGCAATGGAGAGAGGATATCCAGCAGAATAATGTAAATTGTTCTCTCTTGTAACTGCACTGTCATAAATGGTCATTTGTGTTCTGCAGTTGAGCTACTAAAGGGGATTAAAGTCAACACTGCTGTTGCTGCTGCAAAGTCATTGGTTAAAATTAAGTTCACCTTCAGCTATTTGTATTCAGACTCTCAAGAGCTACAGTCTAGATTTTCACTGAGCATTATTCATATATGCATCCTAATTGAAGGATGCATGAAAGAGTAACATTGATAGTTACTGGCTGTATGAATGTTGCAGTTTCTACAGAGGAATAAGTTAAAAGCTCTATCTAAAGTGGTAATGAATTGTGGTTGTGTACAGTTGATAAAAGTCTAGTCTTGCATAAATCACACACTGGCAAGACATCAAAAGTCTGAATAGATACACAAAAACAAGATGCTAAAATTGAAAGCTAAAAAAGCTGTTACAAATGTATATTGAACAGGAATAAGCCATAAATTGAAACAGCCGAGTTCAGGAACTCAATATATCTGTTGTTTTGTAATCTTAAAACTGAGAATTAATATGGCTGATGCTAACAGCATATTGTTTCCTCCATTCTTCATTGAAAAATGTTTTAAATAGTCAGTTTCTGTAGAACAAAGCTTATATAGTTTGATTGTAAATATCTTACTCAGAACGGTTGTTCATTTTTTGGTAGTTGAGTGAGGAGCAAGAGATTAATAGTTTTGGTTTTTTATATTAGGCTTTCATCTTCACAAGATGTAACAAAATCTGAGTTATGCACAAGTTTTACATTATAACTGTTATGTTTATCACCGTTTTAAGCTATTTACCAAATCAAATAATGTGTCTGCTTATCGTTTCCTAATTTTAGCATTAATTTTAATGTCTATCTGGATGAAACCACAGCAAACTTTATAGCTTCAGAATAGTTTGTACAGACATGGTTACCTAAATTTGTTTTTATTTTTCAAATGCAGTCCTAATCAGTATGTAAGACACTGAGTAGAATGAAACTTATCAGTAAAAATTTTATTTTATTTATATATATATAATTTGTCAGAAGGGCATGTCCTAGCTAAAAACAGAGATTACTGATGACCAGGGCTTCAAGTAAGTGCTGTCAGGACACACAGGTTGGATTTCTAGTATGTTGTGGGAGAAGAAGCAATGACACTTGGTGAAATCCTATGCCAGGGTGAAAGGTAATCAGACTGAGAAGACCAAGACTGGGTAGTGGTGTGTTGTGACACTTTGGGGTTCAACCCACACTAGTAAAGGCTTGTCACCACCTGCTGCAGTTCTGGGTGCCTTTGATGCTATGCTGCTGTGGTACACAGTCTTGACACCAACAGGCAGCATACAAGCATGTAGGTCACACCTTAGCTTCCACCACCCACTTATTTTTCAGAGTGACCCCACCGATCTCCCAGTCCCAAATTTGTCACACTGGTAGATGGTTTTGGGGAATCTGCTGGGGGTCCCTGGGAGTTAATGTGTTGCCCCTCTCAGCCTCAGTTTTGCTACAGCTAAGCTATGTGACAACTCCCTGACACACCAGCTTGTCTGCTTTGCCACCAAATTCTTCAGGAATCTGCCAGTCCAAACTGTGCCTTGCAGGTAATAAACTGTGAACCCCAACTCCCGAGTTCCCCAGTGATGTCTTCCTGCAGTGTCCAGCTATCTCCTGGAACATTCACAGAAGTTAAGTTTGTTGTTCCTTTAAAGAGACAATATATTGCAGTTCCTTAATGTAGGTGGGATTAACAATCACTCTAATTTCAGTCACAGCCCTGAAATGGTTTATGGTAAAAGTGTTTTAAAAAAAATTATTTAACAAAAGGACATAGGGTTAAGTGATACCAAATATAAAAGATAAAGATAGAAAGCGTTACAAGCAAACAAAGGTATAAATATCCTTCCAAGACCAGAACTTAATTTCAGCAAGTTAATCTTTTGCCTAAGCAGATTTCTTACCTAAAACTTCAGTCCCCTTAGTTGAAGGATCCAACATTCTGTGGGTTTTTTGTTTTTTGTTTTTAAAAGAGCTCTAGCTCCTTTATCCCCCAAGTGATAGATAACTCAAATGTCTTTTTGCCCTCCTTATATGACCCCCATAGTTCATTGTGTCTGTTACAAGAGGCAGGAAGCTTCTTGTTCTTCCCCCTCACTGACTTGTGTGTAAATGGGGCTCCTAGTGTTTGGATTTCATAATGCTTAATTTACATTGAAGACAGGTTGGTAGCTCCCTTCCCTCTTGTCGGGGAGAAAACCTGTTTCTCCTTGTGTTTGGTCAAAGTCTTTGAAGCATAATCATTGGGTATCCATAGTTCCTCATATAGAGTTAATGCATACATTTCACAAAGATATTCATCACCAGTGTCTTATGGGCTTTCATAAGACCTTACTCGATACACATTTATAATACAGCAATATTATACTCAATCGGTTGATTCAACAGCTTATCATTAGAGATACAGACCCGTGTCTTTATAGTTAAGAGGTCAACTCCCCAACTCACTAGGTTGATGGCTTTGTTTACCTTTCATGTAAATTTACCTTCATTGTCTCTGCCTGACAACCAGGCTGGTCAGACAAGCAAATATACATTCCTTTGTCTAAGGCAGACTGGGTTTATACATTGCTTGCCAAACACATTTTAATAATTTAATTTTAGCACATATTTATAACTCTGTGTTTGCATCGTGTACAGACACCACCCAGTAATATTAATGATCAGTGAGTTATTAGTTTTCAGATTATATATTGCTGGCTTGTTTTATGTATTTATCATGACAACTGTGGATTAAGTGTAGTGAATATGGAAAAAGTTAGGAGCTGTCTTTTGGCTATGTTGTGCCTAAGCTGGAAGTGAACCATCTAAGAAGATGACTTGGAAAATCAGTTACATTTGTAGGACTGGACACATTTCCCCCCAGAGTTATCTTTTGTTTTTGTTGTTCATTGTTTAAATTCTGCTTGTTTGTTTTGTTTTTTTTAATTATCTTAATATAGTTCTATATCTCTAGGGAGAGAATTATTGTCCTAATTTCCTAAGCAGCAAGAACTTTTGTTCAGATTTCTTTAATGAGACAAAACTCCTACAAGAGTAAATATGGGAGGCAAATGATCTCTTACTCTACTTTCTATGAGCTCTGTGCTTGCACTGTGCCTAGAAGCCTGAGACCTTAGTCCCTGTTGGAATTTCTGGGGGTAATGGGGTTACAAATTATAGCAAATTTTTGTCTTGTGCCCAGAAAATTAGTTATTACCATCCTTATTGTCCATGAGAGTTTGCAACTTAAGTCCACAGATCCCATACAAAGTAGGATGAGAGAACATTTGCCTTCCATATTTAGTTTTGCAGGAGTTTTGTCACATTAAAGAAATCTGAACAAAGTTCCTTCTGCTTAAGGACAATAATTCTTTCCCTAGTGATATAGATCTACTCTTTACCTCAGGAAAATCCTGTGGTTTTTAAATACAGTTCATATTTTTGGTATCTAGGGAAAATGCCTAGGATTTTTCATTTGTTCCTCTGCAGGTTCTGGCTTGCATTTAAATTTACTAGTGATATTTTAAAAATTGTTTCATTACTTATTAACTGTGTGACATCTGCACTTCTTATTGCAGTTCTCAGATCTTAGGCCCCAGCTCAGTCAAGTGACCTCATTAAATTCAATATACTGATACAAAAGAAGTCATTGGAGCTTATGAATGTGCTTAAATGCTTTACTGAGTTGAGGTCTTAATCAGGATGCTTGAACTACTCTGCATTTTATGGATCATAATACTCTTCCAAAGTTCAATCTCAGACCATTTGTTGATGTAACTTTTTCGTCATGAATTACCTGGCCATTTGTCTTCTGTTCTGCATAGAAATTAAACCAGTCATTTGCGTATTTTAAAATACATTGCAATGTTGTTTGCCCAGCTGACTGAAAAAACAAAGTCACATTGAAGTGTGTTGATCTTTTAGTGCTGCAGAGTTGCACTGTTTTTTCACAACATTCTCCCATGTAGAAGAAACATTCATGGCTTTAAATATGAGTTGCTGGAATGAGATGCCAGAAATTAACCTTTTCTTTCAAAAGAGACAAATATATCAAAACACAAAACTTCTTTTCTGTGTTAATTATGGAAAAATATGGCCATTAGGGAGAGGAGGGGGAAAGGAAACGTCTATCTCTACTTTACGTCTAAAATTAAGCTGTTAATGAAGACTTGTCTATGTAATCTGTCAAGGGCAGATCTCGGAAGCAAACACATGTCAAGAGTATTGAGTTTTTTCTCAATAATATTTTGCCTATATAAAGTTCAGTAGCTACCAATATCAGGTTATTATGGGGAATGGCCTATGATAGAGTCCTCATTCCTTTGACAGACTCCATAAATTAACACCTAAATGAGTGGAAAGTGGGTTATTTTGCTGATGAAATGTCAGAAGTTGAGTGGAATGAGAAGGGAGCCTGAGGTAGATGAAGCAATTAAAATTTTTTGTCATGATAAAATGACAAATAGATTATCAGGGGAGATTTTCAAAGACACAATTGGTCATTAGGTGCCTAATGCTCAGTGAGGTGCCCAACTGCCATTTTTTGCCTTTAAAAAACTCCTCTTAATCTACTGTAAATATACTCTCCCACTATAAATATTATTGCTGGTAAAGAATATTTGTCAATCCATCCCTTAAAGTCCATAGTCAGTAGGAGATTTGATCTAGGTTGCTTTAATCATTCTCTTTCTAGAAGACCATTGGAAATGCAGGCTTGACTGAGCAATTGACTAAGGCTCAAGCGTCACAGGAATGGAGAGGCTTTGAGAAGAAAATTAACTGATCCAGGATGTGGGATCAATATAGGGATAGACCTGAATCAGTATTCCAGATCAGAACACCCTAAAGCTTGTGGATGTTCAACTTAAGGATCAAACATTGGGGCTTTGGGACTATGTCCCCTTCAAAATAGCATAAATAGCATAAAGCCAGTCTACCCTGGGAAACTATCCCATTGCTAAGAGTGGTTTTCCAGGGAGAGCTGTTTGAAAATTTTTCCCATTTTTTTTCTACATCTTTTTTTTTTTTAACCAACATTCATTTCAGCCACACCGCCCTTGAACTGCTATTAAAAATAGGTTCACTGCTGGAAACTATTTCAATAGGATAAAGGTTCATCTCATTAGAGTATAAATGCAAGTGTTAACAACTCTTGTGTTGAGGTGTATTATTTTAGGTCATTACTGTAGAATACTACAGGTATTGTGTTTTAGAAGGGCTTTCAAAAAGACTTAATCCACTTTCTTCCAACTCTTAAAATATACGCACTCCCAAAAGGGACCCATCCCGTGCATCTGTTATACAATTCATACATACAGTTGCCTACTGATCTCAGTGTAAGCCCCATGCAAAGATGAAGCCAGTGTAGTGGGAGCAAATTATCATATATCTGCCTGCTGTGGAGTTCTTACGCTTTCCTGTGTGGCAGTTGGTGTTGGTCACTCTTAGAGACAGAATACTGATGGACCATAGTTCCTATCCACTGTGTCTATTCCTGTGTTCCTATGTCTCTGTAAAGCAAATGCTAGTTATGTGCAATTCAACCATCTGTTTTTGTTTTTTTTTGTTGATTTATATTTATTTTCAGCAATCTGAGCTTTCTTCTGAGGAGCGTCCAGAAAGACTCGGAGCTGCCCAGCAGCACAGAAGAAAAGTGGCATCTCTCAACAAGCAAATCTTGCAGAAAACAAAACTTTTGGAAGAGGTAGGCTTTGTGTGAGTAATGAAGAAAAAGCATTGATAAATGTATTTGACCACAGTACTTTTGCCATTCATAAAATATTTGAAAACTAGACTCTGCACCAATAACTTGTCATGCTGAGCATTAGTTAAGTATTTTTGAATATCTTGCTTTCACATTTATTACTAAAACAATTATGTGACTATTATGTTAAAGAATAGAATAGAATACCCCTGTGAATATGATGCTGAATGCAAAAGGCCCTTTCATATCTAAATTGCAAATTGATAACAGAAATGCTTCCTAATTTTTTTCTCCACCTCAGCTGTTGGAGTGTGATGTTGAAATGGTGACATCCAGTATGTTCAAGTAACAGTTGTGATGGTCATTCAGAGATGCTTGGTGAATGCTCAGCTTCTCATGTGTCTTGCTCTTCCCACCCCATATCTCTGTACCTGCATAAAGATCATCCACAGTCTGGTTCAATAAGATCTCATGATTACTTGGTGTGCATCTTGAAGACTTATGTGTAGGGGATTCAGCACTTTTTATGGGTAAATATATGGTAAAGTGATCAATGGAGTATAGGTTTTTGAATATAGCTCAGTTATCTGAATCTAACATTAACCTAACACAAGGTTAGAAGAACTAAGTCATGGAAAGAAACCCATACATACTTGTAGGTATGCATTGACAATTGGAAGTACTAATTAAATGTATCTGAAATTAAATTTATTTTTATCCTGCTTCCTACTCTCCCCTGCCCTTGTTTGCCCAACAAAAAAAGTTAGGTTAAAGCTTTTTGGCTAATGTATAAATTTTTGTAAAGAAAGTTGGGTTATTTTATTTAGAAAACTTTAATATGACAGCTAATTAAAAATGCTAGTAAATGTTAGATTGTCTCCCATATGGAACACACGGAACTGGATTAATTTCTTTTTCTGTCAAAGCTAATGCAGTTCCACATCTTTATTGCCTTCTGGCCTACCCCATCTGTCATAAACTGTAGCACTTTAATAGATATCCCAGTTTATTTAAAACCAACACTGTATCTCCACTATAAAAACCCTATAATTTATTTTCATCATACTTCCTGGATATTCTTATGCTATTCTAACATTTAATGTGTAAAGTGTGGTGTGTGGGTTTTGTCTATGTCTTTGCATATAATTCATATTGTAACAGGAAAAGACCCTTGACTTTATCTTCACCTTACTCTCAAATTAGGAAAAACCAAACAGATAAATAGGAAACACCAAACAGATTAAATGCTTTTAAAGTGTGCAGCAAAATTTGCGTGTTATATCAGTAAGTAGTAAGAATATAAAAATATAGTAGTGCTGACCTCCAATACTCAGAATTCAAGAGTAAAAACCAAAAATTAAGAGAGTGGCTTAAAAATCATAACATCTTTTTTTTAAAAAATAATTGAGGTTTTTGCCATCAGGATACACTCACTTCATGTTTTGTCTCCAAAATCATGAACTAGAACAGTAGATTTCAACCTATGGTCCGCAGACCCCGGGTGGTTTGCATACTATATCTAAGGGTCCGTAAAAGGTTGTTGTTACCATAGAACAGCAGTTTTCAACCTGCGGGTCTGCAGACTGTGTAAGATTTCCAAAGGGGTCCACACCTCCATTTGAACTTTTTTAGGGATCCGCAAGTGAAAAAATGTTGAAAACCACTGAACTAGAAACTTTTTTTTTTTTTTAAATGAAAATTGAGATTCTCATGCAATCTCTTTGTCCCAGATGGGGCTTTAAGAAATACACCAAAATCATGAGCTAGCAACACTGTGTACAGTGTGTGTGTAATTCTTCAGTGTGCCTTACAAACAACTAATCATCATAACACCTCATGAAGCAAGTAAATATGTGTTGACCTCATTTTGTTGTCTTAGGGTGAGGCAGAGGGAAATGAGGCAGAGGGGGTGTTTCTTGCTCTCAGGCATGGAGGGAGTAAGTGTCCACCAGCATTAGAACTCAGTGGTCCAGTAGATCCTTGCTGCCAGTTATGTGCTAAGGCTATTTGATTGTACCACAGTGTGTTGTAAATATATCCGCTTGTGGGACATGTGCTTCCACTTACACTCATGCATGCAAAATGAAGAGTGAGACAAGGAGTGCTGCAGTTTCAGAGGCAGAGAGTCCATAACACCAGACTCCTTGTCCCTGGCCTGTGGATTAGGAGAGGTGTTTTGGAGGATAATCTCAAATTGATATTTTTGGAATGCTGGGGGGAGAGGGTGGGCATGTGCTCTAGCATAACTTGAAGAGGTCTTGGGATTTCTCTAACCTACTTCTGCTGACACCGGCCCCTGCTATATGGCAGCTGAAGCACACTGTGCTCTAGTCCTGCTACTTCTCTGTCCTCTCTACTGGGCCTAGCTGAGCAGGGAAGAAGCTGCCACAGATGCCGGCTCTGTGCCAGCTGAGCACACCCGGTGCCAAAGGAATTCTCAGCTGGGAAGATTTGGCAACTTTGCTGCTCCGATGGTACATGGGCTGGAAAGCAGGAGATAGTCTGGCTCTGTATTTTTCTCCTCCCTCCTCTTCCTCCTCCTCTTTCTCCTCCTGCCCTTTAAAAACAATATTTTTTATGTTAATTAAACATTTAAGTGATAAACGTGTGTCTGTCACCTGCTCCTGTGCCAGTAAGCATGAGCACGATATTCAGAAGAATCCTAGTGGAACAGATGGTCCATTTCTTCCACAGCTCTAAACACCAGCGTGAGCATTGGACCAGTAGTACAAAAATAACCCTTTCAGCTGGTGTATATTAAATGTATTGACTTTTCTCCCCTTAGTTTCTATTCTGAGACATTCCCTTTATCAGTTCCCCTTGTTGTTTGTGTGGGTCTTTCACACAGCAACAGGGAAGAGAAAAAACAATTTTAAAAAATATGAAAATGTACTTATGAAACCAATAATGCCACTTTGCAAAACTTCATATCCCTAGTGTTACACTTTTGCATATTCTGGAGCCATGCTGTTGACTCTCGTTTGTAAGATAGTTTCCTTAAAAACCCAATTTATAGCTCCTCTTTTAACTTTACAATAAAGCTCTTTTCTTAAATTTCTTATTACCTGTGGCCAAAGGAGATTTTTGATTATCCTTGGGAGGTTTGAGTGGGAAGAAGTTTTAAAGTTAATTGGTTGCAATGTTTTTGAGAGGCAGGTTTTGGGTTGAAGTCTTAGGTCCCAATGCTGCAGTGAGCTTTGTTCATAGTTCAAAAACTGCTTGGTTTTAAAAAAATTTGTAAATTTGTCTTATATGTTAATCCTGTAGTGAGAACTGGCACACCAGGGTTAAAGGTTAAATTCTAATTTTTAGAACTCCAATTCTGAATCCTCAGGAACTCCATGAAAGTTTCTGCAAATGTTATAAATTCTATGTGAAGTCTTGCAAAAATTAGGAGTTGAGTGAATGGAGAGTTCAGAGCCACAATTTTAGTTTATGAACAGCAAATCAAACTCTAGAAAAAGAAAAAAGCAGAATTCTTTAGATTCATCAATAACTAACTAAGGCGACTATGTGATCTTTTTTTTCACATCATTTGTCCTCCCGTCTTCTCACCCCAATCCCATTTCTGCTGACACTATTTGTAGTGTTATGTGTAAACTTAGATTGTATGGGACAGATTTTCAAAGATATTTGAGCACCTAACTCATTGAAATCAATGGGAATTAAGCACCTAAATTCCTCTAAAAAACTAGGCCCAAGTCTTTTGGGCAAGGACCTTCTTTTTATTTAACTGTAAAGCACTGTATATCTCTGTTGTTTCATATGTTATCAGAGGAGCTTGTAAATTCTGAGTGACAAGGTGAAATAGCCAGTGGAGTTTTCCTTGCTGCTGTCATCTTAGATTTTTGTCATAGGGTTACTGTTAATAATGACATAATAGGTTGATGCATATTAAGAAAGTGCCCTGCTGCTGCTGCTAAATCTTTTTTCCTCCTGACTGTTACTTGAAGAAATCAGTGACAATGATCAGAACAATAACATACAACACAATGTCTTCCAAGTTTACCAAATTGTCTGGAAGAGTGGACAAAACTTGTTAACATGACCTGTGTTCCAATCTAGCTATGAAAATTAAGGTAAGGGTCTAGATTATTGTTAAAATCTTTTTGGAGTTCCATACAGCACAAAGATTCCATCCCCCAAGTCACCAGTCCATTGACAACTGTCTTTTTTTTTAAGGCGAATGCATCTGGAGAATTCATCAGTAAATGTCTGACATGTTTATTGGAATTTTTCTGCCAAAATTCATTTAACAGAATGCAGACGAAGAATCTGACAGGGAAGACTATGATTCTGACAGCTTTCCTATTGTGTAAAAGACAGCCATTGTGAACCTCAATGTAAAAAATAACTCAATAGCTCAAATATTGCCATTCTCCATTACAGGTGTAATTAATATGAATGTGGACTCAAACTCTTCTTTTTCTTTGATAACAGTTGCAGGCTAAATGTGCTGACCTGCAAGCAAGCTGTAGTGAAGCAAAGAAGACATTAACTGAGGTAATCTTTCTTTTCCTTCTGTAAAAAAAAAAAAAAAACATTTCCACTGCTTCTTTCTTCAGGGGACATATCATGCGTATGAAAGGATGAAAAGAGTGAACTTAAAATGTGTGCATATGTGATAGTAGTAGTAATATCACAGCTGTGACACTGCTTTTCTCATCCTTTGTTTTATGCAGTTAACATGTAATATTAGACAGAAATAAGTTGTATTTCTTTGAAACTGCTGTTAACCAGCTAGATCCCTACTTTTTTTATTGCTGCATAGACAAAATATACATGAAGAGTTGGATTTTGAAGTTTTCAGCATTGCCTAACTCTGCTCCCACTGAGTAATGTTTTGAAAACCAAACCAGAGATATCTGATAGCATAAAGGGGATTTCTTTCTGATCGTATTTAGGACACTGAGGAGAGCACTTCTGGTGGAGTGTGAAGTGGGAGCAGGAAATAGGCATATATTGGTGTACAGAAACTACTGGAGTTGTGGGTCATGAAACTAACTCAGCTCATTTTGTTGAAACTAGGTGTAGATATTTTGCTGATGCCAGTCTGTTGGTTCTCTGCATTGTTTTGGGGAGATAAAGTAGTAGAACACAATGGATGGTCACAAGCCTAGGTGAGATTGTAATCTCCTTTCAGTTCCATCAAAAATAAACATGTTTTAAAAAATTGAATTTTGTCGGGCTGGCTGCCTCTCTGGGTTAGTAATAGAATATACAGAATCTTTCACTTCTTGGTCATCGTTTTGAATTTAGCCCAGTTTGGTCAAGACCAAATATTGTTTTCATCTGATAGCTGCTTGATATCTAGTTTGACGTGCATTCCAAATAGATGGATATCCATGTCCCCATCCCAAGTGACTAACTCAGCAGTAAGGCTAAGAATTAAATGGGTAGAGGAATTAATGGTTGGTTACCCATAGAAATGATCCTTCCACAGCAGCATTGAGGCATGTTGGTGGAGAGGGAAACTTGCATTTTTGCTGCTGTGGAAGAAGGGGTGGGAATACTTAGACTTGGTAGAACTGCTAGTACAGTACCATGCTGGCTCAGTTAGGCACTTAGTCCAATACTGATTAATCTAAATACTAGAGCTGGTCAGAACGTTTTCAGTTAACTTTGATTTTGCAAAATATGCTCTTTGGTTGAGGCCAGAAGCTTGTGATAAAGTTGTCATTGGGACAGATTTGTTAGTGCAGGGGCTCTCTTGTCACTGAGGCTTTCATCTCTCGAAAACCTAAGTTCTGAAACAATTCCATTTCATGAAAACATTCAAAAGATTTCAGTTTCATTCCCATGTGGAACAAAAACAAATTTTGAAAGCTGCCGCAAAATGGAATTGTCTTCTGGATATGAAATATTGTGTCCGTTAACGCGCACGTAAGTACTCATCATCTCTTCGGTAGGGGACTCCTCCCTCCACGACAGTCAGTGGGTATGTCCGCACTGCACATTAAACCCGCATTTGTGGGACCCTGTGAATCCAAGCCTGTGCTTGAGCACAGTGCATTATAAAGCTGGGTTTACAGTTACTGGACCTGGATGTCTCAGCCATGTTGTGCTACACTGACCTCCTGATTTGGGCCTGCATCTTGAGCTGCATCCATCCTGCAAAATGACAGAGCTTGAACTTGAGTCTTAGTGGGACTCTGGCTCTGACCGACCCCACTAGCAGGATCCTTTGACCTGGGTCCTGAGTGCTTACTCAGATTGTTTTGTGTGTGGACATAACGGCGGCTTAGGCTCAAACTTGAAGTAGAGCCCAGGTTTAGTGTGCAGGGTAGACATATCCAATTTGACATCTTTTGTGAAAGTTACATTCAAAATAAGGGAAGGAAGAGAATTACTGTCAGAAAATCTTATTTTTTAAGGCTATTAAGTCAGAAGAACAAAGGCAGCAAAGTACAGCATGTTCTTTCAGAATTTTAAGACTGACATGCAGTGCAATTTTAGAAATAGTCATTCTTCTTCGAATGCTTGTTCATGTCCATTTCACTGTAGGTGTGTGCACGCCTCTGTGCACGGTTACCCGGAACTTTTTTCCCCTTAGCAGGCCACATAGGGCTGGCTCCAGCGCCCCCTGGAACTCCACGCACATGCTGTGGTATATGAGGCGCTGCCAGCCCTACGTCCCCTCAGTTCCTTCTTTCCACCTGTGACGGTTGCTGGAACTAGCCTTGCTCTCAGCAAGTACTATTCCCCTTGTTTGGACTTGTTTGATATTCTAAGTTAGTTTTAGTTAGTTAAGTAGTTGTTAAGCGGTGTTAAGAGTAATTAGAGATAAGGCAAGTCCCTGCGGGGACTTAGAGCGGCCGGGCCATGCCCCGATCGCTGGGATTCAAGCCGTGTGCCTCCTGCGGGAAGGCCTTCCCGCTCAGTGACCCCCACGACCGCTGCCTTAAGTGCTTGGGGGAGGCCCACAGGAAAGAGAAGTGTGAGATCTGCAGGGCTTTTAAACTGAGGACTCAAAAGGACCGAGAAATCCGGTTGAAAGCCCTATTGATGGAGGCAGCACTTTGCCCAGCATCCGAGCCGGCCCGCTCCACCTCGGCACCGAGTGTGACCTCGGTACAGAGTGCACTGCTGGCACCGCCCTCAACTCGGCACCGTGCAGCATCGCCAGCACCGAAGAGGAAGAAGCAGAGCGCAGACACTCCCCTGCGCCATCGGTACGGGCAGGGTCGAGTACGGAGATGCACCGGACCCGGCCCGTCGAGTCTTCTCTGGTGCCTGCATCTCCAGTCTGGGAGCCTCTCCTGACTCCTGGGAGTGGGAGAGTGCCCCTGCCAACGCCATCGACACCGGAGGCTTTTCAGGCGGCAAGAGCCTTGTTGGCCTTGCCTACGCCACCTTCTCCCCGCCCGTCAAGGGAGAAGGGACCGGTGTCACGGGCGAAACGCATGTTGGGTCCCCCTGAATGGCAGTGGAGATCCCTGGTACGGGGAGGAAGATCTCCCGCCAGACAGTCCCCAAGGGTAGAGCAGAGCCGCTCACCCAGTAGTCGCTCCAGGTCGGTGGTGTCGAGCTGACCTGCTGCGACACAGGATGTGAAGTCCCTCTCTCAGTGTCGACGTCGATCTCCTGCACCAGAGGCAGCACATGCCAGGAGGCAGCCCTTGGACAGCTCCCGTTCCAGATCCCCGGCACCGAGGAGTTCGCTTGTACCTAGGTAGCACAGATCCTGGTCGCTGTCGGAGGACCCTGCTCCAGCTAAAGCTCCAGGGTTTGGCGCTGGCCTCATTGAAGGTTCACCTGGTGGCCATTTTGGCCTTCCATCAGCCGCTAAAGGGGAGATCGCTGTTCTCCCATCCCATCTTAGTCAGATTTCTCAAGGGGGTGGGGAGGCTTTATCTGCAAGTCCGTGACCCAGTGCCTCTCTGGGATCTCAACCTGGACCTCTCAAGACTCACGGGGCCCCTCTTCAAACCCATGGCTTCATGCCCTCTGCTCATGCTTTCGTGGACGGTAACCTTCCTGGTGGCCATTACCTCAGCCAGAAGGGTCTCCAAGATTAGGGCCTTGACCTCGGAGCCCCCTTATACAATATTCTATAAGGAGAAGGTACAGTTGAGGCCGCATCTGGCCTTCCTACCAAAGGTGGCGTCCCAATTTCATTGTAATGAAGATATTTTTCTCCCCGTGTTTTTTCCCAAACCGCATGATTCGGAGGAGGAGAGGAGATGGCACTCGCTGGATGTGAGATGAGCCCTGGCCTTCTACATCGGGTATACAAAGCCATTCCGGAAATCGACGCAGCTCTTCATCTGTGGCCGACCGGATGAAAGGCTCACCTGTTTCCACCCAGCGCATCTCCTCTTGGATTACATCATGCATCAAGTTCTGCTACGGGCAGACAAAGGTGCCGCTTTCGGGAACCATTACAGCGCACTCAGCCAGAGCTCAAGCCTCATCTACAGCCTTCCTGGAGAGAGTGCCCCTGCAGGACATCTGCAAAGCTGCCACCTGGTCGTCAGTGCACACCTTCACTTCCCACTACGCCATTGTCCAGCAGGCAAGAGAGGACGTGGGATTCGGCAGAGCAGTGCTGAGGCAGCTCACTGGTAACTCCAACCCACCTCCAAAGGTATTGCTTGTTAGTCACCTCTAGTGGAATGGACATGAGCAAGCATTCGAGGAAGAAAACAAGGTTACTTACCAGTAACTGATGTTCTTCGAGATGTGTTGCTCATGTCCATTCCACAATCCACCCCCCGTCCCCGCTGCCGGAGTTGCCAGAAAGAAGGGACTGAGGGGGCGTAGGGCCAGCAGTGCCTCATATACTGTGGCATGTGCACGGGGCTCCAGGGGGCGCTGGAGCTGGCCCTATGGGGTATGCTAAGAGGAAAAAAGTTCCGGGTAACTGCACGGAGGCATACACACACCTATAGTGGAATGGACATGAGCAACACATCTCAAAAAACATCAGTTACTGGTAAGTAACCTTGTTATATTTAGCAGTTGGCATTAGGATCTGTAGTGTTAGTTTCATAATCTGATATAAATTTGCTATAATATATAGAGCCTATTCATTTTGTATATAAATCCACACATATCAACCTCAGGTTACCAAGGAAATTAGCAGAAATGTAATTGTAACCCCATATTAAATGTAGGGAGCAAAGAAAGAAATAGTCTGATGCCATGGAAACACAGTAAAAATCTGATTAGATGTTAACTGTAAACATTTTTAAAATGTCTTTCCTGACTCTTTCTAAATTCTAAGATCATTCTGAATTTAAAGTGTTTTTACGTATAAAAATGTTAGTTTTATTTTGTCGTTTTGGGTCATTGTAGTAAACTAATTGAAGGTCTCTGTCTGTCATGATGCGTGTCTCTCATGACTGAATTATCAAAGCTAATGGAGTTCTTTTCAGTAGAAGAGTTTTAGCTGAGGGGTTGGAATATAGGCCACTGCTGGAACCAGGTTATTGAACAAAGTATGCCACTTGTGTGATCCGGTATGTCAGTTTGTGTTCCTTCTTTTTTGCCACTTGTCCTGTTGTTTTGCAGCTTGCGTGTTCAAGTTTGATTTTCAAGACTTCATAGTATTCAGCTCTTGCTACAATCATTGGTGGCATGCTGGTTCTTTGATATTAGTATTATTCTGGTAGTGCTGAATCTCAGGTTTTGAGGGTGCTGGAATACTCACCCTCCCTTAGAGTGACAATAAAGATCCCCACCGCCAACAGATTCAACACCTCTCTGATAGATTTTAACAAACCTTGATACCTATGGGTCTAACTCCCAGGTAGCAGCCCAGGCTGCTCTAGAACCTCAGTGAGTGGAAATGGCCAGAACTCACTCAGAGAGGCATTTGGCCCTTTCAGACATAGATTCGGCGCCATCGGTGCAGCCCTTCCCATCTGAATCTGAGCAGTTGTATTCTCAAAAGAAAGTCTGGATGCTTGCTGCAGCAGGAAATAACTCCATGGTCTGTCCATGAGATTGCATCTTGGAATCTTATGAGTTGTTTACTTTAACAAAAGCTTTGTGGTTCACCTTTAAGGTTGTTCTCTACTCAAGCTGTTCTTTGTTGAAACTTTATCATGTGTGCATGAAACCCTGACAGTGCCATGATGAACTAGGGATGGATTCTCCATCTTAATAGGTTTCCTTGGTCTTGGGTCTTTCAGTACCTTAACAGGGACAAAGTGATCCATGTTTATAGTCTGTAAGCCCATCTGTGTTGCTCAAACATGTAAGTTAAAGGTAATGTAAATGTAACTTTTTCCTCTTCGGTTTCTGTTCCCATGAAAAGTAAAACTACGTTGTAAAATTACGTGTTATGGGGGAATCTGTAAACCATATATGTAAAATTCATATTAACAGGAGAAAATCTTTAATATTCAACATCCAGTCCCTTGGTCTCTGTCACATTGTATAAGAATGTAGCACATTTACGACTATATTATTGTCTTGAAGCACAACTCTGCACATGCGCAAGGGGTAGCACATAAACTGCACCACTCAGAAGTAGTCTTGCGAGATGATGTGACTCAGAGAGACCTCACTGATGAGATCTTCTCTAGGTTAGATTTAAAAGGTGGGAAGTTTACACTGTTGTTAATTAGTCCACTCTTCTAATACTCTAGTCCAGATCAATCTGTTGTACTTCAGCATGTGCTCAACTAAGCTGAGCTAAAGCCTTGGCTCCCTTCTGAGCTTTAAGCTGATCATTATAGTTTGTACCAATGGTCATACATCCCTGTCCTTTCTCTTTGCTACCTGGGGCTAGTAATTTACTGTTGGCCTCTACTAGCAGCAGAGTACAACTCCCTCACACTGGTTCAACTTGGACCAGTAAGAAGGGGAGGTATAGCAAAGACTTCCCACATTCCTCTGCTTCTCCCTGTCCATGCCCTGCAGGGTTAGAGTAAGCACATAAATAGCTCGCCTTATTCCTGTGTGCCTGCACTTGAGGTGCAGGCAGCCCATACAGGTGTGTAAGGCAGATTCTGGCTCCCCTGTGTAGGTATATAGTTTGAATCACAGTTTTATGCTTAGATGGCTGGCTACAAAAGTTCATTTGAAGAAGAAAGAGAACAGAAGT
This sequence comes from Emydura macquarii macquarii, assembly GCF_026122565.2. Taxonomy (NCBI): domain Eukaryota; kingdom Metazoa; phylum Chordata; order Testudines; family Chelidae; genus Emydura; species Emydura macquarii. The sequence continues at coordinate 98,231,564 of NW_027131390.1, read as the reverse complement.
CTTGCATAAGTCAATTAGCATATTCCTTTTCTACAATCCCAAACTGATTTTAATTTTAAATAAGATTTTTTTTTAAACAACACGATCTGTTGAACTTTCACATTCCGTTCCAAGGCAAGGTTTTTATGGCTGAATCATACAGCTCTGAAAAAATGAAAAATGACAGTTCTGCTTCTCTGTAGACAGGTTCCTGAATAAAAAAAGAGAGGAGCTTTTAAGAACATAAGAATGGCCATACTGGGTCAGACCGATGGGTCATCTAGCCCAGTATCCTGTTTTCCTACAGTGGCCATGTGTTTCAGAGGGAATAAACAGAACAGGTAGTAATCAAGTGATCCATTCCCTGTTGCCTATTCCCAGCCTCTGGCAAACAGAGGCTAGGAACCCTTCACAGCATGGTTTTGCATCCCTGCCCATCCCGGCCAATAGCCATTGATAGACCTATCCTTCATGAACTTATCTAGTTCTTTTTTTAACTCTTTTTTTGGTACAGTCTTGTGAGATATAGAATTCATTGAATCATCTTGCTGTGGAACAGGGATTCTACATATTGATTTGGGAGGTAGAGGGTAAGTGCAATGGTCACTAAATTGATCATGTTGGCAGGACTCATACGTGATAAGGAAACTCTGCTATCTTGGAAAGAATTCTTACTTGATGATGATGGCTACGAAATAGAGTTAAAGATCCTAGGGACTTTTCTAAAGCTTTAATTTGGAGTAAGCTTATCTCCTTGGCTCCATTGTATTGGAAGGCAGAGAAACATGAATCATTCTATATGTGCAAATGTATTGACATGTTTTATTAATTACAATCCTTAGGTTAAGAGTTACAGTGATAAATTGGACAAGGAGCTGGCAGCCTTAGAAATGGTCGAATCCCAAGCAGATTCTAGGTATGTTCTCTTCCTTTATGTGACTTATGATCATTGGAAACTGCTGGCTTTGGCAATGTAGCATTCAGTGCTTATTTCTTATTCAGCCTAAATATATAATTAACATATGGTTGCAGGGAGACTGCTGTCCACTAAACTGAAAACAGTGTTAGTTAATTATACGAAAAAAAAGCATCCAATTTATCACTACAATGGACTTAAATTCTATATTTTTGTCTTGCAAAATGCTAGCATAGTTAATTGACAATAGCCGGTTTTAGATCTCAGCTCATCTTAGGGTATGTCTTCACTGTCAGGGCTGCACAGATCAATGCAGCGGGATCGATTGAGCGGGCTGTGGAAACCCACACAATCGATTCTGGAAGTGCTCTCCGGTCCATGGATTAAATCCACCCCCACCCCCGAAAAGAGTAAGGCTGCATCAACCGGAGGGCATCTCCCTTCAATGCATTGCAGTGGAGACGCCGCAGTATGACAACATAAGTAAGTTGACGGGAGATTATACAAGCTACATGATGTAGTTTGTGTATCTCCCGTTGACGGCTGGTGAGGAGTACTATTCATGAATGAGCAGCAGAATGAATTGACTGTTAAACTTCCAGTTGCTTGATTTGTGGTAAATGTGGCTGGCTGGTTTATTTGATCTTTAATACTCTTTACCTTGTAATAAATAAATGGCATGTTGCTCCCTTTCTCTGGAACAACATGAAATTCTAGAAGTCTGATAAAAAAGCTGAGTTCAGTCACCATTTAGAGTGCCATTGGGAGGGAGGGGGGGATTTTTCAAAGCTATAAATGGAAGTTAAGACCCCAGCTCCAGTTGACAGTCAGTAGAAGTTAGGAACGCCTATATGAGCCTTTAAAATTTTCCCAACATGACCACAATCTGTGATTAAAAATGAAACTATTCCTTTATTGGAGAAGTTTAGGTATGAACTGCAATCAGAGGGCCCCAGGACTCATTTGACAAGAGGACAAAGCCTCCCTATCCATTTCCCCCCCATTTAAAGCCCCAGTCTTGAAAAAATTACACTATATAGCCAATGGGAGGCACTCCTAGAACTTTTTATAAGTAATAGAGGATTGGAGGGAAGCATCATGAAAGCATTACAATCTGTGCAGTACCAAATTTTTATTTTTCACCATGGCACCATAGTGATACTTGTTTAGTTAGTTTAGCTCAGTTGCAGGAAAATTAGTTGAAAACTAACCTTGTTCTAATAACTTAGTTTTTCTTGTCTTTAAATTGAGAAACTGAAAGAATTGATGTAGTTTGTTGGGTCTTTTAATTTAGCATATTGCAGAAGCTACGAGCACTGGTGACTATGAATGAAAATCTCAAAAGCCAAGAGCAAGAGTTCAGAGCACATTGTAAGGTAAGTGTCTCTCTCTGTCTCTCTATCTTGATACATGAAGATTGATCAAAAATTGGCGCTGCCACCTGCCCTGTAATCTGTTTGTTGGCATTTACTGATAATGTCAGATCCGGTCCGTGGCAGAATTGTGGAGAATCACCTAGATCTGCCATCTAACATATATCTCTGAAACTAGGCTGGACAACCCTGCAAGTCAAGCTTTGGGTTAGCCAGAAGTGCTCGCCATTGGTCCTTAGATATGAATGAATAGGTGGTGGTGGTTGATTTTGTGTCCTTGCAAAAGCATATCTAAATTGTGGCATCCCTCAAGGTTCTGTCTTATGTCACATGGAATTCAACTTGCATAGTACAGGAAAGGCCTGTTGGCAGGATCATTTCTAAATGTAGGTAATAATGTCCTCAGTATATTGATGCACAGTTACGTGTCTTCTTACTCCATGAACAGAGAGCACCATTGAAAAGCCTATTCAAGGTTGGGCTAGCTACATTAGATACCCATCTATCTCATTCACTGAGACAACTTGGTCTCCTCTTGGATTGTGCAGTTAACAGTGCCTTGTTACCTACTTCTTGATCCGGGGCAACTGGCTTTGGAGCAACCTACCAAAAGAGATAAGCCCGAGATCAAACCTTAACCCTTTCAGAGTATGTTTCAATTTCAATGCCTAATTAATGTGCTTGCTGCTTAGTTTGCTGCTATGGTGATGCACACCCTGGAAATATGATGATAAAGCTGAGAGAGAGAATTGCTTTTCTTTTCTAGTTCCTAGTTGAACAACAGCTGAGGAGATTTTGTTTAAACATAATGGAAAAGAAATGTCACCCCGAGGCATAGATTTAACCATGGAACATTTTAGCTCCAAAGATGAATAATTTGAAAAGTTGAGAAAACAGAGGGTAATAACAGAAATAATTTTGCCATTTTTAACATGTCTTGGGTGCAGTTGTTATGGTGTCTACATATTGCAGACCAATGTCAGAGTGCTGGTATTTTAACATACCTACACTTCTCCAGTCCTGCTTTTTCCTGTGTTAGTTGCTTAAGATGCATCCATAGTATATATTCCACAAGTAATTTGAAAAACAATTTGAAAAACAAGACATGCCGTTTTACATAATAAAGAACATTGGCCTCCTTCTTCTCTTAGCACAGAATGCCATTTAATCTTACCAAACATGTGCATCATGGAGTACTGTCTAATGCAGAAGTTATTTGGGCTTTCTTTTCTTTTTTCTCTTTGAGAAGGTAACTCTGACATTTTTAAACATAATGTTTCTGTTGCTTTTAAAGGAAGAGATGGCACGCCTACAGCAAAATATTGAGAGTTTGAAAGCTGAAGCAATGGAAAATGGGGAAGAAAAGGTAAACAGCAAATGTCAAAATGTTTATTTTTAATTAGTATTTAAAAGTATTCATTGGATAATTTTCTTCCTTTTTACACCTGTTGTATTAAAAAATCCACCACCTATTTGAGACATACAGCCGCTAACCATGCATAACAGATTGACTATCATGCAGGTTACTGGGGTTCAGGAATAGCCTCAATAATAGCTAGCTAGCAAACAATAAAAGCATTGGCATCACCTCTCAAAGGAATTATGTATTCATTATTTATTTTTTATTGAGCTATCTATTGTCCCCAATCAAGGATCAGGCTTTCATTGTACTAGATGCTGTACACATGTAATGAAAAAAGACAAGTCCACCACAAGGAGCAAATCTATGTTAAAAACAAGAAACCAGTGTATGCAACAGGTAGGGAAGGACCAGGTTGCAGTGAAACTTATTAGTGTAACAAGTAGCAATCACAGTTAAACTTTGCTACTGTGCATCTGTGCTAATGGGAGGGCGGATGAGTTATAGTAGAGAAAAATGGAGGCTCAGATTATTTAGTTTTTATATACTTTGAGGTGACTAGAGCTGCCTTGACACACTCCCTTCTTCCAGAATCAAGTGGGTAGCAGCTCCCATAACTTTATCCTCCACTGCCTGAACACAGCATGCATGAAGAGGAATTGAATCTTCAGACTTCTAGGTTAAAGTTTCACATGAAAGATATGATTTGGAAATCCACAAAAGCAGGGAAATGCAGAACAAATATCTCTCTGTAACATCACTTATTCAATGAAGTTAATGAAAATGGTTTAAAGAGATGAGAACAGAACAATCATAAATGTCTGATGTGTGCTGTACCTCAGTATTGCAGAAGATATTAAAAATTAACAGAACTGAAATTCATTTTAACTAGTCATTTTAGGATCTGAAAACAGTTTAAGAACAAAACTTCCACCTGCCTGTCCCCATGCAAAGCTTGAACAAACGCTTGAGTGTGGTTTGCAGCTACTGGTGCCGTGTGAGCATTAGGGCAGAGGGAGATGAGGGGGAGGAAGAATAAAGGGGCTCATCTTATACAAGGATATATAGGGCTAATGTGGCATGGAGGACCTTGTACAGGACATCTCCCAGAGCGTGAATTTCACTTGAACATGATTATGGTTGATGTAGCTATTATTGTTATGGTTATTAGTGGTGGTGGTGTGATCTCTATTATCGTGATGGTGATTGGCTAAGTGCTTACTTGTGTGCTTGGCACCAAACAAGCCCTCTAGATAGTCCCTGGCCTATGAAGCTGAAAGATGAAACCTAAGGACAACACAATGGAGACTCAAAGGAGGATGTTGTTAAGTTGGGACCCCCATCTTGTATAGACTTATGCATGTGCTTAATTTAACACAGATGAGTAGTCTCATTGAAGTCCTTGATCACAAGCCTATTGATGTCAATGGAGTTACTCCAGATTTCCCTGAGAACATAATCTGACTCATGACTTTTATGTTTTTTAACTGCCTGTTACTGTACTTTGCGATTGTCTCTTTGGAGGTGTTACTCTCCGGTGAAAGCCTGCTTAACAAACTAAAAATTGAGCTGGTAAATAGCAAAGGCCTAAAAGCTAGCAAAATATGCAATTATTTATGTAGTGTAAGTGACATTCGAAATTTAAATTTTGTTTTTATAGAGCTTCGTTGACCCTTCTCATTAAAATAATAGAAAAATGTTGACAATATTTTAGAAAGCCTTAAAAAAAGTGAACAAAATAAAGAATCAACCTACGTATTTTTATAATTGCTGACCAAAAGCCTCCCCTTCTTAAGAAAATGCTTAAGTTCTATTGATTTGCCTATTAATCAGAAATTATCTTTGGTTTCTCAAATTTTAGGAACCTGATAAGATTATAGACCAGCAATACAAAACTGAGAAAGATAAGTTTCAGAAGATCAGACTATTACTGGTGAGTACAAAGTGGTTTTGTTTTGTTTTGTTCTTTTGGCAAACTTACTAGGGCAGAATTTTTTACGCTTTCTTAGCAAAGCACTTAAACATATTTCTGTAAATTTTCTTCAACATTTATAACTGTAAGCAAGTACCTTGTAATTAGTGTTGTGAAGTAAATCGTGAGATTTAACTAAACTTAACAAACATATTGACTCTTCCTTTGTGCAGGTACTTTTTGCTTAGCTTATTTAGCAGGTTATTTCTAAATGTTGCTATTTTTTATCCACTTAAAATGAGAGCCTGGCTTTTTTTCCCCTCCCTTCCTTCCACTCAGGCCCGAAGAAATAGAGAAATAGCTATTTTACAACGCAAGATTGATGAAGTACCCAGCAGAGCGGAGTTAACACAGTATCAGAAGAGATTTATCGAACTTTATGGACAGGGTACGTATATCAAATAAGAATGTACTCCTGAAGGCTAACCAGTGGAAGGAGGGTAATCACATTATAGGCTTATGGTGCATGACAATAGCACCTGCTAATTCTTCTCTATTTAAGGGTCATTGGACATTCACATTGAATATCCCTCTTTCCAAGGTTTTATAAACTGGCTATAAAAATTCCCTTGAGATTGAAACTTGATGCTCAAGATGTCTGGAGTAATTGTTCTTTTGTTTGCAGTAGGTTCAGTCTCTTGGATCAGTGATTAGTGTTTAGAAAGCTCTTGATCCACCATTTACAGGGAAAATCTCTGTCTGACTCACGTTTTATTAATAACAGTTAACATTGGTTTACCATTTTTTGTATGACGTGTGTGTTTTCTTTGTATGTGTGGTTCTGAACCAAATGATGTCAAGAAATCCATAGTTAAGGCTGTCTCTGTTACACACCTCATGTCCCCTTTATTGCTACAGGTTGGAGGCTACAGACAATTGTCAGGTTTTAAAAATGTGCTTCGATATCTAGGCAGAAGCAGTGTGAGAGCCTTGTCTCTAAATTTCTTCCCTATCAAGCTTTAATTCAGGTATTATGGCCCAAATTTTTAGACGTGTGTGCGCTGTTAATGAAATTGGGCTTGCAAATTGACCAGTCTGCATATATGCTTCTAAATTTGCTCCTATAATCATGATATCAGGAAAGGAGGAACACATGCTATGCATTTGTTGGTGTGTATATATGTGTGTGTTTTATGCACAGATATGCCCAGTGCATAATCAGATGTATACACAAACAATATATAATATTGCGCGCACACAACTATTTTAAAAGAACATTCAGGTTGCTTTGTAAAGAACTCAAAAGTTAAGAAATGCCAGAATTAAGGTTGCCAATCCAATTTAATTTGGCTCCCTTGTGCCATATGCATTGTAATAGCCTTTCATTACATGATCACATTGGTGGTTGGGGGGAGTGGGCACACCGACCTTGCCTAATTCAGTGCACAGAATGAACGGTGCTCATTTAGTCAGCAGCTATTCAATATTTTGTTTTCTCATCATTGTTCAGTGTGTGGCCCCAGGACCTATTTGCTGCACGCTGTTCAAACCCTGCTCTGTAGACAGAACAATGAATTTCCTCATGGGCTTTTCTGTGGTGATCATTCTTGTGGCATCTGAGAGCTTGATAAATATTAATTTTATTTTCACAACACCCCTGTGAAATGGGAGGGTATTATCCCCATTTTACAGATAGGTGCTGAGGCACAGAGAAATTAAAATCAGAATTATCCACTAATTTCAGTGTACAAAACCTGATTTTTCAGAATGCCTATCACTATATGGTACATAAATATGTTCAAACCTGGGCTGGAGCATACTCATGGGGAATTAAGCTGTGAAGCTTCTTCCGGACCTGAAGTAGAGCTCTGTAGCTTGAAAGCTTGTCTTTTGTACCAACAGAAGTTGGTCCAGTAGGAGATACTACCACAGGCACCTTGTCTCTGTAATGTACTCAGTATACTTTTCAAGGTCATAATGTATGTGTCTAAGAGGTGTTGCCCAATTCCTTCACTGGGGTTATGAGAAGCTGTTCTTGTTTAAATTAATAAGTTCTTCAATCCCACACCTCTCCTTTCTGGTACACAGAGTTCATCATAGACTTCTGGGGATCATTTTTCATGGATGTCCTTTACTAAAATGTTTGCTATTGGAATTTGAATTGCTGTTGGTTTTAGTTTGAGCATGTTACATAAATCACCATTGCTAGGCTACTTTGAAGGATGTTAATGTTTATTTTGTTCAGCAAGAACTTATATTAATAACCAGAATATTCATTACACTTACGTTATGGGTCCCCCTCCCCTGCTCTTTCATTCAGGTTGTATAAATTAAATGGCTGTGAATGGCTTCATTTAGCACAGTGGTTCCCAGCCTGTGGCCTGGGAGCCAAAAGTGGCCTGCAGGGGCTTTCAAAGTGGCCCGCGGCTCCTCTCCTTCTGGTTGCAGAATGGACGCAGGCAGAGTGCATTTCTGCGGGGCTAAAAGACGGGTGCGCAGGCTCCTTGCTGCAGCCAAGGGGATGGGGGATCAGCGCTCCCCTCCACCTGGCTGTAGCAAGGAGTACGGCAAAGCGCTTCGCCTAGGTCCATAGGCACTGGGGTCTCTGCTGGAGCCAGAGGGAGGGGAGATCAGTGCTCCCCTCCCCCAACTCCAGCAGAGAGCAAAGTGCTCTGCCTAGGTCCATAGGTACTGGGGTCCCTGTTGGAGTCAGAGGGAGGGGAGCACTGATCTTTAGTCCCCCCGGCTGCAGAAGGCAGCCACTGCCTAAGGACCCAGGTGGAGCGCACAGGGCTACAGGATGCCTGCGGTTTCCCTGCTGCAGACAGGAAGATGGGAGATCAGCGAGGAGGCAGCCTCCTTTCTGAACTCCTTCTGTCTGGCTGCAGTGGGGAGGGGGAGGCCTGTTGGCAGAGAATGGTGGCCCTTCAGGGTTGTAAAAATGGTATCTGTGGCCAAAAAGGTTGGAAACCACTGATTTAGCAGCACAGCACAGTGCATCCATTCAGTAAAGGTCTTGCCTCAAAGAAGGCAGCTCTGGTTAGCCCTAGTAGACTATATATAGTAACAATTATTTAGTTAAGTGGACCAAAATGACTCATGATCTTTAGGGTCATTCCTGTCATTTGATTTAGCTGTGTATTTTAACATCCATATGTCTCATCGGCTTCACAATGGCTCTAGACAGTTTCATCTGTTAACCATAAACTATGTTGTATTATTAGGGCAGCATCTGGGGGCCCAAGTCATGTGTCAGGGCCCTTTTTTGCTAGGTGCAGTACAAACAAATAGCGTAATAGTAGCATTAAGGGTGTACTTTTAAAGCACAAAGGCTTCCACTTTAAAGCTGAATTTCCATCTTCATTTCATGAGAGATCTCAGCACACTGTGTTCTTGCTATTGTGTGCTGCAGTATTTGAATACAGCTAGATAACTATGAAGGGAATTGAAGGTTAATGTCATTTTCTTTAATTTGTTTGGCTCTTAATTAAAAGTCCTCAATGTTGTGTGTGTCTATTTTTGTGATGGTTTAATTTTCACAAGCACCATTGAAACTTATTATGGAAGCAAACTTCTCAGCTCAAAATACCACGGGATGGAAAACAGGCAGACCATCTTTCTTTGCAAAGATGCAAAGGATTGAAGCTGGGATTCCCAGTGGATCTCTGGGACTTGAGTACATGAGGGAAAAGCCTGCGGTAGTTAATGCACGCTAGCTAGTGAACACTAACTACTCCATGCTAACTCCCCATGTGGACACCCTTACTGCATACGTCAGTATGGGGAGTTAGTGCGCAGCCAACTGGGATGTAAATCTGCAGCACTCTAGCCTCTTGTATATTAACTAGCTGTGTGTACCCAGCTACTGCACACCTCAGAAGTACACTGCAGAACTTCTAGGGCATGGCAGCAAGGTCCTTATGACCCATTAGTGCATGGCAGGCTTGAGTGCTGTAGATTTTACACACCAGTTTGCTGTGCACTAACTCTCTCTGTTGACAATCCCTAAGAGTGCCTTTGCACCCAGTAGCTGAAAACACTTTAGAAGTGTGTTAAGCTAAATGGTCAGAGGGCACTCTTCATGCACAGTAAGAAGTATACAGGGAATTAATGTGGAGTAGCTAGTGTGCTTTAAATGTATGACCTAACTTACTGCCCATTAACTTCCCATGTAGACAAGCTCTTTGTCTTCTTAGAACAGCTAACCAGGCCGTATACTAAACCCTTTCAGCACTGGCATTAATTCCAGCTCCTCTCATCCCCTATAATCTGAGAAGATTATAAAAAGGCTATTCAATTCTTCACTCTGATTGTCATGAAATCCCATGATACAACCATCTTTGGATTGTTAGCACTGCATGGGAATACCGAAATGCCAAAAGACTGTTTTACTAAGGATTTTAAAATAAGTGAATAAAAAATGTTTTTATTAATACTAGGTTATGTAAACAATAGTAAATCCCCCTAAACATATTGGAGGGGCCAATGTCCTTTATGCTCTTTTCATTGCTCTACTGTTTTTCTTTTGTTTGCAGTGTCAGCAACTCTCAAAGAAACCAAGCAGTTCTTTACCCTCTATAACACACTGGATGATAAGAAGGTATATTTGGAAAAAGAGGTAAGAACATGTTTTTAAATGTTTAGCCCCCCAATAGGAGAATAGGCAACTGCTGAGTTTCTGTGTAATAGACACTGGACTAGGTCTTGTCTGTGCAGGGTAATTATCTGGTAAGGTCGGAACTGAGAAGAAATTGACTGGGTCTTAAACTCTGTTTACAGAATGGTTTGTGGAAATCTTTGTTCTTCGAGTGCTTGCTCATGTCAATTCCATTGTAGGTGCATGTGTGCCCCCGTGCATGGTTATTGGATTTTTTTCCCTCTAGTTCCTAGAGTTTTCCTCTAGTGTTTTAGTTTTAAGTGTTCTTAAGTAGTTATTAAGTAGAAGTAGTTTAATGTATTATAGATAAGTAGTTGTAAATGATTATGGTTTAGTCCCATTAGGGACCTCCTCCTGGCAGCGGCACATGCCCCGATCTCTGGGCTTCAAGCCCTGTAAGACTTGCGGCAAGCCCTTCCCGCTTAGCGACCTCCCCGATAGTTGTTTGAAGTGCTTGGGGGAATTGAATCGGAAGGACAAGTGCCCTATCTGCAAAGCATTCAGGCCAAGGACACATAAGGAGTGGAAAATTCGTCTAAAGGCCCTACTGATGGAGGCCGCCTTCAGACAAGCCTCGGAGCCATCCTGCTCCCTCTTGCTGCCAAGGACCGCGTCAGTGCAGAGCGACCCTCTGGCACTGGAGCTTCCACAGCACCGGTCTTCTGCATCGCCGTCAAAGAGAAAGCAGAAGAAACAGTGCTCGGAGAGGGATCTCTCCCCCGCACCTAAGAAGGCTAAGGAAGCAGGGCTGTTCCACCATCAGGCCGAGCAGACTCCGCAGGAGCAGAGCTTGCCGCCTAGAGCCCTCAGTCCTCTGAGGGATCCTCCTTCAACTCCAGGGAGTGGAAGAGGCCCTTCGCATCTTGTGGTGCAATTGACGCCAGAGGCATTTCAAGTAGTGAGAGACTTAATGGCGCTGCCTTTACCTCTGATCCCTTTGCCCTGGATGGGGCAAGAGAAGACAGCACCAGTGTCAAAAGGGAACCCCCTCGATGGCTGCAAAGCTTTCCGGAGCCTCAGCTTGCCTCCTCACAAGCCAGATCACAATGGAGATGGTCCCCTCTGTCCATGCACCAATCTCCAAGGGTGCATTCCCCGTCACCGGTCAGACCGCCAGAGAGGGAACGCTGTCAGTGGGGGGCATTCATCATCATTGTCTTGGCACTGTTCCCGGTCACCAGCACCAAGGACCACAAACTTGGCTGGGCAGTGCCAGTCTTGATTGAGGTCCGGTAGACAATCGCCACCGAGGAGTTGGCACTGGTCATGTTCTCTGGCACTGTTGAGTTTGCCTGTGCGCTCACGGCTCAGAACCTGATCTTCAGCACCAAGGCACTCACCTGCGGTGCGGTGCCACTCGCTCCTGCTCCCAACAGAGGGCTTCTCCAGCTTGGCACTGGGCTGAGGAATGCCGTCACCGGTATCCCACTCCCCATTGCCAGGGCAGCAGTCACTGGAGCACCATAGGTCTTGGGAGGTCAGATACCAATCCTTGGCACTGCTCTTCTCAGCACCGCTCAGTGGGAAAAGGATCAGGATCGGGCTGTCATTGGTTGTTAGGGAGCAAGTCTTATTCCACAGGGGAGGGTAAAACATCAGCACCCCACCCTAGCCAGCCCCATCGACTTGAGGGTCAGGACCAGGGCCCCTGCCCAGTTCCTCCAGGATGGCTTCAGGGACAGTGGCCGACTCAATGGCCCGTTTGGAATCCCTGTAGCCACAGGCCTTATTCCCTCCAATCCTCGGGGGAACAGTCTGCGGCCCTGATGCCCCTGGCCGAGAGTCACAGAGGTCTCTGAAGCACAGTCAGACCCGCTGGAGGAGACATCTGCTGCGGTCTCCCAACAGCCAAGGGGGATGCCACCATCCCCTGAACCAGGTCAGTCATCTTTCTCTTCTCCAGACAAGGGGGTCGCGGCAGGGCCCTCAGCTCCTGTGGACAACTTTTGTGCCCATCAGGAGCTCCTCAAAAGGGTCGCATCAAATTTGGGACTAGAAACTGAGGAGCTTCAAGCAACATCAGGCAACCTCTTTGATGTTCTGGCAGCTGCGGCGCCGGCCCAGGTTGCCCTACAAGTCCACAAAGGGGTTCTCAAGGTGGTAAAATCCCTGTGGCAGACACCATCCTTCTTGCTGCCATTGTCTAAAAGGGCAAAGAAGATGTACTATGTCCCCGCTAAGGGATTTGAATACTTATTTATTCATCCTTCTTCAGGTTCCCTGGTGGTGGCAACTGCCAATGAGCGGGATGGGCAGGGACAACCCAGCATGGCTCCCCAAAAACAAAGATAACAAAAAATTGGATTTGTTTGGGAGAAAAATGTATTCTACCGTGAGCCTTCAATAGCAAATCAGCAGGTGTGGCTAGCAAGGTATAATTATAACCTCTGGGACCCCCTCAAGCATTTCGGTGAGGCTGTGCCCCAGGAGCAAGCACCAGACTTTACCACCCTTCTTGAGGAGGGCAAGACAGTGGCCAGGGCTGCCCTGCAGGCAGCGTCAGATGCAGCTGACTTGGCTGCAAGGTCGATGGCCTCCGATCTCCATGCACCGCTGCTCGTGGTTACAATCGTCTGGTCTGTCCCAGGAGGTGCAATAATCCATACAGGACCTACCATTTGATGGGAGTGCACTCTTCTCAGAACAGACGGACACCAAAATACATGGGTTAAAGAACTCTAGGGCTACCCTGCGTTCGTTCGGCCTTTACCTGCCAGAAGCTGCAAGGAGGCAGTCCTGTCCACAGCAGCAGCATCTGAGATACCAGGCTGAGCATTTCAGGACCTACTGGAGGAGAGACAGCAGAGAGAGAAATTTTAGATGGCGTAGGTTGGGCCCGTCTTCTTCAACCAACCAGCCGACCCACTCCCGGCGCTCCGGTGGCCAGCACCAATCGTTTTGATTGTGCTTCTGAGGATGGCCTTCCAGTCTCACACCAGGAGCCTGCTTCCCTGCCATTTCGAAACTGGCTTGCTTTTTCCTCCCAGCATGGACCCATATAACTTCAGACTGTTGGGTTCTGGGGACCATTGAAGCGGGCTATCCCATGCAGTTTTCTTTCCCCCTCCAAATACACCCCCATCCCTCTTCAGGGACTCCTCTCACAAGCAACATCTTATGCAAGAAGTGGAGAACCTTCTCGCACTGGAAACTGTGGAGGAAGTTCCAGTGAGCATGAGAGGAAGAGGTTTTTATTCCTGCTACTTCCTCATTCCCAAGGTGAAGGGGGGCCTCAGGCCTACCTTGGACCTGCGTGGGCTAAACAGGCACATCAAAAGTTGAAGTTCCACATGGTCTCCTTAGCCTCTTACCATCCCCTCCTTGGATCCAGATGGCTGAGTATGCCACCCTCAACCTCAAGCATATTTTCATATCTCAATATTCCTCTGACAAAGGCAGTTCCTCTGGTTTGTGGTGGGAGGTTCCCACTACCAGTTTACGGCTCTCCCTTTTTGGCCTGTCATTTGCCCCAAGGGTATTTACAAAATGCATGGCGGTGGTGGCAGCATATCTCAGGCTTCGAGGGGTTCAGATTTACCTGTATCTGGACGATTGACTGATTAGAAGCAGGTCATGGGTCCGGGTCCAGGTCCAGACCAGTATGGACTTCGTTCGGGCCTTATGTCACCACCTGAGCCTGCTGGTGAACAAGCAAAAATCCACGCTGATGCCAGTACAGAGGATAGAATTAATTGGGACCATTCTTGATTCTATGTGGGCAAGGGCATTCACGCTGCGGTCTCGATTCAAGACCAAATCAAGCCTGATTATGGGCCTACAAGCCTCTCCCTTTATGACGGCACGAACTTGCCTGCAGTTACTGGGGCATATGATAGCGTGTACTTACATGCTGCGGCACGCACATCTGAGATTCAGGCCACTCCAGCTGTGGCTGGCCTCTGCGTGTGGGTGGGGTTATTTTTTTTAACAGAGGCTCAATACCAAAAATAGATATCTGAACTATTCAATTTAGGCTCAAAAGTTGAATAAAATTAGGATATTGGTGCACACCACTTCAATTTTGGCTTCACAAAATCAATTTAATCTGAGTTTTACCTATCCAGTGTCTGCATTAGTTTACGGACCAATGCCACTGCCAGTGACTTCAGTGACCACAGTCAAATTGACATCAGTGGCAGCAGGATCAGGTTCTTAGGAATTGATTCTGTTCCCTTTGAATTCAGTGACAGAACCTTCATTAACTTCAGTGGGGCAGGACCAAGCCCTTATTTCTCATGAAAAACAGGCTCTTCAGAGTTCTTCTGCTCCTACTGCCTTTTCCTCCTTCTTCTCCCAACTAGAAGTTAAAGCCAAATGGACTTATGCCAACAAATAATTTTGCCCACACCCTTCTTTGATACAAATATGATAGACTTGAGTAAGGAAGAATAAACAGGAGCAGCAAATACATTTCGGATAAAAATTTTGGCTTCATGTGAATGTTTTTTCATAATAAAGGATTTAAAAGCATTTCATAGTTTCTAGTAAGACATCACCAATCCCTTACTGATTACTTTTAAGTAACAGAAGATGTTGTGGTGTCATGAATCCTACATCAATAAATAAAACAACACCTTAACCAGTAACAATTGTTTTAACAGTTCACATGGGTTTTTTAAACAGTTCTTTTAATGATGTTATGGTGAGATTAAATTATACATTTTTCTTCAGTAAAACAGATGATAGCAAGACAAGAATGGCATTAGCTGATAAAAGGAGAGTCTGACAGTACGTGCGTCTCATTGCATTTTAATTAAACAAGAACAGAACATTGTTTAAACAGCTTTACAAGGGCAGCCACTAATTGCTTTCTTTCTAGATGAGTGATACCTATGCAGTACCATTAGGAAACCACAGTTTCTGCTCTCTAACAGGAGTGGTGGTATAGAGAACTGCAATTTAAAAATCTATCATCTTTGCCCTGAGTAGTAGATTCTGACAAATATACTAAATATTTGAATCAGCTGAGAGAATTAGGAATTCAATTTCCCTTCAAAGAAACAGTTGATTCTGGCAGTCTCTTGCCATGGAACTCATCTGAAAAAACATTAAAAATGAAGAACTCAGATGTATGTGTATGTTATACATGTAACATGTTCCAAAATGCAAGACCTCTTTCATTCCTTCACAGTTGGTTTACAGTGATCTAAGACAATCCCTCTCTACCTGCCCATGACAGCCCAGGAAAGTTACTGTAGGAAAGAATGGATTATCAATTAGTGATGGGCAAGTGTCTAAAGGTTTGCAAATGTGGGTTCTGTTAAGTATCCAAAGTTCAGAAGTGGAAATCCTGGTTCTTTTGAAGTCAATAGCAAAACTCATTGACTTCAGTAGGGCCAAGATTTTGCTATATGCAAAGTTCATTCCGAATTACCAACACTTCCTTGAGCTGGCAATCCTGCAGGACTGGGCTTTTTACAGATTGCTTGAAGTTCTTTGTTTCAGTCATGTGGGAAAAGCTACCAGAACAAACTTCTGATGTTGCTATCATGAACGAGATTAATTAAGACTACACATTTCCCTTTGTTTAAGAGATGAAGACAGTACTGAGGTACGCCCTGCCTATGCCACTATGGTGAGCGTTCTTTGTAATGCAAATGTTGAAGCTTAGATTCTGACATTGGGATAACCTAAAATTGCCTTCTGTGAAATTCCCGTTCAGCAAAGCACATAAGGAAGTATGCCTAAATGCAGTAGTGAATTGAGCAATACAGCTGAGAATTTTTTTTTTAATCATCAAAATAGAAAACAGGATGTTCTACCTTGCCTATATTGATAATTATGACCTGATCTAGGAATGTCATTTTATGGAGGATATCTACAGTGAATTTTATTATTGAATATTTTTTTTCTGTTTTTCTCAAATATATTCAACATGATAGTCATTTACATAAGATCAGCAAGACAAAACTATCATGGCAGCATAAGTGTAGCTTATCTCTTGGTCTGACAAAATTGTCATTAAGGTTTTGCCTTTCTCAGAAGCTTTTAAAACATCTCCTTGTGAGATCTGATATTTAATTTTACTAGACAAAGAATTGAGTCAGCTGTACAGATTGATGTTTACAGTCAAATCTGCGTTTATATATTACACGTGGACCATACCGGCAAAACTCTTTGCATAGGTCCTGGGATATGAGAATTAAGAGACTAAATAAATCTCTTAAGAGTTGGCATCTGTGTAAAAGTGGTAGGGGGATAACGTTACACTAGTAATGTTAGGCTATAAATATTTATCTAATAAATTCCAGAAAGATATTACCAAACGTTTTGCTTTTATTTGTTTACAATATATCCATTTTCTTTGCCCGAGTGATTGTATTGTGTGCTATTCTAAATGAATAGACAATTTGCAGATGACATATTCTTTATTTAGCATGGCACATTAAGTAGCAGCTACAGAACTCATGATATTGCTTTAATGTCTTCTGTGGATTAGACTTCACTGCAGATTTTTGTAACCTTTACTGAGGGTACAGGCATACAAATTAATCTCTTTTCACTGATTGCTTCTGAAATATAAATGGACCTATTGAAGACCGAGGTGGCAGATTTCAGAACAGAAGTGCTTGATTGTTAAGTAATGTACATCAAGGCAAATAGTCTCTTTTCTTTTGTAAAAATATTGAAATGAAACCTGAAGTAGTTTTTGTCCATAGTAACTCAATACTTATTTAAGAACAGGCTATGAGAAGAGTTTTACTTTTGCCCTAATTATATACTTATGAATGTAATTTAAAAAGGCAGCCATAACATACATCAAGGGTTTCTGATGGATTATGCTAATCTTAAGAGAGATGTTTGAGTGGCTTTTGATGTCCAGAATATACAGTATGGTTGCAGTTGTCTTGTGTTGATTTTACTTCAAAAATAAGGCTTTAGTAAACAAAAATTTTATATTAGTATCAAATAAACTAACCCTCTACCCTTTTGAGTCTTGATTTTCTTAAGATTCTTTGGAAGGTATTATTTATTACAAAAATAAACCAAAAAACCTTGAAGTATTCTGTGTATACAGTGATTTCAAAATAGTAATGGAATTAATCATTGCAGGGGTAGAATTGTGACATCAAAGGTATCTATGTTCATACGATTGATTTTTATAAAATTTGCACAGCATTAATTTTTAAAATGCTGTGAAGGTTGGGAATCCACTTTCAAATTGTCATATTTTTCCACTGATTTTGTAGGTCTGAAATGTAGCCACATAGCTCTCTGCCATGGCCATGAAATAGTGCTTTTTTCGTCCACTTGATATTTTGCAGAATACATTAATGTATGTTATGTAACAGCATGGCCCATCCTTAAGGATGTCCTGGTTAGTATTGATAGAAGTAAGCAGAGATGGACTATATACCTTTTTGCACAGTTGGATAGATTATACTATTTTAGTAGTTATATCAGAGAGAGAGGAAATTTACACAATAGAAATTGAGTAGAATTGGGTGGGAAATGGTTTTTGAGATTTCATATATTTTCCTGTTCTACACTGGGACAAAAGTGAAGTTTTTCAACAAAAAATGAGAGAGAGAACCACACACACCCTCCAGAATAGCACTAGTCTGGTTATTAAGATACTCACTTAAGAGATCCAGGTTGAAGTCTGCTTTTCCTGATTTGGATTAGTGGTTTGAACCAGCATCTCCCACATACCAGATGAGTACCCTAGCCACCAGGCTATTTGTGTCTCCCTCAGTCTGATTTTGACCAGAAATTCTATCCTGGATCTGAGAAACCTTTCCCAACAAATGTTTTGTTGAAACTGGCACATTTTTGCAGAAATATAACCAATGGATGTTTTCTGCCCCCTTCTCCCCCCCAAAAAAAATTTGTCAAAAAAAATTCTGACCTCTCATTAGTACTTTGACCTCTAAATAGTAAGAACAGGAGTTCTGTGTACTAATAATACTCTTTGAAATCTTTCATTTAAAATCTCTGGTTTGGGGTTGGTGCCTGATTGTGCAAGCACTACCATGCAGTGTGCTTTTCGCTATGCCATTGGGGATGTGCACAGTAATAAGCACTGAGTACAGTAGTAGTTGCAGAATTGGACCCTTGCAAT
This sequence comes from Emydura macquarii macquarii, assembly GCF_026122565.2. NCBI lineage: Eukaryota > Metazoa > Chordata > Testudines > Chelidae > Emydura > Emydura macquarii. The sequence continues at coordinate 98,213,305 of NW_027131390.1, read as the reverse complement.
ATAGAGGACACATTTTCAAACGTTCATCGTCAAAAGGCAAAATTGTACCTGGGAAAACCTCACAACTTGTCCACTGGAGACTGATATGAACTATTCAACGTTATGATAAAGCATCCCATCAACTATTACTCTGATTTTCTTTTTCTCTAAATGTATGGGAGAGAAAAATAAGATTCGCAAGCAAGTCTCAGTTAGCATTTTGTATGAAAGAGCCATTCCATATGCTTTAGGTAAAGTCTCACAAAGGGCCTCTATAAGTGTATCAATAAATCAAGTAACTAGGGAGGAAATTTTCAAAGGCACAAATGATGGGTGCCTAATTCTGATTGAAAGTCAATATTCCGAAGTGTCATTTGTGCCAGCCAGTTGCCTGGTTTGCATATCCAAGTGCAGGTTTTTCACAAGGAAACTAATTCTTTACCAAATTTTTTTAATGCATTTTTTCGTTCAGGCCCTTTGGAAAAGTGTGGGTCTGCTCTGAAAATGGCATTGTGGAGTCCCATGTTTAATGGTTTCCATGTCAAATGTGCTTAGTTTATTACTAAAGATGTTTATTCCACTGCAAGGACTGCAAACACAGTCCAGTCTTTGTGAGTCAAACCGGGGTCCTTCCATGTAGCCCATTATTTTCAGTGATATAAGTTCTGCAGGCCATACAGTGCCCCTTATTACATCTGTTCATATCAATTGTGTTATACATTAAGCCCTCATTGACATTTGTACAAACCTCAAGTGGTTTGGTTTGCAAAGTCTGCCTATATAGGAGAATTTTCACCAGTGTAATTACATGGATATAGTTAGACTATAATGTAGATACGCTGCATTATTGCTGTAAGCCTCACTTTACATTGGTGCAGCTTCTCCACCAGTGCAGGTTTCTCTAATGTTAACAGGTCGTTACCCCTGTACCAACCAACAGGAGTGAAAAGCAGTAAAATCGTGTTCTTGTCACTAAAGTAAGCGGATTGTAACTCTCTCAGTACATGCAGATAGCCTCGTGCTGCTCTGCAAAGCAAGAAGGTGGTGTTTTTATAAAGTTGACTTTCTGAGCTGAATCACATTTTTAAGTAACTGAAAATCTGTGTTGGTGTGGGAGAGGTGGATGTACATTTTCAACTTGTGTTTTTGTCTTCACCAGGTTAACTTGCTGAACTCAATTCATGATAATTTCCAGCAGTAAGTAATTTGAGTCATTATCTCTTGGTATCTACTTTTGAGTCTGTAGTTGGTTGGCAAAACGGGGGTGGAAATTGTTCAAAAACTGTTGCAGAAACATTTTTTTAATATTAAAATGTATACATTCTGAAATTTATTGGCCAGTTCTGAAGAAAATCCAGTACTTCTTTTGTAATTTATGATATCCATATGCTATAAGTTGGCACACATGAAGTAATCCTAAAGAACACGTGGAATGTACATGTTAATAAGTTACTTGTGCTATTGTATTGTGATAAATTATGTTTAAAAATTGCTTGATAACACTTTTCATATTTCTAACTTACTGACACTTTTAGAAACCTTGTTTGACACATTTGTTAAGTTGGGCTTGTATTATATAAAAGTAACTACAGACTCCACAAATTTCTTAACTATAATCTAGGCATATGTTTGTCATAGCCGAGAGTTGCTATGATAAAACTCTCTTTAAAAAGTGATGGTTCGATCACAGACGTCTTGGAGTGAAATCCTGGCCATTGACTTCAGTGGGACCAGGATTTCAACCATGCTGTGTTTACAGCCTGCTGAGCAATACTCCGATATGAATTTTTACAACTGTACTTCTATCTTTGTCTAGTAAAGTGAAGTATGGAAGAGAAACTAGGATGTTAAATAGTTCTGAACTATTATTCCATTATTATTAAATAGCTGATATTTTAATAGATGACGTATTTTGCTCCACATAATGCAATCGTGACTTTTTAAATTTTCCCATGAGTTTGTATCCTTTTGCTTTTGTTACCCTGATAAAACCCTGAGTGGGCTCTAAGCATTTTCTTGCCATGACAAGCAACCATCTCCACTATAACAGAAACGTTTTTAACTCGTTAATTGTAAAAAATCCAAATTAAATATATTGGATACATTCCACTACAGTAAAGATCTGTTTTGTTCAGTGATTAGCTCTCCTTTGTAGTACTCTCTAGTCAATGGGAAGTTAAACTCTTGATGGTTCACTTGGGCAGTTTATACTTAAAGGTAAAGTGGTTCTCTAAAATTACTACAGTTTTATAGTTAAGCATTGAATAGAATAACATTTGTACTTTACACCAAAATAATTTTTAAACAACTAAAAAAAATGCAAATTATAACCACTAAAACAAAACTCTGTTGACAATTCTTAGTGACATGCCAGTCCTCCAATCCATTCCTGCTTTTGCCATAAGCTACTCTTTTTAAACACCTTGAAACCATGCTTTTGGTCCATTAATAGCTATTATTGCTGCAAAAAACACTAGCATAGGGAACAATCCTGTACAAAGCAGGGAGACGAATTGGGTGATATAATAAAATTCCAAATAGATCCCAGTGGACCTACACCAGCTGGAGGATCTGGCCCTTTATCTTTTTTTGGATTGTATGAATTTACTTTTTATCACTTTAGTCCTACATGTAGGATAAATAAAAATTGGGGAGGAAACTTTTGTTTTGTCCAACTCCCTCCCCTCTCCATCCGTATCCATTTTTCTTCCAGAGCAATGGCCTCTCCTGGTGCTCGTGAGCAGTTTCTGCGGCAGATGGAGCAGATTGTAGAAGGAATTAAACAGAATCGAATGAAGGTTAGATTATTTTGTCTCGTTTTCTTTGGCAGAAGTGTGAAATTATTTCAGACAAGCCTGCATGGTTTAAAAGAATCAGTGTGATGAGGTGCAAACTAATTAAACATCTGACAAGTCTCATCATTTTTAGTCTTTTCTTTTCCCTAATAAGAGCCTATAACTAAAATTTTAGTGAATAGACCAGAACTGGGTCTTTATACTGTAAAGCACGAGGGATTCTTTCTCCAAGAATCAGGCAGCACAGAAAATACTGAAGAGGTTTATTCACGGTACCAAGAAGTCTGATAAATCAGCTTCAACTTCATGGTGTTCCAGTTGTCAATTATATACGGTTTCTTATCGATTACATATTATGTTTAAATTCTTTATCTATTCACTTACAAAATACAGACATTGTTCCATCCGGAGAGAACAGCAGTGATAATGGTCGTTACATACATGCAGAGACGCTTTAACTACTCTACTTGCACCAAGGATCCTAGGGCTACACTCGGGGCAGGGGTAGGGTGGAGAAAGAAGGGGGTCCTTTCAGATAGGAGAAAGGCAAGACAGAATTTCTAAAAGAAAATGTGCTGTTCTCATTGGAATTAGAATCACTAAGAGGACAACTGGCTTCCTGAGCCATCGGATGTTTACATTAGCCATTGTCCTTGAGGCTCAGGTATTCTTGTTAGACGTTTAAGTGAGTTTTCGTCCTACAACTTTTTAGCTGAAAACTGCCTCAAGCCTTACAATACCTTCTCTTACTGCAGACATCTTGCAGCATTTCAGTTAAATACTGGTGTTGCAATATGGTTCAGTCGTAGGGACTCAGCCTGATTCAGTGCCACTGAAGTTGAGAGTTTTGCCTTTGGCGTCCCTGACAGTGGGATCTGGCCCTCAATGGACTGGTCTCGTGCATGTTTCTCCAGTACATTTAAGGCTGTTCTTCAGTGGCAGCAACAGCAAAGCTGAAATTGAAGAGACCACAGGCAGGCTGTGCACAGGAGGATGGTCCCGAGTATATTTGGTGAAGTTGCTTGTTCCTTTGTAAATATAGTGTAATTATTGCCATTTGAGCATCTTCAGGTTTTTTTATTTACTTTGTTTGCTTTATTCCTTAAAAAAGTATTCTTGATTCCCCCCAAATAATATTATAACACTTGACATGGTGTCATTACTTAGGCTAAAACTGACAGCTGGTCCTAGTGGATGAACCCACTGAAGTTCCCTATTCTTAAGAACTAAGAATCATGTGTGATGTTAATATTAATATGATATGATGAAACCTATGTATAGAGAACATGGATACAGTTTATCATGAATTGAGTTTAGCATGAAGCTGTTCTGTGAAAATGGAGAATTTATTATTAGCCACTGTACTGGAGGAGATAAGTGTGTCAATATTTAAAATTTGCAGTGAACCATCTCTTTACTTGTTTGGGGGGTTATTTTTTAATAGAAAGGACAAATACTGCAGTGGTGAGGTTGGTTATTTGCTTTGCTTGATTTTCCATTAGAAAGCCCATCGAGACAATTTGATTTGGAGGCGCTTATTGAGATTATGGAAATATTTCAGAGCAGCATGTTTTTTACTGATGGAGATGGCAATAATCATGCCTGCTTGCTCTGGAAGGCTGACAGACTGTTTAATGATACTTAATTGCTGCAGCAACAACCGCAGCAAACTCCAAAACTGTCAACAGTTGTTCGGAGTTGTTAGTCTTCCTCCCCCTCTGCTACTCCACAAATTGTTTAATTGGCGACAGCTGAGAAAATCTGATATTGGAGGGAGAGGGGGAAGAGGAGCCTTCTTGAGTCTGGGGAGAGAGGCAAAAATGGCCTGTTGGTCAAGCAGTAGTTTAATAGGTACAGAACAATGGTGAGACTTCTCTCTGCCGCTGTAGGCATTAATAGATATTGGGCATGATGAAGGGTCATTGCCTGTCTCCGCATCTCCAGCTTCTCCTGGCCCTCATGCCGAGCCAGGTTTGCGGATTCTTTTTTTGAGTAGTGTCCCTATCAGTGCTCCACTGTAGGTGTATGTGCACCTGTGATTTACCTATGGGCAGGACCATTACCAGTACAGAGTACTTCCGTTCAGCTTCTCGTATTCACCCAGCGTATTCTGTAAGGTCCTCTCCGTTATAGCGTTGCATCTATCAACATTAGGTATCATCTACCCATATCTGGATGACTGCCTACTCAAGGCTCATTTCTTCGAAGATGCTCTATGATCCACCCAAAGAACTATGCACATATTTGAGCAACTAGGTCTACAACAAGATACCGAGAAATCAACCTGGACTTCAGGACAGTGTTTAGAGTTTATAAAGGCTGAACGCAACGCAATGCAAGTGAGAGCATTCCTCCTAATGCACAGATACAAAATCCTGACCAGTCTTATAGAAACAGTTCAGGCCAACCTACAAACTTCATCTAGAAATTAGATGCAGCTTCTTGGGCATATGGTGGCATGCACGTTTGTGACATCTCATGTGTAATTGGGCATGAGATGTCTGCAGATATGGCTTAGATCTGTTTATACTCCAAACAAGGACAGGCTAAACAAGCTGCTGTCCATACCCTCCAGGTCAAACATTCCCTGGAATGGTGAAAAGACCCATCCAATGTCTGTACAGGGATCCCATTCAAACAACCCCCACCAGCACTGATTCTAACAATGGACACATCTATGATAGACTGGGGAGCCCACCCAAACAATAGTAGAGTTCAAGGCAAATGGTCCCCCATAGAAGCTGTACTCCATATCAGCCTTTTGGAGTTAACTAGACCACCCTTTGAACCTATGGCCACTTGCTCTCTTCTACACCTGTAAATGAAGACAGCATTTCTAGTGACCATCACCCCAGCACAATGAATAGGGGAAATAGCAGCATTGATGGAGCACCCACCCTCACAGTCTTCTTTAAAAGACAAAGTCACTCTGAGGCCACACCCAAAGTTCTTCCCCAAGGTATCTTTGTCCTTCCACATGAACCATCTCATTCACCTCCCCACCTTTTTCTCAAAACCACACTGATAACAAGGAGGCAATACTGCATATTCTTGATATGAAGAGAGCCGTAGCATTTTATTTGGATAGGAAAAAGGGCTTTAGGAAATTTCCTAAACTCCTCTCCTCAATTGTGGACAGATCCAAGGACTACACGATATCAGCTCAAAGGCTCTCCAAACGAGTCTCAAACTGAATTAACTATTGTTATCATGCCCATAACCTGCTATCTCCATCAAGAATTTGCATGCATTCCATGAGATCTGTTTCCATCTCAGTTGCATTTGTTAAAGATGTTCCCATCTCAGAAACCTGCAGGGTAGCAACATGGGCCTCTGCTCATACTTTCATGGAACACTATGCCATGATTACGCGAGACTCAGCTTCCAATGCCATCTTCGGCTCCACAGTATTATCATCAATAATAGACTCCACTCTGAAACCCCAGCCCTCCATAGGGGATATTGCTGTGAAGTCACCTACAGTGGAACACCCATAGGGACACTATTCTAGAAGAAGAGGAAGTTGCTCACCTTGTGCAGTAACATCTTCGAGATGTGTGTCTGAGTGCTCCACAACCTGCCCTCCTCTGCTCTACTTCGGAGTTCACAGCAAGGAGATCTGTGATAGAGAAGGAACTGAAGGCAGTTCGCCCAAACAGGGCTAGATAGCGTCGAGACAGAGCACTAGGGAGGGAGAGTGCATGTGTGTGCTGAACGGACACTGCTACCTACAAGCTCCGAGCAGAGGCGCAGGGGCACAGATACACCTACAGTGGAGCACCCATAGGGGGACACATCTCGAAGAACCATCGTTACTGCACAAGGTGAGTAACTTCGTCTTAAAGCCTACCAGCGTTCCCGACTGGCTTTCAGAGTGCCTCCCTGAGCTGAGTGTCGGCCCTAGGTTTTCTACCTGCACCTGAAATAACAGGGTACAACTGAGCTGACCTAGGCTCAGTTTTAAATAAATAAATAAAATGGTTACATTCCTGCCATCTTCCAGCTCCTTAGTCTGCCTGCCTACCATTTTAGGACCACCAAAGCAAGGGGGACTGTGAGCTTGGCTAGGAGAGTGGAGGAGCAGGGTGCATGGAATGGCCTGAGAAACTGAAGTACTGTCTAGAAAAGAATGGCACAGGCTGGTGTAGGAAATGCCTGCCATGCAGAGTGCCAAAGGCCCACTAGAGTGAGCACAACTTGTGCTGGATTTAGATGCCACACAATCAGCTCCTGCAAGCCCCCCATTGACACAGTACTCCAGCACCTTCTGCCCTGCTGTCCTCCCTGCTCCATAGGAGAGGAAATAATGGCTGTATAAGATTTTTCTCTCGACAGTTTAAGCAAACTGTCATAGGCACAGAACTGTAGAGGAGACAGGAATATAATCTTTCTCAGAGCGGAAATGGCTGGGGGACCTTAATGAGGCACCAGAAGAAGAGCATAGTCCATTAAGAGATTGTGGCATCTGACACAGCTCAGCCTCTGTGTGGCTTTTGTTACCAATGGGAAAATGAGTCCCTCCCAGCCCCTCACAACTAAGTCGCCAAACTTTGTGTTGCTCAGGGCAACCACCCATTCTGTCTAAAGGGCAGATATGCAATTCCTCATGGAATGTCATTTAGGCATTAAACCAGTGACAAGTCTGCTTATACAATAGGGGGAGCATACTACCTTACCAGTCTTCTGTGAAATCACTCAAGAAATGAGAATTCATTGCTATTTTCAAAGTTATTTCAAAGCCAGCTATTTTCCTTTTAAATAAGAATTATTGCACATGATTTCTCTAAAAGACAAGACAAGACATTGTCTTAATCCCTATTACTAGCCCTGCTGTTTCCGTTGTAATTAGGGGTGGGGTCATGTAAAAATGTCATGCCATTTTGTAGAACATTAAGTACATTGGCTCAGTGACTTGACTAAATCTGCAGACTTAAAATTCCCCTGTTATGTCTATTGGACACTATATTCTTCACATTCTGACCTGAGCTCAGTGTTGCTTTTCACCCCAGAGATAGCTCCACTGGGTGGGAGGGAAGAGTGATCTTATCGTCAAACCCAGAGTTTGTCATTTGTTAGTTTATAAAGTCTTTGGGATCCTTTTGTTATCATGTTTATATAACACCTTTCAATCAATCATCATTACAGGAAAATCCATATGTGGATAGGGTACAAAAGGAGGACACAATACTTGCTGACCAGTGGGTTACATATGGATATGTTATCTTTCAGTTCCTTCCTCACAGTAAAAGATTGTGGCATGTGATAACCTAATCAGAAGGATATGTGTAGGGCTAGCAATTAGAAACCATTTTCGCCAGTTACTTTTTATTCTGTGTATTTTAAAAAACGTGAAAGAATTACCGGCAACTGGTGCTTCTCAGTTCCCCCCTGCAAAGGGGATTATATCTTTAGAACAGTCTGTTTTGCTTTATGATGTTAGACTGTGCACTCAAGAGTAGCTTTGGGTCTTCGGCTCATGACTCCATTACAGAATGTCATGCTGATTGGCCTCGAGAATAGAATAACCTTGTAGATGTTCAGAGGATTAGCAAGCTTATAGGTCGATAACAGACATTTCTTTGAGCAAGAATTCATTCAGATAAAGAAGTACTGAGGTGGCAAAACACTTGTATAATAATCTTATATTCTTCACCTCTTGGTTTTTATACTGATTCCCTCACCTAGCAGAAGCTTCTTGCCTTATTCCTTTGAGCAGGCAGATTAGCTGCACACAGAAGGGGCTTCACTCTCTCTTTCTCTCTCTCTGAGGGGTAAACCAATTTCAGCAGATTTTCCTGCCTCCTGAACTTTTTCACCCCTTCATCCAGTCAGTGTTTCCCGAGACTCTGAAGTTAGTTTTTCCCCAACTCTAGCTTGAAATAAAAGGTTCTTAACGTAAATATGTTGGGCCTGATTCTTGCTTATGCTTAAGCCACTTTAAGAGCAGGTACAGGTGCCTTAAAGTGAGTGTAAATACCTTATTCCTATTCTAAGGAGTCTTTACACTGCCAGAGCACTTTAAAGGGGCCTTAATGTGAATGAAAATCTCACTTATTTTTTTGTTGATCACCAAAAATATGCTTGCTATACAGACCATGCATTAGTATGCATTTGTTAATGAGCATTTGTATGTAATGCCATAGATTTTCATGAGACCCTGCAGGTATGGTCCCTGCCCTAAAGAGTCAAGTTTAGATTTGACATGACCAGCCACAAGGAGAGGTATTAGGCAAAGGAGGGGTGATGGCGTTCATATCATATTAGTTTCTTATGGTTTTCATTAATACTATAATTACATTAAATTTTCAAGGGTTGATGAGGGGGGTGCAAGTCCTTGCTGGTGAGATTGAGGAAAGAAACAGGTTATGAGCAGGAGAGGGATAGACACAGTCCATGCAGCAGGTTTTTTCACTTGACTGAATATTTTTGCCCCCTCTTTCCCCCTCTGTTAAGAGATGTACTTTGGAAGATCAGCAGCAGACTTCTCCATTGCGCTGATGGCAGCAGGAGCTTTTTGTCTTCCTCCAGTGGTACTCCCAGCAGAGGCTGTCTACTCTTGTCTGTGTACACCAAGTGCCAAGCCACTAGCACTGATCCTCTTCACTCTGCCTTAGGTGCTGGGAACTCAGAGTACAGCTTTTCAATATGAACTACCAGTGTGTTTTGCTTAGAAATGTGTTTGATAGGGTGTCTCTTCGGGGAGCATCCTGGTTCTTTGTTTTGGAATAACAATACCACAAATTACAGGTGCTTCCCAAACAGCTCACCTTAATGCTTTGTAACAGCAGAAAGTGCCTCTGTGATGAATCTCTCTAAAGGGGTATTCTCCATTTATAGGCACAGTTCTCCACTGCCTGGCATCTTGTGTGATCCCTTTATCTCTGTGCAAACTGCTACCAAATCAGAATGACAGCATTGCACACCCACTTTGAACAGGGATGTATGACTACATTAGACAGTGGAGAATCACCCCCATAGTCTCCCACAGAAACAGACAAGATAGAAATGCTATATACAGGCTATATCTGGAACATGAAGAATGTTATATTTTTAAATGCGGGTTCATTTTTTATTTACAACACACCATCCTGACTCATCGGATGGAGACAGGAAACATCAAGTAATAAAATACTTGCATTAAAAACTTCAGAATACTTTTCTAAAACTTTTGTGTAGCCTTAAAATGAGGCTAATTTAATTTTCTGACTAAATTTGCCAGACTCGTGTATGATTTTCCAAATGTGATAGATGATGGAAGCAAATGCCAAATCAAGCCTTCTCTACTGCATCAATAATGTTTTTGTTTTAAAAATATTTTTAGTATTCTTATCTGTAATTTTAATGTCAATAAATTGTCTCCCATATCTGAATGCTATTCAATAAAATAAGGTCCTGATCTCACAAAGACTTACGTATGCTCAACATGTGCATTGTAAGTAATTCCATTGACTCAATACAAGTCTTTGTAAGAACTGGGCCTGAATATTTCTTCTGTTGAAGAAATCAGCCAAGTACATAATGTCTTTTGTGAAGCATCTTTCTCTAATGTCTACTTGGAAATGTATTTGATGTTTCTAGTCCTTATTCGATACATGGACTTTAATTCTTTGTGCGCATTAAAAACAGATGGAAAAGAAGAAACAAGAAAACAAAATGCGAAGAGACCAGTTGAACGATGAATATCTGGAACTGCTAGAGAAACAGAGGCTTTACTTTAAAACAGTGAAAGAATTTAAAGAGGTAAGAGCATTTTTGTATTGCATAAGAGCAGTGGGTAGAGAGAATTTGAGCCAGTTAAACAGCTGGTGGGTTTAAGAAAAATCTTAAAAGCCACCCTGCTCAAAAATAGTCATTTTGAAATGGATCCGAAGCCTTCTGAATGTTAATAGGCAAATGTCTAGTTGTGTTGGCTTGCCAAGAAACACTTTCAGAAGCGTCCTTTTGACTATCTGCCTCGTAGTCCAACCACAGTACAGGTTGAAGCTCTCAGGAAACCTCCAGTCATCTCTCCAATTAATTTTCTATTACTGTAGAGAACTAGTCTTTATTACTGGAGCTCCCGCAGTACAGATGGAGCTAAAGATCTTCCTCAGCAGTGGCCTATAAACTGTGATTTTTGAAAAGTTCATTATTCAGATCTTTAAACTCTCATTGAGAAGAACCCTGGTAAAGGGATGCAAATTAGTCTACAATTAAAAATATTTTAATTAGTTATTAGAACAGACCTGATTTGCTTTTAAGTTAAAGGCAGATTTACTGGCTAGCTGGAGGTAGTGAGATTTTCAAAAGCACTTGTTGGCCTACTCGGCTCCTGTTGAAGTCAATGCGGTTTTTACCATTGTTTTCAATGGGAGAAGAGTTAGGACAACACTTACTTTTTGAAAATCCTATCATGAAAAGTTAAGTTTTAATGGTGTACTTGTTTTAGACACATGCTCATCATACTGGCTTGGTTAAGGTTTGTTTTTAACGTTCAGTTAAAACCTTAAGGTAATCAGGTTGTTTCACTATTTATCCTGTCTTTCCCTCATAGAAAAAGATACTTCTTTTATCCACCTGTTATTGTGTCATTCTATGTGTAGATTGTTGTCTCATCCTATATGTAGATTGTAAATTCTTTGGGTGCTGATCCAGGATGATATGCTGGAAAGACTTATCAGATACACAGGAATGGATGCTGTGAGGCATGGCATGGTTGACGAAGTAGATTACTGAGTCTTCCATGTAGAGCTGATTGTGGACTAAGGTATAGGTTTTCTTCAGCACTTAGCCCTTCTGTAAAATTGGTATAGTATTTAGCTAGGTCACTGAGCTGCTGTGAAGCTTAATTCATTGTGAGTTAATATATTCAAAGTGCTTTGAGATCCTTGCATGAAAGCTGCTGTAAAAGTGAAAGTCTTATATAAAAGTAGAGCAGTGAACATGATTTCTCTATAATGGAACTTGGAAATTCTAAATTATGAAAATGGAAGGTGAGGCAGTTCAACATTTGTTTGCATTCTCTTGCATGTCATACTTTATTATTTTCTCAATTTACATAACATTTCTGCAGGAGGACATGCCATGATCATCTGTACCAGATATGTTCAGTGTTTCGTAGTTGACCAAGATAGGGCATCTTGACCTCTAAATGTTCTTGGATTTGGGGATTTCTTTCATAGATTATAAGGATTATATATATTACAGAGGATGGTTTGGAGTATATTTCAAGTACTAAGCAATTTTTAACCATTCAGTATAAGAAATTTTAATTATGGACTAATAATAAAGTTTTTAAATCGACTGCACTTGTTTAATGGAATCTTTTTGGAAACCCGTGAAAGGGACTCTAAGTAGTGGAAGTGATGAAGATGTGTACAAGGAGCTGTCTCTGTATGAAGGGCACAACTCTTGTCTGTGTTTCATGGTGGCAGTTGTTACAATAATAGAATAGGAATATTGTTAACATGTAGCCTTTTATGGTATGAGAATCTGACTTTGAAGAAAGGAGGGGAAGAGTAGTAGGTTTTTGTAGGGGTTCTTACATTGGGTGACACTGTCTGCACTGTGTATATTTTTTTCCTAGTAAAATAGTAGAGGAAATGCAGAGTCTTGTCATCTAAACATTGCAAAAGTACTGTTAATATTTCATCGATTTAGCCTTCCCAATGCTTCTGTTAATTATTGCCTCTTTGATAGTCAATGCCAAAATAGTACTGCCATGCAAAAGATCTTTGGGGTTTGCATGTTAGAAAAGGCAGCTTTCTCTAATTTGTCCTGGTTTCTTGGGTTGTTTTCTCCTGCCTTGCATCAGGTATCTGGGAGACCGACGAGCATCTTAGCCACTTTTATTACTATGCTATGCATTTCCATCCTCTCTTTACCAATTAGATTTCCTTGGAGAGTGAACAAGCCACATCCCTCCTTATTACTTGGCTTCTGAGGGAATTTCCACACCAGGGCATGTCCTGTTTTGTCTCCTGGAAGATGATGGTAACCTTCCTAGGAACAGAAACGTGTTCATAATGCTTGACCTTGGTGTAGTAATTCTCTGAAAATGGATTCTATGCAAAATGGCATTGCAGGGTTCCAGATTAGGTATCAATGATCTTCATTTCAAATTAGTTCAGTTTATAAGCAAAAAGATGGGTTTCATAACTACCAACACTATACACTCGGTTTGGGACTGACCATAAAGCTAGATTCTTTCTGCCTTGCGCATCATTGCCTGTAGTAATGATCCTGCCATTGGAACCAAGTTGTTAATTCTGTTGATTTCATGAATCAAATCATGAACCAGCTCACTCTGAGTTGCCGTGGCTTGCAGAGCAGGCAGGCACAAAAACTAGTAAAATCATTTTTGTCACTTAAAAAAAGAAGGCTTAGAAACACTCAGCTCTGAGTCAGATGATGTCATTGTCACTTAATGACTTCATAAGTATGGTTATAATTATAACCATACTTTGGGCGCGACCCTGACCCATGTTGTTACCTTTTTATGTCACCAAAGGAGCACAAACAAGCCATAAAGTTGCCCTAAAGAAACAAATGGAGATTCCACTTGCATTCCTCCATGCTGGCTCCCACAATGTAGGAGGCTTTGTCGTCTTGATGATATAGGTACCATAACTATTATAATTAATATTTAATAATCTGTTTACTTTTATCAACAGGAGTGCCGTAAGAATGAAATGCTGCTATCCAAGTTGAAAGCCAATTCCTGAAGAACTCCTTTACCCAGTGAATTTTGTAATGGATTCTTCAATCCATATATGAATGCTTTCTATGGTAACAGTGATAACTGCGATGCCTAGATACATGTATACGGATATAAAATTTTGTTTTTCAGTCTGTATTCTGTTTTACATTACTTCATCTAGTGGTTGTTTATTCCCGAGCGCCTCCATTATGCATTAAAGAGTTAATGCAGTATAGTAAATTAGGAATGTTGTCTAATTTTATTTATTTGTTTTTCACAATGAGGAATATAGGATTATTTTGTACTTTGGATTTGATACTGCACTAGTTCTAACTTCCAGAAAAATATATATATGTATTGTAAGTTTGTAACATACTTGAAAAAATAAATCCAGACACCATGAGGAGAGAGTATAGTAAAATGTAGTGATTTGATAAATTTAGCTAAAAGTGAAACAGAAAATGTGTTTTCACTTTTTTCACCTGCTAAGAAACCAGATTTCACTTTAATTTTACATTGTAGCCATAGATAAGATTCCAGACAATCAGAAATGTGAAGCCTAGTGGTTAAGACTTAAGAAAATGGAATCTTAACTTGCATAATTCTCTAGTGTAAGATTGTAGATTTTTATATTTTTATGTAGTTATTGTATGCAACTTTCTTTGAAACTTCAGCATTATGTAGAGTGTAATTGCTGTTATATAACTAGTTTCAGACAAATTACATTTTAATCACCAAGACCTTCAAATGTCACTGATTGGGTTGAAAAATGCATCTATCAACACAAATTCTATGTCAGTTGTAATTTGAAAAGAGCGAGGCCCAGATCTTCTGCTGGTGTAAACTGGTGTAGCTCCTTTCCAGTCAAGGAAGCTCTGCAAATTTACATCAGAAGGATTTGGCCACCTTGTGTATTTTTATATAACATCTGCATACAGTATTTTATAGATCAAACAGCTTCATTTTGTACAAAACAGCAGGTTGTTTGGACTAGACTTGCTAATGTAAAAACATCTTCTTTGGCTGAAAAACCCAAGTTCTTCATTATGGTCAGTAACATGGATGACAATGCTATTAAATTCCTTTCTATGGCAGGTGAATATGAAATAAAAATGTTTGGAATCCAATGATCTGCAGCTGTTATATTTAAGTATATTTTCTTTAGAAGCCTTAATAGATTTTTGATAAGGAATGTGCTAGAGCATTCACTGGCTTGATGGGTATATTTTATTCCAACTGTGGCACTTCTGTACATTAACTATCTGAGCTGCCACCTTTGTGTTTTGGTTTGGTATTTTCCTTCTCTATCGAATTTGTAAAAATAATAAAAACGCACCGTATATGTAAAAGAGGCCCATACCAAGATAGATTTCCTTTTGTAATCATCAATGAAAGATGCAGAATTGTGTATCTTTCTCACTGAAAGGGATACTTATAAAGCCATCACCATGTAAGGCTCGATCCAACTCCCATTGAAGTCGGTAGCAGGATTTGACCCTTAGTACCTATGAACACTGCACTGCATTTCAAGTGAGAAATCTTTATAGACCCAGGGTGGGAAGTGGAAGCTTATATGTAGCAAGGTCATGGAAATTCTGCCTGGTAAATTGTTTTCAGCTTTTTTCCAAACCAGAGGATACTATGTTCAGTACCACATATTGACCCATCAACAAGTCTATACCTTTTTGTGACAACTTGACACGCTTTTCTGCATTCCATCAATGTAAAGAAAAAGTAAGCATTTTTACTGTGATAGTGACAATTTGCTTATATTGGTCATACTTTACTCCCCCATACAGGCAGATGGCTGAGAATATAGAGGCTGCTCTTGTATTTTTTTTTAAACATTCATTCTACCTAGAGCTTGCTGAATAATGGAAGAAAATGAATTTTAAATATCTGAAGATGAAACTTTGCAATGACTATTAGTTGCAAACATTCTTCCAACTATCTTAGCATAGTGGTATATTAATTTTCATTTTATAATGTTACTCATTTTTGAATACTTATAAATATTTCTCACTTTAAATGCAGTGCAGTGTCCATAGGTACTAATACTTTGCCATCTTTATGTAATATCTATGTTTTTCCCTTCACCAGTTCTAGGTAGAATGATTTCTTCCCTGTGTAGGCCCAGATTACATTGGACCATTGGGTCCTCAACACCATATCAACTGGCTACACCCCACAGTTTTCCTCATTCCCTCCCCTCCAACCCTCTTCCCTGTCCCTCTTCAGGGACACTTCTCACAAGCAACTTCTCATTCAGGAGGTGGAAATCCTCCTCCAGGTGGGGGCCATAGAGGAGGTCCCTTCAGAAGGGGGTTTTACTCCCGTTACTTTCTTATCCCCAAAGCAAAAGGGGGCCTCAGACCTATCCTAGACCTGTGCCGCCTCAATAAGTATCTCAAGAGGCTGAAGTTCCACATAGTCTCCTTAGCCTCCATCATCCCTTCCTTGAATCCTCCCTCGACTGAAGAGATACGTATTGCCACATCTCAGTTTTTCCTGGCCACAGGAGATTCCTCAGGTTCATGGTGAACCAAAGCCATTATCAATTTACAGCACTGCCCTTTGGCCTTTCATCCTTCCCAAGGGTCTTCACAAAGTGCATGGCAGTAGTGGCCGCTTACCAGAGATGCCAGGGGATACAGATCTACCTTTACCTAAAGGACTGGCTCATCAAGGATAGGTCGCAAGCTCAGGTCTAGCATAGCCTCGATCTGGTAAGGCCCCTGCCAGCGTCTGAGCCTATTTGTAAACGAGCAGAAGTCAACTTATCTCTGGTCCAGTGCATAGAGTTTATAGGTGTGGTCCTTGACTCCACCCAAGCCAGGGCCTTCCTTCCAGAGTCTCAGTTCTGAGCTGTCAGATCTCATCATGCGCATTTGACTCTACCCTCCCACAAACACATGGACACCCTCAGGCTGCTGGGGCATATGGCAGGCTGAACGCTGTACATCAAGCACGTCTACATCTCTGACCTCTACAGTCGTGGCTAGCCTCAGCACACCCCGAGAAAACACAGTTTGGACCGTGTAGTCATAGTCCCACTACACTGGTGGATAAGCCCACATTCAGTGATGGAGGGCATGCCTTCACGGGGTTATCCCCCTCGGTGACACTGGTTTCTGTTGCCTTGGACGTAGGATGGGGAGCCCACCTCAACAATCTCAGCACACAAGGGATGTGGTCTCAGGAGCACTGTAGTCTCCACATAAATATCAGAGTGTTCAAGGTGATACGTCTGGCTTGCCAAGTGTTCCTTCCCCATGTGATGGGCAGAATGGTCCAGATTCTAACGGACATTACCGCCGCAATGTTTTACATCAAAAAGCAAGGCAGAGTCCGTTCGTCAGCCCTGTATCAAGAGGCTTTTCATTTGTGGGACTTCACTGTACAAAACGACATTCATATTGTGGCTTCACACTCCTGGGCACCAGGAAAGCACTAGTAAATCTTCTCAGCAGGTCATTTTCATCTCACCACAAGTGGTCACTCCACCTGGAGATATCCGGCAGGAACTTCTGAAGTGGGGAATTCCCCAAGTAGACCATTTCGCATCTAGGCAGAACAGGAAGTGCCGCCAGTTCTGCTCGATCTGCAGTCTCAACAAGGGCTCCCTATCCAATGCCTTCCATCTCCCGTGGGCAGGAGCATTCATGTACACCTTCCCTCCAATACCATTGATCCACAAGGTCCTGATAAAGGTCAAGAGCAACAAGGCAAATGTGATCCTAATAGCTCCCGCGTAGCCGCGACAACACTGGTTCGGCACACTACTGGAGCTATCAATTGCACCCCCATTGGAACTGCCACTATGGCATGACCTCCTTTCCCACAACCACAGCCATCTTTACACCTGGGCCTAACGTCCCTTCACCTGACAGCATGGCAGCTGAATACTGACGAGCAGCCTTGCTGAACTCAGATTCAGCAGGTCCTGATGGGCAGCAGAAAGCTTCCCACCAGAGCAACATATCTGGCCAAATGGAAGATTCTCCTGTTGGGCTTTGAGCCAGAAAAATCTCACTTTACCAGGCTTCAATGCAGTCTGTATTAGACTACTTGTTGTATCTTAAACATCAAGGTCTAGCCCTCTTATCATCGAAGGTTCACTTAGCGGCCATTTCAGCCTTTTGCCCTCCGGTCACGGCTAGCTCAATCTTTCCCACGCCATGACAGTTAGATTCCTTAAAGGCCTGGAGAGTCTTTACCCTCAAGTCAGGGATCCTATACCTCATGGGACCTGAACCTAGTTCTATCAAGACTTATGGGTCCCCCCCTTCGAACCCTTGGCTACCTGCTGTCTGCTGCTCTGTTCATGGAAGGTAGCCTTCTTAGTGGTGAATACCTTGACATAAAGGGTCTCCGAGATTAGAGCGCTCACTTTGGAACCACCCTATATAGTGTTTTATAAGGGACAAGATCCAGATGCGACCCCACTCAGCCTTCCTACCAAAGGTGGTGTCACAGTTTCACAATAACCAGGACATATTTCTCCCAGTGTTATTCCCAAGACCACACAGATCTAGTGAGGAACTTAGATGGCACACCTTAGGTGTTAGACGGGCGTTGGCCTTTTACATTGAAAGGACTAACCTCTTCCGAAGGTCCACACAGCTCTTCGTTGCGGTGGCGGAAAGGATGAAAGGCCTGGCAGTTTCCTTCCAAAGGATCTCCTTGTGGTTAACTGCCTGCATCAAGTTCTGTTATGAGCAAGCAAAGGTGCCTCCACCAGTGATTGTTACAGCCCACTCTACCATGGCTCAAGCCTCATCAGCAGCCTTCCTGGCACAGGTGCTGAACCAAGACATCTGTAGAGCCGCTACCTGGTCCTCCATCCCATTACCCATCATCCAGCAGGTCCAGGACGACGGCAGCTTTGGCAAAGCAGTGCTGCAGACAACACATCCATGAACTCTGAGACAACCTCCAGCAATACTACTTGTGAGTCACTTAGCATGGAATCGACATGAACAGGCACTCAAAGAAATAAAAATGGTTACTTACCTTTTGTAATTGTTGTTCTTCGAGATGTTGCTCATGTCCATTCCATGATCCGCCCTCAATCCCTGCCCTTGGAGTTGATGGCAAGAAGGAACTGAGAGGGCGCTTGGCCGGTGGTGCCTCATGTACCAGCGCAAGAGTGTGGGGCTCCAGAGGGTGCCAGAGCAGGCCCTGCGGATACTGTAAAGGAAAAAATCTCCAGTAGCCATGCACATGGGCCCACACATACCTAGTATGGAATGGACATGAGCAACACATCTTGAAGAATAACCGTTACAAAAGGTTAGTAACTGTTTGTCCCATTCCCCGCACCCCAGCGCGCACACACACACTCTGTGAGATCCGGTTGAACAGAGCAACAAGTTCCCAGCCTGCAGACCTATGAGTAAAGGGCTTGTTTTGTTGAACTGAACAGTCTCTTTGCAAAAATAGGGGCCTTAGAGCAGAAAGAGACCCCTAGAAATAATCCCTATGCTGAGCAGCTTCCTGCTAAATTGGAGATGCCAGAGCTAGCATATGTTAGCCCTGCTGTCAGCCCCTAATGTTGGAGGGTGGGGAGGGAAAGAATGTGTCATTCCAGCTTTTCTTTGCTTCCCATAGCCAGTGGGCAAAGCAGAGCATTTGTCAGAGAAATCCTGAGGCATCTTTGATTCTGGGGGCCATGATGGACCCATAAAGGGACCAGAATACAAAGAGCACAAAGGTAACTTTAAAGGCACTTTGGGTTACCGCCCTTGTTTTCTTCGTGCACTCAGCATAGGACAGACAAGAATCAGGCCACTCTGCTCATTCTGAAGGAACAAACACTTCTATAGGCTATGCTGCCATAATGAGGATGTAAACGTGTTAAGCTGAGTCCTCGATCCTGTTGGAGCTACTCGTGTGTAAAGATCTGCACAATCAGGACTCAAGATGCTTTGGTAGTATAAGGTGTTATATAAATGGAAGAGAGTGTTAAAAACAGCCATGTTATTTTTACCTTCCTTGAAAGCAACAGCTCATTTGCCAAACTGAAGGGCAAAGGTAGTAAGGAAATAGTCTAAGTGGGTTCTACAAACGTGGATGGATCATAAATAAATGGTTGACAATTTCCTTTGAAACAATGAGTTTCAATCTAGACCTTGCCTGTACTAGAAATTAAAATGTTAAAATCACTTTACACATGCTGTATTACTATTTCATCTATGGAATAAGGAAAAGTAAGTCAAGAAAGCACTGGGCAGTCGGCTGGGTATTGGGAGCTGCTTAAGCTAGTGAAGTGCTGATATGTAGAACTCTTCAGTTTTGTATGTGTGCAATGATTTTGGGAGTACTTGAAATTTTGTTACCCCTGCCTTCATTCCTGTGACACTAGTAATTGCAGAGGCTCCCCATTGAGCAAAAAATGCAAATGTGCAGTGAGAAGAATGAACTGTTTCAGTGCATGCCAAGATGAGCTTGGCCATGATGCCTTATCCTGCAAAGGACTGAGTGCCCTCTGCTCCCACTGATTAAATAGAAGTTGAAGATTGATCATTTACCTTTCTGGATTGGGCACACAGTCCAGTTGTAAAACGCTGACTTCAGCAGCTGCAGGATCAGGTCCATAATTATTATATCAGATGGGAACAACCAGTTCACTTAAGTGCCTACACCTGTGACTAAATTTCACCAGTGCAGTGGTGGGGCGAGCTGCAAGTTTACATACATTCGCTGCTGGCCAATGATGGAGTTGCAGTGGTGAGGTATCAGATGTACATTCCCCTGTTTGTCTAGATGGATTAAAAACATTTTTGTCCCAGTCTAATCTCAAAAGTTACTGTTTTATTATTCATATACTATGTGTCCTTTACTCACCTAGGGGAGTAATGGAGGAAATCCTCTTTTGGAGTGTCATGGGAAGATGATGGACTAAACAGCAGCAGTACTGTGTAGTTTCTGGTGTTCATGGGTTCAGGAAGGTTATAGGAGAGTCAGACAATGTACAAAGGACAACCAAACTGATAGGAGGCCTTGGTGAGAGAAAAGGAGTAAAATTATATTGTAGACTTTAAAAGAGAAGACCTAGGAGATGTGATCAGTCTATAAATATCTCAGAAGTTACAATATAAATGAAGGAATGAAATATTTTTAGTCTCTGAAACAGTAGGAAAAGGAGCAATGGTCTGAAGGTAAGGAAGGCAAAGTTTGATTAGACGTTAAAGAAAAGATCTAAACGGTAAGATCAGTTGAACAGCCAGGCAGATTCCCAAGGGAAATGGAACCATTACTTTCAAAACTCAAAATCAGATTAGATAAAACTGTTGCAAGCCACAAGAAGCAGTTCTACAAAATGCAAGTCTGAATTAGATCATCCAAGTGGTTAATCAGAATGAGTAAAATCTGCCCTTATGTGGGGGTAGATTATCCCACATCTGCTGAGTTTTTAGACCTTCCCCTGGCCACAGTCAGAGGCAGAATAGGCTAGATCAGCGGTTCTCAACCGGTGGTACGTACCACCGGTGGTACTTCGCAGAAGGCTGGTTGGTACGTGAGCCGTACTGTGCTGCCGAATCCGCTGCCGGATGTGCCCACCCACCCACCCCCGGGAAATCCTGCCGCCGAAAAGGGGCAAACGACGGAAGGGTTTCGACGGAGGGCATTGTTCCCCCCATGTAACCCGCCGCTGCCGAAAGTCCCGCCCCCCTCCCCCGCTGCTGCTGCGAAACCCCGCCACCGCCACAAGTCCCCCCCCCCCCTTTTTTTCCCGAGTGGTACTCGGGGGAAGAAAGGTTGAGAACCGCTGGGCTAGATAGATCTTGGGCCTGTATGCCAATTCCCCTGTATTGTTTGATTTTTGTATGTCCAAAATGTTTAAAGAAAATGATAAAGTAAATATATATAGAAATACAAATGAGAATTGTAATGAACTTTATCAATGAGAGGAAATATTTTACGAAGCAGAAGTTGCTTCTGTTTAAACTTTGGTCCACATTTTATTGTCGGGGGGGAAATTTGCATTTTGTCCACTGAAAAGTCAAATTCAAAATTTCATTCTCAAAAGTACAAGCCTGTGTGTGAGAGAGTGAGAGAGATCTTAACTCAAACTAGCTGCAGGGGGTTTGGACCCAGTTCTTAACACTTTGCCCCATCATTCATGCTGAGGATTGATTCAACAGTATTAAAAATAAAAACCTGCCTTTGGATTCCATTAGGGTTGTATCAGGCTTGTGAAGTAAGATTTAAAAGATTACTAGCAAATCTCTTATACTGGTAGATTCCTCAAGGGGTTTAATTCACAATTCAGTAAATCTAATTAGTTTGGTCCACTGATGTATGAGTTGCTCTAGAATAATAACAATTTGCTTGTTGTTTCAGAAACTGAGAGACACTCTGACCCTTCAGTAAGACACTTATCTCTTAGACCATGACAGTAAAGGCTGTAACATGAGTTCATTTTATTTACTTTTTGTGGATGGAAATATTTGACAATCAGCCTAAAGAAAAGCAACTCAGAGCATGACAAAGTCTGAAGAATTTGTTAATTTCTGTGTGGTACAACAAGTGCATTAGTAAAACATGTTCATGTGATCTGAAAAAAGGAAAATGATGGGGAGGATTAAAATGTTATTTTGCCTCCTCGCTTTTAGCTGACTTCTGCAAGTGTTACTCACTTTAATCATGTATGTTCCCATAGATTAAATCACGTGTGAGGTGGGGGGAGGGGAATGGGTGGTTTTGAATGTGTAAAAGCTCTTCTCTACTTCTTGCTATCCAGGAATGTGTGTGATGACAAAGTAGCAATATGACTTGTGCCTTTATTCTCCTGGTCCACAGATGTAGTCAGGAAGGATGTGCTTGTCATACATAGTTTGCAAGAAACAAGATGTTCCTATGAAAAGAACTTTTGGTTATAAACCTGTAAAGAGTTGCCAGAGAGATGGGGCCTGATTCTCTACAGCCTCACACCATGTGTAGTCACCTTTGCACAATGAGTAAATGGAGAATTGCTTTACACACACTGGGTGCTTCCTTGGCACAGGTGTAAGTAATGACACAAGGTGCAAGGCAGTGGAGAATCTTTTTCCTGGGTGGTGGTGGTGGTAATGAATGACTCGGGACTGATATTGGGATAGCCTATCACCTCTAAGTCATGGGTTCAAAGCCACTTAATCAAAGGGACTATTCATATGAGTAAAGTTTCTTCCATGTGTAAGTATTTGCAAGATCAGGCTCTTTATCTGTTGTTGTTTTGACTTTTATGTCTCCTAAATCAGTTTGGAAACAAAGTGCTTGGTAGTACTAATATAATACAATACAATAGAGATTTACGATCTTGAGAGAGAGAGAGAGGTGTGGTTGAGAGGTCAGGCAAGGAGCCAGGAAATTCTGGGTTTCATCCCCAGGTTTGATAATGAATGCTGTGTGACTTACTGTTAGCCTTCTTATATGCAGTCCTGTTTGTGGAGGCCAGAGGCAGCATGGATGGAATGGTTCACACAGAAAATAACCCTCATTTCTACACTAGTTGGCTGTAGGTTTGAGGTAGGAGATAACACATATAGAAACTGATAGTAGCATTTCTTTCCCTCTGCCCCAGATTCTTTGGGTTTCTGCAACAAGCAGGGTATTCCGTTAGCACAGAGTATAAAAGTCTTGACCTATATAACTGCAATGACATTCTACTGTGCTCCAGTAATATTCAGTAGAGTTCTGCTGAGTAAATATAACTGGAGAGTGAATTCAGTGACTACAAATAAAATTGACACTAATATGTCACCAAGTACAAGCAGAAACAACCAGCCTGCTCCATATTAGCCATTTGGATATGGGACATAAATGACCATATGTCTAAACACACTGCCAAAGGTGTTTCTTTAGAGTAGCTGTTTTATCCTATTTAGACATACACTATTATACCATTCATGTGGGAGCTGTGTTTCTAAACATTCTTTAATCCATCTTGAAGCTAAGGGCAACAACACAGTAGTAATTTTTACAACGTGAATTCTATGCAGTACTTGAAGTGGAGGAGAGGGGAACAATTGTATGCTTCATCTTATTCTCACTTTTTCTTTCAATTGAAATAAAAATGCAAATGTTAATGTGTGGGTAACTAATAACTGGAACAAATTACCAAGAGATGTGGTAAATTATCCACCAGTTGGAATCTTAAAATCAAGACTGGATGGTTCTCTAAATGATACTCCAGTTATGCTGTTATTGGGCTCAGTGCCTGAATTACTGGGTGAAAGTCTGTGACCTGTATTATGCAGGCCGTCTGGTGATTTTGATGGCTTTTTAAAATCTAGAAGACTGACAATGGTGAGAGAAGCAGGGCTATGGCATAGCACCATTTAACATAAGCCTTTACTACTCAGATTCTATTGGACAGTTGATTTAATAAATGAATTAATTATAAAAAGTCTTTAACATCTATTCCAAACGCTTGGACATCTGCTGTTGTCCTTCTAAACACAGAGCTGGTGCCAGAAGTTGGTTTTTTTTTAATAGGAGCTTTTCTAAACGGCAGCACAGCACTAAGAAAATTCTTCTCTAGAGCATGATTCTGATCTCACTCCTGCCAGTCTAAATTAAAAATAACTACACTGAGTTATTCATCAATGTAAACAGGTTGCAAGTGAGAGTAGAAGCTTCAAGTTCCTGCACCATCACAGACGCCCTCTGTGACCCTGGGCAAGTTGCTTGGGGCCAGATTTTTAAAGGTATTTAAGTATCTAAGATGGAGATACGTGCTTAACAGGATTTTCGAAACCACCCATATGAATCCTTAGGTGCATAGATATCTTTTAAAATCTGGCCCTTAGTCCCTCTGTGCCTCAGTTGCCATCTGGAAAAGGGGAATAATAATCCCTTTCTCCCATCCTTTGTCAGTCTTATCTACTTAGATTGCAAGCTCTTCGCGGCAGGAGCTGTCCCTTATGCAACCAGCAAAATGGGGTCCCCATCTCAGATGAGGTCCCTAGATCACTACCATTATATAAAAGATGACTGTGGATTTGTATAGTGCAGTTCATCTCTTTCAAGCCTCCCAATACACCTGCTATAATTATATCAATTCAGTAAACTGAGGCACAGCAAAGTTAGGCGGCTGCCTGAGGTCATAAGAAAGTTGCTTTCAGAGCAAGGAATAGAACCCACATGCCTAGCTCCTCGCCTTTTGCTCTCAGCACTTAAGAACGCTGTCTCCAATCCTTTCTTCATTGTAGATACCAACTACTGCTTATGAGGGAAAGTTACTTGTTAGTCAGTGATGGAGCTTGAAGACTGTCGTTTCTTTAAATGTCTCTGAAGGCAAGACTCATGTGAACTATCACTTGTTAGGAACTTCCTTTAAAAATGTAGTTTTAAACCACATGTCTTGTGCAAATATTTGAATTTTAATTAGAGAATCCAGTAATTCCCCTTAGGAGCTGTCAGAGTGCAAATGATCACAAAGATAGTGTTTCATCAGGTTTTTTTAATTTATAAAATGTGTTGATCAGAAAACTCTCAGTGCATGTACAATAAAAAAAATACATCTAGTTACATGACTCTACGTATTGGCACCACACCAAGTGAAGAATTTCAGGACGGCTCCTCAGCTGGCGTACATTGGCATAGCTCCACTGATTTACACCAGATGAGGTTCTAGCCCCTCCCCTGGCAAAATGCTGATCTCAATTTCTTACCAACAATACCCAAACCCTTTGGAGGAAAAAAATCAGTAAAAAGAGAAACATTGCAGTGTGCCTTGAAAACCAGCAGACTTGGAGCAGCAGGGGACCTGAAAATGTCCTATTCCAGCCCCTCACGTTTAAATTGATGGGCCAGCAGATTTATGGCATCACAGGAGGAAAGGGATGATTGTTGTTGGAATTATGCCCTTCAAATCCCATCTAGGGTCTTTGTGCATGATTCTTCTGTTTCTCTTCCCTTCTACTTTGGATCTAAATATCAGCTGGGGTCATACGAGAAGAGCAGAAATGCCACGAGGAACTTGTCTTCCCTTCTTTTCTAATGCACAAAGTTAATTTCTAAGTGGTTATGGCAGGAAAGAGATTCAAAATTACTATAGAGAACAAGGAAATCATTCTGCTTGAGGTTTTTTATACTTGGATTCTGCTTAGTGTCCAGAGGTCTCTCCCTGGACCTACCTAGTACACTCTTGAGTTTGGTGTTGCAAGCCAGAGCCGCTATCCCAGAACTTCATGAAACCCCAATCTTCTAAGTGTGTGTGTGTGCTTCCCTCAAGTTCAAGAAGGGCAGATATAAATCCTTCTGAAGCTCTGTGCTGCACTAGGGTGGAGTACAGTGGTATCCTAGCTGCCCATGGTCTGCATGGAAGTGAGATGACTATAATACCCATATTGCCATTATGGTTGAACTCACCCCATGTTGAACTGTGAACTTTGGTAATGCTTCCTCTGAACTTCCCAAACAGTGGTTTATACAAAAAAAAGGACAAATCTCCAGTTCTGTAAATTAATTGAAAAGCAGAGACTCCATTTCCGTTTTAATTCTATGGAAGTTAACCTACAGTGAGAAGGGAGAGGTCATCTTGTCTTCCTCTCGGCAGTGTGAAACCTTTTCAGGTACACTGCAGTGAGCTTTGTTTAAAGCAAAGTAAAACAAGTAATGGCTTATCACAAATTCTATGTCATTTTTTCATTGTCAAAACCTAATCTACAGACATTTAATAACACTCTTGTGGTGAGATGGAAATACTTAGTTGTCAATCCCTCTTAACAGCAAACATGGAATCCAATACGTTAGAAAACCGATGCTAAAATACGATGGTTTTTGTATGTGACAGTAGAATCCATGCAATCAGCACCCTGATAGATATTATGCTCATTAAGTTGATCACGGAACAGGCTGTGTTGTGCGTTGCAGTGACACAGAATAATAGATAAGGGTCACGTGTCTCTGCCAAGCCCATTCATAGGAGTGAATGAATGTACACCTGGCACCTTGTTAGTACTATACAAAAATACCACCTTTGTACAATTGGGGTTTACATGCATCAGGGAGACACCCCAAATCGAGCTCATCCTGGGTGCATAGAAGTGGGAGTATCAGCCCTGCAGAGCGCAAGAGAACTGCATGGAGATGGGGCCAGCTCCTCAGCTGGTATAAATTGACTTTAGTAGAACTGTGCAGATTTACACCAATTGGGGATCTGGCCTTAAAACTCCACTCCTGTAACCCAACGGGACATAACTGACCTTCAGTTTCAGTTAATGCAGGGTTCACTTGTAGTAATAATTTACAGGAGTGGACCGATGCTTACTAGCATATGAATGTTGTGCCCTTAGTTCACCTCAGTCTGCATTATTGCTCTTTTAGGGCTGCTTAACTTAATCCAATTTACTTTTTATACCATTTTTGTTAATATTTGAATAAAGTGCATTTGTCTTTTTTTTTCCTCCCAAAGACATTCCTAAAATGAAACTAGCATCAGGACCATGCACCAGTCGATCAGAGCTGTTGCTTAACTGACGCAGTTTCCATTGATGCCTGTGCCAGCTGAGAATCTATTGCATCGCAGCAATAGTGGGCTGGATAGGGTTAGTCTGGTTAGATTAGATGGATATGATGCTAGATGTTTTTAATTCACTTCTTCCAGAAATTGACACAAATCAATTCAGAATCCTGGAGAAAGGAAGCATTCACCCCTTCAGTCTTCTGTCATGGTCTTTTTTCCTGTAGCAGTGTACATCCATTTCAATGGGAGACTGTACAGGGTAAGTAGGTTTATGTCCCAACACACAGGTCTTCAGTGTTCTTCACCGTTGCTAAATCTCTTTAGATAGCAGCTGTTCTTTAAAATCCAACATTTTGCAGGCACACATTTCCTCCACTAAATCAGTGTATTACATGGTAATGTCACCATCCTTTCCCCCCTTTATCTCTGTCTTACAAAAAGGTTCTTAAAGGCATTGTTGTAATTTTTGTTAAACGCTGTATAAATAAGAGGATTAAAGAATGAATTGGAGTAGCCGAGCCAGAGAAAGATGCTTTTCCAGACTGGTGGAATGTTGCAGGAGCAGAGGGGGCTTATTAATTCGGTGATAAAGAAAGGTATCCAGCAAAGTACAAAAACTCCAATTAAAATGCCAACCATCAAAGCTGCTTTTTTCTCTTTCTGTTCCCTCCATGTTTCTCCATCTGTCTGGAAAGTGATAGTCGCGTGACGAGCTGTAAACACCATCTGTGGTTCATGGGAGGCTTCTTTCACCTCAAAACAAAAGCAAACATGGATTCTTACCAAGACAGATTGTTTTTGAGTCAAGTTGTTATTATTTCTTAAATGACAGCATAACATCTGTGTGTGTACTCCAAACGGCTCAAGCGCCAGTCTGGGCATGCTAAAAGAAAGTGCCATGGAGTGCTAAAACTACTGGGCTTCCGAGTGTGTTGGAAAGGCTGAACGCTACAGCGGAGCACAGGTATATTAGTCTTTTCTCTCTTTTGATGCATACTACATTGGCACTTGTTCTGTGGACCTGTTGGCATCTAGTATTTGTTTGGTTTGTTATAAGAAAAGAAGATTGAAATAGGTTAATAAGAAATAAATAAAAATAATGGCCTAGGAATTCTGGAAGCTGTTTTTTTCTGTTTCTTTTAATCGGTGCATTGATGTGAGGGAGAGTGCTGTAACCATGGTTTACAAAGATATAGTAGACACGTGGCTTGGATCTACTCTCTCTCACTGTAACAAAGAGAAAAACCTGTCTCTGGAGTATCTGTGGGTGGATCCCAACTGGATTTCATGCCATGAAGCCACTATGCATATCTGACAGGCCAACCAATCCCTTGGAGATAGTTGCTCAAGTGTTGTTGTAACCCACTGGTGAGTGGGACCTGTGGGTTATACAACTGGGGCCACTCATCTCATCCCAGCTGCTCAGAGGCAGAGTCCATGACTCAGTCTCTTCCTGGGCTCTGGAAGATAACACTGCCAATGATTGAGTCCCTCTGATTTGGGAGGGGGCATCTTCTCTTGGTTATCAAGCAAGCATGAGGAGGGACTTTGAGGCCATGTGCCCCTTAGACTGCACTCCTGGCTGATAACCCAATGACAGGTTGTACGCAGGTTAGAAATGGAAGAAAACAATACTCTGCACTAGAGTGAGTGGAAAATTTTTTCATCAAACTTCTTTTTTTGCTGGAAGTTTGGGTTTTTGACTAAACAAAATTTTACAAGAAAACTGTCTGCTTTCTATGGGGAAGGTTTTTCAATTTTTGACAGAAAACAAATATTTTAGTTCACAATGTCATTGAGGTGCCTCATGGGAGTTGTCGTTCAAGTGCCTTATGCTTCAATTCTCCCTCATGGAGCGGCCTCTCGGGCAGGACTGTATCGCCCATTGTCACCATGCCCTGGGACTCCTATCACGCACCCTCTCGCCTCACCAAGAGGGGAGGAAATGGTGCATTGTGGGAGAAGTAGTCTGGCCAGAGTGCCCAGCCCATAGAGGAGAATGGTAGCATAATACACCCCAACTACAAATCCCATGAAGCACCACAATGCCATTTTGAATGGAAGTATTTTGGCTTTCAAAATTGAAATTTTCCATGAGGGGAAAATAACTATTTTTCCAACCAGCTCTATTCCCAACCTCACAAAAGATACCACTTTTGTTTGGTGGGAGACACCAATTCAAGACCCTTTCAATTTATCCCCTCTACCTCACAGCAACTTTAGCAGTTCTGGAGCAGGTGAGAAAAAAAGACGTAAGAAACACCAAGAGCTGTTTGGAAGAGTGAGGAATGGTTTCACTTGCAGAATGAATACAGATTGGGTCTCAGCCTGGCACGTAGATTGGTTTATGCGGCAATGAGAATTAATGTGTGCCTTACTATCCTGCCGCATGGCCACAGCTTTTACCCATAAAAAATACTCTGACTTTTCCATCACAATGAAAGCATCTGCACATGTTCAGCTGTGCTAGGTGACACGATTAGGAGGACAGCACAATAACATTCACACAGTTTAGGGCCTAAGCCTCCAAAACTCGCATAGAAATGAGAATTTAATAGGAGTTGCAAGGATTTGGCACCTCTCAGGAGATGGCTGCTAATTTAGTAATTAGCTATGTGTTCTACATATGTATTCATCCTGTGTGCAAGCTTTGTAATAGATACTGACCCTCTGTTTAATATGAGGACAGTAGCAGCCAAGAGACTGAAATGTTGGCAAACGTTAAACTATCACTCTTCAAGATGGATATTCCTATCTTCACCCAGAGACGGGAGACGTGACTGCAGAATGTAAGAGCCAGGTGATTAGGGTTGCTGGGGAAGGAGTAGAGGAAAATGAAATGCATCACATTTGTTTCAGAATTTAAAATAAGATGCCACTCATGTAGTAGGGGTCACATAGTTTGTCTGCAGGAGGACTGGCTCTGCATATCTTTAATCATGCTCTGCAAAGAGGGCTCAAACACATCATGTGAGTGCCGATTAGTGACAAACATTGGACAATTACTACTACTGCATGCCTGTTGGGAAGAGCTGGATGAAGGAATCTATCACTTGTTCAGTGGAGCTTGGGTACTTTGTTTAACCTTTGCTTGTGAGGTACAACCAGAGGTCAGCTGTCAATCAGTTTGTGGCATTTTCTTTCCCATGCTATAGTTAAGGTTTGTGGGTGTTCTGAAAGTGGATGTAGAAACTGTTTAAACAATGAGGTATGCAGAAAAAACAGTTACTAACCTTTCTGTACCGGTTGTTCTTAGAGATAAGTTGCACGTCCATTCCGCTGTCGGTATGCGCACACCCCAAGCACAGGTGCCAGAATTGTTTCCCCAGTAGTATCCATTGAATCAGCTCCAGAACCTTCTAGGGCCTCATGCTCATAGCACTGGTATAAAGGACCCTCTTCATTGCCACAGGAAGCACAGAGCTTGGCACCAGGATGCAGAGAAGCTTGCTAACTAAGTGCAGATTTGTCCAAAACTAACTATAAAGCTGTTTACACTACATAAGTAGGAAAAAACCACTAGGAGAAATTGCCTGAGTAATGAGGAGTTCAGCAACCATCACAGGTGGTAAGAAGGAACTGTGGGGGCAGGGCGGGTCGGCAGGGCCCTTTATACCAGGGCTATGAGCGCACAGTACCAGAGGGTGTTGGCGCCAACCCGACTGATACCACTAGAGAGAGAAATTCTGACCACTCTGCTCGAGGCGTGCACACACCTACGTTGGAACGGACATCTGCAAGCACGCGAAGAAGAAACTCTGGCACTGATACGCTATTGCTTTGGACGGTCATGTGAGCAGAGACTTGAACCTCACTCCGCCACATCTCAGGGATGTTCCCTGACCACTGGGCTATAGCCAGTTGCATGCCTGTGCGCTCTCTCGCTCTCCTCCACCCCCTGAATGTTATTTATACACAATGGAACAGCTGCAACAACAGCTATTGAGAGGAATCCATCACAGAATACCCAATTGCATGATGGTTAGGGGACTCACCTGGTATAGGGGAGAGCTAGGTTCAAGGCCCTGCTCTAAATCAGGCAGAATAGGGATGTGCAACCAGATCTCATGTTTCAGGAGATTGGCCTAACTGCTATTGGATATAATTGGGTGGGGGTGGTCCCTCCCCCACCCTGCGAAATGGCTGACTTAGTTTAGGTGCCTAAATCCAGGAGAGGGGTCACAGCTATGAATCCAGGGTAGAGTCGGGGGCCTTGGCCCTTCTCCTTGGCATTTGCCTCTGGCTAGTTTAGGTGGCTCCCTGCTCAGCTTGCCAACTTCTGTGAACCCCTTTCTTAGGCACCTAGCTCAGGGCTATGGATTCCGCTGGGTAGTAGAGTGCCTCCGCGTAGGCAGTGCAATGACTCAGATTCACCTATCGGTATTGCTTGAGCAGAAGTGAAGACCCGCTCAGTCGATCCAGGAGTCGATTAAATTAAAGGCACAGCGCTGCCTCAACAGGCACACGTTTCCCATCGGTGCAGCGCAGTGGAGACGGCGCACTAAAGGGAAGTTACGAAGTAGACAGGAGCTACTTTGCGTAGCTTGCGTAACTCCTGTCAACTGCCACCAAATGGCCGGGTAAGTATAGACTAGGCTTCAGTCACCTTTGTGAATCTAGCCTCAGGCAATCCTCAAGCTGTCACCTGATCATGGTCTCTCAGCATCAGCTGGGAAGCAGCTGATGAGTCACAGGTGCAGCTACGCCCAGCTCCTCTTAAAGGGCCAGCCACTGCATGACAGTTGGCATTGTACACCCACTTTGCACAGGTGAACTTCATTACACAACATGCAGGGCAAAGAAAAGTCAAGCCTGTGTGTGTATGCCTCAGGCAGAAGCCAGTTCAATGTTGTGTGATTAGAGAGGAGGATGGTATAACCTGCTGGAGTGATTCCGCACAAAGAAATCATTAAGAGCATCAGGAATATTTGTCAGCAGAGAAAAGAGGCCTGAGTACCAAGTTAGAACCAAGTGCTCACTTTGAATTCCCTAGCTGTTTTGGGCTGTGTCACAAGTTACATTAAGGCTAGTAGAGCAGTGCTTTTTTGCAGGTTGCCTAGCTCAGTTTTAAGCAGAAATATTTGTTTCCATCACTTTTGATTACCTGCCAGAACATCCATCTAGCTACACAGACACACACTCGGACACTTGTTAAAATTGTCTACAGCAATCAACTTCATTCCACATATCAAGGTTTTAAATGTTTGTCTATATGGGAATAAATACACTCTTCACTTTGCATGAATCATCTCTTCCTCTGGGAAGCACATGGATGGTGAAACACATCCAAAACTGATTATTTCCCTCCTACCCCAGCATTCTTTGGCGGGAGAAAAAAATGATTTCACTACCTATTTAAATTTTGCCTACGGCACAACATACTGCAAATGCTTTGCTGCTAGTGCAATATGCACTTGGCGCCTGCTCCTGCTCCCATTGAAATCCAGAGAAATTCTCCCACTGACTTAGGCTTAAGTATTCTAATATTTCTTCAGATTTAAATAATTTATACTTCCCATGGCCACTGTTGTTGGTTCACCAATGAATTTTTGGACCCGAATGCTGCTTCGGGGCTCTGAGCATTGTTCTTGCAATATGAACATTAAATAATTAAAGTACAAATAGCCGTCTACTGCTTCTGCAAACAACGGCATCTCTTATTCAGTGGCTGACGTGTACGAAAGGTCCACATTTCTAGGAATGTTCTGTACAGTTGCATAAACTCCAGCAGACTGGAGATATTTAAATGTGATTTGCCCCAGTTTAGGTACACAGCTTTTCAACAGATTAATCTTCAAATGAGCCTGAGGTGAGCAGAAAGATGAAAATATTGCACCATAATGTCATCAAATCACAAAAAGGTTCTTCAAGAACCACAGATCTCTTGCATTCAGTTGGCACTTACAGGCCTTCTATGAATATTTAACATTCTCTGGAAAAGAAAATTAAGGCCCTCATTCAGCAAAGTGCTTGAACATGGAAATTAAGCATGTGCGTAAGTGCTGTTCTCAACTGGGGCCTAACAGAGGTTGCATGAAAAGTGGAAGATAAACTCTCCAGCATGCTTTCCATCATTCTAACTCATCACCCACATTTACTTTCTTGGTCCCTTGAAGCTGATTTCTAGTTGACCTGGGGAGCTTTCCTAGGCAGCTGCATTCTTACACTACTTACGATAAAACACCTGCCCTGATCCTTGGCTGTATTGAGGCTCCTATATGCTACCCATCAGCACAGAGGCTTTAAAGCCCAAGTAACTGGCCACAAGGTGATTATTCCAGTCTAGGGGATCCTGGACGGCACAGATGGCTGGCGGGAGAAGCTTCATACATGGAGCATCTCCTCTGCATACTGATAAGGGAGATGCTATATCTCCCACAGTTTCTGCAATGCCTGGGTGGGGTGCAGACCAAAACAATATTTAGGTGTTTCCAGCCCTAACAACTATGTTCCTTCCTAAGGGCCCAATCCAACTCCCATTGAAGAGATGTCAATGGAAAGTGGATCAGGCCCTACATCCTGCTTGCACCCCCATCTCCACTTCTGGAGTTGATTCTGCACCATCCCAGTTTCCAGGATAGCTCAGAGCAGCTTTAGAGCTACTTTAAACTAGAGGAACCCTCCACCAGGTTTGAATCGCTGGGGACACCGGCACAAAGTGGAACGAGTGTGGCCCAAAATGATTGCAGTCAGTGGGACTACTTATAAAAGGATTACTCAAGCTCTTAGGAGAGGCTCTGCTCCCATAGGAAGACCCGCACTGTCTTCCCTGCTTATGTGGTACAAGGTGGCTGACCCAGCTACGAAGCAGAATATACTGCATAACTCAGAGCTGAGAGCTCTGAATGTAAGAATGCAGAGCCTGCTCCAAAGCCCATTGATATCCATGGAGAGAGACTCACTAACCTTATGAGCTTTGGATCAGGCCCTCAGTGTACAATGGCCTGGTGTACTTTATAAAAACCAGTTAACCAAAGTTGGGCTGTGATCCTAAAAGGTATTTAGTTGCCCAACTCCCATTAAAATAAATTAAATGTAGACTTCTAAATACCTTTGAAGATCTGGGCCCTTGTGTCTAGTTCTTCATGTTAATCTGGGACCTGATCCTGCAACGTTTTCTCATGCAAGTAACTAATCCTTATGGGCCAGATTCTGCCATTCTTGTTGACGTTGAGCAATACCTTACGCCCCAAAGAGTCCCACTGCATTTAAGGGCACTCCTAGTAGCATCTGGCTCTGAGACTACTAATCCCATTTATTTCAACAGGACTCTTCCAAAAGATAAGGTATGATTACTCTCTGTAAAAAGCATGAGACAGAATATGGCTCTGTGTGAGAAGAATGATGAGACTAATCATGTAAGTAAAGTATTAGTCAAATGGCTAGAGAATCAACTCTGCTTGTTATAAAAGAAATTATATCAAAAAGGACCAGCTTAATTTTGGGGTCTGATTATGCAGTCCTTGCACAAGCAAAACTCCCCATTGGTTTCAAGAAGTGCCTGTGTGTTTAAAAAAAGAAAAAGAAAACCCTGAATGTTTGCATATTCTTCTTTATATAATAGAAGCATCTCAGACATTTTATTTTTCTTCCTCTTAAGAAGCCACAAAACCCTTTCATAATGTTTTTTAAAACTCCTTGGTTCAGATTTTAGTCAAAATTCTGCTCACAATTACACTGAATTCACTGTGCTCAGTTCAACCAAATTATTCTGGATTTACACCATTGTAACTAAGCATAGGAATTGGCCCTGGGTATGCCAAATCTCAGCCTGGAGACAATTATCCTTATCCTATATATAATTATATGCACACTGACAGTTTGTAAAGCACCTTGGGGTCTGGTTCTGGTGGCTGAAAGGCACTATACAGAAGGAAGGTATAATTATAATAATTCTTCCATCTGGAGCATCAGTTTCTTCAGGCAATTTTGATGATATTTAAGTACTGTGGCTTCAAATCTTTTCCTCCTTAATCTCAGTTGCTAGAAGAAAGCCAGGTAGGCTACCAGGGTTTCAGGGGTGTGGGTTTCAACCTTGACATGCGGTTCTAATCCAGTGTTACAATATGTAATCCCTCTGGTACGGCATGGCGCACACTGCCCACAGGCATCACTATCACTACTCACCTTCCCACTTTGAGAAGCACGACCAGCCTTTTATGTCTATCGCTGATAGCATTTCTAGCGTTATTCATTAAACTGCTGCATTACAGCACTGAAGGCTAGAAAACAGTGGCCACGGGTGTACAGAGGGAGGGAAGGAGTGAGGCTGGAGGATAGTAACAGTGATGCAGGCAGGATGTCGCAGGGTGGGGTTAAGAGGAGACTGGGAAGGATAAGGGAAGAAGAAAGTGAAATGAGGGCTAGAAGTGATAAGAGCCAAAAGGAGAATTGAAGACAGAAAACAGGAGAGTTAGTGGACACAAGAAAAGGGAGAGCGTCAAGACAGGCTGTATCCAGAAAACTACCATCATATTGCACCTGGACATGGAAGGAGCAAGAAGGAATGGCTGGATCCCCTGATTTAAGGGGGAAATGAGACATGACCCTTACTCCAGAAATGCTGATTCCTTTTTTTCCTGTGTTCCACTTTAACAGATTCTCTGCTATACCCCATTTTCTACAAACTCTAAAATTAAGAATCTAGGCATTTCAGCTCTTTCTGTGTGACAACAGTAACCTTTTGGGAAGAATGTTCAGCTCTACGTCTTTTTCCCTAAACTCTTTACCATCTGGTACTTTTCTGGTGGTATTTTGGACTTGATCCATTGAAGCCAATGGTAAAACTCCCATTGACTTCACTGTGATCAGGACCAAGCTTTTTATGAATGCATCACAATCTCTTATATCTGGAATAAAAGATAGAAAAAAAATCATGATTTTTTTTCTTCCTCCGCAGGTTAATTTCTGAGCAGTCTTCTTTGCCAACTGCAATAACTGCTCAGAGCATTGCCTCAGGCCTTTAGCTTTTCCACCAGGTGCTACGTGAAGATGTCCTTGGGGATTAGGATGGTATTTTTTAAACCTGCAACTGAAGCTTCATTTTTTTTCAGCCACTGTATAAAGTCCTCACTATCTGCTATAACAACATGGATACAACATATATTTAAAAAATCAAAAACAGCAATTAATTTTGTTTAAATTACTGAAAAAGATGTTGCAGAATCTTAGTTAGCTAAATTGCAACTATCAATTACATTGGTTTTCTAAAACAATCGTCCATACAGTATTCTATTGCATGTCTTTGAAAGAGCAAATGCATTGTATGTATTCTGTTTGTATTTTGTCTTTGGGAAGGCAACATATTTGTCATATTGGTAATTAGAGAAGTAAACTTGGCAGGAAATCTGGTGCAAAAGGGGGAGGAGGGGAGGGAATACATTTCAAAAGACCTGAGGCACTCATCTTTTCCAACACATTTTCTGATTTAGTGTGGGTAATAGCTCTGGTTTGATGAGTGGTTCTTCTATAAGCCAATTTAAACCATATGCCTCTTTATTTTAAGACATAAGGTCCCGGTCCTGTGAGGTGCCAAATGCCTCTTATGAGCTGCAGATGCTGTCCCTACTCACTAGAGTAAACACAAAGCTTCACATGTGTCCAGTGTAATATGATACAATACCATTGACTTCAATTTGAAGTTGCAGTCACTGCCACTGTTTCTAGGAGAGGTCAGAAAACAGCAACTCCATTCCACCAAACATTTGTGGTTTTGACATTTGTTTTGATGCAGAATGAAAATGAGACCTTTCAAAATGGTTCATGAGAGAAAGATTAACCCACTGACCCCCAGAATAGCTTGTTGGTTAGGGTATTTATCAGGGACTGGGGGGGGGGGGGGAGAGAGAGAGGAGGAAAGTTCTAATTCAGAACCTGGAGTTGAACGTGGGTCTCTCACATTCCAGCTGAGTGCCCTAACCTTCAAGTTTCTGGTGGGTTGCTCTCTCCCCACCAGGACCCGAGAAACCTTCCAAAGAAATGTTCATCAAAACATTTCACTTTTGACAAAGCAGCATTTGTCGTTGGAAAAAAGTTTTGTTGGAAGTTTTTCAGCGGGCTCTTCTGCTTGTATAGGAGTGAGGTTGGGCAGGGCCCAGCCCAGTGGGGAAAATAGCACTGAGCACCTCCCCCATTTACTTTAACATGCAGTCAGTCTGCATTTGGTTATATCAACCTTTTAAATAAAATATAATATGAAAATACTTGGTCAGAAAGGGGGAAAACAAACCATCAGGCATTTTTTCTGTAGTGTCAGAAGAGAAGAGGTTGCAGGGTGGTTGTGTATCAGGAAACAACGATTAGAGAGAGAAAAGTTGACATGAACATACATGAATTCATTAAATTCAAATCCACTACCCTTTTTCTCTCTTGCATTGAGTAGCACCTCACTGCACAAGCAGCCCCACTGAAATCATTTGGGCTTATTGATGCAGTCCAGTACTACTTAATGTGAGTAAGGGGACAGAGCTGGCCTCTCGGAAGCCAATATTTTAATAGAGCACAAGGTTCCTAATCCTACAAACCCTTCAGGATCTAAATAGTATTGAAATCAATCAGACTACTCACCTAAGTAAGTGTTTGCAGGATCAGGATCAACATTTGAGATAAGTTAAAGGCGAGAATTTTTAAACAGCTGGCAATAATTACATGATAGATGGATCATCTTGATTTATTAGTATTGTGGGTTGAGTGTTAGCCTCATTTTTCTCTTCTGTGCTGTTTGATTCCATAATTTTAAGTATACATTTTTAATAAAATGAAAGGAGAGACATATAACAGACTGTGTACAGATTAACCACACACACACAACCTAACCAGTGCATACTATACACTTCTATTTCTTTATCCGAACAATTTTCCTGAAAGACAAACTCAAGAACACTGAATTTAAATTAAGGATTTTTTTAAATGGACCATGATATTGCAATTATTTAATCTACATACATATTCCTTTCATTTTATTGTGTGTGTGTGTGTGTATGTATATATATAATTTATGTACACATTTAAGAATATGGAAGCAAAAGAAAATGAGAAAAATGGGAATCACTTTTATTCCATCAGAGTGCTAAGTCCTAAATGGTCCATTAATAGTCTGTTATTTTACCCACTGTCCCCATCACACTTTAGCATCTGTTTATATCTACATACACTCTAAGAGAAACAGATGTGCATGACTATATTGTTTTCTCTATACTCGGGCATGAATGCAAAATTCAGTTAAAGGGAGGTAAGTTGTGAAGCATGAAGCACAAGTGCAATGGGAGAGGAGTTTGTGTAGATAGATGACAGAGAGATTAAAGACTGCCACCCCAGCTGTGCCTACACCCCCCCCCCCCTCCTTCCTTCCTTCCACCTTCTCCCCTGCGCAGCCCAGCAGTGTCTGCCTCAACTTCCTCGCCCCCCTCTCCATGCAGCCCAGCAGTGCCCACCCCATTGCTCGCCCCCCTTCCCCATGCAGTCCAGCTGTGCCCACCCCATTGCCCCCCCATACAGCCCAGCTGTGCCCTCCCCATGCAGCCCAGCTGTGCCCTCCCCATTGCTCCCTCCCCCCCCCATGCAGCCCAGCTGTGCCCCCCCATTGCTCCCCCCCATACAGCCCAGCTGTGCCCACCCCATTGCTCTTTACCGGGCCCATCTCCGGCAGCGGCAGGACGGCGTTCCTCCTGCGCCCGCCGATGCGGAAGCGGGCCGCCTTGTAGATCTTCCAGTAGACGAAGAGCACCACGCAGAGCGGCAGGTAGAAGGCGCCGCAGGTGGAGAAGATGGTGTAGGAGGGCACCTGGCTGACCTGGCAGCGCTGCAGCGCCGGGCTGTAGGTCTCGCCCCAGCCGCCCAGGGGCGCCAGCGAGATGACGGCGGAGAGGGCCCAGGTGAGGGCGATCATGAGGTTGGAGAGGCGGCGGCGGGCGCGCAGGGTGTACTCCAGGTGGCGGGTGATGGACCAGTAGCGGTCCAGGGCGATGGCCGTCACGTTCCAGATGCTGGCCGTGCAGCACAGCACGTCGAAGGAGACCCACACGTGGCACAGCGCCGGGCCCAGCCGCCAGCGCCGGCCGGCCGACAGCTCCTTCACCAGGCTCAGCGGCATGACCAGCGCCGCCACCAGCACGTCGGAGACGGCCGTGGAGGCCACCAGGTTGTGGGGCACCCGGTGGAAGGTCTTGACCCGCAGGATGGTCACCAGCACCAGCAGGTTCCAGAGGAAGGTGGCGATGGTCAGCAGGACCAGCAGGGTGAGGATGAGGATGGTGAAGATGGAGAAAGGCTCCCGGCCCCTCCAGCCGCCGCCACCGCCGCCCCGCGGTTCAGAGGTGGCGTTGATGTCCATGGCGGGCGGGCCCGGGCGGCGGGGGGCCCATGAGCCTGGGCTCGGGGCCGGGCCGGCGGAGCCCCGGGCTAGGCGGGTCCGGTTCTTCCCCCGCACGGATGGAGGGGTCAACCCCGCGCCAACTCCGCCGGGGGCTGCCCCACTGCCTGCCTCTCTCCCCGCGGAGTGCCCCGGCCGGAGCCGTGCGCCCAGCCCGAGCCCGAGCCCGCCGCCGCCTGCTGCTGCTGCTGCCGCCCGGGCGCCGAGTGGCTCCAGGCACGAGCCGGGCTAGGGCTGCCTCAGCCTCCCCTCGGCGGCGGCGGCTGCTCCTGTCCCCGCTGTTGCCATGTGCTGCCGTTCCCGGCCGGGGAGGGAGGCGCGGCGCAGCGCAGCGCAGCGCTGGCCGGGCGGCCCCGCCCCCGCCCCCTGGCAAAGGCTCCAGCGGCGGGGGGAGGAGAGGCGCCGGGCAGAGCAGGGCCGGGCTGTTGCACTGCCTGAGGGACCAACCGGGCGGCGGCGGGACAGGACAAGCGTTTGCCGCCCCCACCGGCCCGGCCCCCTCGCTCCCAGGCAGGCTCCCGCCGGGCACAGTGAGCGCCACAGCCAGGGATCTCAGCAACCCCCAGAGCACCCTACCCAGCCCACCCCCCCAACAGCCAGAGCACCTTAGCCCACCCCCAGCCAGCCCCCCCCCCTCTAACAGCCAGAGCATCTACCTACCTACCTACCCACCCCCTCCTCTGTAATGGCCAGAGCACCCTACCACCGCCCCTTCCCCCAACCAATTTACCACCTGTGACCCATCAGTGCCCAGGGCAGCCACCTGAAAATGCCAAGGTCGGGGCAGGCTGTAAAAGGAGAGCAGATTCTCCCAACACTGGTGGGTGACACTGAAGTCAGGCTTCCCAACCAGCCACAACTAGTGCTTCTGATTTCCCCACTCTGGTTATCAAGAAGCCAAAATAAAAATACACACAGCCCCTTTACTGCATTCCAGTCTCTGGCTCCCAATCAGCCACTAGGTCCAGTAAAGAGACCAGTTATTTAACTCTATGCTCTTTACCAAAAAGGTTTTTCCTGACCCCAAAGAGTCAGATCAATATGAGTTTGGATCTTACCCAAAATACCACGCTGCCAGCCAATCCCTTAGTAACTAAAGGTTAATTATAAAAAGGAAGAAACAAACTGTAAGAGAAGCCTTAAATAATTAAAGCAATCAGACACATACAAATTGATTCGACAGTCCATATATATATCAGGTTTTTAGAAGAATTGTGGAGTTTGCAGGCTTGTATAGTCCTTTTATTTTACAGCTTCAGTTTAGTTGTAGATGAGTAGTTGATCCAGAGGTAGGCTGAAGACCAAAGACAAAATGGATGTGGTGCAGCTGCCTTTTATGTCCTTTGGCCTATGCCATGCTGCTTGTGGAAATTTACAGGAATAAGATGGAGTCCAGAGTCACAGGAGTAAGTCCTGGTGACTCATCAGGTATATCCCTGGCTTCTCCCGCTGGGCCACTTGTGCTTGTGAATTTCTTAATTGGCCATTAAGCAGGCTAGTGCTGCAGCCATCCTGTCTGGGGTGTCACCCAGAAACACAGTACAAATTGAAATATAGATACAAACATATTCATAACTTCCATTACACATGAACATAATCATCTTATTTCGCACATTGTAGCCTTTCTAAGGGTACCTGACATGGCATATCTTGCATGAATTATTGTACTTTTGACACACTGATGTTAAATAATATAATAAATGCCCCCACTCCCATCCAGCCAGTGTGACACCCCCAACGCCAGATTGGTGTAGGAAGGAGCAATTAGAGCTCCTGAATACACCTCAAGGGCCCCCTTAAACCAGTCAGCGTCACACCACCCACCCCCTTCTCTGTAGCAGCCTGAATTCTTGTCTCCCTCCCAAATAACTTCCCTGCTGTTTTCTCTATAACAGATAGTGCAGGACCCAGCCCTGGCTCTGCTATATCAGCACTCCTACCAATGCTTACTTTGTCGTGAAAGAGGAAGGATCAAGCAATTAGGCGCTGAGACTCAAGTGATTTTTTTTTACTTTCATAACTGATGCAGCAGACCCAGAGGTGCTGGTGCTAAACCGTGGCACAAATTAAACACTGCTCCTTCCCCTCCCTCCTTCATAACTGTCAGGACAAATAACCACCTCACAGCCTCCTCTATCATAGCCAGAGTACCTTGCTCCTTCCCTCCTCCCTGCCT
Source organism: Emydura macquarii macquarii (assembly GCF_026122565.2). NCBI lineage: Eukaryota > Metazoa > Chordata > Testudines > Chelidae > Emydura > Emydura macquarii. The sequence goes on along the minus strand of NW_027131390.1, from coordinate 98,171,851 downwards.
TTTCCTCTCTATCACAGCCAGGCTCTCACTCCTCCTAAACAGATTAATAGAATTTAGGGCCAGAAGGGACCATTATGATCAACTAGTCTGACCTTTCTTTGCAAGCCGCAGAACCTCACCCATTAAGTTTTGCATCAGGCCCATAACTCCTGTTTGAGCTATAGCTCATCTTTTAGAAAGAAAGCAAGACTGGATGCAAAGACCTCAAGTGATAAAGGATCCACCGCATCACTAGGTAAGTTGTTCCAATGATTAATTACTCTCACTGTTAAAAATCTGCACCTTATTTCTAGACTTAATTTCTCTAGTTCCAGCTTCCAAACATGACATTTGTTGCATCTTTTTTACAAAAATGGGAGAGTATGCTTATGCCTAGAATAGAGCAGTGGTATTTGGACCTGTTTGAGGGAGAAACTAGAGAAACAATAGCTTATAATTGTAAGGAGCACTTAAATTAATTTGAAGAAATTTGGACCCATTTTGAGATACATCTGGATAAAAAAATATGTTAAAATGGCTGAAAAAAATGCCAGACTTCTATTTCTCCTAACCCCTCCTCTTTTTCCCTTATCTCCTATCCATGAATGTCTTCTCCTTTTTTATTACTGCTACTCCCATCCTAGCATTATGTGTAGGTAATATTGTCTGGTCTTGCCGCTTTGACAGGTTGTAAAATTGCATAACTCTCTTGGAGTGCCCGTGAAGCATGTGTGTTTAGAAACAAACAAGCTGTAAGTCATTTATCTTTTTGTGCTTTTCATTGTCTGTTTCCTTATGAAAATGAACCATGAAAAAAGAAACCTCTCCCCCCCTGGAGGTACTTGTAGACTTGGATTGTCAGTCCTTAGCTTTCTTTTGGATACACAAATAGATTAAACTTCTTTAGTCTTTCACTGTAATGCATTATCCAGACCTTGAGCCATTCTTGTAGTTCTTTTCTGAACCCTCTCCAGTATTTCAACAGCCTTTTTGAAATGCGGACACCAAACTGCATGCAGTATTCTAGTAATGGTCTCACTAATGCTGTATACACTTGCCTACTTGTACCTGCTATTCCCCTGCTTATGTAACCAAGGATCACATTAGCCCTCAATTATAAAATTGCAAGGGGAGCTCCTGTTCAGTTAGTTATCTGCCATAGCCCCCAACTCATTTTCATTGTCCCTGCATTCCAGGATATTGTCTCCCATCTCATAGGTGTGAACCACATACTTTGTTCCTAAATGTATCATTTTGCATTTGGTTGCATTTAAAAAGTTGTTCAGATGAGTTCACCTTAGCAAGCGATCCAGGTCTGTGTATAACTGATCTGTCACCATCATAATTTACCACTTCAGCTATTTTTATGTCATCTTCAAATTTTACCATCAATGATTTTATATTGTCTTCCAGATCATTGACAAAGATATTGAATAACACTGGCCCAAGAGCAGCCCCCTGTGACACCCTCTAGAAACATCTTTCTAGTATAATTATTCCTCATTTACAATTACTTTTTGCAATCTATCAGTTAAATAGTTTTTCATCCATTTAGCCGGGGCTATAATGATTTTGTATAGTGCTAAGTTTGTTATAATATTATGTATGTCTAAATCAAAAGTGTCACAGTTCAGGCCAACTGCACTTGTATTCCCCCACCCTCACAACCACCACATTTGTCCATTGGGGACACCCAATCTAGGATGTCAGATCCTCAGCTGTCTCCTCTCTTAGGTAGAAACCCGCATTGCTTTCCTTCCTGACCAGTTTTTCCATGCTGTACAAGTTCCCTGCCAATACTGTGATATTCCCAGCAAGCCAGACTGCCTAACCCAGGCCAGTTTCTGCGCTTTGCTTTCTCTTCGCAGGCTATGGACAGCATGATGGCATGCAGTGTTTAGTTAGCACACAACTCTTTATAAGCAAGGACGTTTATTCTTAAGGTGAAAGCCATTATAGAAAAAACCTATTTACAAAAGTAAAAGAACCTACATGCATGCTAAAAGGATTACCAGAAGTCACCCCAACTCCAACCTGGGCTCTGGTAGGCGTCAGTCCTTCAAACCCCCAAATGTGTTTTTTCCCATCGTTAGAAGTTCATGACTGTCTCAGATTCAGAACTAGAATCACCATGAATAGTTCAGCCTTCCCTTTATTGGGCCTTTGATCTTGGCCTCATGTGATCAGCAGGGTGAAGCTTCAAAAGGCTGGGTTGTTGCATAACTAGGGGTGGAGAATTTGCATTAACCTCTCCCTAGGTATTTCCTATGAAATCCGCTTCACTCATATTGTCCCAAAAGTCCATTCTTGTCTGGCACATTGTTCAATGTAGTCCTTTGGCCATCCAGGCCTTGCATCATATCTCCTCCCTAGAGAGGTTACATACAATTCCAGCACCCAATAATACATAAAATGTTGCATTTAGTATAATGGACCCTAAAGATACTTAAACTCAGTTCATTAAGGTTTTTCAAGCATATTGCAGGATTTTTTAAATATTTTTTTTTTATATCTGTCACGTTGCTCCCTTTCATAAAAGAACAGAGCAGGGATATATGACAAATCCTGCAGGGATGTTCTGGCATCCAGTTTCTAGACAAAGCATCTGCTGTTACTACTTATTAATTCAGTGTCATACATTCATTCAGCCAGTAAACAATTCTAGTGATCATACCAAAATACAGGTCAATGAGAACATTACAGGTCAGTCCCCATGTTCACGCCCCTTCCCCAATTCCCCTTAGGTTTTGTTACATCTCAACTAACCACCCTGAAACCATGGTTTTTCAAGGATATTGCAGGAAATCGATAAATCTGTCACAAGATGCCTTACAAAACTTTAAATATATTATGTCAACACAGTTACCTTTATCAGCCTAACTTGTGATCTCGCCAAGAAACAGTATTACGTTTGTTCGTTTGATCTGTTTTCCATTTTACCATACTGATTAGCTATTGGCATTGCCCTTCCTCCTCTATCATAGATACTGTACTCCTACCCATCTCTTCTCCCAAATAACCAATCCTGTCCTTCATAACAAGAGTCCCCATATCAGCTCTTTCATAGTGAGCACAAGAGCACTGACTCTTTCATAGTGATAATTAGAGCCACCAAATCCAAAACAATGGGTATAATCAGTGCTAAAATTCGCAGTGGATTAGAAATGTGAAAATTGACCCATGCTCTTCAGTCTTGTCAGATACGGGAAAACTCATGTGAAATGAGAGTGTGTATTTATGAACTGGGCGTGGCATAAGAATCACTAACAATGAATCCGAACTGCAAATTTATCCAAATTGTTTATTTAAGTTAATGCCTGAGTCAGAGAACATTGGCCCTGTTCCTTGGCTTCAGGGAGTGAGCTCTTCATGTAACTCAGATGTGAGACATCTAAGTACTCTCCAATTCAGGGCTGTCTGTGTATTGAGACTTGCATGCATCATAGAAGTCTGAAGGATGTGCTAAATTATGGGGGCTGTTAATGGGACCATTATAAGAGATGGTGACTGCCAGTGTGCAGGGAAGCCTTCTCCAATCCCCTGCACTGCCCACACTTCCTCAGCCCCCACTGAATCAGGTCTAATATTTTCTTTTATTATTTGTATTTCGGTAGTATCTAAAGGCCTCAGTCAGTGCTGGATCCCATTGTGCTAGGGCATTATACAAACACATAGGAAAAGGCAATCCCTTCTCTTAATCTACGATCCTAATTTAAGAAAAGATACAGCACCTGAATGTGACACACAAAAGGAGGGAAGTGATATTTTGTTTCCATTTAATCCAGTATCCTCTTTACCATAGTGGCCAGCATCAAACTCTTCAGAAGATGTAAAACCATCAATGTGAGCAATTATTTAATATCTTGCCTGTGGGTGAAATTCTTTCTAACCCGGAGCACTGAGTAATTGACTAAGGTCTTGAACCAAGAGGATTAATAGCTCTTACAAATGTTTAACCTGGCTAGTGTCAGCATGTGATATTTTTGTTAGTCGTATAAATATCAATTTAGAAAATCATGCTAAGCTTTTTGACTCATTAACAGTGATGGTGAATTCTAGAGGTTAATTACACACTGTGTCAAATTATAATATGTTGCCTCCTAATCTCATTTAACTTTCTCTTGTACTTGTATTACATAGGAGGGTATATTGTATCAGCCAATTGACCTTCTCTGTACCATTCGTTATTTTATCTTATTTTATCCTTTATCTTGTTACTTCTTATTCATCCCCCAACTAAACTAAATAGTCCTAGTCTTTTTAATCTTTCCCACAGTGAAGTCTTTCTATGCCTCTAATCGTTTTCAATGCCCTTCTCTGGATCTTTTGTATTCCTTCTATATCCTTTTGAGATGGGGTGACTAAAACTGAAAACAGTGGGTTAGATCTTCAGCCAGCATAAATCAGGATTGATCGCTGACTTCAATATTCCCTGGCAGAAAACTTCATTAACCTGGAGTTAATGTTAAAGAATCTGTCACTTTGGGGGAAAAATAATCTAACAATAAAACCTTCCTGTCATCTGCTCTGTCTTAGTTCTTGAGGCAGAATATAGTACAACTGAGGCCATATTTTACGATTAGCTGATCCCATTGGGGCTGAACTTTATGTACCTCTGGTCTGCAACAGCCTCCTCTACAGCTTCAGATCTACTCCTTTGTTAAACAGACCAAATTCAGACTTTACTTTTGTGTTTCAGAGCCTCTGACCAACACTGCACCAATTTAACACATCTGTGGCTACTGCTGTCCTTTTAGTCAAGAAGGTAGAGTGGCCCTAGTAGTTGATTGGGAATCAGGAAATCCAGATTCTGTTTTTGATGGTGCCACTGACTTACATAAGAACAGCTATACTGGGTCAGACCAATGGTCCATCTAGCCCAATACTGTGTCTTCCGACACTGGCCAATGCTAGATGCTTCAAAGGGAATGAACAGAACAGGACAATCACCATATGATCCATCCCCTGTTGTCCATCCCAGCATCTGGCAGTCAGAGGCCTAAGAACACCCAGAGTATGGGGTTGCATTCCTGACCATCTTGGCTAACAGCCACTGATGGACCTATCCTCCATGAGCTTATCTAAATCAGGTGCAATGAGTCTTAAACCCAGGCCCATATGGTTGCCAAGCAACAGCCTTCCCCTTTGACACTACATTTGCTCTATGATTTTGGATAACTCAGTTCATCCCCAGCTGTAAAATTAGGCTAATGAATTTGCCTTCCTAAACGAAGTGCTTTGAGAATCATATTTCTATCCATGAGCATCATAATCCAACCCATGATAAGCCTATATAATTTATCTGTATGTGTGTTTCAAGAGAGTGACAGAGAATACAGCATCTTGAAGGGTAAGGTTCACATAACAGGGAATGGGGGAAAGAGATTTTCTTTGCTTTAGACTGTCATAACATTTTTGTTACCCCCTTGGGGGTCACAACCTGCCAGCTGAGAAGCTCTGGTTTAGTGGCTAGAACTGGATTCAGGAGACTTGGGTTCATGCTGTAGCTCTGCCACGGACTTTCTGCATGACCTTGGGCAAATCACTTAGGCCCTGATCCTCTAAGGCATTTAACTACCTCTCCCCACCCCTCCACTCATTTCAGTGAGTTAGGCATCTAAATACCGTTGAGGATCTGGGTCTTAAACTGCCCTGTGTCTCAGTTTCTCATCTTTAAAATGCAGATAATACTTCCTTACCTCACAGTGGTATTGTGAAGATGAAATCCATTAATAACAGTGAGGTCGTCATATGCTACAGAGACAAGAGCTGTTCAAAAACCTAGATAGAAAAGAATCGATATGCATGAAAAGGCTATATAAGAGTTAATATTACTAATGTGTGTGTGCCTCAGTTAAACACTAGTCAGTCTATTGTTGTTTTCACTCCGAGAGGCATTGCTTTTCATGTTGATTCTAAAATTAACGATCCTTACTTTTTATTTCCGGAAACAAAAACTTTGTTTACTGTAATTAACATTTAACTTGTTTTCCCTCCTTTTTGCATCTACAATCTGAATCCTTTCATTAAACAAAAGGTATTTAAAATTCATCCAGTGTCTCTGAAGTTGATTGTCATGCCTACTTATACTTTGATGCTATAGGAGAGCTACACTGTATCTTCATGTTGCTCAAATGTACTCTTACATCCCATCTATGCTGTAATTCTTGCAGTGTAAAGTGACCCAGTTACTCTATGAAATGAACATAATTACAACATAGTAAACACTATGGCAATATGTTTTTGTTTTCTTACCACACAGGTCAGTGTTGCTAAGACAGCATTATGTTTTAAAGGTGTTCAAGAACTCTGCTGTAACCTGTAAGAGTCCAAGCTGTTGCATAGTTCAGGGATACGGTGAAAGCATAGTTCAGTATAATGTGGACTGCAAGGCACAACTGTGCGTTAACTGAATCAGGGCAGTTGTAAACAGCTTACCCAACACCGTTGGAATTACAGTGTAGATGAGCTGTCAGTCCACAAGCCCCAAACTTTGCCTTCTCCCTGCCCATTATTTTTGCTGTTTTCTTCCAATAGCAGTTTAATTTCCTGTGGGATTATACAAGGACCACACCCTTCCAAACAGGCAGAGGCAACTACTTTTGAGAGCGCCAGCACACACCCCAAACTGAACTGTCCCCTACTGTAAGCCTCTGCAACCCAATGGCCCATATATTTTGGCTGACGGGATAAGCCCATCCTGAATTCTTGCAGGGGCTAGCCAGAGGCTAATGGGGTTAGTGTGGGTGGGAGGATGGAATTAAAAGGGAATAAGTGGGATTGTGGGCAGACAGTATGCAGCTGGGTTCCATTCTGAGGGAGGGATCAGGATGCGATCTCACAGAGGATCCCGCATAACCTAGGGCCAGATCCACAAAACAGGAAAATTTCTTTAGTTTTGGTTCATGCCTGTTGCTTTTTGTCATCTAGAAACTGCTACTGTCTTCAATTCCTTCGGTATTTTTTTCCCTCTGATAGTCCATTACAAGAACTTCTGAATTCACAAATCATTTTTGCAGACTAAAGCTTATACTAAGGGCTTGTCTACTCTTACCATGCTGCAGTGGTGCCATTGCAGTGCTTAGTGAAGACACTACTGTGTCAGGTAGTGATTGGACATCTAACTTAATGAATGTCAGAGAATATGAGGTAGGATCAGAGGCTAAAATAGGGAAAGAACAAGTTAAAATTACTTAAGTTGGTTAGACATCAAGTTAGATGTCATCAAGGCCTAATGAAATGCATCCTAGAATACTCAAGGAGCTGACTCAGGAGATACATGAGCCATTAGTAATTATCTTCAAAAAGTCATGGAAGATGGGATTGATTCCAGAGGATTGGAAAAGGGCAAATATAGTGCCAATCTATAAAAGGGAAATAAGGACAACCCAGGAAATTAAAGACCAGTTAGCTTAACTTCAGTACCCGGAAAAATAATGGAACAAATAATTTAAGCAATCAATTTGCAAACACTTAGAAGATAATAAGGTGATAAGTGACAGTGAGCATGGATTTGTGAAGCACAAAACATGGCAAAACAATCTAACAGCTTTCTTTGACAGGGAACAAGCTTTGTGAATGAGGGGGTAGTGGTAGATGTGGTATATCGTGACTTTATTAAGGCTTTTGTTATTGACTCAAATGACCTCATAAACAAACTAGGAAAATATAACCTACATAGAGCTACTATAAAGTGGGTGAATAACTGGTTGGAAAACCATTCCCAGAGAGGAGTTATCAGTGTTTCACAGTCTAGTTGGAAGGGCGTATCGAGTGGGGTTCCACAGAGATCAGTTCTGGGTCCAGTTCTGTTCAGTATCTTCATCAATGATTTAAATAATGGCATAGAGAATACACTTATAAAGTTTGCAGATGACACCAAGCTGGGAGAGGTTGCAAGTGGTTCAGAGGATAGGATTAAAATTCAAAATGAACTGGACAAATTGGAGAAATGGTCTGAAGTAAATAGGATGAAATTCAATAAGGACAAATGCAAAGTACTCTACATAGGAAGGAACAATCAACTGAACACATACAAAATGGGAAATGACTGCGTAGGAAGGAGTACTGCAGAAAGGGATCTGGGGGTCATAGTGGATCACAAACTAAATGTGAGTTAATAGTGTAACACTGTTGCAAAAAAGCAAACATCATTCTGGGATGTATTTAGCAGGAGTGTTGTAAGCAAGATAGAAGTGATTCTTCTGCTCTGATCTGCATTGATTAGGCTTCAAGTGGAGTACAGTGTCCAGTTCTGGGTGCTACGTTTCAGGAAATATTTGGACAAATTGGAGACAATCCAGAGAAAAGCAACAAAAATGATTAAAGGTCTAGAAAATATGGCCTATGAGGGAAGATTGAAAAAACTGGGTTTGTTTAGTTTGGAGAAGAGAAGACTAAGTGGGGACATAAGAATTTTCAAGTACATAAAAGGTAGTTACAAGGAGGAGGTAGAAAAATTGTTCCTATTAACCTCTGAGGATAGGGCAAGAAGCAATGGACTTAAATTGCAGCAAGGGCAGTGTAGGTTGGACATTTAGAAAAAACTTCTCAACTGTCAGGGTAGTTGAGCACTGGAACAAATTGCCTAGAGAGGATGTGGAAGCTCCATCATTGGAGATTTTTAAAAATAGGTTGGACAGACCTGTCAGGGATCCTCTAGATAATGCTTGGTCCTCTCTTGAGTGCAGGGGACTGGACTAGAAGACCTCTCAAGGTTCCTTCCAGTCCTACGATTCTATACCTACACTGATGGGAGAGCTTCTCCCATCGGCATAAGTACTCCACCTCCCCAAGAGGTGGTAGCTATGTCAATGGGAGAAGCCCTCTTGTCGACATAGTGCTTTTACACCGGGAGCAGGAAAATCCCCCCTCCCTGTGCGACACAGTTATACTGACATTTGTAGCATAGACCAGGGCTAAGAAATTACTTTGAGAAAGATGTTCCCATTTTAAACTCATAAGCTTTTTTTCCCACTTGAAACAACTTAACCTATGGGGTGCTTTGGATACCTGAAGTATCAAAATAAGCCATTAAGACTTTTCTAAATATTTGTTAATGCAATGAATCTTTTCAGAATGGAGGAAAATAACATGCTGTGTATCATCTGACTATTACTTCAGAATTTATTTTTATCCTTTGCTTGTCTTGACAACTGTGTTTAAAGGACTCAAATTCTGACTGTTTCAGAATGGGAACTGCTACTTATACTCTCCCTGTGCAATCTTTTGTCATTGAGATGTCTTCATTAGAGATTTCCTAGCTTTTTCATGTCTTTGTTTTATAACTTTACCAACCCTGTGTGTTAGTTCAGAATGGAAGCTTTCTTTGCTTGCATCATTTGAACTGGAACTTCTCCAGTCCAAAAATTCTTCAGGCCTGAACTTTCAAAAGTGACGACTGACTCTGGGTGCCTCAGTTTTTTGTGTCCAACTTGAAATACTCAAGGTTTCACAAGTGCGGAGCAGTTACTCTAAAATTTCAGTCTTCTTTCAAGTCTCCCAAAATAAGCACCCAAAAACTGAAGCCCGCAAAGTCACTAAGCACTTCTGAAAATTTTGGTCTATCATAAAACCCTTTGAAAAGCCATTAATATCTATCAAGAGTGACATTGGGAGTATTTTTGGAGACAAGCTTGTCTTTTTAAAATGGATGATGTGATATCTGTCTGACAGTATCAAATAGCAACTTGGATATTTTGCCAACACACTTTCTAATGTGAATTTTTTCTTGAATTCATCCTGTAAGATGGCTTCTTTGTTTTCCTTTATAATCACTTGGAAACTTGGTAAACCTCCATTTTACTGGAAACCATGATTGCAATGAGACGTTTTTCAATGCAAAAATGATTGAGAATCCCACTTCTCCACCAAAAAAGAAAACAAAATCCTCTAGTCGATCATATTATCTGATCATTGTACATATAATACTTGCAAGGAAAGTATGAGCTCTTTAATCCTATTTCTAATTTTGAACATTAACAACTTTAACTTCAGAAAGATCTCAGCAGAATTATAACGGTGCTAAAAAGACTTAGTCCCATCTGGTGCTGCAGCCTCCACTGTTCCACAAATTACTGGTCTCTTGTGTGCCAGTGTAGGCGATGCTTTGGAGGGAAGCCTGGGCTAAAGGATCTAGTTAGCTTAAGCAATGCAGAGACAAGGGATGTCATCTGCCTTTCTCTGGTCATGTTGCTTTAGGCTGAATCCAGCAGTTCCCAGAGTAAAGACTTATAATCATGGCTGGATGGTTTTGGCATAAAAATGAATGATTGTGGAGAGGAATGTCTTAAGAAAAAAGTCTATTTCTACATCATGGGTCACCAGTGGTGAATCTAGTTAGCAGTGTTGTTCTTCCAGGCAGTCCCTGTGCTGTCCTTAATTTACCTTTAAATCATCTGGAGTAATAATCTGTTCAGTTTTACATTAAAATAACCTTTAATTCCTAGGCTCCAGTGCCCACAGGCCATGTACACAAATAATCTGTTTAAAACCTAATTTGCTATATCTAGCTAACCTGCCCAAATAAACCCCAGAGAAGGAAATACTAAGATGGGGTGGCATAGATATTATGGGACCAATCAACCCTTCTGTCTCTGTGAGTAGATCTCCCAGAGGAGGGTGCAGACAGGGGCCTAGCATTGTTCTCCCTTTCCTAAGACCTTGCAGACACCTCTCTGCAAGTGCGCCAAAGAGATCAGAATTTGTTGAGGGCAGAAGGGAAATATCCTTCCCTTCAGGGGCAGTGGAGAACCCTACTTAAACGAGGGCTGCTGCTTGATGCACTGTGGTTCCCCACCTGCACTTTCCCTGATGGAGTGGAGGGATGGTTACAGGTAGCAGTGCCTGCCTGACCGGCAAACGTTGTTCTGCAGAAGCCTGTATTCTAAGCTGCCCAAGGTAACAAAAGTCCAGCTCAGCTTACTCAAGGCTCCTGATTTCACAGGTTTGCACAACAGCAAGCTGAAAGAGTCTAGAAGTGAAAGGCAATGTTTATAACTAAAGTTGCCAAACCATGTTTTGATTGGTTTTTATGGGCTGAGATCACTACCTCTTTATGGACCATGCTGAGCTGGTGATCCCGGAAAGAGCCAGCAGGACAGTAAGATGGGTATCACTGGAAGAGCGAGCTTTGCCATCATGGCTGTTGCTGCCTCCTCCATCCTCTGAGATCCACCATGACTCTGGGCCATCAGCATCCTGATCCTGAAAAATGTCTTGACCAAACCTAGCTAAAGAGAGGGAACCAGTCGCTATCATCAGCTCCAGTGGCAATGACTAAATCCTGAACTTCATATAAAAAGGGGAACCTGAGGTTCCTGCTGTCATCCTCCACCTGTTGTCATTTTCCTTTCCCACCTAACTTTGTTCCCCCCCTCCCCCCCCCATCTTTCTCTTTTTGCCTTCTGTCTATTGAGAGCCTGGCTTAGCTGGTCAAGACAACTCTACCTCTTGCTATGCTGCTGTGCGTCTGTGACCAGAAAGGCAAATCAAAAGCAATGTCTAAAATAATCCAGTGCCAGTAAAAGTTTGCTAAATCTTGAAGTGGCTGATAAAATCATGTGCCCGTAATTTGCTAGCAGCTAGGTTATAAGCAAGAGGGAGCATCAGAGGCAGAAGCCACATGCTCTGTCTTTCACTATCCTTCCTTTCTCCTTTTTATGTATGTGTCTTGCGTTGTCCTAAAGGAAACAAGATCAGAGTTCAACAGCAACAGCTCAGGACTATCTAACCAAACTTTCTCTTTTCCTGCAAAGAGAAAAGTTAATGCCATCTTTAAAAGCCATCTAAAACAAGTGTCAAACGTGAATTTTCCCCTTATAAGGGACTCTGTACCACTACAGGGAGTAAGATAAATTGTTGAAGAATAAAGTATGGCTTTTATTTTAAGTTCCAATTTTTTTAACTGTTTTTTTTCTGTGTGTTTAATAAAAAGGCTTAAAACAATGAACAATGAGTGTTATAGTTGGAACAATCCAACAATAACTTGACATGGACCCCGGACCACTATTTACTGTTATAATAGTAAACAAGGGATTTATTATCATCTCCCTTTTTGGGCCCAAACAGCCTTGTATCAACACATCAGCATGTCTTAGTAACAGCGTGGAGGAGCTAACCTTACACAACCCACCTTCCCCAGCAGACCCTTCCATGGTCCCCCAAACAACTTGCACATAAATGGATAGATAGGCTTTGTCTTCAGTTGAGAACAGTTGTTAACTCTGTGAGGTCAACCTCCTTGAGATTCCCAGCTCCTCAACATCCCTTTTGTGGGTTTCTCATTGGGAGGGGGTGGCCTAGCTCTGTGTTAGTATTTCTTTTTCAGTAACTGCATAATATCTGAGCAGAATTTATTTCTCCTTGATAATCACTCTGCTGCTCCCTTATTCCACGAACGCAAAGTCTCTAAAATTGCTATGGCAACCCATTATAGCGCCTCAAGAACCGGGCTGTAATTTGAGAAGGAGGAGATGGTTTTAAAAAAAGTGAAGAGACTTCCAGATATTCACATATTCTAAATAATGGAAAAGCAACTGAAATGTTAAGTGAAATGGGTAAAATATACAAATGTCTCTTGCGTCTTCCATAGAACAATGGAAGTAAACAATATTTCATTTTAGTTCATTTTGCAGTTACAGTGTTGCAAAACGCTGCCTTCTTGAAGCAGGGTATAAATGCTTTGATTAATTCATTGCTATTTTAATGACTGCTGAAGCTGCCGTCTGTTTCAAGACTGCAACTTCTAACTCAATTTCCTGTCTCCTCAAAAAGATGTGCATCCTTACTTGATAACTGGTATCAACAACTGTTTCATTACTTTTTTTTAATAATTTATTTTATTGCAAAGGGCCTGGGAATAGGTGAAGGGAATGATCCATGAATGCAAAGTGGCATTATCTTTCGTTCTATGGAGTCAGTGGTTCATGAGCTCAGGGAAGAAGGCATAAGGGATGGGAAATGGGAATCTGTTTTTGTAAAACTTTTATAATGTAGAAATCACAAACAAATCAGAAATAGGATTGTGACAGGATGTACCAGGCCCAGAGGCCCTGGTAAGTTATAGAAGGTATGGGCCTTAACCAGCATCAGCATCCAACCGACTTGAACGTTTGGGGTAAGCTTGTATCCCATCTCAGTAATGGGCTAAATAAAAATCCTGGAATCAGACATAGCATGATGCAGGGATCTTAGGCCAAGCACTGATTTAGATTGTTTGCTTGTCATTACTCTACCAGTGCTATTATACTACTGATAATACAGGACCCAATTATAGCTTCCAGATCTACATGCAGAGGAGACCATCCTTACTCAATATTCTAGCTGTGCAGAAAAGGGCTTCGCTGCTTCCCTGGCACCATTTTCCCCTTTCCTCTAGTCCCTATGGAGGGTGCTCTGTTAGTCCTGAGATGCATAAGGGGAGAGTACACTTGGGGTAGAATGGGGGGGAAGGGGAGGAGTGAGTATCGCCAAGATTCCAAAACATTTTTCTAGTCTATATCCTATCACCAAATACCACCCAAAGAAACCCCACAAACCAGCTGCTGTATAGAAAACTCATCACAAGGCCTGTGCCCTTCACTAACAGCTTGATTGTGCACCATTCAAATCTATGACCATTTTCCCATTGATTTGATTTGTTATCCTAAACTTTTGGATCCAAATGATCCCATAGTGTCTTAGGTATATTAATGATCCAATCCCAAACCTTAATTCTAAAAGCAGGTGATGGGAAGTGGTTCTCCCTAGAAGATTTACAAGGATTTATCAGGGGTTTCCATTTAAATCACTGGGGGCAACTCCCTAAACCTGCCTGCCCGTTTACCCTGGGGGGAGGAGACACTGATACAGCCCTCCCCTGAAAGGACTGATACTTAGACAGTAATTTCTTTGAAAACAAAATGACTCTTTAGTAAGTGCTAATTATAATATAATTTAAATAGAAAATCAATGTCACAAATGAAATAAGCCGCTTGGAAAATACAAGACAGGATAACCTATATAACCTACTGTGGCACACCATGAAATATAGCATAAAACTCGAACATTACAGTACAGAACTCATAACACAATACAATATTTCCTTAGCACATACTATAATGTTATGAATACTTAATTGCGGCACGGCATGACAAACATACACTGTTGCAACATATAACATAACATATATAAGGAGAAAGAAACCCCATGGGTACATATGTATGAAGCCTTAATACAATGTTGTATTAGAATATCAGACTTATTACAATATAACATACAATTCCCTTAAACAGCCACATTACAATAACACACTTAATAATACTGCTACAAACTTTTACATTCGACGAGCATTGATCAGGCAATCATAGAATGGGTGGAGCAGAAGGTCATTCAAATGCAAGCATCCAGCTTTATTTACAGTCATATCCATACATTCCTTACTCTCCTCCTTGGTCAAATCCATCTGTCTTGTCTCAGGTCCTTCTGTTCTGCCACGCTGCTCCTGCTGCTGCGTTCTGCTGTCACTGTCGCTGATGTTACTCTAGCTGTCTTCTCCTCATCCTCTGGTCACCCTCACTCAAGCCTGTCAGCTTTCTGCTTTATATCCCATTTTCTGTCCTTTCCTGATCGATGGCTTTCTTCATGTCAATCAACAGCCTCTTCCGCTCCCCGGGGTGATATTTTCGACCAATCAATTGTCCAATATTCGAATTAGTTTCACTTGTTTACTCAAACTTGGAACTCCTTGCAATCCTCCTTCCTACCTAACTGATCCCTCCCTGTAGGTATTAGGAGTGACCTTCATATTACCCCAGTCTACCTTTCTGCTATTGCTCAGTTTCTTAACACCTCCATTTTGTTTCTCTCTCTCTCTCTCTCTTAGCATGACATCATTGTGGCCACCACTTTACATTTCTAGCTAAAACTTGCTCTACACTATCATTATTTACTACTTATCAAAAGCTTTAAGCTTAAAACTAACTATACTTCTATTCATGCCTAATCATTATGATACTGTCACCATCTTTGTTGTTTGTTTTTAGAACAGATGAAATCCATTTTGTTTTTTCCCCTTCTCTGCCCACTTTTCACTGTGTGGCTAAATGCTGTCTCTGGTGCTGATCCCTTACATGGACTAGAGCAGCTTAAAAATCTCTTGTATCAAAATGGAACAGGGTCAAGCACCTGAAATAATTAACATTTTCTACCTGTCTTCAAGCTCTCTGCAATATGCAGCCTGCTGCTCTGAGTCTTTTGAACTCCTACATGAACTTCTTAGCCAGTTGACTTTGTCAGGGTTGCTGCTGTCCTCATTTCACAGCTCCCTAAACTAGCTCCTTCATTACCTCTATATTTTCTGGTGAATCCTAGAACACTGTTCTGTGCTGGAGCAGGCTATGCTAACAGTCAATTACAACTAATTAGCTGACCCAGTTTTTCACATTCCCGATTGCTATTTTCGTAGCAAATATGGTTTACATACAGTTTACATTTTCAAAGAATTTTTCATTTTTACACTGAGGACCATAGAGACACTTATTTTTAGGATGTTACATAGGAGCAGCACTGAACATGATTCTGATTTGCATTCTCTCTCTCTTCAAAGTGTCTTTTAAAATATATCCATCAAAAGGGCCTCTCACGGGTAGAGAGTGCAGAATGGAATAAAACGCGCTCAGTTTTTAATTTCTTACTTTGGAAAACCAGCATGCTTTACAAAGGGATCCACATACAATTCACATTGTAAGTACTGGTTCTTTGTATGCTGCAATGGAATTGATACAGATGTAGGAAGTTTGGCAGAATGATTTACAGCTTTGGGAAAGAACAAGAACTCTTTACAAGTTGGTTGCATAGTTTTGTGTAGAGGAAAAAGTTCTATGGGGATTTGAAATATTTATCACATAATTGCTAAGTACTATTAATTTTTTAGCAATGGGAACACATTTGCCTTTGATGATTGTGTCAGAACTAACTCCAGCTGAAACATGGGTTAATTTTATGTAGCTTGTGAGAATAAGAGCTCATTATTTAAACTGCAATTTTCAAAACCAAAGCGAGTAAGTATCCCCAATTGCTAGTAACGTTAAATGAAACCATTCAGCCACAGAGCGTGATTCATTCAATATCAGTGGGGATTGGCACTTAACTCCTTTAGGCTTCCTTTGACAACCCTAGCCATAAACGACAGTATGAGAGGGTGGGAGCCACAAAACATCATGGAACAAGCCAGGAATAATACTACGACCCACATAGAGTTTAGTGCCTAGGCTCCCTGTACAATGAATGGGGATGAGATAGGCACCTAAGTATGCTAGGGAGGGACTCACCTAATCTAGCCAATGATTGTTCCACCATGGATAAATATTTAAATAGTCATTGGGTCAGAGAGAGACTGACTCTGGGGATGTCTATACAGTAATGTAAGCCTTGGGCTAGTGGGATTTGAGTCAGCTGACTGGTGTCAGGGAACCATGGGCTTGAGCATCTACACTGCATGTTAACCCTGGGTTAAGGATTTTCTGACTGGTGCTTGAACCTAGGGACACTGCAGTGCACGGACCCGAGTCAAAATAACCCTATCCCAGAGTGTTAAATCCCCCCCCCCCCCGTGTCGACACTCTAGCCCTAGGAATGTGTTGTACTGTGGAAAAACTCTACTGCTCCCTCTGTTTTCTAACTGTGACAGTGCTATTGATGGGACTCAGGGGCCTATAAGGAACACACGTACATAAACTGCATAACGAGCTCCTCTGGTGCTGTCTCAGTAGAATGGTGGCAGCTAGAGAAGGCTTTATACTGAACTACCATCCAATCTGAAAACTGGGCTCTCCACCTCTAGGCTGAGTCATATTGGCAGGAAAATGCCCATGTGCAACTGTTCTGAGGATAATTAGAACATCAGTCTCCAGGGCTGTCAAACTATTTATTAAAACGAAACTTTGCAATTCTGACGTTTTAAGATGAGACGGTCAATGAAAGTGTTTTGGTTGGTTGTTTTTTTTAAATTTATTTTTCTCTGTTTGTTCTGAAGTTTGAGATAAAATGTAGGTTTTGGAGGAAAAAACGTCCCCCCTCCCTTCCCGCCCGCCTCGCTGCTGCTGGCTGTGGAGTGGCGAAGTGCATCCCCAAGACTTGGGGTGCAATGTGCTCCAACACTACCCAGGGATTCCTCATCCCTGCCCCTACTGCACCCCGGGAGGCAGGGATAAAGGATCCCCAGGAGGCTGTGAGGAAGTTTTGGGGCTGGCTTTCACTCATCACCCTCACAGTGCATGCAGCCTGGGTGCTTCTGCACAGGCAGCCCCTGGGAGGGCAGGGAGGGGCCCAGGAGCAAGGGACAGAGAGTGGAGCAGGATCAAGAGGCTGTCTTGCAGGCTGGGGGAGTGGCAGAGCTCCCCACTCAGCATGACCAGGGGAGGGATGACCCTCCCAGGCCTGGCCTCCTGCCTGTCAGCTTTGCTCCATGCTCTGGGCAACCATGCGCACACAGCCCCAGGGAGGGTGCGGGGACCAGAGAGCAGAGCCGGGACCAAGCAGCTGCTCTGCAGGAAGGGGAGTGGCAAGGGTGTGGGGGTCATCATCCCCCAGCCATGTTGACCCAAGAGCTCTGCTGCTCCCCCTTCCTGCAGGGCAGCTACTTCGTCCCCACTCGGCTATCTGGCCTTTGGTCCCTGTCCCCTTTCCTCCCCCGCCCTTCCTGGAGCTGTGTTTGCAGGGGCACCTGTGCAGCATGCACCAAACTCTGGCTGTGCTCTTGTGACTAGGCAGCAGCTCTCTTTGCAAAAAGCTTCTGAAAACCCTGGAGGCTGTCTGATAGCGTGCTTGCAGACAGGTGTTCAGCAGACAATGGGTTAACACTGATCTGAGCTGCTACCATTTGCAAAGGGAGGTGTGGCTTCCATTTGCAATAGACTACAACATAGATTGTTGGTATAGAGAGGACTAAGGCAGTTGCCCCAAGGAACTCTGGGATACATCCAGAGGATGTCAGGAATGTGTCAGGCTGAGGCCGAGTGCACCCAGGAAAAAAATAGGTCTCAGATCCTGGGTCCTAGCTTAATGTGGGCTTGGACCCTCCAGCCCTGCAGGGTCCTTAGACCCTAAGTTTGAGCCCTAGGGTAACATAATTGGTGTGTGGACGCAAGGGGGATTAGGCTTGAGCCCAAGCTCCAGCCTGACCTTACATTGTTGTGTAGATGTACCCGCTGTAGCCCAGTGGTTAGGGTACCCACCTGGAAAGAGGGAGATCCTGGGTCCAGTCCTCCTGCTCCAGTTGCTCTTTCATTATGTATCCACATTGGCACACCTTCAACAGGAGAGACGGAGGGAGCTCACCTCAGAACATCCCATAGCTCAGTAGAACACTTTTCTCAGAGGTGGGAGACCCCAGTTCATATCCTTCTCCCCCGCTGAAAGAGAGGAGGGAATTGAACCTGGGTCTCCCACATCCCAGGTGAATGCTCGAGCCACTGGCCTAAATGTTATAAAGTGGATGGCAGCGATAGTACCACCACCTTGTCGTCCTTGTTTTGGATGGAGCTAAATCCCGCAAGTGCCCTCTGAGCATGTCTTCTGGATCAGGCCCTGCATGCGACTCAGCAGTGGAACGCCTGTCTTCCCCCAGTTTATGGCTCGCTCTAGGACGTAGGCAGAAGATAAGTGTCCAGATGCCTAGAGGGAGACAGCAATGCGCTTGCCCATAGGTTGAATCACAGGCACCTAGGGAACTTCTGCTTTGAAAAAACTTAGGCATCAAGTGAGTCTAGGCACCTACAGCATTCAGCAGGAGTTTTGTGTATCACAGAGGAGCCAAAACTGGGACTTAGGTGCCTAAGTACTTTTGTGGATCCCACCCAGACAGATTTGGCACCTCAGCAAATCTTTAAAACTAAACACAGAGTGTTTTCCCAGCACTAGAAGACTTCGACACTAAATAGCTCCATCGCAGTAAGGCTCATGTATTGCCCTTGAGCTACATGTACGAATAAGATGGAGTCCAGGGTCGCACAGTAAGTCCTGGTGACTCATCAGGTATATCCCTGGCTTCTCCCCCTGGGCCCCTTGTACCTGTGAATTTCTTAGTGGGCCATTAAGCAGGCTATTGTTCTGCAGCCATCCTGTCTGGGGTGTCGCCCAGACAGAGCACAATTTGAAATACAGATATCTCAAACATATCTATAACTTCCATTACACACATAACACATGAACATAAACATCATCATCTTACTTAGCACATTATAGCCTTTCTAACGGCACCTTACACAGCAGATCTCATGAATTATTATGATTTTGACATATTGATGTTAAATAATATAATAAATGCCCTCCCAATCCAGCCAGCGTGTCAACCCCATCTCAAAAAAGTACATAGAAGGACAACAAAAATGATTAGGGGTATGGAACAGCTTCCATATGAGAGATTAAAAGACTGGGACTGTTCAGTTTAGAAGTGATGACTAAGGGTATGATAGAGGCCTATAAATCATGAATGGTGTGGAGAAAGTGAATAAGGAAACGTTATTTACCACAAAAACCAGGGGCCACCCAATGAAATTAATAGGCAGTAGGTTTAAAACAAACATAAGGAAGTACTTTTTCACACAGCGCACAGTCAAACTGTGGAACTCAGTTCCAGGGGATGTTGCGAAGGCCAAAACTATAACTGGGTTAAAAAAAGAACTAGATAAGTTCATGGAGGATAGACCTATCAATGGCTATTAGCTGAGATGGTCAAGGATGCAACTCCATGCTCTGGATGTCCCTGAACCTCTGCCAGAAGCTGGGCCTGGTTGACGGGATGGATCAGTCAATAATTGCCTGGTTCTGTTTATTCCCTCTGAAGTATCTGGCATGGACCATTGTCAGAAGACAGGATACTGGGCTAGATGAACCATTAGCGTGACCCAGCATGGCCATTCTTATGTTTTAACTAAGATACACCCTGGACATTGAACTCACATAGTATGAGAGAGAGTTCCTACCCTAAATAACTTACTGCTTAAATACACAAGACAAAGACATATAAAGAAAATCTCATCCCCAATTTTAGAGATAGGGAAGTGAGGCAGACAGACCGAATCGCTTGCACAGAAAGTTTGGCAAAACCAGGAACTGAACCAGGATCTTCTGCATCTCTGCCCACTTTCTAAATTAAAGGCCATCCTGCCTTATTTTTTCACAGTTCCACATTAACGTTTGGGAGGACACAAAGGACCCATTTCAAGTAGGAAATAAATGTAGGCATTTCTCTTAGCAGAGCACCCAGACGTGTGATATTAATGTGACTGAAATCACTAGTAAGATTTGAACCTCTTTGCAGCTTTGGAAAGAACAAATATTTTAATGTGAATTAAATGCTGGCTCAAGAATTTGGATTGGTGGTGCTGGAACCTAAAGACCTCTGTAAATCCAAAGAACCAATAAAAGCACAAGAAATGGTAGAGAGAGCTCTTCGTTGACGTAGTCAAAGTGCCTTAAAAATCCAGCTACTGTAGTGAGACTGAAAATCACCTCCAACCCATTCAATCACTTTTGTGATTTCTTAAGGGAGTATTAACAAGATTATGACAATTGTGTGTCAATTTATTTTGAAAAACTGCCTTTGGGAACTACATAAACCTTTAACATGTTCCATAGCTGCTCCAGAACATCCGTCAGATGCCTACACTGATGTGTAGAGCTATGCTTAGCACTTAGCTTATAGTCACGTGCACAACGCACGAGGAATTGTAGCATCAGGGCCTTAATCTACTAGTGGTGAATTCAAGCATTAGCATTTCGCTATTCATCATGAAATTAAGCCATCAATTTATGCCAGAAACAGGGTTTTAAGAAGTGCATTTCTATTCATGGTGAAGCAAGTATAGGTAAAAACCTGTCCTACCCCACATCCAGCTCACAAAAAACCTTGCTATTTTGTGTTAGTAACTCTTCACTGTCTACTTATGACATTTCACCCTGAAAGATTTTTGATAGTGAGGGATTTATTTTTATGCCTGTCTAGGACTACACATATTACAGCATTCATAAGAGAAGTGATTGTATCATGACAAACCTTTTCGCAATTATTAGTATCTAGGCGCTAGAAAATTCCTGTATGAACTTGTTCTGGAAACTGTCAAAAAAATTTCTTCGAGTTTCATCATCCTTTTAACTAGCTTAAAAAGTCCAATTTCTTTGTCAAGGTTCTTGAAGAGAGAGGAGGCAATTTCTCAAGGAATACAATATTAGTTTCCAACCGATCAGTCATTCTTATGAGACAAGCCTTGAGAGTCTGATGGCTGAGGTCTATTAACTGCTCACAAGATTGATAATAGGGGAAGCTGTAAGGGAAACTAGATTTCCAATCAGTTTGAGCTTTGAAACTTATTGTAACATCCTTGTAGAAACAGATGCCTGATATGAATGATCAGATATTCCATTGTAAGATGTATTTTTCATTAATGATTCATTAACCAGGGAGAGGGATATCTATGCATCCACACAATCAAATGAGCTGTAGTCCTTGTCTATAAACACATATGTACACTCTGCTCTGGAATTCCTCTTCTGATTAGTCACAAAACTGCAACATGAAATAACAGAACATGTAGGTATTCCCATAGATGCAGCCTGGGTGCAGTAAATCTAGGATTTTTAAGTAAAACCAATAGTACTCCCGCAATATGGAAAATTTGCATTCCAATCTGTTGGCAAAGATGTTCTGTGAAGGGCCCATTGTCTGGCAAGGCAAACTGTTCCCAAACTCTGTGGCAATGTATTCTGGTTCCTGAAGCTCTCAGATATGGCAGAATGAAAATTCAGTGGCCATTTTTTAAAGGAAGTTTTATTCAGTAGAATGGCCCCTCTGTTATTTCTTTTGATACTGTTTTACACTGAACCCATGTACTTAATTTTCACTGTGCTCCATTTTAGAATTGGCTGCATAGCTACACTGCAGAAGAGGCAGGGTGGAGCTGGGGGGCGGTGCAGCTGAGTTGGGGGCAGTCAGCTTTCAGCTTCCAGAAAGTGAACCTGCTATTGGACAGCACTGTTTTTTAGGCTGAAGAATCAAGACCAAGAGGTATCTTTCTGTGGCTTTCACAAGATCACAGTTAAAGGCAATGAGTTCAGCTTCGGGCGTCTAACCAATAGAAAGATGTAGACAAAATGGAGAGAGATCACTTGCTCTCGTTTTCTGATTATGGGACTGAAGGAAGTGACAACCGAGAATAGATTCTGAACTAAGGGTGAAATCCTGGTCTCACTGAAGTCTGTGGCAAAACTCCCATTGATTTCAGCAAAGAGGAAGAGGAATATTTTAGGGAAGCAAAAGGAGGTAAAACTAGGAATAATAGTTTCAGGCTAATGAAAATTTAGAACACCACAAACTCTCTCTCATCTAGCTTTAGTGAACCTGTAAGAGACTACCTTCCATTATTAAAAACTAGATTTGAATGAGACAACTTTCTTTGTATGAAGGAAGAGTGAAAGGGTATTGTTCACTGACTGACCGACTGAATTCAGTTCTGAAAATATTAAAAGGAAGAAAGGGTCTTGTGGCTTACACAAAGCAATTCTGGGTTCAATACTTCATCACTGGACTGTTGTGAGCATAAGCATATGGGAAGTCCTCAGGTATTATTATAATGGAGGCCGATATTTAGGTAAAGCTGCTTCTTTGTGAAACACAGAGACCTTGTCTACACACAGAAGTTGCACCAGTTTACCTTAGAACTGTTTTAAACCAATTTAGGCCTGGTCTACACTACAGAGTTAGGTTGATGCAAGGCAGCTTATATCAGCCTAACTATGGAGGTGTCTATGCTTACATTTAGCTCTGGCCAATGTAACTGCCCTGTTACACTAACTCCACCTCCACTAGCCAAGGTTGATGTCATTGGGTCCGCAGTGTCAGTGTAAACACTGCATTGCTTATGTTGACTATTAGTGGCCATCCTACAATGCCCCACACTGACAATACAATCGATACAAGTGCTTCTGGTGAGGACATGCACTGCTGACACATGGAGCAAGTGTAGACACGCACCAGCGATGTAACTCTGGGGCGGCTGTTTAAGAATGGCTTTTTGCAGGTTTAAGATGTTTTGCTTAAACCTCTTCCCAACCAACTTAAATTAAACTGAAATAAGTATCCACATAGCCATTTGCACCAGTTTAAAAGAGACCTGAAGTTAAACCGGTGTAACTTTCACCTGTAGACAAGTCCTTACGTATTATGGTATTATACACTTCATAAGTATTTCTAAAACATGTTAGGAGAATTCAGGTTAGTAGACTAACAATTATTTGTGTAAGGATATCACCTAGAATCAAGGATACAGGGCCCCACTGTGCCATGTACCATAGTGAATCAATGCAGTTTTAATTTAAAGAACAGTTTTTGCTTCTCATTGCAACCAGTGAAACCTTTAAATCCAAACTAGTAAAAAATTCAAATTATTTTATCAGGAGAAATCCAAACTACCTAACTGACCAACATTTATTTTTTTAAATTGCAAACAGATTAGATTTAAAAGCCATGCCCACCACAGCCAGATTGAGCTGTTTTTCTTTACAGTGCTACAGGTATGATTTCAATTATTTATAGGATAAAAGTGATTAGTAGAATGGTCACGCTCCTGCTCTTGACACTATGGCCTGGTCTACACTGGTAATGGAGGTTGATGTAACACCACTGACATCGACCCCCTAAAGTCTGAGTCTCCACTGGCATGTACATTCCGCCGATCTGAATCACGGTAAAAGTCGACTTAATAAAACCACCTCTGCAAGTGGTGTAGCGCTGAAGTCGAATTCCATGGGTTGAATTAGTGTCAATGTAGGCAGAACGCAACGTAAAGTGATGTCATTGGCCTCTGGGTGGTATCCCATAATGCTCTGTTGTGACCGCTCTGGACATTCATGCTCTGCTGTACCATGGCCATGTAAACAGGAAATAGCTTCTCCCCTCAAGCCTGGGGAAATTTTGAATGTCTACTTCTGGTTTGGTCAGCGTGGAGAGAGCTTTGTAGCTGAACCGCTCATGGCGACTGCACGGCCCAAATGTGCTCCCGCATGGAGTTGACCAGAGGTCTTGGAGCTCATTGGTTTATGGGGTGAAGAGTCTGTTCTGGCTCAGCTCTGAGCCAGCAAAAGAAATTTGGATATCTACGAGAAGATATCTCATGGCACATTGAAGGGACACAACAGGGATGCGCAGCAGTGCCGTGTTAAGATCAAAGAGCTGATGCAGGCTTATCAGAAAACTAGGGAAGATACCAGCCATTGTGGCTCCTCACCCAAAACATGCCGCTTTTAACGAGGAGCTGCATACGATTCTCGGAGGTGACGCCACCACCACGCAGAATTGATACCGCTGAAGAATCCCAGTCCAGGACAAATGAGGACTCTGTGGACGAGGAGAGCAGGGTGCTGGAGAGCGGGGTATCCATTCTTCCTGAGAGCCAGGACCTGTTTGTTACCCCAGAACAGCTCAGCCATAGACAGGCCAGCGGGACTGATCGAGTTGCTGGGGAAGCCACATCTGGTGAGTGTGTGTGGCAAAACTAATTTTTGCGGTTATGTCCCCGGTCCAGCTTCTAAAAGGAGTTTTTGTTTTTGAGGGGATGGTCTTCCTGGGTGTTGGAAACTTCAGCAGAACAGACTATTTATGTGCAGAGGTATGCTCAAAGAGATCTCAAAGAAACTTTCATGTAGGTATTCTGTAATACTTTGCAGAAGGTTTCTGGGGAAGGCAGCCTTATTTCTTCCCCCACGGTAGGTGACTTTACCCCGCAACTCTGCTATTAAATGAGCAGGCATCATCGTGGAACACAGCATAGCAGCATAAGGGCCAGACCTGTACCCCGGTGCTTGCAGCAAATCCTCCCTTTCCACCTGTGTTACCCTCAGGAGACTGATATCGCACAAGGTCACCTAGGCTAGATGGCACAAGTTTAAAATACCCAACCAATACAGTCACTCCACGTTATTCCTCTGCTGTGGCTGCTGTCACTGGGCGCCTACACAAGACGATTCCTAGTCACGTTATTGTTGCTATGGGCGTTATAGGTCGAGACACTGGTTGCCCTATGTTTTTTGCCGCCATACTTCACCCACACTGTCCTCTAAGCTGTTTCGCCCACCTCCTCCCAAACTGGTCCTTGGGATGTTACAGGAGAGCCCGGTGATCCCTCTCCTTAGTCAGGTGTGGATTGTGGAGTTTAGTGCTAAGAAGACCTCTATAATGGATGCTTGCCACGTCTGGAACGCCACTCCGCCCCATCTGATGCATACAGAGTGGAATGTGGCTCTGGTTTCACCTTGTGAACATGAAGGGGAGTTCTTTTTACAGTGTAACATTTTTTACTACTTTGGGTCAGCTAACAATGGCAACTTTATGCTTTGCTTTTCTTAGTCAACATCTCGGCCTTCAGCCCACCTTGCAGAACTCCTGCTGAAGGACTTTCCCAGATTAGGAAGCGGGAAAAAAACCCCGCGGGATGTTCAGCAAACTAATAAACGCCTCCATAGCTGCTGACAGAGCTCAGAGCCTGATGCATGTCCTTATCTGAAAAACTAGACATGGATATGGAACACAAAAGATCAGCGCAGGAGTTTGATACAGATGTTGCGTTTTATGGGGGATCAGTCCCACATGCTGAGTCATGTGGTAGAGCTCCAGGAAGAGCAGCAGCAGGACGGACTCCCTCTGCAGCCCCTCCAAAACGCTCAACCGCCTACCACTTTCTTATCAGCCTACACCCCCAAGCGCTGTAAGAGGAGGCTGAGCAGGGTGTAGTACGTGCTGCTCTCCAGACTGGTGGAGGTGAGCAGAAAGACACGAGGGCCCCTTTAAGAACTGCATGCAACCACAGTTGCTTGCACAGTGACACTTTACAATGTTAATTTATCTTCCTTTCCCCCTGCTGAAATAAAACTTCTGGTGCTTTAAAAAACATTTGTCTGTATTCATTCATAGTTTGGGCAGGGAAAGAAGGGGAGAAGGGGCTGCTGGTGTGAGGGTGGGGGATGGGAAAAAGACATAGCAGAGACATACCTTACTGCAGTTTATTGCAAAACTGGTTTTTCAATGCTTTCCCTAGGCGAAGCGCTCCACGGTTGGCTCCCAGCGTAGTACTGGAATCTGGCTGCTCAAAATTTGCCTCCAGCCTATCAGCCTCCATGGTCCAACCCTGGGGGAACTTTTCACTCTTTGTTTCACACAAATTATGGAGCACACAGCAGGCACATATAACTGATGGGATGTTCTTTTCACTGATGTCAAGCCTAGTGAGTAAGTATCTCCATCTGGCCTTTAAATGCACATTCCACCACCATTCTGCACTTGCTGAGCCTGTTATTGAAACGCGCCTTTTCACTGCCCTGATGTAGGGCTTCATTAACCAAGGAGCAAGGGGTAGGCAGGATACCCCAAGATCATTATTGGCATTTCAATATCCCCAGTATTTCTTTTTTGGTCAGGGAAGAAAGTGCCCGCCTGCATCTTATTGAACAGACCTGAGTTCCATCACGCACCTTTCCAGACCACCCCACACTGATACCAGTGAAATGTCCCTTGTGATTCACAAGGGCCTGCAACACCTTTGAGAAGGATCCCTTCTGGTTTATGTATTCTGTGGTAAGGTGGGCAGGTGCTAAGATAGGGATATGCGTGCCATCTATTCCCCCCCCACACACACACACACAGTTTGGGAACCCCATTGTGGCAAACCTGTCCACTATGTCCTGCACATTTCTCAAAGTCACTGTCCTTCTTAGCAGAAGTCTATTAATGGCCTTGCATACCTGCATCACAGCAGCTCCAATGGTGGATTTACCGACTCCAAACTGATTTCCAACTGACTGGTAGCAGTCTGGGGTGGCCAGCTTCCACAGGAATTGGCCAGCACTGGCAGAGCTGGTCTCAAGCGAGAATGTGCTTCAGGGCTGGGGACAGCTCCGTGCAAAGATCAAAGAAAGTGGCTTTTTGCATGTGAAAGTTCTGCAGCCACTGCTCATCATCCCACACCTTCATAACAATGTGATCCCACCAGTCTGTGCTTGTTTCCTGGGACCAGAACTGGCACGTCACAGACTGAAGATGATGCGTGACAGCCTGCAGCAAACAGGAATTGTTTTGTTCTACGGCTTGTAACAGGGTGGCCTCCATAACATCGCTATTTTCCATGCTGCGACTCGTCTCGCCTTTGAAAATACTGCAGGATAAGCCGTGAGGTATGTGTGATGTTCACAATGATAGTGCAGAACTGAGCAGGCTCTGTGCCTCTCCAGCAACGGTGTGAACGCAGCATAGAAAAACGGCGCGAAAAAGCATGTGCAGCTTGTTTAGGGACAGGAAGGGAGGGAGCACACTGCATCATGGGAGGACAAGCTTCCCAAAAGCCTCTGCAGCTAGTTGCACTGTGGGATAGCTACCCATGGTGCACTGCTTTGAATGTCGGCCCACGCATAATAAGTGGGGATGCAAGAGCCCAACGCAAGGAAATTGGTGTGATCACACTCCTGTGACTGCTAAAATTTGGCGAGTGAGTCAATTTAAAATAAATCGACTTCACACTGCAGTGAAGACATACCCTAACGCTCCCTCCATTTATAAAAAAGGAATTAAGTCTTCCTCACAAA
The DNA here is from genome assembly GCF_026122565.2 of Emydura macquarii macquarii. Classification (NCBI taxonomy): domain Eukaryota; kingdom Metazoa; phylum Chordata; order Testudines; family Chelidae; genus Emydura; species Emydura macquarii. The sequence goes on along the minus strand of NW_027131390.1, from coordinate 98,144,263 downwards.
TTCTAGTGTCACTTTTATGTCTGATTTGCTAATTTAAAAATGTATAGCCCATTTTACAGTGAATTAACTATACGCAAATTAACACATTCACAATCTGTTCCCTTTTATACCTCAGTACTATGATTGAATCACACAGTGCCAGGGAAATTCTTACTTCATTCTGGGACTGATGGGAAGGGTAAAATGAAATTTGAGCTGCTACAGATTTAGAGAGAGATGCTGCAGGGGAATGGAGTCAGGATTCTGTGGTTCTGATTTTTTTTTTTTTTACTTGCTATAGAAGCATGGCCAAGTCACTTAGCATCTTTGAAATAGGGATAATGCTATTTACCTATCTCACAGTGGCCTTACGAGAATACTACTTATCTACCAATGCAATGGTATTGTGGAGGAACATGAAAAATAGCTGATGACTATTACACATAACATCAAGGCTTGAAAAATATATCTGAAACATATTAACCCAATGATTAAATCCATCTACCAGAGTGAAAACACCTTCCCCCTGCCACGCTCTCTGCAATTTAAAGGACTAAGTACTGTCCGCTGTGCAGAGTATTTAATTGTAATATTGTCAGTCAATTTACTGCCTTCACTCTTTCAAAATGGGTTACCTTTGCCCGCCTCATTATCTCCTCCCTTCACATCCTTCCCAACATGTACTCTACCTCTTCTCCTGTATTTCCTGCCTTTTCCACTTCTCATTCCAAAATCTCCCTTTATTTATACCCTACTTCACTTTTCTAAATCTCTTACACATACTGTTCCATTCACTCAATTCTATATCTTTGGCTTTACTCACCACTGGTCCAAGGAATGGCTACTAAAAAATACTGTTACTTGCAAAATCAAGTTGCAACAGTTCTACTACGAATTAATTAAGGTGTATCATTTTATTTGCATATTCTTGTTTAACAGAATATATTTTAGAAATTGTATGAGATGGTTCAATTTAGATCTAAATTTGAGAGAAGATCCTGAAGCTAACATATTGCTCTTCTGGAATACAAATTAGCATATTAACATAATATCAAAAAGCAGTTCAAGCATGTCACATAATATATAGGATTAAGTTTGCTTTTGTAGTCCTGTCACTTTGTACTATTTGATACACAGACCAAAGTGTTATCCTTGATGGTTTAAAAATAATTCTGAGCTAACACATTAGGCTCATAGGAAAATTCTTGATGAACACAGAATTTCTATATTCATTGTATTTACTAGAAAAAGTAATGAGTTTTGTAGCTTTATCAACAAGAAGTCCAGTAACCCAAGTGAACAGGGACCCTTTATTTTATGCAGTAAAAATAGTCTGTGACATGCCATCCCCTTTCATTTCTGAATATTCTGAAGGACTCTTGCTATGCACATCCTGTATTGTATTCAGAACTGCCATTTTGGATGGGTGCTTACAGGGTGGAGTGCGGACAGGAAGAATATTTTATAGAAAAAACACTGAAAAATGTGTTCCGTTTTCAGGAACAATTTGTTTTATTTATAGAAAAAAGGTTATATCTAACTACCCTCTCCTTTGCGATTGGAATTTCCAAAACCACTTAGCTGTCTCAGTATTCTCCTACTTAAAAGCTCTTGAAATGAGTTATAAGATATACCCAGAAACCAAATGTAAAATTTAAATAGAGCACATCTTAAACCTGTGCTGTTTGGAAAGGAAATATCTGTTAGGTTATTTTGACCGAGAGAGTCTACTTTAATGACAAAAGCCATTTCAATGGAGATTTTCAACGAGAAAACTGCCGGCTGTCTGACTTTTTCTTGTTAATGTGTTTGAAGATTTTGGATTTGTGGACATTCTTGGATTTCTGGTAACCAAATCCTCCACCGCCGCCTCTTTTTTGCAATCTTCTACCTTGGCTGCTGTTCACATCTGGGAATTGTTGGTTAAGGAATACGGACAACAAACATTAAACCAACTGAAATGTCACATTTTTCAGCATGGTGAGATGTTTTCAGGGGAAAAGGATAGTACCGCGTGAATGGCATTTTACACAACAAAGCTTAGTTGATGCAACGATGGAGAAAACTTGTCAAACTAAAAACTCACCGAGTGCTTGTCATTACTTTGACTGTTTTCTATTTTTCTTCTTCCAAATTGTTTAACTCTGTTCCCTCTCATACTATGGACCACACTAAAGCCATCAGGGGGTCAGCCCTTACCCACCAGTAGTTCTAAAACAATTCTAGAAGCAATTCCTATACGTTCTGTTCCCCAAGATAATATGCCACAACTGTTACACTAAAGTACTTATCTTTGTGCAAACCCCACATTAGTGAAAGAGGAAACAAATCTTAAGAATATACATGCAACATTCCCAGACCCACTAATATATGCAAAAATTAAAATGTTGTTATACTTGCCCTGCAATACATACATATGCATAACAAATATTAAAAATGGAAAAATTACTTGTTAACTTCTTCAATAAAACTATTCTCTTAGGGTTAAGACATGCTTAGATAATTAATAGTAAAACTATCATTTGCACTTCAGTGATGTGCACATTAGAAACTTTAAACAGATAGATTAGTTTTGACACATTGCAATAAAAGGATACTCAGATCAACAAATGGAGGGACTTTGAAACCAAAAGAAAGGGAAACTTTGGGTAGATCCAAGTTATTGACGTTATAGATCTGTTTCAGAGAATGGGAGTCATAAGCTCTAATGTATGCTTTGTATGCTTCCTGGGCTGACTTGTGAAGGAAATAGTTCTTCTCAATCAATTTTTCAAGCTGGAAAAAGAAAGGCAAGACAGTTGTATCCAACTGTGGCTGTAGCCAGTTTATAAATTATACAGCAAATAACTTGTTTTTCTTGTAAGTTGCAATAAGTACATTCACCATAATATTCACTTAGGTAAAATTGACCTATGACAGCAAAATACACACAAATGTATCAATGTGTTTTTATAAATCAGAGGGAAAAAAGAAATTGAATTACATTCCATAGCCTCAAAAAGTAAACTTAAAAAGCATTGCAAAAATAATGAATTGCGTTGTCTGAATGCATTCTCTTTAGCTTAACTTCATAGCTATATGTAGGTGGTACAAAGCAATCTTAAAACTAGGCATCTTGGAGTTAATGGACCGAGGTGGCTGGCAGATAGTCTAATATCAAAATTAAGCAATTGTATCAGCCTACTGAGATATTGGTATGTTGCTAGACTTTTCGAATAAACAGGCAATGTTAGCTTCTCCCTTGATGCATATCTGAATTTTCTCCTTAAACTGAAAGTTTTTACTTTTTAGAATTGACAAGACTTCTTGTTCCCCGTGGCGCTGTACCTCTGGATTTGAATGTGTCCATTTTGACCGTAAGTATGCATTTATTTATCGTAACAGAAATAATGAGATTCATTTATGTCACAACATACTAATTATGTTTAATTATGAGTATCTTTTTGCAAAGGCTGTCTCAATGTCTTTATCTAAATAGGATTTTAAAAAATTCTTTCAGTGTTGGTTATTTAAAATTTATGTTACTGCAAAATGGCTTTACAGATCTTTATACAAAGGAATGATTAAGACCAACTAACAACAAACAATTCAGAAAAGATGGCAAAATTCCACAAAAAAATAATAGACCAAATATACTGCTTCACTAGTTTTTGCATTTAGAATCCAAAGTGACAACCTTCTGAAAATAAACAAAGCAGCCTTCTGAAATTCAATTGAACTTAAGCAGAACATAAACTGAACGGTGAGCTCATCAGTTCTGACACTTCAGATTAAACCATGGCTTTGCTCGGTTGGATCTCAAGCCAATTGAAAGAAAAAAAAAAAAAGGCACATTTAGAGCCCTGAATGGACACAAAATTTGTATCCGCATCCAATCTGTGATTTGCAAAAATGATCTGCAGATATAAAGCAAATATCCACAAATTTGCAGGGCTGATATGAAATTTGGATCTGCATACATCCATGATCCGCATCCATGGATGCGGATATAAAGCAGATATGGCTATAATCATATTTATAGAAAATTATTACATAAAAACAGAATTTATATACTAACTAAGAAACAGCTCACTCCAAATTCTAAGATCTTTTTTCTAAATTTTAATTCAAGTTTGTCATTTTTATTACTGAGTGTATTGTGATAAAGTCAGGCCAGAGGGCCTCAAAAGGACATACCAGGGCCAGAGTGTGAGCCCTAGAAGGCCAAAAACCCTTTTTCCTGCAAGCAGGGGACAGATGATTGCAGGGCAATTAGAGACACCTGGATCCAATGAAGGGCTATATACTTAAACCTGCCTTCCCTAAAGGGAGGGGGAGAAGCACAGGAGGAGGAAGCTGCCAGAAGGCTGGTAGCAGCTGTAGGAGAAACTCCCCTCTCCCCGCAAGGCAGGAGACAGTGCTTCTCTGCAGCTACAGAAGGAGAAAACCCCTGGCCCCAGCCAGCAGAAGGAAGCTGGAGCAAGGTACCTCCAAGGGGAGACAGGGTTACTGGGGACGCCCTGGCCCACTACAAGGGGTTGAAGTGTGAGACCCACTAGGGAGGAGCCGGCTGTTTGCCACAGTATGTACATATAACATGGAATTCTTTCCACATTTACACAAAATGCCTATTCTAATCCACTTAGATTCTTACTCCATGTCCTTCATCTTACATCTGAGCGCTAAACAGATCTATCTTTCACTGGGTTGTGATGGCATGTAAATCAGGCCAGCTTAAAAGATTCCTATTATACAGTATAGAATTTACAAATGTAATTTCTAGATTTTCCTGTTCCTGTAGAGGTATAGAGTAATCCTCTTATGAAATATTATATTAGTGACAAGTAAACAGAACATGTACATTTTGTTCAGGAAGAATTAAAAAAAATACCCTACATTTATTTTGCTGGGTACACACACTTTACCCACAAATATAAACCTATAGCCATAAAAGTCAGAGATGTACTTAAAATTATGATGGCAATTTAAATTGTCACATTATAAAAAAAAGACCTATTTCTAAACAGGCATATGTTAATTCTCACTGAATGACAGGTTACCTGCATGTAATGAGGGCAGACTTTGATACTTCAAATGAAACAATGTATCTTTGAAATTATAACATGGTTTCATCATAAAATCATGGACAACTGTAATGAGATGAGGTTTTTGGACTTAAGAGCAAATATCTACAGGAATCTTTCAAATCATGTAGGCACATTTCCAAAACTTCTTTAAACCTTCAATTGCTTTGTAAGAGCATGCTAGTCTATGCCTAAAAATCATTTTCATGTAAAAATTCAGAGAACTAATATGAAATAACTTTATACCTGAGACTGGATGTCTGAAATTTTTGACCAGGAAAATTCAAATTCACTTAATGGTACCTAAAAAAAAATAATAATGAAAACTATGTTTAGATAACTCTTACACAGTATTATGTAGCCTATATAAGAAGGTGTAAATAAAAATTACAGCATTCACCTAAAGAAAACGGAAATTAAGGCCTGATCTACCCTAGAAATAGTTATACATTCAAGCAATTATAACTTTAATATTGGTATATGCTCTAGTATGGACACAGTTATATTGATGTAATATCTTACATCAGTATAAGCACTATTATATCCATGTAACTATGGTCCACAATATGTGGTTTTGCCACTTTAACTAGAGTGGTATAATTAAAATAACAAAATATTCCAATGCAAACAAATCCTAAAGGAAGGCAAGTTAAGAATATGCAGATAGTCAACTTCTGTTAAATATTCTTTTCATTATTCAAACAGAAACTCTGCTACTGTCCTTTAAAAGTTCCAGTAGGTATTTTTGCAGGGCTTTTTAATGCAAAGCGTTCTACCACTTGGGTGAGAATAGTAGGTTCTTAACACAAAGGTTCAGAACTTGAAAAATGATGGAAAAAGTGAACCAAAAAGTTCATTGGTACTTTTTACTTTTTCTATATGAATAAAGGCCTGAGATAAAGTTTTTGAAGGCATTTCAGTCTCTTTTCTGCTCCTATAGAAAGATCAGGCTTTTTAATCAGACTCATCATTAGCAGCAATATTTACACTAATGCTCTTCTCATTGAAGAGACATTTTTCCTTCATAGTAATGAAATGTGGCAGTGACTCAGGGCTGAGAAAACAAGTGAGGAATGGGGAAGTTTAGCAGCTGCTCCCTGCCTTTTGAAATACTACTGACTGATGTATTTCTGCCACTTCTTAAAATAGAGGCTTTAAAAAATATATTACTAGGGATATGTCTTCCTTGTTTTTGTTGGAGAGCCAGGCACCTAGTGGCTTTGGTAGAGGGCTCAAACTTTTTTTCCCTTTTACAGCACGTTGTCAAGTGATTCCAGATACACTGGAATTTAAATGATTATGTAGTTTCTATTGCACTGGCCACCTTGCATTTCTATTCAATTATTCAGTTAAACATCTTCAAAGCAATAAAATGGGTTTTGGTTAAAATACTGAAACACTTGATCAATCATTACAGTTTCCACATCAAAAAATTCCAGCAGCATACCCTGGCTTGCTTTAGGTAACGAAGGAAACCCAGTTCTTCTGGTCGTAAAATGAGTAGAGCGTGTCCTCTGCCATTTATACCTCTGGCAGTTCTACCAACACGATGAATGTATTCCTTTTTAGAAAAAGAATAGTTAAGAAAGTAATCATTAGAAATCAAAATTCTTATGCCAAGTAATTTCTTTAAGAAGAACACTATTATTATCTCTAGAATATGCTAATATAAGTACATATGGATTGTCAAACTCAACATTTAACACCATGCAAAATAAATATGTCCGTGCCCTGATTCAAGGTCCTGCATCAATGGGATCTGCTTTTGACTCATGCAAATAGCCTAACAGAAAAACATACTTAATAGTAATACAGTTATGGAGTCTCTCATCCATACATTCTGCTCATCACATTGAAATCTGATTAAAAAAAACCAAATGCTGCAAAAATGTGAAGCATGAGGTTTGATAAAGAGACACTTAATTTAAAAAAAAAAAATCCATTTGGAAATATTTTACTTATTGTTGTTATAACCAATACCTATGATCACTGTAACTTATTTTTGTTTGTTTTCTTCAGTTTGATTACTTTGTGCAGCTGTCTGTAAGGTTCTTTCACACAGCAACAGGAAGAAAAAACAAAACTGGAAAATAGGGACTTTAAAAGAGAAATCACAAAAATTGTCAGGGGACTCCAAGTACACAACCTGATACTTCTTGAGACTCATTTTTTAAAATTAACTAAATATTAAGTCTAAGTACCCAACTGTGACACTTTTCCCAACAGGCAGTCATTTTAGAAGTGTGCTGCATGCTTCAAATAAGAGGTGCATTCAGCACGTGAACTGTAAAATCAAGCTTTTTCCAGGAACAATAGAAAGTCAGTTGTTTGATGCAAACCCTGCCAAAGCCTGAGAGTTTTCTATAGAGGGGAAATGAAGTCCATATTTTCTCCAAAAGTAGGTAAAGTTAGAAAGACACCAGAAGCATTTTCAGGAGACAAGTTACCTTTGGATCATCTGGAGGGTCATACTGGACAATCCAATCAACCTCAGGAATATCCAGTCCTCTGGCAGCTACATCAGTACACAACAGTATCCCAGAATCTGCATTACAGAACTGGAAAAATGTGGTGGTACGTTTAGTTTGTTTCTGCTTGCCCTAGGAGAAAACATATTCAGGGTTAATTTAGTTAACAACAAAAAGATTCTGCAAATAGGCCTTCAGAATTGTAGATTTACATGTACACAAAGAAATATATTCTCATACACTGTATGGCTATTAAGATTTAAAACAAGGTACTGAAGTATCGTTCCATCCATCAGACTCAGACATACCCACATCTATGGCTTTTAAAAGTAGAACCATATTTGTAGTATAGAAACAAAGTAGGCTGAGGTACAGCATAGAGCCATATAAATGCTACTTTGGAGGAGGAAACGTCATATATTCTAAAGGCATTAAGCGCTCAATCCTGCAAACACACAATGCAATGGGATTATTCCAGGGTTTAAAGTTAAGGATATGCCTAATTATCTGAAGGATCAGAGAGTAAAACAGTAACACTTGAAAGACTACAGATAAATAGAAGAAAGGTAAGATCCCCTCGCCCCCTCGATTTAACACTTCCATTCAGAATGCAACACAAAGACTTTAGCAGGCCATCCCGCCCCCTTCGCCCCCTCAAAAAAAAACAAAAAACGGGAAAAAAAAAAGGAAAACACACTGAGGTGAGGTAACAAGTCAGTTATGTTTGGTTCATAACATATTTCTCACCTTAAATCAGATAAACAATTAGTCCATATTCCCAACTATTTAGGGTGGCAATTGTGAAAATATAACAAAATGCAATAACTTATCCAAGTAGGGATGCAATGAAAGTCAATTTAAAAAAAAAAAAAAAATTACCAACTGAAAAGGTGCCTGAAGTGTGTGGCAAAAAAGAAAGATTGTTTCCTTTTGCAAATTCTACCAAATATAAGTACCTATCCAGGTGGCTTGCTTAGTAAAGGGAAGACTATTAACCAAGGACTAATGCTAAACTAAAAACAATAATTTTAAGGTTAATTTCCAAAGGGACAATTAAAAGCTCCACTACCTCCACAATATGGAAGTGTGATGAAATCATTTTCAGTGAGCAAATTTGAAATCTCTAAACTGATGTTTGATGGAAAATGCCCTTTTAACATTTATCTCCACCTCCCTGACAGAAACCTTGTTTTTCAGATGCATATTTAAAAGGCCAGGTTTAAGAGAAAGCTGGTTTGAAAGGGTTAACTTATTACTCAGGCTCTAACATTCTCTCTCCATACATCCCGGTTTTGATAAAGGCCATCTATAATTTAGAGTAACTTCTCAGGAGAGGAAGTTGTTCAGATATTAAATACACTTATTCTTAAATCAGTCTAGAATATCTGGATTTGGATTTCAATATCATAAGCAGAGCATTTTCTTGAGACAGTTAGGAAGTTATGAGCCCAGGAAAATGATATTTTAGGTGTTTGAGATATCAACTCTGGCATGGGAATGTCAGAATCCTGAACTCAGGCCTGAACCAGCTGTTGAACAGATGAGCTGATCTTTATTAATGATCTGTTTCACAGCATCTGGATTTTGGCAACAGATTCCCATAATTGTTTTTTTTCCTCCACAAAGTGAATTCAGTCATTATAAAAGGACAACCTCTAGAGGTTGAAAATCCTCTTTTTTGCCCACAGAAGAGGGGTTGCAGCAATGGCAGCTTGCCTCAACAATGACAGTGCTGAAATTCAGCCTCTGGGCCCTTACAAACTGTGGTCCTCTCTCCTGAGAGTGACAACACGGATACCACTGGTTTTGCAATAAGGATAAGTCTCCATTAGTCTGGGATAACCAAGGAAAAGACAAGGAGTAACAACTTTCAGTTACTTTCAGACTGAACAGGATTTGAAATGGTATCCTAGAAAATAAAATTGTTTTTCAAAAATTTCCTGAAGAAAATACTTACATGAATGGCCATGACCGGCAAGTCGATATAGTTGAGTAGTTCATAGTGGTATTTCACAGACATACATGAAGAGAAAAATACCATCAGCTTTTTCTTCCGGTTTTTCTTGAGGAATGTGAAGAGCAGAAGGAACCTTTTTTCAGATGGACACACTACATATCCCTAGAAATCATTCAAAGCCAGGTATTTAAAACATGTATAAAATATGCTTTTGTTTCAAATAACTCAATTAAGTCAGTGCAGCAAATGGAGATTTAAAACATATATTTAAGTCTTTGGTTCCACAGCAATATTAAACAAAACTTTCAGACAACTATGTGTCCTTCTTTCCCAATCCCACCTTCATGGGAACTGACATTCATATAGTATACTTAATAAATTATGTAATGAAGAGAAGTATATTTGGGAATTATTGATAAGTAGAAGTTATAGAAATAATGTAACAACAACAACAAAGATGCTCCAAGACTTCTTAAATCACTGAAAACAACACACCTTACACTAATATCTATCTCATGGGCCCTTAAAATTCTGAACGTTTTTCAAAGCACATTTTTAAAAAAGAAATTCTGCAACTGATCAAGTCCTTGGCATCTATGGAAAGGTGGTAAGTAATAGCCTGTAATTCTGCAGCAGTCATCCTAACTCTCAGTATTGAAGAGCTTGGGATTTGGAGTGTCACACTACGAGGACACTGACCGCCCTTTGATGGAACAGCTGCAAAGTCATCTCACACAATGCTAATGGCACTGAATGTGACAAAAACAGAGCACAGAATTTCCATGGTAATGAACTATGTTTATATATGTGATGTGATTAGGAACAGATTTTTTTTAATAAAATAGAATATTGTGCTTGTCAAAATGTTGGTGTTGCTTATCTTGCAATGTAAATGTAAATAATTCCTTATAGCTGGCTAATACCAGAGGGATTTAAATCGATCTGGTAGTGGTTGTCCAGGATGTCCAAAGGCCACCTGCAGTTTAAGACTGTACTTTACATTTATAGAACCCACATAAAAGTCAATGTCTAGAAGTAGTTTGTACACATATTACACCTATTTTTACTAGTATTTAACTTTACCTGTTCAAGACCATCTACTGTGGCTGTTTCCTTATTATCATCAACCCCAACATACAATGGCTCCTTTTTCAGAGATATCTTAGCCAGATCTTCAACCTTTCGGGTTTGTGTAGCAGAAAAAAGCATGGTCTGTCTGCGCTCTGAAATAATTCAGAAAAAATAATCTCACTTTTGCAGAAGGCTATGCAAATAGCAGACACACATGATGCAGTTGGGGGGCTCCCTGTGCTTTGCCTGTTTTCCTCAATGAGTGGGTAAATATAGTTTTTACTATATCGTGTCTGTCTCTACTACAAGCTCTATCAATGTAATTTACACGATGTAGTGTACATGACCTACAAAGCAATGCTTGTTTTTTAAAAAAAATTAACATCTATAAACCCTAAGCAGTCCTTTCTCTTCAGGGGAATGTTAATATTAATTTGCACTGCTATTTACACAGAAAATAGCAATCACACCAGATCAGATTTTAATTTTAATTCTAGCTAGTATAACTGCATATTTTTTCATTCATATAAGTATCAAATACTTGTTTGTATCTTCAGAAAAACTTCTAAAATTCATTGCAATAAGGTAACAAATACATTGTATTTCTTTTATCACTTTTACATAGTTTCCGCTTTAAATTTAATCTGATGGTACAGAGGTTATACCACACCACACTTTACATTTGAACATTATTCTCGCTGGGTGGGGCAACCCGTGTCTGTGCTGAGCCTCGCTGAGTACACTGGGACTGTGCACAAGTGCAAGGGTCTGTCTGCATGGATCCCAATGCCTGATACAAACATAGGCGCTGGTCCTCCAATGTTTCACCCTTGTCTAAATGCATGGGGTTTAGGGAGGAAACCAAGCACAATCCCTTTTTCTTTTGATACAAAAAACAATAATGGAACTGGTTCACTATATTTTTAGCTTCTCTAGTTACCAGTGAAAGCTGTTATTCTGCTCATCTTTTGTTGCTTGGTTTTACTTACTGCATATCAAGTAGCTATCACTCTTAAAACTATAGTTGCATTCAAAAGCAATTTTATCTTAAAATTTGGAACCCTGAAATACATCAGGCTGCATATTAACCTGAAATAAGTGCATTTTAGTTTTCCTCTGTTTTTAAGATGAGAGTTCTTCAGTGCTTCTGAGTAAGACTGACTGACTGACTGCTATAAAAGAGTAACACAAGGAGTAATGGGATGAAATTTAGAAAAATGAAAAAAAAATTAGGTAAGTATCAGAATAAACTTCCTGAAGTATAATCTCTGAATATATATATAAAGCTTTCAAATGAAGGGAAAGAAACCTTTTAGCTTCCAACATTTAAACTGTGTCAGAAAATACTGTACTGTAAGGAACATGCCTGCATTGGCAGAAAGATGACCTGGATAAAAATGAAAGACACCGATTAGGTTAAATTATTTCTTTAGGGTGCCCATAAAAAGACTGTCCTTTAGATAAATGATGGTCCGATAGAGTGCCTATCAGATACCAGTAGTGAAAGGGTTAAATGTGATCCTGAGAGGCCAATTAACTCACCTGGTTACACATGGAAGGTGGGCCAGCCCTAATTAATGATGAAACCAGCTGGGTGCTATAAACAGAGGACGTCTGGAGCAGAAAGGAGCTGTAGGGAGAAACTTTACAGTCTCTTTCCTGGTAGGAGGATGTGACAAGACTTGCAGGAAACAGGAAGCATCTTGTAGAATGAGGAGAAAGCCCTTCAGTAAGGCTGGGTAGGCAGAAACCCAGGAAGGAGACAGCAAGGAGTGTGGTGGAGTGAACCTTGACTGCCTGTCCTAGGGTTGCTAGTCCGGAACCCAGTGCAGCAGAAGATGCTGGGTTCCCCTACCAGCCCCTGGTAAGGTGGCATGAAGCCCCTAAGAATGAGATATGGCCTACTAGAAACCCTGAGGAAAAAGGCATATGGACCACTGGAACCAGAACGGAGGATGACAGACTGGATGGAGGGATCAGACATTTGTTTTTGCTGGGACTTAATCATCCCTGATGGGGTGGGACTAAGCATGACTTGGCCAGAGGGTTGAGTCGCAAGAAGAGGCAGACCACTGCAAGGTTAAAGAGTCTCAGCAGAGGGTGCTAGAGGAGGAGGAGAGCCTGCTAGCCCACAAGCAGCTATGACGGGGTGCTCCAGGGGTAAGTTGACTCATCTACAGATGGTAAAATACAAACAAGTTTCTGATGACTACCGTATACTGAATTAAGGAGTGTGTGTGTGTGTGTGTGTGTGTGGGGGGGGGTGTATATCAGTCGAAATAAGCAGTAGAAAATGTAGGACAATCATTCCAAGACTAAAATTGCTATAACCAAAGCTTTTTCTCCCTAGTTCTCACGTTCCTTCACCAACATGATTCTCAGAAGGTAATATGATTTCTAGGAATGACATGGATTTTACTTACTTGGCAGAAGTTTTATGATCTGCTTCATTTCTTCCTCAAACCCTACCTCTAGGATACGATCTGCTTCATCGATTACCAGACACTGCAGGTTTTTATACATAAACCCTGGGGTGTTCTACAAGATGTTAATGAACAAAGTCAGCCAGATAAACTGCATGTGTGGTTTTGTTTGCAAATACGTAAGGCTACTAATATTTTACATACCTGCATATGGTCCAGAAGTCTACCTGGTGTTGCTACTATAATGTTGATCCCATTTGCAAGTTTCTGTGCCTCAGCTGATCTGTTACTGCCTCCCATTATCAAGCCATAGGTGTGAACATGATGAGTCATCAACTCTTTAAGAACACCATAAGTCTGCATGGCAAGCTCTCTAGTAGGTGAAAGAATCAGAACACCGGTTCCTAGAAAAGGAAGTTGCTCATTTCAGCAAAACTTAAGCCAAGCAGTCTTTCCCTCTCTCCCAAAGAATTACTTCAACTTAAGTGAGAAGCCTTACCATTCCTAGGCATGAATTTTAGCTTGTAGATGAGCTCTATGGCAGGAATGAGGAACGCAAGTGTTTTGCCACTGCCTGTTTTCGCAGCTGCTAAAATATCTCTAAGTGTCATAATTAGGAAGAAAAATATTTAGTTTTTCACATTATCAGCAGCACCTAAAATTTTAGTTACTTTTATAGGAAAAAAATTAACAGGTCACAGGCTTGGTAATGGTAAGTATTTAACCATTCAAAAAAACCTTAGTCAACAGTGACTGGGAGCATCCAATCCAGGCAAAAACATTGGTCTCCAGAGCAGTCAAAACTTGCTATGGGATTGGCTCGGAGAGACACTCTCTCTCTCTCCCTCCATAACTGACATGCCACTAGTTATGTTCCATGGAAACAAGAGACAGAACTTTAACAGGGGTTGGACTTATCCTATGGAACTCACTTGCAAAAGTGACAGCAAAGACCTCCCCACTTTCAAAGCTAAATAGAAAACTAATTTCTACTGAGCTTTCCTTCAGTTTCTTCACACAAAACACATAGGCACAACATGCACACTCAAAAGTAAACAAACAAGCCTATCAAACTTTCTCCTGCAGACTAGAAAGAAAAGCAAGCAAAGAAAAAATTAATTCTAGTTGGAAATTATGTGGAATAGGTGGAAGTATTGGGAAATACATGGAAGATGCTCATACTTGGGTAACGGGAGCCATATATAAGTACACATGATCACTTAAAAAAATCATGATTAAAAAAAATATTACAACAATTGATGTAACCTATTTGGATTGTATCCCAATAAAATATAAACACAATGAAACTATATAATAAAAAAAACACATGCACAAGGCATCAATTACTGAAGTGGCTAAACAGATAAATAACAGAGAACATAACCTATAAGTATGAGGGACTAATTGCATACTTTACGGTTTATTATAATAGTTTCATGTGTGACTAGACAGCTCATTCTTTCTACGTGTTTCTATTAGACAGGCTATTTTTTTTCCATTAAGGCAGTAACAGAGAGCTCATTAAGCCAGTCTGTGTATGAGGGAGGAATTGCAATCCCAATACTTCTAAGGTGTTTGCATTTCACGTGGAGACAAAACTGAGGTGGAATTTTAATTAAACATGCTCTTTTTTAAATAAAAGAAATAAATCTGTCTTTTTTACCTGCCTTCCAGAAGGGGTTTAATACTTTTATGCTGAATTTCTGTCATGTGTGTAAAGCCCATGTCAGTTATTCCTTTCAATGTGTTCTCACTGACTAGATCAGCCAGTGAAGCAAATGAGGTATCTTCAAAAGAACCTGAAGAGAAACAATTCATCAACCATTTCAACCTTGTTTCCTCAAAACCTACCCAACCTTATTGGCTACCTGACAAATGTATTTAGCAATTAACAAGTTACATTTCAAGTTACTCTACCTGATTACTGTACCAGCAATTTTGTCTTATGCAGGATAGTACCACTTCATCATTAAGTCAATAAGAAAAGGAAAAGCAGGGGAACTAAGACAAATCAAACATATAACTGACATAAAAACCTCTTAAAGAACAGGTCCTTACAAATAAAACTAGCATGCTACCTAGAAGAATCAGATGGTTACCAAATCTTAACAAAAAAAAAGGCAAACTTTCAAATTTGGTTGTTTAGAGTCAGACAACTAACTTTAAGCACCTAAGTTTGAAAAAAATTACTGACTCTAAAGAAGTGTTTCAGAACCTGCACTGTAGTATCAGGCAAAACGAAAACAGAGATATGGAAATTCACAGACAAGTTACCTGTTACACCCAGAGGTAAACTGGGCTCCTCAGTTTCCTCATCCACTACTTCTCTCTCTTCGGGATCCTCATTATTTTCTTCCACTTCAGAATCCTTACCATCTTCTGCATCTTCCACTTCTGCAGACTCTTGTTCTTCAGTCTTTGTTTTTTTAGTTTCTGTACCTGCAATTTATTACAGAGAATGAATATACCAAACAAGTAACACTTAGATATATACTCTGCAATCATTATCATAAAAAAAAGATATTATGGGATATTTATTTCCCCAGTATGTAAGTCACTCATGCAAGTTTTAACATGGCAGGAATTTCATTTTAGTTCATGCTTTTTATCAACCCTTGGAGGGGAGGGAAAAAGCCCACCTTGTTTCAGGAGGTCATCCCTCAGGCTACAGTAGGCAACACTGCATCAGTTCACATTCAGAAAATGTGTGTTCCCAACCAAGGAGGGATTAAAAGAAATTTTAAACAAAATGTAAAGTTTCTTCCTTTCCTTTGCAAAGCAGGCAAGTGCATTAGTTTAGCAGTATTTACAGGGTACATATATTCTACATTCACTGTACACTCTTTATATACTATAATGTACTACAAAAGATTGGAAAGAGGTACTCCTAAACAGAAAGACACCAGGTACAGTTAACTGTGAAAATCAACTACAGAGCAAAGTTCCACTTTTTAACAGGAACTACTGAAATGTTTTAAACATCTGTATGATGGAGCATTTAATATAAAACATTTTCTCTAAGAATATGAAAAAGCAGAATCCCTTTTCAACAACTAGGTTGATAACTGTTTAAAGCTGTACTCTAATGCATATTACAGAAAAATAGGTCTGTTACAATATGTAAATCGCTTGCTATTAATATACATTTACATTTTAAACTCCTAATGATTACTTTGATGGTTATTTCCCTTAAATGACTTGTCATTTATTCTATCTGCACACTCAACTTGTTTTTCATTAAAATAATCTGATGTGTTTGAAGTCTTTAGTTATAAATACTGCATATATCACATGCAAAACCACAGACTTATGTCAGTATAACTTATGTTGCTTAGGGGTATGAATACTCCCTTCCCACCCCGAAGCTAAGTGCCATTGTGGACAGCACTATGTCAGTGGTAGAGCTTCTCACACTAACACAGCTATCGCCACTTGTTAGCGGTGGATTAAATCAATAGGAGAGCTCTTCCTATTGGTTGAGAGCAACTACACTAGAGCACTTACAGCGGGGCAGCTGCATTGGTGCAGCTGAGTCGATATTAACTCTTTAGTGTAGCCATAGGTATCATTCATTAAGTTCTGTTGCATGAGTTTTATCTCTCAACCTATAAAACTATTAGGCCATCCAGTGCAATTCCTAGAAAGCAAGAGTGAGAGTGTGTGTATTTTTTAGTGCTTTGTCCTGCTTGATTTTAAATATGTCATGTGATGGGGCTTCATCCACTACTCTGGAGAAAATATTCATTCCATTCTAACAGCACTTGCCATCAGGATCACATTTCTGATGTTTCTCAGAGTAGTATTACTTTGCAGTTCAATTAATATGAGAACCTCATAGTACTTTACAAGTGTTAACTATTTACAAGTACATCCTTGAAAATAGAAACACTTAGGTTGTACATTCAGAGAAAAATCAATAGCAAAGATCTTGGGTTATTCGAGCTGGGTCTGTGACAATCAGGGAATCACACCTTTAATTCACAGAGTAGACATAGCCTTAGAAGACATCAGACCAGTTTTCAGGACTGGAGTTCAATGCTATCCCTACTGCCCCTATGTGGTACAAGCTTTCTTCCAGCTGACTGTATTTGATCTACAGCCTACCACCTCACCAGTATGACCTCTGTTCACAGGAAGGGATTACTCAGTGGCAATTGCTCTCAGTGCAGAGACAGGCAGCATGGTCTAGTGGACTAAGCATGGGACACTAAAATATCCCTGTGTTCTGATCCCAGCTCAGATAAAGTTGTTAATCACTGTCACACCACTTGATCTTTCTCCTTACTTTCTACTTCTTACTTCAGACAGCTGTGGTGATTAATATTTAACAACTACATGTGTTAGAATTCATCAGAATACAAATGCAATCCTAAGGCATATGACTGTATCCAGTTTATTTGGCTTGCTGTCCCTTCAAAACTCATACTTAAAAAAAAAAAAAATTCAGTAAATATTCAGAGATTCATCACAAATCTGTGGGTACCACTCCACTTGCAATAGAAAGATGGGACACCTAGAAGTCTTCTAGCACATGCTTTACATAAAA
Source organism: Emydura macquarii macquarii (assembly GCF_026122565.2). Lineage (NCBI taxonomy): Eukaryota > Metazoa > Chordata > Testudines > Chelidae > Emydura > Emydura macquarii. Next base: position 98,126,756 of record NW_027131390.1, on the reverse strand, counting down.
TTGGTCACATCTGGATAGGAATCATCATACTAAACTTTCCAAAACTTCTCAGGCCAGCCCTAGGAATAGCTGTAAGATCACTGCTGACAGATGTCTGTTATACTGGTGTAGTTTTGTAGACCCATTCAAAGACACTACTACCAGCTTAGGGTGTTACTTAAAATATCATCATCCCAGTAAGAGTGAAAATGACATACCGCCTTCTATGTTGGCCATTTGCCTTTTTTTCTTCTTCTTCTTCTTGGATTCAGAATTGTTTGCACCTGCTGCTATTTCACTGTTATCTATTACTGTAGGTTGCTTTACATTCTTCACTTTAAGTTCCTCCACTGGTTCTTCAGAAATGACACTGTTTGTAGTTTCTTCTGAGGTATCCACTAGAACAGGAATGGCAAATCCAAACAACAGAAAAGAGGAAGGCAATTAAAAAATCCCCAAACATTTACAGTTTAATCAAGACACCAGAATTGTTCACAGAAATGGTATTAGTCAGAGGCTAATTTCATAGTATTTGGAACTCTGCAGTGGTGGTAACATGCACAGTATTACTGACTGGCAGTAGTGTGACACCCGCAAATTACAGGAGAGGCTGCAGAATTCCTGGCTAGTCACAAGTCCAGGATGGTAAGATCACTATTTGGGCAGGTCCTTTATTAAACCTACTGAAGACACAGTTCAAAATGATCTCTGGTTTCCAAGCTGGTGTAGCTGTTTCAGCCCCTGGCCCAGTAATAAACCGATCTGCCCCACTACCAACTCCATTTTTAAAAACAGCCGCTAACTGCGCCTGCTTCAGTTCTTTAGTACACACTGTGCATGCAGCATGAGAGGAGCATTCCCAGAGGAGCTGAGCACCCCCAATTCCCAAGGACGGCAATGGGGACCGGCTCAGGGTGTGTTCAGGTGGGCGAGGCGCTCAGAAAGAGGTGCTAAAGGGCGGTGAGCGCGTTTGAAAAGGCGAGGCCAGGGACCCCGGAGGGCCTGGATCAGGCGGGCCGGGCCTGCGCTCTACTCTGGGATTAGCGGCCCGCCCCAGCAGCGTTCACACGCGCGCGCGCCGCACACGCCACTGGTTGCCGGGGACACTGGGCAAGCGGGGCCCGGCGGGCAGAGATCGGAGTGGGGCAGGGCTCCGCAGAGCAGCGGGGCAGGCCGGGCGGGGGCAGGTACTACCACCCCGGGAGCAGGCAGGGATCCCTCCCTCCCCCCCGCTCGGTACCTGGCGGCCCGGCCCCCTGTAGCGCCAGGTTGCGCTGCCGCAGCTTGAGGTTGCGCTTGTGGATCTTCCTGCGGAGCAGCCGCATGGGCAGGTTCCCGGCTGCCGCCGCCGCCGCCATCCCGACCCGGCCGCTGCGGCTGCGCTGAGGAGGAACCGAAAGCGCCGCCCGCACGTGGAGGGGGATCGGCTCCGCCTTCGCTGCCGGGGCGCCCCGGAACCGCTTCCCCCGCTCGCGCGGCCCGCAGCGGCCTCTAGGGGCCGGGAGGAGCCAGCGCTCGGCTAGGCGGGGAGCTGCGGCGGGACCCTGCGCTCTGCCCGGCCCTGAGGCCGCCCGCGGCCCAGGGAGGGAGGCTCAGTGGCGGGCCTATGGCTCCCTATCCTAGGGGCTGCCAGTCAGGGCCCTGCCCCACTGCGCCCCCTTAGCCCGGGTGGAGCTGCGAGGCACAGCTAGCGGTGGGGTGGCTGGGGAGAAGAGGGGCTCCCCTCTCTCCGTCCCGCCCCCCCAGTCAGGGCAGGGGTGCCAGGCTGAAGGGCAGCTGGCTGATTTATCCCCAGGGCTGGTGCAGGTACCGCCCAGATCCAACGTCCCGCCGGGGGGTGCCCCAAATGGCCTGTGGCTCCTTCAAGTTGTCCATGTGGATCTCACTTACGGGAGGCCGGAGCATCATGCACCCCCCCACCCGCCTCCCTTGTGTATGGGATCCCCACGCACACCACATCCCAATGAACCAGTTACTGTAACATCCGTCACCCTGCGGGTGTGGTGGCAAATTCCCAAGGGAAGGGGGTATTTACATGCAGGCAGCAGTGCACATCACCCATCATGTATATGCATGCCCCATCATCCACGGACAGTGACCCGTAGCACAGACACAGCTACACACACCCCATCATCCACGCACAAGGACCCACACAAGGGTTGCCAACCCTCCAGGATTGTCCCGGAGTCTCCAGAAATTGAAGGTTAATCTTTTATTAAAGATTATGTTGTGATGAAACCTCCAGGAATATGTCCAGCCAAAATTGGCAACCCTTCACGACAGACACACTTACACCCCCCTCCCCACCCACCATCCATGCACAGGGACACACACATACACACACTTCATTATCCATGCACAACAGTGACCATCTACATGCCACCATCATCCACACACAGCAACCTACACTACAGGCAGATGCACCCCATCATCCACACACAGCATCATCCATACATCACAAAGAACCTCTCTCATACTCAAGTAGGGGAAATAAATCAATATATTCCCCATAATTCACCTCTGTGATCACATGCACTCTTATTACATGTGATTTAACTCAGCTCTCTAGGGAAAACATATTTTTGGGAACACCTTATTGGCAGTGTATCACTGCTTCATCCTATCCAGGAGAGGCCAGTCAGACCAGCAACAGGAGCAGAAGTGAGAGAGGGAAAACGGCTGCTGCCACACTGGCTCAGTTTCCTGTCAACAAATAAAGATAGACTGTGGCTGTACTAGGAATTTTTTAGACCCAAGATTCCCAATAAGTTTAGTTCTGTTGACAGTAGTATCTGTGAAAGCTATAGTGTAGAAAGGACATAGGCATTTTACCACTAATTGTGTTAAAATTCATGAAACTTTCAGAAATACTGCCTCCAACTTAGGCATTTTACCACTAAGTGTGCTAAAATACTATCTCCTAGACGCTGACCATTGTGAGAATGGGCACAGATGTGTCTTCAATACAGTCTTTTACTAGAACACTCAGTCTTTACTGACCATCTGGTTTGCTGTCTGTCCCTAGCAATGGGCTCCCAGAACACACAAATCTCCTGAATTTTCATGAGCCAGCCATTTCTCGCTCAGCCAGCCAAGTTTTAGAGCCTATCAGTTGCTGGATATGAGCTCCTAGATCATAATCAGGCAGCACTTTCCAGCTGGCCAGTTGGATTTCCCTGCTGCTCCTTCGTCCAAGTGATGGGCAAGGTGATCTTTCCTTAAAATGTTCTCTTCTTTCTCGGCTCCCCACCCTCTTCCAGAAAATTGATTCTATTTGGAATAAAGATTACTCCAGGTACTCTTGACCAGTAGATGGCACAAATAGTACAAGAATTATACATCAGGTTGGTTTTCTATCATAAACCATTTACTGCTGCATGTTCTTAAAAGCCTTAATTTCTACTAACAACATAATTTTCAGTCTATAATATCTTGATATAATGTGGATTAATCACACTTTACAGAGCTATTATGTTAATTTCAGAACAATTATTACATATAATTTCTTATAAAAATGACTGATGCAGAACAAAACTCAATTTTTCCCCCTTTCAGTTTTTGTTTTGAAGAGCTCCTGCAATTCAGTAGGATGAGAATTAAAAATGCTAGTCTAACCTTCCAAATGATGGGAGCTACACAAGGATTTTATTTGACATATTTACAAGGTTCAAATAAAGATTCAAGGTTGCCACATTAAAATTTCCTATTGTTAGACCCAGTCATTAATTCTTGACAAGTTTCCTGACCTAACTAAGGGTAAACACATGGTCTGGCCAATTCTTTTTCTTGGCTGCAAATATCTTGCTCCAGAAATATTTTGGATAAATTGTATCAAGAATTTTAAGAGGGAAAGGGATATATTTAAAAAAAAAAACAAAAAAACAGAGCAGGAAAGAAAAGGAAGACATACACAGGGAAAGGGTGGTAAGACAACAGCAATAGTACAAAGTAATTTTACTTATGGGAGCTATCTGAAGAGACTGAAAAATGACTGGAGAAGGACATTTCATCTAAGCAGTGATCTCAGTTATTGAAAAGGTGGTGCCATCCTTCATTTGTGTCATTATATATCTGAGATGAGACTGAACCAAAAATCACATCCAAACACCCCCAAATTTTCGACTGAAAGGATCCAATTGGAACTTTTCAGATGGCTTGAACAAAACTCCCAGAAATGAATACCAGTGAACTTTGGAAGGATTGGAACTACTTGGATAAGTTAGGGCTACTCATATGTGTAAGGGTTTGCAAAGTGTAGATCTTAGTCTGGAAACCTTGGGGATACACTGAAGTGGTCACTTAAGGAGCTACTTATTAGAAATGCAGATCCTTCACGCAGGTTTCATTTTATCTAGCTTAGACAGACAGGCATTTGTTACAAGCCTCTATGTACAATTTGGTTTTACTCTGGACAGTCAGCTGAGGGATTCTGCATTTCAAGTGAATGTGAAGTGGCTGCAGCTAATTTAATCTTGCATATACACTTTCAACTACACTTCAGAGACTTTGTATTCAATACAATGACTTGTGTGAATAGGGATTGTTAATTTGATTAAGTTTGCAGGATGGAGTCCTTGTGTGATCTTTAGTTAAAGACCATCTCTACAACTTAGGTAGTTGCCTTAGACATTTGTGTGTGTTTGCATACATTCCAAACATTGTGCATTCCAAAAGTTGTGCAGACATTAAACCTTTTTGGCTCTTTACAATAGCTTGCTATAAAGACATTGATTAGTGGATGCAAAGTTGCAGCTGTCCAATCCATATTTGGATATTTTCAATGTTTGCTTTTTCAGTTTACTGCTTTTGGCCTTTTTTCATTTTTCTTTTGTTTTCAATTGTTCTTCAAATAGCAATTGTAAAAATCATGAAATAGAAGACTCAGCAAATGGTGCTGATAATTCCTTGGTGACAAGTCCAGACACTGGTTTAACACATAGTTCATCTTTGATATTGTGCAAATGTTAGATGTAATAGAAATTCTCTGGGTAGATATGTCTCATTTCTGTCCAATAGATTCTTTCCTAATTGCTTGTCTCATATCAGGCAATTGTTACTAACAATAGGATTTTAACATACTGAGTTGTTATCGAAAGGTCTCAAATCCTCTGCACTAAAATCTTACAGGAAGGCTTACAGGGAATTTATGTTTTGGCCTGGAAAAGTTTCATATACATCTAAGAAATTTTCCATTTTAAAAAATGTTTTTATCCTCCGAGGGTAGATCAATGTTTTTGACACCCTCTGCATCTGATCTCATCATTTTGTCTCTCAGAGTAATGTCAATATTAAGGCCAGATTCTGATATCCTTATTCATGTTCACTAGTATCCTCCTTAAATTGACCAACATCTTAGTGCACAAATAATCCCATTGATTTTAACAGGCCCTCTCTTGGTATAAGATACTGTTTAAAGTGAGCAAGGGTACCAGAACCTGGCCCTAAATGTGTGAGACCAAGATTTTCCAAAAGCGAATAGTGATTTTGAGTGCTTCAAGTATTGGTGCCTAAAGTGAGACACCTTAAAGGGGTCTGATTTTCAGAAAGTGCTCAGCACCCGCCCTTTGAAAATCAGCCCTTGTAGTCTGAAGTTTGACATCCAAAAGCTGAGGCACTCAAAATCACTAGTGACTTATGAAAATCTTGGCCATAAATCTAAAAATATCAAAATAGAAAATTAGAGTTCTTATTGTCTGCTGCCACTTTAATAATCTCAAACCCTCAAGAAGAATTTTTCTTTTTTTCCTCACAAGAGTGTAATTTCTCTTCTTCAACTGGCCTGTTTGGTAGGATGGACAAAATTCAGTCCTGGACAATCAACAGGTTTAAAGTTGAAGATCAGATAAACAGATATGCCCTTTCTTTAATGAAAGTATACAAAACACCTTCCAATTTGTCCGTGCAACTAACAGGTATATTCATGCAAAGATATTTGCAAATATAAATCACCAGTTTGCACACACAGTTCAGAAACATCACATCACTTTTTAAAGTACAGCGTTGCCATGTACTCTGCCGGTGTAAAGGGGTTGAAGCTAATTTATGGATCTAGCTCATAGATTATATATGATGGAGTAGTCTGATTACCGGTTTTTATTTGCATTAATGGAATGGGGACTTTACTTGAGTGGTTTTATATTATATATATATAATATATATATGATGGTATATGTAGCACTCAGGTGTTGCAAATCAACATAGCACCATGATTTAAGTCAATAGAGCAATACCGATTTACATTAGCTCAGGATGTTGTACAATGACAAGGCATATAAAATGATAAACATGGAGATCATATTTAAAGTCATGTTCATAATGGGCAAAGGTAAGATTGACTGGATGAAGAGCCCTGCATGGGACTATTTTTAAACCTGCTTCTGTCTCGCCCCGCAATACCCACTCCATTTGCTCCCATTATTATGGCAGCAGGTCCTGCTGGACTTGTGGGATCCCAGTCCCGCTGCAGGGCTCTGCATTAGTCCGGCGCAAGACTCTAACTGGATGTTTATACATCTGCGTATCCTGACTTCCAAATGCTTAACTTTCCAACTTTATTGTTGCATAAACAGATGGAATTCTGGCTACTTTGAGGCCATTGGGAGATTTGTCATTGACTTCAATGGAACCAAGATTTTGCTCTAGATTTTTTTCCATGCAGTACCACTGTAGATCACTGACATGCAGCTATCACTGGATCAAAATGCAACATCTATTTACTCCTGTGCAGCAACAGTTTAGGACTTATAGAATACTTTATCCTATTGAATCTACAAAAGGAATTTTAGGTGTGTATTGGAGTTTGATTAGGATATGAGGGTTAACTCACCTATACTTGCAGAAAGTGCCAAAAGATCTTTAACAATCACAAATATTCAAGAGTTTGATTTTATGCCTCCAAATGATGGCACCTTAAGTAGTATAGCACCCCTTACATCATGCTGAGTATTGGCTCAGTGCTGACTCCTCGGGACAGTACTGTCTTCTGAGCCCTTAGCAGGTTTTTTAAATATAGATGGATTCAAACTGAATTCCTGCAGAACTTTGAGGAGTTTTACATTAGTTTCCAAACTTCACAACTCAGGCCTTTCTGTGTGTCAGGCTGGCAAACCCAAATCCAGACCCATCTAAACTTCAGGGAGGTTCCAAATCAAATTAAATTCCACATCTGTGCAACTCAGTCCATCAGTAGTTTCTATACATTCGCGGTCTGCAATGTGTCCAGTGCCAGGGAGCTAAGATGCTCAGTCCCCCATAGGAGGTGTTCTACATCTTGCTTCTTGGCTGTGGGAAAGTTCTTCCTTTTTTAAATTTTAATGATCACATCCAACACTACTACTGCAACCACAAGCTCATCTAATTGAAGCCAGTATTCTAGACCTGGCACAATCTAGATAAAGGTCAGGACATGGAACTAAAACCTCTTTAGTGGTATTGGTGGGTGATCTACACCTGTCAGTGGCTAGAGGGCAGACATCCATTCTCATTCTCCTGAACCTCTCTGCAACACTCAGCATTGTTGAGCATGAGATACTGCTGTCTCATCTGGGAGAGGTGGAAGGGGTCATGGGTTATGTATTAAATTGGTTTGAGTCCTTCCTGGTGGGACGCAGCCAGTGAGAAGCAATGGAGGAAAGTGCTCCTCCACCACCACACCCTTCACTTGTGGAGTCCCACAAACTTCAATTCTTTTTCTGGTCCTTTTCAACATCTACGTGTAACCACTAGGCAAATTGATCGGATGACATGGACTCAAGAGCCAGAAAAAGGCAGATGACACACAACTCTATCTATCCTTCACCACGTACAACCACACTACTGCCACCAAAATGTCCCAGAACTTGAATGAGATCAGTTCCTGGATGAAGAATGGCTGGTTGAAGCTTAACCTGAGCAAGACAGAGGTGATGCTGGTGAGCAGAGGATAATATTTTGAGGAGTTTGCAACCACGTGCTTTCTCCTTTGGTTGAAGTTACACATCCACAAGTGGTTAGTTCAGTCCATACTGTAATGGTTGTCTGGATTCCTCGGTGACGCTAAGCTGTCACATAGCAGTATCTGTGAGTAATGGTTTCTATCATGTTCGGTTGACTAGGAGTCTCCATCCCATCCTGGCAGATGATGACCTGGCTCAGTTATTCACACCTTCGTCACCCCTTAGCTGGACTACAGCAATGCGATATACCTGGGCAGGAAGCCTTGAGCTCTCAGGAAATTCCAGGTAGAAGAGAACCACTGCAGCACATCTCCTCAACAACATAGGCTGCTGAAAGCACATTATATTTGTTCTCCGCTCTCTACACTGGCTTTCCATAGAATTTCAAATCAAATTTAGGGCTTCTTTTTTTCCCCAGCATTTATTTAATTTCAATTTTGGGGGGTTATTTTTAACAATTTTTGAGTTTTATATAAATGTCAAAAATTGGGGTTTTTCAGAGGTTCCTCTTTATATATACTGTAATAAGTAATATTATATACATTAGTCATTCCAGTGATATATACTGTAATGAGTAATCTCTCTGTAACGTTTCCTAGTGTGCTTTAGCTCAGTACTGTTTCAAACAGCACTACTATAAAATGCACCAGAGAAACTTGAGTGCCACCAGCAGGGTTTACATGATGCACAACATGTTAATGTGCCTTGGAAATCACACCCCCATAGTCTGCATTATTGCTCCATATAGACAAGCCCTTAGTAACAATTTCTGGTGTTTATTGGATAAACACCAATTGATTGATATATTTTTATCAATGCTGTTTTATCAGGGCTTATCAGTTAAAACCAAAAATGAGAAACCCCAATCAAATTTTGAGGTTTTGGTCCTTATCTTTACAGCATTCCATGGCCTGGGCCCAGGAGATCTAAAAGCTCTGTGACGAAAATCGTGGCTGACAGCTCCACTCCTGTGACATAATGGCATTCTCTACAATAAGCATAAAGCTTGTCTGTGTGGGAGACAAAATTTTCTCGGGGGCAGGTCTGAGACTGTGGAATGAACTCCCCAGGAACTAAGGACTGTCACAAACCTCACGACCTTCTGCTCCAATCAACTTGTTTGACCTTGCCTTCTATAATACAGGTGCATAGATAGCAACTTGCATATTAAAAAACAAACAAAAATACCTAAAATCGTACCACAACAAGACTCTCCACTTCACATGTTTCTTCCCCTGAGGAGAGGATGGGAGCCCAAACAACACACGCCAGATGTTTAGTCACATTGCTTACTGCAATACTGGAAGGTAATCAGCCACTATGGGCGATGAACATGATATAAGAACCAACATAGAATAGAATCACTTAGAGCCTGTTTTTTGCAACATTGCATGACAAATTTGCTTCCACAATGGCATAATTTTTGAAGTATTAATTTAGTGCATTTCTGCACTAGATGGATGAATAACTGAAAACAGGTTTATCTTAGCAAGATGTTTGGAGTTATCTGTTTTCATAAAATCATAGAACCATAAGGTTAGAAGGGCCTGCAAGGGTCATCTAGTCTAGCCCCCTGTCAAGAGGCAGGATTTTGATCACATTTTGTTTTGATCACTTTTTAACCTTCCCACACATACAAGTGCTGAATAATGGCCTCTCTATGCTTTTTTTTTTTTTTTGCTTCTGCTCACACCACAGCACGAGATCACCTTTTATTTGCATACCATGTACCTTGCACTGGAATAGTCTCTAAAAGTATGACATTCTTCCATCACTTTGGAGGATCTGAGTTCCAGTATTTTCCTTTTTTAAAAAGAAGCTCAGTATCAATTTTTCAAAATGCTGCATGGCCTTTCAGTAGGGTCAAGTGATTGATGAATAGATTAATCAAAACTGCAGATGCAGCAGCTAGCTCATAACTTACAGACTGACAGGTTCATAATCCTTAAAATCATAATTTTCTCTGGGATAAAGGCTTTCCTATAATACATTGCCCTTATTAATTTAAAGAATTCTAATAAAAGTATCTCTGTCTCCTTTCCCGTGATCCCTGGAGGTGTGCCACTTATTCTGGTTTATCATTTTTATCTCTTCATCTACAACAGCTGCATTTAATTAACATGAAAAGTCAGATTGAAACTCACAAAACTCACTGTAAGTAAAGTATATAGGGCTGGCTAAGATTTTCATCTTCTGTTTTGAAGGCCAGGTTTTCTAAACTTGAACAGTAGGGTTGGGTCTGCCAAAAAGATTTGAGTGAATAGTAACTGGACGTGAAAATCAGATAAATGTATATACAGTTGGATACAGTCACGCCCATGGCATTTTGCAGAGAGAATGAACCCAAGGTTCTGCCTCGAAGTTGTAGGTTAGGTACAATATGATGTGACACAGCGATAAGAGACATTATTCAGGAGGGAAGAGAAGGGAGATTGACACAAAATAAAACTGAGGCTTGTTTTTTTGTAAACAAGATAATCATAACATTTGTTCCCCCATTTATAATTAATGTAGATTTTATTGAATCACTAGACCTGCTCCTTACAGGAAATTCTTGTTTAATAGACAATTTTTCCCACTGGTTTAATTATAATAATTTCAGTACAATTGTGCAATACAGTTTAGGAAAATAAGTAAAAAAAAAAAAAAAGCAGGCAGAACATTTGAAGCTGTGTTAGTTTTACCAAGTGGAGGTCACAGATTATCTCTCTTCTACTTCTCATTGGTGTAATGGAAGACTGAGAGCAGGAATGCAATGTTGTTCTGAGCACTTGTCAGTGTGCAGTGAAAGACTTTCAGATACATTACACAGCTTATTTCTGATGCTTCTTACCAAACTTTCACTCTGTTGGGCTGAACAAAAGAGAATGTTTTCCTTTAACAACTTAAAATTAATCTTTCCCTTTGATTCAAACAGTGTAACAACCTAAGAGAATAGATTCCGCACAGAAAGGAGGAAGTCAAAATGTTATTGCCAAATAAAGTATTAATTAAATATAATGATAGGTCTGAATAGCATTCTTCCTCTTATAGAATGGTGGCCAATCTTTTGAACTGTAGTATTCCTGGGGAACACAGATTCCTTATTTTTAGTCTGATACACTTTGTCAGTTGTCAGTATTTATTTCTTTGCTGTGTAGAGAGAAAGGGTGGTCTTGCAGTTAAAGGCATCAAACTGGGACTCACAGGATCAAAGTTAAATTCCTTGTTCTGCCACAGACTTTCAGTGTGATCTTGAGCAATCCCTCAATCTCACTAAGTCTTCATTTCCCATCTGTAAAATGGGGATCACAAAAGTACCTTTTTCCCATTGTTTGTCTTTATTTATAAGCTTTTTGGGGTAGGGATTGACACTTACTGTGTGTTGCTACAGGACCCAGCCCAGTGGAGTCCCAATTTCAGTTGGGATTGCTAGGCATTAACAATAAATAATAGTAATAATAATAATTTATTTTTACTTAATAACAGTTTAAAAAGTGTCAGTACAGAAGCTCTGATTGCCCTAACAACAATTAACCCAGGAACATTAAATGCTAATACACAAATAATAGTAATATATTATGTTGGAGCCAGAGAATGATTTATGAGGCCAGGTTCTCATTTGCACTATGGCCCCATTACAACACTCTGGCAACATAAAAGAGCCTTAAAATGGGCATAAATTACCTTTATACCCACTTTAAAGCTCCTTTACACTGCCTGTGCAATGGAAGGGGTCTTAGCATACCTGAGAATCAGGACCATACTGTTAGAAATAAATTCATGAAGTGTGTACTTCCAAATGTACTTTTTTATTGACACTCAGTGGATGTTGAAGGAGCTCGGCTTTCACAAGAGGGGCTCAGCAGCGTGTGTGATCAGGCTTAGAGCTTTTATAGTTCAAGCCTTTATAACCTGTACCAAGCCATGATGGCTATAATTACCGCACACTTTGACTTAATCTCTGTAGTGCAGTTGTTATAAATCAACCTTTGCAACTTTCAGTTGTCTGTGCTTTATTATCAGTGACATTTTCCCTTAAAAGTTCAAAGCAAGCTTGACTTTATGATAAGCCATATTCGTTAACTAGAGTCACATTTATTTTTTGTGGAAGACTTTTCTTAGTGAAAGACAGAAGATGGCAGTGTTTCTTAACAGATAAGAGTTAAAGTCGAATACTGTAGATGGGCGAGTGTGGGAATACAAACTAAAAGCTTGATTCTACACCCTTCACTCCTATCCGTCATCTTTGCTTACGTGAGTCGCCCCACTGAATTTGATGGGACAATTCATGTGAGGCAGGGTTTGTGGGTTTGGGTACCAAAGTAAGCTAGAGTTAAAAATAAAATTAATGAAGGACCAGATTTCTGCCTACGCTTACAGAGCTGCTTAGTGCCAGCCCACTGGTGCAAAGCAGCCAAAACTTAGTGGATCCAGGCAGTGCAGGATTCCTCCTGTGTAGAGGAATCCTCTATGGGATAGGGCTGCCTTAGCAGTTCCTATACCATCTCCCTCCAGGTTCCAGGTGTTGGGGATGTGGATGGGAATCCACTGCATCCAGCTGCTTCCTCATTGGTAGACTGCACAGAGCTCAACTGGGATAGAGAATCTGGTTTCAGGTGTTCACTACAGCCATGGTGAATTTCATTAATGTCAATGAAGAATTTTAAAGTGACATCACCAAATCCTTCCATTTCTTCCTATGTATACTCAGCCTCCCCATGCCCAAATCGCCCCTTATTCTGTTACCACTCCCTTCGATTAAGTCCCTTCTCAGACCACACTAATCTTAGCACATGCTAATTGCGTGCCTGCATGCCTGGAGGAAGTACAGTTTATTACCCACAATCTCATTGGGTTCATTCAATATTTTGGACTAGCATGTTGCCCTCTTATGGAGCAAGTTCTTGCTTTGCAGATCACAATCACTACATTCCCTAGGTATGTTCTACGTACTGCTTTAAAAAAATCCTCTGTGGTTAATAGGAATAATAAGCTATGATGATGAATAACCTTGTTAATGCATCACAACACTGAATGAGAAAAAGTGCTAGTTTCTTTACAGAAAAGAGATGAAATTCAGCACACGTGGGACCTATAGTAAACTAATACAAATAGAAAACAGAATAAACTGTCCAAAATACCCGACTGGGTCTCAGTCCTGGTGACTGTCAGTGTGATGGGGGAAGTTCCCAAGTCTTCCCATCTACCCAGATTGGGAGAGTCTGGAACCATCGTGTGCAACAGGACTAGCAAGTTACAAGGTGCTAAGGACACCACAGCACTGTCCTTTGAACTAATTGCAACAGAGACCTTCACTTTACATTTTGGTCTTGAGGTTCCCAACTGATTGACTATTTCTGCTTGCCTCCAACTGCCCAGGAGCCTTGATTTCAGCTATGGTGAGAATGCCCACTTGTCTTGTGGCTCCTCTGGTGAGTGGTAGTAGATTTCAGGGTGTTGCAGATCAGTTTCCTATTAGAGGGAAATCAGTAACATGGAGTTGGTATTTTTTTAGCATAACTTGTTTCATTATACTACATTAGCCAGTCCTTGAACAGAGGTGGTCAAATAGCACAGAGTAATACCCGCTTAGGAATCAATCTCATGCAAAACATCAATGCCTATGTTCAGGGAACAACACTGCCCCAAGAATTGATTCTCGTTAAAGAAATTAAGGGGCAGAGAGCAAACTCTCTTGCTGCTTGTACAACTGCTTGCAAAACTAGTAACAACACAGCACTTCTTCAGACTGAACAGTGCTTGCATGTTAAGAAAAAGAACTCATACAACTATGTATAACAGTACCTTCTAGTGACTCATGTCAGAGCAGTATGTTGAGTTCCTTCCTCAAAAGCATAGTCAGATGAATGGTTTTGGACTGGCCAATAAGCCAAAATTTTGTAGGAGGGAATCAGGTAAACAGTGACAATTGACCGGGCATGCATTCGTCATTCATGCTCAGTGAGTGTGTTCAGTTCTGTTGGAAAAAGATTCCAATAGAGGTCCGTTTACCCTGCACCGAAAAGAGATCCACGCAGGTAGTTGGGCAGTCTCCAAGCTTTATTTCTGCAGAGGTCAGACACTTCCCAGCAAGTGGTCAGTGTGAGACCCCAAAGGCATGCTCTTTTGCATATTTATACAAACATAGATAAAGAAATTACATATGCATAAATTCTTAATGCTTATAGGTACATTCAAATTATTACTACCATTGCTATTGGCTTACACTTTTCTACTTCTTCTAATTATAAAGGTATGCATAACAGAAAACATGTTAACAGAAGATTTCAGCTTATCTATCAGGGTCGCCTGGTCTATCTCTCAAGGCTATATAACTAGTTGGAACCAGTTGGGGCTATCTCCTCGCTTCTTCTAGGAAATCTTTCTCTGACCCTGGCACAAGATAAGCACTGTAAAAACAAAAGAGGAGGGGGCGGGCGATCTCAACAGAGAGCAGAACACTAAAGAGAACTAAAATGGAGTAACTGTGGTCAAGCAGACAATTATTTTCCTTCAGTTCCAATGTGTACCAAGTTTCTTGACACACTGAAGGTGTGACTATATTGTCTGAATGAAGCAAAACTTCTGTTATTCTCCCCAGGAACTCAGCATTGATTCTCTGTAGCTATATAATCTGATATTATCTGCATGTGTGAAGTTGCACTAGCTGCCTGGTATCAGCATGCAAACCTCAAAGAGCTATGTTAATCATCTGCCAGAAACGTGCAAATGCATAATGTCTCATTAATAATTATTGAATCATTGAGTGGTGCAAGGAGAGATGTTCCTGTCTTTAATTACATAATAGGAAGTCCCCATTAAAACATAGGTCATTTGCGATGTATGTAGTAGAACATCAGATACTGAAGCTCTGTTTAAAGGAATTAATAAAGTTTTATTAAAAGACAGGTCTTTATAAGGGAAGCAAGTACAGGTTGAAAGATGCAATACTCAGCCAACACAAACAATATAGTTGATCCTCCCTCTGCTTACTTTTTTTGAAGTTAAAACATAGCCAGGTAATTGGTAGGGGTAAAGAAGCAATATAAATATAACGAGAATGAAGTTCATAGTTCAACCATTCCCTTATTTCAGTCATGTCAGGGATGGAGTAAAGTTTTAAAAGTAGCAAGTGGCAGACGGGAGCGGAGGGGGAAGAGAGTAGACAGCAGCTCCTAAGGAAGACCTGGGGAAAGCTTCAGGTATACTGCCTGCAAGAAGGTTACATGCTGATCTTACAAGGAGATAGCAGGCTCTGGTATATCACCTGGGGAGGATAGGTTCAGCTAGCCCCAAGGTGACCAAGGTGGTCAGTACTGCTCTCCTTAACAACTTCTCCTGGGGATAAGGAATCTGAGACTATGCCGAAAAACTCTGAGTGTGAGCCTGAAGCCCTGTTCTCTTCAAATGCAGTCAGATTATTCTGCTCAGTGTAGTACAAGGGAGGTGTCTATTTGTACAGCTGGAGGTGCCCTACGGGTTTTGCAGTGCCGAAAACAGAAGGTGCCTGTCAGTAACTTGAAAAGTGTGACAGGACCTCACTATTGCCAATCTATCTTGTCATTTCCTAGTTATGTGTACAGTGCCTCGTGCAATGGGGTGCAGCCTTGTGAGACTGCAGGCACCACGGCAATGTAAGTGCTAAATAATAATAATACCAGTGATGTGAGGAAATTCAAAACCCTAAAATAGATACCGGAAATTATCTACGACCATTTTTTCCCAAAAGGATAAGCTGTTTTTGGGGTTCAGATCTGGACTGGACTCCGAGAATATGAGTTAAATTCCCAGCTCTGCCACAGATTTCCTGTGTGGTCTAAATAAGTCACTTAATGTCTGCTCTTTGATTCTCTATAAGGCGGAGATAATAATACTGTCTTTCTCCCACCCTTTATCTTGTCTATTTAGATTGTAAATTCTTTGGTGCAGGGACTGTCTTTTTTGTAAATTGCCTACCACAATGGGGCCTGGATCTAGGAATAAAACTTTCAAAAACACCTAAGTGTTTTAGGAGCCTCAATTCCATTATAAAAAATGATTTAGGCACTCAGGAGCTTAAGTCCCATTGACTTTATATGCAATACAGGTCAGCTCTTTAAAGGTATTTAATCACCTAAAAATGCAAATGAGGGTGTAGTGAAATCGTTGGGAGTTAGGCACTTAAGCTGATTAGGCAGTTTTTGAAACTCCCGCTGAACACTTATCTTTAGGTGCTGTAATACTGGAGCTGGGCAGGAACTGGGTTTCCATTTTGTGGGGATTACCACCATTTCCAATATTCTTTCATTCAAAGTTTGGCTGGAATTTCGTTGCACAGGAAGTTTCATTTCAGGTTGATCAAAATGTTTTGCTTCAATTAAAAGAAATAATTCTGATTCTGACCTTTTGAAACGTTTTACATGTTCTTAATATAAATACTATTGAAATACTTCATTTTAGGGAAGGGCTTCAAAGTGAAATTTTGGCAAAAGCCAACATTTTTCAAAACATTTCGATTTTGACAAAAATGGCATTTTTGTTGGAAAAACTCTTTTGATGAAAACCTGCTCCACTAAATACCTTTGAAAATCTGGCCCTAAGTGACTTTTGAAAATGGGATTTGGCTTCTGAGATACTTAGTTGCATTCAGAAGCGTTAATAGAAATAATTCATAATTATATACATTGGATAGATAGATCCCACTGGAAAATCTTTAGGGCATTGCAATCTTATTCTCATCTAAAAATGCTTATCTTTACACATTTGAATGAAACTTTTCATGTCTTTGGTTTCATTTTCTATGCATACTGTTGTCATAGTGGAGATTTTTCTGTCTGAGCTTTTAATGTTAGGTGATGGCATTTAAGATACACACAGAGGACAGGAACTGCATTACATTCAGTGTATGGTGTGGGGTGTTTTGTTTTTATCTAGTTACCTTGGGATTTGAAAGCTTTAGTCTTCAAAATAAAATTGTAGGCTACACCTGTCTTAACGGCAGCTGGTATGATGCAGAATCTTTAGATGTTCACTTCTACCTCTTTAGTCAAAATAAGACCCCAAAAGATATATTGAGGATGTTTATATTTCTGCCCTAAAAGGCCCTAAAACCAAGGGCTAGGATCCTGCACAGCATAGATGTCCTGAGTCTTGCACATAAAGGTGAAGGTAAAAAAGTGATGAGCAGTGGAACCTGATCCTGCATTAGTGAGATTACTGCTTCATGGCTACCAGGTTACTTCTGCCTAATAGCGGAAACAAGGCCCAAGAGGGGAATGGGTAACTCAGGAGCTCATTTGCATGGTAAGGATTCTAGTTAAACCTATGTCTCTTCAGACACGCCCAGTCTGTGCCACAGCAAGTGAACATACAAGAGGCTTGAGACGTCTGCTCAGCGAAGAGGTTTGCAGTTAGAGGGAGACATTTCAGAGGCTCTCAATGGATACAGGCGCACAAGTCCCTTGAAGTCCATTGCTTAACCTTACGTGCACCCACTTCTAGCTTCCACTCATATCGCAGTGATGTGCAACGACCTTGGGCTTCTTGCTGTGCACTCACAAAGTCTTGTAGAGTATCCAGCCACCTGCGTATGGGACAGAGTCTTGTTCGTTCTCCCATTGAATTCAATGGCAAAACCCCTGCAATGACTTCAATGGAAGTAGGGTCAGGCCCTGATTCTGTAAATCTGGATGATATTTCATCTAAATCAGTTCCTTACTCTCATTTTTATCTCCCGTTCAGAAATAATCTAGATTTACCATGGGCTAAAAGCCCAGAGTAAATGGGGAAAAATTGAAGAACTACACTTTTCAAAACAACAAAAGTGGACCTTCAGGGCTGTAGGAAGGCGCCGTGGCCTTCTTCTGAGCCTGGGCCCGCGGAAGGGCCGCAGGCACCCAATCAGACTCTAGACTCACCGGCAGCCCAGTCTGCCCGGCAACCAGGCAGCTGGGCCCCGATAGGTCCTGCCAGGTGGCCAACCCGGCAGCAGGGGGGCGGAGCCTTAGGGAGGGCGGCAGCCATAAAAAGCAGGCCCTGCAGCTCAGAAGGCAGAGGGCTGTTGGTAGAGACAGATGTACTGCCTTGCTGGCTGCAGCAAGGGGCTGAACCATGCCAGACCACTGCCTCAGGTAACCCTCTCCTGGCCTTGTGGCCTGCCTCTAAGGCCTGGATTGGGCCTCTGGGCCCCCTGGACTGGCCAAGGCCTACAGGCCTGAAGTGCTGGACCCAGCCTCAGGCCTGCAGCGGCTGGGATGAGCCCCCTGAACCAGAGAACTGGGAGTTTCTCCCAGAAGCCGGTTTGGACTTGGAGGAGCTGCCGGACGCACAACCCCTGGAGGCAGGACCCGACCTGGAGGAGTTGCCGGAGACTGGACCCTACTCATGGCCCTGTGATCTAGAGGAGCTGCCCCTCGCTGTGGAGCTTCCCAACCTACCCCCTGTGGACGCAGAAGGACTGACCGGCCTACCCCGTGTGGTGTACCCTGATGACCCAGAGGAACTGACGAACACAGGTACCGGGGAACCCGGGGAGGAAAGAGCCCAGGGACAGCCAGAGGTGCGGCTGTACTAGGGGTAACGCCCAGTCGGTGTGTTGTGGCAGGAGCCCCGCCGACTGAGTGGCAACACCCGTGCCACTGCTAGGTCCCTGGGCTGGGATGCAGTGGAGTTGGGTGGGCCTGCGTCCCCCTCTGCTCCCCCCCTGATCCTTGCAAACCCCCAAAAGGGAAATAGCCTCTACCGCCCGCTGGACTCGAGCTCACTGCTCCTTGCTCGCCCGCCCTGCCTGAGGGCCGGGGCGAAAGGCGGCCCGCCCTGCGAGGGCCGGGGCGAAAGGCCCTTGCTCGCCCGCCCTGCCTGAGGGCCGGGGCGAAAGGCTCCTTGCTCGCCCGCCCTGCCTGAGGGCCGGGGCGAAAGGCTCCTTGCTCGCCCGCCCTGCCTGAGGGCCGGGGCGAAAGGCTCCTTGCTCGCCCGCCCTGCCTGAGGGCCGGGGCGAAAGGCTCCTTGCTCGCCCGCCCTGCCTGAGGGCCGGGGCGAAAGGCTCCTTGCTCGCCCGCCCTGCCTGAGGGCCGGCGAAAGGCTCCTTGCTCGCCCGCCCTGCCTGAGGGCCGGGGCGAAAGGCTCCTTGCTCGCCCGCCCTGCCTGAGGGCCGGGGCGAAAGGCTCCTTGCTCGCCCGCCCTGCCTGAGGGCGCCCGCCCTGCCTGAGGGCCGGGGCGAAAGGCTCCTTGCTCGCCCGCCCTGCCTGAGGGCCGGGGCGAAAGGCTCCTTGCTCGCCCGCCCTGCCTGAGGGCCGGGGCGAAAGGGCCGGGGCGAAAGGCTCCTTGCTCGCCCGCCCTGCCTGAGGGCCGGGGCGAAAGGCTCCTTGCTCGCCCGCCCTGCCTGAGGGCCGGGGCGAAAGGCTCCTTGCTCGCCCGCCCTGCCTGCTCGCCCGCCCTGCCTGAGGGCCGGGGCGAAAGGCTCCTTGCTCGCCCGCCCTGCCTGAGGGCCGGGGCGAAAGGCTGCTCGCCCGCCCTGCCTGAGGGCCGGGGCGAAAGGCTCCTTGCTCGCCCGCCCTGCCTGAGGGCCGGGGCGAAAGGCTCCTTGCTCGCCCGCCCTGCCTGAGGGCCGGGGCGAAAGGCTGTAAAACTAACATTCCCCTGTCGATTAGGAAGGCGCCGTGGCCTTCCTCTGAGCCTGGGCCCGTGGAAGGGCCACCAGGACTGGACCGGGCAGGGGCCCGTCCTACAAGGGCCCATCCTGACCTTCCACATCAGTGAGAGATTGAAACACTTAAGCACTTGAAAATACTTGGTGCATAATATCTTCCACTGAAGCATTATTCCCTCCAACTATAATGGATGGAAATGTACTGAGTAGCCATGACTTTGGTAGACTCGTTAATAGTCCAGAGCAAATGTTAGAGTTCTACTACAGGAGACTCTACAGGGACTGGAGAAATATGAAGGTACACAAAAAGGTGGTAAAATTTGTGCATAGAAAAACCATAGAGTAAGGGAAACAGATTTGGGCAAGATATATATAGTCATGCAAGTAAACCCTTCTGATTTATTTTTTCCAGTAGCATCGCATGCCAGTACATTTATGACAATGCATCTAAACAGAGATAATGGAGGGAACTTGGAGAAACTCCGTGGTTGGTGACTTTGTCCTAGAGTAAAATCCAATGAACCTGGTTATTGAAAATGACTAAGAGCAACTTTACTTCATTGAGACAAACACTGGAGTCTTCTAAATAGTTAGCATTCATTTCTCACACAGAATTCTCATTGACATTCATGGGAATTCTAAGCAACTAAGGCAAGAGCAAAGTGTGAGACAACAGCAATAACTTTAACAGTCTCTGCTACTCTGCACAAGGTCCCTTCATTTACCCTTCTTCAAAGTCCTCCTACCTCCCTGGTTATGAAGCTTCAACTCCTCCTCAGGCTGCCACCCAGGTCGTTCCACAGAGAGGCTGCAGCAGCAGCTCTGCACTCTAAGTCTCAGTCTCTTCAGAGAGACTCGTAGCAAGTCCTGCTCCCTTTAGGTCTCTCCCTATCCTAGACAAAAAAGGGAACTCTTATACACTGCTTTCCTTCCCAGCATTCTTTGCAATGAGGCCTAGATTCCTCTTCTGGAATATAGAAGGTGAAATAAAGCTTTGTTAGTGAGAAATCAAGACCAAACAAAGTGGAAACTTTTTTTTTCATTTGAAAATTGCACCGTTTAAAAATAATGTCCATCCTTTGTGTAAACGATGTGTTACTCTTTCATGGTGGATTCGTTCCCTCGGTGTGCCCATAATGAATGAAGAATAAAAAGGGAGGAGGAAGAAGAGGAGGCAGCAAATCTGTGTAGGGCAGAGAACAAATGTACTGACAAGAATATTATTTTAAAAGTGATTCAGAGCATTATGTGAAGTCTAGAGTACATCCATTCCCAGTATGACAGAACTCACACAGCAATAAATATGTCATTTCACACCAGGAGGCAAGAAATACAAAAGAGCCCTGGCCCTTTCAGTTGGTGAAAATTAAAAAAAATTCCTGAGACCGGGTTTAATGTGATTCAAAGAAAATAAATAGTGACGCAGATGCACAGCTGGAGAAAGGTATTTAGGATATGTTAAGTACTAATAAAATTTCCATGTATACAGCACGTTGCTCCCCATAACCTGTATGAGCAAGTCTGAGAGATGCTGAGATATTGCTGTCATGAGGAATTGTGGGTTTCATAAGGAATTGTGGGTTTAAGGCCAGAAGTGACCGTTATGATACTCTAACTTCCCGCATAACAAAGGCCATAGAAAGTCAATGCTCAAAGGTGAAATTCACCTCTGGGCAGAGAGTGCACGATTGACCATTTGCTGGCTCAAGTCCCATATAAGCCCTATTTTCGGGCTTAAGTGGGAATAATTGGCCATAGGCCTTGTACTAGGTCCTCTGTTTTAGGGTGTATTTTTCACCCCAGCCCTCAGGATTTAGACCTATGTGTAAACAATATAGATAAGTAAATAAAAAAATTTGTACATTATGACAGGTATAAGTATTCCAAAAACACTATCTATCTAGCCATTGAAAACAAAACTGAAACCACTTTCTCTCTGCAAAAAAAGGCTATTTCAAAAGCATGGTATCATAGTGCTGGAGGAACTTCTATGTGTAAGAAATCTGAAAATACAAGCTCTTAGAATATAGGATGGGCACCCTGAATAAACAGTGAGGGAAATTATGACATACTGTACCCCATGTCCACCTTTTTTACAAGACCATGATAAATTTAGTGCAAAGTATGCCTTGTGAAGTATCATTTGAAAACTCATAAGCTGCTGAACATTATTGTCCCAGTAAAATACGTGTATCAATATTGTATGCAAAGTTATAAGATTCTATTGTATAACATTGCTGTAACATGTTCCAGAGTTAGAAAGGCAGGCCCACACCAGTTCTTCAGAGACAACAGACACACTGATGCCCCAGCCATCAGCATATTCAAATGGACTCTCATGAACTATCTCTTGGTTAAGTGGCCCTTCTTTGGTGGGAAGAAGGGTGTGAGTGAACTTTACATATTGGCAATGGAAAACAGTTGGGAGTTCCTGTGTAAACTATCTGGCTGTCACCTGAATCCCAGCAGGAGGTGTCTCTCAAGGAGGGGAAAAGAGGTATAAGAATAAAGAACAGATCCCACAACTCACCTCTCTCCTCCATTCCTCTTTCTGCTCACAGCATCAACAGCACCTGAAAGAACACTAAACTGGGGAAGGGGTCCTGGCCTGGAGACCTCCAGCCAGTAAAGACCGTAAAGAGCATAGTGTGAGAAAAACCTTTGCTTTGAATCCATTTAGCTTGCTAAATTTGGTATTAAGTTTACATTTTATCTTTTTATTTCCTTCGTAACCAATTCTGACTTTTACTCCTCATTACTTGTAATCACTTAACATATATCTTTCTGTAGTTAATAAACTTGTTTTATCTAAACCAGTATTTTTGGATTGAAGTGTTTGGGAACCTCCACTTGAGATAACAGGGTCCATGCATGTCATTTTCTGTTGATGAAATGATGGACTTTCTACGAGCTTGTATTGTCCAGAAGGAGAGATCTGGGCAGTACAAGATGCACATTTCTGGGGACAGGTCTGGGACTGGGCATTGGCTGGTTTTGCTCTGCAATTTAATTCAGGAATGGGTTGTTAGAAGCATTCTTGTAATTCAGCTGTGCATGATTTTGCATGCTATAGGCTGTGTGTGAGCAGGACCAGAAGTGGTGGTTGTTACAGCAAAGCAGTGTAAAAGGCACTGAAAATGCACAAGCAAGTTTGCAAATGTATCACGCCAACTTTTCAAGTTTGTATGTGCAGAAAGAGTAATTGTGAAGAGGGTGAAATTCAGCACTCAGTAGAGGAGCAGCTAACGACTTATGAAACAATTAAGTCATGTTTCACTCCTATTTTGAGGTCTTCCATGGGTCTGAAAGCATGCAGAGACTTTGTGTTAGTGAATTTAAACACCTATTTGTGTCAATGGTCATAGCTCCATTTATTTTGAATTGAGCTACAACACTTTACACAATTGTGAAAATCTCACCCTGAGTATTTACATGGTTTCTGTATACTCCTCGGATTATATCCTTAGAAACTTTAAAAGACAACTGCAGAGTAATTGTCTCTGCTTAACCAGCTCTTGTGGACACATAAATTAAACATTTTAGCTAACTTTAAAAAAAAAATTCAATATCACATGTAGAGCTCCATTGACTACACAGGTTTACGTCAGCTGAGCATCTAGCTGCTCCAAAAGATCATTTTACCTTTTAGTTGTCAGTTCTAGGAGAAAGAGCAGAAGACATCTGGTTCTTCTCCTCTTCTATGGAGCAAAAGCTCTATGTTCCGTTGGCCTGTAATGTTTTCTTTCAACCCTGCATAGCTGCCCTATGGAGATCCAAATTTAAGACTTGGACAAGATCACTTACTCCCCAGGATACAAGGAGATGAGAATGTTAGGAGAATGTTATTTATCTTGATTAGTTCCTTGTGCCACCAGTACTGACACTGATTTTACTGCTAGCAGAGTAAGGTACTGCTCAAAATGAATCTGGCCCTATAGATGATGAAAAGCATTTCTAGGGTAAAAAACCAGAATCTCAGAACAAGCCTATGTTAAGGCAGGATATTTATTTTTTTTTTCAGGTGGTTGAAGGCACTTCACCTTCCTAGCTCCCATTATGAACATTTATATCATCCCAGATAATTAACTACACCGGATTTGTAAATAAAATATTTGCAAATCATTTTTAAATTAAACATTTGCCAGCATTATGTTATCTTTTCATTAAACAACATATGTTCTATAACAATGCATATCTCTGAGGGAACAGAATTAAGCTCTTCTTAATTTTGAATTTCTTGTCTTCTCTGGGTTTAAGCCAGATTCTTTAGGTCACATTTTCAAAACAGCCTGTATATTCACATGCTCAGTTTTTTCTTTGCCCAATTTTAAATGCCCATGTTTTGTAAGCTCCATCATTTAGATTTGTGGATGCAAATTGACCAGTTAGGTGTCTCCCTTTCTAGTTAGTCTAATTCTGCCTTTTTTTGGAATACACAGGTGTCCAAAATTGTAGCTGCAAGATCTTGAGTGAAAAGGTGAAGGGCTGGTTGAGACCACTTGGAAAATTTGACACTTTCATGATATAGTGTTTATAATCTCAGTATGTGGTGGTATTTATTTTTAATTTTTGACATTCCCAGATAACTTTAATAGCACCAAAGTCAAACCATGCTAGTACCCAGGGCATGTTTGGAAGTTAGTCTATGATGAATAGGGAACAGTGCAGTGAGCTGCTTAGAATTATGTTAAGATTAATATTTGCCTAAATTAGTGGATTTCTGGGTAAAAGTATTTCAGGAAATGAATGTGATTATGGGGTCAATTCAAAAAAATAATAATGCCAAATCCACATACACACACAAATGTAAGTGTCTGATTTTTGCTTGCTTTTAAAATACCACCCCCCCTCCCACCCCAAAAGTTATGAAATAAGAACAATCCCTTTAAAACAATTTCCTGTTCACTTATTCTTCTGGGATTTTTCAGAGTACATTTTCAGATCAGTGTGTGGAGTTATATGTGCATATCTCATTATCACTAATGGGAGTTTCAAAGCAGCATATAATTTTACTGCTATTTTGGCTGACTTGTAATACACCTGTCACTCTGCTTTCCTACTGCAATTTCATTAATATTTAAAAACTAATATTTAAAGGTCAAACTTAGCCTACAGTGATATTAAAATATATCATTCAGTTTCTTCTGATTTGTGGAGAACTTCTGTGGGAACATGAGAGATAGGTTAGACATCAAAGGGAGAAAGGAAATCACTAACACTTGTTACCTTTTCATGCAAGTTCTTCTTCCTGAAATCCCTCCCAGAAATCAGTCGTTTTCCATTTATGGGGAGACTTGTCAAAGGCACAAATGACAGTGTGGTAACTAACTCTGACTGCAAATCAATAGGAGTTAGGGACCTAATTTGCATTTATGTCTTAGAAATCTCCCCATAGCTGTTCACAGAACAAAAAGATCTTGCACTGCAACTAAACAAAACCACCTTTTCACTCTGACTAGTCCATGGAGATGTCTAAAGGCTTAATACTGCTCCCTATCAAGTCAATGGAAAAATTCCCATGGACTCGAATTATGCAAGATACAGACTAACACCTTTATAATCAGTTATGTTGGGTTTGATGAAATGAAAGTTACATTTCAGCAGAACAGCAGATCAAGAGGAAAAAGCATGAACTAAGTTTCAAGTGCTCTGTCTAGCATTGGCAGTGCTCAGAAATAGATTCTAACTAGTACTAGCTGCTCTAAAATGTAAGTGGGCAGATTAAGGCCCCTCTCCGGAAAACACTGGTATAAGTGAGTAGTTGCACTGAATTCCTCCTACGTGACTTCAGACACTAGGTAAAATGTGACTATATATTTGCATAAAGTTACTCATCTGCGTAAGTGTTTGTAGGCTAAGACCCTAAGGTTGCAAGATCTACTGGCTTCCAGAGAATTGCAAATAGAGAGTGTAAATTCCATGAACTAGAACCACTCTCATGTTGACAGCCTTATTAGAGGCATCCAGAACCTACTCATTCTTTTTTGACTGAATCTTCCTGAAAATACTGAGGAAATTATACTATGTAATCTTTATTTCCCAATGTGTATTTGAAGGCAGACTGGGGTTCCAGAAAAAACTAGGAAGAGCCTATAGCATGTGTTGTGGTGTACTGATGTCCAATGGATCAAAACTCCTGCTGTGGTAGATCCTAGTAATTCTGCCATCCTGGCGCCTTCCCCAGCTACAGCAGACCTCGTAAGGCATATCAGAATAGGGATCCGTCCAGAGCACCTTAGTAAGTCCTCTAGAGTTATCCCTGGGTGTATGAGCTGAGGCCCACAGCAGATGAACTGGGAAGCTGTGTATAGTTTGGGAGATATTTTATTTTGAAACCGCTCACAAAGAGAGGGGGGACTCAAACCTGCACCATGAAAGTCAATAGAAGTTTTATCATTGACCAGTGAGAACAGGATCAGACTTCAAGCACCTAAAGACTTAAACAGTGTTGGGCTAACAATATAACGGTGTCAATGCATTGCTGTTTGCCACTGTTAGCAGGATCTGTGTTGAAACATGGTAGTGTGGACACAGCAACATGGTTCTATAACTGTGATCCTGACTACTGTCTCTTCTGTGATGGCACAATGGTGTAATGAAACCAAGAGGTCAACATCATGTGACATTACACCAGCATATCTCATGCTGCCAGAGCTGGTCGGAAATTTTTCATCTAAATGGTTTTGATGAAAAATGCTATTTCTGTTGAAATCAGAAGGTTTTGAAAATGTATCAACTTTAACAAATTTGTTTAGAAAACCCCCAGATGACCTGTTTTGACAGATTTGGAACTACAAGCATAAAATTTTCATTTTGAAAAGACTATTTGCAATTAAATTAATTTGTTTACATAAAAACATTTAAAAATGTAAAGCTCAAAAATGGAATGAAGTATTTTTGATTTTATCAAAACAAAACATTTAGATTGATCTGACAGGAGATTTTTTTCCCCCAGAATTGTGTGTTGAATTTTTTTCACTTTTTCATTTTGTTTTGGAACAATTTTTTTCAGAATTGTGGAATTTCCTGCAAAATGGAAAATCCAGTTTCTACCAAGCTCTCCATGCAACTTAGACATCACAATCTTTGAGTTCTTTGAACGTGAACCTTCAATGTTTGGATTTCATGTGATGAACTCAGCTTTTTTCCTCTCAAACCTTTCATCCAGCTCAAATGTCAATACAAATGTGCAGAAATGTAGAAAGTCATAATGTGTAGGAGACACCAAGTTGTCAGATGTAATAGATGCATCTACTTTTGATGGTACTTTCTAAATGTTTCTACTTTTGATAAGTTGCACAGCTGTTTATCCTAAAAGTAACGTCATTTACGCGAACCTAATGCTATGTACTTCTAAAGATCTGATGGTAAATTATGACAACTTTTGCTGCGCTCTCATTCTGTCCTAGCATAATATTGTTAATTAATTTAGGATTCCCTCCCTCCAGCTGTTTATAAAACAATAACCAGATGCCCTTGTTACTTCTCCTATGCCTCTGTTTAGCGCATGAAACAGCAATAAGAAAGTAAAAATCTCCTTCAATGTATCTGCAAGTAAGGATTGCTCCACATTATACAATACAAATGGTTGGTGCTTTATCACTTTTGGCATATCAAAGAACAAATATTTTTAATAAGATAAGTAAATCTCCTTAAATTCACTAGCCCCTCTGGAAAAAAGAACCCTTAGATTTCCTGCTGTCATAGAAACCATCTTTAGCAAGCAGACTGTAATCAAAAACAGCTCCCTCTGGCTTCATATTTATATGTGTGTGTGTATTCCCTTTTTAATATGAAAAACGACACATTGTTTTTCAGATACATGGTCTGTTGATCCCGTTTTGGATCTGATTGTATTTATAGGAAGAAGCTTAAGAAGTAATTTTAGATTGAGCTGAAAAATGTTTGGAACCTAAAGATACTGCAGGGACAGCCTGAACTCAGCCGTGGACTGTAGCTCCATGCAGCTCTCACTATGCCATCGTCCTACAAATACGTTAGTGATATTTTAGCTGTTCATTGTGAGGTTTCATAAAAGAGAATTTCATTAGTGAAACAAATGATGCAGCTTTGAGCCAAATTCTCTGCTGGCCTAACCTCATTCAATGCAGAGAATGGTTTCAGCAGAGGGTTTGCCCTAATTTTGTTAAGCACTGGCCAGAATTTTCAAAAGTGACTAGTGTTTTTGGGTGCCCAATTTATACCTGAAAGGAGCCTGGCTTTGCTGAACACCCTTCTGCAGAAAAAAACATGCTTCTTTAAAGAGTCCCAAGCTGGGCACTCAAAAACAGACCCCATCCATAATCACTATTATCTTCAAAATCTTGTCTCATATCACAGCACTGAGAGCTCTACTTAAAGTAAGAGGAAAAAATAATGCCCTGCTGGTTGGGTTTGTGGAGGATGGCTTGCTTTTTTGCCCGTAGGACTTAACCACAACAAAAATATAAATAACAACACTTAGCAGGTTTCATCTGTTTCATCAGTTTAGTTTTCATCTAAACATTATGCAAACATTAGTTACTTTAGTCAGACTACACTCCTGTGAGATTGTAAATATTATCAGTCTTAGTTTGTTGATGATATAGGGATTTTAAGTGCCTTGCCAAAAATCATACAGTGAATGAGTTGGAAATAGAATCTTGAACTAAAGGCCACCTAGTCCCTTACACATTCAAGTAATGTTGCTAATATCAATTTAGAAGCACAGAAAAGACATTTCTGGTAATTTCACTACTCTATTTAGTAAAAATGATGGTACCGACATTATTTTCCAGTGTGAACCTGCTCTAACTTTTTGGCTTTACAGGTCACTTTAAAGTGTGATAGTCCAATATGAGAAGCCTTTTTGCTAACTAGTAATATTCGTAGGAACTAAAATTACACCAAGTGATATTTTCTCACCTTGTGTTCTCATAAGTTCATGTATCTGTTGTTTGATGTAATATGAGATTGCACATTGCAGTCCGGAACTCCTATGACCTTTTTATACTTGAAATAATAATGTTTTTCTAGACAGATAAGACTAGGCTAGATTGGAATTGGAATACAGCTCTGTAAGATGAAGGGCAATGTCTTTGCTCATTCTACCTATACTTTTCTAGTCATTGCAATGTTTTCTTTTTATTATTTAACTTCCAAGAGAAATATTTGTAACGCCAGTATAGAAAAATAAGCCTTCTGCCACGCATACCATCTTGGAATGGAGAATCAGATGTATCCGGTAATGTTTGTGAATGAAAAGATGAATCAACCATTTTACCATTTGTGGAAACCATAACAAAGCTCATTGAAATAACTGGAAACACTTCAATTTATTTTAATGAGCTTTGGTTCAGGCCGACAGTAGGCCCAACCTGAACCCTAACCCCATTGCTTTAACAGGGGCTGTAATTCAGAGTGGAATTTGTCCATTACTGGAATACATATCCATTGTTGGTGGTTATTATGATGACTGGTATCACGACAGTACCTAGTGATTAATTAAGCATTCTAAACCTATAATGAAAAGACACCCCATGATACAAAGAGCTTACTAATGACAGTGATTCTTTTTCTGCAGCACCCAAATGAAGGTTCTATCTTGGGTACCCTGCCCTGATTCAAAACAGGGAGCTGTTCAGTCCCATGGAAAGACACTCATTGACTTCAATGGGCTGGTTCAGGCCTTAAGACTGTACCAAGGACTGCCATGAAGATGGTTATCCATGCTGTTTAAAATAAATTTTAAAAGTACTTATTCATAGTCCTGGTCTTCTTGCTGTTACCAACTTCAGTCTAATCCTTGCTTCATTTTTTTTCTGCTTTCCACTGGTCTTTATGGTAGTGTTTGTTGGTTTGGTTTAAAAATATACACACATGCACATCTTATTTTAAAGTGCAGGTCTAGTGTGCAAAGTATCTGCAAAAATGGCTTTCTCAACAGTTTTGTTCTCTAAGAGTAATACCTACTGTCTTTTATGACAAAGATAAGTTTCTACTATTTTTTTTTACTCCTGTTTGCCTAATGCCTGCTAGGCCGGCTGAGCCAGCACAGCTAAGAGAGGGAGAATTGAGGTCTCGTCCTTGTTGCTCATCATCAATAGAACCATTTACTAAGTTCCAGATTGTTACATCTGTGCAAACACATTGTAGGCAGTGTAGTTGCACGGGTGTCACTGAGGACCTAATTTAGCCTGCAAGGCCTATATGTTGATGAGGATGTACAAGAAGGGACCGTGTTTAACGCTTGGATCCCAGCTTGAGTTTGCAGACCTGGCAGCTATCTTTTAATTAAAAGATTTTGCTAATTCAAACATGAATTAATTCGGGGGACTTCTGTGGCCTGTGGTATGCAGAAGGTCAGCCTAGGTGATCACAATGGCTTCTTTCTGGCCTTGGAATCGCAGAATCTCTGAACCAAATACATTTAATATGGAAATCATTGACACCCTGGTTCAGGAAGGTATTTCAGTGGGACTTTTCTCACGCTTAAATTGGCACATGTGCATAAGTACTTTCCTGAATCAGGGCCTAAGAGACAATACACATGGGCCCTCACAAAGCCACTGATGCCGTCACTCTACAGAGTAGAACCATGCCAGGAGCTACTGTCAGCCTTTTTTCTTCTCTTCATAGGTGATGGGTCTCTTGCCTCCAGCTATCTAGCCAGACTTGCTGGCTCATAGTGTCCTGAAATGCAAAAATGCCTTCGTGAATAACAGTATTGCCAATTTTAATGTATTTAATTAATTAATTTAAAAAAGTAATTTTGGGTTCTTTTTATTTTGCCTTCTGGTTTTTAGGCCTTTATGGTCCATTTGCTTACCATACATGTTCAAACTTCCCCCCATAACTTACTTTAAAAAGCTGAGGGAGTCTCATGCAATCTTTGGATTTTAAGCTGTAGGTTTTTAGGAAAAGCTTCAAATATTGTGGAGACGGATGATGAAATGATGAGATTTGGAGATTTGATAGTTCTCGTTCATTTTCTCAAATGGTTACCGGGGAGTTTCCATACATAAGGCTGCTAGTGAATCACCCATGTCCGTTAAAAGAGAGTGGTCAGGATGGGCATGGATACATCTGAAGAATGACTTTCTCCCACTTCTCAGCTTTCTGGACTACTTACTGTTTCCTCAGGCTGCACAGCTGTTGAATTGTATGTCCCATTAAAAAAAAGACTTCTTGGTGCATGTTATCATGAAGGCCTGTGTGATGAGGTGTATAAACCCCATGCCATCCGAGAAGGGGTTAAGTGGAGTTTGCGTACTCTGTCAGCCCCATCTCATTTGTGTGTCTGTGTGTGTGTGTCAGGCTCGGGAGGAGTTAAAAGAAAGGAGTTCAGTGCAGTTGGAGGAATGGATCTCAGGAGTGAGGGGGTCTGTGAGAAGCACCTGGCAGGAGGCTGACTGAGGGAAAGCTACAGGAGCAATGTTAAATTCCTGTGAATGGCCTTGACAAAGGAGCAAGACACGAAGGAGGCAGCTCTGAGAGTCACCGTTCTGCAGAAGTGGGGAACCTATGATGGGCTAAAGCTCAAGCCTGAAATTTGTGTTATAGTTTGTTTGTTCGTTTGTCTCTGGGGCTTGTGCTGGGGGAGTCCAAGGAGAAAGCCTGGAAGCTGCTGCTGTGGAAGAAGACGACCAATGAGGGGCCCAGGAGGATGGAAGGCATTCCGTTGATTATCATTGTTTTGTTGTTTGTTTTTTTGGGCCATGGATACCCTGGAAGGGGTTGGAACTATAGTGTGACCTGACTGGAGGGCTAAATCACTGCTGTTTCCGACTACTGAAGTCCTGAGGAAGAGAATAAAGCAGAGCTGCTGAAACTCTTGCTCATGCCATGAGGCAACACGCTGCTATAGTGAGTCTAGGACCGCCTAGCTGAACTTCATGAGTAGGCCTACACAGAGCTGTCAGGTAACCGAGCAGTGGGCTGTACAGTAGAGCCATAGTGGAAGCTTTGATCTGCTGTCTTCTCATTCTGCCTGAACAGGAAAAACAAATGGAGCCTAAATAAGAGCTCCCAGTCTCTTTACCTCCAGACTCAGCGGCAATGCAATTAACTTGTCTCTCTCCTGTATAAACCTGGTTATAAAAATACTTTTGTGCACGGTGCAATTAAAGCAAAGCTATTTAACTGCCATCAGTGGATTATTCTCATCCTGCAGAGGATGCTCACATCCTTATGTGAGTGAGTACGGCATTTAGTTGAAACTGGAAAAGTTGCTATCATTATAGGGAGTTGATAGTGAGCCTGGTATTTAGGCCAAAACTTTCCTTTATAGATTTTTGCAACCTTTTCTTTAGAAAGCTTTCACACCTCCATCGTTTGAAATTTGTCAGGGAGAAAACCTGTGGGACAAAGCCCTTTTCTTTGTCCCGTGAAATTCCAACGAGATATATCCGAGCTATAAAGTGGTACAAATCGCTATTTCCCTACTCCAGACAACATTGACAGCCTGCCTAAATCATTGAACATGAACTTTCTAAAGAGGTGGGCTGCCTTGGGACTGCCAAAGCAGCTGTAGTGCAGTGAGAGAGCAAGGCTGGGCTCCTTTAGCTACCTTGGACCAGCACATCATCCCAGTATCACTTCCCATCTCTGTGGGCGCCACATGGGATGGGAGCTCTGCCATTTCCCAGTGGGGGATGAAGCAAGAGAAACTTGGGCCAGGCTCCCCTTTTTTAAGCATCCCCTCCCTGGACCTAGCATATGGCCCTAGTAACTCATCCCTCCTGCACTCTGGAGCAGGGTCTCTCCTGCTCCTGAGAGGGTAAAAGAAAGAGCTGGGCCAGGCTCTTCTTGTCCGCTCCCTCAACCCAACACATGGCTCATCCCAGGCCTTATCGTGAGAGGCTTAAGAAGCTCAATCTATTTATCCCAGAGATGCTTAAGAGGTGACTTGTTCATGGTCTGTATGCAGTATTGTTGTAGCTGTGTTGGTCCAGGATATTGGAGAGACAAGGTGGGTGAGGTCATATCTTTTATTGGACCAACCTCTGTTGCTTTCGAGCTACACAGAGCTCTTCTTCATGTCTGGGAAAGGGGGCTCTGAAGGTCACAATTAAATACAGTGTGGAAAACATTGTTTAGCACTGGTAGTTTGTTCATATTCTAAGGGCCCATTCAAGGTGGAGTGGCCCATTAGTACCTCTGTAGTTTTAGGACAAAAAAGAGGAGGGGTTAGTGGGTTACAGGGTTGTACTAAGCCATAAACCCAGTCTCTGTCAGTCCAGGATTTTTGGTGTCTAGCAGAATAATGAATTTAAGCTCCCAGGGTCATCTTTTGAAAGTGTTATCCAGGTTTCCTTTGAGGATGAGGACTGATAGGACTGAAAGGCAGGAATAGAACCTACATCTCTTAGCTTCCAGTCTTCCACCTTAGCATTGTGGCTTTGTCTCTTCTCTTTTTGTCTAGCATTGTTTCACTTTACAGTATAAATGTGCTTCAATGTATGAATTGCTGTGACAGTCAGTAGCCCTATGTTCACCTCGTTTTACAAGACTATGATACATTTTGTACAAAGTATGCCTTCTGAAGTATCATTTGAAAGCTCATAATTGCTGACCATTATTGTCCTGATAAAATATGTGTGGCAACGTTGTATGTAAAGTTATAAAATTCGACTGTATGACCTTGCTGAAACATGGTCCAAGTTTAGAAAAGTGGGCACAAGCTAGTTCCTCAGAGACAAAAGGCCAACTGACGCCTCAGCCAGGTGTCAACAAAATCCAGTGCACTATCACCTGGTTAAGCAGCCATTCTTTGGCAGGAAAAAAGGGTGTGAGTGAGAAATCTACATTTTGGCAAAGGAATAGATGGATGTTTCTTGTCCCCAGAGATTTGCTGTCTGCTGAACCTCAGCTGGAGATGATTTTCAAAGAAAAAGAGAAGTATAAAGAATGGGGAATAGAAGCCCCAGATCATCTCTCCCTTCATCTCTACTCATGTCATCAACAACACTTGAAAGACAAAGGAAGCATAATTGACTACTAGAGCATGTGGTGTGAGATTCTTTTGCTTTAAATTCATTTAGCTGGTTAATTTAGATATTAAAGGTGTTTTACCTTTTACTGATTTGTAACCAATTCTGACTATTATGCCTCATTACTTGTAATCACTTAAAACCTATCTTTTGGTAGTTAATAAACTTCTTTTATTGTTCTAAATCAGTGTGCTTGGATTGAGGTGTTTGGAAAACTTCTTTTGGGATAACAAGATTTATGCATATCATTTTCTATTAATGAAATGTTGGACTTTATATGAGCTTGTATTGTCCAGGAGGGTGCTGGGCAGTACAAGATGCACAGTTCTGGGGGAAACTCAGGGATTGGGTGATTGCTGGTGTTGCCCTGCAGTGTAATTCATGTGTGCCTGGCTATATCACTCAAACAATATAGCTGGGAGTGATTTACATGCTGGAGGTAGTGTATGAGCTGAGCAGGAATGGTTGCTCTCACAGCGAAACAGTGTAAAAAGCACCTCAGGTTGGAGAATTGAGAGGACACAGCTGTCCATAAGTCCAGATTGTGACATTCCCCAGGGTACAATCACTAATGTCAGATCATTTTTAATAGCAGTTAATAGAAGCCGAGAATGTTTTGGACACATTCTAAAATCTCAAGCTGCTTCTCTAACGTAAACAGAGCTTGAGCCTGCAATTAGTATTAAGGAATAAATAATCAATAGAGACAACTGTGTGTCTATTTGCGTTTTACTAAACAATGAGCTTGAAGTGCTGTCTATTAAGACATAAGCAGTGTTGTCAGCAGAAGTGTCTCACGTGGCAGAGAAACTTTCCTTAACTGTGCGGTGTGAAAAAATACTAGTGAAATCACATTCTAGACTTGTAACTTTGTCACATTTACTTACCCAAGGCCAGGCTCTGCTCAGACCCATTGTGTGTGTACAAAGGTTGGGGGAGGATACAAGCAACTTCCTCTCTTGCACTCCTGTGTACATACCAGTCAGGATCCCACTGGGGGAGCACAGTGTCTTTCCCCTTCCTCCTATACCATAGTTTCTCAACCTGTGGTACGCGTACTCCCAGGGGTACACGAGATCAGAGGAAAAACAGAGTGAAGGTGAGGTGAGTGGCAGCTGCCAAATTCTGGGGAAGCCGGGCGGCAGCAGTCCGCTTCCCGCCCTGTCAGAACTCCCAGCTGGGAGGCGGGCAGCAGCTGACAGCTTTTGGGGAAGGCGCATGGCAGCCGCCCACTTCCTGCCCGGTCGCAGCTCCGAGCTGGGAAGCAAGTGGCAGCTGCCGGCTCTTGGAGGAGGCTCCCCGGTCCCAGCTGGGAGGCAGGCGGCAGCTGCTAGCTTCTGGGGGAGGTAGGCAGCAGTCCCCCGCTTCCCAGCTCCCAGGTGGGACCCCGGTGGCAGCCTCCTGCATCTCATGAGCTGGGCTCACAACTGGATGGCAGCCACCTGTGCCCCGGCTCCGAGCTGAGGGACAGCCTCCAGCACCCCAGCTTGAAGACGGGCAGCAGCTACCTGCCCATATCCCTGGGTCCCAGCCAGCGTGGAAGCCTC
Source organism: Emydura macquarii macquarii (assembly GCF_026122565.2). Taxonomy (NCBI): domain Eukaryota; kingdom Metazoa; phylum Chordata; order Testudines; family Chelidae; genus Emydura; species Emydura macquarii. The sequence continues at coordinate 98,091,718 of NW_027131390.1, read as the reverse complement.
CTCTGCCCCAGCTCGGATTGGGTGGCAGTTGCCCACCTCCCGGGATGGCAGCCAGGCGGCAGCCGCCTGCACCTTGCCTAGGTGGCAGCTCCCCTTCCTGGCTCAAAGCCCAGTGTCCAGAAAACTTGTCAATTTCACTGCTCTGTCATATCTGTCACATCTGTCATATTACGGCCTTATACACTCAGCCCTTCTTCCAACATATGGCTCCCATTAGTCTGTAAATATAAAATCCCGTGGAAAATTGAGTGTTGGGGTACTTATTAAAATTTTCAGAAGTTAGGGGGTACTTGCTACTTAAAAGGGTGAGAAACACTGTCCTACACCACATGGGCACTAGCTCTCAGAGAGAAGTTTGGTTCATGACTCCACCATCTCACACAGTCTCACACAACCAGCCAGGCTCAGAGGTGGAAGTATAGTGGTGGGTCTGACAATCTGATGTGTGCATTCCAGGAACGCCCAAGAGGGATTCTGACTCTGCCTTGCCCATAATTTCACCATTCATTAAAAGGCATAAACTACATATCTGTTTGGATCACAGCTGGTAATATGAAAGCAGTGATTTAAGAAAACAGGATGTGAAGGGGGAGGGAACCAAAAAAGTAGACTCAGTGCCGCGCATGATTATAGATTTGTAACATTTGGAGACTATATTAATACCAATTGTACTAAATACCTATTATTACGTGCTGCATTAACAGCAACTAAAGCATTTGCTTGGCAAAACATGCACTGTATCCAGGGTGGAAACTGGTGATTACTTCTCTATCCATAATGATAGATAGGCTTTTTAATGACTGTGTTTTATAAGGCTCAGCTTACGTTAGACACATTTGCGCTGGCATATTGATGTAATTACACTGGGGCAACCCACTAACCCCTGCAACTGCACCCAATGTAAAATAGAGTTTATACCAGTGTGATTTACTATGACTTGTTCATGGTCTGTATGCAGATGTGTTGTAGCCATGTTGGTCCAGGATATTAGAGAGACAAGGTGGGTGAGATAATAACTTTTATTGGACCAACTTCTGTTGGTGAGAGAGACAAACTTTTGAGCCAAACAGAGCTCTTCTTCAGTTCTGGGAAAGAAACTCCCAGTCCCGCAGCAAAATGCCAGGTGGGACAGATTGTTTAGCATAAGTAGTTACTACATATTGTAAAGGGCCATTCAATGTAGAGTGGCCTGTTTACACCTCCGCAGTCATAGGGCAAAAAGAGGGGGTTAGTGGATGTGATGGGACAACTGCCCCACAAAAGGGAAAGGGTTAATAAACCCCTAGGAAGGCTGCACTAGGAGCAGCCAATCAGGGTCGCGGAGGCCCTATATAGGCAGCCAGCAGAGAGCAGAAAAAGCACTCACTCCCAGGAACTCAGAAAGGGAAGGCTGGCTGCCTAGAGACCAAGGAAGGTCAGCACTGCGGATAGTGCAGTGGCTACCTCCGGAGAAGGCGTGGTTGAGAGCCCGGAGGTAAAGGCTGGCCAGTGGATTGCAGCTGCTACTGAAGGAAGTGGCTAGACTGAAACAGCAGAATCCCCTGGAAGGGGGAGAGCACAGATTGTGGCATGGCCGGACGCAGTGTCATGAAGCAGATGCCGTGAGCTTTGGAGAGCTGTAGGTCTAAGGCAGAGCCATAATGGCAGGCGAGACACAACCGTGTGAGGATCTGGGACCACCCGAGCTGATTCCCCAGACTAACCAGCAGGAGGTGCAAGAGCAGTGGGTGGAACCCCATTACAGTGGGTTACAGATTGTTGTAATGAGCCATAATTCCGGTGTCTCTCTTCAGTCCATGATTTTTGTTGTCTAGCAGAGTAATGACAAGCTCCCAAGCTCGTCTTTTGACAGTGTTGTGCAGGTTTCTTTGAGGAGGAGAGATACATCAGATATAGAATGATCGCTTTGTGTTGTAGTGTTTGTCTTTTATCATTTTCCTCTGTGAGTTCATTCATGAACGTAGTGATTGCCTGGTTTCGCCCACACAATTGTTGGGGCACTGAGTGCTCTGGAGGAGGTACATCACGTGTTGTGCTGGGCGTGTATAGGGTCCGTGGATCTTGAAAGGTGTGTTATGGGGGGGTGTTGAGCAGTGTAGCAGTGGAGATATCTGCAGGTTTTGCATCTGTTGTGGCAAGGGCCGGTGCCACTTTTGAGTTGGTGCGTCTGATCTGTGGCGAGTTTGCTTCTGATGATGAGGTTGGGGGTGTTGTTTGAAGTGGGGGTTCAGGAAAGATTTTTCAGGATGGGATCCTCATTGAGTATGGGTCGTAGTTGTTTGAGGATACCTGGTATGGATTCCAGTGTGTGTGTGTGTGTGTGTGGGGGGGTGGGGGGTTAGTTAACTAATGATGTGCAGTTGGAGGGGGGTTTATTTCTGTATTGAAGCAGGTTCTCTCAGCTGTGTGTTGTCACGTGCACTGTATTGAGCTGAAGCGCGCTGTATCATTTTCATCAGACTTAGGCAAGAGCGCTCTATGATCACCAGGGATTCCCCCACGTCTGAGGAATCCCCAGCTGGCTGCTTAAAGAAACTTTTACCCATTTGCTCTACCGAAAGATGTACAACAGGCCAACTGGAGGTCCTGAATCTGATTGGTATCCTTTTCATAAAGGAAATCTTAAATCCCATAGAACAGTTCTGTGGCACAGGGTGGATTCTGTTGTGAATTCTGTTGCTAAAGAATCAAGGAATGCACATGGCCCCAGGATTATGAATATGGAGAACATCACCGTTTAAGTTGATCGGGATGCCCTTCACATTGAACTGTGCTTTGCTGCATGTCCAGTTTCTCAGTAGTCCTGTAAGAAATCTATAGCAAATGATTTGCAGGGCTCTCCTTCTTGGTCAGCAATTTGCAAACACGCTTTCAAAACTCAATTAAAATGTTCCATTTCCCTCTTGGCATGAGGATAATAAATGGAAGACTTTCAGAGCTTAATATGTCTCCTTCAGAAATTCTTCAGATTCTGTGCTGTGAACAGATGTCCTTTGTCAGAAATTTTCTCAGATTTCCTTCATGACTGAAAATTGTTAATGAGAACTTGATTACTGTTGTGGAAGTAACTTGGGAAATAAAGACTACTTCTGGCCATTTGCTGAAGTAATCAATTAAAGTAATAGCATAATAGCAGTCAGGTGGTGCTGTGTGTCCTGCTAGCTTAACAGCAATCTTTTCTCATGTAGAATTGAGTTAAGGGAACAACTGCAGCATACTTTGGTCCTTCCTCTAACTGCTGATTACAATAGGTGTCTTCTGTGATGTCTTGTGTGCACTGCATATCTGGCTAAGAGCAGCAAAGATCTGTAAAGGACGCATGATTTTGTTTGATGGAGCTGAGATGTACAATGAATTTTACGTGGACTCCAATTCATCATCTTGTCTACCCCTCTTACCTTGCAATGTTAGTGATTTTATTACATGATATGGTCTAATGTTGCCCCAGTTGTGGGCCATATCTTCAGTTTAAATTGACTCAACTCCAGTGTAGTCCATGAAGCTGTGGTGATTTACACTAGTATGAATCTGGTTCATGCTTAGCTTCTCCCACAACAGACTCAGCTATGGCTAATACAGTTAGTTCTGGTGCAAGGACTTATTTGTGTGTGGATGTTTATTCCATCAGTTGGTCTGGAATCATCCGTGTAGTGACAAGCAAAGTCTCTATAAAGTAAAAAATAGCCCCAGCATACTGTAAAACGTGGAGCTACCTCCTACTCAGCACACCACTCATTACCTCATGACAGTTAACTTCCATGTGGCATTCCCGATCTATGATGTTTCTCATCAGCATCCCACTAGCTTGTCCTGGACTGGTTCTTACATCACTAGAATTTTCGTGCTCATCACTTTCTGCTGCCCTGGCTGGACTTTAATTAGTTTGGCCCTAGGGGCTTGTGAGCTGGGAGAAATTTTCTTCTAAAAAAGGGAGTTTGCTCGCTAGGCTAAGCACAGGTTTTCTCAAGCTCTCCCAGCACTTCTCTTGACTAACTTGCAATTGCGTTGTGTTCCTGTCATCTGTAATTCATATACACCAGAAATTAACTCAGGTTTTAATATTTTCATATGAGGAAGACTTCCTCCATGAAGCTATTTAGCATGTTCTTTCCTGGACCAAAACCATGAACACTTTTTGTTCAATTATTCATAATCCTTTATAGGACTAACATTTTTTGAGTCTAGATTCTTACTTCAAATAATACCTTAGCCGCAGACCGGCTATAATACTTCATTAGTTCTATTTCTTCAGTCTCACTTCTTAGCAGTTTTTAAATTAGTATTTTTCATGAATAAATCCAGAGTGCTTCACAAAAATGCACAAGTATCATTATCATTTAAATATGGGGAAACTGTGGGACAGGGAGGTTAATGGTCTTTTTTTTTTTTTCCCCAAAGGTGTTGAGCATCTGCTGCTCCCACTAACATCAGTGAGATTTGAGTGCTCAGCATTTCATGTCCTCAGTGGCTTACCAAAGATCATATAACAAATCAATGGCAGAACTGGAAATACCGGTCATAACTTTTCACTAGTGACTAGGGATTTTTGGGTGCCTCAGGTCTCTAAAAGAGCCTGATTTACAGAAAACACTGAGCATCTTTTGAAAATCAGGTCCCTTCTCTTCCAGGTGTCTTAGGTTGAGTACCAAAGTTTGAGCTCTTTTTCCCCTGCCCCATCATTAGTCACTTAGGAAAATTTTGGCCACAACATATAACTTCTGATTTCAACTCCAGTGCTCTCTCTCTGACCCCAGCTCTAGGGGCTTCTTCCTGTCCATTAAGACTAGTTGGAACCTTGCTATTGACTTGAATGGGAGCAGAATTAAGCCCTTGAAGTGCAGTGTACTTTGTCTAGGCAGTGTGTGCTGACAGTATAACCAGTGTGTGGCATACACACTTTTAGGTTGCTGAGCAGTTCCATTATCTAGCTGCAAGGTAACTGCAGGATGAAAATCTGTGTCAGAATGCAATTTTCTAGGTGATATGCTTTTTTTTCTGGAAATTAAAATGATTTTTGTTTACACTGAATTTATTTGCTTCCGTGATGGAGAACACTTAACCACTTTAGAATCACTGCTCTAACCTATAAATTGGGTTCAGCTGACTTAGGATCCTATATATGAGAAGTCATAGAGATGGGAAAGAGCTACTAGGTTATCTGCCAATTTCCCTGTTTGTTCCCTGTGCCCACAGATAAAATCATTGTTCAGTATTTTGTTCTTTGGAGCGGTATAATGTTTACAGAGGTACTGTCAAGGTTAATAGGATTAAAAGGAATCCTTTCTAATGTACATCTGTTTACTGGTGTGTGGTTGCTCACTGTAATGAACTGTACAAAAAAGTTTCTTTCATATGACAGAACAGACCAGAAAGTGGAGGAAGTATAATGTCTAAATGGGGAGAAACCACAGCGTCTTCATTTTTCCTCCTGCAGGGTCACTCAGTCTAATTTATGTTCCAGCTGTGCACAGATTCACTAAAAGTAGCATATTTTTAAAGCAGGGTTAACTTTGGACTTATGGATTCTGATGATTCATCTAATTCCCTGCAGGAAGACTTTCTCATCTTGGGGCATATATATATATGCACTTTAATCCAAAACCAGGGTTGAATTAAAGCACAGATGTTAGAGCCTCAGCTCTTGATGTCACATGATTAAGTTTCTCTCCCTCCTGTTTGGAAAGAAAAACCTTACAAATATGAACCGAGAGTACTGATGCATTGGTGCAGGCAGTTGAAATGGTGGCTCTTAGAAGTGTGAACTGACCCATGTATCTCAATGAGGTATTAATGTCGAGACCCACTGGTCTGGGGGTCCCCACCAACACTATCCCAGCAGAAGACTCTGTGTGGCAGGAGGAGAAGAGTGCAAGAGGCCATCTCCACTCTCCTACCCATGTAGGTCCGTATCCTGGCTGCTAAAATAAGGTACTGCTGAAATAACCCTGTACTGCTGCCTCTCTCCCCACCTCCCCTTGCTTCTTTGAAAGCACCCTCATGTCATGGTGTGCGTTAGGGCCAAGACTGCTTTATTCCAGAGTGCTTTAATACAGCGTTGATCCAAATATGCTTTTGTAGAAAATAAGTATAGTGTGGTTGTATAATAATAACAATGCATTGGTCAGAAACTGCAACCTCATGTGGCTGTTCATTGCTTAAAGCTCCACATACTCTTTGCAAAGAGTGGTTCGTTAGTAAAAGTCTTGTATGGCTGCTGCGCTGAAAATATGCCTTATGGAAATGTGTCCTGGTAGATCTGGACTAGACCAAAGGGATTGTTTCAGCACATGGGTTCATGCCAGCTATATTTCACTTAGTTCCAGTTCACACAATGTTTTATGAGGTTTTTTGGGTTTGTTTTGATGTAACTTAATTCAGTGAGAGCAGCTGGTTTTCAGCCCTGATGGAAATCAAGCCAATTATTTAGGCACTTAAGTCTGGGTTAAGACGGCTAACATTAGGCACCTAAATTTAAAAATGTTGCCTTTGCACTTCAATGCTTCTGTTCACCCATCTGTCATACTACAGTGATGAAGTATCAAAGGAATGCTAGTAGGTGTAGGGCCAGATTCTGTCACCAAGCAGTACCTGTATTTTTCAGGTGCATGCAGGCTGCTCTATCCTACTTGCCTGGGGGTGCACCGTGCTTCAAAGGGGGAAGGGCAAATAGGAGGCAGGGTCATGGTTTTTTCCCATTCCTTATGCACTGGCCAGTAATATCAGGTGAGTAAACTGTACTTCCAAAGAGGTGTTCTACTAGTGTGCAGTCTCTGTGTGCCTAGAATCTCCTAGAAGCACACTGCCCTTTCCCATGGGCAGTGCCTACAAGGCATTTAATTAATCTGTGTAAAGCTCTGTGAGATTCTCCAATGGAAGGTAGATAGGAAAGACAAAAGCAAATAATTGTTCTTAGCTGTAATAAAAACTGTTGACTGAATTTGGAGAAGATGGACTAATCTCTCGGTTCTGAAATCCTTTTAGTTCTCTGTATACTTTTTTTTTTATATATTTCATGAGGAGGAGAAAATGGGAAGGTGATCAGACGAGTCCACTGCATATATTTTAATAATAATTTTAATATAAAAAGAAGTCATCATCTTGTTCTGGTATTTCGTCTTTGTTCAGATAATAGAGGTTATTGCTGAGCTCCTGCCTTTGATTTCCTACTTCACTTCAGCTTGTGTACCAACCAATTCTTGTTAAATATTTATGGACAAGATTAAAGACTTTATAAAACTTAGCAGCTGGCAGCTATCCTTGCCTAAAGGATAATGCACAGAGTTTTCATTTTAATTGGATAACTATGTGACCGAAATATGCAAACCCCAAAGGAAATGCACGAACTGAAATATGTAAAGCAATTTTTTAAAGAAAATATCCTTTTACATTTTGTACTTCTTTTTCTCTTTGGTAGCTTTTATGTGAAGGTGAAGTTGTCGTCATGACATTTAAAAATTTTTTTTAAAGGTTTCGTGCTGTAGTTAAAGTTTTCAGAATGCATTTCAGGGGTTCCTAGCAGACCAGTTAACTCTCACTCTTCTTTCTGCCTCTTTCTCCAGTGTCACTGTTTTTGTCATTAATCATTATTTATTTGTGGTCCTATTTGATCACCTTTACTCCCATTGGCACCTTCGAATCCAGCCTGAGTCAGGAGCTGTGTGTAGCTGCATTGCCCCTGGAAAACAGCCCGGACTGAACTGTGAATCTGACAGTCACCATTTTGGTCTCTGCTTTCCCCTTGCTCCAGCCGGCAGTCAGGCTGTGCTAGTGTTTCTCCAGGCACTGCTTTCTGCTTTGTGCTGGCTCTGAGCCCCAAATGCATCAGCCCACAGAGCAGAGCCAAGCCTTGGCCCACTTTCCAGTCCTATCTGATCACCTGCACAGGAGGGAGAACAGCCCCTTAGCAATAACAGATCTTCCCACTCCCCTCCCCCATGCAAGGGCTAGTGATGCAGGTAGCCTTTGAAAGCAAGTACCTGGGCTCTTCACAACCCATTGTTCCCCAGGGTGAGTTTGCTGCTGGGCTTGTGATGGAACCTGCTGCCCCATATTCAGTAAGTTTGTCCCAGCGTTGCTTTTAACACTCTTCCTTGGGGGAAATTTCACACATGCATGCATTATTTATGCTTTCTTGTCAGTTTGATGGTTCATTATGACACGAATAGTTACTGTTTTAATGTAATCAACATCTTTTTATGACTTGCCGTGAGTCATGTTTAGTCTGTGCAGACTCAACAGTTTTGTTTCTAAAGATATTTGTCCAAGTGGCGGCTTACATTATTTTGCTCGGCAGGAAGAAAGGCTCTTCAAATAGACTATGGTACTGGAAATTCATCAGCAGCTTCATTTATTCTTTCTTTAAAGTGGAGGATTATTAATGAATGAAACATGAATAACACCATTTGTACCGTCTCTATTTTGGGTACATATGTGCCCCCATAACCACAGAATAGGCCTCAGTCTTGAGTGTTTTTTTTATTCTCACAACACCCCTGTGAGGCAGGGAAGTGCTGTTATCCTTATCTTACAGAGAGGCACCAAGAGACGAAGGGTAAGTCCACCCCCTACTCACAGCTTGGCCCTTTTTTCCACTTTATAAATGTTTCCTCTGGTATTTGTGACCCAAACACTGCTCAGGATTGTGCTTTCCATCAGGAGAGTTCTGTCTCTCTGGGAGTGCCTCAGGCATTCAGCAAAGGAGCTCCAGGGAGGCAGAGCCACAAGTCTCATGACTGAGTCTCCTCATCGTGCTAGGGCCACAGCTTGGCATACCCATGCTAGTTTTACCTGCACCAGGATGGCTAAAAATGGCAGTGAAGCTGTGGCGATCTGAGCTTCAGAGCAGGCTAGCAATGTGAGTACATCCCCAGCTTCGCCAGTGGGCTTGTACATATCCTCGCTGCTCCTTTTAGCTGTTACCCATGCTGCCTTCAGGCTAGCTATGCCTATCCGTGCTTCAGTCCCGCCTCCTGATGACAGTGTAGACATACCTCAAACGACTTGCTCACAGGCACTGAGAGAGAGTCTTTCACAGTAGGGAATTAAAGGTGAGGTCTTCTACGTCCCAGGTTAGTGCCCTAACCACTGGCTCACCCTTCCTCTCTCAGAAATCCAGGGTTTATTTTTATAATACATTCTGTTTATTGTACACTTCCCAAGTTGTCAGCTTTCCAAGTGTCAGAGTTTGATACTGACAACACAACGGCAGCGTTGAAGTTGTCAGTAGCAAGCTGGCAATTTTTTGTTGCTGCCTGGGGCGACTGGGGCTTTTAGCACTAGCAGAAGTGTGATGGCCATTCCTACACTTTGTATGACTTCTTGCCTTTCAGTTATAGGTAACAAAGGATAATCAGAAGCAGGCAGGTATGGATTTTACTTTTCCCGTCTCAGGCCTGCTTCCTAGGATTCTATTTTTTCACCATATTATTCAATTACAATGGGGAACATCTAATGAAAATGCCTTATTTTTTGTTTCTGCATGTAATTGGAACAGATGGTTAGATATCTGGTTCAACAAATGAACCTGAACTTTAATCTCCTTCCTAGGTTATGATTTGTACTGAGGTAGCAATGTCCTTGAAATGCATTGGGAACCACTGTGCCACTGGCAGACGTGATAGAGATTCAGTGATATTTTTGTGTAATTACATGACCAATCATTAAAAAGTGAAGTTCTCTGTCAAGTGACTTTTTTTTTAAAGGATTAGTTTTGACCTTGGCTCTTCGACACAGTTCCTTGTTGCATATAGGCCAGATCTTCAGCTCATTTACGCCAGCTAAATCAATGGGGCTATGTTGATTTACACCAGTTGAGGATCTGACTCTGTAATCTCTTTCCCTCTATTCCATCTCAGTCCTACCTGTGATTAACCCGCACCCTGCACTGAAATGCTCAGATTCATGTGCGTGAGATGCCAGCATGTCATCTTCTAGCAGGATTGCACATCGGCCATCTTGTGCCAAAACTATTGGCCTGTAGATTTGTCCTTATTTAAAGGGACACTGCCAATATGTTTTGGGCCACACCTGTGCTAATTAAAGAAGGTCTATCATATTCCTGTCATGTCCACCATGTGACGACCACCATTTTGGCCAGCGTACTGGGAATTGAACTGTTGGCTGCAATAAATCACATCCTTTCAGTGTCACACTCACCAGCTGATTATATCATTATTACCTATTTTTAAAAGCGCGCTTGGCCGTTTTTTCCACTTTGTAGATGTTTCCTCTGGTATTTGTGACCCCAAACACTGCTCGGGATCGTGCTCTCCATCCATCAGGAGCATTCCACCTTTCTGGGAGTGCCGCAGGCATTCAAGAAAGGAACTGCAGAGAAGCAGAGCCACAACGCTCACGACTTAGTCTCATCATCACGGCTAGGGCCACCAGTGATTCAGCCAGGCAAGCATGAATAGATGTCCTCCCAATGCTCCCTCTTCCTCCCCTCCCCCCCTTTGTCACACAGTGTCTAGAGCTGCTGCTGAGGTAAAGAGGAGTTGGCACTTCTTCCACTCCACCAAGCCTCCGGACCACCTCCCTTGAGGGAAGAAATAGGGAGGTTTCCAGTCGCGGCTCCTCTCCTGGGGTTCGTACCAACGTGGGGAGGAGGAGCAGCTCGAACTGAAAAGTCAGCCCAGTCCATCGCCTGGCGGAAGAAAACATGGCGTGACTGCCTGAATAGGAGGGGGTGGGGGCGTTGTATCTGACACCAGCAAATAGCTCCCCGTTAGTTCATGTAATACTGCGCGTGCAGGGGGTAGGGATGCAAACAGGAGTTTAATAAAGAATCTGGTAAAACATTCTAAAAATAGAATGGGTGAACGGTTAAACGTGTGTGAGGGGGGGGGGGGAGGAGCCACGCTGGGCTCGGCTCCTCACTGCCAAACGAGAGCTGCCTCGCCGTGGCTCCCCCGCTGCGCGTGCAGAGCCGTAGCTGGGCAGTTCTCGCTCACAGGGGGGGCTGAGCCAAACCCATCTGCAGCTCCCCCTCACCCCTGTACGTGCTGGGGGTCAGAGCTGGGCTCCCCGTGAACAAGAGCAGCTGGGTTGCTCTCTCTCGCTGGGAGTCAAGCCCAGCTGCAGGTCCCCACTGCCCCCCGAGGCTCCCGGCCTCTCCGCAAGCGAGAGCTGCCCAGGTGCTGTCACTTGCAGTGAGCTGTGCCCAGCTCTTCTCCCCCCTCCCCCATTTAAATGGTAAGCAGCTGTTTAAAACGTTTAAACAGCTGTTAACTTTAAACGTTTAACGGTTTAGGCTTTAACATCCCTAATATGGGGGAGAGGGAATGTCCACAGAGAGGATAAGGGAGCTGCTTCTGCCATTGCCATCTAATTGAGTCCTACCTCAGTTCATCCAGCTGCGGGGGGCAGGGGGGAGAGCTGTACTTCTAGAACTGGAAGCCCAGGGGTCCTAGTTCTGGCTTCCTGCATGTGATTGAACTAGTAAGTGTGTCTACTGTCTATAGCACTCAGAGCTGTTACATTCAGCTCCTAATGCCACCAAACCAGGATGCGACAGGCTGATGAGAAAGGGCAGTTTACTGGCAAAACAACAGAAGCAAGCTTGGATTTGTGTGCCATCCCTCACTCTTTGTATGTGTTCTGCCTAAATTGCAAGCCCTTCAAAGCATGGGCCATGTGTCCGCTTGTGGGACTGTAACTGTAGGTACCTTTTTATTAATGCAAAGACTCTTCCTATTGCATTTTAGGAGACTTCTTCACCAGACTGCAATAATAGAGGAGTGTGGTGTTCAAAGATATCTAACCCACTAATTATGCAGACAAAAGACTGGATCATGCTTGTAATTCATTTTTTACTGTTGGCATGAAGTAATGCTTTTGGCAGACTTTTAAACAGGAAAATAGGAAGGATGTGGGAAAACATTAAAATGTAACCGATTAAAGTATTCCCTACCCACATGAAAGACTGCTTTGCTTGCAAAATCCAATCCATGCATCTTCAGTCATATACGGGAGAAGAAACCTGCAGGAGCAAGGAAACCAGGAAAAACAGAATGTCTGGTCATTTGGCGATACAGAAATAGCAGCTGGCTCATTTCAATCCTTATGTTTATTAAGAGACGGATCTGGTATTCACTGTATTGCTTCAAGCAAAATTCCTATATTATTTAGACCCACATATATTACAAGGCATTTTCTGTCCCACCAAATGTACCTGACGGATTTCCTGATGGATGTGCAAGAGGAAGAAAAGGAGGGGGAGTATCCTGGTACCACAGATTTTCACTGACAGATGTTGCTTAGTATAACTGGCATAACCCTCTGCGTAGACTGGCACTTCTGATGCAGGGCCACAAGCCTAGCCTGGTGGGACCACATGGTCATACAGACCTGGGATGACCAGCAGTGGGTCCAGAACTTTCACATGAAGAAAGTTACATTTCTGGAGATTTGTGAACCACTTGCCCCCACCTTCCAGTGTAAAAAAGACACATCTGAAGTCACCCTGGCCAGTCCAGGCAAGGGTTGCTATAACTGTCTGGAAGCTGGCTACTCCAGACTTCCACAGGTCCGTTGCCAACCAGTTTGGGGTTAGCAATTCAACTGTGGGTACAATGGTGGTGGTTTCTGAGGCACTCAAGCTTCTGGTTTACCCCAAGGTGGTGGACATTAAAGATATGCTGGAGGTAATTGCTGGCTTTGAGAGAATGGGGTTTCTGGGGCTATTGATGGGACTCATGTGCCCATAGTTGGCACTCCTCAAGGAGCACATGAGTAGATAAACCCCAAAGGGCACTACTCCATTGTTATGAGCACAGTGACAGATTTATGAACGTCAATGTGGGCTGTCGCGGAAAAGTTCATGCTATCAGTGTTTTGCTGCTCGGGAGTCTACATTCATGGACTGGCTGGGACACTATTCCCACCAAATGACATTGACATCACTGTTACTATTTCCACTGTTATTCTGGGGGACCCTACGTGCCCTCTTTTGCCTTGGCTTATGAAACCATACCCTGATTTCAGAAGGCCTGGCAGAAAACAGTTGAACTGCACTCTGCCGGTGTAGAATGTGCTTTTGGCAGAATAAAAATCACATTGCAGCTGTCTACAAACCTGTTTGGATGTCCGTGTCATCAGTGCTGTCCTCTTACTTACTGTAGAAGCTTACTGTGCTCCTTCACAACCTTTGCGAAGCCAGAGGTGAGCCGTTTCCCTCTGAATGGACCTATGACAGCGAGGGGATGTTAGATCGGTATGGTCAGCCAGAAAGTCTGCCTATCACTGGGGAAGATGCCTGTACCCAGGCAGCAGAAGTCAGAGCTGCTTTATGTTCTCACATCATGGACTTGCATGGGCCCATGGAAGAGGGGGAATAGCACCTGTTTGAATGTGGTTGGGGGGGGGAACTGGCTCACTTTTTTTTTTTTTTGGATGGGGGTAGTGCTTGGGAAGGGTGTGAGCTTGATTCCCATGCAATGGCAGTGTCAATGATCTAATGAATTTGGTTGGTGGAGTGTGGCGGGCATGTCTGGTATTTATTGAAATGGGAATTACTGTATCTAGCTCAATAGAGGAATACCCTTTGCTTACAAATGCTTATTTGCTCCCAAAATTTTTTAAGCTCTCTCACATCATGATCATCTGATGGGATGTGGGGATAGCAATAAGATTTCTGGAAAACATAACATGCTTTATTTGTAAACATGTCTTAAAACTGTAAACCACTCACACGGGTGGGCAGGCCAGCTGCCATTCCCAAACCATACACCCAAACAAAACTGGCAGGAAATAGTTGTCTGACGCATTCCCCCTGCTACTCATCCCGGCCCCCATGTTTTCCTTTCCCTTCTTGACATGTTTTCTCCACACACTTGGCAGCAGGGGCAGGAGATGGAGGAGGAAGAATAAAGGCTTCACAGGCATTAGTTGCCCTGCCCAGCTGCTTATAAAGGCTGGATGCAGAGGCTGCCCCAAGATGGAGTTGTCCAAGCTACTGCTGGACTGCGAGTACATTGAACGGTGATCATGCTGTGGTGTGGGGAAGGCAGAGGAGCTGGTGTTCTCAGCAGCTCATGTCCACCATGACTGCAAAACAGTTCTCTAAGCTCTATCCTCTTCCCTTAGGTGCTGTTCCTGTTCCAGGAACTGCTTTGCAAGTGCCTGCTTTCTCGCTGAAAGTTTGTCCTTTGCCTGGACAGCAACGCTCAGCCTTTCCTCCTGCCACTCAGCATGCCGTTGGTCCAGTCTTTCGTCATCTTCATCTGGTACTGGACCCGCTGGTCGGTCCTTTCAAGAACATTGCCCATAACTTCATCGCTGAAATGCTTCCTTTTGGAATGGTTTAGGGAGGTACGTTGAGCCAGGGATCAAGTTCCTGAAGAATAGCAGGCCGTATCGGTTCAGGGTCCTAAAATATGACAAGAAATAGAGGGTTATTGGCCAAAGTAGCTGGAGGAGCACAGAATCAATTACCGTGGAAGTTCAAGGACATGAAAGGTAACATTTCTAAAGTTAACCAACACCTATTGTGAAGGCGATGCTTCAGTACTCAGACGCTTTCCGGACACAGCCTTGTTAATCACAGCTGCAGAAGTGTGGAGACAAGGGTAAGTTTAAAATTATAACCTTTATTGTTTCATAAACATTTGATTACACGCCCAATCCCCCCATATGGCAATGAGTTTAGTGCCCTCGCTACGAAAGGCTGTCGTTTCAGGCCTTTCAGATTTTGGAAGACATTAGTGGTTCTTGTGGTGCCCTATTGGCAGAGGGAGATGTTATTCCAAGCTGCTGGAGGGAAACCTGCAGTGTGTGCAGCTGAAATAGTCAAATGTATAGTGACTGAACTGCAAATTTGTGAGTGGCATGGACTAGTCACCTGTACAGGGGTGCCTGGAAAATACACCCTTCTCTATCTGGAGTTCCTGCTTCAGGAAAACTTTGCAGCTATCAGCAGCCAGGATTGGATCAGGATCCATGAGGGAATTACCATGATGCTATGTTAGCTAACACGTGGTTGATGCTGTTATTGCTGCATGCAAACATGCTGAAATCTGCAGCTTTAATCCACTCTGCACCTAACAGTTTGGAGAAATAATTGACACCACACTCTTACTCTGGAGAAATCGTTTTGTGACCCACACACTGCATGGATTACCTCTAAGTGAAATGGACTAGAGTGAAAATTAAGTCAAACAATTGACAAAGGTCTTGTATCACAGGTCCCACTCACTGCTAGGGGCACTGCCTGCTGGCCACTCTGGGATTAGCTCCTTCCAGGGCCTGGGCCCCCATTTGCTGCTCACTGCATTCGCTGCTGCTGCTGTTTCTCAGTCTCTGCAACTTTGGGTTCTCCTTCTTCGTGACTTGGCCCTCTGGCCAGGTCTCTGTGTGTTTCCAGTATCAAAGTCTTTTTGAACAAACAGACTCAGGCTGTCTTCCCATTCACTACCCCTAATTCAAGAATGAAACGAAAATAAACGAGACCCGGGGAAAAGTGAGGGAGTCCATCTGCTTTTCCTTTATCACTAAACTGCTTCCAAACCCTTCAGCCTTTCCTTATCTCACTTTTATACTTGGCAATTAAGGAATAAGGCATATTTAGGGGCAGGCAAGAGCGGACACTGTTATTTCAGAGTAAACTGCAGGAGTGCCTGCTGCTCCTTGCCAAGACTTTGACACTGAACCTCCTTTAGGGCTTAAGCAGACTTGAAACACTTAACAGAAAGTGATTACCTTTTGACTCTGGCCCTCCTGCCTTCCTCTGCCTTGAAATTTCAGAAGGTCCTTGTTAAATATTCAGATGGAAAAAGAGGAATAGGGAGAAAAGCAATTAGAGGGAATGCTGTATGTTCTCCCAGATCACCATAACCTTATTTATCTCCAGCCTTTGATCTGAGCATTAAAAGTGATATCTGCTTCACGACACAGCTCTCAGGTGTGCCTATATGCATAGTAGTAATGACATGGGGACACTTTTGTCATAGTTCCTTTCTTATTTCAAAATACTCTCCTGAGGCATTAGCTTTGTAACCTGTTGCCTTGAAAACCAAACACAGGATGAAACATCTAGTTGATTACAGTTGCAATAGCAACATTAAATTGTATTGCAGGAATTTAATCGACACATACGCTTTAGTTAGGACTCGTGGCTGGAGAAGAGCTGGGTGGTTGTTCACCCATGGTGCACTAAGCAATGTTCTATCATTAAGTGTGAAGTAGCCAATGTTTCATCTCACAGATGGAGAAGAAAACAGGCTCTGCCTCAAAGATCATCAAAAACAGCCCCAAACAAAGCCAAATCCATCTCTGGGCTAAGCCCTTTGGCCGATGGATTTATGCTAGGGATAAATTTGGGCTGAAGGGGCAGAAAGATAGCATACAAAGGAGTAAATTGTCCTTTTCCTTTGAATATTATGGTGATTGGCAGCTCTGTAAAAACCTATATATATAGCCCAGTGTTAGGGGTTGTCCCAGGAGAAGCTCAGGCAAGTAACTATGCCTCAGGGAACCACGAGTGCTTTCCTGGACCACGAGTCCATGGATCCTGGGGTGGGGGTCGTAGTCTGCTTGGAGTAATCTGGCCAGTGGCCAATTACTGCCCCTCCTGCACCAGATCAGGTGCGCTAACAAGCCCATTGGAGAGCGGGAGGATGTAGCCAGGTTCCACCCATTCCTCACTACACTCCACCCACTTCCCACCACCTGCATGAGGATTAAACACAGGGCATTAGCCCTACTTCCTCCTCCACACACCTGCAGTGGGGTGATCGGGGAAGCCACAGGGGACCCTGTTGAGTTCCGGCAGATGCCAGAGAGGGGTGAGGTCTAAGTCCCCATTGTGTCCCTGAACATGTGCACAGGGCCAAGATATGATCTGCCCCAAAGCCATCAGGTACAGGTTTTATTAGGGACAAGTTTTTATTAAACTTAAAACATGCTAAATGCCACAGTTTCACTGGGTAGTAAACAATGGGATTTTATCAGAGAAAACAATTGCCTTTTTCTATACAGATTTCTGCCAAGGGCTATTTTCCCAGCTGGATTCATTTCCCCTCTTCTCTGTTTATCAGTGGTACATTGCAATCATCTGCCTGGTCACCAGCAGCTCAGGAGTCCCACTTTATAAAATGCATACTTTGTTCAACTTCTGACTATGCTAAGTAGTAAGACTTTCTTTGGGCAACAGTTCTGTGCTGGGGCTCCATTTCTTCCCGTGAAGCTACTTCAGAACATTGAACCTAACACAGCTTTTAAGCAGTATCAGCTCAGCGTGAATGGAAAAACTAATTCATGTGAATAAGGTACTAAGCTTCTGATCTGAAAAGCACCCTGAGCAGTGTGAAAAGAACTCCTGCTCCCCATCACAATGGGTGGGAGAGGGGCAAAGGCAGAGAAAGAAACCAAGGCAAATGTCAACAATGCTTTGATGTGCTATCGTTTAATAAAACCCACCGATTGGGTTGGAGAGCGGTGAGTTAAATTCCAGAAGAATTGGCATAATTCTTGGATGTTTACAAAGAAACCCAGCATAAATTAACACTTTATGGGAATGAGTCATTAGGTGTGTGCTCCTTTTGACCATAGACCAAAATCTAGCTCCGATAAGCAGATGTATTGCAGCTCCGATGCCTCCCTTTAGGCACTTAAATCAGTGTGGCAAAACACAAGAAAACTCCTCATAAGGATTGAATCAGCCCTGTCTGAGGGGATGGATCAGACAGCCTGATAGGTCTGTTCATCTCTAATTTCTATAGGCTAGTTTGTGACTTGGATATGTGCCTGCACAAGGGAGTAAGAACTCCCCGTACATCCCTCTGTGGGTTATACAACCCTCGGCTCCAGGCCTGTCAGAGCAAGCCAGACTGAGCTGCTTCCTCCCTTCCCAAATGGAGCTGTTGAGGAGTGGGCAGGGCTATGGCTAGCCCCTTTGCTTGCTGACCAGAGTAGCTGGGACATTGTGACTGAGGTAGTAAATCCACACGCCTGCACGACTGCAGTTATACCGACCAAACTACAGGTGTAGACAGCACTGTCGATGGGAGGGCTTCTCCCATCGACACAGCTACAGCCTTTCGGGGAGGTAGAGTATCTATGGGGGCCGGAGACACTCTCCTGTCAGCGTAGGTAGTGTCTTCACTAAGTGCTACAGTGGTGCAGCTGAGCTGCTGCAGGGCTATAAGTGTAGACCAAACCTCAGAGATACAACCCTTCCAAGGGGCACTACTAAGGTGCAACTTATTCTTCACTCCTTGCTCAGGTCTGTGCTTAAAGCCAAGATCTAGCTTGTCAAAGCTGGGAAGTTGCTATATAGATGGAAATATTCAGATTTCCCTGTTATCTGAACTGTCTTTTTTTACATTCTCTTTGAAATCATTGGCAGGAATACCACATAGCATTCTTCTAATCTAGCAGTACATAAAGTACATCTGAGCAGGACCCAGGCTGTCTTGAGTACTGGGTGCTATTCTCCATTACAGCAAGTACACGTTGCCAAAACAAACGCAATCTGGAGTTCCAGAGGCCAGTGGAAAGCAGGATGTGAATAATGTAAATGTCTCCCTATGATAAGATTGTGTTTTTTCATTAGGTTGGAATAGCATTGACAGGGCAGCTGAAGAGCCCTTTGGCAATATGAAGGCTAATTACTTGCCACGAGGAAGCAAAAACTTGTCAGGCAGCAGCTCTGTCATTGCTCAGTTCAATAAATCACTGCAATAAATCACACACAATGGAGTTCTTGTGGCATTTTAGACAATATATCGTGCGTGCGGGAGGGGGAAAGCAGACTGAAAACATTGTCATATTTAAGACAAACCAGGTTTTGGTGGCTTATACAAAAATGTCACAACTGTAATTTTTTTATCTCTCTAAAGAAAATATATAAAACTGAAAAAGAGATCTGTAAGGGAGTGTAAACATATTATCGGGAGCCCAGTGAACTAGGGGTTAATCTCTGCTCAGTTTCCCCTACACAGGTGCTATGAAGAAGGAATACTTGCGGAGACACAGATTCTGAATCCTCCTTGCCTGGCATTCCACATAGCTGACCTGATAGTGTTGTTACTCTGACTTTACAGTGATGTAAATGTCTACAAGGTGAATTGGGACCAGAGATAGGGGGATAGCCAGGTGTTAGAAAGCAGCACATAAGCAGATTTCTGGTATAGTGGCCCCGTGGACAAGACAGTGACTTGGGAATCAGACCTGGCATCTATTTCCAGCTCTGCCAGTGATCCTGGTCAAGTCATTTTACCTCTCTGGCTCAGTTTCCCCATCTGTACCATGGCAATAATAATACTTGCCTCATTTGTAAAGTGCTTGGAGATTTATGAATAAAAATAACTGTGTCCGAGCCGAGTATTTTTTATATGTTCTTGTTACAATTGGCGTTATAATATAGCATTAATATTCTCTAAGACAGTTTGAATACAGTCAGAGGACTGAGTTGAGCCCAGACTGGTGGAGTTTTCTGCTTCTGCCCTTGGTTTTTCCTTGATTTGATTTCTGGTTGTAAATATTCTCCTTTTCAAGCAAGTCCTGGCTGACAATGTCAGTGTTTGGCTTCTGCCACAGCAGGCCACTGGCTTCCAGTGCATAATTAAACAAGCAATCGATGAGTATGAATGAACTGAAACAGAAACGTTACACTATTGTTCGCCTCTGGGTTGTACTTTCATATTTGTACTGCACAAATACCATATTGTGTATTGTTTTTCAGTTACTGATCACAGGGATTCAATATTCTCCCAAATTATAATAATAAGTATTTTTTAAAGGTTTGTGGTGGTGTTCTGTCTTATTTGCATGGGGAATTGAGAGGAAGGCACTTGGATTGGGACTACTACAGAGTTGCAACCTTTTAGAAAAGTAAGTTATGTGAAAAGAATGGGACTGGTATATTATTTTTCCATATTGACTTTAAAAATACACCAGTGGCCCGATCTAGTTCCCACTGAAGTGATTAACAAAACTCACATTGATTTCAATGGGAGTAGGATCTGGTTCAAGCAAAGATTTTTTGAACTAGCCACAGTCTGATAATGCATGTACATTTAAAAACAAAACCCTACCAAAATAAAGGAGTACACTGCACGCACAGTTCTCTGCTTGGGGAGAGGGAGAGAGAGAGAACAAACTGCATGTGAAAGATATTAGTTACTTCACTTAAAGTCTCATTGAAAGGTGTTCAGATACTATCATGATGAGGGAGGCATAAGAACATATAAAGTGTGTGTGTGTATGCAGTAGCTCATCTGGGTTTTACATGTTTGTGAGTAAACAAGTTAATCAATGAAAGTGAACAACTAAAATCTAGATTCTTAGGGCATCATTACACTACAAAATTATATCGAGTTACGTTACGTTGGCATACAACCACTGCAGTCATTTTGTGTGTCTACGCTATGCTCCCTGTGTTGGCGCTGCATGTCCTCACCGGGAGCACTTTGAGCGACTGTACTGTCAGTGTGGGGCCTGGTGGGATGGCTTCTGAAAGTAACAGTCAATGTAAGCAACAGTGTCTACACTGACACTGTCAACCTAACTACATTGACATTGACTTTGTGCCTCTCATGAAAGTGGAGTTTTTAAGTCGGCATAACAGGGCAGTTATGTTGGTGGGAGCGAAATTTTAGTGTAGACACTTACATAGGTGGGTCGATGTAAGCTGCCTTGTGTCGACCTAACTCTGTAGCATAGACCAGGCCAGTAACTTAGTGAAGTTTATGTAACCAGTCCAACCTCTGTTTTCAAGCTCTTTTAAATCTTCTGAGATTTTAGAGGCTTCAAATCAATGCCAAAAGTATGCTAAAGATATCCAGTTTAGTATCTCATTCTCATCAAGGGTAGTCATTGCCATCTCACAAATGTCTGAGTGAGAGTAGCTAGTTCAAGCTTAATCCAAATAAGACAGACATGTTGGTAGCAGAAAGGAGATGTTTCTTTAACAGGGTATTAAAAAACCATCCAAATGTCACTTTCTGCAGAATGCATTTCCCATCCTGACTCTGGAAAACCTGGACCAGGGTGTTTCTGCATTTGTCAGATTCATTCACCATCTTAATGGCTTTTTAATTGCAAATTATCTCTGGAACATGCATCACAATACCTTTTACATCTATACATATTGATTTACAAGCTTATGATACTCAATCAGCCCTTTGGCTAGTATCAACAGGCCATTCCGAGAGAAGAATTTCTGTAGAGAAAACAGAATACATTCCTCTTTTGGAGAATAAGTACATATCCCAGTATTTTCTCTATACTATCTATGTCCAAATCTATTTTTTCTTGAAAATATTTAATACCTGAAATGTAGCAAAATCTTATCCATATATTATGAAGAAAAACTTCTCGAGGACAGCATTACACTGTCAATACATAAGGGTTTTATATTTGAATAATATTATATAACTGTGTAAATAACATATCACAATACCAGCACAAAACTTTCAAAAGACTAGTCTGGGAGCTTAAATTCATAACTTTGCTATACACTAAAACTCATGGTTTTAAGCCAGGTCTACACTACAGACCTAATATGACTACATCACTCAGGGATGCGTGACGTAGTTATACCGACCTAACCCCCAGCTGTAGACAGCGCTATGTTGATGCGAGAGTTTTTTCCATCAACATAGCTGCTGCCTCTAAGGGAGAAGGATTAATTACACGGATGGGAGACCTCTCCCATAAGCTCAGTAATGTCTTCACTACAGCACTGCAGCGGCACATCTACACTGGTGCAGCTGCATCACTGTAGCTCTGTATGTGAAGACAAGCATTTAATAAAGACTGTGGATTCATGGCTTATTACAGAATCTGTAACCAACTGCCCCCCCTCCCCTTTTGTCCTATGACTACAGGGGTGTTAACAGGCCACTTGAATGGTCCCTTAGAATATGTACTAGCTGCCCATGCTACACAGTTTGATCTTGTATTTAGCTGTGACACTCTGAGTACCTTTTCCAAGACCTGAAGAAGAGCTCTATGTGGCTCAAACGCTTGTCTCTCTCACCAACAGCAGTTGGTCCAATAAAAGATATAACTCACCCACTTTGTCTTTTTAATATCTAAATAAGGAATTTCAGTTATCCCCATCATTTCTTTTTATCAGTTGTTAGGTTATTTACATTAATTTAGTAAATACGGCGCATGGAAATAGGCATTATCAAAAGGATGGGGGTAAAGAAGAAAATAATTATTGTATTTACCTTCTGTAATCGGAGACACTCGAGATGATTTTGGTTATGTGCCAGAGGAAAGGGGACACTCATAGCATTTTCAGACATCAGGGCGTCAAATGCTACATAATATCATTGACAACACAGTTAGCAGATCTTATACTTGGTGCCATCTGATGTAGTCAACAAGGCTAGGTGATTCAAGTCTAGCAGGAGAAAGTAAAGTAAATGACTGTGCTGCAAGGGAAAAGCTTTGCAAACAAAGGAAAACTCCAACAAGATTTTGCTGTTGCTCTACAAAGAATAACTAAACACGGAGCCTGGAAGAAGCTATCCATCCATTTGGTTGACTTTCAGTACTTGAAATTAGTAAAGATTTTCTGTTCTTGAGAAAGGCATGAAAAGATGTTTCTGTTCTTCTCATAATGGAACTACAAGAAAAGGTATTTGGCCTTATTCATATCCAGCGTAACATCTCTTAAGACAATTGCTCTGCTTAATGGAGTTAAACCAGAGATGAATTTGGCCCACTATGATGCTACTATAGATACAAAGAGAAAAATTAATTCTTGGTGTAACTCCACTGTCTTCACTGGTTATCTCACTAAAATCTCTTTAATGAGTGAGTTCCACTTTTGTCAAATTCCTTGTGGAAAATATTTTATAAAGACAGCAAGATTTTTACTGGCAACTGAAAGGTGTGAATTACAGTGGGATAATGCATTTACATGGAAATGACCTAGGCTTCCTGCAACGCAGGGCTGGATAAAATAATATGGGGGCCTGGTGCGCTATGGAAACTGGGGGATACACCCACTTTCCTTAAACTGGAGCAGAGAAGAGAAGAGGCCTACGGCCCTAGGGCATCAAATGTGCCGAGGATGCCAAAACTGAGCAGTGCTGAGACCCTGTGTACCAGCTTGTGATGCCACTCACTGAAGCCTGGCCTGCCTGCACTCTCCTCCCCATCATGAGTCATGACAGGAATGAGGTGGGGCTGTGGAGGGGCAGCCAGATGGCTAAATTAAGGTTGCCAACTTTGAGAGGCAGAAAAACCTGGTCCCTCCCCGCATCCTGACCCTCCTTTTCCTCTCTCAGGCATTCCTTCTCCTATAAATCGTCAGCCCAGGGAGTCCTCTACCATCCGCTGTCTCACTCACCTTGGTCCCAGCTTCTTACCCCTCCCTGCTGGCAAGCCTCTGGTCTGTCCTGTTTTCTGGCGCTGAGAGAAGCAGGGGCCTCAGCCACTTCACAGCACATTGAGGCTCCAGCACATGGGGTGGGATTTGGGTGCTGTCTGTGCTCCCCTGTGACCTGTCAGCAGCCCCACATGAGTGAGCAGCAACAGTTGCACTGTGCTGGGTGTTTTTTTCCACTTGTAAATGACAAGTGCCCCTCCACCCACATCCCAGGTACATTGCAACTGGCAATAGAGGGAAAAAACACGCAGGCCAGTTAAAAACCAGCCAAGTGGCAACCTAGGGTCAGAGGGTCTGTGCAAGTCCCCAGAGGGCATAGTGTTAATCCGGGCCTGCTGAAATGACTGTATTAGTGTGTGTGTTCCATTATATCCTAGGGTAAAAAAACAAATTGCACTAAAAGAGTATTAAAATCATTAACATATGTCATTCAACATCTATCAACCTCTGATAAACGTCTTTTGTTAGATATGAGTGTATAAATTGCACATAAAATCTCATTTTAGGCAGAAGGTCAGTAGTTAAGCTTCTGGGAAAGCACATTGAATTGAAGCTAGCAATTCTATGGCATGTTTTGATCCCAGACATCAAAAACACTTTCTGAAATTAAAATCTTGTGCTTATTCCATCAGCAGGATTTGACCCTGACACCTTCAGAACTAAAAATGTGCTGAACCCTGCTGACCCTTACGTGTGTGAGTCACTTCACACGTGTAAGTGCACCTTATGAACTCCATGGAACAATTCATGTCACGATGTGTTTGCAGGATCAGGGCCATTGTGAAGCAGCTACTAGAGGGGGACAAAGACACACCTAATGTGAATTACACAGCCACTCATCGCAACTTTTTATTAATATAATCAATCTTATGTCATCCAAAGGTATGTTAGGCACCTGACAGTACAGATAAATTGCACATCCCAAAGCACTTACAATCTAATTTCAGATGTGATGCGATGCAGGGACAAACCAAATAGCAAGAATGTTGGGAAAATGTAAAACAAGAGTGACAATAATAAGTTTATGCAGTTACTTTCCCAAAACATGTGCACATCATGGATTAATCTGTTTTAAAGCCAGAAGGTATCACTGTCACCATCTATTTTGGCCACTTGCATTACACAGGCCAAAAAATTCCATCATGCAATTCCTGCAGTCAAGGGGATTCTTTTTTTTACTATAAAAGTGAATACTATGAAGAGCAACAGCTTATGGGCGGAAGTAGAATTGATCTTCTGGAATAGAGGTTCTCAAACTGGGGTCCACAAGTTGGGCCCCTCGGGTGAATTAGTTCTTCCTCCGCCTGTCTTTCCCTGGTTTGTGAAGTGGAGCTAGGTGTCCGGACACCTAGAGGAATGCAGCAATGCACATGCTCAGAGGCAGAAACATAGGCTCCTAGGGAGCTTTTACCCTGAAAACTTACTTCCTGATTAATTTTAGGCCCCCACAGATTTAGGTGGGAGTTTTGTGGATCGTAATGGAGTCTAAGACAGGAAATTAGGTGCCTCAGCCTGAGATTTGCATGCCTAAGTACCTCTGTGGATTGGAGTCAAAGTGCTTTACAAAGGGAGATAAGTATCATTATCTCCATTTTACAGATTGGGGAAATGGAGGCTCAGAGTGGTGAAATGATTTGTCCAAGGTCACTCAAGTCAAGGGGAGTTTTTCTGGTGTCTTCAGTGGAAACAGGATCAGGCTCTTGGTGCTTAATTTAGGAACTTGAATTAATTACTAATTACACTACACTAATTATCATAACAGTTCACTTATTGTCTCACTTCAAACGTACTGTGTTAAAACTGGTTCATCTCTGTTTAAAACAGGAGTACAGCGATAGGCCTTCATCCTGCACTTCTTAAAGGTGCTTGCACTTTATTGGGACCACTCGCATCTAATTCTGCTTTGACATTATTCAAACAATTTACCGTCACTTATGGGGATTTATAGAAATACAAGAATGTAAAGTTCCCCAAAGATTTTACGGTCTGAAGTCAACTGTTAACAACAGACATTGGTGTGGGGAGTTAATTATTTTATAGCCAAAGAATTATCAGATAAATTAACCAGTCATCCTCCAGTTGAAGTCAATGGGTGCTCAACATCTTTGAATACTTGGCCACTTTGATTTAGGTACCTGTGAGGAGGTGTTCACCTCACACTTGCCCTGCAGGGTTTGATGTAGGCTAAGAAGGGGCCAGTTAACCAGACAGGTGAGGGGAATAGGGTTAATGTTGGCTAAAATGGGGAGCAGGAGTACATTAACCAGATAGTCCACAGCTGAGGGAATCAGGTGGTTTAAGTAATCCCCTGACTGAATGAAGGAGCCCAGCTGAGGAGGAATGAGTTGGGCTGGGTTTATAATGGCAAGAAGCTGATAGCAGAAAAGGAGCTGCAGGGAAGTAGTGTAAAGTCACTTTCAGAGAGAAGGGGTGTGTGTGTTATATAGCCAAAGGAGCCTATAGTTGCTTCCTGGAAGGAGGGAGTTTTGGGACTGGCAAACTGACAGAAGAGGGGGAGCCAGAAGATTAGGAAAAGCTTAGGGAAAAGGCACTGAGGTCCAGAATGGTACAAACCTTGGCTGCTGATTAGAGGGTTCTAGAGCTGGAACCTGGAGTAGAGGGCAGGCCCAGTTTCCCTTACCAGTCATTGGGGAAGTAGTTCTGGCTGGGAAGTGAATGGGGAGATTTCCCAAGCCTGTTCGTACGAAGGGGAGGGTATGTGTGACTTGGTAGAGGGCTAAGTAACAAAGGCAGAGCCTGTGGCCATGCTGCGAGCTAGGAAGAAAAAGCAAAGGACATGTTGGACCTGGAATCAGTTAATCCCTACAGTGACCCAGAAGAGGCACATCAGTGGTGAGCAGACCCCATGACAATACCTACATATTGGTTTAGATGTCACGTTAGAAAATGTTGACCTGTAGTTTCTCTTTATCCTTGCATGGTCAATAGGAATATTTTTTTTTTTAGTATTCAGCAGAAGTTATATGTGGCTGAAGTGCCAATCTCTTCATTATATTATTGCATTGATTAGTTCTAGATTGTGCCAGACATCTGAGAATTGTAAAACTGTGTTCAGCACAATGCTGCTAGGTGGCTATTTGGATGTTTGTGGTCACATTTCTTATGTCTGGTTAAAATGGCAATCCTCTGTGTGTGTACATGATCTCACAGATGTGCAAATCGAACCACCCAGTGATGACATAATAGAATTATGGTTCCTTAGCTTTATTCTTCCACAGTTTCTCCTGTGTTTGGAATAAATTATAGATTCATTCAGTGTAAATAGCCACTATACTTTTTAAGAACTTAAGTATATGGCTATTAGGTATGAGACGCTCACCCCCTAGGGCTCTATTAGATGATGCAAAAGAGTTCGAGGGGAATATAAAAGCCCTAAAACTCCCATGTCTGGCTGTAAGAAAGTTTCCCCAGGCCAGAGACTGTGGAAGACCGCAATAAGGTTGTGTTTTGAGGACCCATTTGTAAGCCCTGGAGCAAGGGGTATGCTAGATGTGGGAGGGTTTAGTGGTGCTACAGGAATTCTTGGCAGAACTTGCATTCTGGGGAGGCTGCCATAATTTAGCTAGGCTCGTGGGCCTGTCAAAGTTATGACAACAGCTTCTCCAGCTTGAGAGCATCCTAGGATTGGAAAAAGGTGCAAAGATGGTTTAGAGCCGCTTAATGCCCCTGTCCCCGGCCCCCTGGGCTGAGAATTCTGTACTGTGCCTTAGCACAGAAGCTCCCATAAAGCATCTATTCCAGGTATCCTGGTAATAATGGAAAATCACACGATTTCAGTGAGGCCTGTGCCTGCTCAGCATCTCTGAAAATCAGGCCACTTTAATTTAGATACCTTCACATAGATTTTGGTGCCTCACTTTAAGCATCCAAGTTCATAAATTTTGGCCACAGTCTGTATCAACAACAAAAAGGCTGGTCCTGGGCTATCTCAGCATGAAACACAGCAAAATGGAATTGCTGCCTCTCTTTCCATCCCCCATCACAGCTCTCAAACTGTACACACCTCAGCTGCTAAAACAGATGGTCAGCAAACGCTGGTTGTATTAGACGCAGCTGGCTATCAGGTCTGGGAAATGTGAACTTAAAAATAATTTCACATGTCAGAGGCCCAGTGTGAATATAGCGAACACTCGCCTACTGTGTAAATAACGAGCTCTATTCTTGTGAGTTACTTATGTTGATGTGGTGATAGCTTTTATCTTTAGAATCAGTAGCGTGGTTTGGATAAGGTAGGGGAGCGTTTTAATATTACTCTGTAGTAAAAAGATCCAAATAAGAGCATGGTAATAGGGGTGATGACATGCAGGGAACAAAACCTGCCGGAAGATATGAGAGGTTAGGGCTACTCTGTTCTATTTCTGGCTCTGCCCTGAATCACTGAGAGACTTTGGATTAGTTACTTAGTAGTAATTTTCAGAAGGGCAGCCTCTCTCTTGTAAGCACTATTTGTGGGAAGGGAAGAAAGGTAGGAGCAATAGCAACATTAGAGAGGAACTCACTAGGCCCAAGTTGTGGGGTGGGATCTGTGAGAGAGCTTAACTGTATTTGGGATGAGGTAAACCTGTGTCCAGGATGAGGGGAGATGGGGAGAAGATTTTTTTTTTTTTTTTTTGCAGACTGCTACCAGGAAACCAGGCAACAATAGTGATATCTGTGTTGAGGAGACTGCCGAAGGTTTGGTTACGCATTTAAACATTTGGGGGCTTTTCTGAACCCTTTGAGATCCCTCCCATCGGTAATCCATAGTGCTTAATGATGCCCTAATGTTTATTGCTCTGGTTGAGAGAACACGCCTCACTGACATGGAAGCCAGGGTGAGCGTTATGAACATACCAAAAAGCAAGCAAAGAATAATTATTACGGAGAGCTCTTTGGAAGATCAAATTGAAGTAGGCTATGAACTGAAGAGAGAAAAACCATGAGCTTTTGTACATGAGTCTGCTGCAGCAGAGAATGGAAAAGAAAGTATGTAAGTGGCAGGTTTGAAAGCATGGGCCCATTTCACTATGGCAGTATCCAACCAAGACATGCACACACCTTTAAAATAATATTGCAAACATGTCGAACTTCTGGACAGTTTTTTTTTCCCTACACCGGCAGTTGGAAGGAACTATTGGTAGCTACACCACAAACAATCTCACTATCCCCTTGTCTTCATCTTGGAAGAAGATGAAGGTGGCACTACTGGCAATGCGAAATGGTTGGCATCATAGCATCTGGGAAAGCTGCAGGAAGGATTCTGTAGTGTAGATGTAATTTGAAACACATGGACACTTTTTTTTGGTGGTACAGCATCTGTGGCTCCGGATGGGGAGTGGATATTTTCTTAGTTTGCTCATTGTTCTCTGTGACAAATTTGCATAATCTTGATGTTGGCTGAAATTCATTCCTGCAGGGGCCACACAAGGTTTATGCACCACTTCAGTCCTCAGTCTAGGACTTCTAGGCCCTGTGCTCTTCCTCTGCTAAGGGGAAAATATCATCCCCTGTGAATAACATTCTGACAGCTTCCTACTTTATCAGCAATAAAGGGAGCCTTCTGCAGGTTATTGATGTAAAAGGATTACAAGATATTGGTTTATGGACAGTGGAATCAGTAAATTTTAATGTCTCTCCTGTAGTTAGTCAAAGTAATTAACACAAGGGCATACAGGGCAACAGGCTCTGGCACTGGCGGAGCGGCCTGTAGGAGCCATTAGCACATGATTAAGTAGTTTATCATCAGAATGCAGCACTTGAAGTCATAAGCATTATTTATATTTATTTCTGACTGGTTCTGGGCACATCTAGAAGCCTCACATAATGTACTTCCATGGAAAATGGGTTATCTTGGCAGTCCTGTGGCTAGCATCCGGCACTGTGCTTTGTGGGTGTGTCAGGCCATCGGGCGCTAGGAATACTTTGAAGTGCAGTGTTCTCATTCTTGGGGCAAGGGAGTCACTCTCCAGCACTCCCAGTGCCAGGATCTGTAGATAGTCTTGTCCATGATACCTTGGCTGAGGAAAGATGCATGGTGATGCATGGGGTAGAGGAAGCAAATAAGATGCGGGATGAGGAAGAAATAGAGAATAGCATTCTTCTGTGAAGATAAGGACTGGTGGAGAGCCCTCCACAAGAGCGACATTAGCTACAGAGGTGTCAGAGGGAGTTTTATCTCAAATATATCACAGGCCTCTTGACACTACCCAGCTACTAAGCCCACCAGCCAGAGTTAGACTAAGTATTACAGCCCTCAATAGACTAAACTCAGCGGTTTGTAGTCTTAGGAGGGCTGGGAAGTGCACAGGTGGGCTGTAGGGCAGGAGGCAGCTGCCTGGCTCGCTGGTGGCTGCCTACAGAAAGCCGAGGCAGAGGTCAGATATCTGCGTTTTCTGACTCTAAAATATTTCTGGGCAGCTTAATTTGCTGTTTATATCTGCAGTGGGTGTGTGACTGGGTAATAATACAAATCTGGAGCTGCCAGAGAGGGTGGGGAACAATTTTGGAAAATGGGTTAGGGATTCCAGAGTGCAGACTCTTTGAATGTGGGGACACAGTACTGAACTGCCAGAGTATCAGTGAACTCCAGTTCAGTAAGTAGGAACATACTAAATTTTGCCAGATGAGCTTATGAACCAAAGGAAACAACCAAGGTATATCAGCAGACGCCTCCTTTGTTAAACTTCTATGTCTAGCCAATCTTCTATTCTGCAAGCACAAAGAGATATCTCCCTAATAGAAAGAATTGCACAGTGCCAGTCCACTGGCTGCTGGAAGATGGAAAATTTGGATGGAAAAATAAAATACTGCAAAATGTGCATAAAGTCTCCACATCATAACACAAATGCAGAATGCCAAATCTCCAGCTGCTATGACTCTGATTAGTCAGGCGTGGATGAGAGAAGTGTAGAACATACAAGTATTAATGTTAATTAATTTAATGCCATCTAAGGAATTTGAAAGGAAATGTTTTCTAATAAATCTTCATGTTAGATGTTTTTGGTATGTATCCAGGGCTGCTTACACTACATTTTTTTTAAAGATTGCCTGACATTTTTAAACTTTTCAGTTGCCAATAACTTTTTCATACTGAATCATTTGAGCTTGACATTTTTCATGCCAGGTGTCCACATGATGGCAGTTCTGGCATTTCCTACCTTTCCAGTGCTTTGCAACATTAATGTGTTTTCAACATAATTGTTGTGTGTACAATATATATTAAGAGAACTATTTGATACAGAGAACTTCTGCATACTCCACTTGTTGTGGGAAGGTGCCTCTTAGATCAGTTCCTCTGAAGAAGATTTGTATCCAGAAGATACACTGTTTATGGCCGTCTAAGGATGGGCACTATCTGGAGATATGTGTTGCCCCACTTGGGAAAGAAAGTAGCTTCAGATATTGACACTGATTTAACAGTATAGTCTATCAAAGGTGTACACATTTCTCAGTGAACAGCAATGTGTGCCAAGCTCTATATTCTTTTGTACTTGGGGGGGGGGGGACGACTCATGTCTGTAGTCGTGTGTAGAAATAAGTTTCATGATGTACAGTATCTCCAGACTTGGGTCTGAGGAGCATTTCTTATGACTTCTGGAGACATCCTCCTGTAATTCAAAGGTTCAGTCCAAGGTCCATAAACACCATTTGAAAACAGTCATAGTCTGCCTTCAAGTTTCAATTATAGACAGTCATTTTCTTTGTTTCTTCCCTTAAAGTGTTTGTGCAGTCTTGCTGTGTTCCACTTTTAAGGACCATTCATTGGTAGGTGAAGTGGATTTACTGTGCACACATGTGACAGCCATTTGGTGCTCGTGTCCACCTGCACTTTCTTTCCTGAATGTAGGAAGCCAATTGCTATCTTTGCTTTCAAATTTGGACCTTGTTATATGCCTTTGAGATGTATGGGGCCAGATTCTCAGCTGGTGTAAATAGAGCCAATAGATCTACACCAATTTACACTATGGGGTCATAATGGTAGGAGTCGTCATAGGTCACATCACAGATTGAAAATCACGTGGTTCTTTTCCTGTGTCCTGATTGGCTGAACTTCTCTGATGCGATTGGAATGGTTCCTCTTGCTCCATGAAAGCCAGTTGAACACCTCCACCACCCTTACTCAGACAGATAGTGGGTGCATATTTGTTGATGTCTCTCTTCTATCTAGAAGTCAGGAAATAAAAATCAGTCATTGCTTTTTGGAATGCCCTGAATTAGCAGGACTACTTTCTCATTAATACATTATATTTTGTCTCTCAATAATTATATCCAATTTTAGAGAGGAATTTTTTTCTGAGTTCAGAATTCAACACTGCAGTGTACTCGATGCATCATCCCAGTTTTAGTTTAATTGTGGCGTTCCTGTGTGAATCTACATGAGCCTGAATGTAAAGTCATAGGAAATGATGATATCTGAATTGGGAAACCTGGATTCATTGTTGGATGGACAGCAATTGTGGATGCACTGAACTGTCTCTCAACTATTTGATGAACCCATTTTAACCAAATTTGGAAAGGCTGGTACAGATCTAATCATAAACTACCAATTACAATGACAGGAAGGAGGACAAAGGGAAATATGACATCTACTGATTAACTGGCACAGGGTAAATAAAGTGAAGTAGGAGGGGGTAAGGCCTCAGGAAACATGATGTACCAAGACCCCAAATTTCTCTTGATGAGCCTGATATTTTTGTAATATGGCAAAACTGACCCAGCCATCTAGGGAAATGAGTCTTAAAGGACTTAAAATTTTGTTTAAATAATGGTGTTCAGTTTACAGCACTTATGGGCGACTCTTAAAAAACAAAAAAACCCTTTATTGCAATTGTGCATGTCTGTAAGTGTTCTTGTGTGCTAACAAAACACCAGCCATTAATGATTAGTGACCTCTTTATTTTACATACTTGCCAATTAAAGGACGTTCTTCACTGAGACATGTGTAGGCATATGGACTAAATTGCCAGTCTGAGGCAGGTGACCCAGAGGCTAATAAGATTGGAGGTGTTTGCAGGTGATGCAAAGTGTGCAAATACAGTCAGTGCTCAGCTGATGGTGCTGCTGGCTTAAATATCATCTGCATGCATTTCACTACTTAACTGTTAATAAGCAGGAATCAGTATATTTTAAATTGCTTTGTGCACAAGATGGACCCATGCAGAATGTTGGTAGTGGGTGAATAATAATTTAATTTTAAGTGATGACAAATACATCATTCAGTGTTTGTGCCAATTGTAATTAGGTGTATAAGTAGTTTTCAGTAACATTTGTTTACTTTTCAAACATAGGGAACACCTAATGATTTTCAGGAAAATTTCACTATGCTGAATTTGGGGGCGGGGGGAATGTTAATCTCTAACTTCTCCTGTTGTCCCGTCTCAGACTGATTCTGTTTTGGGTCTGCCTTAGCATCTGAAACATAAAAGGAGACAAAGGTAATCTACGTTTATACTTTAATAGGGCAAGATTTGTGGTTTAGCCCTTTAAGCCAATCTTTTATTACCTAGTACAGATGGGTTTGCAATAAAATGTCAGCCCTGGTCCTCTTATTTGCGGGATTAATATTTTCTGCATCAGAAACCTCTCTATAGACCAGGATTAAGACTAACCTTGATGCTTACTCCTCCTGTACCTCCCTTTAATGATTCTTTTTTACATTCATTGACTTCTCATCTTCCAACGACCTACCCGCTTGACACTTTCAAAATGATCTTGTGCTGCTCATTATCACAAATAAGGTGAGGGACATTATAATTACTGTAGTGTGTAGAGGTCCAGCTGAGCCTGCGATTCCATTATGTATGGCACTCCACATATACAGTAGAACCTCAGTTATGAACATCTTGGGGATGGAGGTTGTTCGTAATGCTGAACAAAACGTGACAGTTGTTCTTTAAAAAGGTTATGAGAGAACATTGACTTAATGCACCTTTAAAACATTACTATGCAGAAGAAAAATGCTGCTTTTCCTTTATTTTTTTTAGTAGTTTAACACAGTACTGCACTGTATTTGCTTTCGTTTTTTTTCACTCTGCTGCTGCCTAATTGCTGATTGGAACTTCTGGTTCCAAATGAGGTGTGTAGTTGACTGGTCAGTTTGTTAACTCTGAGGTGCTACTGGAGTAAGAAGTAGTGTCTGCCTACAAGATGTTATAATCTAAATAGATAATAGAGAGAGAGACAAAAGAAGTAGTAATATCCCTCTCTTACAGAAAGGGAACTGAGGTACAGATTACAGTTAAGATTTTTCAAAGGAGTCAGGCACCCAAATTCCACTGAAGTTCAACCTCTAACTCCCCGAGGTTCATCTGAAAATCCTTGGCAGTCTCTGGCAGATCTGAAAACAGAACCCATCTCTGTGCAGAGGCACTGGGGCCTAGAACATACAACCATCCTTCTCAATGTACCTTGGGCAAACCAAGTTACCACATATTGGGAGGTGGGCACTAATCTGCTCCTCTGCATTTGCCTCCAATTCCCCCTTCTAACATCATTAGAGAACCAGAATAAAAAATATGCAGGTGTAAATGCTCTCTTGTTCACTATCTCACTACAAAGGAGGGGTAAACCTTTCTGTGCAGCATGAGAGAAATCAGGTAAAGTGGCATAAGGGAAGCTGTAAGTATCTAATTCCCTCTGCAGCATGCTGACAATGTAGCCAGAAGTAAATCTTTACTAATTTATGTACTGTGCTGACCATGGGAGCCTTCTGCTCTCACATGTCAGAGTAGAAAGGTTCCTACTGTTTTTCTATTTAATTGAAAAGGAGGACAACTGTCTGTTACTCTTCAGGATATGGGATCATGAAAAGCTTCTTTGGGCAGCACTGTAATTCTAGACAAATGGGGGTGCTGTATTATTTGCTTCGCTATCCCTTGTCAGGGCTTGAGAAAACATTTTAAAGAAATCAAAGTATATGTTCCTTAACTAATCTAAATCAGAAAATGTCATGTTGTGCATAAATTGAGAACAAATGAATACTTAATAATTGTTACACGCTAAAGTTCAGGGCCAAGGAAAAATATCAGAACAATTCCTTTCTTGGAATGATGTGCTTGGAAAGCACTTTTGAAATGTTGGATTACATTTTCTGGAACGATTTTTTTTAATGCTATTAGTTAATGCAGCATGATTGGACACTATGAATAATGTAACAATTTGTCAGAACCTTAATTGTTTAAGTGCCTGATCTTGCTTCCACTGAATTAACTTCAAGTAGAGCAGGGGCAGACCCAAATGTAGGAAATGGTTTATTCCCATTTTAGCCAAGAAAAAGGAGAAACTGAACCCTTTGTTAAAAACATAGTACAAACGTCTGTCATATGAACATCACCATAGCACCTGGGTGTCTGCACGTGCATGAAATTACCTTAATTCTTCTGCTCACATGCCATATTAATCCAATATTCAACTTTCTGTGCATAGAATTTGCACAAAAGATTGAAAATGTACAGGAGTACAAAGAGAAGCAGGGTTTAACAATCTAGCATGAAAGAGCCAAAAATGCCAGTTTTTATCCCAGTTCTGCCTCTCTCTTTTTGGCCTTAGGGAAGACACTTTGCCTGCCTCTGTTTCTCTATCAATCAAATGGAGATGATGGACCTATACAATTCTTTGCCATTTCTTTGAGTTGCTCAGTTTGCTAATTATACTAAGAACTGGATGCAATGGTATTCAGCAATTATGTATAAAGAATATGAATGAAGGAGATTAGACTGCAAACTCTTTGGAGCAGTGGGAATTTTTCTGGTTCTGTAGTAGAATAGAGTCCTGATCCATGACTTTGTTTTCAATTGAATCTTTCAACTCTTTTGCCAAAAAAGCAAAATTTTCCATGGCTGGTGTTGGCAGAGGGAGCCATTTCCCAACCAGCACGAGTCTAAATACCAATTGACATGTACAGATGTGGTAATGACACACAAACATTGGTATACAACTATGTGTGCACTGGCCATGTAGCTTAAGCCTCTGCTTAGTGCAGACTTGGTCCTGAAATAATGAGAAGCAAAAGATTCAGTCCATGTGTCCTAGTTGTCAGCTGGGTACTTTGAAATAAAGCCTGCCCTTTATAAAGACAATTGGAATAGCTCACACAAGAATATTTTAGTAGACATGGGAAAAAAATCAAAGGTGTGATAAGTATGTTTTAAAAGACAATATTAAGACGTTAGTTAATTCTGATGAGATTTCTAGGGTATACTAGTTTATATGCTTGAGGCATTTCGAGATCTGATATCGAAGTACCATATGTACTGACACGTAGAAATCACAAACAGCAGCTTGGTATATTATGATCCCAGAGCTTTATTACAGTAAAGTCATACTCTGCTGTTTAGAGAATTAAAATTTTGTTCTTGCAAGAATGTATGCAGCTGTCTGGGGCTTATTATTCAGGACAAATGGGGGGGGGGGGGGAACGCATTTATGTGACTTAGAGTGGAAGAGTAGCCTTGTGGCTAATTACTTCACTGCGACGCTCATGACCTGGGCTCAGTTACTGGCTCTACAACAGATTTTGTACATGACCTTGGGCAAGAAGACACTTAATCTTTTGGTGGTTCAGCTTCCCTTTTGTAAGGTGGGGATAATAGGGCTACCTTTCTTCCATGTTTTGTCTCTTGTCTTTTTAGATGAGCTATTCAGCATAGGGATTCTCTTTCTTTATGTGTATACAATACCTAGTACAATGGGACCCTGATCTTAGTGGGGGCATGGAGGCGCCACCTTAATGAAAATAATTTATAAGGATGATTGCTGACGTGAGTGAATTCGTGTGGTGGTGGGATATGGGGAAGCTTCCCCAGGGGAAAATAACATTTGACAAAATATTTTTTTTTCAATTTTCACTGAAATTGTGGTGAAAACTTGGTATTCTGATAACAACAATATTGTAGCAAGCAGACACTTTCTGCAAAAAAAAAATCATTTAGTTTAAAAATCCAATTTTCCATTTAAAAAGAGTAGGTAGAAAATCTTCCATCAAATGTGGTCTAGTCCAATGCTCACTGAAGTTAATGAGCATTTCTATCGACTCCAGCGGGCAAGGGATTTGGTCTTCTAAGATCCATACTGTACAGAGTTCCAGAGGGGTAGCCGTGTTAGTCTGTATACAGCAAAAACAGAGTCCTGTAGCACCTTAAAGACTAACCAATTTCTGCGGTTGCATAAGCTGCAACCCACTTCGTCAATGCATGAAATGGAAACCGCAGATAGGAGGTATGTATATACATTCAAAGGTAAGAAACATAACGGGGAGGGCAAGTGCTATTGTTTTTTACCCTTGGGGTGTGTGTGTGTGTGTGTGTGTGTGTGTGTGTGTGTGTGTGTGTGTGAGTGTGATATATATAATACACACATATATATACACACACACCTTATCTGTGATTTCTACTTCATGCATCTGACGAAGTGGGTTGCAGCCCATGAAAGCTTATGGCTGCAGAAATGTGTTAGTCTTTAAGGTGCTACAGGACTCTCATTGTTTATACTGTACAGACTCTCTAAAGCAGGGTGGGCAAACTACAGCTGTCTGAGCTGTTCATCAGGCCCTCCAGCTCAACTGGTGATCTGTGGAAAATTTGCAGAACAAGCTGTGTGGCATGGTAGTGGCTGTTCCCTCCTCCCCTCCCCCCAGCCCTACCCCTTCCCCTGCACCCTTCTCCTAAGCCCAGCGGTGCCCTGACTGGAGCTGCTCCCAGCTGCCTGCACACAGCGGCCTCTCCCCGCACACAGCCCCACCCTTTCTCCCCCACCCATCTATATGGCCCGCCATACATTTTCCATATGCTGATGTGGCCCTCAGGTCAAAAAGTTTGCCCACCCCTGTTCTAAAGTGAAAGACTATCAATGTTAAATATGTGACATGGAGGATTTAGAGCACTGTTCATTTTAACATATTTTGTGTTTGATTCTATTTGAGCTCATTCTTCGTTAAACGGTTTTCAACTGCTCATCCTTGCTTAAGTTCAGGTTTTTGAATAAAATGTTACTTTACTTATTCATCTTATAATTAGTTGTGCTTATGTCCTTTACAGTATTGCAAGTTCTAACACAATGGAAGAAAGTGAGTTATATTACAGGAGCAAGTGTCCTGTCAATTTTCATTTTTTTCCCCTCCACTATTCCTTTCTTTAAATTTGATCTCTCGGTGATTTTAATTTTTTTGCAGAAAGTTTGGAGTTTTCTGAGAAGTTCTTGGTCTTTTGAAACATTTTAGAAGTTTATTCCAAGGAAAATAAGTCTATCTACAATGCTGACAACACAATTTTCCTACTGGGAGTCAAACTGGCAAGTACCATGCAGAACTAGTATAATTATTCATCTCTATTACAGTAGAACCTAGAAGTCCCAATCAAGGTCTTGGTGTGCCAGGCATTGTATAAGTCCATAGGAAGAGAGAAATCCTGCCCCAAAGATGTCGGTCTGGATAGAGACAGAAGATGAGGAAACAGAGGCAGAGAGAAGTGAAAAGATTTGCCCACGCAGTGAATCTAGGGCAGAAGCAGGAAGAAAACCGAAGCTTACTTGAGTTGTAGGCTAGTGCTCTATGCACTTGACTAAACTATCTCTACTTCTAACATCCTGCAGATGGAAAAAGGAAGGGAGCCTTGGAAGGACAAGAGCAGGGATGGGTGATGGGAAGCTGTTTGAACAGGAGCAGTGTGTTCCTCAGCTTGTGCATCCTTGGCTTGTTGCTGTGGTCTGGACAAGCCTCCTTACCGGCAGACTGTAGCCCCCTGGTGTGGTGGTTTGCAGACCAACGTGGAGACCTGTACAGGGAGGTAATGAGCCTGATGCTCTTGTTAACATGAGATAAAAACTCTGTCCTGCAATTTGCGTAAACAAGAGCGGTTGGAGGGAAAAATCTTCTTGTGCAGCAGAAGGCTTAGATCTAGCCCTAAACTTGCTTTGTGGACAAGGTAGGTAATGTAGTGCATTTTAAGAGACCCATAAATAGTTCCAGTCCTTAATAGTACTTTCTTCCATTAAACAATGGACAATTTTATTTCCATAATTTACTATAATTAATTTATTTGATCAAATAAAAACTTTCATGTTTTCTACTTGAGGATTAAAATAGTGCTGAACATCAAAGTGTGTAAGATCAAATGCAAATCAGCTTCAAGATCTGATGCTTGCTCTCTGTTTCAGCACTACAGAATATCCAGCACTGAAAGGAAATGATGCTCTAAAATGTCTTTTTTCCATCACTCATTTGTCAGATATTTTTAAAATAAAGAACTGCATTCCTTTTTTTTTTCTTCTACGATAGCTTTTCAAATATTGGCAGTTGCACTTTTTTAAGCTATGGACAGTGATTAGTCCAGGGAGTTTAAGGGCCGGATTCACAGCTAGTCTAAATTGTCACAACCCCATTGACTTCAGTTGGGCTATGGCAATTCACACAAATAAAGGATCTGGCCCTAGTCGTCAAACTCAAACGTATTGGGCTAAAATGTGCTCTCGTATACCCTGGATTTACCTGCGTGTAAGACCACTGTCTTCAAGAGTTACTTCAGTGGAAAGATGGTTCTATGTTCAAGGCACTGGACTGGAATGCAGTCTCCCTATGTGACCAGGGGCAAGCCACTTTATTCTGTGACTCAGCTCACCATCTGTACAACTGGGAGAATATTACTGAACTACCTCACAAGAGTGTTGCAAGGATATCAACTCTTTAATATCTTTGTGCCAGATACTACAGCCATATAAGTGGCTAGGCGGATAGATTACTCAACAGAATTTGATATAATTTCTCTAAATATAGTAGTCAAATTTAGGTCACGCCATTTAAGCATGACTAACATATGGCCCCATTGACTCAGGTATTTTACATACATATAGTGAGAGACCGTCCTCTAGTCCTTCTCAGTGGGCTTATTTCTAAAGTAAAATTCCAGCAATGCCAGTAGTTTGTAATAAGCTTCGGCCATGACAGATGTGCTGGTAAGCCTCCAAAATAGAGGTTTACATTGAAATGCCTCAGTTATTCATTTAGGGCAAAAATCCTTCTCGCTTTACTCCCATTGATGTCAAAGGACTTGGGTGTTCATGGTAGTAAGGGGAACAGGACTTGGCCATAAGTTTGGGAACTGGTATACTCGAAGTACTTAAAATATACCAGTAGTTCCAATAAAAGCTTAACATAATTCCTGTAGCCAAAGCAATGCTGAATCTTGCAGGGAGAAGATCAATAACAATGGATTTATTTAAGAACTGCAGGAAGAGAAGGAGGGAGTGCCTGTTTAATCTGACATTTGTGCTATCATTGAAAGGTCATTATTTAATTTTGACATCTCTCTGAAAAAGGATGAACTGTGAGATGTTGTGCATTGCCAACAGGAACTGGGGCTGGAGTGCATTAATGTGTCTAAAATACAGTGGAAGACTGTCAGCACCACAGGTAGCCAAGATGCGGGAGTGTTAGAGGACTGAAGAAACTTTTCAATACTGCATTTTCCCCAAATGATATGTCACATTCACATTGATTATATGGAAGGGGCTAAATGGAAGGATGTCTCGCTTCCTCTCACTGGGAATGGTTATTGCCTCATTTACCTCTCGGTTACGTAGTTTAATTTAGTCCTCTAGCTCAGTGTTTCTCAACCTTTTTGATATGATGGATCTTCTTGCTGCCTTCCTAAACTTTCAGGGAGATCTCAGGGACCAGTGCTGGTCCACAGACTGGTTGTTGAGAAACACTGCTCTAGTTAAATTAAGACGCTATCCCTTCCAGGGTAACAGTCCAAATAAAAACTCTAGTATTTCCCCCTCATCGGACCACTGCCCTACGATCCAGGAAGCCTGCGCTCATTGGTTGATGGGTATAATCACACCTCCTCTAGGTAGTGCCATAGAGGAGGCCATGTTCCTCCTTTACTCTTGGCTCCAGCTGTGGGACCATAAACTGCAGCAGTTGTCCACTCCAAACTCAAACTGTGTCCTGCTTCCTTTTCCCTCTATGCCTGCCAAACTGGTTTGTAGGCCTTCTTTCATATCTTTAGCAAACTTATTTCCTCAGGTCTGACTCTATTCTTACTGGAGAACCCCACCAGCACCACTTTGCAAGCCTCTCATTTGTTAGGAAAGAGAGCTTATTTATATCCTTGTTATATCCCGGTGGGCTTTTGCTTTTCTGTGGTTCTCATTAGTCCAGTTTGGAATTACAACACACATGTAGACCCATAGTTCACCCACCCATAGTGGTTCAGAGGCATCAATTTTCAGGCATTTGCAGCACTGTGAAAAGAGCTTGTTTCTGGCTGGAACTCAAACAGGAGCACATCTTTGTAAGCATTGAATGAAATCTCTTCACCCATTTTTTTTTGAGACATGAAAGTAAGATTCAGACTACAGACCATTCATAACTGGAATTTTTAATCCAATTTCCTTCCCATTTAGGGGGTGAGGGTGGTTTGGATTTGAATCTCTGGATCCAAATCCAACCTTAAATCTTTGATTCTAGGTCCAATCCAAAATGAGTAAAGTCATGTTTTCTAGTTCCAGCTTGGATTTGGCAAAAAAAAAAAAAAAAACCCTAAGTACTGATATTGTGGGATTTCTGGCACTTCTTTTTGAACTCCTGTGGGAGCAGCTTGGAAAACTTTGGTGCCATCCAATATAAACCCGAATGCTTGCCCTGATTTGGTTTTGAATTGAACTCTGACAACTGCCCTAAATGGAACTAGAGGTAGTTGTGGACATTAATTTTATTTTACATTAATTTTTTTAGTTCAGTAGCTAGTATACTCATGAGAGAAGGTGCCTTTTTTAATACTTTGTTTTAAAAAAGTGGCTATTTGGTATGTGCACTTTTTTCTATTGTATAATCAAATCAGGGGGTCAGACTCCATTGATAGCAATAGAAAATATAATAGAGGCAGCCCCTCATGATCAATGGTTGATTTCCACCTCCCCTTTCTTTTGAGTCTAAATTCTGAATCTGTATCTCATGCAGACAGCATTTTTGCCCTTGAAGCACAAACAGTGGGAGATAATACCTGCTTGTTTTAACTCAACTAATGGAAAAACCACGCAGGGGGAGCCTGACTCAGATATCCAGTTAGCCCGGCGTGTCCATTTCTAATCATGTCGTTATTTCAGATTATTAATGCTTTCAGGTGCTCTCTTTCACTCCCTGCTGCTGTGCTTTGAGGCTCTGCAGAAATGTGTTGAGCTTGGTGGTTAAAAGGAAAATCTGAGAAATCACGAAGCACCAAGCCATGGCTGGAAATCAAGATGCACAGTAACAGAGTAAAGTAATTGAATCGTTTGACATGGTGGTGGGTGTGTATGGATGGGAGAGATCTATCTTCAACACTGCATGTGTGTTTAGATGGAGGAGCAGTGTAGGATTAGGGGAGCCCAATCTGTCTTTATGCCAAAGAAATCTCCCCACCCTACTGCAAAGAGGGCTTGGAGGTGGGCTTGTGATGTTCAATGATCGTGCAATGCTTAAGACACTTGCCAGAGCCCTGCTTTATTCTGTGACCCGTTTCAGCTCACTGGGCAGAACAGTCTGAGTTCCTGCCCAGACGCTGTCTGCAAAGCTCAGCTTTTCAAGGCACTGTTCCTAATATCACATGCATAACTCTTTGGATTCACTAGCCAAACAATTCCATACGGAGGGGATGGGTGTGCATGAAGCTATGCCAGCCTTCAGATTAGTCCCCTCCATTTACACGGAGTTACACTCTCTTAAACCTACTTATATGTGCTCTAGTCACATGTCAAGGAGTCTAAGTTCCCTTGTCTTAGAGGCTGAGGAGGTAGAAGAAGGTGTAAGTTACCATTTTTTCCAAGGAGCCAGAAGTAAGAAGGTGTAAGCTATTACTCAGAATCTATACCATATTTTGTCCTGAGCTCTCTCCTCTTGCATTCCCAGAGCTGTCCGATTTTAAAATATTAGCACTTTTCTGGCTATTTTAATCCATGTTAGTTACAGTCGAGTCAAAAGCTGCAAAGGAGGGACACAAGGCTGGCTCACAGGTATATTTGTGAATTGTTCAGTGATGACTGACTGGGAATGTTGGTGTTGAAAATATTGGAAACCATAAATACCATGGTGGAGAAAAAAATAGCTTAGCGAGATGCATGAAGATGAAACTAAATAAAGGAAATTTAAGGAAGAGAGGAAATGTTTTCTGAAGTGGGAAACATCCACTAGATTTGAAGTTTCCCTGGGGAACTGAGGGTCTCATGAGGATTGATTGTCTTGTAGTTAAGACATTGGACTGAGAATCAGGAGGCTTGGGTGCAGTTCCTAGCTCTGCTACGGACTTTTGTAACATGGGGCAAGTCCCTACTTATGCTGTACCTGTGTTCTTAATTGGTAAAATGGGGGGAAATAACCATTCCCTGCTCCCTCCCTTTGTCTACTTAGCTTGTAAATTTGTTGGGGCGGGGATTTAGTGGGTATTTGTACAGAACCTAGCACAATGGGGCTCTGAACTTGGCTGAGGTCTTTTGGTGCTACTGTAGTACATGTCGTTTTAAAAAGTGGTGGAAGCACCATCACTTGGTCCATTTAAAAATGGGATGCACGAAAACTTTATAAAATTAATTGGTTTTCCATTGATTTCATTTATAAAGTGTCTCCGGCTGAGTAACTTGGATGCTGTCCAAACACTTTGAAATCCAGTACAATTAAAAAGTTTATCAGAGTTGGCCAAAATACTACAGTATGAATTTTAATAAGAGCATTAAATATTATGCTGTAGGAGATAATCCAACAGGGTCGGGTGGGGGAGAGGGGATGTGCTATTAGTCTAATAGGTCTTTTTCCATCTCTGATTTCCATCCTCTCTGGAACTGGTGGGGCATGCATACAACTCCCAAGGGAACAACAAACTACACAGCTGAGAAATGTCAGTGACTACGTAACCTCCTGTTTGGTTTTCTTTGTGTGGTTGTTGATCTAAATTGAACAATTGTTAGCAAGGATGATCCTGAAGAATGGTTCCCCTGATCAGGCAGCAGCTGTTATCGCAGATCATGGTATCTGGACATACTTGTTGGTCTCTGTGAGCTAGCCTGTGACTGGGAATACGACCCCACACTGGTGAAGCAAGGGTTAAAGAGCAGTTTTGGGCCCAAGAGGCCTTGGCCCTGCTGGGCCAGCTGCCAATGGCGGGAGCATTCAACCGGGAGCAGCGGAGCTCAGTCTGGGATGACTGAGGAGGAGAGTGGTTGTACACAGCAGCCTCCTGCTGCCAGGGTTGATCCTCCTAGATGCACTGCAGGAAGCCATTTGACTGTGGGGACCAAAAGGGATACTTGCTGTTGCCAGCAGAGAAGCTGCCAGCGATGAAGTGGAAGAAATACGAGGGTCCCCATGGCCAACCCCAGACACGCTGCCAGAGGGTAGCAAGTGACCTGGGGAATGCGCTTGGGGTTATTGGGACCTGAACCCAGTGTCATGGCAACCTGTTTTAAAAGGCCCTGGGTCAAAACCGCAGTGGAGTAGGGCAGGCCCAGGTTCCCCCATGCTCGCCACAGCTGACTCTTCCACTGACATTGCTGCTAGCAACGCAGCCTTTGAACTCCCACTAGTATGCATTATGTACTGGAGTATTGCCATTAGGTGATACTGCCAGCCTGGGGCACCCAGCCAACCCCTGACACAGCCCTCAGTGTTTGCAGCTGTAAATGGGGGGGAGGTGGGGAAGCAAACACCTGTAGGATTGCTTTTCTTTTACAGTTGTGCTTGTAACTCAAATGTTCTTTGAGCTAAGACTCTTTTCTTCTATTTGTAAATGAAGGGAAAAACACTGAGGGCTAAGGTCAGATGAGTTTGAGTATCTACAGAAGTCTAGGGGGGGTCTAAGATGGTTTGTCTAGGTATATCTTCACTACAGAGTTAATTCAAGTATTGACTCTAACTTGACTCCCTTTTGCGCGCGCACATACCTCTGAGCTTACTGGTGCTTTTCAACCTGGGGTAGCTGGCTTGTCTGGGGCTATCAGCTAAAATCTGGGCACTGCTTACACTTGGGAAATTGATGAGGGAGTCTGGTACATGCGATGCAGTCTTGTTTGTGAATTCTTTATAATTATTTTATAAAGTCCTGTTTCCCTGAACATGGAAGGAACCAAACAGGAGACAGTTTCCTTGCTTATGTCTCAACTTCTTTCTGCCAGCTGCCTGAAAAGCTTTC
Organism: Emydura macquarii macquarii; assembly: GCF_026122565.2. Lineage (NCBI taxonomy): Eukaryota > Metazoa > Chordata > Testudines > Chelidae > Emydura > Emydura macquarii. The sequence continues at coordinate 98,047,219 of NW_027131390.1, read as the reverse complement.
TGCCTGGGCATGCATGTGCTCTCTCTCACCCTTAGCCAAAACAATATCCAACAAACCCTCTGCTCCGATTGTTTGAATTCCTGAATCAATTCATCTGTCCCTTTGTTTTGGATGGTGACATTTGCTTAACAGTCTTTTAGCTATCTTAAATGAAGGATGGCAGTTAAACCTATAAACACTGCTGTCTGTAGTATTCCAAATCCAAGACCAGCATCATGTTTTCTGGTGATCCAAGGAATAATTCAGGTGGGGTATTCACTCTTCCGCCAGAGACGGGAGGGGAAAATCAGAGAGTTGCCCTTCTAGTCCTACTGCAAAAGGGTGCACTGTGAATTGTATCTTCCACTGGCCCAAAAAAAAAAAAGTCCTGAATTGCCTTTCACTTGGAGCTTGCTGGAAGAGCGGGATTGAGATGCAGGACTGTAAGATGCTGGAGGGTGTGGTTGAGAAGTCAGGCTGCTCCTTAGTTAAGTGGATACTGTCAGACTAAAAACCATGTGAAAAACTGAAAGGATATTTAAAATCTATTTTTCACCATTTGTGCTGTTTGGTTACATTTTGTCTAAGCTGATCACTGTGCAAGTAAAACTGATGGGTCGTTTTCATTGGCAGGCTCTCAAGCAATAGACAAATGATGTAATTTTGGATTGTAATTTTGGACTGCAGGGAAATGTTTACATCCAATGAAAACGTTCACTACAGTATATACATGAATAGTTACCTTAGACTGTGACCATGTTGTCCTCAAACCTATGGCCAGACTATAAGTCTGGATGTATATTAGCTAGACACTCATGGAAATACCCTAATAACTTCTTTGTTGATTTTTACATGGAAGTTTCTTAAATACTAAGGGGGATGGGCAGCCCTATAAAACTCTAAAAAAAGAGGTTAATTGCTACTTTACTTAAACATCTTGCTCAGTTCAATTTTGTACATTCCTGACATGTAAGTGTTCTTTTTGAGAGATTTCTGGCACATCCCATTTGATGTTCATTCACCTCTTGTGGTGTTTTACCCTTCTATTCCTAGTCTTTGTGAAACCACAAGAGGTTCTACTGTTCGTTGTATATCTGAAGGATACAATGTCAAGAGAAATGTTACTTCTCCAGCATTAAGCTTCATTGCTTCAATTTGTTCCATAGTTTATGGAATCTATTTGGCTCTCATTTTAGCAGAAATAAGCTTGGAAGCAGGATTGAAACAAACAATTCATTGTGCTTCCTCATGCATATCTGTTCACTGTCTGTGCTCCCTGTCCCTGCTATCAATACAGTGCTTTGGAAGTGACCTACAATATCTTGTAAAGATGCCTGGGCAATTTTTGGATAAACTTACTGAAAGACTGTCAATGGCCTTTTGGCAACTCACTCTTCAAAATGCATCCTTCCAGCAGTGCTAGATGTTCTGAGTAAACATCTCTTGGTTGGACCAGTCCACTAAAGCGTAGCCACACTGCAGAATAATTACCAGCATTTTGATCATTGGAAGTGATTTGTTAAAATGACCACATTGCCAAGAGCGCCTTCTTGAGTTCTGTTACAAAAAGTTAGCTACTGACTGCTTTTCTGTAATTTGCACATCTCTTGCATGAGAAAGGACCTCTGGCAGAGTTAACATCTGTGGCTTATCTCTCTACCCTATAAATGGGGCCAGCAGGAGACAATGCCATACCCAGAGCTGCGTGGAGAGCTTTCTAGTAAAGCAAGCTGCTTGGGTACATCAATTACATCTTCCCCAAAACAGAAGAACCCAGCAAGTGAGCCACCCGGCTTGCCTTCCCTTCTCACAATCTCCTGGGGAAGAAGCAAGCAAAAAAGAATAAACACCAGCTATTCCCTGGAGTGGAGACACCTGTGCTCCTGTTACTTCAACCTCTTTTACCCTCTTGCAGAACATAGGTTATGGGCAAAGGAGTTGCCAGCACCATTCTCCTTTTCCCGTTAGATCATGAGCTGCTGCCTTTGTCCTAGCTGGAAACTTCTGCAGGCAGGGGAAGCAGCCTGGTTGTATTCTACCCCTTCATCCTCAACTTGTCTGCTTCCTTCATCCCAGGTCTTTGGATGCTAGGGATGAGAACCTAATCCCCTCTCAAATCTAGCTGGAGCCATCTTCAGGAGAACAGGGAGTTAGCTTTTAACTTACTGCACTCGGGGTTACCTTAACCTAAGAACTTGAGAGCCAGTACCATTGCAACACTGAGTGCAGGAGGAATGGGATCCTTCTGCAGAGGAATAGAGGTGGTAGGTGGGTCAGCCACTCCCCAGCAAATGTCTCCAAATGTTTTTCCCCTCATGCCCTGGATAGGAGAGCACTGCCTATGATGCATACCAGATGAGACTGCAGAATAGGCCCCCAGATCGCCTGTCCCTGCACCGTGTGAGAACTTCCTTACATGGAGGTCAGGGGTCGGAGGGATGATACGTGGGGATCTGAAAATTAGGACTCTGAACACTAGCCTATCTATCCATGACTAGTAGAGCTGTGTGTGTGTGTGTGTGTGTGTGTGTGTGTGTGTGTGTGTGTGTTTAGCTGTGGTCTTGGGTTTTCACTCATGTGAGATGGTGCCTTGACCTGCTGTCTGCTTCATTTCAGTGCCTGAGGGCCAAAATCCACCTCTTGCACCTAACTCCCATTGATGTCACTGGGAGTTGCATACATGTTCATAAGGGCACAACTAGGTCTCACAACAGCAGTAAAAGGAGACCCCTCAAAGAACTTCCCAAAAACTGTTTTTAATGCAGATCTCTTCTTTTGTGCAGACCATTTTTTCTTTAGCTGTTACTGACTACGCAATAAATGATGATATGAAATCAAACATGACACTGTACGTGGAGAACCTGATGCTGACAGATGGAGCTACATTTAAATGGTTTCACGTTGCCAATTCCAATAAAGCAAAATACACAAAAGCTAAGGCCTGATGGGAAAAGTAAAAACGTTCAGTTCTTGGAAGTGGACCAGGAAAGGGTAGAAAACTCTTAATCCAAGACAATAGGAATAAGCTTGTCACCAGGCAAACCACTATGTAAGGTATTGTTGGTGTAGTGGAACTAGATGTTATCAAAGGGAACAAGAATGTTTCAAGTCAAGCAGGGTGAAAGGACAGGGTTTCATTTTGATCAAGTATTATGGGGAGGGGGGAATGGAAATGTCCAAGATACTTAAGAGTGATGAATGTCACTTATTGACTATAACCAATATTCTTGATACCTGTATACTCTGGGGTCTTCAGTGGTTCTATACCGATTTATAGCATCTGAAATCAATGTAGCTACTTCCATTTACAGTAGCTGGGGATCTGGCCTTCAGAGTCTAAGGCCAAGATGAGCAAAAAGTGACCAACTATTTTTGTGGGCCTAACTTGTAAAAGACCTGACTTTGAATCACTAGGAACTTTTGGAAGTCTTGGTCTAAGCCTTCTCAGAATCCATGAGGCTGCTCAAACCTCAGTCATTTTTTGTTTTAAACAGCACAATCAGATGAAAAAAATCCTATAACATCCAGAGGTGGGAAAAGACAGTAGTTCACCTGGAAAGGAGGAAGCTACCTTCACCCTGTGCATTTGTGTGTGTCATTAACACACCATTCTAATTAATAGCCTTGCTTGAAAAACAGACTTTCTTTTGGTGAAAACTGCTTGAAATGATTCAGTAGGAAAATCACGTAGTAGTGAGAATAATCTCAATTAAGAAATAAAGGCAAAAATTGATGGTTCTACTTTAGAAATGAAACTGTATATTACTTCTGGGGCTTCATTAAACTTAAGACAGAGATTGAACAACCCTGCCAACTCTTTTATGACTTTTTTATCTCAAATTATTTGGTTTTTCTTAAAGCCCCACATCCCCATGATTATAGCTTGCCTGCTTCCTTCATCCCAGATCTTGAGAGGCTAGGGATGTGAGCCTAATCCCCTCTCAAATCCAAATGGAGCCATCTTCAGGAGAACAGGGATTTCCCTTTAGCTTGCTGCATTAATAAAATAGTGAGTTTCTAGTCCTTGTTGTGGAGAAAAGCTTGAAAATGTGAGTCCTTTGAACATTAAAGGCTCAAAAAACAGAAGGCAAATAAAAACACTTCAAATTAATTTAACAAATGCCCCTTAAAAATCAGGAGTCTCATTATTTTGTGGGTCCTGATGGTTGAGTTTTGAATTCTTGGGGTTGATAATATTAGTACCTGGATGTTGGGGAGAGCAGGCAGGGCAGCAGGACTTAGTCCTATTCTATGCTGCCTTGCCAGATTCCCACCAGGTCCAGACCTGCATTGCATTTAGGAGCTGTTAACTCTGCTAGTTGAACTAACCATGTCCCTATTTTCCCTCCAGTATTTGAACCCAAATTATAGCAATTCCTTTTACACATATGCTAGGGTGGAGAAAGGTCTTTTTCTTTTTTCCCCCATGCAACTGTACTAGTAGTAATAACCGGATCATGGTGGATAATCAGATGAACATGAATTTCCAGTGTGATTCTGTGGCCAAAAGGGCTGAGATGATCCTTGGATGTATAAAGAGGGAAATCTCAAGTAGGGTAGAGAAGTTATTTTACTTCTTTATTTGGCACTGGTGCAGTGGCTATTGGAATACTGCGTCCAGTTCAGATGCCCACAATTCAGGAAGGATGTTAATAAATTAGAGAGGGTTTAGAGAAGAGCTGCCAGAATGATGAAAGGATTAGAAAACAAGCTGTACAGGGATAAATTCAAGGAGCTCAGTCTATTTAGCTTAACAAAGAGAAGGTTAAGGGAAGACCTGATTAATCTATCGATACCTACATGGGGAATAAATATTTGATAAAAGGCTCTTCAATCTAGCAGAAAAAGATATAAAATGATACAATGGCTTGATGCTGAAGCTAGACAAATCCAGAATGGAAACAAATTTTTAAGGTGGAGGATAATTAACTGTTGGAACAATTTACAGTGGATTCTCCATTACTGGCAGTTTTTAAATCAGGCTTGGATATCTTTTAAAAAGTACCTCTAGATATGCTCTAGTTCAGTGGTTTTCAAACTTCATTGCACAACCACTCTCTTCTGACGGCGACAAATTACTATGCAACCCCAGTTCCCTGTCAGGGCTGATGATAGGGAGTGGCAAGCAGGGCATTTGTCTGGGACCACACACCACAAGGGGCTCGAGAAGCTAATTTTCTCAGGCTTTGGTGTCTGCCCCAGGAGGCGAGGCTCAGGCTTCATCAGGGCCAGTGTTACTCGCTGGGGTCTGGGGCTGAAGCTCAAGCCTCTGCTTCCTGGAGATGAAGCTGAAGTCTGAGCCTCCACTGGCAGTGGCTGAAGCCTCCTGGCTCTGGCTTTCTGCCCTGCACGGTGGTGTTTGGGCTTTGGCTTTCTGCCTTGGGCCCCAGCGACTCTAACATGGACCCTGGTGGACCCCCCCCCCCCATTAAAACAAACTCATGACCCACTTGGGTCTGCGACCCAGAGTATGAGAAATATTTGGGGGAAGTTCTATGCCCTCTGTTTATACAGGAGGGCAGACCAGAGGATCTCAATGGTCCCATCTGGTCTAGAAATCTAAAAATTCATCCCTTTATTTTCAGGTATACCAGCAAATCTTTCTGCAGAACAGGCTGCCCAGTTCTTTCTGCAACCCTTGATATCCAGTGGATATGGTAATGCAGATCACTGGGTAACAGGGTGTTGCTGTATGCATGGCCAATAGACAGTGAAACCATGAAGGTGAATAGCTCTACCATAGCAATGCAAAATGATCAGTAACATTTGAATATTCCTGTTCAGAGCACCTCATCTGACTAACAAGGCTGCTGACTTGCCACCATCACTAAATTACACACCTTGTGCTTAACTCTACACTAACTCTCACTGGTGCAATCCCAGGGAACACCTTTGCCTCTTGCCACCTTGCTCAATGACCTTGTTGCATGTGTCATGCTCCTTCATGATTCTGTAATAGAACCTAATTAACTTGTCTTGAATGATTCTAGAGACACTGGCCTTCTTATTGTGCTTGAAAAAGGATTCACAGTGGTTGCGGCACCGAAACTTATCCCAGTAGCTTCCAGTCCTTGCGATAAGCTGGAAGCCATGACCATTCAGTGTTTGCATGCTTCAGTGGAAGTCCTAGTTTTAGCTGACCAGTTTGTACAAACTTGCCCGTATAGTACGTCTTTCAACTCAACTTTAAATTTGCTATGGGTGTTTGATGAACACTGTTTAGTTGTATGCAGTGTAGTTGCAGTCACGTCAGCCCCAGTATATTAGAGACATTGTCTCTCTACTATGCCTACTGTTGTTTTACTAGCCTTTATTGTTAACCAGGCCCTTCTGTGTGATCTACATTCCTTTTTCTTACACCTGTTAACTTCGTTCTCCCTTGCTGCGCTTGTATGGTGTAACAGGTTTTCTTTTGAGCCACTCTGGCAGGCAGTTATTATTCTTGTCAGTGAAATATGCAAATGAGTTACTCTGCAGTGTTAACTACAGTCTTCTGGAATCCTAGAAACTGATAGTAGTTTCAGATGAACACTAAACAACCCTTTATTTGGCAACAATATTGAACCAGTGACATGGAAATCTGTAGCGTGGGTGATACAGCACGGATCTTACAAGTATTTTAGAGAATACTTTTTATGGACATATAAAACATCTATTTCTTAGCACTTGTATTTGCACACTCTAAAAAGGGATTAAAATAGATTTTACACTTGCTAGTGATTTAATTGTAAGAGCACCCAAAACCTGTCTAAAGAGAGCCAAAATCTCTCACGTAGGAGCAAATAAGATACAAATATATCTTACTGTAACTAAATGCTTTATCAATGCTGCAAGCACAGGCCACAAATACATAAACAAATGAGCAAGTGGAAAAACCCATTCTGCAAGGATGGCAGAGAATATTTTGGGAACCGTGGAGCTCTTTGGTTCAGATTCAGATAGGATGACCAGGACAGAAATTGTTACTCTTGGAGCCTGGTCCAAAGCCATTGAAGTTAATGGGAGCCTTTTCCATTAATTTCAGTGTGCTTTGGATCAGGTCCCTGATTTATGGATATATTTTGTGGTCTCAAGCAGGCTTCTAGTGGACAAGCATTCTTCTCAGAAAAAGCCCCATTGTAACTGTGGCAATGGTGTTCATGGTCAGCAGAGACTCATGGGCCAAGTCTAATGACTATATGTGGCACCTTTAGGATAAGATTGACTGCATTGACAGGGGCTTACATTACCACTGCTTGTTCTGTCCCTGCTCTGGGGATAAAGAGAGATGTGTACATACCTGTATTTTTGTGGGTGCAGATATTAGTGGGACAGTCCAATGTAAGTCACTCAGACATCTAAGTTCCTGATTGCATCCACACATTGGGGATTTGTATATCTAAACAGCCTCAACTGCAGATGTAGTTTTGTGGCCAAATTTAAGTGTCTTAAATGCATGAAAAAAAGAGGCCAGTTTCTAAAAATCTATAAGATTAATTTGAAAAGGGAAAAGTAACTGGGATGGGTAAACTCTGACGTTTGTTTGATCTTTCCCCTTTGACTGAGGGTCACATCATGGCCGGCCTGTTACCTCATCATGGATATCTTGTCATTTGCATTTAACAAGTTCAAAACCGAACTCTTAATTTTCCCTCTTAAATGATCTACTATTCTCCCACTTCTTCTTTGACACTCCCCATGCCTTCTGTTCATTCATGCACCATTTATTTTCAGCTCCTCCCAGTCTTTCTCTCCCCCAATCCAAATTCTTCCACTTCTACCTCTGTTACCATAAATCACCCCTTACTCTGTTCCCAGTGTGAAAATTCTGTTCCACACATTCATTATCTATCTCTTGGACTATTTCATCTCTGGCTTCCTTGCCATTCGTGCGGCTCCACGGCCTGCTCCATGCTGTGGCTAAATTAATCTCTTGCTTGCAGCTCCTTCCATGTCACCTTCCAGTTCCTTCAGGCTGGCTGTCAGTTTCATTCTGCATCAAGTTCAAACTCAAGGCCCTTCACAGTGATGCCATCTTTTCTCCCCCTGTATGCTATCATTTGCCAGCTACTGAGAACCGTTCATTTCCTTTCCCCACTTGAAACTCTATAGCTGGAAAAGTCTAGTTTCTTTGTTCACTCCCTTCCTTACAGGCCATCCTCAAAACTAACCTTCCACAACTTCTCATGAGTCTGACGTGATGATTCTTCTGTGTTTCCCTGTTTCTTGAATACACCACTCTCACAAGATTAATCTCTATAACACCCACTTTTTTTCTGGGGGTTTTCATTTATTCTTGACTTAAATAAACATCAGCCTTAACCTGAGCTTTTTTTGATCTACATGTTTCTAGGGGATTTTTCGTTCTCAAGAATTTCTGTTTTACTTTTTTGTGTGTCTAATTCAGAAGGGATTAAACACAAGTCCTTTAATATTCCTGGACTGGAGCTAATGAAGATCCATTTGGTCTGGCAGTCAGCAACATAAGTGTGCATCTCAATGCAGGGTCCTAAAATCTGACCATCTTATCACACCTTACTTCAACTTGCATTGCAGTATAAACATACATGCACGCACACAACCACCTTAGAACTAATAAGACTTTGCATAAATAAAATGCACATCCATTTCTATATTATTTTCTTTCCACTTTTTGCCTGTGTAGTAAATGAGCTCTGGGGAGGGGTGAAGATTGAGAAGTGATATCCAAGGAGGTGCAATTTTTACCCTCTTACATTCAGCTGGACTACAACTTTTTCTCTAGACCTACTTACACTCCATATACTGACCTTGTAAAGGAGATTTAGCTGGTGTCCTTTACCTATCAAGGAGCCCAATGAAGGGGCAAGTTAATACAGCTTGAGACTGCTTGATTCTTGATGTTTGGCCATAAAATGTGATTTATAAGAGTGACGTTTAGAATCCTTTCAGTTTTATGCCATAGTTGATAGTTTACTGAGATACATTTCAGTATAAAGATGTTGCGTGGAAAGCAAAACATAATCGCCAAAGTACTTATTGCTACTTTTTTCCCCCTTAGCCTAGATTTCTCTTTGTATGTATTAGACATAAATGCAGTAGAAGGACTCCTGACTTCCTGTCAGTGTCGCTTTTTAGCACAATCAGATAAATAAAAATAGGTGCTTTCATTCAACAGTGACAAGCTGAAGAGGCAAGGGAGACAACACAATTTTCACAGTAACAAGTTAACAGAAACCAATGCAAAATGCAATATATAATCTTTCTACCACATCTTCATCTTGTCAGAAACTGACACAGAACTATCATCTTGAAGGCTTTTCTTGTATCTGCTCATACATTACATCTGCTTGTTACTAAATGAGACTTTTCTTTCAGAAATATTACATCGATTCATTTCTGTTCCATTCCTTTCACCATTAAAATCACTCATCAGCAAAACTAATAAAAAGCTTTTTTTGGACAAAATCAGAGACATTACACCTTTTAAATCACCTAGTGCTTTCTGTCCTCCCACAGGATTTCTTGCTTCTATTGATACAAACTATAGAATAATTGAGGCTGAGCTTCTAGGTTTTTTTCAAACACCTATTTCATCTCTGCTTTATCTTTAGTAATATAGAACTGGCACCTTTATTCATTATTACAAGATTGTAATACAATAGAAACTTCTAAAAAGCATTTTTCCACAGGACAGCTTCTCTATAAGCAGAGGCTTCTTATAACCAGAAATGCAATTTCCACATTACAATGCATTAAAACAGTTGATGGCTTTCATATTTGACTTCATCATTATGAGTTTCGTTGCCAGTGTTCCCTTTAAGGTGATTTCATTGTATTGTTATCGAAGCATGAGCATATTATTTGAGAGATGAGACATGGCACACAAGATTTGACACCTTGGGTGCCACAGATAAAAAGCTGCCATCGGCTAAACTGTTTCCATTGAATGGCATGCAAAGATATGTAGGACTAACATTTCTAAGTGGCTGCCAGATTTGTGCTTTAAATCTTTGAACATCTAAATTCTGAAATGCTGAGCACCTCTTAGAAAGCTGCCGCAGATCCTCCACTCCAGGAATTGCCTTGCAAGAGGCTCTCAGCAAGTCTGCGAGATTGAGATACACAAAGACTTAGGGGTAGATGATCATAGTAAAATGTCTCAGGCTTGCAAGGGGCTCTGGTTTAGGCAATGGAACTATTGGGCACTTAGCACCTTGCAGAATTGGGCCCTTACTATTTTGCAGTTAAGTTTGTGTGCACAAAAATCTCAGCCTTCAGTGAGCACACTGTATTTAACTATATAGCTTTTTTCCCTGTGCATTTTTTCTTTGCATATGCAAACGGGGTTGTTAGACACCTAATTACTAAATTTACATGCATAATTATAGTTAGTATTCATATCCCCACAAGATATTGTGCACTGAGAACTTAGGTGCCAAAGGGAGATTTGTGCAAACCCAAAGACAAGTTGAATCCCCTTCGAAAACCTGGCCCAGGAGGTTCAGTTACAGAGCCATGTGTGATACTTCATTGGATGTTCACTACGTTTTATAAACTCTGGCGCCCCCAAGATTTGTCAGTTTAGAACTTCACTTACCTTTTTAATTAAAAGTGAGTGAACTTTGGAAACAATTGTCCAGAAGTATTTTTTTTTAAATGCTCTCTAGCGCTGGGATATTTTTGGAGTCTCAAGTGAGTGACAAGTGTCAAAGTGCAACAACACTCAAACTGGTCTCCAAACTGATTTCTCTTCCTGTGTCCTCTTCTAGCAGTCACGAGAAGTCTATCTTTCAACATATTCCAGACTGTCTGTCTGTCCTCACCTATCCCTTTACTCTCCCTCCATTTTATCCTGGACCAACTTATCAGAAATCATAAATTCATTAAACTGAAGAAAACACAGGGTCTGATCCTGTCAGGTATGATGTACGCTTGGTTCCTATTCCTTTCAACTTGAGTAGAGGGTGCTCTGCATCTTATAGGACTGGGCTGCGAAAGAATAAAGCACCAATGCTTTGTAGTGTCAGGGAAAGATAGAGTGCTCAGCGAGTTTAGGTATGTATAGATTTAAAAAAAAGGGGGGCAGCACTTTTTAAGCTTGGGTGGAAATGCTGTTACAGAATTCCAGGGTGACTTTTTTTTTTCTTTAAAACAGAAATTATTAGTTCTATTGGAATAGAAGACAAACTAATCCCAACTCAAATAGAACCCAAGCCTTCAGGGCAAATTATTATCTGATCATTTCTAATTCTCCTTAATATTTCACTCAACAGATGTGGGCACTGCTTTGATGTATGGTAAATTCCTACTTCATTCAAACTAAGACCCCCCCCCCCTTTTTTTTTTCCTAATCAAATCTCTTACTAACAGTGTTCTTCCTCTCAGGCAGTCTGTTTGATTAAAAGGCTGTACAAGTTGGCATACATTGTAAAATATTCAGAAGTCTGAGGGAACCTGGAAATGAATATAAAAGCACAATTAGATAGATAAGGATTAGCTCCTTACAAGTACACTATATCATCTCCTACTAGTGCTGTTATACTTGATTCTATCAACGTTTCCATTATAAACTGTGTCCTAAAGGGTATAACCCAGGTATTAATTCATATTGAATTGTAATTTGGAATGAGTTACTTTAGACTAAAAACAGATAAATAGATCTGCAAACAAACAAATTGGCAAAATGAACACCTGTTTGTCATGTTTCCGGACCACCAACCTAGGCCCACAGGTTACCCTACAAACCTAGCAAAGCAGACAGCCACTGCCTATTGTAGCAGACAAAAATGACTGCCCACTTCGAGTTCAAATCCAAGGAACAGATTTATTTAAACATAGGTACAGAACGTCACATGCTGGTGATCAGACGAGAGGTAGCGGGCCAATGGTTTGGCTACATTTACATTGACACAGGCTTGCATCGCAGAATGCTCTCTTTATACCCACGATAACACTCTTTCCTCTGATTTGTTAGATAATTATTGTTTGAGACCAGTTATGAAATTCTACATCACACACTACTTATTAGCAATAGCAAGACTACTAGTCATATTTTTGACAGGGACTTCCCTTGTTTTGCCTGATTATGTTTGGGAGGCCTACTCTTTTTCCTGTACCTGAGTTGGGACATTCAAAAAATTGAATAACAGGATATTTAGTGAGCCAAAAAGGCTTTGTTTAAATTCATTCAAAGTTCTTATTGACCACACTAAATTACGCTGACATGCATATTGCTTATGCATTTATTTGTATATTACTAGCCAATATGTGATCCATTAAATACACTTAGGGCCTTATCTTCCATGAAGGAAGTTCACCTAATCATGATATCACTTCCTTACAACCTGTATGGAATTCCCTCCCTCAGATCCTCATCACTCTTGAGGGTTCTTTGGGTTTTGGTTAGAGGCCCCAGGTCCCGGCTTCTGGACCCTGTTCTCCTGGCTCAGCATTTTCGTTCTGATGATGATGGAGGCTTCTCTTACTCCTGCAGCAAGCTCTTCTTGTTTAGCTCTGGCAGTCAACAGGTTTCCCTCACACAGGGAGCAGGTCCCTTTGTATTCCCTGAAACTCCCAGAGGTTGTGGGTTTTTTGTTTGTGGGTTTTTTTAAAAAGCCATTTCTATCAACTTGTTTCTTTGTTACTTTTTTATGCTGGAATTTTTCTACTGCTCCAACCCATTCTCCAGCAGACTACCTGAGTAGACCTGGGTTTTTCCCCTGGGCTGGAGCTACCTCATTGTTCTGTGGTGCTCCATTTGAATGAAATGCTATTCAGGTAATCACTCTCAATTATTTCTAGTCTGGGGATACATGACACCAGCCCTAGTAGCAAATGGGTGATTCAATACACACTGAGGCATTCAATGATACAGCAATTTCATAAAGCCAACCAGAGTTTACATTTCGCAAAGGCCAATTTCCCAAACTGTCAGTCTTACATTTTCACATATAGTAACTATGCTTCAGAAATTTAGCTTGCTTTTTTCCCCATTTACTTTTCACTAAATTATATGGAACATCAGGTGGACTGGAAACTTAAAATGAAGAATGTTGTTCCAAATGTAGAGCTGTTCAAAGCCATCCTAATGAAATCGGTTGCAGATGTGGTGTGCTTTTTACTCTCCCCTTATAGCATACTTTACTTTTCTTAATATATCATTCATATACAGTAAAGATGTTCTAGATGATCATTTCAAGGCATAGTCACTCATATGTTGACTATGGCCTTGATCCTGAAGCTATTCTCTGCGGGTATATCCTTGGGCCTATGTGTACTCTATGGACTTTGGTGTACCCATGCAAAATATCTTGCAGGGATTGAGGCCTGGCATCAGAGCTATTTTAAACAATCCTATGTTTGTTGGCATAACTTAATGTTTTTTTAAATTTCAGTCTTCACATTAATAAACAAAGCATGACTGTGTTTCTGAATGTATTCTAATACTTTTGGTATTTATCATGCACCGGAACACTTCCCCTATTATCTATTTTTGCTCATGCTGGGAATAGCCAAGGAAAATCTCAATTATTAAATATTCACCCTTGTCTTAAAACAGATTGACTCAGGGAAAGCAAATCCAGGAAGTCTAGGTATTCCCAGAGTAGCCTTGTGACAAACTTTTCTCTAATGGAAGATTTGATGCAGATTTATTGGAAAGATCATGAATGATGACTTCGTTTGTTTGAGCAAAGCCTCACCATTGCTTTCTTCAGGGCATGTGGTGCAGTACCCTCCTCTGACAAACTCCACCATTAATGAGCCATTGGTCCAAACCACAGGACAATGGCCTTAAGCACTTCCAGTAAATAACTAACACTGGCTGATGCTCAAGCTTACAGAACACAATTGTCAAGACATTTGCTCTGGAATACATAAAGCTCAGACCAGGTCATCTGCAAAATACCATGAAAATTCCTCACACCGCAAACCTTTGGTTGTTTCCAAATGGAGACAGTTCAGATTAACCAGGCTAACCAGGAGCCAGAAGCATTAGTCTGCATGAGCTTGCATTGCTTCCCTGCTCTAAAGTATATCTTCTGGCTTTTCAGTATCTAAATTACATCATCTTAGTCTCCTTTACTATTGCTTATACATCGGTAAGTGAATCTAAGACTGCTTTAGACTTCTCAAGTGCCAAGTTCTGATACTCTTGCTTACAGTGAGTAGCACCTTACTCCATGAGTAGTCTCATTGATGTCAGTGGAACTATTTATGGGATAAGCTATTACTGAACATGAGAAGTCTGGCCCTAAATGAGTGCTAGGAAATCTAATTTACACCTCCTCATGCATAACTTCTGCATTAATGGTCCCTAGTGTTTATTCCTCTCGCTGTAACTTGCTTAGTCTGTCACGTTTATGGAAGGATTAAAATAGTTTTAACAGCTACTTACCACTATCTTTTTCTCATCTCCATTGCAATGTTTCCATTTTTGTATAATACAAAGAATAATCACTTTGCTGGGTTTGGAATAGGAATTTTGTGTAAGTGGTAGCTGGTGGCGCTGGAAACCTTTGCATCAAACAAACTTTTCAGAGACTTTATGACTTTATCCTGTTTCTTGGTGGACATTTTTCTTTTGAAAAAGGGTATTTGGATGGTCTGTAAAGCAGTGCTTAATGAGAGACTTCTGCATGCTGTGAACATATACTGACTATATAGTATGCCAAAAAAGGGCAATTTCACTAAATGTCTTCAGCCTATCTGCAAGAAACGGTATCAAGAAACTAGCAGTATTTCTTGCAGGAAAATTATGAACTCAATTTGAAAGCAGTCAGAAGGCATAATTCTTACGCTGCCCAGAGGCTGCGGAATAAGTGAAATGTTTGGCATGAGGAATGTGTTCATGTATTAGTGAGCTGACAACATTTCTTCTGTCACATCAGAAAGGGAAGATTCAAACTAGATTTCCTTGGGTGGAGTTGTGGGATGAAAGGACATTCTTATAAGCAAAGGGATAGAGGTGATGTGATTCGTGGATTGACCTGGCTTCCAGTGAGTCAATGGGAGCCTTTCCACTGCTTCTAATGGGAGCTGCATAAGGCCCTCACTTCCACGTGCCAGCAGCAAGCACACGAAATTCAAGAACAGGAATCTTTGCAAGAAATCGTTGTTGCTAATTTTGTGATGCTCTGTTAAGAGAACCTGATAATGGAAAAGAATGCTTTACACATTATTTAGAGTTCTACCAAATTCTGAGACTCTATACACCATAGTTTCGCAACTTGTGGTATGCATACTCCCAGGGGTACACAGGCAGGGAGTACCAGGGGAAAAACAGAGTGAAGGGGAGGTGGGCAGCAGCTGCCTACTTGTGGGGATGCAGCAGCCCGCTTCCCGCCCTGTCCCAGCTCCCAGATGGGAGGCGGGCAGCAGTCGCCAGCTTTTGGGGAAGTCGGGTAGCAGCCACCCGCTTCCTGCCCGGTTGCAGCTCCCAGCTGGGAAGCTAGCGTCAGCTGCCAGCTCTTGGGGGAGGCTCCCAGGTCCCAGCTCCCAGGTGGGAGGCAGGCGGCAGCCGCTGGCTTCTAGAGGAGGCGGGCAGTAGCTCCCCACTTCCCAGCTCCCAGGTGGGACCCCGGTGGCAGCCTCCTGCATCTCTTGAGCTGGGCTTGCAACTGGGTGGCAGCCACCTTTGCCCCGGCTCCGAGCTGAGGGACAGCCTCCAGTGCCCCGGCTTGAAGACGGGCAGCAGCTACCTGCCCACATCCCTGGGTCCCAGCCAGCACGGAAGCCTCCTCTGCCCCAGCTCGGATTGGGTGGCAGTTGCCCACCTCCCAGGCTGGCAGCCAGGTGGCAGCTGCCTGCAACTTGCCCAGGTGGCAGCCCCCCTCCCTGGCTCAAAGCCCAGTGTCCAGAAAACTTGTCAATTTCACTGCTCTAGTGAAGCAGTGAAATTGACAACTGTGACAGCCCCAGATTTCACCAGTTAACCTCTTTTCCTGTCTCTCTTTCACCCCTTCCTCCTCTCAAATGTATGGCAAAACATTTGGCACCGTGCTTTATATTTCCCAGCAGTGGCATGCCGCTCAAAGCCTCCTAGCTTTGGCCAACGTCCCCTCTAGCCCTCTTTGCCTTGTCTTGCCCACCTGTTCTGGGGAAGGGCAATAAGTAAACACACAGTAACTGCTTGCTTCCATCCAAGGTCCATAAAGGACAGTACTCTTACTCCTCTGCACTGGTGTATTGTCCAAGTTCCAATCCAGACCTATGAGAAGCACTGTAGATAACCATGCTGCGTTGGCTGAGTATGGAGTAGACCATTTCTAACTTCTCTGATTCTCTGTTATGTAAATTCACTACAGCTGATTAAAACAATGGTTTTAGTGCTGGTATTTCCAAGCAATGCTCGCATATCAATATATAAAGGGAAATTTACATAAAATCTGTTAGAAGATGTCCTGCTTATTTCCCTTGGAACATTACATTTCCCAGGATTCCTGCAAAGGCTCAATTGTTCTGACCCCAATTCCTTATTCTGCCTCTTCCCAGTCTCTTTTTGGCCTCATTAGGAGTGCAGTTTATTATTAGTATTTGATTTTTGTTACCGTAAAATATATTAAAGTTTTGTTTTTCATTCTATTAGATTAGCTGTGCAGAGAGAGACTTTTCCTGCTTGTCTGCACTGTACCCTGTCAAGGGAGATCTGCTTTTTCATGAGTTTTCATATAGAATGTTTTATTAGGCTTCCCACAAGTTTATAAATATAAATTGAAGCAACCAGAGTCAAATCACTTTGAGCAAGGCTGAGGCTTTCACATGGTCCCATCAAAGCTGCACCAATGTAGATTTTCATCTTGTATTTTTGCCCTTTCCTTGCTGTTCTTACACTCAAGTCATTTGTATAACTGTGACAAGATTTCTGAATGCAAACATGTTATGTTTGAACAATGCTAGTCATTTGTTACTGTTAACATTAACTGAACCAAAAAAATCCATTCTCTGGGTATACCAGCATGTTGTAGTTCTAATAGCAGTTTGCAAACGGTGGGGTGTAGTTTTGTGGCCATTGTTCTTTGCCCCTGCAGTTTAGGTTACTAAACTGGGATTCTAATTTGAAGACCTTGCCAGATACACAGTAGCTGTCAGTACAAAACTGAACTCAGTTTGCAAGTGTGAAAATGGATGCTAGTTTATGATCAAGCTCTAAGAGTTACAATCTGCTTTCAGGGAAGAAATAGGAAAATTAATTATGGAGGATGGAACTTGATTTGATGTAACCTGTTCAAACTGAAAATGTCTTTCATGCTCTTACGGTCTGATTCCAAGCCAGCATTATCAGTATGAGTCTTTCTGTTGATTTTGGTGAGCCCCTTGTAAAGAAATGGACTATAAAGTTTGGTGTTCAGATTAGAGAAGGTGCCCAACACATTAGTCAGTACTAGTGTAATCACATACCCATCGGTGAAATATGGCCTCTGAGTTTTAAATCAACCTAGGCTCCATTTCAGGATTCTAAAACTCTCTGATACATCAGATATGCTTATCTGCCTTTATGCTTCTTGTAGAGGACATCTCTCTCTACCACACAGCTATAATTATGAGTGGTGGTTTCTATTAGTCCTCCCCCCACTCTTTAACAAATGTTGTAAGGTAATGAGCTCAAATTTGAATGAGATGGGGCATAAAATAGCCAGTGACATAATTTGTTAATGGTACCATTCACTGCACAGTTAACCCAGGTTTTAGACCAAACCACCCTGCCATCTGCATGGAAAACCCTTTAACCTGGGTTTGGAGGTGCTTTAAGCCCAGGCTAGCCAACCCAGCTGCTGCTATAGGTTAAAGCCAAAGCTGCACCCATATCACAGTGCGGATGCAGGAGAAATCAAGTACTGACAGTTCTCAAATGCCCTTCCCATAATGCCCCTTCTCCCTCCTCCCTAGCAATAGACAGACAATATTGTCTTATTGACAATTGCCTTAGCAAAGAATGCTGGAGCTCCTCAGTACAAAGAACCTTGGGATATGCCCTCAGACACACACTGGAAAGTGCAGAAACAATGAGGACACTGTAATGCTGGTGGGGTTTTCTCATGAGGATGCTCATACCCAGGCTAGGCTGATGGCACATGCTCAGACCTGTGTATTGACCAGCCCGGTTGACTGTTCAGTGTAGACATAGCCTTAGATATCAGTATATTCATTGTGCCCATGTACATACAGATGTCGGTCATCAGTGGGGATAGAACCAGACACATCTAGCAACAAAACCACATATACCAGCGCATATGCCTTAGAACTAATTTTGTTTGGTGTTTTAGAGCAGGCTTTTATAAATGGAGCTGGTGACAAATTTTCATCACATTTTTTGGTCAAATTTTGACTAATGCCTTTTTGATCAAAAGGCACATGCTTTTGCAGAAAAATTTGAAAATCAAAAGTTTGGTTTCTGGTTTTTTTATTTTATTTTTTTTTTTTTTTTGGAAGTTTGCAAAATTTGGTTTTCAGTTTTTTGTCTTTTTAAAGAAATACAAAATATTTTCATGGCAATTTTTGAATACTCTTCCCCCTGTAATTTCTTGTGAAAAATAACTGTTTTGACCACTTCTAATTACAGATTCTGGGTCTGATCAATACATAACACACGCTGATTCATTGTTTTATACCATGGCTTATTAATTATTTTGGTACCTCTTTTTCTTTTTAGTAACTAATAAAAATGACTACTTTTAAATGTAATATACTTTATAGCTTTAGTATGATGAAATGTGATCAACTGAATAACACATTCTGAAGCAAGCAGTGGCAATTATCACTTTTTTTCCTTAATAATGAAATATCTAGATTTAGTCAAAAGCCTGATATGTGCCTATCAAAATCCACAGACTCCTGTTGTTGTGAGTGGACTTTAGATGGGTACCAAATTGACCTTTCCTGGATAATTATTTCATTTTGGTTTTCTTTTGTAAACTACATGTGCATAATTGCATCCCTTTTGATGAAAGCAGCTAGCTAATTCAGTATCTTCTTTCCACTGGGGGAGAAATTGATGATGGAGTCAAGTATTTATTTGAAATCTTGTTTTCATGTGTTTTTGTACATTCTGTTTAAAAAAAATGTCCTGTTTCTCTGAACACAGAGAAATCATAGAAACATAGGACTGGAAGGGACCTTGAAAGGTCATCTAGTCCAGTCCCCTGCACTTATGGCAGGACCAAGTATTATCTAGACCATCCCTTACAGGTGTTTGTCTAACCTGCTCTTAAAAATCTCCAGTGATGGAGATTCGGAACCTCCTCAGGCAATTTATTCCAATACTTAACTACCTACTAACTTATACTTAACTAATATCCAGCCTAAACAGCCCCTGCTGCAATTTAAGCCCAGTGCTTCTTGTCCTATCCTCAGGTTAAGGCGAACATTTTTTCTCCCTCCTTGTAACAATCTTTTATGTACTTTGAAAACTTATGTCTCCTCTGTCTTCTCTTCTCCAGACTAAGCAAACCCAATTTTTTTCAATCGTCCCTCATAGGTCTGTTTTCTAGACCTTTAATCTTTTTTGTCTCTCTTCTCTGGACTTTCTCCAATTTGTGCACATCTTTTCTGAAATGTAGCGCCCAGAACTGGACTCAATATTCCAACTGAGGCCTGATCAGCATGGAGTAGAGCGGAAGAATTACTTCTCGTGTCTTGCTTACTACACTCCTGCTAATACATACCAAAATGTTTGATTTTTTTTTTTTTTTTTTTTTTTGCAGCAGTTACACTGACTCGTATTTAGCTTGTGATCCACTATGGCCCCCAGATCCCTTTCTGCCATAATCTTTCCTAGGCAGTCATTTCCCATTTTGTGTATGTGTAGTTGATTGTTCCTTCCTAAGTGGAGTACTCTGCATTTGTCCTTATTGAATTTCATCCTGTTCACTTCAGATAATGTCTCCAGTTTGTCAAGATCATTTTGAATCAAATAGCAGGAGACAGATGGTTTGTGTGACCTTCCTCCCCTCCCCCCCAAACCCCTTTTCAGCTAGCACTTAGCCCAAAAATTTTTAGTTTTGTTTTTCTTGCTACCAGTACTTCATGGCTGTTTCTGGCACTTCCTTACTGCATTCTTTGTCTCTTTCTTTCTGTGGTGTGTGATATGGTGAAGGCAGAAGGCAGTAGAAGAGTGCTCCTATTTGTAAACTAGGAAGGTGGTGGGTGTGAGCCCCAGAATGCTCCGGGCTTTGTTCCCTGCTGACTCACTCAGAGCCACTGGGGGCAATTAGGAGCAGCTGAGGCTGATTAGTGATCAGCCAGGTGCTCCATAAAAGGGCTCCGCCCCAAACACACAGGGCAGGAGCTGGAGGAAGTAGGAGTGCTGAGCGGTGGTGATAGGAGTACGGAGCTGTGCAGAGGAATGAGCTGGAGAGCAGAGCGCTGTGGTGGAGCAGTGAGGAGGAAGGTACCAGCTCCAGAAGCCAGAAGGGCTGAAGGAGGGGGAAAATTAGCCCAGGGGAAGAGTGTGCCGTCTGGAAAGCAGTACCAGCAGCACATAGCTGCTTCTTATAGGGCCCCTGGGCTGGGACCCGGAGGAGCGGGTGGGCCCGGGTCCCTACCCCCTCCCTGTGGGAAGATGGGGTGACGGGCAACTTCCTGGCCCCCTACAAGCAGGAAGGTGTGAGACCCACTGAGGGAAGCCGGCCATCAGCCACAGGTGGCTCTGCTGGCGTCTTCAGATACAGATACAGCACTACCCAGCGAAACTTCTCTGCTCACATACTTCAGTTTTTGGCTGGCCCTGCATAGCTTGTGTTTTGGGCTGTGGCTCCTATTGTTTCATCTATTTCTTTTTTATCCTGAATGAAGGCCAGCTATTTCACCACTAGCTTTAATGATGTTTAACCCAACCCCCAGCATAACACATATATACACTTGCATAATACATAGAACATATATAAATGACGAGTATAAGGACAAAAAAAAATCTTGCTCTGCATAATTTTGCTTATACACTATAACAAATAATACCTGTTCTAGGACTTCATGGTTGTTTCTGTGCTGGCCACTAGAATCCATGGAGTTACAGAGGGGATGAATTTGGACCATTGTGTGTTTAGCTTTAAAAAAAAAAAAAACCCTGTTTTTTAACTTTAAAATCTTTAAAAATTTCTGACCTGTCCTATTAAGCCTCTCATAGCCTATTTTCATAAACGTCATTCCAACTTAATTTGGTTTAAATGGACTATGGGTATATATTGATGATATTTACTGACACCTTCTCTAAGCTGCTCATCCTTCTCTCTCACCTGCATAGTTAGCACTTGTAGGCTGATTCTTTAGTAGTTTTTTGGTTTTCCAAAAAATTCTAATTCAAAGTGCTGGGGGATTGTACAGTTCTAGTCCCATAATCAGGAACAATAGAATCAAGGTTGTTTCATATCTGTTTGGGAACCATGATGTGCACAATGGAGACAATCACTGAGGACAAAATAAAGCTTTAACCACTCTTATTAGCACAATTAGCAAAGACAGAAACTCCAAACCACACAAAAATACCAAAAAATAGAGATCTTGCATCATTTCTCACCCACGTGCTCATATAGTCACACCGTCCATTGGGGAGCTGGTGGTAAGAGACAAAGGTCCAACCCTGTCCCAGGCATGCCAAATGAGTCCGATGATCCGGGTCCAGATCGACCAATGATGACCACTTTACATGGCATCCTGCCTATTATAGCGTCTACGGGCTTTCATGAATATTCAGATACCCAGCCTCCCTTGTCCATATCTAACTTCTTCATCCTAATAAGGTTGGGTTGCCTTTTATCCTGTGGGTTAGTATATTAATGATTTTAGCTTATTACCATATATGTCAGCTTGTTGCCAAGGCAAGTTCATGGTTAAGCATCTGTCAATGGTCTATCCTAAAATATCCAAGCTTAACATCAGTTTGGTGTTCCTGCCGTTGCCTGGTAGCATTTTAAATACTCACACCCCGTAAGCACACTGTTCCCAGTTCCCCAAAACCCAGGGTAACTGCTGTACCATTTATTTATACTAAAGAGCATGAGGCTATGAGGTCTCTGACAACTGCTTAAGCCAGTAACTTACAGGATACAGGTTAGTAGGTTTCTTGTGCTACTGCTAAGCAAACTAAAATGCTAAAGCTAGCTTTATGGGCTACACAATCCATTATGAAGGTAGTTGGCAAAACAGAGAGTAAAATTATCAGGCTAGATATTGAGTTTCATTGAAGTCCAACTGATGTCAAGTGAGAAGCTGGTCCCTAAAGTTGTATCTCCTGCTTTTTATATTTTACTTAGGGCCCCACAGTTATTAGTCTTGGCGAAAACTGAACCAAGACTTTGTCCTGAAAAATCCTGGAAAGCCATGAAATAAAATGTACTGTTTAGCTTTGGTGGTGACTGAATGATACTTTGTAAGAATGATACATTGCAGTGATTAGTAATGGCACAGTAGCATATGGAGAAAATAGTGAGCTGTCTAAAATGGTCAGAAAGAAGTTTACCTCCATTCTGTCACTTACGCTGTACTGTAGAGTACTGAAATAATTTAGAAGGCTGTGTACCACTTAACATTGTAATATATTAAACTTTTGATGTCCTGACACTAACAGTAAAACATCCTAGGGTTCTGCCATACATTATATGACTCAGCTGTATCAGATTGGGCTTTTTGTGCTTTATTCACATCAAAAGGCAATTACATTTTGTGCAGACTTAATCCTGCCAGTTTAATGGGGCTTGTAAAATATGCCTTGCAATTCGTCCTTTACTGATATAGTAAATAAGTGTTTGCTGTAATGGGAGACATCTAATAATTTTGATTCTTAAATATTAGGGTGCCCTTCAATTACATAACCTTTGTTTAAACTTATCTAAAGAACATGAAATAAGTAGTATGTGATCGTTAAGAACTCCACAAAAAATCCTGCTTTCATTACTCAGATGAGTCTCAAAGTAAATGGAACTACTATTGTGAATACAGCAAACAGGATTTTGTCACTGATGCTTCATGAAAAAGTTTGACAAATATAGGGATGACACTGCTTTATGTATTATGATTTTCTGTATTTCTCTTCCCTTGTTTTTTAAATCGAGACATTTGTATGGGAGCTGATGCAATGAGTTGTGTACTGTTTCCATAAGTCGGTAGCAGGGAGCCAAGCAGGAGTAGGGCTGTGGAAAGTTCTGGACAGAAACTGCACAGTGAACGGGAGAGATTGGGTGGCTTTAGGGAAAAAAGTCTTTTCACTGGCAGAACTGCAAATAGAATGCTGACTTCTTGATTCCTGATCCTCTCTGTTCTAATCAAGAGATGAACTGATTAAAAGTATTTACCATGGGAAAAATTTTGTTAATTTCTTCTGAACTTTTCAACACTTTTGAGGAAAATTGCTATTTTTTTCAATGAAAACTCTACATTTTTTTTTTTTTTCAAATGTAGAAAACAACAGAACTGATTCTCAATTTTCAAAAAAATTAAGAATGATGGACTACGGGAATATTTTTGGGTTTTCAAAAATTGATCCCCTCGCCTCCCCAGTTTTCAGCCGTTTTTCTTTTTTCTTTTCTTTTTTGTTGAATAATTGGACATTTTTGAAAAATGAAGACCCATTTTTTTAAAGTCCTTCCCTACCTCACCTCCTAAAAAGTGACCAAAAACTTCGACCAGCTCTATAATGCAGCATGTATGCCACTCCGGTGTGGATAACAGTGTAATTCAGGCACGTATTCAGTCTGCAAATAGTAGACATTCGACCTAAATGAATTTGCAAAAGTATTTCAGGAGAAGCATATGTGACATCCTCTAAGTAAGCTGAGCTAGATATTAATTCAATGTCATTCAAATGACAAGGCTTGTCTTGTCAGGAGATGTACATTGAATTCTATTCAGTGCCCATAGAGAAAGTAGTAATGATTGGTAATTTTATATGCCATATCTACCGTAATTGCAGAATGGGGAAAAATAGGTTATTTAAATGGATGCTGAAAATAAAGTTAGCAATAATATTTCATCCATTAGGTCTCCTTCAGAAATGATTAATGAAAGATAGTTAACGTCTCTTCGAAGCCTCTCATAGAGAAGACATGTGCTTGGCAACTTTATTTTCAGAATAAATTTAAATTGCCCATTTTGACCATTTGCAGTCCATGTATTCAAGCATCTGCCTTTTTTGGTTCTTTTTAATGACCTAATATCACTAACATTTTTTTGTGATGTAGATTTCTTCATGTGTGTCCCAGTTATGCACCACTGAAACCAGAAGCAAAACTGTTGTTGGTTTCAGGCCTTTGGTACTTGACTAAAGCCACCAACATACTGTTAGTCAGAGGTAGCAAGTTTTGGCCTCTTCTGAGAGAAGTCAGTTTTAGACCTGTGATTGAAACACACGTGCAATGTCTATATTTAAGTGCTGATCCTCTGCATCAGTGGTTCTCACATTTCAGACTACTGTACCCCTTTCAGGAGTCTGATTTTTGTCTTGCATACCCAAGTTTCACCTCATTTAAAAAATACGTGCTTACAAAACCAGACACAAAAATACCAAGTGTTGAAGCACACTACTACTGAAAAATTGCTTACTTTCTCATTATTACCATATAATTATTAAATACATCTGTTGCAATATAAATATTGTGTTTACATTTGTGTCCCCATAGCCAGAGCCATGCTGCCCAGGGCTGAAGCATGTAACTTAACTTCGTGGGACCCCCTGTAGCATGCATGGGGCCCTGGACAATTGCCCTGCTGGCCACCCCTAATGCTGGCCCTGCACTTGCAATCCCCCCAAACCTATCCCATGACCCCCAGGTTGAGAAACACTGAATGAGGCATATATCTAGATGGGATGATGTACCCCCGGAATACCTCTGCATACCCCCGGGTGGAGAACCGTTGCTCTGCTTCGTCTTAGTTCCCTCACATTCACTGCATGTCTATGTAAATGACAAAGAAACATCTCACTTATTCACCTAATATTAATGTAACAGTTAATTTGATCTCCTTGTTGTTCTGGCACAGGACCAATATTTTCAGAAATGGCTAGAGGTTTTGGGTGTCTCAGATTTTGGGTGTCCAGTTTATGCCCTTTAAAAGTGCTAAGCATCTGCCTTCTGAATATGGGTGTATTTAAAAAAAGAAGGACCCCCCCCCCCCCCAAAACCCCAACAACTTCTCAGGTTAAGCACCCAATTAACTGTCCCTTTTGGAAATCTTGATCTAAATCCCCAGCTGATATAAATTGGCATAGCTCCATGAAAGTCAGATCTTAATTTGTCTGTGGTATGGGTTTCAGGCTCAATCCAGTAGATGTTAAAATACATTCTGATCCTGTTCTATTAATTTTAATGGCAAAAGTCACTGAGCCTGATTCCCATTTATGTTAAGGTCATTTTACATCCCTCTGGGGTTGCAAAGGGGCCTGAAAGTGGGGATAAATTGCATTTACATTCATTTTAAAGCATCTTTACACTGCCATATTGGTGTATAGTGTAGTCTTAGTGTAAGTGAGAATTAAGGCTCATTAATTTATTTGGGAACTGGACCCAATAAGGGATGTTTTTGGATGAATCACTCAAACGTACTCATCTGTTTAACCAAGGTGGGATCCTTCAGAAAGACATAAACAGCAGTTATTTTTGTATTTATAGAATGTTGCACATGACAGAAGAGAGAATAAATGTTCCAAAGAATGAAAATCAGCAGGTAGGCAGTTGAATGATCATTTTAAAATACCTGTTTTCACTCTGACTGTACTTTTATTATATTGCCTACGGTGAAGCTGGGTGAAGAATTTAATCCATTGGAAAAAACAAAAATGTATTTATATAAATAAAAGTTCACGTGTGCTTCACAATTCTCCATTTGCTACTTTAAAGCTGTGCCAAAGCAGCATTGGACATAATTTAGACTAATGAGAAATTAAATTCTCCACAGGCTTGCAAAATTATTTAAAAACTTACATCAGTTGAGTACATTTTAATAGTTTTACTTTGGAGAAGGTATATTTTTTGTAAGACCACTAAATAAAATAATCCATTTTATAGTTATGCTGCAGACTTAAATGGGAATGAATTGCTGAAATACAACACATTTTAAAGAAGTAACCAGAAATATATTCCCTTTCCATGGTAACAAGTCGGGGGAGAGGGGGAAAGACAGAATGTAAGCCTTTCTATTATACAGAGGCTTGTAGAAATGCCATTGAATCTGTCACTTAATCCCTTTAAGTACAATTGTTATTACCTTGAACTCTAAAACAAAGAATAAAGAGAAAAGGTTGGATCTCACTGATTTCATACACTCTGCCAAACTGTCACCCAGCAACATCAGAACCTAGGAGATGGCAAAATCCCATTATAATATTTTTTTTTGCTTTGTTTACATCATTTAACTCTCTTAGTTATACTTGTTCATGTCACGTAGCCCAGCCTCACTTGATCACACCACATGACTGACCGCACCAATAGAGTCCTATCACAGCCAGTGTTTGACCAGAAACTGGTTATTAACATGTATTGAATATGGAGCAACGAAGAAATACAGAGCTAGATTGTAGTTCCATGATTGTTGCAGAGGGGACGTTTCTATACACAGGAGAAGGTCTGAACTTCCTGCATGGTATCATTGCCCACAACGTTGCAGAGGGCTGTGTATGGACTTGGGATTCTATGCAGTTGGCGTGAACAGGATGGTCGAGGATGGACTAAAGGCAGGAATGGGAGAGAGGAAATGCTGTTTTCCACCAGTTTCATGGAATTCCCCACGGAAAGATAAACAACCCTTAGATGTAATAACTTTCTACTCTCCTGCACGCAGCTGGCTTGGGAGCAGTGCTGCAGGATATTAAGAGTATGGGGCACCAAGTCAGTATGAACATGGCCTCTGGATGCTATTAGAATACAATCAGTTAATGGAGCTGGTTAAAAATTTGGAGATCTGAAGTTTTTCTCAAATTGTCGTTTTATTGAAATTTTTTAACCAGCTCAATTAATATATTATATACTGTATACTTATCTATAGTTCTCCTTGTCCATCCACATTAGTTTTTACTGCAGATTAATAGAGATCTATTGAGGCAATTTCTTGAAGAAATTCTTCAGATTTCAGTGGGAGTTCTGCATGATTAAGGACTACAGAATTTTACTGTGTGTAATTTACCAGGAAGATGGTTTGCTAAAAGTATTTCTTCGCTTATCCACTGATAAGCGGACATGAACTGAGGGCAAGGTCAACATAACTCCTTGTCTTTGCAGATGGACTTTAACAGGTTCCATATCTGCTTGGTTTGTTGTGTGACTTCAAGAACAGAGATTCAGAGAATTCCAGTTACCAGCAAATAACCTCAGTTTATCTATCAGCTATGCTTCTGTGAGCAGCAACGGAAAAGGATTAGGTTGAAGTTTTCAAAGTTCCGTATAGGATTTGGATAACTAATTCCTATTAAAATGAATGAGAATTGGGCGGCCCAGCCACCTAAGGGACTTTGAAAATCCCCCTCTTAAAATATGAGGATTAGCTCATGGCATTTAGCCACTACTATCCTGTAAGACTATCGCCATACCAAATTTTAGGTTTCAAACTTCAATATGGGTGGTGAAGCACTGTCTGAAATTGAGCATGTATACTTTTCACATTTGAAAAATTCTTTATTTTTTCAGTCTTCTCAAGCTCAAATATGGCCCAGGGGATGTTGTTCAACATTTGCAAAATGAATAAACAATACATTTACCTTAAAGTCTAGATCAGTCATGGAAGAATGGAGCCCCAAAAGGTGAATGCTTCAGAAAATTAAGCGTATGAAAACAAGGTTTATAATATAAACGGTTTTGTAGCTTTTAACCATAGTGGTAATGTGTGCTATGAATTGCCTGCTGTAATTGCAGATTTTTACAGAAAGGCAGGCGTAATAACATACCATTTATAAGAGGAAATCAGGCCAATTTTTTCTTCAAAACATTGTCTGCTGTCCTGTTCTCCCTTCTCATCACTGTCTGGGGTCTATAGCTATCAAATACCGTTTCACAGATACCTGTAGAAACAATGTAGTAGAAGAAATTAAATTGCATATTTCTTTTAACCACTTTCCCGTAAAGAAAATAAGATTGCTTGTCCAGACACAGTGAGTAGCAGACTTGTATCTAATTTTCATATATATTCATTAAAAAGATGGGATCTGTTCAGTACATGTTCTAAAACTCTAATCTCACTGATTTTTTTTTTTAATCACCTCCACCAAAGTATTTTAAAAGGAAGAAAAAATACTGGGTAAGTATTAATATTTGCCTGATCTAGCAAAACACTTAAGCATGTGCTTAACTTTAAGCATATGAGTAATCCTGTTCATTTCAGTGGGAGTACTCATATACTTAAATTTAAGCATGCGCTTAAGTGCTTTGCTGAATCAATGCCTGATATATAAGATGAGAATGCCTAGGTTTTTAAAATTAAAGCAATATGTAGCAACATTAGTTATAGTGAAGGGAAGTGTCTGTTCTATTTATAGACCCTTAACTTTCAAGAAAATACAATGTGCTCCAGTAGGTACACTTCTATTTTTTTATGCTTTTTCTCAGCTCAAAGGTGAATGTTTTTGGAAGGAGTGGCTAAGATATGTTTGGCTACTTTGAGTTATTCAAGCATGAATAAGAGAGGCTTTTTTATGCAATAATACTGATGCTATTTTGTGTTCAAATATAAAATGGTTTTATTTTAAATACTTCAGATTTGTTCTGTCTGAACATCTCAGTAAGGATTTTGTGCTTCTCTATGTGTAAGAATAACTTACTGAGGAATTGAAAGAAAAGATTCCTGTGCATGTGTAGCACATTATTTAAATCAGCAAGGAGAATATTTTATTCAGGGTTCGATCCCCAGTTGAAATCAACGAGTCTTTTCATTGATTTCAATGGGCTTTTGATACAGCTTTTAATAAGGTTGCCCGGCTGTCCATGTCAGTGGGCATGCATCTGTATATCCTTTTGGTATCTTATGTGAAATGAGTTGGTGAGCTCAATCCAATCTTAGTTGATAGGTGACTGTGAAAAACAAAACAAGCAAACAAAAAGAACATAAGTTGCCACTACAACTGTAAATATTATCAGGCTGAGAGAAGCCAAGGATTGACCTAGTATGGATGTGAACTCTCTCCATCACCTTTAAATCCAGTGGCTGCCCATGATTTCAGGTACTTTTTTCATCTACTCAGGGTGCTGCTCCAACTGAATTGGGAAAACCCCCTGTATTTTCTTCAAGACACTAGTGTTCACAGGGTCCTGTGGCTTATTAAATTATTTTGTTTGTGCTTTTTGTGGTCTCTGGAAATTTATTATTTTTAACAATACAAACTCCAGAAATCAAAATAAATCAGTACAAATCATTTTTATTAAAAGAAGAAAATTAAATCACATTATCCACAATCAGTAGTTTGACAAGTGTGCCAGCACAAAATGAAATATGCTCATCATTAAGCTTCAGGGATCACCTTTTGGGGGTTGAAGGGATAGTTTTAAATTTGACTTTTATGCTGATGGTTTCCAGTCAAAATAGTGGTCTCTGTGGTGTAGAGATCCCTCTTTACCTTTGAGAACCAGTTTATTCTGGAGAAATGTGCACAGAGTTGGAAACAAATGTATATATTCCAAGGCCAAAGACAACCACTGATCTAATCTAACCTCCTGTATAATGGTCAAATACCATCTTTAAAATAATTCACTTTAAACTAAAGCATATCTTCTAGGGGTGGAGGGAAAAATCTGGTCTTGATTTAAAAATTGCCAGTGGTGGAGAATCACAAGATGCTGAGTTCTAATCCAGGCTTTACCACTGACTTGCTTTGTGGCCTTGAAGTCACTTCATCTTTCTCCATCAGTTTCCCTATCTGTAAAATGCGGTTTTAATTCTTACCCACCTGCCATGAAGGGTATTCTGAAGGTTAATTAGTTAATGCCTTTTAAAGGCTTTGAACATGTAAAGTGCTATTTTTATGCTAAGTATTATCACTAAAACCAGGTCTTCAGAGAAGTGTCTTATTTCTCATAGACCATTACTAGTGAGTTCCATTTCAACATGTCGTGTATCAGTGCAAGGTTGTTTTCTCAGTAGCAATTCCAGGTTATCTAGTCTCCTCATATTTACTAGCTTTTACAATTACCACGACACCACCGCTTACTCCAGCAGGTTTTTTCACACCTGTCTTATGGATATCTTATGCTTCATAAATGATAAAGAATGGAAAACCAGTACATAAACACACAACAGTTGCCAGAACATGAGACCTGCATTTTTTTGTCCAGCTTCTGTTGTAAATCAATAGATTTGCCGCTGAGTCAAGACAAATGGCTTGATTGCTTAGTAAATGAATTACTTTTTACTAGTTGTTGTTGTTGTTGTTTCCTCATTCAAGCTTGTATTGTCATAGCTAATGTTGCCTGTAGAAGTAGGTGCTTTATTTTTTTCTATTTGTATCATTGAGTTGTGTTGGTTTTGGAATATTTGGAAAGATAAAATACCTGGTTTTTTTATCTCCACATAATTTAATAAAATTACCTCTGCTGAATCCAATTGGTCTTCACAGTGATCTATCAGTCACAGGAATGCTGTCCTCACTGCCCCCATCTCAGCTGCTTGGTATTCTTTAGGCAAATGCTTCATATGCCAACCTCAGAATAAAACAGGCAGCAGACAGATCTCATGCAGGGGAATGTAATATATCTAGATTTGTTGTTTAGGGTCAGCTGTAATGATAAAATACTCCCATACCTTCAAACCATGGAAACTTGATGTATTTGTTAATTGAATCTGGATCCTTAATTTGTATTGTGGGGAAAAATATTCCCCCATGGATCCTACATATGGAAAGCAAGGGTGGGAAAGATATATTAGAAATCATTCTTTCTGTCATGATTCTGACTTTCATTCTCCACTGGGTCCTTTTTAGATTGTATTTTACAACCCACATCAAAGACCAATACTGGTCAAGACTTACTGCACACTAATGAACTATAAACATCATGCCAGGAAAGGGCATTTGAGGCTACTGTAAATATATATTGCACTATGTGCTACTAAGATACATTTATCCTATGAGTTTTATTGGGCTATGGTTTCATTATTGCACCTTCTACTCTGCTTTCAGGCAACTATTTCAATCTATGCTTCAGAGCTTTGAGGCTGTAGTGAAGAGTGCAAGCATCATTAACACAGCTGGACTTATTCTCAAACCACTACAGCATGCATTGAAATAGAAGTTCCTGAAAGCAGTAAGTTGAAGCATTTATCCAATGCTCAGTATATTGAGTCTGATTCTTCTCTCACTTGAATCAATTTTACCCAGGTGCAACTACATTGACTTCAGCTGAGTTTCTCCTGATTTATATTGACGTAAGTGAGTGGCAAATCAGTTCCCACTGTATTTATCACTTTAAAATGAAATGACTGAGACTTTTATATGTAGTATGTAAACACCTTTGCTTTCAAGGGGGCACTTCCCTGAAGGCAGTTTAGGCAATTAGGCAGAAAGCTTATCTTCAGGAAGGGTCACTCTTTAGCCTCACTTTGATATGGAACAATAAGGGATACTTGTCAGCCATTTTGACAGTGAAGCTCCTTGAGGCAATCTCTGTAGTTGAACATTATTTACCAGCCTCTGCTGAAGAAGAAACTTTTAGTGATGAAGAGCAACAACAAAAAATGACCTTTAAGCCTTCAAATATTTCTCCAATTATAGCCAATGCACAAGATTGCAGCATCTGTGTTAATCTACTATTAAGATCATCTGAGTGATTTAAAAGTCCGACACAAGGTGCTAAATTTCATAAAGGAACCATTTTAAATCTCTTAAATCAAACTAAACTGATATACTTGTAAATTCTCTAAGTTCATTCTCTACTCAGAATTAATGCTGCAGTTTTGTGGAGAATACACTGTACTCTTCATGTATAATAAAGTGGTTGAACCCTTTAAGTGCAAAATTCAATCTTAGCTATGAAAACCAACCAACACTTCCATAATTAGCAGAACTGATCACAAATTGGAATTTCTATCCATCAGGAAATTCTGATATTTCAACATTTAGTTTTTTTTCCTGAACTGTGACCAAAAATCAAATTGAAATTTGTGGAATGCACAGTGCATTATGGGTGACATAGTCTGACTGGGGAGACCAGCCCATAGGCGAGAATGGGGGTATGAGGTGTCACAGCAGGTTAAGTGGGCACACATTAATGTTGAACTAACCTGAAACAACATTTTAATTCAGTTCAACAAAGTGAAATGTTTACATTTGGGATGACCTGACCAGAAATAATATCTTCTATTTTCCAAATGGATAATCAAAATAATTCAGCACAATTGACATTTTCCTGAAGAAAACTTTGATTTTTGGGGAAACTGCATTTTGTGCTGAAAAAAACATTTCGATGGAAAATTCCCAGTCAGCACTACTAATCTGCTTTTATTAACCCAGTTGGGAATTGGAACATAAATGATAAACATATTGCTGTTATTTATTATTTGTATTACCATAGCACCTAGCAGTCCCAGTCCTGGCCCAGGACCCTCTTGATAGTTCCCATATAAACAGAACAAAAATACAATCCCTGCCACAAGAAGCAAAGCGCAGAGTGACAAACAATTTGACCCAAGTTGGGGAGGTGTTCCTCTGTAATTGTTGGGAATTGGTTTTTAATTACCTGAATTCCAGATCAACTTGTACTCTAATCTCCAGAACATCAGAGGCCACAGAACCTCACCCACCCACTCCTGTAATAGACCCATAACTTCTGAGTTACTGAAGTCCTCAAATCTTGTTTTAAACTCTACAAGCTACAGAGAATCCACTATTTACCCTAATTCAAAACAGCAAGTGACTTTTGCCTCAGGCTGCAGAGGAAGGTGGAAAACCTTCTAAAGTGTCTGCAATCTGACCTGGGAAAAAATTCCTTCTTGACCCCAAATAGTTAAAGGGTGATTTGATTACAAAGGTGTCCCTTTGTTAAGCTAATGGACTGAACTCCTACAGTCTGTCACTATTAGGCATGTTTTCCACTCCTTTAGTCATTCTTGGGGCTCTTTGTTGAATCCTCTCTAACTTCAATTGTATCCCGTTCAACAATATCCTTCAGCTGTGGACGCCAGCACTGGACACCGTATTCCAGCAGTGGTTGCACCAGTGCCAAATAGTGGTAAAATAACCTGTGTACTCCCATTTGAGATTCCCATGTTTATATGAGGATCATGAGTTCTTTTGGCCCCACTGTTGTACTGGGAGCTCGTGCTCAGGTGGCTATCCACCAAGATCCCCCAAACTTTTTCATCGTCCCTGCTTCCCAGGATAGTTTCCATCCTGTAAGTATGACCTATATTCTTTGTTCCTAGATGTGTACATTCACATTTAGCTGTATTAAAACACATGGTTTGCATGTGCCCAGCTTACCAAGCGATTTGGATTGCTCTGCATTAGTGACTTGTCCACATTATCACTCCCCCATTTTTTTTGTCATATGCAAACTTTATCAGTGATTTTATTTTCTTCCAGGTCATTGATAAAAATGTTAAATAGAATAGGGCCAAGAACAAATCTCTGAAGGACCCCTCTAGATACAGACCCACTTGAGGATGATTCCCTGCTGAGTTACTTTTTAAGAGATCTCAATTAGCCATCTTTTAATCCATTTAATATGTGCCCTATTAATTTTACATTCCATTTTTTAATCATACAGTTATGCAGTACCAAGTCAAATGCCTTGCAGGAGTTCAAGTATATTACATCAACGCTATTGCCATCATCAATCAAATGTTCAATCTCATAAAAAAAAAATACTGAGTGAGTTTGCCAGAATCTGTTTTCCATAAACCTATGTTAATTCACATTAATTATATTACCCTCCTTTAGTTCTGTATTAATGGAATCCAGTATCAGCTGCTCCATTATTTTACCTGGGATCGATGCCAGATTGATAGGTCTATAATTGCCTGGGTCATCCCATTTACTCTTCTCAAATATTGGCATAACATTAGCTTTCTTTCAGTCTTCTGGAACTTCCACAATGTTCCAAGACTTAAAGTCAACATTAACAGTCAAGAGAGCCCCTCCACCAACTCTTTGAAAACTCTTGGATGTCAGTTACCTGAATCTGCAGATTTAAAAATATCTGACTTTAATATCTGCTAATTAATATCCTCCTATGATACTAGTTGAATGGAAAGAGTTATCATCTGTTTTTTCCTAAATACAGAACAGAAAGATTTATTGAATACTTCTGCGTTATTGATAATTTTAACCTTTCCATCTAGTAATAGACCACTGTAGCTTTAAGGAGCGCCGTAACTTTTTGGTAGTTGTCAAGCAAATACCTCATGGCATTTTATATATCATCAGTGGTTATAAGAATCATGCTTGGTAGATCAGCTTGTTAAAGGGAACATGGAGTAGAAAGGTTGCAACATATGTTCTGGGAGCTGAACTCTTCAATTCCATGGACCAGAAATGTGATTATATTCCATAGCTGCTGGAGCAAGGAGCAAATATAAAGCTCTGTGACCAGAAATCCCTATTGCTGGCATAGACTGCATTTAGTCCTAAAATTACTACAACACTAGTGCAAAGATACATTGCCAAGATGCGATCCATAGAAGTTGCCACACATTTCTGCAGAGACCAGCTGCAATCCATCTAATGCCTGGGCCAGAGAAAAAGGAAGTGGAGGAGAGATTGTTCAATCTCCCTGTCATTTCTAAGTAAAACTTCAGCCAAACCTTGTTGACTGTAGTTGTCTGGTGCTAATCACTTTTTTTTTTTTTTTTTTGTAGAGTTACACTGACATACACAAGCAGAATTTCCAGTATCTGCTTTCCATATATTGGAAACATGCATTTAGCCATGACTAATCAATGGAGAGAGTTTTTAAGCACAAAGGAAAAAAAGCAAGCTATCCAATCAAGCTACAACTGCAGATACATATTCAATACATGCAATTCCATTTTACCACACACAGAAGAACATCATATGTCTCAAAAATGGATTTTGGTTCAATCTCAGATTAAACAATTTATAGAAGAGAATAATTTGCTTGATTTGATTAAAACTGGCAGTGCTGTAATGGCTGATTGAGGGCTCAGTATCAAGTGTATGTTGCATCACAGGAAGAGAGAAATGCATTTTCCAGTTTCCTGTGCTAATGCTTTATCCCAAGAGGCAACGAAGTAGTCAACAAAAAATGTTTCCTTGAAATATCAAGTGGGGAGATGTACATGATACTGAAAACAAAATGTGGAGTTTTGACAGCCTAACTAAGGCACCATTCTGATCAAATACTCCTCTAACAGTACACCGTATGCTGAGCAATTTACACACCTGGTTAGCCTACATTCCTGCTGTTTATCAAATGAAACTGTGGCAAATCAAATATCCCTTACCATGTGCAAAGGTGTTAAAAGTACTTTAGCAGGCAGAAAAATGAAATAAATTCCTATAGCTAATGTGTAATCCATTTCATTGGCTTTTTACCCTCAAATGCTGTCAAACATTGTGTATCCAAGGATAGAAAATTCCTGTTGGTGCTGTAATTTTAACTGCATGGACTGTGCTTGACACACTTGGTAAACATTTTGTAAGCGTAAGTCCTAGTTAAGCCTGGACCAGTCATGTCTCAAATTTGGATACAGTGTAGGGTTGGGTGGTAGCATTAATGGCTATTTTAGGCCATTCTAATTTGTGTGGTGAGGCCTGACAGGCCAATTAATGTGCACCCCTTATCTTCATGTACTTCTGTATCATGCCAAACCTCTGCATGATCAACAGGACTCTTTGATAAGGTGTCGGCCACCACATCAGATTTCTCTGCTGTGTATAATTTATGAGAAAAGGCTGAGGCAACTAGGCTTGCTGAGTCTGCAGAAGAGAAGAATGAGGGGGAATTTAACAGCAGACTCTAACTATTTGAAAAGAGGTTCCAAGGAGAATGGAGCAAGGCTGTTCTCAGTGTTAGTATATGACAGAACTAGAAGCAATGGTCTCAAATTGCAGTGTGGGAGGTCTAAGTTGGATATTAGGAAAATCTTTTTCACTAGAAGGGTGGTGAAACACTGGAATGGGTCACCTAGGGAGGTGGTGGAATCTCTATTCTTAGCGCTTTTTAAGGTGCGGCTTGACAAAGCCCTGGCTGGGATGGTTTAGTTGGGGTTGGTCCTGCTTTGAGCAGGAGGTTGGACTAGATGACCTCCTGAGGTCCCTTCCAATCCTAATCTTATGATTCTATGTTGCAATAGGTTAAATCTCATCCAAAGTAGAGCAGTTCTGACATTGAAGGTGTAGACACCTTGCCTTGTGATCCAGACATGCCCATATGCCCATCTCCATGTAACTGGAGAAGCACTCCACTGAAACCACAGCTGCTGGCATCTGCAGAAACAGAAACAGTATAAAATGCCAGTAATGGGGATGTGGCCAATAGATTCTTTAGAACCTCAAAGGGGAAGTTCTGTGCCTTATCTCAGATCTAAGTAGTGTGTGCTAAGCAATGCCTAGAGACCTGAGTCATCTGAAGCTAGGCTGAGTGTGAACTTATCCAACTATCTTATCACAATGAGGATATATTCTGATATATTTTTGGTGCTGTCATTTCAGTTATTGAATAATTTCCCCCCCTGGATCTGCTCGCTACACCAATCAGATGCCTGAAGAATCCTGTTTGGATTTGCCACAGCATACATTTTTCATTTTGGTTCCGAAACCTTCATTACTTTAGAACTGGTTTTAACCTTATTTTAGGAATCAGCTTGTGTAAATCTGCACAGTTCTATTGCTTTCAACTCACTGCTTCTGTTTCACTGAAGAGATTCTACCTAGAGTCTTCAGGCCTGGCTTCTCGCTATGGATTTAAAGAAACGTGTCCTCATAAGTACCTCCTATGCTTTTTTTGGTGCTGCATTGTTCTTTTCCATATTTTTCTTCTGTAATTTTAGAATGTTAATACAATATCTGGTTTCGGTTATTGGTCTTTATATTAATACCACATGTTCCATAAGCTACCGTTTTAAATATGTCAGTTACTGAAAGACTTTATTCATTCTGAGCCAGTTAGCATTGTGCTAACTGTCCATGAGTCAAATTTCCTCACCAAGGAGATGTCCATATCACTGTATGTCACATGTATGATTCACTGTTTTACACTTTGTTGGTTTCAGTCATCGTGATGTGAACCATTTCAGCTTTTTCGATTGGCAGTAACTTTGAGTCCATTGGTGGCATTTGTCACTTTGACACTCTATCTTAGAGATTTCCCATTCATCACAGCTATAGGCTGCTACAAATAAGTTGTTCTCGCCTTTCATGAAGGTTTCAGCAATGAATGGCAAGGTCACATCATCTGGAGGTGTACAGAAGATTATATCACTTTGGGCTCTAAAATGAGTCCTGAATGGTTCATCTTGCAATGTGACATCTCTGCACATAGTCAAGCTGTCCTTCCTCTTTGTACAGCATTTCATACTGCTCCCAACAGACCGTAATGGAAACAGCATTGTATATTTATCTCCTACGTCATACCCATTTACGTCCTCCTTGCATCTGTCCCCTAAATCACCATTCACTGTGACATAACATTAACACAGAACAACAAGCACTATGAATGAAATACCTATCACAATCACATTCACAATTCAAAATTACCAGAAAAACAAACCAACTCCCATTCAACTGATCTTTACTTTTCCTGGCTCTCCTCCATCATCATTGTCAATCTACAGGACTTGTCATTATTTTATTCTATTTGAAATTTCTTTGAGGGAGGGTCTTTAATAGTTAGAGACAGGGATGTCAAAATGACAAATATGTTGGTTTCATAGTTGAAAAGACTTCCCCGGATTCCTTGCTGAAGTGCTATATATTTATACTTCCTTTCCCATACACCCTCTTCTTTCTACCATTCTGGGAAATGTTGCAACACACATTTGCATCACAGCATGGCTGTGTATTTTTTTGTTATAATTCCAAATGCTAGAGTTGGGTGGTGTCTAGAAGAGATCATGATGTTAACATGTTGTTGCTGTTAAAAAAGATGGGCCAAGCCATTTCAACAGAATGTGAATGTCTTGGAATGTAACATAATGTTTACAGGTTGTCATTTAGCCTGCGTGTTTGAGTATCACCTGCAGAGTGAGGTCTATTGCCTGATATTTGTTCCCAGAATTTGAATGTAAATATTTAATGAGCTGATGTTCTGATGGCAGAAATAAGTGGTAATTCTGAAAGGGACATGAACACATGGAAACCTTCTTAAGCAAATTAAATATTTTATTTATCTATCCTTCTAGATTTGCAGACACACAAACACTATAAAGGAGTGATGAGTCTGCTATTGACGCCAAGCTACCAGAACTGCTCCGTTAGCCCAAACAGTATCAAGTCACATTCTAGACCTGACAGTCTAAAGTTCAACCCCCCCACATGAGTCTCTTCATTGTATGTGGATGCTTACTAAAGCACATAACATTGCTTCTATTTGCTGAATAATTTAAATTTTGTAAGCAAAGGGCAAGAACCACTGGTGTGAGTAGCAAATACAAGTGACTGAGCAAACATACTAGTTTGCAAATTAATATAGGTGTTTGCGAGAACAGCCATTCCCCAGCATATGTACTGATGTTGATGAAAAAGCACAAAAAAAAAGCTGCAAGAATGGCTGAATAGTTTGCAATTCAGCCAAAGTTGTGAAAATGTTCTTGAATAACTTCCCCACTATTCCCCCACCTCAGTTCCCCAGGACAGAGAAGAAAAATAAGTGCTGTCTTTTTCAAAGAAAGAAATGTGGGCTGATTATAATAAATGATTTTACAAACAGATTTTACAAACTGTTAATTTCATATGAATTGTGACATCTCGCCATGTGTCATAAGAAACTAACAGGTTACTGCAGTTTATTTCTTAATTAAGTCCCAGTCCTGCCATGTATAAAACTTTAATTGGAGTCAAAGGAAGGATAAGGCCTGATTGATTGAGACCATAATTGTTAATATGATCTGTATAGTAACTAGAATACAACATGACTGTACTTTTATATGTATGTGGAGAATGAACCAGCACTAGTTGTTCATGTGGGTGTAAGTGACACAAGCAGAGGAGATCAGTAACTTTGCAGATGAAATTCTGATATTTCTGATGGAGACTAAAAAGGACAGAAGCTGGTGTTTCTGCTGCTGCTCCTGCCAGTTAGACAGCTAAGACTGAAAATGATTACAGTAGCGAATGATGGGTTTATCTAGATGATGTAATAGAGAATGCAGAATTTGTGGGTAATTAGGATTGCTGTGACAGTGAGGTTAATAGAGATTGAAATAGGAGAGAGAGCCTGCATTTCAATAGGGAAAGAACAGGTAGCCTGGCAGCAAATGCTGAATATTATGATATGTGATTTATTTATTTATTTTTGGTAAACTCAGATATGGAGTGGAAAGACTTACAAAAAGAAATAACGCACTACTGGCAGGGAAATGTTGATGTTTTTAAAGTGGTAAGGAAGCTGGCAAGTGGAAGGATATGTCTATGTTTATATCCTCTCGCCTAGTTCCCCGTGAACAGTGGAAATGTCTGGGGTGTGTGTTCAGGTCTTTGTTCAGGCAGAGCTCCCATTGAAGTTAATGAGCATTTTGCCTGAATGTGGACTCCAGTATTTGGTTCTTGGAAACTTTAAATGATTTTTTTTTTCTTAAAATGCATAGATGAGAAAAAAAATTGCAGCTAAGAGAACTTATGATGTTGGTGGGATTTGATTTGGTCTGGCACAGAGGCTCATATATTTTTGTGATAGCTTAGCTTTTAATGGATTTTCTCTACTTCCCTTGATTGATGCCATATTAATGTCTTTTAATGAGTATTTTTCTAGTAAAAATAAGGTTTTATGATCCTAACTACAGGTTTATAATCAGAATTGTGAAAGGTCTTTAATCAGCTGTTAATTAGTCAACTGGATTGGAAACTGAGTCCTGAACGGGTTGGATTTCCTTAGGCGAGCTGTTTAAATATAAATCTGCTTCATTTTAAAAGGCTATAGAAGATGCTGTTTTGTTTAAAAGCACAACCGTACCAAGTGCTAGGTGTGAAAAGTAAAATGATCAGGAAACTAGACATTAAATTAAAAAAAAAAAGCCTTCAACAAAAGATTGACTAGACTTAGAACAAATTATACACAATCTAACACAGGTGACTTAGTAGCTGTGAGGTATTTAACAAGCCTTTAAATTTGGTACAGACTAGCCATAACAGAGAGGGTTTTCAGTTCGTGAGTTGTGATTAAATGTAAAATCTTTTGCTGAGGAAAAAAGAACTGATACGTCTGGATCTGGAAACACCATTTCCAACTGCGGCACAGTGAAGTAGAAGTATTTTTAAGGTAGAAAAATAAAAGTAAAACCCAGCATTTACTATCTGCTGAAAGTTGTAGAGTCACTATTGTGACTATAAGTGCTCAGGGAGGGGCATTGTGAGGATTGGAGAGAGGTAGCCCTAGAGTAATTTGTGATAGGGCACTATGTATGCAGGACAAAACAGTGGATCCCGATGAGAGAGATGTGCTAGAGAAAGAGTTGGACCCAGATCCACAAAGGGATTTAAGTGCCTAAACCCTGTAATTAGTGCACAGACTTAGGCACTACAGCGATCCACAAATGGCTCGCTCAACTGCCAGATAATCCTGTAGATACCTTAATTCAGGATTTGTCTATAGAATATTCTGAAATGGGGCACACTCCTTCTCCTGTTGAAGCCACTCCTCTTTTGTATTAAATAATAAAATATTAATTGGGCCAGAGAGAGAGAATGACTCTCTAATCTGGTGCCTAGGGCACTCCCCTGAGATTTGGGAGATCCCTGTTCAAATTCCTTCTCTTTACCAATTGGGGGGGGGGGGGAATTGAACTTAAGTTTCCCACCTCCTGGATGAGTATCCTAACCACTGGGCTAAAAGTTAGAAGGGAGGCCATCTTACTCTTCTCCTCCTTCTTCCTAGCTGTTTTGTGTGAAGTTTGGCAGGCGCCTAAGCCATTCTCATAGGAAACAAAAATGATTAGGAGGCTGGAGCACATGACTTATGAGGAGAGGCTGAGGGAATTAGGCTTGTTCAGTCTGAAGAAGAGAAGAATGATGGGGGATTTGATAGCAGCCTTTAACTACCTGAAGGGGGGGGAGGGGTTCCAGGGAGGATGGAACTAGGCTGTTCTCAGTGTTAGTAGATGGCAGAACTAGGAGAAATAGTCTCAAATTGCAGTAGGGGAGGTCTAGGTTGGATATTAGGAAAGCTTTTCCCTAGGAAAGTGGTGAAGCACCGGAATGGGTTACCTAGGGAGGAGGTGGAATCTCCATCCTTAGAAGTTTTTAAGGTGTGGCTTGGCAAAGCCCTGGCTGGGATGATTTTAGTTGGGGTTGGTTCTGCTTTGAGCAGGGGTTTGGACTAGATGACCTCCTTAGGGTTGGAAG
Organism: Emydura macquarii macquarii; assembly: GCF_026122565.2. Lineage (NCBI taxonomy): Eukaryota > Metazoa > Chordata > Testudines > Chelidae > Emydura > Emydura macquarii. The sequence continues at coordinate 98,005,860 of NW_027131390.1, read as the reverse complement.
GGACCTCATCTGCTATGAAACACTGACCCCAGCAAAGAGGTTCCTGGCTGTGGATAACAAGTAGACCCAGGTATAAGGCCCTGAACTCTCTGTGAGGGGCCAGGGCTTAGAACACACTCCTCTAGTTAGCATCTCCTATTGGCTAACTTAGGCGGCTCCCTGCCTAGTGTGCATCCTTTGATGGATCCCATTCTCAGGCACCTAGCTCTCCCTATTCATTATACAGGGAAGCCTAAGAGGTTAACTCACGTACAACTATTGCTGGCTCATCCTCCATTTACATATGAACGTGTAGTCCCTTTGTGGCTCAGGGCCTTGGTTGCTACTGGAAGATTTATAGCTGCTGCACACACACAGGCCATTTTTGAGCCAAGAGTCTTAAGTAATAGCAGGAAAAATAACAAAGAACTAAATAATAATAATAATAATAATAAAACTAAACGTCATCTCAAGGCAGCTTGGTATCTGGCAGCATTTATTATTATGGAAATAATGGCAACAGGAAAGGACAATTTCATTGTTGTGAATGCTTTTCCTTTTCCACATAATAACATGTAAGACATTCTGGGAGACACTAATTCACTAAACCTCTCAAATTATTTTTAGGCTATGGAAGTAAATGTTCTTAACTGTTTTGCCCACTGAACATATATCATCTTGGAGAGTTAACCAGTCTTAGCGGGTCACCTATATATGCAGTAATTATTTATTTACTTAATGCATATAGGGAAGAAAATATGTGCCTTTAGGGAGTTTCCTGTTTAACTTTATAGGAATAATCTGACAGGAGATAGACATGTGGCAAAGGTATATTGAATCTACAACCTTATTTTTAATCCGGTGCTGTAGCAGAACAATGAATCGGATCCTTCAAGTCCTTTATAAGATGGCAGAATGAGTAAGGGGTCTGGTAGTCTAATTTAAATCACCTCTGCATTTAGCCCTGACTCTCCTAAGTTTCCTTTTTGACTATTTCCGAAGTTCAAGATTCTTCCAGCTCTGTTGGAAGCTGATACATTGCCCATATCACAACCCATGTCATGCTGTTATTAATAGGGAAAGCTCAGGTGAGACAGAAGGTCAGAAAAGAGGTATAGCCATGAACCTTTCCACAACTGAAGTGATGATTCTGCTTTCCTGTCATGGTTGCAGTAGGTTTGTGAAGGAAGGATGAGGGATATCGGATTGCCACGTTCTCCCTGATCTAATCAGAAATCTGTGCTGTTCACTTAAGGTGAAATTCACTCCCATGCGGAGGGCTAGCAGTAGGTCTAGGGAACACTTATGTCCCACTTACACCCTCAGAATAGGGCTTGCTAGGGATTTTAGATGTTTAGTCTTGAAATTTCACCCTGAAAAAGGACAAGGAAGACTGAGAGACAATAGGCAGGAGAAAATAAAGAACATGCAATACATCTTAGATGCTTGAGCAGAAGGCATAGGAATCCTATTTTTGTACATAAAAATGGGGATTCATATTATTTTCTAGTGCATTTCACATAAAGTATAGTTACAACAGGAAATCAATGGAAAATTGCAGAAAAATACTGGACTGTAGTATCAAGTTCAAGTTGAAAGACAAATGCAACTGGTGGATAATATATGGTTTTCTTACCTGTAGATATTTTTAGGTTCAGCTATTTATTGTACTGAACACTACTTCACTCTGTTTATTTTGGCAGTTTGTTCCTGTCTTGATGATACAGTGAATACAGACAGGCATTCTGCCTGAATAGGTTTTGATGCTATTTTTCTCTTTAATCTCTTATTTTCAAATTAGATTCTTTCTGAAACTGCTTATTTTGCATGGCATCCATCAACCAGTTCCTTTCTATTCAGGATCTCATCTGTTTCACTACACCTCTACTGAGTTCTGCTTCATCATGACCCTTCATCTTCTTTTTACTAGTTAAATAAATCCTATGTGGCTAATCTTGCAACAAACCATTTCTTTCTTTCTACTCCACCCTAAACTGTTCCCCTTTTCTGATACTTCTGAGCCATCTTCATGGATCTACCATTTGCTTGAAGGTTATTATATGTGTCCTATAGAGGAATAAAGAGGATTTCTGATCTTTTGCTTCCTTAAAAGACCCGAGATTTTGTTTTCCAAATAAAATCATCTTTTTCTATTGGTTTTCACATTAGTAATTCACATATCATGGTCTACCCTTATTTTTCTAGAAGATACTATCGATGACTGGAAAAATGGCATGATTAAAATATCAGGGAAACTATGCCATTAAACTCCTGACTAATTGACAGGGAAAGTGATTTTTATGCAGACTTGTTTTTTGTTTGTGTTTGTTACCACTGTTACCTGAAAAACACTTTGGAGATCAAATGCCTCGGTTAAAATTCAACATGCAGCCCTGCAGTTATTAAAATTTATTTGTATTGTGGTAGCACCTAGAGCTCCCAACTGAGATTGCTAGTCTGTGCCTCAAGGAATTTACAGTCTAAATGGATAAGACAGACAAAGGAAGTATTGTGATCCCTGTTTTATGTTTCAGGGATCTGAGAAACAGAAGGATTAAGCAATTTGCCGAAGTCACAAAAGTAAGCTATGGCAAAACAAAGTCTGAACCCATTTCACTGGAATACTAGTCCCGTGCCTTTAACCATAATATCCTCCATAATATCTTTGAGTGAGAGAGATGACAGACCATATGAGATCTCCAGCAAAAATATCTGAGACTAGCATAGCTATTCCTGATTATTCTAAGGTTTATAACACACATAGTTGTGCATATTTTTTTTTAAAAAGTCATCTTTATATATAATAAAGAGTACAACCCTATTTATATTTCTTTTGTGCAGGTTAGTAGATGAGCACTAAACAAAGTGCATTTTGTTGTAACTAAACACTGATCTGCTTGGAACATGGAACGGATTATATTTTGTATCTGCTTGCCCAAATATTCAAATCTGTCTGCCTGATATGCAAGCCTCTTACTTGTGTGCACATGGGGTAATTTTAAGCTGTATAAATGTCTGTTGAGTATAAATGTGAGGAAAATTTGATCTCGTGTGTGTGTGTGTGTGTGTGTGTGTGTGTGTGTGTGTCTACATGGAACTCATTTAAAAAAAAATTGATAGACATAGTGTAGCCCATGCAGTGAGTATATAGCTGTGCAGTAATGATAGTTATATAGTAAGTAAAGGATAAAGGGGTAAAGAACTGATAGCAGAAATGCAAGAGATGTATAGGCCTAGACCTATAAGGATAGCTTAAGCAGTGAACGTAATTATAAGGCGAGCCTGGCTAGGAGTAGTTGCACAATAAATTAGCATAAATAAGTAACTAACAGTGCACTTAAGTCACAAAGCTTTGTGTATAGTTTTTGTAATAACCACAAGTGTTGCAAACTGCTGATAGGTAATCACAAGATGCCAGTTTATAGCTGTTTGGGATATCTTTAGTTCGGGACCTCAGTAGAGGTTTGACCACAAGAAGGCTAGAGTAACTGACTGACATATATGCTAATAAGCTTACGGTAAAAGGATTAATAACCTATGGGAGAAGGACACATCAATACTGATAGGGTGAGGAATTACAAATAAGGAAAAGGGGCTGAAACCCCTACTGAATATGTAATAAGGCATAGTGGCGTCACTATAACATGGTACAAAAGCGGTATCCTGGCCTGTGTGAGATGACAACCACTGGTGATGGTGAAGGGGAAGGTGATACTAACACTTCAGGTTGTTTTGCAAGAGATACTGTAAGTATATGGATGCTCCTACCTGCCTTGCTGCGTTAGAGTTTTTGTGACTTTGCTAACTGTGTTAATAAAACTAATAAATATAGTGTGATTTCCTAACTGTGTGTTGCATCTATGACTATTGGGCATAGGTGCTGGAACTAGGAGTAGTGGGGGTGCTGCTGGCTTGAAGTGGTTTCTATCATATACACTGTTTACAGTTTGGTTCAGTGATTCTCAGCACCCCTAAAATACAAATTGTTCCAGTACCCCTGACATTAGAGCTCCCCACTGGATATTAATTCTGATAATATTGGGCCTGATCTTGCAACAAGAACCTACCAAATTTCAAAATGCTAATTGGGGAAACCAAATTAGCTGTGTAATCAATGTACAATAGATTACAATATACAATCAATATATCAGGCAGCATCAGTTAAAGTTTCCTGATTCTGAGAGTTGGCTCTGTCCAGGCCAGACGTTATTTAGAGCTACTGCTGGGCAACTCTAAGTTGTTCTATTGACAAAGGGTACTTTAATGGATGTGAGCAGCACAAATGGATTGCAATGCACCAGAGACTCTGATCCTTTGAGTTAAAATTGGGATAGATGCTAGACACAGAAACTTACAGGAAAAATACATAAAAGCTAGTCTTTATTCTTAAGAACATGGTTTAGAAGGAACTGTAAAACAATCCGATTGCTAGAATGATGGAATTTAGCCAAACTTTTTATCGCTAGAAATCTAATTTAATCTCAAACTAATGCACCCCCAAAATATTTTTGAAACTCATATGGAGAATTAAAATCCTCTTTAAGCCATTAGGGATATCTTAGTTAAGCAGCCTATTTATTTGTTTCCTTGGTAACACTTTTCATATTTCATTTTCCCTGAAGTCGGTCTCTTCACTGTAAGAAATTATCAGAAAAATATCACTTCCCTTTATCCTGTCAAAGTTCAAAGATAATTATTTGCCTCAGATAGAACTAGGAAAATTTGGGGGGAATATTTCATGGCACATATTGTGCCTCTCTTACTGTCCACCAACTATCTGCCAGCAGCTTACTCATTTCATAAAAGTATTCACAAAACACTTTTTACAAGTAATACTTGGTCTGTAGATTGCTTGTGACCTGTGAGGACATGTGCTATTCCAAATTTGAGATGTGTGGGTTGATTCTGATTGGACACAAGACATGGTATACTTTCTGCTCCCTGATTGCATAGGTATAGTTCTTGAATTGGGTGTGACATCTCCCAGGGTACAATCTGGACTGTTAGATTGTTGTGCCTCCTTACTCTCCAGTCTGGTGTGCACTATGCCTGGCTTTGTTGTGTGAGCTGCCACTCTGCCCATGCACCCCAACTCTAGCATGCAAGTTACCTCCAAAGAAATACCAGAGTGCTATGCCCAGCCACTCTTGAATTACATATAAAATGGCACCCGCATATCCCTAATCCCAGCCATGCACTCCAGAAATGTGCTGTCTTGTACTGCTCAGTTACTTACTAAGCAAATTCATAAAGTCTGTCATTTTGTCAAAGAAAATGAATATGCACCAGCTCTTGTTAATCTGAGGGGACATTTCCCAATCACTTCGACCAAAAACGCACTGGTGTAGATAAAACATTAAAATAAGTTTATTAACTCAAAGATTTTAAGTGATTATAAATAGACTAGGCATAAAAGGACAGAATTAGTTACAAAAAGAAATAAAATGATAAAATCACAGTCTAATTCCTAAACCGTACCAAGCTAAGTCAAACTTGAAGCAATAAGGTTTCTCATACCCAAAAACCTACAGCAGTCTTCTAACTGGAAAAAACTTTCCAGTTAGGACCACTATCCCATTTCAGTGATATTTGTCGTCCAAATGATCTTGTTACCTTCAGTAAAGGTGATGGAGGAGAGGTGGCCAGGGGCCTTTATTCCCCCTTTTTATTCTTGACCCTTTTTACTGGAAAAGTCTTTGCTGTGTCATGGGGTCAGGCGGTTCTATTGCCTACATGTTCTGCACTCAGTCCTTCATAAGAGTGGCAAATTCTTGCTTGCACTTTCTGTATACTTGCAGCTTGGGGTGTCTGCGGGGATGACATGCCCATCCTTTGTTTATAATTCTTTTGTTATTTCTAAAGATCTAGTCTGTGGGTGTTTCCCAGACTCTCAATATATTTCAGTAACAAACATATAGGAAAAAAATCTCATAACTCCATATACAGTGATATAAGCATGTTAACAAGACAGTAATATTTAAGAGATTATGACATTTCAGATGATACCTCATGAGGCATATTTTGTTCAAGATATATCCTTACCACATACAAGTGGTCAATATGGGGATACAAGGTGTTATTTTGAGGTCCACTGTGTCACAATGGGTTACTGAAATTTTGGTTTTTTTATAAGAATTTTTTAAAACAATTTTTCAAAATTTCATTTCAATGGCAGCAAACTCTTTATATGACATTTTTCTTCTTCCTTCAGTAGTGGAAGCGATGGGGTGGGAGGAAAAATAAAGAAGAGGGAAATAGAAAAGTAAGAGGAAAGTAGGATTTTCCCCACCAAAATTAACCCTTTAAAAATCACTTTGAAAGATTTAATTAAAAACTATTTTTTCGTGATTAAGAAGAAATTTTTCATTAAAAATTTTATTTTGGTCAAACCATTTTTCATAAACATACAAATCACAAAACAACTTTTTGATGAAAAAATTCAACCAGCTGTTTATAAAGCAGTCACAGGCACATGTAAATTTGTGTTGTACGTTTAACCATTTTATTCATGTATGCTTTGCAGGCATCTAAAAGTAGTGAAAAGGAATATTTTGTCACCCCATGCCTGTCTCATTCTCATTTTACAGATGAAGCACAGAGAGATTGAGACTTGTGTAGGGTCAGGCAGGAGGTCTGTGGGAGAGCAGGAACTGAACCCACAGCTTCTATGAGTTACGAGAGCAATCTAACTATTGGACCATCCTGTCTGTTATTCAATTCACTGAGTCCAGGGTTACATCCAATACAAATTAATGCTGCTGCAGGATTATTTTTCCTCCTCAGAGGTTGTGAGGATGTCATTTTATCACTTCACCCCAAAAACTGTAAGTGAGTGTAGCAGCACAGTGTCACAATGTATTCAAATCTGTATTTGAAAGAGATGTGCCAAGTTTTTATGAGGCTTAAGCTATGAAAGCGCAGAGGCTGTATTTTTCACCTGATGTAACACTATAGATAAACTTCATCTACAAGAGATCTTTTTCTTTTAATTACTTTTTGTTAGTAGCTCTCATTAGAAAAGAAGGTAATATAATCCCAGTTTTCTTGTTTTATGTCTCTTTCCAGAAACCCTCATAATCCCCACCCCACATTTTTTTTGTTTCACTTCTTTATATTTCTCTTGTGTTGAGTTAAAAGAAAAAGAAAATAGGGTTTCTTCTTTTTCTGGCTCCTCTTTGCTTTGCTGTTTGAATCCCCTGTGGCCCATTATCTGTAGTATAGCAGCTCTCCCTCTTGAGTTCCCAGCTCCTTCTGATTAACTCCTGAAACTATCTTTGAAGTATCAGTAAGAAAAATGTCAGTAGGTAAATGTCCCATTCTGAGTGTTTTGTGTAGCCAAAGATGAATATTCAACCATCTAGAGATGATCTGTTGGATTTGGTGTCAGTTCCTTACCACTTTCCCTATTCTATTTTTTAAAAATGTTTCACTTCACAATAGTCTGAAAAGTCCACTCTATGCTGCTATTTTCAGCCAGAAGAACAAATCTGTTCTTTATAGTGAAAATGCCAAAGTTGTGTATATTGGGTTATATTCCAGGCTATCAGAAGAATTTCTTCTTAAACTAATAGTACTGTTCTGACCTGGGTGAAATCTTGCTCTGGGTTGTTAAAACACTATTGAGATTGATGGGTCTGAACACACCCTTTAATTAACATGTTTGTAACAATGTGTTAATCACAAGCCCGCACATAAGACATAGGAAGCATGTCAAACTGCCCAGGAGGTTTGGACAGTGTGGACGGAAGGATTTTTGTTGAGTATTTGTTTTGGGAAAGGGTGTGAAGAGGAGAAGAGGGGATGTCGGAGAATGCAGAACCAAAAGGAGCCTGAAGGAATCCAAGCAGAAGCCTGCAAGTATGGTGTGACCTTGAGAGAAACCTAGGTTATGTCTACATCGTCAGATCAACTTATCTGGATCGACTGAGCAATCAGTGAAGACCCGCTCAGTCGATCCAGAAGTCGATGTACTGAAACCACCTCCTGAAGTGGCGTAGTGATGCGTCGACAGGAACGCAGTTCCCGTTGGTGCAGTGCAGTGAAGATAGTGCACAGAAGAGAAGCCCAGAAGTTGACGGGAGTTAAGCAAGTTCTTTGTGTACTTTGCGTAATTCCCATCGACTGCCGCCGAATGGCCGAGGTAAATGTAGACCAAGCCCTAGATAAAAGTTCTGGGTCGGGGCGCTGGCTGAAAAGAAATTTGGACCTGTAAGCTAAGAAACCACTCCTTTTGCCTTAGACTCCTCCTGCATTTGGAGAAGCAGACCTCTATATATTCCCTGTAAATAAACAAGACTGCATCAAAGAAAATAGCAGACTCCATCAATTTCTACTGCAAACTGAAACATTCCCAGGGCCCCAAACTTTGACTAGTCGCTCAGGTCAAAAAGGGGTAACACTGCGGTATATAACATTTAGAAATAAATGATTGGCTCTTTTTACAAATCAATGGCACACTCTGGCATTCTGTTGCTAGCATATTCTTCGATGTGTTTAATTTAATTTGTGACCCTCTTGAAAAGAAATGCCAACTAAGAATGAAATGATTCATTTTTGCTTACAGTTTGTTGCTTGCATGACTTTTTCAGAAAGCATAAAGTCCTAGAAGAACTGCAGAGTATAAATACATTTCTAATTGAGATCCATCTGTCCAGACTCACTGTTACTAGGATACACAAGCAAGCAATGTATGCACCCAAGCTCCTCTTTATTTCAGGATAATGCGATCCTTGACTTGTTGCAATGCGTAGCAGATTATGCAACAAAAACCACTTATAGTTGATAATATGTCTATCTCCGTGCTTAAAAATTGTCCCCCTTGTGGTTTCATAATTCAAACATTTCAGGCCCTGACTTTGTTGAGCAGTAATTGAATTTTTAGGTACTTGCTCTGTTCAGGATTCAATGTTGCTTTGTAGTTTTGTAAAATAAAAATTAGTCAATACAAACCTTTCATATGAAATTTTCAACCCGGTAATTAAGTTTAGATTTCTGATGTAAAGTGGAGACCATAAACATGCAATGACCAATATGATTTTTCTTTTGGTTAATTCAGCTCATCTAAGTAAATTTTAATGTTTCATAAAACTTCAATTTCATAAAAGTTTTGAGGGTCACCCAGCAGTTTTATAGGAGCATTGTGTTAGCACATACCAAACTCCCATAACCCTCTGTGACTGAACCAAAGTGCTAATGTTCTGTATTTATAATTCTAGGTACTCTGAATTTAGGTTAAACCTCAGTGTGTGTCCAAATGATGGAGTATGTGTAATCTTTTACTCTGACCCCGTTGACCTGTGGAGAATTTGTCCAGTTGTCCAGGAAGGGACAATTTGTAACTGATGTGTTGCAAATGTGTTCTGTGATTGATGAGATAATGAACTATTGAGGGAAATTTTTAACTCCTCAGGAATTCATTGCTATTGCAGATGTTTTCACTAATAAGCTTTCATTAGAAATACCTTTTAGCTTATCAGTCATGTAAACTGAGATCCACAAAGGAAAATCCACAGATAACTGGGTTGTCAGAAAAAGAATTTCTTCATCTTTCCATTTTAGTGACGTATGGTATAAGGAACTGAGATTCTGAAAGTTAGTTAGAGGGAACAGAGTCACTTCTCCAGAATTGGTTTGGTAACCTATAAACTTCCTTTGTGTATTGTGCTGCATTAATCTTTGACTAATGTTGATTGATAAATTCCAATTGAGACTGCTTATATGAAGTCTTATGAAGAATCAAAATTATACCCCAACAGTTTCCCAGTCAGTCTAAGAAAAGGAGTTTCTGATTGAAGAGTCAAATTTGAATTTTGTGGTCTCATAAGTCTGTGTTTTTCAACTGAAAACTCCCCCTACCTGTTCTTATCCAGGGACATTTATTTTGTTACATCACATATCGGTACTGCTATCATGGTTGCAGGGCTAGCTGCACCTCTCTCCCTCTTTTGGCATCTCTGAGTGCATCCTTCCTCCATTAGTGTTACGTCTCATGCCTTTATCTTTCTTGTGGTAGAATTCCACAATTCCCCTCTCTCCTTAGACCAGGTCCTGGGTTACAGAACCCTGTGTATCAACCTTGCCTACCCAGCATGTCTGATTCAGATTGGACACCTGTGGTTTTTCCTGTGGGCATCTATGACAAGTGGTGAATATAGTTTAAGAAGGCTGTCTGGTCACTAAAGTTATTTATTTTACAGAGGGAACAAGTCATTTAGAGAAAAAGGGTTTTAAAACAGTCTCCACACATCTTACTCATCATGTGATGCTGACTTAGGCATCACAGCAGGTGCCTCTGCCAGTCTGTTTTCCCCAGACAACTCTCCAATAACTACCTCTTTGGAGAGAGAGACACTCCCATTTTATCCAGACAGAGTTCTTTTGTTTTGTCAACTCACAGGCTTTGGCCCCGCTTCTCAAAACTAGTTCTGTAAGCTGTGCAGGAGTTGAGCCAGACTCCTCAGAGTCCATGGCTCTGCTATTGTTCCATAACAATCCTCAAGTGTTTGTGGAAGAGAAACTTATTTTGAGCTATTCATCACTTCTTTTGTTTTTCCTTACAAACCCATATTAAACCAAACCAATATGTTCCTACAGTAAATGTACCAGTAACCAGGTCAACAACATGCATTATTTTTAAATGATCACAGAGCAGCTTGAACTATATCTTATAATACATTCCATTACATCTAATATGAATAACAACACATGGTGGGGACATATGCATTTTCAGGAAGATGGACTGACAGAAAAATATGATTAGATCTTCCAATCTCTAACTTCCATGATTCTGTGGTTCATTGTTTATATTGCTGTAGTGCCTAGTAATCTGAGTCAAGGATCAGGAACCCATTGTGTTGGGTACTGTACAGACATATCTAAGGGTACGTCTACACAGCAACTGGAACGGCACATGTAGGCATACTTGAGCTAGCTTTGATTAAGCTAGCTCGCTAAGACTAGCAGTGTTGCCACGGTAATGTGAGAAAAAACAGCATCTTGGGCTGGACGAGTATGTATTTAGGGTCGTGGGCAGGATTGTACTCTGGTAGCTAGCCCATGCTGCCATCCATGCTATAGTGGCTTCAATGAAACCTTTAGCAAGCTAGCTTGCTAAAATTTAACTTGAGTATGCCTCCCGATTGCTGGTCAACCTACCCTGAAAGACAGTACTTGTCCCAAAGAGGTTCCAGTTACTAGGTACTAATTTTTAAACATTTCATTTGTACACATCACTGTATCATCTGCGTGACTGTATACATATGACCATATAATATCTTTTTACACCACATATTTCAGTGTTCCTTTGTATCTTGAGTTTTTCCTTTCAGTCATGGGAAATGATGTACTAGCTGTAGCTATTGCCAAATGGCATGTTAAATCCCATGGTATGATAATGCCATGAAAAAAAAATCACCAGTGTTTCCACCATGTGAGCTGAACTAATTTAAGAGGATGAATTAAGCTATTTAGTCCTGGCAGAATTTTTCAGTCCTACTGTCTATGCACAGCAAATAGTTTCACAACTGTTCTGATTTAATAATGGTTCAGTAGCAGCTCAGCAGGGAATCCCCTCTGAATTCAGCATAGGGACTGTTTTTCTATCCTGTTTAGTGAGATAAGGCCGCTCAGCATGCCTTTCAAAATGGCATTGTCTTTTCACTGTCATCTTACATTATAAGCACATGTCCAATGTAGTGTCCATCACAGCTCTTTCTGCAATGGCTTCTCCCTCCCATCCCACTAAATATCTGTTTGTTTACTTGGTTCCAGTTATACTAGCCTATGTTTTCATAAGAATGGTTATACTGGTCTGATAGATGGACCTACCCCAGGATTTTGTCTTCCAAGAGTGGCCAATGCCAGATGCTCTAGAGGGAATGAACAGAACAGGGCAACTACCCAGTGATCCATCCCAGGTTATCCCAGAGATTTCAGAACCCAAAGCAGTGGTAACTTAATCTGTTTTCTTTAGACAGTGTCAAGAATAAATCAATGGGGACAGAGCTGCTCCGTTTGATGAATGATTGATAGAAACTAGTGCTCTTTCACCGAATACTACTTTTATTAGGTCTCAAGCACACTGTCTTATTTGCAATAGGTTCAGAGCATCCCAAACATAGTTACCCAAAGCCTAAGATGGTTTTGAGTGAATAACAGCAGTTTGCCAGTGGCCAGTTGCCTTCCAGCTACAGAGTAGGGTGTCAGAGAAAAGTCTCCCAAGATTGCTTCCAAGAACTGCTCCAAAGTGTACTCTTTTACTTCATCTTTTATAGCTAACTTAAACAAAGCAGATAACTCAGTGACTCCTAGTGAGTCACCATAGTTACCCCTAGCTTTAGCAAATTGCTCATTGTCTCTTATCAGCAAAGCATTTCTAGTATTTCTAGTCATAACAATAAAACTTCTACGTCAGGGCCACTTAAAACCAAGGTCAGCTATCCAAACGCTCCCTTCCATTCTCATGGTACACTAACTTTCTGTTCCATCCTCCCATTCTGATTAGCAAAACTGCAATCATGCAGCTCTTTTGTCTTGCCTCTGGGTCCTAACAATTATTTCTAGCTATGTGGTATTTGGTATTCAGCTAACAATGGCTGGAAACTGCAGCCATTTTGTGTGATGTCCAATTTAATTCTCCCATAACACCAACATCTGGCAGACAAAGGCTTAGGGGCACTGAGCATTGGGTTGTGTTCTTGATCATCTTGGCTAATAGCCATTGGTGGATCAATCCTCCATGAACTCAACTCATTCTTTTTTGATCCCATTTTTATTTATTTATTCCTTTGCTGCATCTTAAAAGGAGGCTACCTAGCACAGAGCAACATGAGAATAGAGGCAGTAACTCCAATAGCATCATAGTAGTCCACTCCACCCTCTAGCACAGCAGCAGGTAATTCATTACCTCTTCCTCTCTTCTGTTTTATCCTCTCTGGTTTGAGTTTAAGGGATATTCTTCCAGCATAGATCACAAGGCAGATGGTGACTTACCCATAGAAAATGCAGTAGTAGATGAGCAAATACTTTAGTATCAATGTTTTAAGAAACACTTCTTGTAGAAGCAGTTACATGTATAATATTGCCTTTAATTTTCTTACTAATGATTTTTCTCCTGTAGATCTGTACAATTTTCTAGATACAACAACCATAGACTTTTTATGCTCCTTCTCCATATCTGTGATAATAGTCCCTCAGGGAGCATCACTGAAACATAAAAGAGACATGCATTTTATTATCAAAGGACAAATGTGATGGTAGATGCAGAAACCAGGTGGTCTTTAAGAACGTGTATAGCACTGGGCAAATGCAATGTCCATTCCATGAGAAGTTAGCATTCATTTTATTATGTTTCTGCAGGGCAGTGATGACTTCTGCAGCATATAAGATGAAACATAAATAACCTTTGTCATATTTAGAAAAGGTACTTGCTGAGAAGTCCTGTATTCAGAATCTTCCTGAGCAAATTATTCGTAATTTACTTCTTAGACTCCAGGGTCCTTGGATTCAGCATTCTTTCTAGATGTGTGCTGAGCTACTTAAAAGTAATTGAGATACTCGGAGATGGCTTCTGGTTAATAGCAGTTGGCTTCACTCTCTTTCTATTTTGTTTCTAATAAACTTAAATGAAATGCTCAGCAGTCACACACAGTATCCATGGTGTTTCTCATCAGAACACCTTGCTAAGGGCATAGTACTGGAGGGGAGATTTGTGAAAGAAAAAATGTAGCCAGATTACTGTTATTGGAGCAACCAAAACTCTGATAGCCAATTATTTAAATGTATTTCCTCCTACTTTTATATTGACTAGCTGCTAACAGCTCATCTTTTAGTAGCTTCACTGGCTCCCCATTCATTTTAGAATCTAGTTCAGAGTTGCTTTCATTAAACCTGATTCTCCTATCACTTACACCAACGTAAATAAGGACCAGATCCCCTGCAGTCAGAAGATTTATTCCAGTAGAAGGGAGAAGAGAGTCAGGTCCTTTTGTTTTAAAAACCCTCCTCTGATTTTTTTCATAGACCTTGTATCTAATTCCCTCTCCATTATCTTCACTCAACTAGAACTGACCACTTCTTTGCCCAATCTTCCCTCCCACCCCTATCCAGGATGTGGCTAGTTGCCCCATTCAATGAAGCTGACCCTCCCTTCCACCAGGGCTGAATTTGGCCTTGAAACATTTTTTGTACTTATTTTCCGGACCATTTACTAGGGCTGGTTTAAAAAAAAAAAAAAAAACATGACAATGAAAAAAAAAAGGGGGTGTTAAAGGGGGAAATATTGCAAAAATATTCACAAGCACAGATGCTGTTCCTCCTAGTTTTTAGCTAGCTCTTCCATTTCCATTTAATGGTGGTTGCATGGAGAAGGAAGGACATATGGAGTCTATTGAAGATTGGTGTCAAGGACAACTTTTTCCACCAAGACCAGCTTAATATATAGAGTACTGTACCATAAGTAGGCCCAGAGCGAAGGGTCAGTTTCACTGTATCATCATAGGCACATAAATAAAGTTAAAAGAAACTAATTTCTTGGTTAAACGTTTTGGTTTCATTTGGTCATAGTGTTTCAAAAAATTTATTTCATCCATTTTCCTTTGAATTCTGCATTGCTACTATATATGTCCCTTCTTACAATATGAGAGCTTGGTCCCTAAAATACTTAATTCTGGGCAAAATTCATGCTATGACAATTAGACCCACTATTATAATAGAAATAGAATTACAGTGATATACCAACTAATAGCAATGAGAAGGATAAGTTAAAGGTGAGAACAGGTCATTTTTTACCTGACATTTGCAGCGAAGCAGAAACTCAATAAGTCAGAGAGAGATTGTACCAGAGGTCAGATTGTGTAGAGGGGAAGGCACTTCCTCATACTAACAGTTGCCAGATTGTAAGGCAGGGCAAAGGTGGCACATAGGAGGGAATATTGCTTTAGGAAGTGTGTCCCAGAGCTCCCTCATTCTACTGGAGTAGGGGGGTGAGTAGCTACTCACTGCTAAAAGTGTATTGCACACTGCACGATTGTCCAGTTCCACTGATGGCTCGTGTCTAGAGGAAGCAGAGCCATGACTCCACCTACTCCCTGCATGTCCCTGCCTTCGTTTTAGTGAAATATTCTCCATAGCTACAACTCTGGGTGGCCCTTGTGTGGATCATGCAAGGTTAAAAGAGTCTCCTTACTCCTTCCCTGTCACACTGTCTTCCACTCTATTATGACTGCAAAAGTGAGGTATGTACATATACGTACATGTTTAATGACAACCTTACAGAAGAAAGCACAGTGGTTTCCATTTATAAAGTTCTTGTTGGAGGACTGTGGTCAAATCAAGCTAACCTTGGATTGCGACTTATAATTTTTTTATAAAACCAATACTGTACTAGGAACTTTACAGTAGAAAGAGGAAGAAATAGTCCTTACCTGAAATTGCTTACTGTCTGAGGCCCCAGTATTGCAAAGAGAACTGTATGGGTAGACCCATTAAGAGGCTAGGTCAGTTATGAAGAGCCTTGAAGGTGTGAAAAAGAAACCTTAAATATGATTCAGTATGATACAGGGATTCTAAGAGAGTGGTTCATATGGCTGTGGTCTAAAGTAGAGCCACAAAAAACAAACAACCTTCATACACTGGTGCTATTCTTTTGTTCATAAATCATACCATGTTTTTTAATTCTCCAAGGAAAATGGACTTTGTTCTGCAGAACCTGTATTCATCAGGTGACAGATCTGGTGTGATGTGATGAGACTGTGTAGCCTTGGGTAAAATTGTAATCTGAACTATACAAAACAAATAACAATGGAGCCTTCATAAAAGATAACAAATAATACAGATAAACAGAAACCTTTAAAGAACAAATGACAAATTCACGCAAGCAGGCCCAATAGAGTTAAGGTGAGGAGGGACCAGCCCTATTATAAAAGAAATATGAAGTATAAAGTAATATTCTCCGAAGTTTGAAATGGAGTTTTGTTTTCTTAAATTTGTCCAATTTCACTGAAATCCAAGCTGAGTGCATAATTCTCTTTAGTTCACAAGACCAGGTTGTGATACTCTTGCTCACATGGAGTAATACCTTACACAATGTGAAGTCCTATAGAAGTGAAAGAGTGATTAAATGTATCCCAAACTGGCCCATGTTGCCTGATCCTGCAGTCAGTATGAAGGCAAAGTTCATATTAAAGTCTGTTTATTCACCAGACCACACTATCTTGAAGACACTGTTGTCTGTATAACTCAAATCTCATTTGTGATTAAACCTAAGTCCCATTCTCTCCTGATGAATGATTGTGATGAAAGATTGGCCTAAGAGCCATTTCTCTTTCCTCCCACTCTTAGTACTGTTTGAAGGGAGTAAATAACTCAGATTGTCAAAGATCAGGTGGTAATGAAGTTTTCTGTTGCTACCAATTCTTCTGACTATTATACTCTTTGCACAGGATTATTATTATTTCAAGAATCTCCAACTGTATCATTCCCTTGATTATTCATTCCCCATATAATGAGAGAATAATCACATTTACTTGCATTTCTATAGCACTTTCTATCTGATATGAGATAGATAGGTTATTTAAGCTATCTATCTGACAGAGCTGTTTGGAATTTTGTGTTAGAATGATTTTCTGATTGAAATGCAGCTTCCAGAAAATCAAAAGTTTTCTGCAGGAAAGTTTCAATTTTGCTGAAAATTTTAATTTGTCCTTGACACTGCCACTACTGATGCTCGGAAAATCTAAATGAACTATTACATTTAAATCCAAATTGGAATATTTTGTTTTGTTGAACTGTACCTAGTCGTTTTGTTTCAAATCAGTTCAACTAAACAGTAAACTGTATTTACCTATCAGTACAATGCCTTCTGGGAGTTGTAGTTCAAGCTTACTTGCTTTCTTATGGGCAAGGCTCCCCCAAGACATCAACTCTTATAATGCAGTGCCGATTTCCGACTGACCAAACTGCATGGTGCTTCATGGGAGCTGTAGTCCTAGAGAATGGTGCATCAGGCTTTGGAACTACATCTCCCACAAGGTAATGCACCCCATAGGAAAAAGTAGTTTAATATTGAACTAATTCAAAATGCTTTGTTTTTGGTCAGTTCAATAAACCAAAATGATACATTTTGCTTTTGGAATGTTTGTCAAAAATATCACAATGGAATGTTTCAACATTTCCAAACCAATTTTTTTTCTGGAGTTTCTGTCCAGTGAAGTGCGGTTTTTGTTTAGTTTGGGTTTGGTTTAAATTTCAACTTTTGGATCATGTTTTGGGATGAAAACCAATGCTGAAATGTCATTTTCCTATGGGATGAAAACTCCAAATTTTGGTCAGCAATATCTCTTTATCTAATCTAATATCACAATGGCATTTGGTTGTAAGAATTTTGCAGATCCAGAGCCAAAGGAGTTAACTATCAGTTTTGTTCTGATCTTTTTGCTGCTGAAAGCTTGCCAGCCTTCACAACAGTTTTCTTTCATAGTGGGGTTGAATGGACTTATCATCCTAGTACCCCAACCCGTATAAAAATTTTGCAATATTCCGCTGTAAAGGAATAGTTCACTTCCTTTAGGTTTGTAATAGCAAAATGGCAATGCTTTGGCTGATTACTATTGAACAATTAAATCTGACAGGGGAATAGACTAAGGGGCTAGCAGTTTACCCTTTGAAGATATAGGGGGAGGAGGGGATGGAAAACTTAGTTTTCTCCAAGGAGGATGTTTCCAGTTAAAAAGACTAGACCCTTACTCTTTTGCAAGGTAATAGGATGCAATAGGAAATGAGATTAGATTTATATGGCATTCATATGACTATCAGTTTAATATTGGGATATTTGTACATTCTTAGTAGTGGACTATACCGTCTGCACGACTGAAGGATGATGATTAAAAGGACAGAGTGTGTATTTGTTGTTAGAATATACTGACCAAGATGAGGAATCCTGCATCAGAAGTGAAGACCAATTGCAATGAATGAAAAAGAGCTTTGCTTAAAATAAGCTGGCTGAAATAGCAGTGGCTATCCCGGTGAATTGTTTTACAAAAATCTGATGGACTATAACTATTTGCTATTTCCCACAAGAGAATATTTCTGACCTGTTGACTTGACATAGTACCTCTGTTTGATGGAACTTACCCCTGTCTCTTTTGATTCTGAAACTGCCCCAAATCACTGTAAACTTTATACCTCATTGACCTTAGCAAAAAGTCTTGTGTCGAGGTTAAAGGTAGGAAGAAAGCAATAAATCTATGCATGGAACTTCTGACAACAGGGGATCCTGAATGTCATGGTACATTTTAAACAAGTCACGTGACTGGAATTTGATGTAAGTACATTTCCTCTGGAATCTTTAAGTGGCATGTAGGTGACCATATGTATATGGAGGGTTAGTTCTTTGATGAGCTGCCATTTTAAAGGAACCTCAGACTCCATCCAGGCTGTACTCTGACTAGATCTGTGGTGTGAAACACAAATCCATGTCTAAATCACCTGGTTTGGTGTGTTTGTCACAAGCTTGGAACTGATCTAATGTTCTGTAAGGGCTGTGAGCTTTTTTGAGCTTTTTTTGAGCTAATGTATGGCTCTCAAGGCCAAGCCATTTTCTGGTCATAGAAAACAAATTGTTCTCACTCCTCTGCAACCATTCTATCTCATTCAATTAATTTAATGTAACATTTTTGACATTAATCTCTGTTTAAATTATATAAAAATAACCATATGGCCCTTTTATTTTGTTTTCCTTCACTGGACTTTCTCCATTCTCAACACTCCATTTTTCTTTCCTTCCACTGCATATTTAGGGGAATCATCATTGTTTTCCCTCAATATGACCTTTCTATGTGGTGTAACAATGGGGATTACTTCTCTTGCCTCTATCCCACTCCTTACCCTTCCTCTTTTTCATTGTTTATCTCTCCTTATTCTCATCCATGATCTTAAATCTTTCTTGCCTTTGCTCTCTCCTTTCTTTTCATCTCTGCTTCCTATATTTCCAGTCTATTCACCAACCCTCAATTTCTTCTTTGTTCTCTCTTCTGAATGATTCCTTCAATTTTTCCCTTCTGTCTCTACTCACTTACAAACACCAATCTTTTTTTCACTGTCCACTCCCTTCCTCTCAAAAAACTCCGCACTCATTCATTCTTTTCCTGTTCCTCCCCCACAGCATCTCCTGGAACCTACCCCCAATTGTTGTCTTACAGTGGTAAAGGGGGGATAAGGGGATGGCATGTGGGAGTGCAAGTGGGTGACTGTCTGGGGCTTTTTATAGGCTGGGCCAGCAGATTTTTCATCTTTCTGTGTCCATGCTGATTGTCCAAGGATATTCTCTCTTCTTCCCACTGATCCAGGACCAACACATACATTTCTTACCCCTCCTTATGCCCATAGAGGTAGCACAGCTAATATATATCAGATATCTTTGGAAGAACAGACACTGTGCAAAATAGAGGACAAATCAAAAGTTTAGCAACCACCCACACAGCCACCAAATCACAGTAGTGAGGAGTGGATTGACTTCAGGTAGGGAATGAGGCAGAAGAATTAGAGTCCAGTTGTGCTTGGGCTGAAGGCCAGGATGAGTGTCTGAGAAGTGGTGATAGAGGAAGACAATATATCCCAATGGAAAGGCAGAAAAGATGTAGGAAGATTCAGATTTGACAGCACCATGGTAGCTGTTTTCATGAAATGTAGGCCACATGCAAACTGCTATCACAAAGCTGGCCCTTGTAATTGTGGAGCCAGCCAATTAATATCCAATGATTCAGATTAAATCCCCCCTAAAACGGGTTTCTGTTTTGTCCCTTCTCTAATCATTTTCCACTAAAAAAGTTACGTTATTTTAAAACAAGTGACAAATATCTTTTACGTTCTCCATTCTGTGCTCTTTTGTCATAGCCACACAGTAGGAAAAATGAGTCTAAAATCACATCATGGATAGTTGGAGGGCGAATTTAGAGGGAAACAAAAGTGCCCTTTTATTTATTTTTAAATTCATTTTACTTTTGCGGCAGCCCATACCTATTCTGTGTTGACAATTAAAGTAGATGCATTTTTCTCAGCACAGAAAAAAATCTTTTATTTGCCTCCAGCCATTTCCATTTTTCATTACAATCACTGCATTTTCTTCTGAACGCAAACAAGTCAATGTAAGCATGGCTGGCAGGCTAAAATGATTATGGGATAATTTGTGTTTGCCAGACCAAACAAAATCAATCACTGTTGTTTAGGGACCAACAGCATTAAATGGCTGAGAGATATATTTCTGGACTTTTACAAAATAGGATTTTCAACACAGATAAGGGAGTAGACTGCCTAACACCCAGAGGTGTAGTTTGTAATTTTCAGATTTACACAACAATATGAACAATGCTTATGGAGGAAGTCATTTGTGGGGTTTTTTTTAATAAAATAAAACTAAAAATATCTTGACTGCTGAAATTATCACTACTGTTATACAGCATATTCCTCTTGGGCAAGAATGCGTAATGAATTCATATATGAAATGGAAATAACAGTTCATGAAAACTAATTTGTGGGGAACGATATTATTTCTTAACAATGAAATGAGAGTCAGAGTGGAATGGATATATTCATATCTGCTTCAGTGAACTGTGTGTAATGCCCAGCAAATGCTTCTGAGGCTTTGGCCATTCCTCCCTGCCTCTTCCCACCTTAACAGCTAGTTATTAAGGAAATAGTGGTGTCTGCTATTGAAAACATCTGAGATTCTCTTTCTGTTGGGGATGCAGTAGTCAACTGGCTGAAGTGTATTGTCAAAACTTTTGTTATATAGGGAAGAAAAGTTTGGGACCAGGTTTGCCACTGGCTTCTGTAGTACAGTCTAAAAACCTCATCTGAGACTGGTTTTTCCTCTTAAACATAGAGTGTAAGCTCTCTTGTGCAGGGACTATCTTTTTGTTGTATATCTGAACTGTGCCTAGGTACTACCACAAAACTACTACTACTAGTAATAATAATTATTAGAGTGCCCAGGACAATATTACAACACTTAGAAAACTGTGTCCTTGTACTGAAGAGTTTACCATTTTAATAGAGAAGACAGGAAAGAGCGGGAGACAGGATGTATTTCTATTTCCGTTTTTCAGATGGGGGAACTGAGGCACAATGAAGTTAAGGTTAAGGAGGCTTTCAAAGATGACTAGAGGAATTAGCCAAGGGCTAGCATTGAAATTAATAGAAGTTGTGTGACTAAATCTTCTTGTTAGCTTTGAAAATCTCAATCCCAGTGTTTTGCACAAGATCACACAAGAGGTGGGAATTGAATCTCCTGAATCCCAGCCTAATTTCTTATCTGCAAGAACATCCTTTCTATTTTTCTAGATTAAAATCAATTTACAGATGGTGAAAATGACCTACATCAATTTGACAGGGAACAGTTTAAAATTAGATTGGGGGGGGGGGGGGAAGCAGTAGAAAGTGTAATGTAGAGATCCTTCATTGGCAGGGGAATAGAGTGGATGGTTTTTTCTACCTCTGATTTCTGTGTTTCTGTGGCACTATGAGGGAGGTTGAAGAACAGAATTTAGAAATGGTTCTTTCTGGCCTTTACAAAACTACTGAATATAATCCTTTTAGCCCAAAACATCCTACTAGTGAAAAGGGTTTGGACATGAGAAGATTTACTTTTTCACCCAGAATTGTGCAAGTTGTGTCCTAACAGTTGAATACATATTGGTACTTTATTCTTACTTAAGTGAGTTTACTTCTTGAGATGTGTTAGACTGACATTGCTGAAGACCACTGTTTTTATAAAGATCAGACTCAGAAAGGCCAATGACAGAGTAATCTTCACTACCCATTCCCACACTGATCTGTCTCAATTCTAACGTAAAAGGACTTTGCTGGCATGAGATATCAATTTATATTCTGTAACCATCCAATTCTTGGTGCCTCTGCTGAGACTACAAATAATAGGACCTATTAATATTGGTTTTGCATAGTTTTGGTAATGAGATAGTTGACCATCAAGAAATGAACTAATATTATCAATTTATTTCGTATAAGAACAGCCATGAGATGAAAATAAACTTTGGCGTCTATCAATCAACTGTATAGATTCAAAACAGTGCTTTCCTGTCTTAACTTAATAGCTGTTGCCCTGAACAAATTATTAAACAATCAATTAATAAGCACCTAGAGGATAATAGGGTGATAAGTAAGAGGCAACATGGTTTTATCAAGAGTAAATCATGCCAAGACAACCTAACATCATCTTTGACAGGGTTACTGGCCTAGTGGATGAGGGAAGCAGTAGATACGATACATCTTGAGTTTTAGTAAGTCTTTTAACACAGACCTACATAACATTCTCATAAGTAAACTAGGGAAACGTGGTCTAGATCAGTGGTTTTCAACCCATGGTTTGCTGATCCCTGGGGGTCTGCAGACTATTTCTAAGATGTCCAAAGGTGTCTGCACCTCCATTTGAAATTTTTTTAAGGGTCCATAAATGAAAAAAAGATGAAAACCACTGGTGTAGATGAAACTACTATATTGTGTATATGCAACTGAACTTTGAACTTTACAGTTTGAAAAACTGTACTCAAAGAGTAGTTGACAATGATTCACTGTCAAACTGGGTGGACATATCTAGGAGGGTTCTGAAGGGGTCTATCCTGGGTCCATTACTAATTAATGGCTAATGGAGTAGAGTGTGCTTATAAAATTTGCAGATGACACCAAGCTAGGAGGGGTTGCAAGCATTTTGGAGGATAGGTTTAGAATTCAAGATTACCTTAATTGGTGAATTTTTCTGAAATCAACAAGATAAAATTCAATAAAGACAACTGAAAAGTACCATACTTTGGAAGGAAAAAATCAAATTCACAAATACAAAATGGGGAATAACTGACTAGGCAGCAATACTGAGACAATTTGTGATCCAGATCCATTTCATCAGCCAACAATGTGATGTATTTGTGAAAAAGGCAAATATTGTTTTGGGGTGTATTAACAGGGGTTTCCTATATAAGATACAGGAGGTTGTTGCTCACATAAATCTAGAGCATCCCGCTTATACTCTACCGAGGGCTGAAGGTGTGACCCAGTTAATTTAGGTACCCTCACCCTTTCCCTACCGAGGGCTCAGGGCGTAAGGCACCTACCCTTATCCTCAGGGCAAAACCTGGTCAGTGTAAGTACCCACCCTCCCCACAAGGCTTGGGGCTTTACGGGTCTGCAGGATCTTTTCCCAGTGAAGGAGCCTTACACAGCTGTGGTCTCAATATCTATTTATTAGCCACACAGAGAAGACCTACGCCAAGCAAATCTGTTATGCTCACCACTCCCAATATACAGACAAACTTCACCCAATGGCCAGTCAGGATCCACTCGTCTGGGGTTGCTGGTGGTGCCTAGCAGTTTGATGCTGAACTGCAGTCCAGCGATGGTTTCCCCCAAAGAGCATTGTTTTTCATTTACATTATATAGGTAAAACTAGCTACCTTCTTTAAATTTGTTAAACCTAACCTATTATTCAATACTCCTAAGTAACAAAATTTAACCAATCACACACTAGCACCTATGTTTTCTCCTTCGTGCTCAAGTCTTTCTTTTCATTTTTTTCTTAGGCCCAGATTGTTACTTATTTATGTTCTTCTTTTGTTTGTACAGAGGGTCAGCATAAATTTGCTGTTCAGAGCCTATCTTACTCTTTGCTGGGTCTTTCTGTATCCTCTCTAAATTTCCCGGTGCCTGGGTGTTTCTACTTTATAACCCTTGGTGTTATAACTTTTTTAGGGCATTCCTGAAGTGGGGGTGCTTTACCAGCAGTGGAGCATTTTCCTTGATTTTAGTGGTGAAATCCCTGAGTTTCGCCCAAGGTTGGTTTAATATGGGGGTGAGTTAAGTCCCAGGACTACAAGGTAATTGCTCCACTCTACTATGTGCTGATGAGGTCTCAGTTGAAGTATTGTCCCTCGTGTCTCATAAGAAATATGTGGACAAACTGGAGAGAGTCCAGAGAATGGCAACAAAAATGATACAAGTTTAGAAAACCTGACCTTTGAGCAAAAGTTAAAAACAAAAACAAAAACAAAAAAAAACACTGCATGTTTAATCTTGAGAAAAGAAGAGTGAGGGCGGACCTGATAAATCTTCAGATATATTAACAGCTGTTATAAAGACTTTGGTGAACAATTGTTCACAGTTGTCCACTGAATGTCAGACAAGATGTAATTGGCTTAATGTGCAGCCAGGGAGATTTATCTTAGATATTAGGAAAACCTTTCTAATTGTATGGTTAATTAAGTGCTGGAATAAGTTACCATGGGAGGTTGTGGAATCCCCATCAGGCAACGTTTTTAAGAACAGGTGTTCTTAGACAAACACCTGTCTAGCCATCTACTTTACTTTAATCTGTGTAAATGATCACTATAAGACTATAATCTGTCTATAAGAGATGACCTTCACTTTAAATCTAGTGTGTTTCTGGTTTTATGAGTTCCTCAGATCATGATCCCCAACTCCCTTCCTCACTTAGTATCCCATATTCTTTCCTGTCTGTCACTATCACATATTAAACACAGTGCTTAAGACATTTGTTAATTGTCTATGTATACTATGATCAAATTTTTCTGCCGCAATAGGGTTAGAGTCTAACGTACTTGGACAGAATGACTCCAGTTTTAAATCAACATAACTGAGAGGAGACTTTGATCATAATAACTTATGATGAGAGTATTCCTGGGAAGCCCTGTACTATATTTTTTACTTTAAGTATATTTCTGTAGCATCAGAAAGAGGGGGTGGAATCCTGGGCCTACTGAAGTCACTGGAAGTTTTTCTATTGGCTACAATGGGGTCAGGATTTCACCCAAGGTGCAGAAATCCTTTTGGGACAATGCAGGAAGAATTTATAGGGCTCTTTTGTATTTAATTTTTCACAATGATCTAGGCTAGAAAGAGGAGACAGACTGGAGAAGGAAGCATGGGGGAGATGTGAAAGGGGAGAAAAAAGTGAAGGGTAAATAAGAAAACCAAAAAGTAAGTTATGATTGTTTGCA
The DNA here is from genome assembly GCF_026122565.2 of Emydura macquarii macquarii. Taxonomy (NCBI): domain Eukaryota; kingdom Metazoa; phylum Chordata; order Testudines; family Chelidae; genus Emydura; species Emydura macquarii. The sequence goes on along the minus strand of NW_027131390.1, from coordinate 97,980,862 downwards.
TGTCTGTGGCAGCTGTAGTGATAGCACTATGATTTAATAACCTTACAATGCTCCATGTGTCACTTTTCTGTTGTGCACTGATGTAGTAATGCAAGGGAAAGTGGTATTATTTGAAATGTCATATATTCTTGGGATGAGCTACTCAGAACTAAGTAACCAGAAAAGACTTCTGGATAACAAAGTATGACATTAGCAAACAGCAAAACAAAAAAAAAACCAAACAAACCAGCAAAAAAGAATTGCTGCTGTCCCAGTGTATTTGGTTTGTTGAAACACATTACTCTAAACAACTATCCTGAAAAATGTGGTTTGTCTAGTAATGATAATATGCAGTGCAGTTGTGTCCTGTTATCCATAATAATATGCTATAAATATGTATAGATGCATACGGCACTATATGAAAATGAATAGAGGGAATAATGCTACATTTTAAGCCTATTTTAAATAGGTTTGAAATGTCTCAATTTAAGATCTGCAAAATGGTCTAAATTTGCATAGAGATTTCACCTGGTTTATATGCAATTTTCATTTTAAAACATACCCAGAATAACCTTTGTCATCCCTAATTCATTTCCGACTGGGTCATTACTGAAGGTAGCCTCATACAATCCACTTCACAATGATATCTACAGCAGCAGAGCCACCTGCCCCTCAGCATGTTTGGATTTATCCATTCAAGGCGATTACTTCAAATAAAAGAATTAGCAGTGCAAGCGTATGTGTGTTACACAGTAATTTATGCAGGGAACAATAACTTTCTAGGATAAAAATCTTACAAATTGCAATTCCATTCCATTTTCATTGGATGGGGTGGAGTTCAGTTGATACATCCTATAAGGGATAAAATAAATGAGCAAGATATGGATCACACAGAAAAAGTAGCTCAGATTTGTTGCAAAGGGAACCTGCATCTAGAAACTTTCATTCTGGCAAAATCCAAGTTAGAAAGAACTGTATGGCTTTGGAGGCAAAAGGACGCGTTCTAATCCTCTGCAGCATTGGACTGTGGTTTAAGCCTAAAACCTACCTCTGGCTAAGGCAGCCAGTACAGTAAGGAAAAGCGGGGATGCTGGCTAGTGCATGTTCTGCAGAAGGAATCCTGACGGTATAGAATGGGATTCTTCACAGTGATGAGGGATATTCCCTTTGTTGCTTCATTGAGCAGCAAAGTGCATTCTGACCTGCTAGTGGATGCACGTGAGTATATGCAGTGATTTCATGGGAAATTTCTAAAGGTCTGTGAGCTGAAAACTGAGTTAACTAGCACTGCACTGCACCGGAAAATTGTAGATTTCACAATGATGACGTGAAGTGTAAAAAACAAAACAGAGAGGAAGATGGAGAAGCACAACCTTTGTGTAAGTAGTTAATGAATGTTTGCAATGAGGGGGAAATATCAAAGTATCATAATGGTTTGTTGTGTTTTAATATGAACAAAGAAATATGAACAAAGGAATCAAACTAGAGGTCTATCCTATCTCTGAGATAGACAGCATAGAGAGACCTCGGAGGAAGGTCTAAGCACCAGACTGTGTCTTCACCCTTTACACAATAGTAGAAATATGACCAAATCACACAGGTACAGTTGAGTCCAAATAATCATGTTGACTAAATATTCACATAGATGTATGGCTGTTCTGGCTGGTTCCTAAAGCATGGAACACAAACTGTTTAAGGGACATTACCCAATTCCTGTATGCTTTACTGATGATAGAACATTTTGCAATAATGTGCCTTTGAGGGAAATTTATTTCTAACCTTGAGCAGCTAGGGCTCTATTCGGCAAGTGGCTGAATTCTCTCAACATGGAAGTCAGTGGGAGCGAGGGTGTTCAATTCCTCACGGGAATGCGCCACAGTATCTTGCCGATTCTAGTCCCTGGGGCTAGGTTGGAACTTTGCAGCATGCCTGAGTAAGGGACAATGCATAGTTTTGCTGACCTGTAGCAGAGCAGGGATTGAATTATTTCTGAGTCACAATTTGATCCCTGCTTCCTCTTTGCTCCATGGAAGATGTAAACCAGGCCATGCTTGAATTTTATTTCCTGCCATCTCGCCAGCCAGTGAGTCAAGGCTCCATCCACTCCTCCCTTCTGCCCACCCACCTCTCACTTATTCTCTTATCCTCTCCTCTGTATTGTGACCTGCAATGCAGATAGATTTTCTATGGGTGCAAGGCCTCCTTACATCCCATTACCTTGCATAGCCTGAATCATGACTGAGCCTTTATTAGTTTGCTTGTGTCCTGAAGCAAGAGGGTTGATATCACTTACAAAATTTTATCCTTGCTAATTTAACTGTGGAGGATGTACTTATTATCCATATAAAGGTTCAATCCTCTTTTTAAAATCCTAATAACCTTTGCCTCAAAAGTATTTTACAACAGGATGACTAGGTGTTGTGTTTAAAAAAAAATCCTTTCCTTAGTTTTAATTTTTTTTGGATATTTAATTTTTTGGATATGTTTTTGTTCTTGTATTATGAGAAAGGGCAAATAGCTATCTCTACCTGGGCCTCTTTATACCATATATTATTTTATATGCCTATATAGTGTTACCTTTGATTTGCCACCTTGCTAAATTAAACAGTTCTAATATTTTTAATCTCTCCTCATCTGTGAAGACTTTCCCTGCTTCTAATTATTTTTATTGACTTTCTCTATTCCGGCTATATCTCTTTAGAAATAGGATGAACAAAACTGAACAGTACATTCGAGGTGAAGATGCACCATGAACATATATGAAGACATTACATTTTAGTAGTAGTTTCTAGCCATTTGATGTGTCTTCTACCTTTTTTTTTTTCTGATGCTGCATGTTGAGTAAATGTTTTGATTGGTCTACCTACAAGGTTACCTTGATCTTTTTCATGAGAGGTTACAGTGTATCTGAGTAGCTCCAATTGTTCTTTCCTATATGCCTTAACTTACACTTGCATATACTGAATTTAATTTCCTTCTTCATCCTCAGTATAGGAAAGCATCTTTCTTGAATAAAGTACTTTCCTGAATTGAGGTCTTATTACACAGTTACCTAGCTTGGTTTGATCCATTTGAAGTGCTTCACAATACTCTATATACTTCACTAACCCGTACAACTCTGCCATGCACCAATTTCACCACCTCATTGTACACCTCTTCCACTTCATTAATAGTCATATTAAATAAAGCCAGTCCCTGTGCAGATTCTTTTTTCACTTCTATCATCCACAGCTATTAAAGTAAAATCCTGCCATGGCGAAAAAATAATCAGTTATTCCCACTATGTTTTCTCTCTCTTAACCAATGTCTAATTTATTACAGAACTTGATCTCTCATCTTTTATTACTTAATTAGCTTATTAGTCTTATTTCCTGGGCTTTCTCTTCATGAGGGTCACATCTTGCCATAATTTATTAAGGAGAAATCCCAAATGAAATCACTGAGATGTTTTGTCTAATAATCAATAATATGTCCCTATTCAAGTAAAGACATACAATGCACACCTACATATAGCAACAGGGATATAGAGAATACAGTTTTGAAGTGTCCACTAGGCTTGTTTATTCTGTATTGTTACAAATAAGAAATTCCTGAGTGTTTTGGCTGACCTATTGCTGTAAAGATTGCAGATGAAGCATGTGTTTCTTATTTTTCTTTAAATTAATATTTGATTATAGAGAGAAATGATTAATAAATGAATTAAGCCCTCTGATTCAGAAAAAGAATATGCCAAGTTTTTTATTTGACCTTGACTGACCAAATGTAAAAAACTTTGTACAATTAAGTGGGAGCCTTTTACGTTATAATTTTTTACTATTGTTCCAGTGTTATGCATTTTTTTGTGGTATCAAGATGACTGTCTGCAGCTGATATCAGGCTGGTTTAGCTGTGAGATTTAGGATTAAAGATATCATTAAAAAACCATTGCAGACAATGGAATGGTTGCAAGAAAGTACCTTAGAAAACAGTGAAAAGACACAGTGGCATGTTTTAATAGAAGACATAGGGGCCTAAAAGGTTTTGTCCCTTGTTGACAAGCTAAAAGACTGACTTTGATTCCTAAGGGAAAAGACCTAACTGACACACAAAAGTGAATCAGGGTAGCTGCTTGAGACAGAATGGAAAAAATGTGTACATTACTTTAAAAACGGTTATAGCTGGAGTGAAGATGAATGGGAAGGAGCCTGGGGATGCTGCAGAGAAGTAGAAAGAATAGATCACTTGAAGTGTAGGTAGGAGAGTTGTATAAAGCTCAGTGGTTTGGGTTTGCAGGAGTTCGGTTGAGCTTTTCTGGCAGGGACAGTTTTCACAGGTTCACAACTACCTGCGGGTCTCCATTTTTTAAAATTTTGCCTCAGACAGAGAAATGAACCTTGAGCCAACCTGGTAACTTTTTCTCCAAGTGACTTTAACCACCCTGCTCTTTCAACTGGTCTGAAATCCCTTCCTTGCCTTCAGCTATCCTCTGAGAGAAAGCCTGATGGCTTTCTATCAATCTCACACTTGATGTCTTTGGGAAGACCTGTTACAAGTCACTGGTTTCTTGGCTGTTCAAAAGCTCACTCCAATCCCACTTATTCAGTGGGCCAGCAAGGTAAGTCTGGTCCTCCTTAAACCATCCACTTTTTTGTGGGGAACAAGTGTGATAGCCACCATATTATACTGACCCATAGGTTACACAAGCAACTTGCTTCAGCAAGGAACCAAAGAATACTCTTGAGTTCATGCTGCTGCTCTGCTGTAGCCCATTTTAAGACTGGGGGCCTGAGATGGGGCCAGTAGCAGAGGGATGGAAAAATGCTCCCTGATGGGATGCTGGGTTATTTTTTGGTTACAAGCTTACCTCCAAGTTCAGTAAGACTTGATGAAGTATTGTTGACCCATTTTGCAACCGACTAAGAGGTTCATCAAGCATGGATTTGTAACAAACTTGGACATCTCCAACTTTATATGACTGGAGAAACATTTTGGCCCATCCTCAAAATAAATACAGAAATGTCTTTTTTTTCCCCCCTTCTTCCTCCAATTTCTAGACACTAGTTGAAACATTTAAAGCAGCTCTCTCAGAGTAAGAATACTGCTGAACATCCAGGACATCACAGGGGCACTGTAATGATCTGAGAATACTTAGGATTTTATAAGTGTTTGGAGATTAGACAATACAAATTGCTTGACAGTTTCTGAATCTATACCTGCAAATAGATATTCAGATATCTGCATTCTCATTTGCATATGTATACACAAGAAGGCACACAGTTACACATGATGTTTGATGTCATCCCAAATTTTTTTCTTCTCCCCACCAACCAAAAAATATTTTTATTCATCCTAGAGAGATGAATATTTTGTTTCCAAAAGCTAAGTGCTGTTGTAGCCTCTTGGTTTGAGAAGCCACCTCGTTGTACTCCATGTCCTTGAAAATATAACCTTGCTTCAATTTACTTCAGTTTTATTCATGGAATGACTATAATTAGCGTGTGTGCAAAGTTTTAAAGAGCTATCACAGATTTAGATTTAGCTAGGGCTCAGCAATAAATTACCTCCAAGGCTGCTTGGCCTAGTGGCCTATACCGTAATGGAACCTAATATTAATTTTTTAGGAGCGTATGAAAATGGCCCCTTCTTGCTTGATACATGAGCTGCTGCCTTCCCCTACTCACCACACCTTTACATTGTGCTGGAGCAATTTGAAATAAATCTCTTTATAATGATACAATGAATGAATCATGAATTGGAGTGGAAATCATGTTAGAGTTATTACAAGATGTAACTAAAAGCAGCTGAGCTTTAAAGTAATTATGAATGCCCAGGCATTAATGAAAAGTGATGAGAACAGTTGGTTGAAATTTTCCTTCAGAATGGTTATTTTGATGAAAAATGGCTTCTTCGTCAAAACAAGAATTTCACGAGGAAATGTCAATTCTCAACTACATTTTTTGGGTATGTTGTGCTAACAATGAAAACCAGAAACCTGATATTCTTCAGTTTTGCAATGAAAACCTGAAAACATTTAAAGGGGGGAGGGAAAAAAAAAAAAAGGCTTGACAGAAATGAAACATTTTTGCCAAAGCTTTTTTCACAGGAACAAAAAATGTATCCCAATCAGCTTCAGTGCTGAGGCAGATTCAAGCACTATATGCTTTTATGCAAGGTAGCTCAGATCCTAGAGAGCACCCCTTGCTGACTACCCACTAGAACTGCTGTAAGGGGAATCCAATCCTCTGTGCTTTGGATCCCCAGTGTGTTTCAAGCTCCTGGTGCTTGAATGGGGGTCCAGCCACTGCCCCAGTCTTGGGGTCCCTTGGCGTACTCTCAGGGTGCAGATCTTCTATCTAGCACACCCCTCTGAGTGCTAGAACCTGCTGATCAGCTGCCTAGCCCCTCTGGGTGGAGTGCTGACTCTTCAGACTCCCCAGCACTTAAACACATCCCTCTCTAGACCTCTACCCAAAAGTGTGATGCTTCTGATTACAGTGAAACTCACTCAGGGATACGCAGTAGTTGTGAAGCAGTCCCACATGCTTTGCCCGCTCAAACACCTTTATGCTTTTTTTTTTAATGTTGAATCATGTAAAGTACAGGAGGGAACAGATCATACAAAACAAACCTCAATGTCCCTCACTTTTTATCTTACCCTTTCCTTCTGAGTCCTTGGGGAACCAGGCAGGTGAAGGGTCCCTTCGTCATGAAGGCTGTTGCATGCTAGCTGGTCTCTCTCACCCATAAAGATTTTTCCCAGTTTCTATAGCCTTATTCTCTGGCCCCACTCTGCCTCTCTCCTGCCCTCTCTCCCCTTTATTGACTATTTAAAGCCACCTGGCTTCCTTTGTTCTGTCTTTTGGATAACTTTCCACTGCTCCTGCCTTTCTTCCTCCCTTCCGAGGAGTTAAGCTAAAACTGGCATTCTAAAACGCAGCTCACCTATTGTTCAGGTGTTTTACTTTGAATTCTTGAGTCCTGATCATCCACCGTTGTCTCTGGCTTGGCAGAGACGTGACACAGCCATGCTAACTCATGTGCATCTAGGCTCTCCATGACACTGCAGTTTAATTATACAGTTCCATACAATCATTCACAATTCTGTCTGCATCCCTTTTGTACCCCTAAGTCATCACTGATGGCTATTTACAAGTGTGCAGTTGCTCGGGATGCTCCAGTTGTGCTGTATTATTTCACGTGGATTTTCTTGATATTTTGGGAAATGCTGGGAAAGTAGCTGGTGATTTAGGCTAGAATTTTCAGAGGCGCTTGAAGGAGTTAATTGTCCAACTTCTATTGGCTTTCATCTACTTTGAACTTTAGGCTCCACTTGAAAGTCCCGGCTTTACATCATAAATTGGAATACCCGTGTTAGAAAAGTAATGAACAAGCCTGTATTAATTTAGATGGAATACAGAGTCAAAGGTGTTCATATGACCCATGTGAACCTGTCACTGTCTAAAATAAAATAGTGTCAAACCAGGTTCCGGGTTTGGTATCTCAGCCTACTCTAGCACCGTGGCAATCACCATTAAAAATTCTCTTAACCTTTTATTAAAGACCCATAAAAGAAAGAAAACAGTTAAGGCATTTGAAATGTTCAGGATTAAGCAAGGCTTTCATTTGAACAACATCCCTTGCTTCTTGAACCTTTAGCTGGAGAGAGGCTTTAGAAGGAAAGACCACCTCTGTTTAACAGTCTCTGGGATTCTGTTAAAGATGGGAATAACTGGCCATTTTGGGGAAGAGAGAAGTAGTTAGCGGAGAGAGGCTGGAGCTGGGGCTCTTGCTATTGCTGTTGTAGAAGTCCAGGCCCATTTCCTAGAAAACAAGACACACGCATACTGAAGGGGAGAGGCAAGAACAGCAAAGATAGAAAATGCAGATTCTGTCCCTGGAGTTCACTCTCGTTTGCAGCCTCGCTGCTTGAGAAAGCAGGCCCAGCACGTTGTCTTATCAGTCACTCGGAGACCTGGCAGACAAGTACCAGAACTGGGCTGTTTAAGGAATTGCATTTAGCTGCCTCTCTGATCATAGGCTCACAGAAGCATTGCGAAATATGCAGTTTTGGCTGGCTAAGCCAGACTCTCATTAGACAGAAGGAAAATGGAGACGTCGACAGGAAAGAGAAGAAATAAGATAGATAAGGAATAGGAAACTGAGGGGAGAGAGGGAACAGTTTCACATCCTAGGGGGTACTCAGGACTCAGCTGGTGCTGGTGGAGTGGTGATGTCATCTGGCTCCCGCTCTGTGGCCTGGTCTAGTCAGGACATCTCTCAGGATTACAATGAAGAAGCTCTGGGGTCTCAGGAGATGATGGGGGATGGATGGTAAAGCTCACTCAAATAGTCAGTTTTGCTCCTCAAAGTCTTTCTTTAAGGATCCAAACCCAGAATTATCTTGTCCACTGACACACCAGTTTGAGTTAATTGATTCTTGTTCTCAGACTGTTCTTGTTTACCAGGAATGATCTTAACACAGTCCTTGAATTACATCAGTAGGCCTCTTTATTTGGACTAATTCAGTCTCTTTTTTGCATCTTTTCCATTTAACATTTGTTGTTATAGGTTATTCGACATCTTAAGAATTTCACTTTTTTTTTTTTTTTTTTTTTTTTTTTACAGAGGAACTTGCAATTAGGGTAAATTTGTAGGCCCAATTATCACAACAACATGTAAAGATAATATAGGGCTCACATGAGTATATTTATTTCACACATCGTTTCTTCATTCAAAAACCAATAGTAAAGTAAAACCTTATGTCAGGTAAGGTTATTCATCTAGGAGAAAACAACAGAAGAATCAGGACCTTTTTTGCCATACATGTGAATGTAAAGGTGTCCATGCAAGTACCCAAGACAGAAAAGTGCTAGTTCTTCTTAAATTTGACTTTTTCTTCAGTGGAAGAAAAAATCAATACTGATTTGAGATTCTTTTTATCTGTATAACTAAGGATAAACTTGAGGCAAAGTTAACTAACCAGGGGATATCAATGTGTTCTTTTGCTGTTCTATATTAGGAGTGGCTTTCTTTACCCAAAGTAAAAGAAAATAGGAAGGAAGTTGTATACTCAAAAGAGCAAAGGAACTATATTGGTTCTTATTATTTCTTTTCCTTTATTTTTGTATTGTTCAAGGATGAATTTAGAAAGAAATTGAAGCTTTTGGGGAAAAAAGATAATTATGCTGACATTTTAGACCATCATTCTTGTGAATAAAGGCTTACAAGTGAAAAGGCTGCAAGAAATGTAACCAAGGAACGTAACTAAGAAAAATAAAAGCACTTAAAATGATTTTTTGTTACCTGTGAAGTGGAGCAGGATAAATACTACTAGTTGCTATTGTTGTCAGTTAGGGCATGCGTGCTGGTGTGAGTTCTGGATGCCATCTCAGCTTCTGCAGCTAGCTGAATCGACAGACCTCGTTAAGCACGGCCCAGGAATAACCACAGACTCGGCTAAGCGGTGAAGGCACTCAGCTAGGTTTATTGCAAGCGAAGCACAGTGCTAGCACCCCATAAGAGCTACAGGTACACTAGGACATGTATGCTCATCACAATGGACCGGCTCAGTTAATGGCAGGACTTTCCATGATCCCAGACAAAGAAGCCCCTGCTAGGATCCTCATCTTATACTCTGATACAACCAGGTTACACAATGCTTCTTTGATGTCTGTAATGTCAATTAATGTTCCTTGCCTCCAACTTAAGCAAAACATCTTTACCATCTTTCTGTCTCTATTTTAAGGTCCGAGTGTCTCTCTACTGTCTTTCATGATTGTGTTCAAGCACTACTGCATCTTGGGGAAAGCTTGTACTGCTTCCTCTTATTATACTGCTATTTGGGGAGTATTTGGACTGTCTCACAGGATTGTTTTTGTGATCACCCTATAGGAAGGGAGTTGTGCTTGAACAACATTGTGTGTTTCTGCTACTGCTTTTAGGAATGCCAATGCATTACTAATTCTGTATTTCTGCCAAGTTCCTGCATCAGTCAGTGAACTTGTAAGCAAGCAAGAAGTTGCTATTTCCTGAGTCTGATTTTGGTTCAGGCCTTAGCTCCTGCATCTCAGCTATTATACTAGGGTTCAGGGCTCAGGCTCTCACTTTCTACTACACCCCTTGGGTCCCGATATTTTACTCTTGCGATCTAGTCACCCTAGACCATGAAAAAGACTAATGTAATCCTTGGATGTGAGGGGCAAGGTATTTCCACTAGAGACAGGGAAGTGTTATTACCTTTATACAAGGCACTAGGGAGACCTCATCTGGAATACTGTGTAAAAATGGTGGTCTCTTGTGTTTAAGCTGAATTCAAACTGGTGCAGGTGCAGCTACTAAGATGATCAGAGGAATGAAGAACCTATCCTACAAGAGGAGACTTAAGGATCTTGGCTTGTTTAGCCTAACCAAACAAAGGCTGAGGGGAGATATGATTGCTATCTATAAAAACATCATATACATATACATAAACAACAGGGTGGGAAAGCAGTTATTTAAATTAAGGGTCAACGTTGGCACAAGAACGAATGGATACAAACTGGTCATGAATAAATTTAGGCTTGAAATTTAATGAAGGTTTCTAACCATCATAGGAGCAAAGTTCTGGAACAGCCTTCCAAGGGGATCAGTGGGGACAAAAAAACTAACTTGTTTCAAGACTGAGCTTGATAAATTTATGGAGAGGGTCGTATGTTGAGATTGCCTATAACGACATATGGCCCATCCACCACTGATAGTAGCAAATATCATCTGCAATGAGTGGAGATGGAACTCTAGATGGGAGGGCTCTGATAATTACAGAGAATTTTCCCCAAGTGTCTGGCTGGTGGGCCTTGCCCACATATTCAGGATATAACTGATCGCCATATTTGGGGTCAGGAAGAATTTTCCCCCAAGGTTAGATTAGCAGAGACCCTAAGTTTCTTTTTCACCTTCCTCTGCACTGTGGGATACAGGTCACTTGCTGGTTTGAGCTAGAGATAATGGTGGATTCTTTGTAACTTGAAGTCTTTAAATCATGATTTGAGGATTTCATTAACTCAGCCAGAGGTTATAGGTCTATCACCAGAGGGGGTTGTTGAAGTTCTGTGGCCTGCACCGTGCAAGCGGTCAGAGTAGATTATCATGATGGTCCCTTCTGGCCGCAACATCTGAGATGTATAGAGATTTTGTGACAAAGTGGGAATTTTTTGTAACTTTTATGAATCCTGTGTGTGCCCTGAGTTTCTTCCGATGCATAGTGTTGCTACGCAGTGGGGGAAAAATAAATTTTCTCTCAGACCAAACTAAGGGATATAAGAGTGCATGTTGCCTAGCTGTCTGAAGTGAATGGGTCATTAAAAAGGCTAGTTGAGGATGACTAATATCAATGGAAAATCCAAAATGACAATGCAAAGTCCTATCACAAGAACATGACACCTAGCAACCAATGACTCAGAGACATGTGGATTTCTCTTCCTCTCAGCAGAGAAGTGGAACAGATACCCCTAGCTCGAGAACGAAGGACTGACAGGTATATGAGGTGTGGGATCAGTGTGGGCTCTGGAAGAAACCCGGGCTTCTCTCACCTAGGAAATGACTAAGGAAGGAATTCTGAGAGAGACAGAACCTGAATATGGAGTTTTCACTACAGCTTGGCTGGTGATCTGTGGCTTGACTAGAATGGATTATGTTCTAAGCTTCATTTCTCTATGCTAACTTTTGCCATAAAAAGTCTGAGTGTAAACTGACTCAAGGCCTTCTTTCTGATCCAGCACACAGACAGGGGCCCCCAACCATGTCTTCCCTGTAATGCTTTTACCTTAAGAGAAATGTGCTTGCTTAGAAAGGGCTTTGTGGTCACTTGTAACTTGTTCATGGCGCTCAGAGAGAAAGCAATGCACAGGCACTGGCTGGTAGGCAGAGTGTCTTGTGAGGGTTATTACATTGTAAGGCGGGCAGCTGTGTAGCCTTAAAACCTCCTGGTCAGAAAAGAGTGGGACAAGCGTCCTCACCCAGATACCAATGATGGCAGGAGACCTATGACCTGACCGGGAACTCCTGAAATGGACCATGCAGATGTGGTTATTCTTGAACACAGTTATTCTTGAAACTGTGACATTCACCCTATGTAACTGCGTAGCAATGTATATATAAAAATTGACCAAGAGCTTGATCATGACTCAGAGTACATATTCCTTCCTTTATTTTGATGACATTATTTAGCAGGAACATAACAGTATCAGGGCTACTTCTGAGTACTCATCCTAAATACTTTTGTAGCTACCACTGGGGTGGCTTTACCACTATGAGTGGGTGGATCAGATAGGAGAATATTAAGCTCTCTCTAATATCTTGTTATTTAAACCCATGGATAAGGGTGCATTACTCTATCACTCCCATTAGTTATTCAGATTGCTTTTTCTTTATTTCCTTGAAAACTTCTTTCTTTGGGCTATTTAACTTTCACACTTTCCCATTCCATTTCCATCACTTTTCCTTCTTTCAGTTGCTGAACTTTCTATTCACCCTTTATTATCATTAGATATTCCATTCTCTGGCCTCTTTTCTCATTTGCAGCTTATCACTTTGTTTCATTATTTTCTTTCAGCCTCTTGTTCATTTTGAGTAATGTGTTTTTCTCTCTCTCTCCTCCCCACAAAATAGAGAATCATAAGAAGGGGATGAAGGAGATCTTTTTCTTTTAGGTGAAAATCAAATTCTCAGCTTGATTGGCTCCATCCATTTCTGATTCCGTGTGCAATATCAGGATGCACCTTGCAAGCAATACCTCAGATATGATAATCTGTTCCTGAAGTCCCAGCATAATAAAAGCCATGTTTCTTAGATTAACACTGGTCCCACTAATCCCACCCTTTTATCAACCTATTTTCAAGAAAATTAATTCCATGTGATTATGCTAATATTTCCTTAATGAATTAGGAAAAAAAACCTGTGCAGAACATTAATGAATAATGTTAACCCTCCCTGCTGTGAAGTTTCAAGATCATTTTTCTGTAAAAGTACATGAATATTAATGTGCATCCTGGTGATTGGTACAAAGTTAATTACTGTAACTGACATGTCAAAACATTCTGTATAATATCCAATAATTGATAGTTGTTAAGATGGGAAATGTCAAGGTAAAGCATCAGTGATGCACGTGTGGGAGGTGATATAAGAACACATATGAAACACATGCTTTCGGTTTAATAATCCAGTTATACTCGAGAAACATTATTTGATTTTTTATCTGGATAGAGGGTCTGATTCAAAGTCTGTTCAAGTCCACATTAGTCTTTCCTTTGACGTCACTGGCCTTTTATCAGACCCATAAAGATCAGAGTTCTACTCCCATAGAAGTCAGTAGAAGCAGGATCAGCTCTTTATAATGTGTAAAATTGATAATATGAGATTTTTAGTGGAGTTTAAAATTTCCAGACTAATAATCTGATGCAAAGTCTTACTAAATGCACATTGAAAGTTTATGTATTTAGCATGTGACAGGATAACCTCAATGATTTACATATCTCTCTGCAAAGATGAATAGCCAAGAGCAGTGATAAAACTTAGTGTCAGTTATCTTAGATTCACTTTATGAATATTTTCTAAAGTTTGTACACTTCCTACCACAGTGGGAGGCTGGAGCCTCTTGGTGCTGCCACAGTATTAATAATAATAATAATGGCCATACTGACATAGTTTTACATTGGGGAAACTGAGCCCAAGAGGTTAACTCCAATGGGTGTTTCCCACTGTGTGTATGGATCAGGGGGTTGCTAGATCAGGCCCTAGTGTCTTTGCCCAAATTTCCCAATATTAGAGAAGTCAGGGTAAGACATTGGATTAGAATGCAGAAGTTTCTGGTTACCAGCCCAGTTCCAAGATCATTAGATAACAACTCTCTATCTAGTTACTTTAGTAATTGTCTGCATTACAAGTGTGTCCACATTTTCAGGCTGCAGGGGGTCTGTGGCCGTCCCTCCCTGTCAATTTCAGGGGAGTCCATGCCCCCACACTAGTGTGTGTGTCTGTAGAAGCAATGATCAATGGGGATTTAGCAATCTAGGGGCTCTGGCTCTCGGGGTAGGGCAGAGCAACCAGCAGTCTAAGGGACATTGGTCCTCAGGGCAGAGCAATAAGCAGTCTTTCGCCTGGCCTCCTGGCTCAGGCATGTGGCGGACAGATGCAGGCCTCTTGGCCTAAGGTGGGTAGGCAGCCACCACAGGGGTGGGGAAGCTGCAGGGGGTAGGAGGACCTGGCCCCCCCACTCCACCAGGTCCTAACCCAGGCCCATGGCACTCCGTCAACGGGGATCCCACCGAAACACGCTGACCTGAACTCTGGCAACACAACTGGACTATTGTCTGGTGTCCCTTCTTACACCCCCTTCAGAGCGTACCTCCATCTCCCGGGATTTCTTCATCTCCCCTGAGTACAGAGCCAGCAGTAGTCCCAGAAGCTCCTCCAGGTACTGGTCAATTGGCAGTCCTGGCCCCTTCTCTTGGTCCTCAGCATGGCAGAGCTCTGTTTTAGGTGCAGGGCTCAGCAGCAGGCAAGAGACATCTGCTTCCTTCTCCAGTTCGCACACAACTGAGCTGCAGGGCTTGCCTTTTAAACTTCCCGCTCCACCCCTCTGCTTCCAACAGGGTGACATGGCTTGCCTGACTCTGCTCACTGGCGGGGGGCGAGGTAGAGAATGGTTCCTCCTCATTAGTCTTGTGGGTAGGCCATGCCCCCTCGCTACACAGGATCTTTAGCAGATTTGGGAAAAAAAAAACACTTCATAAAATATTTTTTTCCTTGGATGGAATGGAAGGGTTAATAATGGAATCACAGAAGATTAGGGCTGGAAGGGACCTCAGGAGGTCATCTAGTCCAAACCCTGCTCAAAGTAGGATCAACCCCAACTAAATCATCACAGTCAGGGCTTTATCAAGCCCAGCCTTAAAAATCTCTAAGGATGGAGATTCCACCACCTCCCTAGGTAACCCATTCCAGTGCTTCACCACACTCGTAGTGAAAAAGATTTTTCTAATATCCAGCCTAGGCCTCTCCCACTGCAACTTAAGACTGTTGCTCCTTGTTCTGTCATCTGCCACTACTGAGAACAGCCTAGTTCCATCCTCCCTGGAACCCCTCTTCAGGTAGTTGAAGGCTGCTATCAAATTCCCCCTCCCTCTTCTCTTCTGCAGACTAAACAAGCTCAGTTCCCTCAATATCTCCTCTTAAATCATGTACTCCAGCCCCCTAATAATTTTTGTTGCCCTCCACTGGACTCTTTAATTTGACCACATCCTTTCTGTACTAAAAGAAGGTGAAGGACACCAATCTAACCTCCAGTTTTTCAAATCAGACGAGGCCTTTCTGCAGTCAGGCAATATACTAAACTAGGGAAGCAGATGAACAAAATCAAGATCAAAATGATTTCAATATAGAGACTGTGCCTGTGGCACTGGCAATTGATGACAAAGAAAAGCTGCCAGAACATGTGTCATGTTGAAGAAGCCAAAGTTGAGCAGACACAAAGGTAGCTTAAATCTGCCTTAAATGCCACTTCCTATTGAGCTATGAGTTCTACACACAGTACAGAATCTCACCCCCAGTGCTTAGTATTGTAATGGCAACAGATTTCTACTAAATCTGCATGGGTATAGTGACCGGTAGAATCCATACTAGGATTCTCAATGTTTGGTTTATGTCAGTTATATTACAGTTATCTGAGTCTGATGAAAGAACTTTGATTTCTTAATGGCAGTAAGAAGCCTGTTTTTTATAAAGAACAAATCATGCCAGAAAACCTGATCATCTTTTTGATTAAATTATTCAATTAATGGATGCAGCAAAGTATTTCACAATATCTGATGAAATGTCATTGGAAAATAATTCATATTGACATGGATAAGAGAACGGTGCATGGATTAAAAGCTGACATAAGGACACTAAACAAAGGATAATGAAAGAGAGGTCAGTGTTGGATCTGCTCTTATTTAACATCTCCATTAATTATGAGGAATAGGAAGTAAACAGTGAATTAATTACAAACATGGACACTGCTAAATGGGACGGTGTTATGAACAGATGACTAGAGCTGCATAAAACTGCAAAAGAAGACCAGCAATATTCCTGGAATTTGTAAATGAACCTGCTTCCATAGAATACACCTCATTTTGGGGCTTGAGTTCAGTGAAAGCTTATATAGGGATGTTCTAGCATGAGAAGTGGCCAAAACTGAATGTTAAATACTCTCGTACATTGTGAACTACAGAGCTAACCAACAAGAATGTGAGGTTTCCAGTTTTGAATCGTGGATTTTGAATTTTACATTCAAATATGCAATTCAGAATTCAGTCTTTTGGTTGGTTACTTAGATTTTAGGACCTGATGGGAACATTTAGTCTGAATTACAGAAATCATCCATTCAGAAACAATACACATGATTTATATAACCATTCAACAGAGCACAGATTTAGAATGCTGAATTTTTTAATGAAATATTTGTGAGAAATGTGCAAACTCACTTATTCACCTTTAAAAATTGTCAATTTTGAATAACAAATCCACTGGAGAATTTTGCAATTTTTTCATAGGCAGTTTGCAAACAGAGAAAGAAATGAAATCCTTAGAATACATTTTTCATTATGAATTATTCATTCAGTTATAGCGAGACCAAGAAATAATAGAGGGTAAAAAAAAACATTTTAAGCTATGCATAGAAAACAACAAAGAGATTCTGCTTGGGGAAATGCATGCCAACGGGACCTGGAGCAACCTCAGATTACAGTGAGCCGAAACTAAGGCAAGAATGAGGAAGGCCAAATGTCTGAGCCAGGGCTCACTCTCACTGAGAGGATTGGACTGGAAACCTGTAGGACGCTTGGTTGGCTCAACAGAGCAGCTGGTATGTTCCTGAACCTGAGGTCTTTTCCATCTTTGTTTTCTGAGGCTATGAATACAGCCAGCACTACAAATGTTAGCAAGTGCGGTGCCCCTATACCTTTTTCTCCAGTCATGGTTCCTTGTACCTCCTCAGAAAACAAACAGTACACTCCAAAACGACAGAGAAAAACTTTCCTACCACAGCACCATGGTTTATTTTGAGTTTGAATCTATGAGCAATAGCTTTGGGCCTTGTAAGAATTATACCCATGGGCAGAGCCGAAGCATAATTTTTTTGGGCCCATCCCACACTCACTCATCCCATACATACAATCTCATGAGCCATGACAAAAGTTTGAATTCTGAAATTACTGTTACATATTCTAAATTTCTGAAAAATGCCCCCCCTCCCTTTGCTTTTTTTGTTTAACATAACACCCAGCCTGAGAGTCCTACAAGTTTGCTGACTATTTTGTAACATTTTGGTCATTATAAAGGTATTATATCCTGTCCATGTCTTGATTTTTTTTATTCTAATGGACCAATGTGATTGCAAACATTTTATAATTAGGCCAATTAACTTTAAAGCTTTCTTTTTCTGGCCTTTTTCATTGCATAATCATGAATTAGCCCCCCAAAATGATAAGCTCAAGAGTTCCAAGAAAGTTACCATTGTGTGGGTCACCTATCAGATTATTATCTCCTTGGAATGCTAAACCCTGTGAAGCAAGAAATAAGGAAACATCCAACAATCTTTCCAATATTTCTTTCCATCTTGTAGTTTCTGTTAATATTTGCTTTTGAATCTCACTGTCTACTCCATGTCCACCGGCAGTGACTGCTGTAATTGCTCCCACTGGCAGTAACAAGTTTTATGTTCTATGCTCTTTTCATGTTCAAGAAGTTTAGTATATAGTTTACACCATTTTTTCACAATTGGTGAATACCCTTCATTTTTTGCCAGCATACTGCATTGTTTAAGCCTCCCTTCAGAAAACAATACAGTGCTTGGTTGTTAGCACTCCAAACAAGCCAGTCTCTTGGTATCTTTTCTCTCTTGTTGGAAGTCTTACATTTGAGAAGAAATTCAGGAAAATTATGCCCATCAACATCTTCTGGCAGTGACTTTGCTAGCTTCTGCGTTTCTTCAAAAGTCAGGACACCATGTAGAACAATTTTTGGCTGGATAGAATCTGTTATGTTTTCAGGCCACGAGCTTGGATCTTTGAAAAGACAAGAATCAGATAGTGTAGCATTACTCTCTCCTGCTTCTTGTAAACCTTCTGAATGTTGTGTTGCTAATGGTGATACTACTTGAATATTTTCAAGCATTAGATTGGAGTCACATGATGCATGTTCTGGCAGCTTTTCTTTGTCATCAATTGCCAGTGCCACAGACACAGTCTCTATATTGAAATCATTTTCATCTTGATTTTGTTCATCTGCTTCTCTAGCTTAGTATATTGCCTGACTGCAGAAAGGCCTTGTCTGATTTGAAAAACTGGAGGTTAGATTGGTGTCCTTTAGCTTCATTTAGTTCCCTTTCTTTTACCTCCTTACTTCCTATGGGGTGAACTCAGAATTTCAAAGCCATGTCTTGTTAGTTCAGCAGGCCAAGGGCTTAGTGGTTACTCTGAATTGTCACTTTGCATGGTCTAGACATATATACTTAAGCATTGACATACTCAGAGAAAAACCCAGTGGTGACTGTAAAGCATGGAGAGAAAAAAAATCATGAGCACTTGAAAATAAGACATGTTGACAACATGACAGATTCAGGAACACTGGTAACAGGAACCAAGACAAATTAAAGTAATGAATTGAGACAAATATTGCTGGAGTGTGTCAGCTCATACAGATATAGTAATGATTAGCGTTTGTAGACTACTGAATGCGGAAAGTAAAATTAGATATAGAAATCTCTAATATGTATGGGTTTCTTTCATATGCTGAATTAGCATTTTGGTTGCATAAACTAAAAAACACTCCAGTTAACATTAATTCAGGTGATGCTGTAGCATCCGGTTGCCTTCAGATTCAAATTCTGTGTCTCATGAAGGAGGGCTGTTGATTGTTTTGGGGGAACTCAGTGTTGCTCAGTGGACTGGAGAAAAGCTTGCCAAGGGAACCTGGAATGCATCCGTGTTGCTAAAGAAAACAAATAGCCTCAACTCAGGTTGGAACAATAGGTAAACAATTTTGGCTGTCTGGTCTATTATAATGTACCTATAAAGTGGTATTATATGGTAGTGGTATGTTTCACGGGGCTTATTTTAATTGGTATCTGGTACAACAGACAGGAAGTAATGCATGTTTGGAGATATCTACTTCACTTTTCACACCAGGCATCATGTAGAGGAGATAGTCATGCATGCAGGAGGTCACCTCATCTGATGACTTAACAGCAGTAAAATTTGCATTCAGATCCTGGATTCCAACAGAATAGAATAATGGAGCTTTAAAATACCATGCAAGAAGCAGGAGTCTGTTAAAGATGCAGCATGGTCCAGAGGATTGGGCATGCACCTGGGAGTCAGCAGAGCAGACTTCAGTTTGTGGCTGACCCTGATCTGCTTTGTAACCTTGAGCAAATCACTTCCCCCTCTCTATGCCACAAACTCCCCAGCTGTAGAATGGGGATTATGACAACTGTCTTCGTTTGTAAAGACCTTTGTGATCCATGGATGATCTCAGATCTACGTGGGAACTCAGTGTTATTTAATGTCAATCCCTTATAGAGGAGGTGGGATTTCATAGATTTGTGATGGCAGTCCATATTTCCCTGAGTGATTTCCTTTTCCTCAGAGCAGAGTCATCTTTTTTCTTCTTCTTGTGTCTTGTACTTCATCTTGTTTGGCTTTAAATAAACCTCCCTTTCATGTCCTCCCTCAGTATTGAATCATTTAAAATATTTACAAAATATAGAACTTAGAAAATACTAAGCAAAAATGGAAGGTCATGAGAAAATGGTTATTGTGGGAGATTCAGGTGGAAATATGACGAGTAAAATTATCAGGGTGTAGGATTTCCTTGATAGTATCCGTCCAAAGCAGTTGGTTAGTGTGAACAGAAGAAATCAATAATAATGTTTGGGTCTTATACTATATTGGAAAAAATACATTTTTATGCATTGCTATATTTAGGATTTTCACAAAGGGAGAATATATTGAAATAGCAGAGTAAGAATATGGTGGCTTAGGTAAAACATTTCATGCTTGTTTGAACTGCAGTAAAAGTGCATTTTTCTGGTGAGGCCAGAACTGCCACTGATGATGGTAATCAAATCTGAAATGTAAAGTGTTAGCACTATTCTGCGTGTTTAATTCATATTGCATAGTGATGTTTATAAGATGAGTTCTCATAGGATATTTTACAGCGTGCAAAAGCTGATTGTTTTTCCCATCAGCGTCTGTTTTCTGCTGATCAATTCTACACTGGCTAGCACAGGAAAAATATCTTTATTAAAAACAAACCACTTGATAAACAAGACTCAACCCATTTTCAGTCAGACGTGTGACTAAACACATTGGAAAGGTTGAAGGATACAAGTTTTGCAGCTGATTCATACTGTATTTTATATTCAAGAGCTATACTTTAATGCCAGAGGTTTTCTGGTGGTAATGTATAAAATAAGACCATGTATTGCCTGATCTATTGATTGTGTATTCATTATGTTGATTACTTAAGAGTTCCTAATTAACACTGAGGTTTGGTACGTTCTTGTCCCAAGATCAGGCCCAGTAATACTAAAATTAAAGTTTAGTTGGGAACACTGATGTGCATGATTGCAACACTCACACTTGGGAAACAGTTTTATTAACACAGCAAAGTTACAAATACTGCAATCCAGCCAAGTAGATAGAGATAATACAGAATGTGCATCTGAGCATCCATATACTCACACCATCTCTTGCAAAGGTCCTGATGTGAGTCATTCTCATCATCCTTATGATCAGTGGCTGTCATCCTGGTTGTCCCAAGAGTTACATCTTCCAGGGCATGCAGGCCAGGATACAACAGTTATAATGTGCTACATTGATGCCACTGTGCCTAATTCATATTCAGTAGGAGTTTCATCCCCTTTTCCTTATCTATATTTTCTCACTTGACTAATGTTGGCGTGCCCTTCTATAGGTTACTAGGCCTTTTAGTAAATCCCTATACCTGTAAACTGCACATGCAATGATGTGTCAATAGATGGAATGCTTTCTTGAGTGCAATTTACAAATCCCCACATTACTGGCTTTGTAAACCTCCTCCAAATAGCCTCTTGCATATTTCCTCTCAGCAGCAACCCTGAAGCTAGCAACCACAAACCCCAAGTACCCAGCAACATCCTTACCACTCACAACCCAACACCGTTGAGTCAGAAGGTCTCATCCATTAATTACACCTTGCCCTCCCCCACACACTCAGAATTTATTAAATGTTTTAAATTATTATTATTAAGGTTGGATTTTAAGGAATTACAAATTAAGATTATTGTCTGCAAAGGATTGTTTTCTGTGGCCAAGAGGGATTGTGGGCTTGTTTAACATTAAGAAACCACTGCTCTGTATGTATAAGTAGATATGCCACTGTACAAGTGATGTTATGAGTTCTATGACATTTGGTGGGTTTTTTCTTAAAGCCCCAGCTCCTGGAGTCATGTGATTATGTGTAAATCTCAGTTTTCATTTAAAAAAAGTTGCTAGCCTTAATGATTGTGGAGAAAAGCTGGAAATTGTGATGTCTAAAGGCTCGAAAAAAAATCAGAAGGTATATTTTATTTATTTATTTTTAAAAATCTCATGGTTCTTAAGAACCTCATAATTGTTCCCTCCCCCCCTGCATAAATACGTAAAAAGGAAGCAAAATAGAGACAGAAAAATAAAGGAGGGGAATCTTGCAAAAGTGCAAATAATTTTGCTTTACATGACCTCTCCAATTAAAATCACTGAAGTAAAATGTCTCAAAAGAGTCCGGTTGTAGGTGTTTGTAGGATCAGTCCCTCAGCCTGTAGTCTAATGCATTTTGTTAGTGTATTG
This sequence comes from Emydura macquarii macquarii, assembly GCF_026122565.2. Taxonomy (NCBI): domain Eukaryota; kingdom Metazoa; phylum Chordata; order Testudines; family Chelidae; genus Emydura; species Emydura macquarii. Next base: position 97,959,020 of record NW_027131390.1, on the reverse strand, counting down.
TAAAATTATTATGATTTATTTGTATTACCATAGGACTTAGGAGCTCTGTTCATGCACTGTGACCCCATTGGGCTCGGTACTGTACAAACACAGAACAAATAGATAATCTTGCATAATAATATGAACTTCAGTAATTCTGTAATTAGAAATATACCAGAGAGAATGTATTTTCATTAAACTGAATTTTTCCTGTTTATGACTGTTTCAAAGAGTATTTTCACATGCCTTCTCTACCTAACTAACAAATGCCTTAAAGCCTCACACAAAAAAGTCAAAGCTTTGGTCCTACTGGCTTTTAGAAAAGTATTGCAGCAATTTGTTAAAAGCAATTAACATTTTATATCTTCACCTCTGATTGATCAGACTGATGGTCATTTAAATCAAAATCTATCTAATTCATACCAATAAAATACCAAATTAATAGATGATTCAAATCATCTTAAATTTAAACCTCTAATAAATGTTGTCTTTGAATCAGACTAGTTAGTGAAGATTCTTAATTTACAACTGTGACCCTAAATTGCTTGTTAATTATAAAAAGAACTTCTGTCTTGAGCATTTTATAGTGGACATGCTGAGGAGCAGGAGGGTTTCGTTGATATAGCTTTCTTCCTTTTTTTTTTGAAAAAAGTGCATATATAAATATAGTAACCTATATAAAATTATATGTTTTGATCATACCCTTCTTCCTCACTCCTCATATGTTGCTTGTCGTCTTCTGGATCCGGATGCTGCATGTGGTGGGGTTTATAATGCATTCGTTGGTTTATGGATCCATATTTCTGTAAGTGAATGTCATAAATCCATGTGAGGTCCCACAATGTTGATTTATTTCACCTGAATCTCTGATTTAGCTGAAAGACTTTTCAGACCACATTAGGACAGACAGTTCCCTATTGACTACACAGCAGAGATGGCTGCCAAGAAAATTGATTAATCTTCATTATCCTACTGGGAATTATTTGGGATAATTGAATATATTGTGAAATTCTGCAGGAACTAGACTCTGGGACTGCAGGACAGGTAATGTTCCATGCTGCTACCCAGCAGCTGTGATAGGGATGTATGCATTGTTGCATAGACCCTGTGGAGATAAACAGCAGAGGAAGTAACATCTCAGAAGTTTGGACTGACAGCTTCTCTCATGGCCCCTGATTGGTCCGGGCACCCTCTTTAAGTCAAGCAGGAGTTCCAGGAAGGTGGACTTCCCTGCCAGCTATAGTGAAGAATCTGCCTCTTATCTCACTCTCGAACTTCTGACCCTTGGCTCAGATTCCTGGCTCCTGACTCTAGTGTTGTCCCTGGCCTCTGACTTCCACTGCTCTTACCACTAGGCATGGCACATATACCCCTGTTGACATGCCTTGTTGATGCAGTTTCAGGCAGGAGTACGCCAGTCACTGATGCACGGGAATAACATCTTTCCGAAGTGCCGTCACAATAAAGAAAAGTTGTTGGGGGCTGGGGTTTGGGAATGAGTATTTCACAGTGAGGGGGCTAGCAACAAGATAGTGAAGAACTGGCGACTGAATCGTGTTCCCCTTCATGATTCCCCTTCAATGATTGCAAGGGTCTCCTACTAATGGTCAACCATGCTACATTTTCATGATCTTTTAGCACTCTCACATTAGACTACAATTTACAGGGTTGTATGGATGCAAGACGGCAAAATTTAGGCCACTGTATGGATGTGACTGGAACTCATGGTTTAGAAAATTAATTTATTTCCATAAAGCAACAGTGTTGGAAGGCGTTTGCTGCTGGCATCTCATACACATAAATTATTTAAATGTGGGTGTTAGGTAAATGGTGTTAGCGTATTTGAAATCAAGCAGCTGGATAGGCAGATATCTAGGAATCAGAATAGGCAGGTATGGAAAGTGGGGAAGGCTAGCTTTAGTTTGAAAAGCACAAAAACAAGTGAGCGTCATATGAGTGCCTTTCAGACGCTGACTTCACTATGGTGACCCATGCTTTTATCACCTCAGAACTAGAATATTGCACATTGTATGGACATATGCATATTGTATATGTAATGATGCCCCGGGTCAGATCGTCTACAGGGTTTGAATTCAGGATATACAAGTATGAGCCTCTACCAGGGCCATTAACTTGGATGCAGTTGCAGACTCATAAACCTCTTGCACAGTCTTGCTGGCAAAACTCAGTTGATGAACCATTTATATGTTTTGCCTAGAGTAAAGCAAGATGGGAAAGTCAAATAAGAAACAAATCAATTTGGGAACTCAGTGGACAATACCAAGAGATTAAATTACTGAACCCAATCAAAAGCTATTACTGTATGTTGATTGTATTGAAAACAAAAGATAGAGCAATTTAATTAGTTCCACTGTTTAAAAATGTTTCTGTAATTTGGTATTTGTCAGATTGAAAGCAAAATAAAAACCTTTAATTTGTCTCTGCTGAAAACAATATATAGTCATTGTATCAGTTATGATCATTTTTATCCCCATTCTCTACAGCGCTATTTTTACAGCCATTAGAAGTCTGAAACATTCATAGGGACAGGACAGCACCTTTGGACCAGTAGCATGCCTTCAAGTCCTGCCTGGTAGAAATAAGATTGATTCATGTGCTAAGATCTGAATCCTTCCCATGTCCTGAGGCAATACTTAGAGCACAGGCCAGGATCCATCACCCAATTCATCGTGTGTTTTTATAACTTTGTTTTGACAATAGGTTGTTGGCCTATCACTCAATCCCCAAACTGGAGGGCCAGTGCACTGCTTTTCATCTGGTCCCTGCTCTTTGACCTGTCTGGGTTGGGTGGTCCTACCAGGAGTTAAAACTCCTGCCTTGTAGCTCTCAGGATCTTTGGAATGCACAAGCCTTCCCAAGACACAGTCCCTAGGGAAGCTGGTGTTAAGATGCCCTGGGCCAAATTCACCCCTGCTGTAAGCCCATTGATTTCAGTAGCCTTAAACCATGGGTGAATGTGGCTCGCCAGACCTGTACAATTGCCTCAAGAAAGAGGTACTATACAAAATTCCCCAACATACTCACACATTTGCTGTTACTGTATCTGGATCATATTTTGGTCCCTTTATGTTTTAACTAGGGATGTTCTAAATGTTTTGGAATTAGTTTGGGCAATCATAAACAAGCACACAGCAGTAACCTGGCAATAGATAGTGTCTCCTGGTTTTCAACACCAGTAACAGAGAAGGTTCTAATTATTTGCTTTCTTTCATGTCTTTCTAAAAATCAAAGTTCTAATTAGTCTGTGGCTTGCTACTGGCATACTGGATTCACAGGGGGTGACAACCCAAACCATGGCTATATGGCCAAAAGACTCGGAATAGGAACCAGACTATCAAAGTTCTATGGATTTATTGGCTGCTTTTTTGTACAGGTCCCTGTGCTGGTCACTTTATAGTTGGACTAAAGTATCATTTTAATTGCTCTTAGTTGTAAATTTAAATTAGATACACTAAGCAAGGATTTGTCTGCACCCTTCACAGTTCGGTCTGCACATGTCCATGTAATTACTTTGGGTGAGTGTAAAAAAGAGAAATTTAAACTCTGAACCCAGCCAATATGTCTTAGAATAGTCTATTATTTCTAGGAATTATGTTTCAGGAATGACCGGAGTGGCCTAGAAAATGTATAACTTTCCCTGACGGATTCAAAGCCCAACTATTTTCTTCAAACTCTCCTCTTGATTATAAAAGTTATGGGCATCCAATGAGAAAAGAGACACAACACCTTTTTCCTTATCCAACCTACCTGACCAAGCCCAAAGTTTAAAAAAAATATCAAGTACTCAGCAAACCTTTATTTATAGAATGGAGAAAAAGGATATTGAAGCCACACTTATTTACACAATATCTGCAAGATCAGGTTGTTGACTATATAATTGTTGTGAGTTAGTTTGTCAGTTTTTATCAGTGTATAATCCGGGAATAGCCCCAAATCAGTAAACAGCTTCCAAATCTGAAAGAAGTAACATGAAGTTTGCAAACTATCACATTGTATCCCCTTCTTTCCCTTTCCTCCCCCCCAGCCTCTTGCCTGTCTGATCTACTTAACATTATAAGTACTTGGAGCAAAGGTCTGTTTCTAATCTGTAGTGAATTGCTCAATGGGATCCTGATTTTAGCCGTGGGCCTTAGGTGCTATCATAATACAAATAATCTGAGTCTGTTAGCTCTAACTGCTTAAAAATCGTATAATGCTGAAGATGTGTATTCCCTCAAATGCAGAATTTGCCTTTGTTCTACAGAAAACAAAGTCCTTTTCTAAAAGACAGGTGCTATTAATAACTATAATATTTGCCAAAAGTTACTATGCATGGTCTCTGCTCACATTTACGGACAATATTTGGGGATGGCTTAAGCATACATGCAGCAGTAGCTTGTCCTTTTTCTATGAATTTGGTGACTGAAGCTTTTTTAAAAGTGTCAGTTTGCCTTTCAACATCAGTGAAATTCTGCAATAAATAAACAAACCCTTCAAAGTTGTTTATGAAGTGTTTGTTTGTCAGTTTTTCCTTTAATAACATGTCCAATTCTGAACTGCTATAAATTGGCATTGCTCAGTTGGTGTCCATGGAGCCATACTGATTTACATGTACCAAGGATCTGTCCGTTTATATTGAAAAGACCTTCTCATTGGATCTAGTTATGAAGAGATATCAGCTCATGTTCCTGACACTCTAACACAATTTCCGTCACTTCTGTGGAGCTACATGGGTGCCCAAATGGTCTTTCCCTATACAGTATATATCTCCCAATAATGTGGGTCAATCGGAGTTACAGAAGCATAGAAAGAGGAGGAAATAGGCCTCTTCTGAGTGTTAGAGGTGAAATCCTGGCCATTTTTTTGCCATTAACTTCAGTGGTGTCAGGATTTCACACTAGGTGTTCAGTGTAAATGTAGAATGCCTAGCATCTTATGCACTTAATTTTACTTTCAATAAACTTCAGATATGAAGATGTAGAAAGATCGATTAATGCCCAAGGCCACGATCCTGTGCATACTTACACATGTGCTTAACTTTAGTACTGAAAGTACTCTCAGGCATTTCAATTGGGTCAACAACCATTGTTTGTGGGGTTTCTGTGGATTTAGCGACCTTTTAGCCAGCAATAGCATAACCACCCAAAACTCAGTGATATATAGAAATATAACACCAGTCACAAAAATTAATACAGATAATTTCCCCCTTCTATACAGTGGAAAAAATCAGCTCTGGATCCAGACCCTTTGATTTCCCTGCTCTCCCTTGCTCTGTACAAATGCAACATAAGAAAGAGGAAAATTGTTTCTTTTTTTGGATAGTTTTCAAATAATAGACGGAGATCATTGTCTCCTGGAGGTTCATCTGAACACTTTCACTTCCATATCCTTAATACAATTTTTCAAGGATGACCTTTCCCCTTTTTCTTTATTTTAATTATATCCTTGTCCTTGAGGTACTGATGGCAAAAAAGTTATTGTGCCCAGTTCTGCAGATCTGTCCCACATGATTTCAGGTGAAGAAATCTTTAGTTGGAATTTTGTCCTCAGAGACATTTAGGAGAGGTCCATTACAGAAGAGATGCACCAAAAAAAAAAAAAAAAAATTAAAGAATTAGAAAATAAGCATTATATTGATAAACGAGCTGCTTAGTGTCACAAAAAGAAGATTAAGGGGTGACTTGTTCACAATTTTTAAGAACCTACGTGGGGAACAATAACTAGATAAAGGTTTGTGATGGGGTGTAAAAACCCCACCCTAGAGAGGAAGGGATTAAGGAAATACTCTGGGTCCAGGAAGTTCCACCCTACCACTACCACACCTGCAATGCATGCACTGGCTGGAGGAGGAGAGCCGAGTAGCACACTGACAGGCAGTCTGTGGAGGGGAAAAGACCTATGCTCTGAAGAGCTGGAGAAAGAGCACGGTGGGAGGCCTAGCTGCGGAGACCCCTGGCTATTGATGGTCTACTTGACCTGCTGAGTGAAAAGGACTCTGGATATTTGCAAGTTTAGAGACTTACCCTTTGATTTATTTTGTTTACATGACTGCTTTTAGTGAGAGGCCAGTAGGAAGTGATCTAGGGAGGTAGCAAGAGAGCACTCTAGGGTGCAAGATTTAGTCACCTACCTTTTGGGCCCTGGATCAGGACCTGATGGAGACAGTGGGCCAGGGTTCCCTCTGGCCTTTGATGGGGCTCGAGGTGAAAAGCATATCTCTGGTACTACAGACCCAGGACTAAAAAAATCCCTTAACCCAGAGAATTCTGACTGTGGCCAAGTCAGACCTCAAGCCCTTTCCTTGATAGCAGAAATAGCCTTTTTTGGAGTCTTTATTCATCCTGAAGGGGGAGGCCACACTTGTGGCCCAGCTGGAGGGCTGAGTCACAGATGGAAACAGGCCATTGCTGGGTAATGATGGTTATCAACAGCAGGTGCCAAGGAAAAGAGCACCTGCCCCCGACCCCAGCCTGACCCTTAAGTGGTACCTGTGATGAGTGGACCCCTTCACAAGGGCTCATCTATCTAGCCAATAAAGGTACGAGATCAAATGGCTGGAAGTTGAAGTTAGAAAAATTCTAATAGATATTTTTTGTGGAAGATGTGCTCTTGTTAAAACAGGAATTAATTCAGAGAAGTGCTATGGCTTGCATTATACAGGAGATCAGACTAGAGGAGTACAATGGTCCCTTCTGGACTTGGGAATGTATGAGTGATAATGCAGAATATTGTGAACGTTTTAACAGCAGACAATGCTACCTCTACACTTCATGAGTACTGCACATCATTGGATTAATAACACATTTGAAAGCACAGCACTTAAATTTCATTTTAATCCATATAATAGACATACAAATCTTACCCATGTGAAAAGTTCTTGCACACAACAATAGCCCCATTGACAAGATCTGGGTACATTTGTGTGTAAGGAGTGTATATTGGGCCGTGCAGAATCAGATTGTTGGTTAACAATATAGCTCTTGCTACTACCAAGGCCTCTAGTCAGTTATAATCTACAAGGATTTACGACAAAATGTGTCCATTTAAAACATGCAGATTACACAGTGGTGCTTGAAAATAGACAAAAATCAAAATAAGCCCCATCTGTGTTCTTCATACTTAGCCTATGAGTCTGGTATAGGCTATCACTTGATTAATTCAGTAATTACAATTCAGAAATGGATGTTGAAACGAGGCTTTTACAATGTTACTGTCTCAAACTTCAAGATGTTGTGAAAAATAGACATGAAGGCAATAAAAGGACTCTAATTTCAGCAGCCAAACTATGTTTTCAATTCATCTTCATTCAACTTTTTAAATAAACCGAGGTGTGCCTAGATATTACCCACAGCAGCAAAACGATGCTTTTAAAGTGCTTCTGTGCTTCTAAATACACAGTTCACGTATAAAAAGGAATTCATTTCCAACTGAGAAACAGTTTCTTGAGGCTCTTTACATAAAGTGAGAATAGCAAAGTTCCTTCAGCTGAACCTGGGAAAAAAGAGATGCGCTATTTTTAATAAGGAATATCATTCACTGACCTCATTTCCAATTACTGCAAATTGTATATGTAGCAATGCTCCCTGAGAATTATTCATTATAAGCAGTTAATCAGTGATGTGATAAGCTAAATATCCAAGGTGATGAGGAAGCTGGTGAACTTCAGCAATGACTGATTTCCAAACATTATTTATGCCTGAAAGTATTTTACAATGGTAGTATTTTTATAAGCCATCTACATTTTATAATGTATTCTTTCACAGGCAACAACTAAACAAAATGTGCACCTATTTCTGTTTAGGGCAGATGTTGGCACTACATAAAGGCTTTACTCAGAATCTACAGAATGCCTTTTTGGGGGGGAGAGGGGAGGAAGGAGGGCTATTGCACATAGTACCGATGTGTTGATGACTGTTTGCTGTTCTGCTAAAACCATAAAAAGCCCATTGAAATCAGTGGGCAGATTAGCAGTGACTTTAATGGGCTCAGGATCAAATTCCTAGGCCATGTCTATACTGATGGCGACAAAGTTGCCGCCGCCAGATCCATCTTTCTGGATTGATTGAGCAGTCAGTAGACCCGCTTAATCGATCAGGAAGTCGGTGCTGGTAAACAACCCCCTCAAGTAGCATAGTGCTGCGTCGATGGGAACACTGTTCCCGTCGGCACAGCGCAGTGTAGACAGCGCACGGAAAGGAAGCACAGCAGTCGACGTGAGTTACGCAAGCTACTCTGCATAGTTTGCGTAACTCCCGTCGACTGCTGCTGAATTGCCAGGTAAGTGTAGACCAGAGCCGAGAGTCCTCTGGGAGAGGTTACTTGAGCATAACTAAGTTTGTGGTATAATGAGGATGCTAGATACTTGGATGTCTGACTATTCAGAGGTTGGGTATCACTTGCTTTTTGATAAGTAACAGGTCTTGAATGTATACATATAATTCCCATTAGTTACTGGATAGGTGCACAAGGTATAATACTTTCTAGTAGTTCCATACTACTGAGAATTATACTTACAGCCCAACATGTAGTATTCCAGCAACAATTCATTAATATGGATTGCAGTGAAAATCTACACTGAATGGGTGGAGTCTGGTCTGCTATGCCCTTTCTGTAACCATTTACACCTGTGCCAAATGATAGACAATGAAAGACACTATGAGCTCAGAAGGACCGTGTTGTGCACTGAATATCAAAGAGAACAAAAGCAAGCAATTGGAGGCAAAGCAATGGAGAACCAGCCCTGTTGACTTGCCAAGATATCTGTGGTGATGCGGCAGTGGGTGTGAGATCAGAACTGAGTTCTCAGGGCCGCGTATTGTTGCAGTACTCTAGTTGGGTGCCAGAATGCTAAAGCCTCAAGTCCTCTGGCTGAAAGAGCACTGTTAATTTTCTTAAGATCAGGTTGAGTCTTTGCGCTGGGACCTGAATAAGGAGTGGTGAATAGCTGTACTGGCTCAGGAGCAGCCCTGGCATGGAATTGACTAGGACTTAAGTGGGTTAGCCTGGTTATGGAGAATGGTGATCCACAGCAGTGACTTACTCCTTCCATGGAGGAGAAGGTCATGGAGGGGTGGGGAACAGGTGGATCCTTGGTCCCATTACCTCTATGCACTAGCCAGATTAGCTGAGAGAGTGCAGCGTGTGCTTGTAACTTGCTGTTGGTATGGCCTACCTGCAAATGACTATTCCCTCTAGCCCCGCAACCTCTCACTGAAGAACAAGAAGGGGAGGATTTGTAATTCAGATAATCTCTGAGGCACAACATCTCTCAGGGTTACTCCTGGAGCAGCCTGTGCTCAGGGCTGCATCTCAAGTCAGTCTAGCCCAGAATTTCAAATTCACGTGGAAGTTGGAAGAAGTCTAACTAGCGACATTCAATTTTGTTTGATAGATAGGAGCCAGTAGATTCTATTTGAACTTTTGGCTAAAGATTTATTGTCTTAATAAAATTATACTAATAACTATGCTTAGTTTGTCTTTACTAAAAATGTTTTTGCCAATCAGGACACTATTGGCAAACCTGCTAAATTACCTTCTACTTGTATTAAATGGAAAAATTATGTAAACTGAAACCAGAGAGCAATAACCATAAAGAACAATTACTTCAATGACATGCAAAGAGATGGCCAATTATTTAATAAGCTCTTCATATGGAGAGGGTTGTTCTTCTAGGGACCTGGTAATGCAATCAGATTTACAGTGCATAGCTCCTCTGGTTATATTAATATTTTTTTTCAAAAAATGGAAACTTTGTCAAGTGTATAGAAAGATGAGTGGGGCAGGATAATATATACAGACAAGATTATCTGTAATTATTCTAAAAATTTTGAGACATGATATTTAACTGGACACTTCTTTGCCCTGGCATAAACATAGAATGCATATTTAATATAGCAAGTTAAATTTTTCACTTGAAACACTTTTCAATTATGGCTTTTTATTAAAATTGCTTATTCCACAGAAATATCATGATGTCAAATACAGATTTGGAGTTTGTCATTATTGAAGAAAAACTTAGATGAACATAGACTCATAGACTTTAAGGTCAGAAAGGACCAATATGATCATCTAGTCTGACCTCTTGCATACCACAGGCCACAAAACCTCACCCATCCACTCCTGTAAGAGACCCCTAATCTATGAGTGAGTTATTGAAGTCCTCAAATCATGGTTTAAAGACTTCAAGGTACAGAGAATCCACAAGCAAGTGACCCATGCCCCATGCTACAGAGGAAGGCGAAAAAAAAAAATTCAAAACCCAGGGCCTCTGCCAATCTGTCCTGGGGGAAAATTCCTTCCCAGCCCCAAATATGGCAGTCAGCTATACTCTGAGTCTTTGAGCAAGACTCATCGGCCAGGTACCTGGAAAGAATTCTTTGTAGTAACTCAGAACCCAGCACATCTAACGTCCCATTTTCCAAAGCACCTAAATGAAGTAGGTTCCTAAGTCCCATTTTCAAACGTAACACTGGCACTTGGCACATTCATGAGTTTTAGGTTGCTAAGTCACTTAGGCATTCTTGAAACTTTTTTACCCAAAACTAAAGCTTTTTTACTTTATCAAACCAATTTGCAAGAAAAAAAATTCCTAATGGGCTCTAGTAGTTGAGATTAGATTATCACCATATAAGAACAGCCATATTGGGTCAGACCAATGGTCAATCTAGCTGAGTATCCTGTCTTCTGACATTGGTGAGTGCCTGATGCTTCAGTGGGAATGAACAGAAATGGAGTGATCATTCTTCTGTTGTCCAGGTCCAGTGTCGTCCAGTTAGAGGTTTAGGCACACTGAGAGCATGGCGTCACATCTCTGACCATCTTGGCTAACAGCTGTTGATGGACCCATCCTCCATGAATTTATCTAATTTTTTTTAAACCGCTTGGCCTTCACAACATCCCATGGCAACAATTTCCCCAGTCTAACTGTGTTGTGTAATTAAATACTTCCTGATATTTGTGTTTTAAATCTGCTGCATGTTAATTTCTTTGGGTGACCCCTGGTTCTTGTGTTTTGTGAAGGTGTAAATAACACTTTCACTTTCTCCATACCAATCATGATTTTATAGATTTACGTTGTATTTCACCACCACCACCATGTTCATCTTTTCTAGAATGAACAGTCCCAGTCTTTTTTTAATCTCTCCTCCATATGGAAGCTGTTCCATACCCCTAATCATTTGTTGCCCTTCTCTGCACCTTTTCAATTGTAATACCTCTTTTGAGCTGGGATGACCAGAACTTCACACAGTATTTGAGGTGTGGATACCATGGATTTATAGTGTCATTATGATATTTGTGTCTTATGAGCTATCCATTTCCTAATGGTTCCTACCATTGTTAGCTTTTTTTAACTGCAGCTCCACATTAAGCAGGTGTCTTCAGAAAACTGTCCATGATGACTCCAGGATCTTTCATGAGTGGTAACAGTTTATTTAGACCCCATTTTGTATGTATACTTCAGATTGAATTTCAGCTGCCATTGAGTGCAAAGTAATGCACATTGGAAAGCAATGTTTTGTTGTCTAGTCATCCAGTTTTGTGAGACCTTTGCAATAAGCTTTGGATTTAACTATCTTGAGTAATTTTGTATCACCTGTGAACTTTGCCACCTCACTGTTTACTCTTCTTTCAGATCACTTATGAATGATGAACAACACTTGTTCCAATACAGTTCCTTACGGACCCTGCTATTTACCTCTCTCCAGTGTAAAAACTGACCACTTATTCCTACACTTTGTTTCCTATCTTAACCATTACTCATCCATGGAAGGACTTTCCTTCTCATCCCATGGCTACATAGTTTGCTTAAGAGCCTTTAGTGAGGGTCACTGTCAAAGGCTTTCTGATAGTCCAGGTATGCTATATTGACTGGATAACTCTTATCCATATGCTTGTTGACACTCTCAAAGAATTCTAATAGATTGGTACAGCATGATTTTCCTTTACTAAAGCCATGTTGCCTCTTCTCCAACATATTGTGTTAATCTATGTGTCTGATAATTCTGTTTTTTCACTATAGTTTCAATCAATTTGTCTGGTACTGAATTTTAGGCTTACAGGCCTATAATTGCCAGCATCACCTCTGGAAACTTTTTTTAAAATAGGCATTGTATTAGATATCCTCCAGTGATCTGGTACATAGGCTGATTTAAGCAACAGATTACATACCAGTTTTGCAATTTCACACTTGAGTTCTTTCAGAACCCCTGGATGAATACAATCTGATCCTGGTGACATATTGTTTAATTTATCAATTTGTTCCAAAACCACCTCCCATTGACACCTCCATTTAGGATAATTGCTCAGATTTGTCATCTAAAAAGAATGGTGTTTGATTTTGTTTGATAGATAGGAGCCAGTAGATTCTATTTGAACTTTTGGCTAAAGATTTATTGTCTTAATAAAATTATACTAATAACTATGCTTAGTTTGTCTTTACTAAAAATGTTTTTGCCAATCAGGACACTATTGGCAAACCTGCTAAATTACCTTCTACTTGTATTAAATGGAAAAATTATGTAAACTGAAACCAGAGAGCAATAACCATAAAGAACAATTACTTCAATGACATGCAAAGAGATGGCCAATTATTTAATAAGCTCTTCATATGGAGAGGGTTGTTCTTCTAGGGACCTGGTAATGCAATCAGATTTACAGTGCATAGCTCCTCTGGTTATATTAATATTTTTTTTCAAAAATGGAAACTTTGTCAAGTGTATAGAAAGATGAGTGGGGCAGGATAATATATACAGACAAGATTATCTGTAATTATTCTAAAAATTTTGAGACATGATATTTAACTGGACACTTCTTTGCCCTGGCATAAACATAGAATGCATATTTAATATAGCAAGTTAAATTTTTCACTTGAAACACTTTTCAATTATGGCTTTTTATTAAAATTGCTTATTCCACAGAAATATCATGATGTCAAATACAGATTTGGAGTTTGTCATTATTGAAGAAAAACTTAGATGAACATAGACTCATAGACTTTAAGGTCAGAAAGGACCAATATGATCATCTAGTCTGACCTCTTGCATACCACAGGCCACAAAACCTCACCCATCCACTCCTGTAAGAGACCCCTAATCTATGAGTGAGTTATTGAAGTCCTCAAATCATGGTTTAAAGACTTCAAGGTACAGAGAATCCACAAGCAAGTGACCCATGCCCCATGCTACAGAGGAAGGCGAAAAAAAAAAAAAAATTCAAAACCCAGGGCCTCTGCCAATCTGTCCTGGGGGAAAATTCCTTCCCAGCCCCAAATATGGCAGTCAGCTATACTCTGAGTCTTTGAGCAAGACTCATCGGCCAGGTACCTGGAAAGAATTCTTTGTAGTAACTCAGAACCCAGCACATCTAACGTCCCATTTTCCAAAGCACCTAAATGAAGTAGGTTCCTAAGTCCCATTTTCAAACGTAACACTGGCACTTGGCACATTCATGAGTTTTAGGTTGCTAAGTCACTTAGGCATTCTTGAAACTTTTTTACCCAAAACTAAAGCTTTTTTACTTTATCAAACCAATTTGCAAGAAAAAAAAATTCCTAATGGGCTCTAGTAGTTGAGATTAGATTATCACCATATAAGAACAGCCATATTGGGTCAGACCAATGGTCAATCTAGCTGAGTATCCTGTCTTCTGACATTGGTGAGTGCCTGATGCTTCAGTGGGAATGAACAGAAATGGAGTGATCATTCTTCTGTTGTCCAGGTCCAGTGTCGTCCAGTTAGAGGTTTAGGCACACTGAGAGCATGGCGTCACATCTCTGACCATCTTGGCTAACAGCTGTTGATGGACCCATCCTCCATGAATTTATCTAATTTTTTTTAAACCGCTTGGCCTTCACAACATCCCATGGCAACAATTTCCCCAGTCTAACTGTGTTGTGTAATTAAATACTTCCTGATATTTGTGTTTTAAATCTGCTGCATGTTAATTTCTTTGGGTGACCCCTGGTTCTTGTGTTTTGTGAAGGTGTAAATAACACTTTCACTTTCTCCATACCAATCATGATTTTATAGATTTACGTTGTATTTCACCACCACCACCATGTTCATCTTTTCTAGAATGAACAGTCCCAGTCTTTTTTTAATCTCTCCTCCATATGGAAGCTGTTCCATACCCCTAATCATTTGTTGCCCTTCTCTGCACCTTTTCAATTGTAATACCTCTTTTGAGCTGGGATGACCAGAACTTCACACAGTATTTGAGGTGTGGATACCATGGATTTATAGTGTCATTATGATATTTGTGTCTTATGAGCTATCCATTTCCTAATGGTTCCTACCATTGTTAGCTTTTTTTAACTGCAGCTCCACATTAAGCAGGTGTCTTCAGAAAACTGTCCATGATGACTCCAGGATCTTTCATGAGTGGTAACAGTTTATTTAGACCCCATTTTGTATGTATACTTCAGATTGAATTTCAGCTGCCATTGAGTGCAAAGTAATGCACATTGGAAAGCAATGTTTTGTTGTCTAGTCATCCAGTTTTGTGAGACCTTTGCAATAAGCTTTGGATTTAACTATCTTGAGTAATTTTGTATCACCTGTGAACTTTGCCACCTCACTGTTTACTCTTCTTTCAGATCACTTATGAATGATGAACAACACTTGTTCCAATACAGTTCCTTACGGACCCTGCTATTTACCTCTCTCCAGTGTAAAAACTGACCACTTATTCCTACACTTTGTTTCCTATCTTAACCATTACTCATCCATGGAAGGACTTTCCTTCTCATCCCATGGCTACATAGTTTGCTTAAGAGCCTTTAGTGAGGGTCACTGTCAAAGGCTTTCTGATAGTCCAGGTATGCTATATTGACTGGATAACTCTTATCCATATGCTTGTTGACACTCTCAAAGAATTCTAATAGATTGGTACAGCATGATTTTCCTTTACTAAAGCCATGTTGCCTCTTCTCCAACATATTGTGTTAATCTATGTGTCTGATAATTCTGTTTTTTCACTATAGTTTCAATCAATTTGTCTGGTACTGAATTTTAGGCTTACAGGCCTATAATTGCCAGCATCACCTCTGGAAACTTTTTTTAAAATAGGCATTGTATTAGATATCCTCCAGTGATCTGGTACATAGGCTGATTTAAGCAACAGATTACATACCAGTTTTGCAATTTCACACTTGAGTTCTTTCAGAACCCCTGGATGAATACAATCTGATCCTGGTGACATATTGTTTAATTTATCAATTTGTTCCAAAACCACCTCCCATTGACACCTCCATTTAGGATAATTGCTCAGATTTGTCATCTAAAAAGAATGGTGTAGGTGTGGGAATCCCCCCCCCCCCCCCCCATATCCTCTGCAGTGATGACCAATGCAAAGAATGAATTTAGCTTCTCTGCAACAGTCTTGTCTTCCCTGAGTGTTTTTAGCATCTTGGTTGTCCAGTGTCCCCACTGACTTTTTGGCAGGCTTCCTGCTTCTGATATAATAACAAAAAAATTTGCTGTTAGTTTTTTGTCTTTAGCTAGTTCAAATTCTTCCTTGGCCTGCCTGTTTTGACTTGCCAGAGTTTGTTTCTTTCTATTTTCCTCACTATCAATTTACTTCCAATTTTTAAAGGATGATTTTTTGCTTCTACTCCCTCTCCTCTTTTACTTTGCTGTTTAGCCATGGTGGCAATTTTTGGTCCTTTTTTTGTTTGTGTGTGTGTGTGTTAATTTGGGGTATACTTTTAGTCTGATCTTTTCATGGTGTTTTTAAATAGTTCTCACACATCTCACCCTTGTGACTTCCTTTAATTTCCATTTAACTAGTTTCCTCATTTTTGTATAGCTCCCGTTTTAGAGTTAAATGCTATTGTGTTGAGTTTCTTTGTCATTCATCCCCCCTACAAGGATGTTAAATTTAATTACATTATGGTTGCTCTCACAGAACAGTTAAACTATTTTCATATTGACTGGGTATATGGTACCTCAGGAAGGGATGTGGAGAGAGAATTTCTAGACATCATTAGTGATTGCTTCTTGAAGCAGCTTGTCCTGGAACCCACAAGAATCTGGTCCAAGAGGTGAATATAGTTCAAGTCCCCCATTACTGTGTTTTCTGCCTTTGTAGCCTCTTTAATCTTCCCAAGTATTTCACAATCACTGCTGCCATCCCAGTCAGGCAATTGGTAATACATTCGAACTGCTATACTCTTATTATTCAAAGCATGGAATTTCTCTCCAGAGAAATTGGGTACTGTTTGATTCATTTAAGACTTTTACTTTACCACTCCCCTACCATCCAAAGGTAAGAAACATTACATTGGGGAGGGCAAGTGCTAACAAAGTCAATTCAGTTAGGGTAGATGAAGCCTATTCAACTGTTATGAATAGGCCTCATCTATCCTTACTAAATTGACTTTGTTAGCACTTGCCCTCCCCATTGTTATGTTTCTTACCCTTGGATGTATATATATACCTCCTATCTGTGATTTCCATTTCATGCATCTGACGAAGTGGGTTGCAGCCCATGAAAGCTTATGCCCACAGAAATTTGTTAGTCTTTAAGGTGATACAGGATTCTCGTTGTTTTTGCTGTATACAGACTAACACGGCTACCCCTTTGGAACTTTTCACCATGGAAAGTACAAAAAGAAGAACTCTCTTTAATGCTGCTCTTCAGCTGTCTTGGAAGCAACAGACAAGCTAATCTTTATCTGAATTCAGTGTTTGTGTTGCCTTTTTTTTTTTTTAAAACAAAAAACTGAGCTCACCATTTGTGGGCAGGTACACCATCTGCCTAAAGTACTTATGATCCCATTACCATGGTATCTGAGCACCAATCTTGAATTCATTTTCCTTATTATCCCAGTAAGGTAGGGCAGTACTGTTACTCCCATTTCACAGATGGGGAACTGAAGCAGAGACCAAAGGCTCCATAGGAAGTCTGTTCGGGAGAAGAGAATGGAACCCGTGTCTCTAGAATTGTGGACTAGCTCCCTAACCATGGGACCATAATTACTTTCCAATGAGTGTGTGCACTGAGTTTCATCATAAATCTTGGTAGCTTCAGTTACCTGGTTTGTCCATTGACGCATAGAATTGCACCCCTTGAATTCTGACAAACTCTAAAGCCTCCAAGTGTCTCAGATGAAACTTAAGTTTTGCTTGGGCTTGGGGCAAAACTACACAAAGCACTAATTGTGGTGTTTCCACTGTACATGTCGCTGTCTGCTGGAGAGTTCTAAACTCACTTAAAACTTCTTAGTGAATCTGTCCTGAGTTGGTTTTTTTTTTAGGGTTTTTTTTTTTTGTTTATCCTGTGTCCTGAAATTATCTTCCTTCTGGCTTCCTATTTATAATCTCTAAGGCAGAAGACACATATGCACAGCGTCTTGTATGTTGTTGCTGTTACTTGAATACCCACAATAACAATTATCCAGTTCTTTTCTCAGTGTGGTGGAAGGAGGCGCTCCTAGAACACTTGTATAGTATATTTAAGCAAAATGGATTTGTTATGCATGTAGTACTAGGTGCCAGTCTGAATAAAGACAGTTAAAATTATGGAATACTCATAGCTTTAACCTCCCGCCTTCTATTAAATAAAAAAACCTACATGTTTATTTTAGGTGTTGATGGCTCTTTATGTGTTTTTAGGATGTGACTTTAATGACTTTAATGCCCTTGTGGCTGTTGAGATGCCGCCTGAGGTATTTTATATTCAGAGATGGGACAGGATGGATTAGGATCAGGTACAGAGACAGTGAGACTCTTAATAATAATGTATCAGGAGAGGATCTGAAGAAAGGAGCAGTAGAGGGGGAAAAATATTGATGTTAGTTCAGCCAAACATTAGCATGCCTTTCGTAGGGTGGAGTGGTAGTTCTCAGAAGGAGCAAGAAAGAATAGATATTGTAGTAATGAGCTAGGAACAAGAGATGATATCCAGACATAATAAGCTTTACATCAAGAAGATCTGTCAGAGAAATACAGTAGACCAACAAAGGCAAAAGTTCGTAGGTTTTTAACTTGCATGATTAATACCCACTGCCCAAGTGTGATAAGGGGCTTAGAGGGCCAGATGGCCTGGGGTTCACACACTCCTGACTTCTACCCTCCGTTTCTGTCTGGGGGAAATAGTGATGGCTGGTTCCTGACCCCAGGCCAGGAATGTTTTTTAGCCTCCCCCTGTATCTGGGCCTATGTCCTTATGTGGGGCATGGTACTGGGGATCTGGACCCTCATCCTCCAACCCAGGGTCCTGTGGGAAGTATCATCTTCATATTCCTCCCTGTAGAGAATCTAAATATGCTACCCTGGGCTACTTCCTACCTACATGCTCCTTTAGTTTGGGGCATGGCCCCTTTAGTCCAAAAAGTCAATAGTTTCAAAAATATCCAAATGAGTTGGATCCTGGAAGACCTGCTGGTTCTCAAATGGGGTGGTGGTTGGAGAAGGAACTACCTGGGGCCTTATCTACTTTGTGATGCCCTCTCAAGTTCCACTTTCTGTCTGGCTTCCCAGAGAAGGATTCTTCTATCCTGCAGCCTGTCCACCAGAAAGCTCCTTTTAGCCCACTCCTTTAGCTGGAGTGTGCTCAGCAGCTGGCCCAGAGGGATGAGTTGGACCCAGTGTTGCCTTTCAACTCCTCAGGCCCAAGGTGGGTTTATATGCCCCATCGCACCAAGGAAATGGAAGTACTTATTTTTCTAAGTAGAGAAAAGCAGCAACTTAAGCTGTTGAAATAAGAAATACAATTTAGAAAACTGTAGGAAAGCATAGAGAAAACAAATTCTCATGACCCACGTCAAGAGGATTTGAGAGTATCCTCTGTATGGTATAAAAGTGCAGGGTGTTGGCTAACTATATTAGCAATGGAGAATTCAATTTTCCAGGCAGATTGCTTCCACCTTCAGAAACTCCTGCTGCTTGCTTCAAATCTGTCATGGATATATGTGCCTAACGTCCTGTATTGTGCAAATGGTAACCATTGTGATGGGAACTCAGGTACCAGATTTTTTAATCCAAGTGTGTTAATTTGGGACACTCGACCAGAATGGTTGTGCGATGTAATTAAGAATTAATCTATCAAATGCGATGGTATTTGGCATCCAATACATTATTGTTACTGAGTGTATGAATAGTTGCTACCTAGTGGCATATGAGATACCACAGCTATGTAATTTCCTTATTCTCACATAGTGGCGCAGATATCACTGTGTGATAGCTGTTGAGAAATGCTGACCTTTCAATATAGACCACTATGCACAACTTATATAAACATAGTCTCTGATTCAGGATAGTATCTCTATTCAGAACTGAACTTAGGCAGGTACTCAAAGTTATGCACCTGCTTAAATGTTTGCCTGAATCAGGGCCATATTCTCTTAAAAAGTTGTTTGGTTCTTCATAAATACTTTATTACCATAAGTGTCTACATCCCTGAGATAGCTCATTGAAAGGGTGTTTGTGCAAGACTGATATACAGTAGGACAGCTGAATTCAATAGGATGCCCCCAGCTCCCCAGCTTCTAACTTCTTTTAAACAGTAAAATACAGATGGAGGAGAGCAGCTGCTGTAGCATTACAGCAGCTGAAACCAGATGTGAATTTGGCTGAAGTTGCATCTTTTGACTGTTCTGATTCTCTTCTTAAACTTTTAACCTTTGTGCTGTGCAGTGGTGCTGAATACTGATGAATTTAAAATGTGATGTAAAACCAGTATCCCAGGTAGTCATGTTTAAGGTAATATTTTAAAGTACTATACATCTGACTTGTGCTTTTACCTGTACTAGGTATTTGGATGATTAGCCTCTAGGTAACTAGGAAAGGTGGATGGACAACTGTGTATTTCTATGCAATCACTATGGATGGTTCCTTCCCCACTCTCAGTTCTGAACAACAAGTGCACATGTCAGATACAGCACCTGGGATTTCCAGGTGATACCCTTGCAGAGCACACAACTTGCCAGGTCGCAGGGTCCAACAGCACCTCCCAAGCCCTGTTAGCTCAAATCTGTCTACCTAACCTGGGAGGCTCTCTGCCATAGGCTGGGTAGATATATGAGGCTGTGGGTTCAATCCCCACCACCTCTGGTTTGTCCTGCTCTGAACAGGGGGTTGGACTCCATGATCTCTTGAGGTCCCTTCCAACTCTACATAGAATATTAGTTACCCTAAGTTACTTTCTCTACTACAATCCTCCCTCTCCACCTCCTCAGCATGTGCATTTCACCAGTTGAGGCTGTCTTATGCCAGTTAACCAAGGTGTTCTCTCTCTATTGGACTTCAGCATTATTTCAGCAGTGAGTGTTGAAAATCATTTGGTTCTGTCTAACCTAGTTGCCAAACTGCTTTTCTTTTTCAAAGAGGACTTAACTGCTACTGACTCACTACTGAAAACAGTGTAGAGAAGGCCTTTTAGTGTACCATAGTGTCTTGCAATGAGTTTTCAGATGTGCTATTGGGTTCCTTTTTGCTCTTACTGGGCTCCGTTTTTGGTGCAGCTGAGGAAACCCGGAGGAAGGTCACTGTAAGCCATGCTTCATTCCTGGATAGGCCAGGGACCAAAACCTTAAGGATGCACTAAATTATGCTGCCTGTTGTTGTGCAGCTGAAGATCTGGTGGGGCACCTTGCAATCTGGCATACACTGGTCTCCAAAGTCTCAGACATGCCCCCATATGCTGCGTGGGGAGAGGAATCCCCATCACTGGAGTTTTTTAAGCACAGGTCAAACAAACACTTGACAGTGGTGGACTAGGCCCTGCCTCAGCAAGGCGAGGAGAACGGACAAGATGATGTCTTGAGCTCCCTTCCAGCCTTACACTTCTGTGACTGCCATAGAGCCAGCTACACCTGCTTTGTCTGACCCAAGGATTCTAACTGTGGACTAACTGTGGACCTGCATCCAGTGTTCTTTTTAAGTCCTAGATTGAGAGACCAGAAGGGTATAGTGGGCCCATCGACTCTGACTGCTGCTTAGCACAGGCTATAGAATTTCACACTAATTCCTGCATCGAGCCCAATGGCTTTGTTGGGAAACAAATTCCACCTATAACACCACACATCTGGCTTTTGCTCAGTGGTCTCCCATCCCAGTACTGACTCAGATTTGCGACTAGATCATAGTCCATGGTAATATTTAGCAGCAGGCAAAAAGTTTTCCATCGTGGGACAGTGGGTCAAGCCCTACGGGCTCATTCCTGCAAATGGATCTTCATGAGTAGACCTGTGTACTTACAAGGAGCCTTATTGCCTTTGAGGTTTTTCAGGTGCTAAGAAGCCTGCAGGGTCATTTGAAAACTGATTCTTACAGCACTGGGCTCCACCTTGTAATATTTTATAAGAATTCTTCAAACTCTGGCTAAAAGTGTAATGCAGTGCTTTCTCTTTTTCTGCAACACTGGCACTGTGTTAATGATGTGATGTTGGGGTGCAAGTTGTTTTGATTATTGCTTCAATAAAGCTTTGGGTTTGTACATAACAAAATAGTTCTGGTATTCAGTATTGCTGCTCAGTAGGGGATTAATCAAAGTCAGATTTTCAGGACATTTATTTTAAGGATGATACAAACAACATAGAAAGACTTCTACAAGGACAAAGGAAAAACATGTACAGCTGAATTATCTCCTTGTCTTGTTAGCAGGGGTACATATACACAGTAATCTTATTTTTAGCCTTTTCACCATTCTTAGAGCAGAAACTTCAGATCCAACCTCAGATTTAATCACTGCTGAACCAGCATTAGTTCTTGTTCCTGCTACTTGCTGCCTCTGCCCAATTCAGTTAATCTGACACTGTTAATGTAAACAGGAGGTTTCCACTTCTTGTCCTATCCCAATTCATATAATTCCAAATTGTAGTAAATAGTGAGTTTTTTCACTCTTTATTCCAGTGTAGACTAATAAATATCTTTATGTTCACATGATGGCATCTGGTTCCTGCTTAGCTTCCTATGGCCAGATTTTATCCCTGTCAATCACATTGAGTGATACTTGCTCATATTTGCAATCCCACTGAAGTAATTGAGATTACACATGTAAGTACAATTGACTATGAGGTGGGGTGGCAGAATCAGGTCCTTGTAGAATAAGGAAAGCCATTGTTCATTGCTGTGTTCCAAATTATTTCCTAACAACTTAAACCAAACCATGCTTTCATATGCATTAAGAGTGTGAAACGTCAACCTTGTGATGGGACCTCTGATGCAAACTTTCAGTCCAACTATGAATCTAAATGTAACCAAAGTCTGGGGTGGGTTTACGATGCAGAGTCTTGTTTGGTGCAATCAAGAGATAGAAGTAAGCTGCAAAATTCAGCTGTCCAAAGTCAGAAGGTGGTTTGACCAGGACAGACTACTTCATTTGATATATTTTAAAGAAAAACCTGAAACAAAAGTCTTGGTATCACAAGCAAATAAGTGGCTATTGTATTTTTGTTCTGAAAGTGCTGAGATTCACAGTTAGCCTGACCTCTAGGAGTCAGTTCTGGATTAGTGGGTGAGTTGCTGAGAGCTCCATGCTCATCAGTTTTATGAAGTTGATATTTCCATGGAGCAGAGCTTCATGATCATGAACATATACAGCAGACTTGTCTCATGTAGCACATTGGTTTTGAAGACAAGGACTGAAAGCTTGATAATAAACTGATATTCCAGGGAGAGGCAGAGAATAGCACTGGGGCGATGGCTTCTTGGTAGGCAGATGGGCTACTGTGTTCTGAACTAATTGTAGCCTCTTTTCATATTTTAGTACAGAGAACTACAATAATCAAGCCATGAGGTTGTAAATACACATCATTGGGACTAAGTCCAAATCTGACAGAAGTGCATCTTTCTGGCCAGCTGGATTGTCTTCCACAGCCATCACTATTTGGGTAGCCAGAAATGTGGTGGGCTTGTTTGTTTCTCTATTAAAATTAGAGCTGGAAGAAATGGTAAAGACCTTTTTGTCTATTTTAGTGAGCTGATCTTGAGGGGAATGTGGCAGCATAAAAGCCCTCCTTAGGCTTGTGAGGAGCCAGAGGTCTAGAACCACTACGTGTAGGAGGAGAGCCAGAGAATGAAAAGATGTGCTATGAGGCAGTGAACACCTAGCTCACTTTATCATAGAACAGCAGATATTCTTCAAAATCTGCAATGGAAAGTAATAAACGTGCTTGGTGGACTAGGTAGGTAAAACAGTGCTTAGGGTTCTAGCCTGAGGCTTGGATGTGGGTTCAATTCCCAGGTTATCACAGGCTTCTTGTGTGAACTTAGGCAGTCACTTAGGCCCAGGTATTTAAATGTGTGTATTGATGTTGCTTTGCTCAGTGTTGCAAGGCCTACGGCTCAGATCCTTAAAAGTGTTTAAGCAGCAAACTTCCATTCAGAACATAAGAATGGCCATACTGGGTGAGACCAATGGTCCATTTAGCTCAGTATTCTGTCTTCCGACAACGGCCAATGTCAGGTGCTTCAGAAGGAATGAATACAACAGGTAATCATCAAGTGATCCATCCCATTGGCCATTCCCAGCCTCTGGCAAGCAGCAATCCCCGCCTATCCTGTCTAATAGCCATTGATGGACCTATCATCCATGAACTTATCAAGTGTTTTTTTTTTAACCCCGTTATAGTCTTGGCCTTCACAACATCGTCTGGCAAGGAATCTCACAGGTTGACTGTATGTTCTGTGAGGAAGGACTTCCTTTTGTTCGTTTTGAACCTGCTGCCTATTAATTTCATTTGGTGACCCCTAGCTTTTGTGTTATGAGAAGGAGTGAATAACACTTCCTTATTTACTTTCTCCACACCTGTCATGATTTTATAGACCTCTATCAGGTCCCCTCTTTGTCGTCTCTTTTCCAAACTGAAAAGTACAAGTCTTATTAATCTCTCCTAATATGGAGGCTTTTCCATACTCCAAATCATTTTAGTTGCACTTTTCTGTACTTTTTCCAATTGCAATATATCATTTTTGAGATGGGATGACCAGATCTGCACACAGTATACAAGAGGTGGGCGTACCATGGATTTATAAAGGGGTAATATGATATTTTCTGTTTTATTATCTATCCCTTTTCTAATGATTCCCAACATTCTGCTAGCTTTTTTAACTGCCGCTGCACACTGAGTGGATGTTTTCTGAGAACTATCCACAATGACTCCATGATCTCTTTCTTGACTGGTAACAGCTAACTTAGACCCTATCATTTTATGTGTGTAGTTAGGATTATGTTTTCAAATGTGCATTATTTTGCATTTATCAACATTGAATTTAATCTGCCATTTTGTTGCCGAATCACCCAGTTTTGTGAGATCTCTTTGTAACTCATCACACTCTGCTTTGGACTTAACTATCTTCAGCAGTTTTGAATCATCTGCAAATTTTGCCACCTCATTGTTTACCCCTTTTTTCAGATTATTTATGAATATGTTGAACAGTACTGGTCCCAGTAAAGACCCCTGGAGGACACCACTATTTACCTCTCTGCATTCTGAAAACTGACCATTTATTCCTATCCTTTGTTTCCTATCTTTTAACTAGTCACTGATCCAGAAAAGGGCCTTCACTCTTATCCCACAGCCACTTACTTTGTTTGAGTGCCTTTGATGAGGGATATCAACTGGATCACCCTTGTCCACATGCTTGTTGACCCCCTCAAAGAACTCCAGTAGATTGGTGAGGCATGATTTCCCTTTACAAAAATTGTGTTGACTCTTCACCAACAAATCACATTCATCTATGTATCTGATAATTCTTTTCTTTACTCTAGTTTCAATCAATTTGCCTGGTACTGAAGTTAGACTTACTAGCCTCTAATTGCTGGGATCGCCTCTGGAGCCTCTTTTAAAAAATTGGCATCATATTGGCTATTCTCCAGTCATCTGGTACAGAAGCTGATTTAAATGACAGAACACATACCATAGTTAGGAGTTCTGCAATTTCACATTTGAGTTTCATCAGAACTCTTTGGTGGATACCATCTGATCCTGGTTACTTTTTACTGTTAAATTTATCAATTTGTTCCAAAACCTCCTCTAATGACAACTCAATCTCTGACAGTGCCTCAGATTTGTCACCTAAAAATAATGGCTTATGTTTGGGAATCTCCCTCACATCCTCAGCTGTGAAGACCAATGCAAAAAATTCATTTAGTTTCTCCACAACAATCTTATCTTCCTTGAGTGTTCCTTTAGCATCTCGATCGTCCAGTGGCCCCACTGGTTGTTTAGCAGGCTTCCTGCTTCTGATGTACTTAAAAAAAAATTTGCTGTTACTTTTTGTCTTTGGCTAGCTGTTCTTCAAATTCTTTTTTGGCATTCCGAATTATACTTTTATACTTCACTTGCCAGAGTTTATGTTCCTTTCTATTTTCCTCAATAGGATTTAACTTCCACTTTTTAAAGGCTGCCTTTTTGCCTCTAACTGCTTCTTTTACTTTGTTTAGCCACAGTGGCACTTTTTTGGTCCTTTTACTAATTTTTTTAGTATGGGGTATACATTTAAATTGAGCCTGTATTATGGTGTCTTTAAAAACTTTCCATGCAGCTTGCAGGGATTTTACTTTTTGGCACTGTACCATTTAATTTCTGTTGAACTTCCTCGTTTTTGTATAGTTCCTCTTTCTGAAATTAAATGCTACCTTGGTGGGCTGCTTTGGTGTCCTTCCTTCCCTCCTCCCCTACGGGGATGTTAAATTTTATAATGTTATGGTCACTATTACCAAGTGATTCAACTATATTCACCTCTTGAACCAGATCCTGGGCTTCATTTTGGACTAAATCAAGAATTGCCTCTCCTCTTGTCGGTTCTAGGACCAGCTGCTCCAAGAAGTAGTCATTTAAAGTGTCCAGAAACTTTATCTCTGTATCCTGTCTGAGGTGACATGTACCCACTCAAAATGGGGATAATTGAAATCCGACATTGAGTTTTTTATTTCTAATCTCCCTAAGCATTTCACAGTCACTATCGCCATCCTGGTCAGGTGATCGGTAGTATATCCCTACTGTTATATTCTTATTATTAAAGCATGGAATTACTATCCATAGAGATTCTGTGGCACAGTTTGGTTCATTTAAGATTTGTATTTCATTTGACTCTATGCTTTCTTTCACATATAGTGCCATTCCCCCACCAGTATGATCTATTCTGTCCTTCCGATATATTTTGCACCCTGGTATTACTGTGTCCCATTGATTATCCTTATTCCACCGAGTTTCTGAGATGCCTATTATATCAATATCCTCATTTAATATAAGGCACTCAAATTCACCCATCTTAGTATTTAGACTTCTAGCATTTGTATGTAAGTGATTTAAAATTGTCACTTTTCAGTTGTCTGTCATTGTGATGTAATTGAAAAGGAGTCTTTTTCATTTGACTGTTTCTCATCAGATCCTAAACATATTTTATCCTCTTCCATCCTCTCCTCCTTACTAGAATATAGAGAATCTCCATTAATAGATCCTCCCCTAAGGAATGTCTCTGTCTGAACCACGTGCTCCTCCACAGTGGTCGGCTTTTTGCCAGCCCTTAGTTTAAAAACTTCTACCATATTTAAGCATGACACTACTCCTTACAGTCCCCATCCTCCATCTTTTGCTTCTGTCCTTAGGTGCTGTCTGCACGCCTAATAACTATCTTATCTGAAGTTCAGAGAGCTTTTTGTACCTCTGTCATAGAAGTATTTGACTTGCTGTTTTCACAATTGAATTTGTTGTCACCTTTTTCACAACTGCTGGCTTCAAAAGTTGATTTGCTGTAGGATATAATCTATGTAGCATGACAGGAGACTCTGTACTGGGTTGCTGCTTGGGCCACCTATTGGTAGTTTTCCTTGAGACCTCTAAGGCTATCCATAAGTCTTTATTCTTCCAGTTTGCCTCTTTTTAAATTAATGTATTGGCAATCTTAATAGCTGTTTCTGCTCTGTCGTTAGACTGGCTCTAATGAAGAGAGGCTGTGATCACTGACACATTCACATTCTGCTCATGCTACAAACTTTGCACAATCCCACCAAGAAAATTTCTACCAACTTTTTGAAAAGTTGCAGTGTGGCAGTTACTCTTTCATTTTTCCACTTGCCATGCTGCAACTTTTCCAAAATTGGGAGAGGAAAAAAAAAGAGTAAAGTGAGGGGAGGAGGGAATAACTCCAAGCTCCAAGACATCACTCATTTGATTGCATTTAGAGGCGCAGAGGGAGTAAGGAGGAGAAAACAAACTGAAGTGTCAAAAAAACTAAAGAATTTAAATTTGAATTTTTGTTACTTAAGTTTTCTGCAGAAAATGACATTTTTGGGTGAAATTTTTTGTTAAATTCTTTCCAGGAAAAATCAAGAGTTCTCTCTTGCTGCAGAATAGAGAGCACTGTCATAACACTGGTTGATTACGCTTCATTTAACTTGAAATCACCCACTGGCCACATTCACAGCACTCTCATGCTTTTTAAAAATGAATACAAGTTTGAGGTTAGGATTTTCAAAGGGGACTGAAGGAATTAAGCATTCAACTCCCTTTGATTTTTAAAAGGAATTGGAAGTCTAAGTTCATGCTTTGAAAGTGGGTCTTGGGGTTCTGGGAGCCATAACTGGCGTGGGAGGATTCAGTGACTTTTGTAATGCAGGGCACGCTCATGGGAATCATGAGTGGCATGATTTTAAAATGATAGCACAGACTCTACATCTACTGTATTACATTTTACTAAGCAGCGTGGTCCTCACCCTTTAAAGGGAGTCAGGGCCTAGTCTACCAGTGACAGGTAAGAATGAGCCCACCTGTAAGAAATTAACAGCCTAGGGTGGCTGGTTGTCAGCTAATTGGTGAACAAGCACCTAGACCTGATAAAAGTCTACCAGAGCTCAGCTGGAGAAGGGTGGTACTAGAGAGAGGCTTCTAAAGAGCAGAACTCCTCAGGGAAAGGAACTTATGGAGGATCTCCTGGAAAGCTATGGGTGACCCAGGCTAGGAGGGGCTTTGTGTTGCCAGGTGAAAAGATCCAGTCAGCAGGAAGGATCTGCAGAGGCCTGATGCTAGGTAAGAAATCAAGGTCAAGTGCCTTGTGGGTAAAAGGAATGGAGATAGCCCTTCACCTAAGCTTCCGATCAGTCCTTTCTTCCCTTTTTGTTCAATCTTCAGTTAATAACTCTATCTCCCAGAAAGGGGATGCTGTTCAATACCCAACAGTCTTGCTGAATTTGTGGATGACTCACTCTGGAAAACGAAGATGGCACATACTGGCACTGGGCTGGCTAAAGAAAGCCCTACATTCCGTGTCTAAAACTAGACTCTTATGTTTGCTGTGCTGTATGAGCTTCCAATACTCTCATGATTTCCTTGTGTTACAATAATTAAGGGATCAGACATAGTTTAGCTCTAGGTGTCTATAAAACTCTTAAGCTTCCTCTGACATACTCAAAGACAAAACCTGAAGAAAATACAGTGAGTTAGCTTGATAGAACAGCGTATCACTTTGAACAGCCTTATTCATTACTCTTGTTTACTTCCTGTGAGCACCTTCCCAGCTGTACACTTTCTTGACATAAGATTAGTTGGCTTCAGCAGTGTATGATTCGAAACAAACTGACACTTAGCTTGTGAAACTTCACATGCTAAAATATGAAAGTCTTTCAAAGTATTAGAATGTTTGACTGTTCTACTGATGTTTGCAAACTAGCAAAGCTTTTCTTGTGATAGCCATAAAATTGCAAATAGGCTTCACAAGGAATGCATTAATTTTATGTTCTTGCCAGCAATAAACTCTCATAGAAGTGATGATTATGAAGTCCTGTAACAGTTTTCTCTTAAGACCCTACCCAGCTGAAAAAAAATCCCCATGGCCTTGGGTGCACAAGCCCAGGAAGGCTGCATACACTGACCTATGAAACTACCAAGGATTTATGTGCCTAAATACCTTTTTGAATATCTGGGCCTAACTCCACTTGAAATCAGATTAGACTTAGGCCTTGTAATGCTGAGCAGGGCAAAACCTACATACTTCTAAACATGAGGGGCTTGATCTTAAAGCCCTGCTCCTAAATGGCTTAGGGCCTACCTATTTGAGAGAACTGCTTTTGAGAGAACTGCTTTCTTTCCATACTCCCATGGCAGTAATGAGCAGAGGCTTTTGATCTGTAATCCTTCTGTGTAAAAGAAGGAACTGTCACCAGAACAGTTTCCATGAGATACCCTGAGCTCTGGAACCTACTACCTGCTCCCCCAAAACCCCAGCCCCCCCCGGCAAAAGTGTTTTTTAAAAAGAAAACGGCAGGCAGAAGTCCAGCAGCAGTGTGGGAGCTATCTAGTTTATTGTACTGAATGCAGCAGGTATGGTTACCTGACCACAAGGGACGGTGTGCATACAGTGAAAGCAGCTCATGGCCCTTAGATACAATAGACCAGTGTTTCTCAATTCGTGTTCTGCGGAACCCTGGGGTTCCACGGGAACACTGTTAGGGTTCCGTGAGCAGTTGTTCTCTGCGCCGCCGAGAGCAGCTGTTCTCCGCGCCGCTGAAAAAGGGAAGATGTCCCGGATTTTTCGGCGGAGGGTATCGAGTGTAAGTGTAATTTAAGTGTAATTTAATTGAGAAACACTGACCTAGTTGTTTGTATATAATTTGCTTATTTCGACATTTTTTTGGCCCCATATGTAAAAATACTGTTAAGAGTTTGGGGGGGTTCCGCAATTATTTATCGAGTTCAAAAGGGTTCCGTGGCCAAATTTAATTTAGAAACACTGCAATAGACTCTTGAGGCCAGAGTGGCTGAACTGAAGGAGCTAAAAGTGTTTCTCTTTTCTCTCTACCCTTCTCTCAGAAGGAAAACATCAAGCTGGAGCAGAGGAAAGTGATCCCATAATTGGGATCCTTCATCCAGATAATGTCTTGGTATCCTATTGTATTGAGGGTACCCCTCTTGGGGAGGGAACACCAGTTACGAGGGAGAGCCAGGTAATAGTAATGGGGGATTCACTTATTAGAAAGATAGTTGGGTTTGTGTTGACTAGGAAAACCACGTGGTAAACTGGGTGTAAAGGATGAAGATCTCGAGACAGACTTATGTGCAGTGCTGGGGAGGAGCCAGTGGTCACAGTACATATAGGTACCAGTGACATAGGGAACGGTGGAAGAGTGGTTCCTGAAGCCAAATGTAGGCTACCAGGTAAGAGATTGAAATCCAAGTCCTCTGTGGTAGCCAGTTCTATAGGCAGGCCTCAGAAGACAGGCAGAACTACAGAATTTAATTCATGGATGAGACTATGTAGGTGGGAGGGATATGACCTTCTGGGGATGGAGGAGCCTATAGAGGAAAGATGGGCTCCACCTGAACCAAAATGGAACAAGACTGACACATAAAATATAGAGGAAATACTTTCTACATCCTAGAATATAAAGGTAAAGAAGAGGTGGGAGCTAGTGAGGAAAATAGCACTAGGAGATTCTAGATATGGACATCTTACAAATAGCATTGCAAGCTTTAGTTATTACATGTATAATTCGTGTGTAACTGAAGTGCTTTGCTTTGACAATTTACCACTAACTATTCAAATTATTACTTGTTTTCCTATTACAAAATCCATACTCTCTTCGGTCAAATGAATGCTTGTTCTTTCAAAGTGAGTTCTCTGAATCAACTCAGTTTGGCAGAGAACTCTTTCAACATGGCACCATATACTGTGTCTGTTGAATAAGACCTTTATTCTCAAAGGTTATAATTTTTTTCACCATCAGAGATATTAAGAAGAGTGAGTCCCGTAATAAATTTTAAAAAGTTAGTTAATTAAAAGGATAAGTCCCTGACATTGTGGGTATTACTGAGAGATAATTGATTGTAACTTGAGTTATGTATTCTGAAAGGTGAAAGCAAGGGCATATAAAAGAAGCTAAGGTCAATTATCTCACTCGAATCCCTACAACAAAAGCCACTGCTGCAATCATATTATCATAAATATTATTTATTAAAAGTAATATATATTAATTAAAATAAACATAAATAAACTACTGGGACTCTGCCTTGATGGGTACTGGCATGAGTCCAACACTGGCAGCTTCCATGTGCGAGATGGCTACTAAATTTGAAAACTTGCAGAGAGGCACTTTTACAAGCTATCATCTCTGAACTGAAAACTAGTTAATGAACAATCTATTTCACGTGCAATATCCCTATAATATTACTCTGTGGAAATTTTAGTAATATATTCCAGTTCTTAGACTGTAAGATGTTCAGGTTTGAGACTTGCATTAGTCTCCATAGCTGTGCAGCACCTAACGCAATGGGTTCTGGAAACAATGGTATAAATATTAAATAATAAATTGAGAACTCACATTGTTTTCAGTGGGCTTTGGATCAGACCCAAAGTGCTTAACTTTGAAAGCTTTTATTTTAAGTTGTTAGCTTACACTGTTATATATGAGTAATAATAATAAAAAACGTCTGACTTGTAGCAGTAAGCAAAATAAAGCAGAAATCTTTGTTTTGAATGAAAACTTTCTTTAAATTTTTTTCAGCGTGGTCCCATAGTCTGTATGGATCCTCCTTGTCAACCTCCTCCTTCCATTGGCCTAGGTGGCCATTTCAAACAACAGGGAGATGATGCTGGGTGAGGAGGTGCTCTGCGACTGTGGGGCCTATTTCCATTCCTCTGTTTGATCATGCATCTGGGCAGAGTTCCTCTGGGCTGCATTCATGGGCTCCTTGGATACCTTTGAAGAGCAATGGCTGCTGTCCGAGGCTCTCTGATCTGTGCCCCCTTCAGTCTCCCTCCATTTAACCCTTTGACCTTCATGCCGGTTCCTGTTTTCTCATTTGTTGTCCCTGAATTCAGTTGAGTCCTGGGCTTAGTAGCTCCTCCCCTTAGGCTGGGGGAGGTGCTTTTAGCCATGCCCACATCCCAGAACCCAAATAGTGCCGCCTTTCCCAACAGCCTCCATCTGTTACTAGCTACCTGGTTTTATTGGCCCTGCCTGTTCCTGCACAGCTGAACCTGCTCGCAGTTAGTTCCCGGCTCCCTGGCTCCTCCTCCAGGTATAGCCTGTGGAGTTAATTTGCCTCTCTAGCCACCTTAATCCCTGTCAGTCCTGGGGGGACGACGACACCCCATCACACTTCTATTGAAGTTAGGCTTACTAGCCTGTAATTGTCATGATCATTGCTAGAGCATTTTTTAAAATGTGTTGTTACATAAGCTACCCTCCAGTCATCTGGTACAGATGCTGATTTAAGCAGCAGGTTAACTACTAACTGAGGTATGTCTGTAATTTCATACCAGGCTTCCTTCAGAACGCTTGGGTGAATACCATATGGCCCTGGTGACTTATTGTTTAATTTATCAATTGGTTCCAAATCCTTCTTTATTGACACCTCAGTCTGGGACAGTTCCTCAGATCTATCACTGAAAAACAATAGCTTGGGTTGGGTATTGAATCTCCCCCATATCCTCTGCAGGAAAGACTGATGCAAAGAATTAATTTTCCTTCTCTGCAATGGCCTGGTCTTTCTTGCCTGCTCCTTTAGAACCTGGGTTGCCCAGTAACCCCACTGACTGACATGCTTGCTGCCTCTGATGTACTACTTAAAATTTTTCTGGTAGTTTGTGTCATTAGCCCCTTGCTCTTCAAATTCTCTTGGTCTGCTTTATTATACCTTTACACTTTGTTTACTATACTTTGTTTCTTTCTATTTTCCCTCAGTAGGGTTTGACTTCTGTTTTTTAAAGGCTGCCATTTGCTTCTATCCATCTATCCTCTTTTATTCTGCTGTCTAGTCAGAGTGGCTTTTTTGGTCCGTTTTATTTTGGGGGGTACACATTTGGTTTGAGCCTCTATTATGGTGTTTTAAAATAGTTCTCATTCAGTTTGCAGGCATTTCAACCTTGTGATGTTCCTTTTAGTTTCCATTTAACAAGCTGGGTCATTTTTGTGTAGTTCCCCTTTTGGAACTAAAGGTTACCATGGTGGGTTTCTTTGGTATTTTCCCCAACAAGGATGTTAACATAATTCAATTTATGTTCACTATTGCACAGCATTTAGCTATATTTAGTTCTTGTGCTCCAATTCTCCACTTAGGACTAAATCAAGAATTGTATCTCCCCTTGCTGGTTCCAAGACAAGCTGCTCCAAGAAACAATCATTTATGGTGTCTAGAAATTTTATCTCTGCATCCCTGCCTGAGATGACATATACCTATGCAATGAGGATAGATGAAGTCCCCCAGTATTATTGGGTTTTCTGCCTTTGTAGCCTCTCTAATTTCCCTGGAGATTTCAGTCACTATCACCACCCTGATCAGGTTGTCAGTATTGTGATGGAGTATATTAGCCATACTGGCCCTCAGTGGGCTGAATTGGGCCAGATGGGCCCAATCAGCTAATTAAGCAGTGAGCAGGGGAGAGATTTAAGCTCTGAAAGGGACATTAATTGGAAGCAGGCTCAGCTGGATAGGAACAGGAGGGGCCTGTATGAAGCCCACAAGCTGAGAGCAGAAAAAGGGCAATAGGGAAGTAGGCTGTAGTCACTCCCTGGGAGAAGGGAGGTGTGTTTGGGACTAAAGGGGGTAGTCTAGAGTTACTCCCTGGGAGTAAGGAGTTGGGAGCCTAGCAAGCACAGAAAGGGGGAAGCCAGGAAGGTAAGAGAAGGCTGAAGGGAAAAGCAGCAGGAAATAAGAGTGTTAGACCTTGGCTCCTGACTAAGAGGTGCCCTGAGCTGGAACCTGGAGTAGAGGATGGGCCTACATGGCACAGACCAGGCAAATGACAGTGGACAGCCTGGGATGATTTGTTCCAGAAAGATTTTGTTACACTCCTCCCACCCCACCACTACACCCTGGAAAAGGGGGTGAACAGTGAGGGGGCAAAATTTGCAGACGATACAAAATTACTTAAGGTTGTTATGTCCAAAGCTGACTCTGAAGAGTTACAAAGGGATCTCACTAAACAGGGTGGCTGGGAAAGAAAATGACAGCTGAAGTTCAGTGATAAGTGCATGGTGGGGGTGGCGGAATAATTCCAATTAAATACATAAAAATGATGTCTAAATTAGCTATTACCGCTCTTGGAGTCATTATGGATGGTTCTCTGAAAACATCTGCTCCATGTGCAGCAGCAGTCAAAAAAGCAAACAATGTTAGGAAACATTAGGAAAGGGATGGAGAATAAGACTAAAAATATTATAATGCTGCTATATAGATCCATGGTATACCCATGTCTTGAATACTGCATGCAGTTTTGATTGCCTCATCTCAAAAAAGGTATTAGAATTGGAAAAAGTGCAGAGAAGGACAATGAAAATGATTAGAGCTATGGAGTAGCTTCAATATGAGGAGAGATTAAAAAGACTGGAGCTGTTCAGCTTAGAAAAGAGACTGGGGGGGGGGGGGGATATGATAGAGCTTTATAAAATAATTAACGCTAGGGAGAAAATGAATAGGGAAATGTTACTTACCCCTTCACATAACACACAAGAAGCAGTGGTCACCCAATGAAATTAATAGGACGTAAATTTAAAACAACCTAATATATAATACACAGTCAACCTGTGAAACTCATTCCCAGGGGATCTTGTGAAGGCCAAAAGTATAGGTGGATTCAAAACAGGAATTAAACGGGTACGTAGAAGATAGGTCCATGAATTAGCCAAGATGGTGAGGGATGCAACCTCATGTCTGGGTGTACCTAAACCTCTGATTGCTATAAACTGAGACTAGATGACTGGGGATTGCCCTCTTATGTTCAATCCCTCTGAAGTATCTGGCACTGGCCACTGTCAGACAGGATACTGGCCTAAATAGACCATTGGTCTTACTCACAATGGATGTTCTCATGTTCCCCTTCTTCATCAGAAATAGCCAGAATATGTAGGTCTTCAGGGCACACTGCATGGCTTCTCCACTTTACTCAGGCTTGTGAGGAGGGATGGATGTGAGAGCGGGGCTGATGTTTGTGTGTGGGGAAGACTTGACTGTATTTGTTGCTATGTGCACGTGGATTAGCTTGATCGTATCTTCCATTTTAGTAAATGTATTTAGGCCCTAAATTTAAGCCTATTGAAGTCAGTGGAAGGACTCCCCCTGGCTTCAATGGGCTTTTCATCAGGTCCCTCGTGCAGAGGATCTTTCTTTCTTTCTTTCTTTCTTGTAACTTAGAATTCTATATCAACAAACAAATGTGTACCAGTCAAATTAGACATAGTCAGCCACTCTGCCATTAGGGAAGTAGCACTTTGGGCTAATCACCAGGGGATACAGGAAGAGGGAAAGCTCATCTACTGAAAGCAGAGGCAACTCCACATCCTCTCATTTTTTTTCACTGGGTTAAGAGAAACTATCCCCCTCCCACCTTACAGCTCTCATTCCCTTGGCTGCTGCAGTATGGACTCACTAGGCTGGGAAACCTGAAGCGGAAGCACCAGGACGAGCTTATGCCTGGCTGAGGAGTTTCTGGGTCTCCTGCCTTTCCAAATATAATCACTGATGTTGCGAAACACTGCAGCTGTTAAATACAGCAGATTTAAACAATAAAGTGAATGGAGAGGCAGTGAAACAGCCTTTATTTAATGAAACCCACAGGAGGCACTTGGAAGAGCAAAATATAATTCCTCAAATTGTAAGATGAGCAGGACACTGGGGTTAACACACCTTATATTTTTCTTAATGACCTCAAGAGGCCATGCTCTTGCTTTTACACTGCATTCCCAACTGCAGTACCTTCAGCAGTGCCATGCCACCTGTTCTTTATAGGGAAGATAGCATCTACTGAATTGCCAAAATACCCAAATTATTCCTAGAGATTTACAATTAGAAGCCATTTGTCCCACTTTTACTGTGACACTCCCCAGTTTCCATAAGGTCTCCTTATGTCCCAGATACTACTTCTCAAACACCTGAAATGTTCTATTTTTTCCGTTAATAAATTAAATGTTTGGATTTTTTATTTTTGACAATGCCTATGTCTATGTTGTATATGATTTGGCTCTGTGCTTCCAGGAGCAAGCAATCTGGGAAAGAAGTATTCAGTGGTGAACATTGTTTGGAGAAAAGAGAAATCAAATGAGTGCCAAAACTATCAAAGCAGTTTTCTTGCTCAAAGTGAATATTAACAACTGTTCGCTATTTCATGATTAACTCTTTCAAACTTTGTTGCTGGCAAAAATCCTTGGGTTGGAGAAATACGCATGCCTTGCTGTTGAGTCAGGGTTTGTCAGACACCAGCACAATTCTTAAAAGTTTTTCTTTTGTAAGACTATTTTGTAACCCTAAAATTGTCACCACAAAAGTGTCAGTCTGATTTTGAAAAATACGGTGATCCTTGGCCAGATACTTAGCACTGACTTCAGCGGCATTACACTGACTTAAATTGATTTAGACCAGCTCCAATCCAAGTTCTGGCTTAGTTTAGTTTATCCAGTCTGAGGTCACAGCTTGAGACAGCACGAGTTTCATTCCGGTTCCTTTTTGCTCTATCGAATCTCTTTGAAAGGTGATCAAAATGGTACACAGCATGTGGCCTTGCTAATATATGCAGTACTAGAATTGTTTGTTGTATTTCATACCCTGACTTCCTGCATCCCATAACCTGACTTCTTGGCTGCAGTACCTTTTTAAATAGTGTTCTGGGGCTTAGAATTCTATCTGCCACAATTCTTAGATCCTCCTCCTTGAGGTGTTTCTTTTTTTCCTCCTTTCATAGTTTTAGTCCTTAGTCTGACTATTCTAACTACTGTAATACCATTCTCAGCTCAGGTTTCTAATGGAAATCATTCTGAACCTTTCCACTCTTTCTTTGTATTTATTACTCTTATGACGTCTTTAGCAATTAGCCAGTATTATTCCATTTTCTTTTCAGTTGTCTCAAAATCCTTCTGCATTAAATATGCTCACTAATGTACCCAGATTGTCACTTTTTTAACTTATTATTTATTTCTTTATTATTTTATTTGAACAGCTTTCTGACGTCTCCTTTCTTCTGCTCTATAGCAGCTATGGCATGAAATATTTGTGAAGTAGCTTTGGAGAGATGTTTGTTTTTTCTTGCTGTTAATGCTCCTGATCACAGAAGTACAGGTGTGGGTGGTTTTTTTCCTAGTAGAGCTGGTCAGAATGTCCAGTGAAACATTCTCTTTTATGGAATGGTTTGTTCTGGATGATGGTCCACTAGAACCCAGGCAGGTTTCCATTGGAAACCTCCCTGATTAACTGCAACCCCTTCATCTCCTCAGCAGCCAACCTTCCAGAGTGTCTCAGAGGATGGGATCCTAGAGCTTCCAAGGTCTGACTCTGGAGCAGCCTGCCATGTGGGTAACCTTAGAATAGGGGACCCACAGATCTACAGGAAAACCGAAAACCACCATATGGGTTTCCAGACATCCACCTGAAACACCTGTACTTCTATACTTAATGTAGTATTCCAATTCCCAAGGCACCCCTACCCCAGTGAATGATTGGTAGACATGCTCTCACTTAACATTCACCACCACCTGCATGCTGCTACCAAGTTTGCTAGAGTAACTTAACAGCCTCTCTTCCCTGCCAGCCAGTTTGCCACATAGACGCTCTTCCGCTCTGCACCGTGTGACAGAAGATAGCATGTGATCCATGGTCATTCTTTGTCACATAGTCATCCCTTGTATGAAAACTAGAGTGTTGTACAGTAATGCTGTACTGGATTGGCAATATCCCACTTCTATATGTTCGAAGTATGTCAATGATGACCATAGATCATCAACAGCATTTGAACATCCTCCAAAGCATAGATCTCTATTACTTGAGTGAAAGGTGTAACTTTGCTAGCAGGTACTAGTGCTATTTAAGCTTTCACTGGCTTCCAACTCCCAGGTTCATACTAGGTTTTGCTGAAACTTCAACTGAATAGTCAGGATCCTACACTATTTTCAGTCATAACGTGCAGCATTTTTACTTCCCCCAACACTTAAAAAAAGCAGTGAAATGTGCTTAATATTTTAACGTAGAAATTGTATGTGTTTCATGGATCTTTGGGTAGCCCACTTACTAGTTAGTCTGAATTGCAGGCATTTTCTGAGTGTCCTCTTGTGCCAGGTCCCTTGGGGTGCCCCCTGGGATCAGGGTACCGCTGTGCCCCCTTAATTCCCTAGTCTGGTTGTCTCCCACACCTCTTTGCTAGTGACAAGCAGCAAACCCCTTCAGGTTCTGTTATCACTCAGCCCAACAGTAAGGGGAGTCCTATGCCAAGCTAGATTGCATGTATGCTCTCAGAGCCACTTACAAATCAGCCAGTCTGCCCCATTTCCCTACCCTGCACCCTGTAGTTGCCCTGTCCTGCCGTGGTCAGAAGTCTGACTGGTAAGTTTATCACCTGGTTTGCCCCTCCATGAGCGTGGAGAAGACACACAAGCTTTTACTGAGTGGGGTTTTTTCAAACACTTCACAGAAACACACTCTCAGTAAATAATATAAAATAGGCTTATTAAATACAAAAAGGTGGACGTCAAGTGAGCATAAAGAGTAGGCATAAGAAATCAGATAGGTACCAAAGGAAATAAAACACGCGAACTAAATCTTAAACCTTTGACAGTAGGCAGTATCTAGTTTAAGCAATTTTCTCACCCCATTTGGATATTCCAGTTCTCAGTGTACAGGCTTCTCTCAAGCCTGGGTCCAGTTTTGTAGAGTTCCAGCATTCCTGTTGCTTTCAGCATGGATGGGGGAGGAGAAAGGACCAGGCATGCAGCCTCTGTTCCTTCTTTTATGTCTTTTTGACCATGTGGCCACTAGACATTAATCCAGGCATGTCCTGGTGAGCCCTGCTACAAGATTGCTCAGTCTCCCTTATATGAGTGAGTCATAAAGTTGAGCAATCTCTGTTGTATAGTCTTGTGGGACTGTCATTGTATTGTAAATCCTTTGTTTACAACTCTTTTGTTGGCTCATGGCTGCCGAACCCCTCCTGAGCAGGGGTGCCTCCTCTGCTGTTACTCTTAACAGTTTGTGATAACAGCAGAATCCTATATCTTGATACATACTAGCGGTATGCATATTTTGACATCACAATGGGTTTTAGCAGATTCTGACCTTCCATTAAATATCTTATGTGGCATGCTTAATATGAATTATTACAACTGTACAGCAATGATGAATAAGGGGTTTTTACAGTATCCTGTTTTGGAGTACAATGTGTCACACATCTCTTTGAAGTGTTCACACCCTATGGTGGTAGAGTACCTCAGAGATTAAAACAAGAGACCATGATTACAAGAGATCAATTAAAAAAAAAAACCTTTTACTATTTTAAGGGCTGGATCAGCATAGTTTAATAGAAAGGTGATAGTGGGAGCTTTGAAAATGAATGGCCAATGAGAATCTTTAGGAAAAGCTGTTGCACTGCCTTGAGAGCTCTGCATGGCTTGACAGTTTTCTTTCTTTCTTTTTTTTTTTCCCCAGGAGCCCTAAAGAGCTTATTACAAACATAACTCCAGGCTTGTGGAGCTTCATTTAGACCTTGGCTCTAATTGCAGAGCAGGCTGGGAGAGCCTATGAAATGAACAGGGATAGAATACTTTCTTTTCAATTTGTCATTTAACACTTCAGTGGCCAGTATCTTTTGGGATTCAACCATTATACAGTGAGACCTAGACCTATTGCCATTTATTATTTATAGTGTAATTTTTCATGTAGTAGATGATTAAGCTGGTAAAATTATGTTGCTTTGAAATTAGTTTTTGGTACTTAGCATTTAATATTCCTCTCTTTTGCTCTGCAATTAGCTTTCGCTAATGCAATTGAGTCTATTTGTAACATTTCTCAAATCATAGAAGTAAATGTGATTTGAAATGAAGCTAAATCTCTTGAACTTTTCCACACGCTAATTTCAAATGCCAGCAGGGCACCAACTGCTGTGAAAATTAATGAATGAGCTATTCCAGACTGTCTTTCATTTCATTTGAATGACTTTGCACTCAGAGAGCATATGTGACAAACTATACTCCAATAATATAAGTGATGCTGGAGGAAAAAGCATTTTGCTGGTTGTTTGGCTGTACAGTTGGACTGACAGTGTCTTATTTTTATATACAAGGAAATTATAGAATCTAGTTGATAGAAAACTCCCACACACACCCACCCACCCCACCTCTCAGAATGACAGTGGTTATAGAACTATAATACTGAATTGGTTTACTAGAAAAAAGCCCTACAAGTTTTTGTTGTGAAACATATTGAAATAAATAAGGATACCAGTAGCATACCCAGTTCCATAACAGCACTTAGCATTAAGGAACCTTGGATCGTAACATAGATGGCAGCTTTCACTAAGTGAGTCAATTTACTTATGTCCTGTCACAGGCACTTAACTCAGCTCAGCCTCTCGGTAATGTGACTTTGCTTGAGCTGATTTGGGTAGAATGAACTAACAACACCCACAGTAACTTGATTCAGAAATTCAAATTACAATTGGTCCTTCATCCCACCCCTGCTCTGAAAGCCTGTGTGCTATTGAGGAAGAGAAGTCTCAGGCAAGAAGTACATGAAGCTGGAGCAGAAGGAAATAATCCTATAGCTGGTACCCTCTTTTCAGATGTCATGGTATCTTCTTGCACTGAGGAGACCCCTCCTGGGGAGGGATCCCCAGATATTAGGAAGAGACAAATCTCATGATAGCATTATCTGAAATGCTTCCAGTTCCACATGCAGTGGACCAGTTAGATGGGCCGAACTGCAGGGTCTTAATGTGTGGAAAAGACAATGGTGTTGGGAGGAGGGTGTTAGGCTTATTAGAAACTGGGGAACCTCTTAGGGAAAGAAGTAACTTATTCAGGAAGGATATGTTCCACCTAAACTAAAGCAGAATCAGATTGCTGGCATGTAAAATTATAAAGGTCATAGAGGAATTCTTAAACTAAGGTCTAGGGGAAAGCTGATGGGTGTGGAGGAGCATGTGGTTTGGACAGATGCATCTTAGGGGAAAGCATATTAAAGGGGATACTTTATATCCTAGTAGGAGGAAAGGATAGCAGCTGATAAAATACAAATAGGAACTGAAGAGAAATAGTCAGGAGTTTCATTCAATTATATCACATGAAGGCAGACAACTAAGTATTGACACATTTTAGAAGTGTCCAAAGCTAGAAGTCTGAATAGAAAGATGGGTGAACTTGAGTGTCTGGTATTAAATAAGGATATTAGTATAATAGGCATCACAGAAACTTGGTAGAATTAAGATACTCAGTGGGATATGGTAATAAAAGTTTATATCATATATATATATATTATATAATACAAGGTTATATTATACAAAGTTTTATTATATTTATATATTATATATAATAAAAGTTATAGGAATGACAGTAGTGCTGGTGGGGGATTGGCACTATAAGTGAGAAAAGCAGAGTCAAATACAGTAAAAATCTTAAATGAATCAGACAGTACCATAAAATCTCCAGGGATAGAAGTTCCATGCTTTCTATAGTAAGAGTATATCAGTAGGAATATATTACCAACCACCACACCAGGATGTTGATTGTAAAATGCTCAGGGAGATTAGAAAGGCTACTCAAACAAAATCCCCAAATAACAGGGGATTTCCACTATTTCCCCCATATTGACAGGGTATAAGCTACCCACAGGAAGGCATGCAGAGAATTTCTAGACACCATTAATAACTGCCTCTTAGATCAACTTGTACTGGAACTCATAAGGGGGGAGGCAATTCTTGATTTAGTCCTAAGTTAAGCATAGGATCTTGTCCAAGAGGTAAATATAGCTGAACTGCTCAGTAATAGTGACCATAATGTAATTACATTTTAACATTTGTGGGGGAACCACGAAGAAACCTACCACAGTAGCACTGAACTTCAGAAAGGGGAACTACACACAAATGAGGAGGCTAGTTTAATGGAAATTAAAAAGAACAGTCGTCAGGGTTACATGCCTGCAAGCTTCATGGAAACTTTTTAAACACCATAATAGGCTCAAACTAAATGTATATCCCAAATATATATATGAGTACCAAAAAAAAGCCACTATGGCTGAACAGCAGAGTTCAAGAGGTGGTTAGAGACAAAACCACATCCTGTAAAAATTGGAAGTCAAATCCTACTGAGGGAAAATCGGACAAATACAGACTCTGGTCAGTCAAGTGTTGTAAAGGTATAATTAGGCAGGCCAAAAAAAGAATTTGAAGAGTCACTAGGAAAAGGCAGAAAAATGAACATTTTCTTTTAAAGTACATCACATTCACTGGGTTTTATTAATCAATAAATAAATTATCAAACTCTTTTACCCAAATTAAGTGGCACCACAAAATAAATGTTGTTTTTTACACTCTGAATTGACGTCATAATGAGAAGATTAATTTGATTTCCTCTGGTGGGGGTGGGAAAATGCCACTGCTGTGCTCCCAAAATTATGTGCAGAACTGAAACAGTGACTAACCTGAAATAAGATAAAACAAAGAATGAGAGCAGATGTAATCTGGATATTGTAGCATGCAGGATTCACCAATTTTTTTTTTACTTTCACTTCAGGTTTAATGGACATAACAACTGCATTGTGTAAGGAGATGCAAACTACAAACCATGCTTAATGGAAATAATGAAATATTCAAGTGCATCTTTAAAAGATAGAACATAAAGTAGCTTCTAAATGCAGAATTAGTGATGTGAGAATTAAGGATGGCCTTTGTTGGATGTATAGCCCTATATCCTTGGTCACATCAGGGAATATTTTTTTCCTCTTTGCTTCATGCAGGCCACTTATTTTCCTTTCTCTTTATTTCTGAATATCATTCAAGGACAGAAACACTCTTCTGTGTAATATTTCATCACTTATTCTCTGTCAGACACCAAAGCAGTTTTATACATAACTTATGGGTATGATTTATACATCAAAACACCTGTCAAAACGTAAATTTTAGAAGTCTAAAGAGGAACAAACAACATAT
Source organism: Emydura macquarii macquarii (assembly GCF_026122565.2). Classification (NCBI taxonomy): domain Eukaryota; kingdom Metazoa; phylum Chordata; order Testudines; family Chelidae; genus Emydura; species Emydura macquarii. The sequence goes on along the minus strand of NW_027131390.1, from coordinate 97,916,199 downwards.
AGAACAATGCAATTTCAGGCTTGTTTGTTTACAGAAACTTTTAAATATGGCCTTTGATACTTGTTTTCTGATGGGCCAACAAAAGTGTAGACTATCATGCAGTACAACTTTGATTCTACAAGCTACACTTATTGAAATCTCCCAGTTCTAGGAAAGTGTCATATCTCTTAACATCTAATAATTGTGCTGAAAATTCTCTTGACTATTCAAAAACTTTGTCGTCCATAGTTAGATATTAGACTTATAGACTTTAAGGTCAAAAGGGACCATCATGATCTAATCTGGCCTCCTGCACATTACAGGCCACATAACCTCACACACCCACTCTCGTAATACACCCCTAACCTGAAGTTCTCAAATCATGATTTAAAGACTTCAGATTACAGAGAATCCATCATTTACACTAGTTTAAACCAGCAAGTGACCCATGTGCCATGCTGCAGAAGAAGGTGAGAAAACCCCATGGTCTCTGTCAATCTGACCGGGAGAAAATTCCTTCCCAACCCCAAATACGGTGATCAGTTAGACCCTGAACATGTGGATAAGACCCACCAGCCAGATACCTGGGAAAAATTCTCTGTAGTAACTCAGAGCTCTCCCCATCTAGTGTCCCATCACTGGCCATAGGAAATATATGCTCCTAGCAGTCGCAATTGGCTACATGCTATTGTAGGCCGTCTCATCATACCAGCCCCTCCATACATTTATCAAGCTCAGTCTTGAAGCCAATTAGGTTTTTTGCCTGCACGGCTCTCTTTGGAAGGCTGTTCCAGAACTTCACTCCTCTGAGGCTAGAAACCTTCATCTAATTTCAAGCCTAAACTTGTTGATGGCCAGTTTATATCCATTTGTTCTTGTGTCGACATTGGCATTTAAATACTAAGGAGAGAGAATTATTTGTTATACCTCTGATAATGTATTTATAGAGCACAATCATATCTCCCCTCAGCCTTCTTTTAGTTAGGCTAAACAAGCCAAGCTCTTTGAGTCTCTTCACATAAGGTAGGTTTTCCATGCCTTGGATCATCCTAGTAGCCCTTCTTTGCATCTGTTCCAGTTTGAATTAATCTTTCTTGGACATAGTATTCCAGATGAGGTCTCACCAGTGCCTCGTATAACAGTACTAACACTTCCCTGTTGAATACTTTGATCCAGGAAAGGATCAAGGATTTAAGGATGTGAATAGTCCCATTGACTTATGGGCCTGACCCAGTGCGTCTTTGGGAGTCAGTGAGGAACCCTATTGATTTCAGCAGATATTGGCTGAAGCTTTACCAGAGTACTCATATGTTTAAAACTTAAGCATATGCTTTCCTGGATCGGGGCCTAAGACAGAAGCATACTAGTAAAAATATTAGAGTATTACAGATATACATGCAGGAGGTTATATTGAAGATAAAGATAGTTTTAATTCTGACTAAAGACATTCATAGCTACTGATCATCTCTGACAGGCTTTTGATTTTAGATTGCAGTAATGGCAATTGCACTTGAGGCAAACTAAATGAAACCCAAAGCAGACATTTCTATCTCATTAATACAGAAAACCTTACTCAACTGAGATTAAATTCTTCATTTTTGAAAATTGCTGTTTGCTAGGAACAATCGACATGCATTTGAATGAGTGTACCTGTCAGCTGTTTTTCCTCAAAGTATTTGAAATGTATAATGATCTAATATAACTCTCTAATCCACAAGAACATTAGAACTCTAGAAATGACATGGCTGCCTAACTATTGGTAAACATAACTCCTGCAGAACCTTGTCTGAAAAGCCCATGAACATCTTACTAATCATTAGGTAAGTATTTGGGAAGCGTGACTTTAAACTATAAATCAGGAAATATTAAATTCCAGTTGAATGCTAATGCTTGCTTAACATTCTTCTATCTTGCAACACTGTATAGAAAACAGAAAAGCTATTAAGAAGGAAATTATCATTTTTTTGCCGTTGGTCAAGAGATGTGAACTTTTGAAAGAGTGGTGGGTAAACAAGACATGGTTGGTATTATAGCACAGTCATAGTTAAGGGTCTGGCAACACTGAACAGAAGGTAATTTCAACATGAAGGTTGTGTATTTCACACTTGACTAGTTCTTGTTCTCTTGTCTCTCAAATATTGTCAGGTAGTTTTAGTTACAAGTTTAAAGTTATGGTAGAGCAGCAAAAAAAAAAAAAAAAGAAGAAGCAATGGGTTATCAGTTTCCTACGCACAACTGTGCTGCACTCTAACTATCAACCAGTACGTTTTATGCAATGACATTTCTCAAATCTTAAGTTTAAAATATACTGTTTTGCATTAGTAAAATGACCATGACATTGTTTTTTTTTATTATGAGATTACTAAGGATGCTCAGTATATTAACTATTTTTCATATGTGTTAATTTACTAGGGTGCTTTTCCCTTCTCCATGTCTGCACAAACTCCATTAACTCACATGGAAGTAAAATAAACATCAATAGAAAGAGAACACCAACTCATTTTGTATTTTGAATCCATGGTACCCAAGTTCAGGAACTATTATGGTCTTGTGTACCATGAATAATGCATGCAGCACCATTATATATCTCATTGTGGAAGCAAAATGTACAGTTATATTAATAATCATTCATCGCATACACCACAAACATTCTGAATGTTGAGCTGCCAGAAGAAGTTGCGGGCCCAAGGACACTCAGAGACCTTGGCTCTGTTACTGGATCCAATTATTAGAGCTCATGCATATAGTAGCATTCTGGATGTTGGTAGTGACTGCTATAGTTAAAGCTCAGTTCCAGCTACGCTTCTCAGACCTTTCTCAAGCAAACTCTTTTTACATTGAAATGTCCCATGCTAGGCTTAATCAAAAATTGATTATTTTAAATAAGTAGGAAGAAAGTTGCTTCTGCTGTTTTGACTTAGGCACGTGTGATGAAATAACACTTTTTACATGTTCCAATTTTGGAACTTTTATTTCTACAACAGAGTGAAAGCTAGGAATGTGAAGATCAGCATGTTGTGCTGTCACTGATCCTTAAAATCCAAGCTAAAAGAAAAGAACTTTTAAACTTCTGAGCTGAGTTTTATTACAACTCCTGGCTAACATTTTCAAGATGTGCATATGAGAGAGCTCTAACCCACACTTGGGGAATGCAGCACAGCATACTTTTAGTAATGGGTTTTTGTGTCATGTAAACCCCAACTGAGCCCTATTTTGAGGGATTAAGTTACTTTAAATGATACATAGGCATTGTACTAATCCCCTGCAGAGAGGTGAATGTCACATTGAAAGAAATTCAGGTGAGTTTGAAAGAGACTGAAAGCAGGTGATAAAGAAAGGCCCTCTGTTAGCTAATGACAGGGCTTCTAGAATCAAGGTTAATTAGAAAAGGTTTTGCTTTTTCCCTCTCAGTCTCTGGTAACTCAAGGAGTACAGAGAATCTTCAGAGAAAAGTTCAGGTCGTTTAATCCATACAGTGACTTGGTGCATGACAGGCTAAAGCACTGTACATTTACAGCTTGACTGGCCATGCATTAAATTGCATTAAGGGCACATGTACCCTACCACCATGCACTATATACTCTATGGTGCACTTTGATGTACTGTTGTTTATATATGGTAGAAAGGTCCACTTAGCAACTTAGTGCATGACAGCCTGGAGCATTGTAGATTTACCTGGCTCGCCTACACAGTCAGTGTTTGGCGGTAGAAAGTTTTTAATGTTTGACTGGGCTGGGCAAATGTTTCATAATCACTTAGTCAACAACCATCATTTCTTTCTTTCTGTCTGCAAGAATGACCATCTCAAAGTTTGTTGTGCAAACAAATTCAGCAAACAAGTCTTTGACTGCAGATTGTTGGCTGGCTATATAAATTCCATGGTGTTGGCCTTGTTCAGACTGGATGATTTTATGTAACTAATCCACAACAGCATGAATATCTGTGGAATTCAAGTTTTTTCTTATGGAGATTCTTGTATAGAGTGGAAATCAGTGTCTTTGGGATGGAAGGGATTTCTCAAAGTTCTATAAAGAGGTATTTAATGGTGGAGAGACCACTACAACTGGCTGAGGAAAATGAGATTTTATTTTTTGTGAAATATCAATTTTGAAGATTTTGAAATGGATGCATTTGTCATCTTGAAAAACTTCCATGATGATTTCCAAGTCATTATTGAAAATGACTATAGAAATGGTTATAGAAAACTTGAAGCTAAAAATGTCTAATAATTTCAATAAATTAAAAATACAAAAGTATATAAAATTTATAAAATATAAAAATAAAAGCAAGTCGATTGTTTTGATTAGGGTTGGGAAAAAAATAGATCCGCTTTAGTTTTGCTGTCAGTCTCTGTAGGGGAGCAACGGCATGTTTGAAAGCCTGGTATAAAAAATCTCTTCAATTTGTTGAGGGTTAGCATAAGAAATTCTTCCCTATGCCCTGTGCAGATGACTGATTTGTTAAGATGCTTATATTGCACCAAAAAGTTACTGAAGCAGTTGCTGTTATAGGTTGGGGGGGGGGGGGAGAGGAGGAAGGGGAATTAAGGCCAGAAGGGACAATTAGATCACTTACTCTGACATCCTGTATAACACAGGTCATAGTATTCTACCCAGTCGTCACTGTATTGAACCCAATAACTTCTTGACTAAAGCATATCTTCTAGAACGATCCATCTCTTGATGTCTTCAAATCAAGACTGGAGGATCTACCATTCTCTTGATAATTTAATCATTGAAAGAGCCTATCTTTTTACTATTAAAACCATGCCTTATCTCTAATTTGAATTTGTCTGGCTTCAGCTTCCAGCTGTTGGCTCTTCTTTTGCCTTTCTGCTTCAGATTAAAGAGCCTTTTAGTACGCAGTATCTTCTCCCCGAATACCTTTGTACATTTGTAGCAATGTACTAGAAGAACTCTTCTGGGAGAACTTTGGCATGGAAGACTGCTGAGGTTTTAATATATCCTTCTGACAGAGATGGATAACTGAGGATTTACCATTTTATTTTATCGTCACTTGTAGCTGTTTAACAAACTTTGTGACCCTTGAAGGGTAGAGTCATTAATTTCAGTTGAGATACCAAGTCTCCTGACCAGGATGTTTGCCATTTCTATTTTGTCTCAGAGCATCATTTACAATCTTGTGTCAAGATTAGCCTGACGGCTAAGAGGCATCATATAAAAAAATGGCAACTGGGAGATCTCTGCTTTTCTTTTAAAGACAGACCCCTTCATATCTTAGGGTCTGTGTAAACTGCAGGTGGGAGCATGCTTCCCAGATCAGGCAGACTCATGCTCACTTCACTTGAGCTAGCTTGCTGAAAATAGCAGTGTGAATGTTGTGGCACCGGCAGCAATTCAGTCCAGACCACATGAGTCCAGACCCACCTAGATCAAATCTCTGGTAGCTAGCTGTGCTATCACCCAAGCTTCAATGTCCACCCCAATATTCTTAGTGATCTAGTATGCGTCTGTTCACTCAGGATGCGAGGCATGCTCCCAGCTGCATTGTATGGCTACTCTTAGAGCTATGCTGCAATTGCCTATCATGTGTGGGATAAGAGAGAGCTAGGGGAAGTTACACTGGCTACATTTTTCTATTCATAAATCGTTGAAATGCATTCTTTTCTAATGGGATGGAAAAGACTTCTTAATACATGTTCTAACAGTATAGCTTACCCACATTTCTATGCATCAAAGGAGGCATGAAGAATATGGTACAATTGTTGAAAGATCTAAGGGAGAGAATAGCACCTGAGTGCATAGTTCTCAGATCACTTAGCAACCATTCTCATTTAAAGTATCCCTTTTGCCTCCATCAGATGGTAGGAAAGGGCTGATAGCTATTCTAAAAATTGCATCCATTTGCTTCCAAAAGGATAACATGGCCCTCTGCTGTACCAAGTTCAGCTCCTTTTTTTCCATCTCTACATGTTCCTCTGAATGAAACTGGCATTCTCCAGGTCTTGCCAGGGCCTTAACTTTCTACTTAGACAAAAGTCAAGGTCTTCAGGCTTTCAGATTTGTTGTTTAATGTATTTGGGGGGGTGGGGATCCCAGTAAAGGAAAGACGCTGAAAATAGTCATATCCCAGTGGATTATTTCCAGTGAAGCCTATAGTACCAAATTTGCTTCTGGCACACTATTCATAAAGGTATTTCTTCATCCTGAGCAGAATCTTCTTCTGTAGAGCATAGTTGCTATACTACCAAGTGAAGTTTCTCTGATCCTCTAATCATTAAAGCTACAAATTGAGCCTTTGACCACAGAATGCAAACTATGGTTATTCCTGGAGATTAGTATAGTGTTATATCTCAGTCCTACCATGATGTCCTTCCACATTGCTGCCTAGACATCAAGCTCTAATGAGATCCCAGTTACAGAGAAGTACATTTAATCCTTTCTTGTAAATTGGGTTTCTCAAAATTGGGATTAAAAAATCGGCTCCACTTCCTCATTCCGACCCACCCCCATCCCTCTTTGTGCTCTTTTTAGGGGTTTTTGTTGGCTTTTTGCCTTTTTTAACTTAGAACTTCAAGTCCATTAATGACTGGAGTGTAACAAATGTTGGTCCCATGTCCAGCTGGTGGTGTCAAATCATCCACTGGTTCATATGCCAGCCTATTTCCAATGGAAGCCCATTTATTGGTATCATAGTTAGGAAAAATGTAACTTACAGGTAAGGATAAAGTTATTTCTTTGCCAAATTGAGACCTTTCTTTGAAGCCTCTTCTGTCATTCTGACTATTTTGGAATGGATTCCTTTCCAGGGACTGTATAATAGGTGCTGAGAGGAAGGATGGTTAAGGAACTCGCCTAAGTCTTGAGACCCTGCTTCACCACAGACTTTCTGTGTGACTTGCTCAACATCAGTTAGTCTCTCTACCTTCACTTCCCCCTCTGTAAAATGGGACAACAATATTTCCTTTATCTTACAGGAATGTTGGGGATAAATACATTAGACTGTGAGGTGCTCAGATCCTACAGTAATAGGGGCTATATATGTACTTAAGATTTCTATAGCTGAAGCACAAATCAGTGTTTGGAATACTTTTAACTTTTTTTAAACTATCACTAGTAGATTCACTACCTAATAGCTTTTTTCTTATACAGACTATTTCAGTGCAGGTTTCAATGTTTACATTTGAGTATACACTCTCTCAGCCTCCTTTGATCTTTTCAGAAAAGATTTCTCATAGTGTGGCCTTAAAATGCAGTGTCTCCCAGATTCTTTATACTTTGAGAAGAATTACAGCATCTCAGTTCTTTTTTAAACCTTTCAGCCTTATCAGCAAACAAAAGTCCAGGGTTCCTTACAGCTAGCAGTGTTCTAGACCTTGGGTTAATAGTTGACACTATTGAGGTTATTGGTTGACAGGATACAGGTTGGTCTCCTTAGTTTTTGGTGTGATTGGCACAGTGGTGTAAAGGTACTGTAACACAGTACTCTAAGCAGCCACATTCCTTAGCCCTGTATCAGTCGGTCACTGAGACCACACTGCTATCTTTCATTCTTTTATATGTAGCGCTTTGTCCCCACCCTGACCTCTGATTGGCTCAGCTCTCTGTCTGTGAATGGGTGGGGCCTGTGAAACTGCATGTCATTGATGGAAACTTCCTACATCTTCAGGAACAGCTCCTGAGCTTGTCTAACTAACTGTCACTCCTCTTCTGGAGTTTCTGGGACCTTGTAGCTGCTTCCTCATATGCAGAGAAACAGGATTTAAACAAAAATCCTCATCTGCCCACTACTCTCAGCCTTTCTTTGGTTTAAAAATCACAAATCCAACAGTAGAGTTATGGATCTGCATCTGAGCCACCCTTTTTTCCATTTCCAGTGCTGTCTGGCTTTCTTTAAGACTTTGAATGTTTCTCCTTTTTGTTTTTATGTGCATCACACAAGCACTCTGAGAGCAAATGAAATTAAAAGGAGTGATATGATGTGCAGTGCTCTCAAATCTGCATTCACCCTTGAACAACGGCCCAGGATGAAATGTAAGGTTTATACTGATGTATGAAGAACTAAATCAAGGAGATTCACATGAACACATACAGTATTTAGATAAGGTATAAACGCCCTCTGAGTTCTTCTCAGCAGAAACAGCCCATTTCTATTCATATAGGCTGAAATTCATTCCTCTTCATAGACCATGTAAGGCTGAAGTGATACAAAGCCATTGTGCTGGCTTGCTGCACAGGGGTGAATTTCTGCCATATTGGAGGAAGTTCCCCTTGTTAGTGCATAAGGTGAAAGGGCCAACAGCAGCTGCATGGGAAGTCATGCTTGGTTATTGTGAGACTGGTGGTTCCAAATCTCCTTGATCTCAGCCGAGTTTTTATTAATCCCGCTATATCTAGTCTGGGTCTGAGTCTCAAGGAAGGCATCTGAGCTTTTAGTCAATCATCTAAGTATAGCACAGTGGTTCCCAACCTTTTTGGCTCGAGGGCCACAGATATAATTTTTATAACCCTGAAGGGCCACAGCAGCCGCCCCCTCCCCCCCCCCCACTGCATCCAGATAGAAGGAGTTCAGTGAGGAGGCAGCCTCCTCGCTGATCTTCCATCTCCCTGGCTGCAGCAGGGAAACTGCACATGTCCTGTAGCCCTGTGCACTCCACCTGGGTCCCAAGACAGTGGCTCCCTTCTACAGCCAGTGGGATGAAAGATCAGTGCCCGCCTCCCTCTGGCTCCAGCAGGGACCCAGGCAGAGTGCTTTGCTCTCTGTTGGAGTTGGGGGAGGGGAGCTCTGATTTCCTCTCCCTCTGGCTCGAGAAGGGACCCCAGTGCCTATGGACCTAGGCGGAGCGTGTTGCCATACTCCCTGCTACAGCCAGGGGGAGGGGAGAGTGGATCTCCTGTCCCCCTGACTGCAGCAAGGAGCCTGCCCCGGTCTTTTAGCCCTGGGGAAATGCGCTCCGTCTGGTTTTTAGGCAGCGGCTCCCTTCTGCAGCCAGCAAGAGGAGAGCTGAGGACCACTTTGAAAGTCCCCATGGCCACTTTTGGCCCCCGGGCCACAGATTGGGAACCACTGGTATAGCAGATAGTTAAACACAGCTACCTGAAATGCAGTCCAGCCTGTGCTTTACTTTTCAAACTCTCTGATACTGCTGTTGATAACTCGAAATGAGGTGATTGGGTCTTTTCTTGCTGGTTTTACCTGAATTGAATGGTAACCCCAGGTCTTTCTACTGACATTAGCTTTGAAGGAAACACTAAACACTAGTGAATTGTATCAACTTGGGGACCAAATCCTAACATCTTTATTCAGGCAAAACTCCCATTAGTTTTTAATGGCCCTTAGCCAATAAAATACTAATGCTGTCTGGGTGCTCATTATGTTCTGTGTAAAAGTTGCATGTTTTTAAGTGAAGGCAGGCTTTCGTTAATAAGATAAAATAATCTATAAATATGGATGTATTTTCTAAATCTAATTAAATTTTAGTTAAATCGGTCCTGGACTTTACTTCATTTTCTCATTTAAGCAAATCTCTCACTGGAAGCCTTTACCCTTTCAGGTTAATGTTTATCTGACATGACAAACAAGGCTAAATGACAGTCCAACTCTAAACTTAAAAGCATTTTTAGTTTTCGCTAAGCTGTTTCTAAGCTTTTTTTTTTTTTTTTTTTTAGTTGTGGGGTGGGGAGCCACAACTGATATATGCTAATCCACTGCCTAAGACAAGGTTTAGGTTTTTTGTGTTCCAGTGGTGCCTAGAGTCTCAAACTGAGATCAGGGCCTCATTGTACGAGGCGTTGAGCAAACAAAGAGCAAAACATGGTCTCTGCCCCAAAGAGCTTGAATTTCAAATAGACGAGTGACACAGATTTAATATACAAGCACAGAGGTCTTTGCTGTTTCCTTCTAAATCTTCCAAAGAAAAACACTGGAGAGCTGAGTTGGTCTCAAGCCATAAAATATGGATGCGGAGTTAGAACATACCAAGATTCAGTGGTTAAGATCTTGATTTGGCCTATTATTTGCCAAATCTGGATTTCTCATAGACACAGACCCATGCAATGGGTAGCTGGATCCATCATGTTTTTGGCTTTGAGGCTCCTGAATGGATTTCTCAGGAACTTTGGGACTAGAAAGCAGAACTGCTATGCAAGATATGTTCCGTTTTGCAGCTGTGTTGGTACGAGGCTATTAGAAAGACAAGGAGGGTGAGGTAATGTCTTTTATTGGGCCAACTTCTGCTGATGAGACACAAGATTCTGAGCTACACAGAGTTCTTCAGGACCACCCATCTTGTCTCTCTAATATGCAAGATATGGTCACATGCAAAGCAGGCATATAGAATGGCTTTACATTTGAGGGACCTGGGGCTGCATGTCAGAGTTTGGAGCAGAGTTTGGAGACAGGCCAGCAGATCCAGGATTACACAAATATAGTGGACACCAACCCCTATGAATGGATGACACAGAATACAAGGCTTCTATTCTAGTCCTATGAATCCCACTGATCATTTATGGGTATGTTTACATTGCAATAAAAACATCTATGGATGGGCCAGTTGTAGGTGTTTTTTTTACTGCAGTGTAGACATACATTATGGGGCTGTCCTTTGCCCTTAGATTTTGGGGTGGATTCCGTTGCACCCAACCTTCACTTATTTCTCTGAACAAAGTCTGTTTACTGAGGTCTTGTTGAATTTCTCCCAGGCTTTTTATAGCCATATGGCCACCTAGGAAGAGGATAGATATTGAGAGTAGTCTGCAATCTGTGTGTATGTCATTAAATCCCTCTGGAAAAGAAAGCTAGAGTTCATTTAAAAACCTTTCTTATGTTGCTAGAGTGAATATAAGGGTGCAACAGGTTCTCTGAAAACAAAGCCTTGCACTTTTGAGTGACTGGACTATTTAAAGTCATCGACAATATGGAGTCATGCAGTGTGATCCAATACACAATTAACATCTGTTGTGTAGTTTATTCCTCTGGCACACTTCCAGTTGCTACTAAGGATCTAAGCATGGAATAAGCCAAACCAATTTGTCCAGGTTCTTCAACCAGGTGATGGCAGCTTGCAAGGCAATTAAACTACTACATATATCTTTGCAAATAGCATTAACAGCAGTGATGTAAAAAAATGTGATCCATCAAAATATTCTGATTTACAGGAAGAAACATCAAATTGAAATGTCTTAGTAAGGTGGGCTGTGTGTGTGTCCTTAAACAAAAATAATCACTGGATATCCAGCATTTTTAAGCTTATCAGACTTCACTGGTTCACTAGCAGAAAAGAAAATACAATATAATGCTGTGTGTGTAGAGGGGTGGGGGGCAGAATAATAGCAGACACCCAACTACTGAAAGATGTAAATTTTGCTTATTTCAACTTGTGCAAGGTTAAAAATGTATCCTAGGGTGACCAGATAGCAAGTGTGAAAAATTGGAACAGGTGGTGGAGGGTAATAGGTGTCTCTATAAGAAAAACCTTCCAATATAAAAAAGAAAAAGCCTCCTATAGAATCAGGACATCTGGTCACCCTAATGTATCCTCATTCATTTTGCTCAAGTTTGCACCCATTCAGCCTCATGTAAAGCTCAGAGGTGAACTCTTATTCCCTGAGAGTACATGTACTGGTACATGGCTGTTAACGAACAAACATGTTTAAATAGCTATTTTAAATTCAATAATTATCAAGTGTCCTATGGGGAACTGGTGACTGCCCCAGTCACTGCAGTATTATTGTTAGCAGTAGTGTTTTGGAAACTCGTTTGTAGAAAGAGGAAACAATTTCTTCTCCTCTCCTAATCCTTTACTTCAAGAGGTTTTGAACTGAATGTTTTCACTTGTGCTGTTGAGCATCACATTCTCATAGGGCTGTCAGAGCCAATATGTTGTTTATTCTGGCCCTTAAAAAAAGATACTGCTCTAGTCACTGCAATATCGCTACTGTTAGTGGCCGTATTTTAGAGAATTGCTGAAGGGTGCAGAACCTTTCTTGTGTATGTGTGTGTGGGGGGGTTTCCTTTTTAAATTTGACTGATAGGGAAAAGAAGCATTCAAACAGACCTGTAACAGTTCTTGACACGGTAAAGAATGGCAGTGCAGCATCACAGCCAAAGTAGCGAGACATGTACAAATGCTATCTCAAAGGTTAAGGGGTCAAAATTTCAAAAGTTCCTAATTCTCTTGGGAGCATGTCACACTTGCTTTCAATGGGACTTAGGCTCCTAAGTCACTTAGACAGTTCTGTTAACTATACCCAAAATCTACAAAGCACATCATTTCCTGTTTCTCTAGGTTTAGCCCTTTAGAAAGGCAGCATATTTAGAGTGACTCCTGGAGTGGCACGTTCGTTCATAAAGGGCCTAGTCCAAAATCTATGACTCCTATTGACTTTGACGGGCTTTGGGTCAGGCCCTTATAGACTGCTTTTCATTTTGAGAGGTGTGATGCTTTATGATTGAAATATAACCATTTACATCATTGATATTGCCACGGTGATACAATTGCAACAAATCTTCCACTAGGTAAAATCTACTCTGAAGTCAGACACCTTTGTGTTCATGGCCCATCAAAGACAATTAATTCTCACAATGGGCCATTGAAGAGGCTTATCCTGCCTGGTGAGTATTCCTGTGGACATCCCAGCCAGAATATGGGTAATGGATGCCCCTGTGAGTCAGGAAGCCATGTAAGGGCATGTGACTTGCTCATGTGACCCTGGACTCCATCTTGTGTTTGTAACTTTTCACAAACGGAGGCAGTGAGCTTTGCCATGTGCCTGGAGACTTTCTGTTTCAAACAGAGGATCTAAAATACTCTTCAGTCATCTCCATGCTGTCTCTTTCTTGCTCTTACTCTCTGGGCTATGGATTTACAACTAAAAGGAGCATTCTAATCTATGGATTTCCGATCTTCCAATTAAGGACCTTCCAATCTTTGTGAAGTTACCAGAGACTTTACAAGCCAGCAGTTTTTTTCATCCCTGCTACAAACCTGAGATAAGAACTTTGCAATGATTGTATGTTTATGATCTATTAACTATTTTAACTCTCTTCTTCTTTTCTCTTATAAATAAATCTTTAGATTTTAGTTACTAAAGGACTGGCAGTGGGGTGATGATTGGGTAAGATGTGATTTATATATTTACCTGGCTATGTGGCTCATCTCTTGAGATCAGAAGAACCCTTTGTTTGATTAAAATGGTTTTCAATAACTACACATCATAAAGTCTAATGTCTGGGAAATAACGGACTTGTTAAACAGTGTGGTGAGACAGAAGTTTACTTTTGTTACTGGCTTGGTATATCTAATAATAGAATAACAACCAGTCTGGGGTGAGTCTGCTTTATTTCTCAACAGTTTGTCCTGAATCTGGCATTCTCAGCTGTGACCCTCTGAGACACGGTGGCAAGAAGGAACAGACTTAAAATTTCATATTGATAGCTCTTACCTTTGTAACATCAAAATTTAATAAGTTCACTTGTTTAGCTCAAAACATTGACCATGTCACTCCCTCTTTTGCACCCCTTCACTGCTCCCACTTCTCCACATCAAACACAAACTACTCTTCTTCCCTGTTACAGCCTATCTTGGTCTTTGCCTACCATTTTTTCCTATCATTACCTATCATTTTTTCTACACTATCTTGACATTGAAATTTGGCCATTTTCTTGTCTTCAGGGATTTTGCCAGTAATGTAGTCAGTTCCAATCTAATTCGTTTTTTTAACTGAATTATAATACTGACTGTGCAACAGTTACTCTGCTGCTAAATATGTTCTGTTTGAAAACAGAAAATATTTATATTTTAATTTGTTTGCTTTCTTTGTGAAAGAAAAAGTTTTGAGGATGTAGCCTGTTATTTCTCTCTGAAATACCTAAACCAGTTTGAAATTAAAATGTGTTAGTGCATATGTACTTCCGTCAGGATTTCATTAGCATCTGGTGTGCTGCTCGATGTCATCTTGCAAAGCCAATTAAATGTTATAATACAATGAACAATTTCATATTTTTTCTTAGCAATGCTGTAGGCTGGTGATGAAAGAAGTGAATAATCAGGAGCATTGTCGCGTGTGTGTTAGCCTCTCAGAACTCTTTTTTTATGTCTGCGCTTTCTTTTTTTTTAAAGCACAACTGAGGCTAAACACACGGTACTGAGCATGCACTACATTGAGCTTTGGAAGAGGCTCCTCATTAGACTTTGAACTTGAAACTTTAAAAAAAAATCAGTCACAATAAATACTTGTAGAATCAGAGAAGATTAGGGTTGGAAGGGACCTCAGGAGGTCATCTAGTCCACCCCCTGCTCAGAACAGGACCATCCTCACCAATAAGTACACTTATTAGCTGTATTTGATCATTTTACAGATATCAGAACCTTAGTGTTGCTGTATTGGATAAGATTAAGATAAATTGCAATGATTCAATAGAATGAAAAAAGAGATGTATTGATATTACATTGAGTACTCCTGACTCAGGAATCTATCAGTTTGAAGCCTGCGGGAACCCATTAAACCAAATGCTATGCAAGGGGTACCCAGACTTTGCTGTACTCAGAGGTCTCATTTGATGTGTGCCAGGAGCCTCTGCATTAGACTCAATCTGTATAGATGTAACAACTGTCATTGTCATTGTGATTATCACTCAAATTGCGCTAAGACTACATCCCATAGCTGTCTGTGGCAGCCTTAGATCATCTGGATCAGCTACAAAGGGAGGAACAAAGACAACAAAGGAACAAAGGGAGACCCAATGGTCAGGGAAACCAAGGTTTTATTTCCTGCTCTGCCAGACTTCCTGTGTGATCCTGGGCGTGTCACTGAGGCTCAGATCCTCAAAGGTTTTTTGAGCCTAACTCCCATGGTACTTAAGCACTTTTTTGAGGATCTGTTCCCAAGACTCTCTGTACCTCACTCCCCACATTTAAATTGGGGACAATAGCACTTCCCTACCTCACAGGGGTGTTCCAAGGATAAATACATGAAAAGAGGGTGAGGCACGCAGATACTATCGTAATGGGGGCCCCATAAGCACCTTAAATAGAAAGGACGACACACCACAGCAAACAGTAAGTTACAGATGCACTTCCTTACCTTCATGTTAAAACTAAATGCATACAACCATGATATTTGCTTGTAAATGTCTTTATTTAAAAAGCAGAAATTGTTTGTTTGAGTTCACCAGCAATCAAAAGCAAAAACCTCAGTGTTCTCCGAGGCTTTAGAGAGGATTCATAGATTATGGGCTCTTGCCTTGTAGAATAATTAGGCTCTTCAATTTCTGCTCCTCATACCTGATAGAAAACATTCAAGACCACTCTAGGTAGAATTTTGCCCTTAGGCAACCCTTGGGGCACCTTTGTTCAATACAGATAGACTAATTACTGTAGCAATATCAGTAGCTCCAGTGTTCTTTGACTCTTCCTAATGAAACTGTTCTATGGGAAAGTAATATAGTAGTCCCTTGTTACACACCTTTACTACATTACAGTTCAGAAGTCTGAATATAAGAGTGATTGCTGCCTTTATATTAATATTGCAGAGGAAGCAGCGCTGCTTTTGAAGCTATGGGAGTGTTTCTTTGATTACAGTCTGATAATGAGAGCTCTGTCTCACTTCTTATTATCTCCATATATTTCTTATTGTATGTGATTGTTAAATTCTTGGAATTTTTGGTGAAGGTCAAGGGAGGGAAGATGCTATATAAATTGAGTATATTGGAATAACAGTGATGCTGCTAAAAATAGAGGGAATACTGGCAGTCTTGCAATGGAGCACAAGTTTAAAAGCAGGCAAATAAGGGACAAATTAGGACATCGTAGACTTGATACAAGTAGCCTGTTAGAGGAAAATAACCGAAAGTGTTACAAAAATAATTCCTGGTCACTGACTCAGTGGGATTATTCAAGTGAGTAACTACTTGCACCTAGAGCTGAGTGGTACTTTTCATCTCTGTGGGGGAAAAAGACTTCTTCAGGCCCATCAAACAAATGTATGTACACCTCTCCCTATCCGCCTTTATCCCAGCTGTTAGAGCACTTGCCTGGGATGTGGAAGACCTAGGTTTGGATCACCAATGTGGAATAGACTCAGATCTCCCCAAACCCAGGAGAATACGCTAACCCTCAGATGATAGGCTATCCTGTGGTGGGTTGCCCTTAGTCTTCCCTGCTGAAGCTTCTCCACTCTGTAGAAATACTCTTGACCCAGTGAATGTTTGTGAGGGTAAACAATTTTGATAGCCTGATGATTAAGGAACTTGTTTGGGTAGAAGGAGATGTGGATTCAAATCTTCTCCCTGCCTGATTGAGAGGATGGATTTGCTGGCTGAACTCAAGTCATTTATTCACCCAGCTATTTTCATGAGCATGAGGAGGGGATTCACAATCTGGCCAACTGGGTGGGATAATAGTGAGGGGAGACCAGATTGAAGCATGTCTAAGGGTCTCAGTGATGTGACAGTTTCATGAGAGAACTGTGTATGAGTGAAGGAACATGGCTTAGTGGTTATAATGCAAGACTAGAAGTCAGACTTGGGTTTTATTCTCAGTACTGTTCGGACTTGCTCTGTGACCTCAATCCCTCTGGCTCCATTTCCCATATCTGTAAAATGGGGATGATACTTCTCATAAGGATGTGTTAGATGGTAAGGCCTAATTTATTAACAATTGCCAACAAGCTCTTGGAGAGAGAAAATGTGTGCAAAGTACAGTTGTTATGAACCCCATGTTCCACTCTTCTATATGTGGGGTCCCTTCTGTGCACATGTACAAAGTGGGAATTCTGCCTACATAGCATGCTCCCGGCGGGAAATCACCTCTCATGGGAGCTCTGAAGACTTGTAGATCTGCAGAGCTGTGGCTTTTAAAAAAACATTCTGACCTAATGTAGTGCTCATGAAAGCTCAGAAATAGAGCCCTGGCATGAAGCAGGCACGCAAGGCCAGATTTACACCTTATGCACCCCTAGGCAGAGCATCTTTAGCGCATCTCTCCCCCCACCCCCACCTACATCTGACCTTCATGTTTTCTGCGTGGGGGGGAGCGAGGGGTTGGGGTGACCAGGTTGGCCAGATCCGGGCGGGGGGAATATTCTTTCTGCCTGGGCAGGCCTCAGTGGGAAGAGGAGGAGCAGGGCTGCAGGGCCCTGGGAGAGAGGAGGAGGAGGAACAGGGGGTGGGGCCAGAGTTCCAGCTCTTGTGCGGGGCCCACAAATTGGCCAGTGCCCCTAGGCACATGCCCGCTGTGCCTAATGGAAAATCTGGCCCTGTTGGCATGCTGTGTAAATTTCTCCAAATAATCCTACCAGTCGGTAGTGCTCAGCCTTTGCCAGCTGCTAGCATACAAAGAGACTTCATCTTTCTACAATGACCCCTCCTCTTTTTGATTTACTTAAACTAGAACACTGTGGTAACTAGGGGAATGTTTTTCTAATGGCGACCTCAATCCTGAATTTGAAACACCGTTTTAGTCGAGATTTCATTATTCAGAGAAGCGCTTTTCGCTGAATGGCGTGATGACTTTCTGAAATACAAACAGAAAAAGATGAGAAACCAGCCTGATTTTTTTTTTTTCACTTGCAATTTTTTTGGGGCCAGAACTCAATCTGAGGCCACCAGACACAAAAAGAATGTTGGATCAATCCGGTATTACCTAGGCCCTCAGGCTGTCACTCCTGATCTGAGTAATGTCTGTAGTTTCTCTTTGCAGTCCATCTAATATAGGCTGCCATTTTTTTCTTCAAACTGTTTTAACAATATTCTGTCTTCAGGAACACTGGTAGGGGCTGTTTGGAACTGGACACATCAAAGAAGCGACATATGAACTTGGAGAAAAGAGACATAATTCAAACTGCAATAGTCACTTGCTGACTTATTTTCTGAACTCCCATTCTCACTGGCCTCTGAAGCACTGGCATCAAAGTTTGGTACACTTTTTTTGGCATGAGAGTAAAAGAATGAGGGCAAAGTAATGGGAAGAATAATAGCATCTACAGTTTCATTTGTTGCTTAGCAAGACCACGGCTATATTCTCTGAAAGGAATGGAACTGAGCTGCAGCATAACAGTGGCTCTAGTTGAAAAGTCCTGTGTTCCTGTGGGGTCAGGAAGCATATTAAAACCCTTTTGATAAATAACGCTGGTAGCAGCAAGTCATGCAAGGCCCAGTCAGCAGTTCCTAGTGTCTCTGATAGGCTTTAGTAGCATTGAGAAATCACCTAAGGCAGCTCACACAGCGATGAATTGTGCACTCCTCTCTTCAGCCCAACTGTTTCAGTGAGCTCTCCATGTTGATACAGTCTGGCTCTAAGCAATGCATCGGAACCTACTATGCATGTGTGTTAATCAAGTGTATTTTATATATTTTAGTGTATACGCTTGTTTTGTCTGATTAGGAAGATAAATGTTTTTGAATTGCTTCCTTTCTCATCTCACCTCTAGAGGTTCTCCTCAGTTTTCTTTCCCCAAGCGACTGCCAGGGGCCTAGTCCTTCATATCTCACCCTTACTGTTACTAAACCTGTTGCTTCCCAAGGCTACACTAGCCAAACTATCAGTTTCCTCCTGTCAAGATCCAGGAGTAGATCCCCACAATAAGATCCTGTCATTAATTATTCTCTTTCCCCAAAGCAGACAAGCTTGGAAGTTGATCAACAGCTAACAGGAGAAATAAATACACCAGGAGGAGCTTTTTCTCTCGAACCACTTCTCTTTCTCCAGAGGAGGCCATGATGTCCTCAGTATCTATAAGTGTAGACTACTATAAGGCTTTTCAAAAGCTTTTATAAGGAGGATAGTAGAAATGCTGAAAATACTTTTTGAATTAGTCCAACTGTATACTCAACATAGGGTGGTTCTACTCATGAGCTGGATACTTGAATCCACAAGGGTTTCATGGGCAACACCAACTTCATCTCAGCAACCTTCATACAAGCTGATTCAGCAGTCATGTATTTGTATAAAGAGATGGAGTGGTGGGGAGAGAGCAAGGACAGAACCCCTTTGTCGAGAAGCCCTCGTGCTGGATTCTAGCAACAATGGACCCCAAAACGTAGTGTAGCAACAGCTTAAAGCTAAGTTTCTCTCCTTGCTCAACTGCACTGGCTTAATGTGGCAGAGGATCTAGCTTGTGGTGTCTGCCATACAGTGAATCCCACAAAAAAATGTCTTTCTTCTTGCCCTCCCACACTCTGTGGCAGGGCGATCACAAATGCCATTCCTAGATTGCATTGGAAGTCCTCTCTTGATCAGAAATTCTCTGTCACGGTTGTGTTGGGAAAACAGACAGTGTAAAGATATAGGGCCTGATGTCATGTACACCACTGGAATACAATTTAATTTTGGTGATGTTACTCCTGGTTTACAGCAGTAGACATAAGGTCAGAATCAGGCCCAGAGTCTTTTTTTTGTTTGTTTTATTTTGTTGTCTTTTGTGCAAGTTCTCCTGTTACCATTGGCAATGTGTCTGCAGGTGCCTAATGAAAGCTTGAACGTTGTTATGTAGAGTGGTCTCTGTATTAGCAGGTAGTAGCTGGGGTCTATTGCTGCCGATTTCCCAGAACTTCCTCCTAAGCAGTTTCTCTTTGCTCATTTGCTTATCAAAAATCCAGTGCATAGCACCAGTGCAAAGGGAGTTTGTTTTCTCAAGTTTCTGACTATGTTTCTTGCATCCCCCAGTGCTTTCTACATCTGCACCTTTAGTCATCACCCTGCTTTGGGCGTAGGGTGATCAGATAGCAAATGTGAAAAATCAGGACAGGTGGTGTGGGGACTAATAGGTGCCTATGTAAGACAAAGCCACACATGTCAAGATTGTCCCTATAAAATCGGGACATCTGGTAACCCTTGTAGAGGGTGTTGTAGAGCTGCACTTTCCCCGGGGGAGCAGCAGGAGGCGTTCTGTCAGCAAGGCGTATCATCATCTCCTGGAGCTCTCTATGTGCACTGGATGTGGGTGCTGACTAATTAGCAATATCCCTTTTTATAGGTTGCAGTGTACACTCTGCTGAGCCATGGTTCTGCCTACTCCCTGCTGTTGCCTGTCCTGACTTTGGTGACTTGCTCCTGTAAAGTAAAATCCTGGCAGAAGTTCTTGCACTCTTCAGCACAAGTCCTGTGATTCTAAACCCTCTGCCCACCTCCAAACACACACACAAAGGGGACATGTGCCAGGCTTTGGAAAGATCTTCTTAAGAGATCTGAGTTCAATTCCTCACAATCACAGATTTACTGAGAGACCTTGGGCAAGTTATTTAATCTCAGTGTAATGGGGATTGAACTTCTTTATTTTAGAACTATTGTGATTGATCAATTGTCATCATGTTGGGACAGGAACTGTCTTTATATGTGTTTTTGCCCAGCCAATAGGATCCTGGTTAGTGGCACTAGCCATGGCATTACATAATACAGAATGTTTATAAGACGTTCTGTGTAGTAATGATTGGAGGTTGTGTAAGTAGCCAGATAAGTCCTCTACTAAAATTCTAATACCATTCTGTAAGGGACTACCTTCAGTACAGTACCTCTGTGATAAACTATCTGACGTTCATAAGAAAGCTGCAATCTCAGGGAATTTGTTCTACATTTTTGTGTTCTTTTACTGGAGTAGAATATCCCTCTAAAACTGCAAGGGTGCTCATTGATTAGAAAAATTACAGCTTCTCCATCAAATTAGTCTGTCTTCAAATGAAGAGGAGGAAAAATAGCTTATTCTCAGAGCTGATCTATACTCATCTGTTGCTGTGTGTATATATTCTACCAGTTTCCTCTGGCATGCTGTGCCATTTTACTGAATGGATGAAAGGCACTGATTGTATAATTAGCTCTACTAGAGTAGGTGTACTATGGAAATTGTGAACACAAAAATGTGGGATGTAGAAAAACACAGAACTGGCCCCCTCCATTCCCAACTCCTAGCGGCATCTTACAAAAAATCAGAATATTTTTCCTTTTCTTGGTTGCTGGGAGGCTATCAATAGAACTGAAAAGCTTGAAAAAAAGTAAGATTTTTCTGGAGACGGAAAAAACTCAGCAAAGTAATTTAAAACATTCAGATTTCTAACTTTCATCACATGTCTAGCTCAGTGCTTACACCACAGCAGTAATCAGAATAGAAAAAGCCATTTAAAGCCAGCCATTTAAGAACTATCTAAGCTGTAAGGAATATGCAGTTCCCATACCTCCTGCTTTTTATGTCTTTCACTACAATGATGGATAGGAGCTCTGGATTCTCTGTATACATGTGCTGCTCTAGGTAAATGTGATAGGGATACTAGAGACCTTACAATAAAGGGGTGATTTGTTTTGTTTACCCCCCATTTACCCACCCCTAAGCATACATTGGAGATTTTACTTAATCCATCTGTTCAAGAAGTAGATCAAATAGGTCTTATTGATTTATATGATGCCGCTTTGTACAAGAAACCTCCATTCAAGTTTTCTCTTGAAAGAGATTTTTATTAGTCTTTTCATAATTCTCTGAGGAATCCTACTTTTTTTATAGAAGCAGAATGGAGACTTGTTGAATTATACTGGTTAATAACCCAGGTATCAACCAAAACACTGAATCTGTCAATCATTGTCAAAGCCTAATACCACTACTTTGTACTTTCTTGGAGTTTGTTTTTTCTCACTGGTCTTACAGGAAATTAAAGTGTGTGTGTTTGTTTGTGTGGTTAATATACAAGCAAACAATTAATGGGGGGAGAAGGAAGACAGGCCCCTTGACTTCTGTCCCCGAGAAGATATAAGTGAGTCCTCTCTCCTCTCCTCTCCAAAACGGAGAGGAAGCCATTAGCAGGAGTTCAGGAATGTGGGCCAGGGTTGTTGACTGGTAAAGTGTATCTGTTAGCTTCTTCTGTGGCCCCGTCACAATAGTATCTGAGTGCTTCACAATCTGTCTCTGTGAGACAGGGAAGTACTACTTATCTCCATTTCAGGGATGGGCAATTGAGGCACAGAAGTTGTGACCTGCTGACAAGAAGTCTGACAGAGCAGAGAACTGGACCATGGCCTCCCATGGCCCAAGCTAGTGTGCTAAACACTGGAGCATCCCAGGAATGGTGCTAGAATCTGACGCAACAGAAAGTTAATAAATTTAAATAATGGGAGTAGCTACTTTTGTTCAAAACTTAGTTTTGTTATAAAGATTGGCTTAAACTCTTGAAGTTGGCTAAAGTAGTCCTGGCTATATGGCAATTTAGTGCTGCTAAACTACTCAAAACTCTTTATTAATGTAGATAATCATCCCGCTTACACACATTTGGCACAATGATATTTTTTTTGTATCATATACGTACATATAATGATTTAATGCTAAAACAAGAGATGAGACTGTAACGAACTGGTGGGTTTGTGTATAAATCTCCCTCTATTAGATTGAGTGATGACCCCTAAACTGAGTGTCAAAGACCTCACATCAGTAATAGCTAAAATGGACTGTTGTTCAATTCATCTGGTATGGTGGGGCCTGTGCTTTTATGATAGGAGAATCTCAGTTGAATCCCTGCTATTAAGTTGCAGGTAGCTTTTGTGTGTGGCTTTGTTTCAATTGAACCATTAACTAAAGAAGCATTCATGGTGATTTATCCTGTTGTCTTCCCCTCCTCCATTTTCCTGTGCTCTGATCCTGCTTTTATCCCTTTCTTAAATGTTGTGCCTTCCCCCTCCTAACTTGGGGAACATACAGGCTTTCCCCAACAAGTGACACTCACAAAGGACCCCCCCTCCCTTGTGTGGCCTGTTCAAAGGCCTGTCACAGTTGCATTGGTGTTTTTCCCCAAAGGGGGTGGGAAAAGACAGCAAGGAGACAGGATCATGGCCTTGTGTCCTCCTCCCCCTCCTGCACAATAGCCTGGCCACGCCAGTAGGGGAAGATTGCACATAGGCATGATGCTCTGATGGTCACAAAAGACTGACTAAGAAGGGGGGGAACCAATTTGAAACATCACTATTGCTATAGCCATGTGTCACCCACCATCCAACAAGGAATTTAATTACATGTTCAAAACACTAATCAGGAAGCATTAAACAACCAAGTCACTCTTTCGTTATTGAATAAAAGTGAAGTAGATGTACTAATCTAAAGATGTACATGGTGCAGAAATCTTTAGCTCTCATCTCTTATCAGTTCCTCATTATTATGGAATCCTAAACTTCTCTCTGATCTTCTACAGCCTGAAGTGTATTTAACTGTATTATGGGAACTGTGATGGGGCTACATGGTTTGTACAGCACCACGCACACATAATATGTTCTCTTCCTCCAAAAGCTTACATTGAAATCTTAAAATAAGATGTGACAAGTAAACAGTAAGGAAGCAAGGGTGCGGGAGGATGAAGGTAATAGCAATGCCTTCCTGAGGCTATATTGTCTAGGCATGTGCACAGCTTAGCATGGTTTTGAACATGCAAAGTGGTGGTATCATTTGTTGCCTAATTGTTTGTCATCATTAAAATACAACTGGATCTTGAAGAGGGATTTGAGAAGGTGGAGGATAGTGCCTGGATTAGTTTAGAAGAGGGATGCAAAGGATGGCATGGAGATAGGTGGAAGAAGAAAATAATGAATGGGTCAAGACTCACATCAGAGAAGAGGGTGACATAATGAGAGACAACAGCAATTAAATAGGGTGGAGCTTTGAATGGAGGACAAGAAGCCTCCATTTGATATGGAAGGATTCAAAGGGGGGTGGTGGTAATTTAGCAGTTGTATTTTGTGTGTGTTGGAGGTGGGATGATGTGTGTGTCAAGGTAGGTCTGTTGCCTATACTTGCAGTTCGTTATTAAAAATGTTCAAGAGACCAAATAACCAAACATGGCCAAATTTTTGTCTAAAGACAAAAGCAGTACAGTATGAAAAGTAGACACTTGCCCTCCTTCCTGGAAGGAACTTCTATCAGGCCACATGTTCACCTTACAGAGAAGGTGTGCTTCAAAGATGTGCATTTAAACTACTATATTTACAGTACAGTTTTAGAAATTACAAAACTGTCACTAAAATCCAACAGTTGTAACAATTTAACTTGTTTTTGTTCTGTATTTTTCTTATCTCTGGTTTGGATATCAGATGTCAAAGCAGTTGCCCTTGCAGGTACCTGTACTAAGACAGAAAACAAATATATTTTGATTTTGACAGATTTCATATTTGCTAGTGCCAAAGCTGACTTCAGTTTTGCAAAGTATCGTGATACTCTGGCATGAATAAACAGAATTGTGGGAAGAGCATAATACATTCAGTTAACACAACCTCACAACACTTACAATATACATTATATATAAATACCATGCACATATTACCCACTAATGCAGTGTATGCTATACCTAATATATATTGGCTTAGCAGCTCAATGAAAATGAAGCTATAGTACTTCAAGGCCTTATTCTGCCATCTGATGAAATTTATAAAGGGGGTCAATTCAGAGATTAAGATCTTCTAGTCTTCATGTATTGAGTTGATCGCACTTATCACTTATTGTGATGCCCTAGATGACTGAAACTCTGCATACAGGTCTAGCTAGGTGGCATGCGACTCTGCTTTATTAGAAGGCCCAATATGGAGCAAGTGCAGGAAAGAGCAAAATAATTGTTGGCCTCAGTGTAGGAAGTGTTAAACACACATGGCAATGGATTAATTTACTAATCCAGGTGATCAGATATAGATACTCCTCTGCACCCCTCCCCCCAACAGATTATTGTAGTTCAGAAGTTGTTATAGAATTGATTCTATCTACATCTGAGATAGCTCCTTACCCCCAATGGAAAGAGCTTATTAATGCAGGATTAATGTACTCATCTCTGCCCTTGATGAAGTTTACATAATTTTGTATTCTCTAAAGTTACCAGGTAACCCACTGGTTGGGTGGTCTCAGTCTTGAAAACTTAATGGCTCCATTAACTATGCAGACTCCACTTATTGTTCAGAGCTCATTTTTTCACCTGTGCAGGTTGGCATTCACGCTACATAAACTGCATGATAGCTATTACTAAGCAACAGTTATGTTCCCCATTTTATTTACATTTGAGGTTTTCACTACCCAGGGCAAGTCTGCTCTAGAAAATGATGTTGACCTAAGTTATGTCTGGATACAGCCACCTTAGTAATTAAATTGCTCATTGTACTCACACTGCGAGTCCTTACCAGGATTGCTTGTACCAACTGTACTGTCAGTGCAGGCCATTGTGGGACAGCTTCTGAAAACTAGACTGGCACTGCGTCAAGCTAACTACATCGACGTTGTCTGTACACCTCTCATGGAGGTGGAGTTAAGTTGGTGTAGAGAGGCAGTTATGTCAGCAGGAGCTAATTTTAAGTGTAGCCACCTCCATAGTTAGGTCGACATAAGCTGTCTTGCATTGACCTGACTCTGTAGCGTAGACCAGCCCCAACTGTCTTTCATTTGTGCAAAAATAACAGAACATGCTGTATGTAATGTAATCAGTCCCCAGCCTGAATCCTCACATATGCCTCTGCATCTCCATACCAGCCGTTGCATTTTTCCACATTGTCCTTGTGGCTTGCCCAATAGTAGCTGCATGGCATAGCCTCTCATTATCACAGATTTACAACTCACTTTTATGTTCTCTGCTCATGCAACTCTTCAGTGTGGATCAGACATGCTTGAGGAGAGCAGAGACACTTCTCAGCCTCAGTAATTCCAGTTTCCTAATGGATATGCCATATAGAACAGCTCCCTGAATCTTCCCAATTCTGCTTGGTCATCCTTTCTCATTCACATGGTGATATTCATGTGTGGCTGGTTGTGGCTATGCAGTGCTAAGATAAGGTACTGCATCAGCATCTCTTGGTCATGATTTTGGCCCATGCACCACCTTTTATCCCACAGTGTAGAAGTACATAGGACTCTTAATAACATATTATTTGCCTGCTAGTTACTCCAGTTAATGCAAGTCCCAAGAAAAGTGCTCCCTTTTCCATGATACATCTACTTTTCTATTGTCCTAACAGTACAGGAAAGCAATCTGCATTGGGAGACACGGCTGTACCTCTAATCATTTTTGAGGTTTGTTCTTTTTACCTGAAGTATTGTCAGGGTGTCAAAGCACAAAAATATCACCATCATTTAAAGTAGATTATATAGTCAATGCATTTTATTATATCTTTTTTTTTTTTTTTTTTTTTAAAGATTCTGTGTTGCAAAACAAGCTAACTGGCACGTGAGGATACATACAACTTCTGAACTGTGCTCTTCAAATAGTTCTTAAAACTTTGGTAATGCCATGACCTATAAACCCTTTCGAATGTCAACGGACTTTAAAAGAAGCCATTCTGTGATTAATAACGTTGGGTGAGGGAGCAGAGGGAGAGACTTTTTATAAGGCAATGAAGAAAATGGACAAATTGTTCTCAATTGTTGATCATGGCACAGTTACCAAAATCAATGGGTCTTCAAATGTAACTTCTCCTATAAATCATTAGGTCAAAGACCTTAATAATGTCTCTGTCTCTATCCTATTAAATTATTAACCTAAGTAATATTTAATAGCAGACTTCACTTGGAACAATGTTTTAATGTATTAATGATGCTTAATAAATATAGCAGCCTGCTAATGTAATGTGAAGGATTCAGATGGAAGAAAACTAACTTGAATTCTCAATTCTCAGTGGTGAACTTTATCATGTGGAATTTTGTCCTTTCTGGACTAAATGCTATAAATTCAGAAAACATTTTGAGTGGCTTGAGCTTTATAATGCTTCTACACTAATCTTTGGACACATTAACAAGCCACTCAATTAACTAAATAAAATTGCATTTAGTTGTTTGAATATTCAAAACTTTCAGCCTTATTTGCAAGAAATAGGCAATTGAAATTATTCATCCAGCTATATTGGATATGGCAGATGCTTAGCTGGTGAAATCAATGGAGTTATGGTGATTATACTAAGACTATTCCATTACCTACATTTCTTAGCCCCAAAACCATTAATCATGTTGATGGTATTCTAATGTCATAGCCAACATCTGAGTCTCAATTCCTTCCCTGTGCCCCTCTTGTTTCAGAGAGGGGTGGTAAACTGTTGGTGGCTAGACCAGCAGAAAATTACAATATCCCCAGTGGCCTGGTTGTATGTGGAGGTTTAAACAAAGCTTACTACTACTTACTCCTCCCACCTACTGTGAGTGAGCAAGAAATAAGTAATCAACCCATGCAGGGATGCAAGTGGATAAGTGTGTAGTCTAAAAAACAATCTAACCCACATTAACTATTTAGAATATGTATAACAATATTGAGAGGCAGGAACTTTTTAAAATAACCACAGTGCTGACTGAAAAAAAGAATTTTCATCCCATGGGAAATTCTGCAAAAGATTTCATTTCAATCTTATTGAAACACTGCGACTAAATAATGGTAGTCAAAATGAAACACTTTGGCTATTTCCCATTAACTGTTGTCAGAATCATTGTTTGGTTTCACTGAATTGGCATTTTCCAATAGAAAACTGTTCTGTTGGAAAATTTTGAAAACCTATAGGTATCTATCTTACTAAATAAATGGTTCTTCTACCTCAGCACACATATCCTGAATCCCATTTTATTTTTTTGCTTTTCATTTAATAAGTATCCTGGATTGAGCGTCCATTCTGCAGTTTCTCTGCATGCAGAGGTCCTAGCAAAATAAATATGACAGAACAATATTTAATACCCATAAGTTGAAAGACTGCAAGATTGGGACCTGAAGATGGCACACACATTATTAAGTTTGGTGTAGACCTGTTTTGATAAAATGTTGTTGCCATTATACAGAATTCACAGTGTACAATATAATCTACAAAGAAACAACTGTACTAAAGTGCATCACACTACTATTGCTGCTCTAGTCATTGTTCAGAATAGTGTATCATGTGGCTGGGTCTAATGTTAGATCTGCTACCTTTACTTCTTGGCTTTTGTTGTCCCCTAAAGACAGCATGGAAGTCAGATGTCGAGGTCAGAGCTCTTTCAAACTGTAGTAAAAAGAGGAAGATGAGGGTAAGGGAAACTAAGGAGACTGAAAGTCTGAAACATAACTAAGTGGTTAATTTTAAGCAATAGGTATTCATATGCTACTTTCTGTTTCTCTGCCAGAGACATGAACTATTATTGTAATTAAAAAATGTTTTGATGTGTGGCATAGCACAAAATCCTATGCTGAACCAATTGACTGAACTATAGTACTATAAGTGGGGTGTAGAATATTTTATATATGTGAAATTTGCCTTTTTATTGGTGTTGTACAATGGAGAACACTATACAGAGTTGGATGGAATTAGACCTACTATGAATTCCCTGAAATTTGACGTACCGTGTGTGTGTGCGACAGAAAGAGAGAGAAACTTGTGAATGGCCCCTGTCTTTATAATGAGCTAATCCCAAAGCCTGGTTCTTAACACCCTTGAACTTTGGGATGTTTAAAGTCTAAATTGGGATCTGAGTTTTGTGGCTTGAGGCCATGTTTATTTTTCTCAAATGTTTTATAATTTTTAATTATAGTGAGAACTGTTTGATGACTAGCAATTAAAATAAGTACCCAGTCCCAATAGATGACGAAATAGTTCAATGTACAAGCTAAAGTTTAGTACAACACACTGTGTAGTCTGTCTATGCTAGATGTCCTCATGAATGACTCCTTCCTTCCGACGCCACCAATATGTACCTAGGTGTGGTCCTCTGTGGGATAGGATAGCAATCAGCTATAAGACAGATTTCAACAGGGCATTGGTAACTAGGTTGGAGGCCTCTTTGCTTCAGTTGTCCTCCTTGTTAGCAAGGTAAAAATCTTGGCCTTGTTGTAGTCAATGGGAGTTCTACCATTGACTCCATTAAGGCCAGGATTTCATCACCTTATTTAAGCCAATCCTCTACAGGAAGAAGGATTCACATTTTTGACAGAGCCTGGACTCCTTCCAAGTGCAGGCCCAGATCTGTAGATGTGCAGAGACAGATAATTGTCTTAGATTTAAATGGAGCTACTTGCAGAGTATGGTATTGCTCAACTTGGGTAACGGTGACAGAACAGGGCCCTTTAATTTCCACCTGTTATGTCATGACAATCCCGGCAGGTAACATTTAACTGTATTACAGGTAATAAGACTATCACTTCTCACATCACTCTAAAAGTAGGGCATTTATTATGAATATGAATATCTGTAATCCTCTGACACAAACCACTGGGAGATGCTTGCATCTCACTTCTGAATGTGAAAACTGTACCATTTTTGAGTTGAGATTGATTCACTTGAGGAATGTAATGAGCAGTCCAGTTTGTTCACTAATGCATACCCTACATAGTCAGTCCTCAATTACAGATCCATGACTGAATATTTCTTTAGTTTTATGAACTATCAATATAATGCTTTTATTCTTTTGCTGTTCCCTATACAAACTGAATAGTGCCTTTTTCTTCTTTTGTATTGCACTGAAGATGTGCAGTTTTTTCTCATATTGCTGCAGTAGCTGTATTTCATTGTAGCTCAGTCTTCATTGCCTATTTTCGAGAGGGGCCTGCATTTTTTGTCCCCCTGTTTGCCAACTGCATTGATCTTCATAGTTATGCTATATTTTTTGCTTCTTAATGGATTCCTGTCCACTGCTCCCACATCTAAATCAATGCTTTTAATACTTTAAAAACTCATCATTAAGGATGGCTGTAAAATTTAGTTTTTTCTGACAGTTGTCTTTTTGCTAGATGCTGAAGCAGTTTGCCATGGCTGTTCCCTTCAGGTTGTGTATGATCATTTTTTTCTGGCTGGAATCTATAACTATTCACTGGGGTCAAACTCAGGGAAACACTATTTCCATTTTTTATTTTCATCTGAAAACTTTCAGGACTGCTGCATTACCAAAATGATAGATAAGCTTCTCATTTGAAAAGTCATGTAAACTTTTTCCAATCACTATTTTACTCATTGTTGCAGAATGTGCCATGTTCTTCATATTTCATTGATTTCAATGCAACAGTGAGGGAAACGCGAAGATTAATGTTCTAGGCATCACAGAATAGGATTAACCAATGAAATAGCATTTCTAGAACAACCTGTTAAATTTCAAAATTTGATGACAAAAGATGAAAGCTTCAGGTTTTGAAATAGGAAGTGACATCTTAAATTTCTTCTGTCTCGTATTGCAGAAGAATGTGGCTTAATTATGAACAAAATTATTTCATAGATGAACTGTATTCTGGACTTCCTTGGACAGCAAACTGTCCTGGTTATAAGGGCCTTCCATGTGTTTTATTGGCTGGAACATTTGGGGTGAAATCCTGACTATCCAGTTGAAATCAATGGGTAAAGACTCACTTTGGCTTCAGTGAAATCTGGATTTCCAACCCAAATCTTTAAAAGCAGTAATTGCAGCCAGTGGTGTATGTATCATATTCATGCAGATAACTGGTGCATTGACTGTTCAAGAAAGGCACATGAAATGATGCTGAGGTACTAGAACTCTGCGTGCGTGCGTACGTGCGTGCGTGCGTACGTACATGAGCTGACCTGGATTGCTGAGAGCAGAATATATATTTGAAGACCTTTCTATACATGGGAAAACTAACCATGGCATTCATGCACAATAATGCAAGAAATATCACTTATGGACTTAGAAACTGGAAACATTGTAGAGATCTGGACTATGTGGAAAGAGTTAATGGAGCTTAAGGCAGATAAGTGCTCTACAGCGCAAAAACTCTCATGTTCTTATGTGTATTGGGCAAAAAGGCAAGGAGGTCTTCAGAGCCTGAATCTTCTAGTGGCAAGCTCCGTGAAACAGAAGGAAAAATTCAGACAGGCTGTTTGAATTATTTGAGGCCCATTGCTTCCCAAAGAAACACCTCCATACGAAGATATTTACTGAGACAGATCAGTGACCTACGGAAACAATTGATGAGAGGGTAACTCAGCTATAGCTGATAGTAAGATTGTGCTTACACTGATGGGGATGATGTGCTGAAGGATAGGAATCAAACTCAGAAGCAATTATTGATGGAGGACAACTTAACACTAGAAAAAGCCATTCGGCCAGCCAGAGTATGCAAGACATCCACAGAGATAATGAAAGTACTCAATAATGCCAGCCTCTGTGCATATGACAAAACTGAGGTACAAACATGCATATATTGAGATCAGGGTGCAACAGCAGGACTCCAGCCTTGTGCAACTTTAAAAGAGAAGCATGTAGCAAAGGCACAGACATAGCAGGTCTGCAACAGATGTGGATTGTATTATACAAAACAAGGGGAATGTCCACCTCTAGGGCAAATATGCATGAAGTGCCACAAAGCAAACAAAGAGCATGCTGCACAGGCAAAGAGAAAAGCACAGGTTGTACAGTGCATGCAGTGGAACACCTCCAAAGAGGCATATCCCGACAAGGACACAACATTCACAGCTACAATACAGACTAAGGAAAAGGATAGTTATACGTTGTTGCCTGATTTTGGGTGTTTAGTGATTTGAGTGGGGTTATAGGCCCGCCAGTTGATCTGATCAGAAGATAATGAGGTTATTGTACCGGAATCAGGCCACAGACCTTTTTTTAAGATAGCATAGAATAATAGGCAAATGAATACTCAAATGGATAATGATTAGAATTACAGTCCTGTTCTAAAGACACATTTGATATATATATATATATATATATATATATATATATATATATATATATGTATGTATTGTACACTTTAGATTAATATACTCTGACCCTTTCCTGATGACCTGGTTGAGAGAGATGTCCAGTTCCTCTACTCTTAAGTGGAGAGGCTGAGAGCTAGGCAGTGCTAGAGAACGAAGAACTATAAGGCTAAGACTATGAATAATACTAAGTATAAACTAAAAACAAAGATCGTAACCAACGCCAACACAAAAGAAGCCCAAAAGAAGAAGTTGCTGATGATCACACCCAATTAACATGGTTTGCCCTTTTTATACCCTGAACAATATGGTTCCTTCTAAGTCCAAACTTGGCTTCTTCACCCACAAATTATTTGAGTACACTTATTCTATAAGATGGCAGATTCGTGTGTATTATTCTTTCCAGATGGTTCACTCATCTTACCTTTTGTTTCTGGCCCTTTCCATGGGTTTTGTGGCATACCTGTGAAGTTTAATTGGGGCATAAGCTGAGCCCCACCCCTTGGTATCTCCTGTCTTATCTAGGTTATAACCATATATGTAGCTTATCATTACTTATCTGGGCCAAAGGTCCCAAACATATGTATGCTAACGGATTTCCTAGCTTTCCATACAGGATGTGGCCTGTAGATTTCTTGCATTACCGCTATAATACCTTGACATGAATCTATGACTATTATAATAAACCAAATACTCAAATACTTAAATTTTAAAGGAAAAGTATATATGTGCAACCAAGCAGGCTAGCTCTATAGTCTGCAATGATTAATCACTATCTTAATGGGGTCCTGGGGTTCAAGCAACTGCATTCCTGAGACAGAAGCTAGGAAAAGTCTAGCCCATTACTATGACACAATATCCTGTTAGTCTTGCTGACACAGGCAATATCAAAGATATCTACCCCACCTAGTGGGGAAATGTAATGTTAAACGCAGGTACAAGGAAAAATGTCAATCTAGATTTCTATATGTAAATGGGGTCTGAATGATCTCTCCCTTGACATCTAGTGATGAGCTGAGGGGAAAAGACTTCAGGAGCCTACTCTTTTTATAGACCTGCCTATTCTGCCAAGGTGCACTGCATGATGGAGTTGCTTTGCCAAAATGATCAATTTTGGCTTGTTTGGGTTACAAATCTCTCTAGTATTTGACTGCAAGGATTATGAAATATTACGTTATTGTATGAGTAAAGAGCAGCAGAAATGTGCTTAGCCTGCTCCAATTGAGCATCACTCTCAACTGAACTTCCTGATAAGCAAGGGGAGGGATGCCGAATCCCAGTCAAGATGAATGGGTGGGGACTCTGCTTAAATAGTCCTAGACATCATATGACCTGCCGTCTTCAGTGTTTAATGATAGAGCTGGTTAGACTCGGAATCCTTGTTCCCAGTTACGGTAGTTCTAGGAATCACCCACTGGTGAACAGGTCTAGGGGCTAAGCCTCAAACTTAGTGTGGGAACTGTGCAAGACAACATAGAAACTGCACTGGCAGTGAGGCTCCCCACTACCTGCTAAAATGACTGACAGCTAGGTTAAGGGCAGAATCTCAGAATGTGACTTTGCAGCAGCGGCCAATGATGACAGCAGATATGGTGGACTGTGGTAGAAGAAGGTGGTGGAAGCTGAGGATGGCGGCAGTGACAGCAACAACTATGAGCCAGTTGCGGAGGCATTGCCAACCCTTCCCCGCCCCACGAATGCACCTCTGAACTCTGGGTTTTCACTAACCAAGGGACTGTCAGAAGTGCCATAGAGGGAGAGGGGAATGGTGTGTTAAGCGATGTTTGTTTGTTGGACTTTCACACTGCAAGGTGAGACTCTGAGGCAAAGGACGCTGCCCAACATGTTGTGTGGGGGGGGGGGGGGGTTTGCCTATGGTCACATGCTTTTGAATTATGTCTTCCCAAATTAATGTTGGGTCCCCTTTTAAAAGTTTTCTTCCATACATGCTGACTGCTTGCAAGAGGGGAAGTATTGCCTCATAGAGGCACCTGGGTTGGTGTTGTGTTCAAACAGGTTCTATTTTCTATTAAGAGAACCCCTAGACATTTAACCTGGCCTTTTTTGCTGCTGACTTCACTTGGCAGAAGGGTTACATATATAATAAACACACCCACTAACTAGTATTGGAATTGACAGCTTTAAACTCACTAAACTTGTAATGATAAAGCCTAATGGCAAGGGAATCCACAAAAGGACCTCTTCACCGAAATTAAGAAAAGATTTCCTGACTTGTCTGAA
This sequence comes from Emydura macquarii macquarii, assembly GCF_026122565.2. NCBI lineage: Eukaryota > Metazoa > Chordata > Testudines > Chelidae > Emydura > Emydura macquarii. The sequence continues at coordinate 97,882,412 of NW_027131390.1, read as the reverse complement.
AACGTGGGATAGCTTGATTTTTTGCAATATCCTGGTAGACATCTACAAATGCAGTCCCAGAAGTGCATGCATTGCAAAGGCCACCATTAACCATAAGGCCCCAAATGGAGAAGGATCTCCAGTGTCTGAAACATTTGGGTATAATTGAAAAGGTGGACCCATCACAACAGGCTAGCTTGAGGGTTGCAGTAGAAAAGGAAAAAATGCTGGAGAGATCCAGATATGCAGAGACCAAATTAAGGGAGGAATAAAAGTGAAACTATACAGGATGGGTTTTGGACTGTGAATGGTACCATTCCTCAAAACAGGGATTACCCTTAATGTTTGGTCAGTTGTAAATGATCAGCAAGATACAGCATTCATTTCATTGTATATCGACAGGTTTTTAGCATAATATGTTAAAATGACACATGCTTTTTTATATACTTCATTTTTTCCATTCAACACAAAAATGCTTTAAAAGATTAAGGATACAATTTTTTTTTAAACAAGCTGCATGACTGAAGAACACAATTCAATGGGACATACGCTCATAAGTAACTTAATCACGCTTGAATACCCTAACATTATAGCCAGCTATGTTACGCAGGGTGATATCTATCTTCTTTCCAATCCTTTTCTTTTATGGTCAGCCTTATTATCACACCTCCCGGGCACTGGTTAGAAATGTCTTTTATTCCAACACTTTCAGGTGACTTTCCTTCCTTGATCTTCCACGTAGTTTCCTGGGGCCTAAGCTAGTACACGCTTGTTACACTTCACCCAGAACTTCTCTGATGGTCCCACCAGTTTATGCAGAATTTTAAATTCCATTTTTTGTATTTCTAAGGATTAATTTTTGCCTATTGTTTCTAGCATCTTAAGGTTATGAGTATGAACTGATGTGGTGCTGCCTGACTCAGATAGAGTGGATCAAATCCTACTCCTCATTACATGGCTGCAACTTCCAGGTCTTGTGATCCTCATTCAGGCAAAACTTCTATCAGGCCTCGAGGACTGATTGAGCTAGGGCTATAGCATTTGGTCCATTATGAGGGACTGTCCTTTTTTTGTTCTGGGCTTGAACAGTACCCAGCACAATAGGATCTCAGACCGTGATTAAGGCTCCTATGTGCTATTGCAGTAAAAATAAGTACAGCCTTGTACATGAAAGAAGAACATGGTCCAGTAGCTCTGAGAGGTAAGAACTGCCTCTCCCCCATTCTTTTCAGTGGGTTGTTTATTGCAAAGTCTGAGAATTTAGAATTTGAAGTGTGCTTCAGAGTGATTTGGAATTTAACGTCTGATTTAAAAGGCATATAATCCAGCTCACTGTTACCTGGATTGATTCTGTGGGTCTAGCAGCAGTGTGTTGTTAAAAACAAGGCAGTAAAACGTATTTTGTCACTAAAGTAACTAGCTAAGACTCTGAATTCATGCAGGCAGTGGATCAGTTAAAGAACATCTTAAGTATTTATGTGTTGGAATAACTTCTCCTTCAGTTTTTAGTGAATCATTCTAATTTTGACTGAATCACCCCTGTAAAATCTCTTCTAGTCAACTGAAGATGGGTTATCTGCCTCACTCATGTTTTCTTCATCCCACACATCTTCACGTCACTCACTCTTTTGCCAAAGCAGTTTCTACTGCAGGCGTGCAGAGTCTTTTATCAGAATCTCATCTGCTATAATCTTTATATAAAACAGGAAAGGAACTGTTTGGGCTTCATTGTCAATGTTTGAGTTCACTTCAAGAGTCCTGTATCTGTGCCCAGAATGACATCCAGCGATTCTGAAATCTTTAATGTTATTGTACTTGTATGTGCAACTTTCAATTGGTTCTAGACAAAAGAATAAACACAGTCTACAAGATAGTGCAAATGCACACCCACACTAAACGGTCTATATATTCATTCTGATTAATGCAAAATTTCATGCATTAAATTCATGCATGACAACACGCAAAAGCTCCTAAAACTAGACAGCTGTAAGGACTATAATAAAAGAATTAACTACCATGGATATAATATAAATTACTGTTTTAAAATTATATTCTTTAAAGTTACCATTAATGGGGGGGGACGGGACAATCCTCTGAATATGAGATTTCTCACAGTGCCAATCTCTGATCAAAGAAATAAAAGCAGTCATTTAGTTTGTTCTGTTTATTCAAAAAAATCTAAGGCAAAATGATGCAGTCTTTGTGCTGTACAGGCTTACACCTTAACACAGTGTCAGGTTTTCGATACCTTTATTTATGAAATTATCATTGTAAAGGCTTAGAATCAAGAGCTTATCCTTTTTGCATATTTGTAGTGGATGAAAAATTTGCATAGTATGCTACAGTAACTTATTTGGTAACTGGCTCTTTTGTTTCTTTGGCAGGAAGCTATTATTATCTCATATTCCAGCCGTTCTCCTTTCAAATATTTATTTATGAATCTTCTTGAGTTTGCAAATGGTTTTGATTTGCATTAAGTAACAAAGTATCTACCACACCATGCAAAAAGTGACACAGAAATAACAAGGATGTTAATGAAACTCTCAAAAGCAAGAAAATGTAGCATTAAAGCCAAAACTCCCTCCTTAGCTTGGCTGATCAAATGTAGAGCCTGATATTTCTTCCACTGGGGAGAAGACTAGGCCTGTAGTTCGTAACATCACACCAGTGTTGTGATTTCTGCATGAATAAAGGCTATGAACAACCACTGAACTTTTTTCTCTTTACCTGATTCAACCATTAGTATTTAAGATCAGGGTTTTTTTGGTGTTAGTTTTATTCTGTCTCACAATGGTCATAGTTGGGAAAAATTAGACCAATTCCCTTAGTAAGCTTCAGGGGAATAACAAGATCAACGCTGTGAGGATTTAGGATTTTGCATTTTAGCAAAAAAGTCCCTATCGTTTCCAGAACACAATTAGTTATGTAGGGCAGATTCGGTCCAGCCCTCATTGTGGGTGAATAGATGAGGTATGGGATACAAGGGGGAAAATGTACAAGGAAAGGGTCACCTCCTATCCATCCTACAAGAATGATTCTCCCTAAAAGTTATGATCTGCTATTCTGAACTGTCTGTTAGTCCATCGTATTGGCTAAGCTGATTAGTCCCAAAATATCCCCAACAACCCATTTTCTCTGCTTCTGGGCTCTTACAGTTTCTGACATTTTGGGTAACCTAGCTATTGATGGTTCAAGTCTCCAAAAAGTAGACCCCTCTTCTAGAACCTTTCAAAAGTGTAGGAGGAAGGTTCATTGCCTCCTAGATGTTTAATAGTGACCGTTGCATCACAACATGGATATGTTTGGCAGGTGAATGCACAAGGGAATATTACCCCTTAATTAAGGTTTCTTGCATCTTCCTGAGGTAGTTTGTGCTGATTATTGTCAGGATACTGGACTAGATGGATCATTAGCCTCATCCAGTATCTGTTCCTGTGTTCCTATTTGCCTCATTGCTCTGAATGCTGGACATTTCATTACACTGTGTTCCATGAATTCTTTGTCTCTGAGTGCACACCAGCAAGGATGGACTCAAAGAATAACTTTGCTAGATAGGACAGAAGTCAGTGCTGCTCAGTGATATTTGGCCACACTAATCTCAAATATATTTAGCTGCTAATCACAGAGTTCAGGATCTGCTGCCCTCAGGAGTCAGAAGCAGAATCCTAGTTAGTGGTCGTTCTCTAACTCAGCCTAGTGTGATTGAATAAGGACTTCCTTTTGTCTGGGTACACTCCTGAGTATCTCTGCTCCAGAGTTATAAAAGTATTGCAAGTGGTAGGAGGAAGTGTGTGGTGGTACAAAGAGATGCTGAAGAATGCGTGAGATGGCTAGGGTCAGTGCCAGTATTCTTGCACCCCAAGAGATAGTTATTGGAGGTTTTTTGGGAGGAACAGGTCTACCCTGGTTACCCACCATCTTAAAGATTCAGTATGGAGGGGATGGGGCTCTATTTGAATTTGCAGGAGTAGAAGGGACCAGCTGGGCAGCCCTTCCTCCAAATATAAACCTGTTGGGGGAGGGAGATAATGGGTAACCCCCAACAAAGAAAACAGTACGTTAATATGTAGGGAGGCAAAGGTTCCCAAGGCTCATTAAGGGGAAAGAAGAGGAGAAACAAAGGAAGATACTCCAATGATATTTGGTTCTCAAAAAGCATCCAAATATTAAGACCCATGAACAGTATCTGAATAGCAGGCTGTTCCTTCATCATTAATACCCATTTTAGATATTTAGAGGCTAAATATCCTGCCCCTAGGTCATCAAATGCTGGGGTCTAACGTGAACTGGTACCCAAATCCATTGCTATCTATCCATTGATATCATTTCTTCTTTATTTTCTCTATGGAGTGACTTTAACTTCACCTAATTTATTGCATGAATTTGACCATAGCATCACCAGAGATATTTACTAATTAGAGAAAGAGAGGAATGAGCAGCAAAATTACCAGGTGGGTGGGTGGATTGACTTGTGAGGAAAGATTTAATAGTACTAAATGTTTATAGCTTGGCAAACGTGACAAGGCAAGATAGGTAATGAGCTGTTTGAAGGGCGCATGTTGATTTCAATGAGATTCCGTATCAGCTGGTCTTTTTGTTCACCCTATAGCTTTGTTTGTCTTTTCGACCTACACCTGGAGTCTGCATTTTCTATTTTCTTATACTGTGGTTTTGTCTGTTCTTTAATATTTTTATGTGGCAGAGAAACTAAAGATGCTCTTTAACAGTATAAGTAGTACAGTTCCTCTTCTTGGTGTTGATAACACTTATAAAGCTGAATGATGGATGTTGGGTAATAACACATGGATAGTTCAAAGCTACTTACAAATATTTAACTTGAGTTGTTTAGGAAAGTGCACTATAAAATTTAGATATAAGGAATTTCATTGCACTGGTTTTGATAACATTAATACACTATTCTCCAATGTCAGATTATATGCAATTATTTTAGAACACAGATTCATTTATTAAGTTTGTCATTGCTGATTGTATCATTTTGAAACACTGATTGAAAAACTGGGTACTTATATTTTTGACCACTATTCCTCATGCAAGATTTCTAAGAATATTGGAACAGTTGTAAAGTACCATATTAAACGTATGGAGCTATCCATCATTTTTAGTTATTTCATCAAATATTTCATTTTTATTATCATTTTCCAGCCACATCTATTACTGGTTGGAAAACGAAGGGAATGGTGGTTGGGGGGAGGGAGAGGGGGACGAGTAAGGATTGTGAAAATTATTGTGAAACTTTAACACAGAATTAAGGTTTTATATTAATTGATTCATTCGTATGAGATTGCAGATAGTTCCACTGATATTCAATGGGATTTAACATATGAGAAAGCATGGCTGCAAGACAACTACTTTGGCTCTGCACGCCCAACTGACTGGGCAATGCAGTTGAGTGCAATGTTGTTGTTGTAATTGGACGCTGACATATATTATTGTCCCCCCAAAGCAAGGAGAAAGCTGGGGAGGAATGGTCTCTCACAGGGGGGTCTCTCTGAGGCATAGTACCTCCTGGGGCTACTCCTGGATTTGAGGCAGTTTACACTCCACCCTTTCTCAACAGGAAATTATACCTGCTGCATAATCTCAGCAATTGGTGTGGTGTTAAGACCCTAACTATTCCCCTGCTGATCCCCACTGACTCCCCTTTCACCTACTCCAAAAGGGGGAAAGAAGTAGGCCTACAGCTCCTTCTCACTCCTACATGCCCAAATCCAAACTGCAAGGAGACTAAATAGTGGTGTAAGTGGATTTCAAGTCCATAATCTAGCCCAAAAGAAAATAAGTGCTTTGTCCCAATAAGTGACATGGCCGTCCTGATTTTCCCCATCCTGTCCTTTTCAATCACTAAACAAAGCTGCCCCTTTTTAGAAAATTGTTTTCATTTTCCTTTAAAGTGTGGGACTGTTCTAAAAAGTAACCCTGCCAAAATGGAGCCCCACAGAGCCACTTTGTGCTCCCGGCATCTCTCTGTCGCTCAGCATTAAAGGTGCTGTTTCAAACTTCTATGCCTGCAAACGCAACCTGCGACTTCAAACTCTATTTTCTGTTCGCACATCACTGGCAGTAACTTGACTCAGTTGAGGAATATTTGAAGTGTATAATTGAAGCATGTCAAGGTCATGATGAATGATCAGAAACGTACCTTGAGATTCAGTTTCCACAGGAAGCTTGTATTGCTAGCTATTAGCAGATTTTATTTGTAAATGAATCTTGGAATCATTGAGAGATAGTAAATCTGGAACCAGAGCACTTTTCACTGCAAAGCTGCACTTTAAGGTCCTGATCTGGTACTGACTCCGTGGGCAGAGCTCTGGGTGTGCACAAAGCCCCACAATTTGTTCCTTTGGGGCTGCAGTCGAGGGGTCCATCCATTGAGAATCAGCTGCAGGAGTGGGACTTTAGTTGGTAGTTGTGTGACTTAAAATAACTCATTTGTCAGTGAGTAGTGAATAGTCAGCTGCCACTAGGTATGTGTGATGCTAAAGCTAGCGACAACACTGCAGTATAATAAATATCAAGTCTGGGAAAGGGAACATGCTATCTGATGCTTTGAGGAGAAGAATCCTGGTCTGCAACTTGTAAATGCTACCCAATAGTGTATGGGTGGCACCTATTCTAAATTTTTACTTCATTGCAAGTCCTGTTATATCAATGGATTACCATGGTTAAAACTGAGCCTGCAAACATGTCAGAATAGAAAAAGTACTGCATTAATATGCACTAGGGAACTTGAGTGGGCACTACCAGGCTCTATGCCAGTCAATGTGCAGCACAGTGCACTTTAGAATTCAGATCCCTTTAGTGCGCATTGCCCCACTGTATAGACAAGCCCACAAACATCACAGGCATAAACATGAATGTCATTGCTCATGTATTCCTCAATATATTCCATGTGAACACAGGGCAGAACACATGTAACAACCATGATCTTGAACCATCCCTCTCTCCATAAGGGAGTTTAAATGGGCAAACTTCCCAGAGCTAAGGATCTTAACTCCATGCCATTTGCCCTCTATATTCTTATAGTAATACAAAACTGGCTTAGAATAATTGAGGCAGCAAACACATGATCTCACCTGTTAGCACTTCATCAATACTCTTCCCCTCTCCCCCTGCTTTTTTGGGGAACTCTGAGTCAACTATAATCCACCCTGATACATCTTTGATATGCAGCACAGCTGGACACACACAACTGGCAAGCTTTTATTTCCTTGCAGTCAAACTAAAATTTTTCTGTGAGGTTTCCCGCCATTAGCATCTTATCTTTCATACACATAAAGGCAGCATTTACAGAATATGTATTTTAATTAATCTGAGCTTTTGGTTGAATAAACAAAAATTGTAATTAAAACACATTAGTTGTTTGGAAAGGACGTAATAAAACTGTGTAGTCTGCCAGGAATGGCATTTCTGAGTAATTGATACACTAAGTAAGTAATACACTATTGATGAAGTAAATATTTTTATTTTGAGGTATAAATGTACACTATCCATTAGCAGCCCACGCTAATGTAGCTGACACTGAATTGGTACTTCCTGTGTTTGTGCTTTCCTGTAGCTAAATTTCATGGGGGTTAGTAGTTCCTTTATTTTCAACTTTATAAATCACTGTAATACTTATGACCATGGGACTGATTGCACTGGGGGGATATATGCATAGAGCTGAAAGGGTCACCTTCTCCGTACACCTCTGCTGATGCAATTTGTTCCCAACTTGCAAGCATTATTCCAGATGTGGGTCTAGATAATGCCAATTGAGCTGATTAGAATACTAAGGACACACAAAGGGGGGCATGAGAAGACCACTGGTTTTGTCACCAACTCCCAAATTTGAGCTCAGTGGCACGTTCCTGCAACCTCTTACATTAGTTTGTCAGGAATAATGCTCCTTGGTGTTACTGCACATCTACACTAATAAAATTCAGCTCCGAATTTGCTCTCAGTAACCTAAATGTTTAATATACATCAACCTCCTTTTTAGAGAGGGTCACAACTTTTTTAAAATACAAAATTTTGATCTATTTATGTACAAACACATGCATATACATCTAAGGGATGAGTACTGAAGCACACGAGGGTATTAGTGCAAGAGAGGTAAGATGATAATAGGGTTTGCATTTAGTTCAGAATGCTGTGAGGTCAGTCATTCTTATTTCATCCAACACTGAGTTCCAAAGTCTTGGCACAGCATCTGGAAAGATTCTGTCCTTTGGTCATAAGTTTCCTCCCCCATCCCTCCTTGTCAACCTAGCCCCCAGCTTAGTTCCTTAAAACCCAGTGTTTCTGTTGTATGTTGCCTTCTATTATCCATAGGCAATTTAACACATTATCACAAAAACAATGTTGGATTTATCTCCTATCAGTGATTTAGTCATCCAGTGTGCTGGTTGGGTTTATTTTGAAGTAGCAAATGTGAAATGTTCCTGTTTTTGTGTTTTAAAATCAATAAAGAAGCAATTTCAAGGACCTCCTAAAGAGTTGAAGTGCAAGATGATATCTATTTAACTCCTGCCTTTCTCCCATGTGATGAGTCCTAATAAAGAACAGCAGGCTATGTAAAGGAAAGACAAGAGGTTTCCTCTCGGTCTCTTCACCTGTCACTCTACAAGCTGCTTTTTTGCCACAGTGAACGTGACTCCTTCCACCTAAGTACATGTGGGAAGAGCAGCCACATCCTTAATCCACAACGCTTTGTACCTTAGCGTGAAATGTCTGCCCTTCCAAACAGCTTGAATGCTGCATAAGAACATTCCAAAGCACCATTGAAGTTTACTGGGAGCTTCTGTTATAAAGAAACTCTGTAGCCTACCACGAGAGAGGAATGGGGATGTCAGCTAAGGAAAACCTGATAATTATCAGAACTGTGGTCCTCATCTGGAAGCCCTTACTTGGGTGAGTATTCCTTGCTCTCACAGTTTGCTCCCTTAATTCCATTAATTTAATGGGGCTACTTGTGTGAGTGCGATTACCCTGAGTAAAGGCTGGCGGTGCAAGGCTTAGAGCAGGAGTGATGCTCTATAAATGATGCTTCACCAAGATACTTTGCAAACCAATCCTGTCAAGCAGGCTGTTGCAGAGAGATGCAACATTCTAATGTCACAAAAATTGCCCTGGATCTCAGTTTACATTTGCCACCACTGCCACCACCACCACCCGTGTATATGAAAGGCCATAGTTAACCTCACTCTCTTTCACTCTAATCCTTTTTTCCCCTTTGCATAATAAAATAAAATGGCTACTTCTTGACTCCCTTCTTTCTGGGCAGGCCTACCTTCTTCAGTATATCATCAGGTCTTCTCATTTGGATGATGCATTGTGCTAATCCATAACTGAGGTGCAATTACTTTTGATATATTGCTAAGTGACTAATGCCAGCTGGCAAGAATAGCTTTTGGGATTCTCAGGAACAGTTGCACCATTATTTTAAAAACAATTAATTATTTTTTTGAAAGGATAACTTCTGGTTTAGATAGGGAGTGTGTGTTAACGTGTGGGATTGGAAACTGCTGCAACATAACCCAGTTTACCCCTTTTACACTTAGAAATGAATGATGGAAACTTTCTTTTCATTTGCACAAGTGAACATGTCTCTCTGCAGCTGCTGGCTAACAGGCTCCTAACCCTATATGAAATGGATCCAATTACATGATGTAGGTCATCCAAACACAGGCATAGAAATAAACAAAACATACAGGGTTGCCTGCTAAAGGAGGGGACGTGGGACTGCTGGGAGTGCACCTCTGCCATAATTAGATAGACATTAGTGAAAGGAAGTTTTCTATTTCCCTGTTCTACTCAGAATAATGTCTGTGATAATACAAATAAAGAAATGATTATCAAAGCTGCTGAGGATTCACCTGTTACTTGGTCAAGGTTTAATTCTCCTTATTCTCTATTCATTCTTTTTCTCTCATAAACTATGGACAGGCTATATTTCTGCCTCATCTAAGGTCGGATTCTTTCCATTGACTCCAATGGCCTTTGGATCAGGCAAGTAGAGCTGCTTCCATGACAGCTTTGGTAGTAAATCCTGAGAACTTGCAGACAAAATTGTTTTCTTAACACTTATAAAATGATAAATTATCTTTAAAATGCCCAGCGCATAATCTACATATCCTATCTTTGTCACTGCATTTTTATATTTCCTCCTATCTTTGTAAATGTGTGCATACATACACAGGTGATTTTCCTTCTGCATGTATTTGTCCTTTGCTTGTAGAAGTCTAGTATAATGATACAGCAATATAATTCAGTAATTACTGATTCCTCCTTGCTCCCTCTCTCCTCAATCATTGTCAACAATTTTACTGTTTTCTGGACAATCCAGCCTGGCACTTCTGGAACGAAAAGTTTGCTGGTATAAATTGGTACAGCTCCATTGAAGTTAAGTGAGTTACATCAGCAGAGAATTTGGCCCTGTTTTTTTAACTTTCTCCAATCATCACATCCTAGTTCCAACCGAACACGTCCCTTTTTCCTTGTAAAACATCCCTAAAAACATCACTTTCCTTCTCAACCCCCTGGTTAGCTTTTCTACATGCTGTAATTGGTTCTTGTCTAGACCACTGCAGCCTTGTCATTTCAGGCTTCTTTGATTTTCCTCAAGTCGATGCAAAATGCTGCTTCAGAAATCATCTTCCTCCCTTGCTCCTTTGTCACCTACGGTATCCTGGCATTGGTGTCCTCTTGCCTTATGTATAATTTTAAATTCCAGTCTTCACCTTCAGTTGTATGCACAACTTTCCTCCAGCCTACGTCTTTCCTCTCTTCTTTTCCGACTTTCCCTCTACTCTGTAAAGATCTCATGCCTACTTGCTTCCTTGCCAGATATCTATACATTAGTTTTGTTTTGATGAATATTTTGGCCAAGATAAGTGGCCTGATTTTCGGTGATGAAGAATCCCATTTGACTTAACTAACAAATCATAGAGAATAGCTGATGAACAGTAACTTCAGTGGGAGCTGCTGGGTGTAGTGCTGTGTACTTTGGACAGTCAAGCATTTTATTTAGATTCCTACTCATAATTTGTGGAAAGTGTCATGAATTCTTGTGTGAATATGTATTACCATGAATGTTGATGTTGGAAGTGTCACAAATACTCATCCTAATACATTTAATTTTAGGCACTTTTTTTTAAAGGCCTTTAAACATAGTTTTCAGGCTATGTTTTTAATGTATGACTATATATTCACTATTCATAATTTCCTGTTCCTTCTCTGTGATTGGTTACGTAAGCCAAGTGGTATTTCTGGTCCCTGACTGGGTAACTGAAACTTTATATAAACAGGAGGAGGGCATGTATAAATTACTTTTGGGACAGAGATTTGAGGCAAATATTTGCAAGAGTATCTGTGACACTTATGTCATGTTTGCAGAAAGCAAATGAAAGGGGTTGAAAGTGAACTCTTAACAAATTTAGTTATTTGAATGAAGGCCCATAAGACATTTCCTTTGCCCACCTTTACCCAACATATAGTTGATCTGATGTTCTTTCAAGTCATTTTCTATTTCTGCTCTGGCCCTTACAAATAGGGGAATTATCTGATCCTTGTTTACTCTCTCTCAATTTCATTTTTTCCTCTCTCTTCACAGAAGGGTCTCGTTACTTTCATTCATGGAAATGATTCACTGTTCATTTATTCCAGTATGCTCTTGCTGAGACTCGGCAGGTCACTTTATGGGCTACTGTGACAGCAGTTAATTTGGATTCTTTGGTCTCTCTCTTTCTAAAGCAAAAATTTTCCCCAAATTGATAACTTGGCTCTCCACTGGATTAGGCTATTTATTCTAGCTATAGTTCTCCATAGTTTACTAAATAAGTTCGTGATCTCAATTGTGTGTTTGTTGGTTTTCATGTCCATCTCTGTGTGTGGCTGGGTTGGCTGCATTTTATAAAACAAGCAAACTTAACTTTCATCTGAGTTTTCTTCATGAAAGCTGTGGAAATTACAGATCCTTGTTCTTCATGGTAATGTACACCCATATATATTTAGAACTTTTCCGCCCTATAAAGTTGTTAAATATCAATGCAGAAACAAAGAGATATTGATCAACAACTGAAGAAGCCCCAGGGTACTTTGCTGACAATTTATTAAAAGATTTTTCTAGGGGTCTTAAACCACTGTCTCGTAATGCTTCATACTACACCACCTCACCACAGGTAACAAATGAGAAATTTTGAGGGCTGTTGAACACTAAATTTTCACAGTGGGTCAGGCATTGAGCACAGATGTTTCTGTAATTGTAGCACGTTGATAAAATGCACTGTGTTCAATGGCCCTCCAACTTTCCCTTCCATCTGTGTGATGTGATAGCCTTCTGTAAGTAATAATGGCTGTAATGTTAAGCAAGTAGGATCAGTAATTAGCTTAAGATGAGAGCTGATAGAAGTATTCTTTATAGAAATATTCATGTGTCAGGTTTTCAGTTGGCAAAACCGTTTCATTGGCCTCAACTGAACTACGACAAATTACACCAACTGAGGATCTGCCCCTGTGAATTTGGCCTTTTTTCTGATTGCTTGGAGAATGATCTATGGATATGCTGGGTATGCTATCCATTATTAGCAAGAGTTTGCCAAATAGCTCATCCAATGGGTTGTATGCAAACTGTTCAATTAATCTATTCTCTAGTCTCTGTTCAGTATGACACCAATATCATGTGATTTAGTTTCTCCTCCTTGAATGGATTATTGCAGTTTTTAAGAGAAGAAAAATGAATGTCGAATTAAAAAAACACTTCTCAGTTGGAACAATATTTCAGGAAAATATTTGTGCTCAAACTCTTAACTTTCAGGATAAGTTAACATTTTCACATGGCCATCTGAATACTCATACAACACAGTACAATACAACATAACACATCACAATATCATACAACAATGCAACTCAGATAATGAATAGTACAACTCCAGAAATAACAAACAGATCTCACTGTTTTTGTTTGTATTTGTGGAGTCAAGGGGTGATTTTTCTCCCTTAGAGTCTATGCTTCCTTTTTTGTATGTAATATTCTACTGTTCTGAAAATTTGTATTGCAGTAGGATCTAGGTGCACCTGCCAACACCAGTGCCCCATTGTGCTGATTGTTTTTACAAACATGCAGTAAAAAGAGCACTCATGGCCTGTAAAGGCTAAGTTAATGACAAGATGCAGAAGATAGAGAGAACAGAATGACCTACAGTAGGACAATGAAAAAGTAACATCAAAAGAAATATGCTTTGTATAATAAGTGGCATATCATATACTATAATGTGTACATATGCATATGTATGTTTTGTTTAAAAGAAATTAGTCTTAACTGAGCCCTGGTGTAAAAAGACACAACTTCCTGGTTTGCCAGTGATACACCAAGCTGAATCATCGTGTGTGTGTTCGTGCGCATGCACCGCAGTCCCTCAGACCTAGTGTACAGATGAGATAGTTCTCCTGCATCACTGATGTGTCATCCCTGATCATCACAAGAACATTTTTCTAAATTGCACAGGGTATAGCACTGATCCCATTGTATTTGGGTTTGTTTTCCTGTTTTGGATACATCTATTACAGGTCAACATTATTATTACAATACAACGTGAAGTGTATGGTCCTACATCTACCCTCAGTTTTGGGGTGAATTTCTGGTCTGTTTGGTTTTGACAGAGAAAATAATACTTAAAAGGTTTGTCTGGGGTGTGGAGCATCTTATTTTTTGTATATGAGACTGAACTTAAAATTGGTCTCTTTGCTTCAGATTTTGTAGGTCTCTCTGGCCCTTCCTCCTCCTCCTCCCCCACTACTTGCATCTTGCCTTAGATAACATTGGAACATATGCTACTTTTAACAGCTAGTTTGGCATTCAGTCCATGGGTCCAATTTCTCTACATTTGGTGACCACTGTCACAATGTTAATCCTAGGCTCACTTCCTCTATTGCATACAAACATAACAAAAATCACATTCAGAATGAGGTCCTGATGCAGGGACCTTCTACTGAATATCTCACATTTCAGCAGCTTTGTTGCCTCCAGCACTTGGAAACACTCATACTTCCTGCTGGCTGGGATTTATGATTTTTTTTCCAAGTGCTTTTCTAAGTTTGGCCTTCATTGCATGCTGAACTGGTGCATTCAGACTCACTTTGTGAAGAACAACTTGCCTGGTGAGGTGCTCTCACAACCAGATATCTATGGCACAACCGCACTTAAAATTGGTGACTATCTTTATCCTCTTTAAAACCCATTGAAGATGTCCGCCCAAGGTTTGGTGGAGCATGTAACAGGAATGTGGTGTGACATTCACAGCAATAGAGGTATACAACATTTCAGATTTTCATATTTTGTTGTGAATCCAAAATTGGTCATGTCTGACTCTTTTTTGCACTAAAATAGGACCATTTTCAGTGATGGGCTAAATGAAATATCTAAATCCAGCTGAATTAATTTAAATAAAGCACTTATACTATGTTTAAAAGAAATAACTTATGGGAATGAATGAAATAAGAAAAAAGAAAATATATGATATACTGCTCAGCTGATTTAAGGTAGTAATAAAACCACACAAAGCTATCTCTGAATCTTGGAAGGAAACATAGCATATTGCACTAGACGGACCATTGGTCTGATGCAGTAAACACTGGCTAGCACCAGATTTCTCAGACGAAAGTGCAAGAAATTCTACAGTAGTCACTGGCTAGCACCAGATTTCTCAGATGAAAGTGCAAGAAATTCTACAGTAGTCACCAAACCCCATGAGTGAAGGAAGAAAAGGCAGAAAATTCTGAAACTGAATTTATATTTATGGTGGAGGATTTCAGTTTTGTGGAACACTTGGTCCACCTCCTAGGAGGTTGTATAGTTTGAATGGCCTCCATCTCAGTGGAAGGGCGACCACTTTCCTTGTAGACAGGCCTGCTAGTGTAGTCAGACGGTGGTAAAAGAATAGTAAAAGGGGAAGGTAAAAAGAGGGAAGATACAAACACTCAGCACAAAATCGAGATATTCAGAACAACCTTAATCTGGGAATATGTGCAAAGAAGAAATTCTTTAATTGCCTATACACCTGCGCTAGAAGTCTGAGTAACAAACATGAGGAATTGAAATTGCTCGTTTTGAGCAGAAATTCAATTTGGTTGGTTTTAATGAAACCTGATGGAGATAAGTTCCAGAGGGGTAGCCGTGTTAGTCTGTATACAGAAAAAACAACGAGAGTCCTGCAGCACTTTAAAGACTAACAAATTTAATTTCTGCAGGCATAAGCTTTCGTGGGCTGTAACCCACTTTGTCAGATGTAAGGAATAGAAATCACATAGGAGGTATATATATACATATCCAAGTGTAAGGAACAACAATGGGGAAGGTAGATATATGCAAAATCCATTCAGTTAGAGTAGTTGAGGTCTATTCACAACCATTGATTAGGAGGTGAGAATGTGTGAAGAGTGACAATGACTTCTTGTAATGAGATAACCATTCCAAGTCCCTATTTAGACCCAGTTTGATTGTGTCAAGTTTGCAGATGATTTCTAGTTCTGCAGTTTCTCTTTGAAGTCTGTTTTTGAAGTTTTTTTTTGTAGAAGTATGGCAACTTTCAAGTTAATTACAGAGTGTCGTGGGAGATTGAAATGTTCTCCGACTGATTTATGGATGTTATTTTTTATGTCTGATTTGTGTCCATTTATTCTTTTGTGTAGTGACAGTCCAGTTTGGCCAATGTACATGGCAGAGGGGCATTGCTTGGAATGGTTTTTTTCCTCAATAACTCAGAAGAAGACACAAAATCATCACTGAAATTTTGCAGGTGACATAAAAATTGGGGTAGTGATAAATAATGATTTGGAAAGGTCACTGATTTAGGGTGTTGTGGATCACTTGAAGTGGGCATAAACAAACAGTGTGTTTTAATATGGCTCAATGTTGGCATATACATTTATGAACAAACAATGTGGGGCATACTTAAATGAGGGGAACTCTATCCGGGAAAGCAGTGACTTTGAAAACGATTCGGGGGTTGTGGTGGATAATCAGCTGAACAAGAGTACTTAATGTGACACCATGTTATATAGTCCTGAGATGCATAAAGGGGAATCTTGACTAGGAGTGGAGAGTTTATTTTACCTCTATATTTGGTACTGGGTGATTGCTGCTGATATACTGTGTAGTTCCTGTGACCACAGTTCAAGAAGGATGTTGATGAATTGGGGAGGATTCAGCGAAGAGCCATGACAATAATTAAAGGATTAGAAAACATGCCTTATAGTGATTAATCTTTATCTTTGTCTATCTATTTCACTTACCAAAAAGAAGGTAAAGGGGTGACTTGATTAGTTTAGTCTACAGGGAGCATAAATATTTAATATTAGGCTTTTAAATTGAGCAGAGAAAGGTATAATATGATGCAATGGCTAGAAGTTGATGTTTAGGCAAATTCAGACCAGAAATAAAGCATACATTTTTGACAGGGACAGTAATTAACTGTTGGAACAATTTACCAAGGGTGGAGGTGGATTTTCCATCACTGACAATATTTAAGTCAAGATTGGATGGTTTTTTTCCTAAAAGACATGGTGTAGGAATTATTTTGGAGAGGATCTATGGCCTGTGTAATACCTTGATCGCAGTGGTACTTCTGACCTTGGAATCTATGAATCTGAGTTCGGAAATCAGCTTCATGTTAAAGTACATTTGCACTGTACTTTGTATTTAAAAGTATCAGGTTAAACGTGTGTCAGCATGTAGTATGATCGGAGTGCTGCTCATGTTGTAACGGAGAGGACAGTGGACAGACCGAGTGATATGGACAATGGCACAGCTTCACAGAGAAATGACTGGTGTGTTTTAGGAATGATATTACTGAGGTCCCTTGATCCGCACAGGGCCATTACCTACTGTTTACAGCAATCTTTGGAGACAACGGGTCTAATTTTCACATACGCTCAAGAGACTTGCTCTCCTCACTCACCATACTATGCTAATCTGCTTAATTCCCATGAAACAAAAACTAGCTGTAATGGGTTTGCGAAACATATATCCTGTGCAAATCCACACTGGAAATGAGATGGCCTTTGAACAAGTGTGTCTGGGATGTGCACGAAATGTGGTATACAGCATGTTGCATCTCCAATTAAGGAAATATAGAATTGGCTTCCCACATGCACTGCAGAAGTATATAAAATTATGCACTGACCACCAACAAATTGTCTCCACCATTTCCACTACAACTGGAAGTGGGGGGAGGGAAGAAGGAAAGGGTAAAGATGTTGGGTAAGCTACACTGGAGTTACACATCCATGAGTACACAGGATAGAGTTGTAGGGGGATTCCCTTTGTACTGCCTAACACGGAGTTTTCTGATCAGGGCAAGCCTGGACCAGGAATAAGTCTGGTAGGACCATGGGTGCACAAACCATTGCCCCTACTAGGCAGGAACTGCAGAAGCCTAATAGAAGCATGGTGGTATTGCTTTGGAGATCTTTAACCTCAGGTGGCCTGTTTGAGATTTTTGTCGTGGAAGTTCACAGGACAAGTCTATATGGTCATGTTGAAAAGATTTGATGTCATGGAAATGCAGTAAAGGAAAACCAGAGGCTGTAGTCACTGGTTTATACTTAACTTTTTTTTTTTAAGTACCAATAACGAGAGAGGGCAGTGCGTATGCTAACATGACTACTTTTAGACGTAGTTTACTGTTTTATGGGAATTCAATCACAAAAATGGAAACACAGCCAACAATATCATACTGGCAGAGATAAGCTTCCCATTCCATGAGCGCTCATATAGTACTCGCTAGTTTTACTAGAATGCGAGGGAGAGTTCCCAAGTTAACATGTATATGTTGGCTTCCTGGGAATACACAGGGGTTGCCATTTTTATCTTTGTAAATCCAGCGTGTCTCATCTGTGTCTTTAAAATTCGAATTAATTGAATGTTAGGTTGGGTACAGAGATGGGAAAATCTAGTCCCTTGAGGAATTAAAGCTTTCACTGAACGTTGGATTTTCAAAATGTTACTTTTGTATGCATGCACAGCACTGTAACTTATGCACAGGCTGCGGTTTCATTTGACATGCATTGCTCTGATGTCATTTGTCATGAAATCACCTTTAATAAAAACCAAAGCATGTGTAACGTATAAATTACTGCAACCGGAGTGGCTTAATATTGATCTGCATTAATGGTTGTGATCATTAATAATGCAATAAACTGAAACAAAGTGAAACTATGAGCACTATGCTTTCTGTATTTGTTGTAATTTACAATGTGCACTTTTAGCACACAGGTGCTGAACCATATGCAAGGTGCGCAATATTAATACAGAAATATGGGCTTTTTTAGAGAATATGCGCACTCTTGAATCTGTTGAAGAACCTACAGTCAACAGATAATGTTCATATAGCCCTTTGAAAATTCAGTATTATACTTACGTTATTATTTTTTGTTACTCCCATTTTAATGGGAGGTTTGCCTGAGTAAGGAGTGCAGTGCTGGTGCACCGTTCTCCTCCTGGCTCATCTGAAATCAGTAGGAATTTTGCTATTGTTTTCAATGGGAGCAGGATCACATTTGTGGTTTGTAAATTCCTCCTATAAGGTTGAAGGTAACATTCTGTTGCTTACCAATTTTGCTTTCACCAAGTGCCTGATCCACTACTTGGTCTACTTTGGATAAGGCCACAATGTGTCAAACTGTGATATTTTCACCTGTTTCTAATATAGTGGAGCAGAAGTAAAATAGGAGCTATCATAAATGCAGATCTTGCTGCACCTCTGACACATTCTCTGGGTATTCTGCATGAACCCCCACAAGTGTTGGGCCTTGTGCTCTTACCTTTCCTGGGGTAGAATCCTACGATTCTCCCACTCTTAGCATCCCCCTGCCAGACTGCCTCTGAAAATGGGTCCACGTGGCTTCCACAGTCAGTGGCTTTGTGGCAGTCTGTCCCTGAGCTAGGGCTGCATCCTTTTTGGAGAGGACTTTGAGATTTTTGGTTTTTCAATGTAAATTGGAGCAAAACCAGATTTCAGAAAATCAAAATCCTCAGTGAAATGGAATTATCTTTCTCTGTCCAGCTCTAGAAATTGGGGCTGCGTGCAACTCAGAGTTGTTTGTTTATTAAGAGCACTGTCCTGACAGATTTTGAGAGTTTATAAACTGCCATTGTGTGAAGTGAGTGTGCATGCCATCTTACATGAGGAACCATGGCCCCTTGCAGAGTTGAGCCTCAAGTGTTTGCTACAGGCAAATGGAGAGCACTATATATTATAAAATGCTCAGGTCAAATTCTGCTCTAATTTACACTGGTGCAAATCCAGCATACTCTACTGAAGTCTGAAGTAGATTTGTTGAAGGCTATGTGGTATCTTTCCCAGCATTCCCAACAAAAGTTATAAGTTACAATTTTGGTCCTAAATTCTCTCTCATGTATCACTTCCCTTTAATTTGAGCTGCAGCAAATGCAGTTTAAAAGGGCTCAATCCTGCTGATAAGGTGACAATGAAATATTGTGTAAGATCATCAGCTGATGGTTTGGCCCAATTTTTAGGTGCTGAGCACTCACAGGCCAGCAAAAGCTCTGGGTGCACAATATCTCTGAAAAACAGGCCAGAGATAGCCAGATTCTTCTCTCAATTACACTGGGTTAAAACCTGAGTAATATCATTGATGCTAATGGGTTTATTGTGACTTAGACCAGCATCAATGAGAGCAGGATGTGACCTTTGTTTGTGTTCCTAGATGTGTAAGTGCCTAATCATAAACACGAAGGTGTGTATATTTTGCCCGAGGCGCATAATAATTACAAATGGAATACATATTGGTTAATTTGCTAGATGACTTTTACCAGTAGGCATACTTCCTTTCAAGCATCACCTGTGTTCTGTATTGTCCACTGTATTTCCACCAGTCCCTAATCTGTGTCTAACCATCAGTGTTTTTCTTTTTCTTTTTTAAAGAAACACCCTAAATTAAAAGAAAAGTTTAGCAAGACTTTAAAAACTAGTTAGGAAAAAGAATGACTTTGCTAGCTAGGACAGTCAGAAGATATATTGCCTGATCCAAGGTTCAGTGAAATCAGTGAAACATTTCATTGAATTCAATGGTTGTTAGATCACTGTAGCAGCAGGAGGACAAAAAGAAATGTACATAAAGGGAGAACAGTGACATGTTTCTTAACTGCATTTTGGACATCTCTCTATTGGATCCCCCTTCTGAGTCCTCTCTTGCTCTAAGTATAGCAATTGGCATCTGATGTTTTCTGCGGATGGCCCAGCAGTAGCATAAGCACCCAGCAAGCTGAATTTACCCTCTGACTTTCTGTTTCTCCTGCCACTGACACACACAAAGTTTGGATTCCCTTACAGCAGAGCTTCTAAAACTGAATAGCTATCCTGAAAGATTTTTATTTTATATACACAGTTGTTTTAGGTAGAGAGAGATTAATTGGTCAGATAAACCCTTTCCCTTTTGAATTAATAGCACCCTGGATAATTATGGATATGGAAAAGCACTTTAAAACCATGCTTTAATGCTACCTCCCTCTTGTCTTTCTCCTTGTCTTGTGGTTTTTCCTCAAGCACTTAAATGGGTGTATGGGGACCATCTTTTAGCTTTCATCTTTCAGGGTTATTTTGTAAAAGAATATGAATGATTTGATGTGTCGTCTTTATTGTCTTCCTTCGCGTGTTTCTGATGCTTTTTTGCAGAGAAAGTGCAGACAGAACTGATGCTTTCATCTTTGTTACTAATTGGACTAATGAATTGGACTTGGATACCACAAAAAGTGTTGATGACGATGATGCCTTGATTATATTAATCTGACATTAGTTTTCATCAGGTCCACTGGCTGCCTTGCAACAAAAGAAGAGGTAGCAAGGCAGACAGACGCATATAGCAACTGATTCTTTGTATACATTCAATATTTAAATATTCAACATATGATCTATAGTGAAAGATACATTGTAAAGAGCAGGGTAGAGGTTCATTCTATCCCCCTTCACTATTTCTAAAATCTCAGATGCAATTAGGTCTCATGTCGTTCATACAAACCACATAAAAGTCACATTCCAAATGGGATCATGATATAGATGTGTGTGTTCTGTTTGTACAGTGCCAGCACAGCGTGCTCAACTGCCTCCTAGAAACTGTGTAATAAACATGATGATGGTAATGAGGCGTGCACGCTTCCTGTATAACTCCTTGTTTGCAGTTGCCCAGAACTTTCTCCTTTTTGGATGAAAGTTTGTAATCTTTATCCTGCGCAAAGGTGACTTAAAAAATGGTTCCGCCATTGTTCACTGAAAGGGGAAAAAATGATCCGTACATTTTTCTTCCATTTTAAAAATAACAAATTTTTCCAAAGCCACACACTTATTGCCACAACATCTGCTTTCATAGATTTTGAGACCAGAAGGGACTGCTCTGATCCTCTAGTCTGACCATCTTGTTGCGTTAAAGTTTACTGCTTGTGTGGTGGTGGTGCTTTTTTAAATGATCATTTTTATTGTTTTCATTTCCATAGCATCTAGGAGCTTCAGTCACTGGTCAGGTCCCCATTGTACGAGGTGGTGTACAAACACAGAACAAATGTAGAACCTGCCCTAAAAACCTTTAAATCTAAGCACAAGACAAGAAACAACAGATAGACACAGATAAATGGGGGAGTAGAGGGAAACAAGACAATATGGGTCAGCGTGACAGGTTGTCTTAGCCTAACTGTAGTCTTTGGCTGGAAACTGACCTTTTACTATTCACCTTTTGACTGTTGAAACATCACAAACATACAAACTTTCAAATTGACTCTAATTCAGCTGCAAATATCTGCTAATTCATCTATCAGAGAAGTATTAACAAGTGCAAATATTAAGGAGAATATTAAAGATCTGTCTTGTGGAGACAAACTAAATATGTAAAACAATTTGATTTATTTTTGAATGTATGAATTATTCAGTGAATACTACAAAAAGCAAATTGTTTCTGATGGTATGTTGTTGAAACAAGGACCCCATTGTCCTCACTAAATAATTACCTTTAAAAATAAATTATCAAGGTCTTTTGCCATACAGCATTTTTATGCTTGTATAGGCAACTTGCAAAGAATTGTCCTTCTCTGTTCCACATCACTTACTGTGTACAGATAATACAGTTCTGATGTATTTTCTTTGATCTGTTGTACTGATGTCAAAGTGAACTGAAGAAAATATTATCATAAAAAATAATCCAAGCTGTGTTTTTTGCTTTAAATGAAGCCACAACATTAGGAATAATGGTTGTAATTATCAGCATAGTCTAGGGGATTGACACATGTTTTCCATTTAAATTAATGTTATACATGAGTCTAAATCTCCTAAAGTGCTTTGAAAATCTCAACCAGAAGGTCCAGCTAAGGACTTGCTGGAACTAAATGATTTACTGCATTCATCAGCATAAATGTAATGAATATAATGGGCTGCTAAATGCTGTTGGTAAATTATTGTATCATTTTCCTTTATGTAGCTTAACCAGACATTTCAATGCTGTGATGAAAACTCCTAGTAAATATTTCACTGACTGTGGGATTGATCTTGCTTCCTATTAATTCAACAGCAAAATGTATAATGACTTCAGTCAGAGCCGAAGCAGACCCTATATACTTACATGCTAAATGCCATGCTGTCATAAGGAGATTAAACTATAGCCCAAGTTTTCAAATGTAAATTTTTATACTAAAAATGGCTAGGTTGGTGTTTCTTTAACTTTGAATATTGATATAATTAATGAGGGAACAACTAAACTCTGAGGTTCATATGTGTTTTTGCAATAGTCAGACATGTAAATTGTCTTTCAGATTAGTGCAAGGAAAATTCTGCCAATTGCTGGCATCATTTCCTGCATGATGATTTGATAGGATCAGACGATAAACTCAGTGTCCCGGCCAACATTGCATCTGTCAATAAAAATGTTTTAATGTCTCACGCACTATGTGCTGTTGAGCTCAATCGTGTAAACTATTACTGTTTCCTGCCCAGGGGCAATTGGCCTGATTCATCTCCCACTGAAGTCGGATGTGTGCATGTGTGTGTGTCTCGGGCCATTGGTAGTGTTCTCAAGCATTTTTTAGGCACCATGATGTCAGAGTTAAGATACAGTTTGCTCCTTCAGACCAAATCAGGAAAAGTGCTACCCATTTATTTTTGAGTAGGATGTGGGGTTCTACTTCATCAAGCCCTAACCCACTTTCATCCAATCTTGTAATGCCTGCCCCGTTTGCCTACACTGTGGCTGATTACTTAAATTCAGGGAGAATGCTGCAATTAGGAGATGAAGGTGTAATTCCCAACTCCCCTACACCAGGGTAAAAATGGTGCAACAGAGTGATGAATCATGCCTGGTCTTCCATCCATTGAAATCAATAGTTTGCCATTGACATCAATGGCAACTAGACCAGAATTTACTTTAAGGACTTCAAATCTCTTTAGTACTAACAACGATGTACCTAATGTGAAGAGGAGCCAGGGGCAGGGTGACCAGATGTCCAAATTTTATTGGGACAGTCCTGATATTCAGGGCTTTATTTTATATAGTCACCTATTACCCCCCACCCCGTGTCCCAAGTTGTCACACTTGCTATCCGGTCACCCTAGCAAGGAGGCATAAGGAGCCCCTCCAGAGGTTACCCACATGGCCTAAACATATGAGGTGGGGAGGGCAGCCACCGCCCCAGGGTGCTGTGCCCCTTCGTATGCAGGGGGGAGAGGAATGAGTGGGTGAAGCCTTTGCTCTGCTTCCTCAAAGGTCCAATCCATGCACTGGAGCCAGCATGGAGGAGGAAGCTGGTGCAGGTTGCTTCCTTGGAAGCAAGTGGGAAACAGGAACCAAACAAACTAATTCCTCTCCTGCTCCTGGGGGGGTAATTTGGGCTGAATTGTAGGATTACAATATGGCTCACAAGCTTCAGATCAAATATAAGACACACTCAGGTGATCGGAAAAAACCACAGTGCACTTGATAGCAGCTTTAGAAATATACGAAGAGCGGAAGATATGGAGATGATGGGTGGGAGTTCTGCCACTCTGCCCCCTTCCGTAAAACACTTTCTCAACTTAACAAACTTGGTTCAAGATGAAGAGCCTTATAACATGTTTCAGAAATATGGCTGACCAAACTCTCAGGAAAGGGTCTGCTCCAAAAGTCCAAGGTCTGTTTCTTTTTTCCCCCCTTAAGTGAAAAGAGAGCAATGGGTGGAGAGAGAGAACTTGGGGTGGTGTTTCCCCTCACTTTTATAGTTCAGTCACCCTTTGAAATGCATATTCCTGATAAAGTTCTTTCCATCTGAGAGCAAGGAGACATGGAGTCTGGTGGGGGAACATGCTGTTTATTTTCATCTGTGTATGCTGAAATGTAGATTTTCCTTCTCTTGCCTTCTCCACTTTCCACACGAAAGAATGGCCACTTGGCAAGTGATTGCCCATCAGTTTTGATGACATCAGGGTAGGAGTGTCCACTTTGAGAAAGAGGTTTACCCACTCCCCAGACTTGTCTGGTCAACACATTTTAGTCATGATTTCATCTTATGCTTATAACTTTACATATAACGTTGCTACACACATTTCACTATGATATTATTGACCTGCAAGTTATTAATTTTCAGACGATACCTTGCAAGTCCTATTTTATACAAAGATTATTACAATGGTGTGTAAGGTATGAATACAGGGATGTATTCTGTCACAATAAACATTTGTGGGATTTGACTGAAATTGTTAAAGTAGTATATTACCCTGAGATATGACTCTGTGATTATAGATAAGTGACTTCATCATGTTAAATGAGTTACATTAATTACCATAAAATGGGAGCACTGCAAGAGTGTTTGGAGTGCTTCAGAATCTTTAAGTAAAAACAAATGCATTAAACTAATGCATTTAACAATAATTGAGACCCAAGGTACTGATTTCACAAGTATCATTTTCAGTTATTTTTTGTTATACCGCCAAATTTTATACCTTACCAAATTTTTTAAAACTGGTATTGTTAATAAAAATGAACATCTGAGTATCTTTTCAGAGACAAGGTGTTAATTGCCCACTTCCTTTTGAAGAGTTTCTTGTTAACTCCTTATGCTTCACAGTCTGTTCCACCATTCAGGTCACCATGTGACACTCTGATTCAGATTACCTTTCCTAGCCCTGAAGAAAAGCTCTGTGGAGCTTGAAACATTATCTCTTTTACCAACTGAAGTTGGTCCAGTAAAAAGATATTCTCTTACCCACCTTATCTTGCTAATATCCTGGGACCAACATGGCTACAACGCCACTGAAAATATCTTTTCAGTAATTTATATATCACTCTCAGGATTGCACTAGCTAAAGATAATAAAAATGAACATTTTAAAATGAATATAAGTAACTTTGAAAATGACAGTCTTTAAAAGAAACACTAAATTAACATAATCAGAGATGTTTTATTCAGGGTTTTGTGAAATGTAAGTTCTTTGCCAGTGAAATAGTATTCCCAACTAGATTACTTGGAAATATTTAGAACCCTTTAAAACCAGCAATTCAAAGGTTTCCGAATGTCAAAGATCAGGTTTAAACTTTAATATTCACACAATTCTCCTTTTATAACTTTTTCCTGTAATATTTAGTATAAAAGTGAATCCTCTCTCACACACAAAATCCTATGTTAAAAGAATGTGAAGGCTGAAACACAAAGCACCATGAAAGAAAATGCAGTAAGGAGTGAAACATGCCATATGCCCTCTAATTCTCCAATAGGGCATATAATTAAGGCAGTTAAGGAGATGTCCTGTTGAGTCTAAGTATTGGAGAAAATATGGTACAGTAAGTGTCTTCCTTTACCTGTGCACTTTATTACTTTTCTCAGTTTGTGTCAGAATCTTAATGTTCTTTTAATGTAGTTTTTGAGTGTGAATTATAATTGCTTTCTGTTTAGTTGTTAACATCCTAAAGATCCTTAGTGTGATTAGTTTGTCTCCCCCAAACTAATGTGCCTTTGAAGTCTATGGCAAACTCAGAACAATTAGGAGAAATCCAGAAGTATTTTTTTTCTGCTAGCATTTACATTGTCATCCCATCAACTCACTGTGAATTGGTCTGCATGCATTAGCAGTGGCCATAGCAGATTTAAATATTTTTCTGGGAAAGCTCTAGTTTTCATGGAGTTATATTGGTTTCCATGCATTTCCATTGGGATCTGATACAATCTTTACTAATGCATCCAAATACTCAGCAGGGACTGGATCAGATCCCATCCAAGCTCTAGGAAATATTCACTGTGGGCCAGATTCTTCAGGACAAGGTCATCTCATCATATCTTGACATATTAGGCAAGGAACTTTTCACTACTTGCAGCCTGAATCAGGATCTCACAACTTCGAACAGACATGGGGCTACTCTAAGTTTTATTGGGTAGAGTGGTCCCTTATGGATAAACGGTGATTACCAGCACACTGTGCAGTCTAACTCTGTTCAGTGCAACCCTTAACTATAGTCTTTATCTATTGAGAAATAACTCCATGCCTGGGGCAGTGGGGAAAGAGTGGAGTAGTCAGGGATCCCCCCTTCATTAGGGAAATCTTCTTTGCTCAAAGGGAATAGAGACAGAGGCCAGGATCTGTATGTTGTTGTTTATCAGTGGGTGAAATTCATCCTTGTGCAGAAGGCCAGTGTAAAACCTGAAGATCACTTACATTCCACCTAACTGTATTTTGAGAGCTTCTGTAGGATTTAAGAGGTGCATAGACCTGTGGCCCTCTGCACGGGAGTAAATTTCACCCTTGTATGAAGAGCATGGGTTTCATGGAAGGAAGGGAGTTTTGAGGGGGATTGAATGAAGAGACTGTTTGTGCCTGGTGTAAAGGTACATCCATTTTCTCTTTTCCTAGAGTCTAAAGATGGGAAAATAGACTGGAGGCCCCAGCATCAAGCAAGGAAGCTAGATGCTGATGTCTATGTTTTTCAGGTATATTATGCAATACTTTGTAATTACATGTAGGGCTGATCTTGCAAATCTTGCAGCTCCACTGCCTGAATAGGAGAGTGCTTCTTTATGTATCAGAAAAGACAAGATGACCATCTCATTCAGGTCTCCAGCCTCAGCTTGTTTGGGATGATCACTAATGAGCACCTCAAAGAGCAATTCATATTGGATATGGTGAGGACAGATGCTAGGAGAAATGGTCGGCGTACAAGGTTGCATGCAAAAGGTCTTGAGATTTTCCCTCTCTGAAGAATATTAAAAGGGGCACTAGAGCATAAGCAGATGACCCAAGCCATAATTATAGCTTGTATATCAATTTGCGGGCCTGATTGAACACCTATTGGTTTCAATGGGCTTTGGATTGGGCCCTAATTTTGTGAAGCATTTTGGAATCCCCCAGGGTCACAGACATCCTATATGTATAACTGTTATATCTCATAAACAGGGGTTTATAGTGCCACCACCATCTACTGAAATGTGCAGATGCCACTGAGAATAATCACACATAATTTCTCATATTTTAATATAACATATTTTACTAGCTGATCAGAAAAAGGATGCATGTCATGTAATCAAGGATAATCAAAATGAGACAAATATTAGCATATTTAATATCTCTGTCCGACTGTTGTTTTTAAGCCTACAGAGTCTCAAGGAGAGATTGCCCTTCTTAGCAGTGCAAGCTTCTAAAAAAAGAAAATATATATATAAAAGAAAATTCACTTAGCAAGTAATTTGCTATATTCCCTTTGCAATTATCTTTGATATTTGTCTTTGGATAAGAATTCTCTTTCATAACCAAGATTTTTCCTTCTGCTATATTCTGGAATTAAACTCTATTTATGGCATCAGCATCTGTTGCCATGGAAATTAATGTCATGACAGATTCAGCATTATGGATTCACCATACCAGAGGAACCTGTAGGTGGTCTTATGGGCCGGTGCCATATGTGTGCATTTGGTGCAAGCAACTCATGGCCCTTAGAGAGAAAGTATGGGCTCTTGAGGCCAGAGTGGCTGAACTGTTGGCGCTAAGGGAGAGTGGTCCATAGAGGAGGTTCATAGGTACATAGTCTGACAACCTGTGTGCTGGTGAGGAGGATGAAAATCTTGGGGAAGGAGAATATCAAGCTAGAGTGGAGGGAAATGATCCCAGAGTTGCAACCCTCCTTCCAGATGATGTGATGGTATCCTCTCGCACTGAAGAGATCCTTCTTGGGAAGGGAACCCCAATTATTAGGAAGAGATAGGTGATAGTAGTGTGGGATTCAATTATTAGAAATATGGATAGTTGGACTTGTGATATCCAGGAGAACTGCATGGTAAATTGTCTGTAGCATGCAAAGTTTGCCAAACTCTCAAGACATCTAGACAGACATATGTGAGGTGCTGGGGAGGAACTGGTGATTGTGGTGCATGGAGGTACAAAAGACACAGGGAAAGGTAGGTGAGAAGTTATGGAGGCCAGATTCAGGCAGCTAGGAAAAAGATTAAAGTCCAGGACCTCCATTGTAGCATTCTATGAATCACAGGCAGAGCTGCAGGGTCTCAATGCATGGAAGTCGATGGTGTCAGGAGGAGGGCCTTAGCTTTATTAGGAACAAGGGAACCATTTAGTAAAGGAGAAGCCTATACAGAAAGGTTGGGCTCCTCCTGAACCAAAATGGAACCAGACTAGTGGCATGTAAAGTTTAAAAGGTTGTAGAGGAGTTTTTAAACTAAAGGCTTGGGGAAAACTGACAGGTGCAGAGGAGCACATGGTTCAGACAGACATATCCCTTGGGGGATGATTTATTAAAGGGGATATGCTATATCCTAGTAAAGAGGAAAGGATAGAAGTTGATAAAGTACAGGTCAGAGTGGAAGAAAAACAGTCAAACCAAAAAGAGTCCTATTCAATTACATCACATGAAGGCAGACAACTAAATATTGACATTTTATACATGCTTGTATACAAATACAAAAAATCTAAATATTGATGACATTGAGTGCCGGGTATTGATGTAATAGGTATCACAGAAACTTGGTGGAATAAGGATAATCAATGGGATATGGCAATCCAGAGTACACAAGATAAAAGAATGATAGAGCAGGTCATGCTGGTGGGGTAGTGGTGTTATATGTGAAAGAAAGCATAGTCAAATATAGTAAAAATCTTAAATGAATCAGGCAGTACCATAGAATCTCTAGGGATAGAAATTCCACACTTTCTATAATAAGAATATAGCAGTAGGAATATACAGCCAACCACCTGACTAGGATGGTGATGGTGGTTGTGAAATGCTAAGGGAAGTTAGAGAGGTGACGCAAATTGAAAAACCAAAAATAATGGGGGATTTTAACTATCCTCATATAGACTATGTATATGTCACCTCAGAACAGCATGCAGAGATAAAATTTCTAAACATTGTTAATGTTGTTGCTTGGACTAGTTTGTCCTGGAACCCACAAGGGGAGAGAGAATTCTTGATTTAATACTAAGTGGAGCACACAATCTGGTCCAAGAGGTGAATTACAATTGGCAATTACAGCCCAATAAGGCTCATTTAGGCAAAGTGGCTGAAACTATATTAGAGAGCAAAATTATCAGATACATAGATGGACGTGTTGGACATAGTATGTTGGGGAAGAGTCAACATGGCTTTTGTAAAAGGAAATCGTGCCTCGTCAATTAATAGAATTCTTCCAAGATGTCAACAACCATGTGGATGGGTAATCCAGCTGATATAGTATATTTGGACTTTCAGAAAACCTTTGTCAAGAAACATAGACCAAAGGTTCTTAAGCAAAGTAAGCAGTCCTGGGATAAGAGGAAAGGTCCTCTCAAGGATCAGTACTTGGGTAAAAGATAGGATACAAAGGGTAGGAATAAATAGTCAGTTTTCACAAAGGAAAGAGGTAAACAACCAATGATCTGTACTGGGACCTGTGCTGTTCAACATATTCATAAATTTACTGGAAATGGGGGTAAACAGTGAAATGATCAGGGTTTACAGATGATATGAAATTACTCAAAATCGTTAAGTCCAAAGCAGACTGTGAGAAGTTACAAGGGGAACTCACAAACCTGGGTGACTGGGCAACAAAATGTCAGATGAAATTCAATGTTGATAACTGCAAAGCAATGCACCTTGGAAAACATAATACCAACGAAACATACAAAATGATGGGGTCAAAATTAGCTGCGACCACTCAAAGAGATCTTGGAGTCATCGTGAATAGTTCTCTGAAAACATCTGCTCAATGTGCAGTGACAGTCAAAAGAGCTAACAATGTTAGGGACCATTAGAAAAGGGATAGATAATAAGATAGACAATATATTAATGCTGCTATATAAATCCATGGTATGCCCACACCTTGAATACTGCATGCAGTTCTGGTTGCTCTATCTCATAGATATATTAGAATTTGAAAAGGTACAGAGAAGGGCAACACAAATGGTTAGGGGTATGGAACAGCTTCCATATGAGGAGATATTAAAAAAACTGGAACTGTTCAACTTAGAAAAGAGACTGCTAAGGGGGGATATGATAGAGGTCTATAAAATCATGAATTTTGTGGAAAAAGTAAATAAGGAAGTGTTATTTATCCCTTCACATAGCACAAGAACCAGTAATCTTCTAATAAAATTAATAGGCAGCGGGTTTAAAACAAAGATTTCAATGTACTTCTTCACACATCACACAATTAACTTGTGGAACTCATTGCAAGAAGATGTTGTGAAGGCCAAAAGTATAACTAGGTTAAAAAGAATTAGATAAGTGCATGGAAGATAGGAGCATTAATGGCTATTAGCCAATGTCGTCAGAGATGTAGTGGGTGTCCCTAAATATGAATACCAGAAGCTGGACTGGATGACAGGGGAGGGATCATTCGCTAATTGCCCTGTGCTGTTCACTCCCACTGAAGCATCTGGCACTGGTCACTGTCAGAAGTCAGGATACTGGGCTAGATGGACCACTGGTCTGATTCAACATAGCCAGGTTTATGTTCTCATGAAATGATGGGCTGGGAATGAGCAAATATTGGTTTAGACACAAATTAGCAAATGCATGGAGAGAAATGGTGAAAAGGATTAAAGGGAAAGGGCTTAAGAATGGTCATAATATTGTCCCTCTCCATGGGGAGACTCACTTGAAGAATAAATCAGTAATATGGACCTGCTAGTAATAAACCTGATTCATGTCCTTTTGATACCCTCATAACTATGAACACGAGCAAGAAACATGTCTGTCCAAGAATGGTATAACTACCAACTCTTCTGTCTTTTGGAAGGATCAGTAACAAATACCATATACTTACACAAGCATATTCAGGTGAGCCACTTGGGACAAAATCCTAGATAAAGGTCTTTTTGTAAGTGGCCTATGTAGCATAAGGGGAATTATCACCCCTCCATCCAGAGGTCCTTCCCCTCCACTCAGCGTGTACTCAGCCAGACATTCCAGGCCTGATTTTAAAGACTCAAGACTGTAGTAGTAGTTATTGACTATTACAAATCCCTACATTTTTCTGTTGGAGTCACTTTGGGATGTCCTTTTTCTCAGAGCAACTTTTTGCTGGCCTTGGGCTGAGTGTAGTTAGAGCAGCCTGGAGGTAGCTCTAGCTAGCACCAGTTGGCAATTATCCCCAAGAGACCATATGCTAGCTGGGGATAGCTGCACACTCCAGCCACTTACCTGACAAAACCTATGCATACCTGAGGCAGACTTGGGAATGTCTATACGGCATTGTAAATCTGGGTCTGTGGATCCACACCCGTGTACTCAGTGTTTCCAAGTCTCTGCTTGAGCTTCCACACTGCACTGTAAAACTTAGGTTTACAATTGCTGGACATGGGTGTTTCAACCATGCCAACCCATCCATACTACACCACGCAGACCCAAGTCAGACCTTCTGTATCTGGGGGCATATCCCAGGGTTCCTAGCACCCTTTCCAGCTGTAGCCTTTCCAGCTCATTATTCAGGATATACAGTGGGAAAACCTATCAGTCTATCCCATGGCACTTGTTTGGAAGTTATTTTTGCTCACAAAGACATCTAGCCAGGCCATTTCTGGGGCCATCTGCTCCCAGCATCTGGAGCTAGCAACATGGACCCAGCACCAATGGAAGAACTTGTGCAGTTCACACTTTCCATCCCATTTCACGAGTCAGGCAGAGCATCCTTGAGACACTAGTGGACGTTTTGGTGGTGGTTTTTGTCCTACTGCTGGCACATCTTGGAGGGTGGTATAGACCTGGCAGATTCTATCTGGTTAATGCTTTGTCCTTGTGCCATAGACTACCCAATTGTAGTATTGTCCAAAGGATGCATGGAGTGCAGGACTTGGTAGTGTGGAGGGTCCCCGGAGCATGGGGCTGGAGCAGGAGACATAGTTGTAGCTGGAGCTCGCAGTCTTGTTGCCATGAGTGAAAACATCCTCTCAAACCATACTTTTTGTTTCTCTCTATCTCCCTGCATTCACTCGTGCCTCTGGACTTTATGCAATCACCTCAGGACAGTTATGACTTGTACTGTGGGACCCAAACACTACCTCCCCTCTGGTATGGTTTGGAGTATTCAGACAGGTGGGCTCAGGGTGATTGGGTATGGCTGGTTTATATGGTGCTGTGTGCTATCAGGCAAGGAAATGTAAGTCTATTAATTTCATTGCTCCAACCCTTTTTTGTAATAATCAGAGTACCTAGTAAAAATTTCATAACTGCCTGTTTAACTTTTTTGTTTTAAATTCCTGGTATCTATTTAGAATTCTATTTGGTTGAGGGAGAATGGGGGGAGGGAGTGGGCATAAGTTCTGCCATTCATGAAAAGATGCTACAACCCCATGGCTATAATAATAATTGTATTGGGTCATAGATCAGAAATCTCTCCAATTTGTGTATTATTAAAAAAGATGGGGGTAAAAACATACCCGGCTCCAGCTCTGGTGCTACTTCTGCCCCCTCTGCTTTGCTGACAGTTCTACTGCAGGCTGCTCCCCAAACAGGCCCTTGAAATATAGTCCCAGGATGTGCTGTAATTACTCCATCAGCATAGCCTCCTCAGTAACCAGCGTGAAAACCACAGCTAGTTCCTGAGTCTCTTCCAATGGCTGCTGGCTATCCTGTGATTGAAGGGTTATAGAGGGACCATCCCTTGTTAGCAGACTGTCCTGCACCACTGTGGAATCAGTGCTTTTTGCAGCCTTCAGAGTGTGGTCAAACTGCTCATACCAGAGGCAGCTGGAAAGTGAGTTCCCAGAGGTGCTGTTACTATCCTTGACTTTGCAGTAGTCAGGTTTAAGCCACTTGACTCGCTGTCTGCACTGGTGGACAATCCGGTGGATCCCCAGTGCCTGAAACTTCTTTAAAATTTCTTTGAAATACCAAAGTCAAATGTCTTGCTCCCCTACATCAAAGATTTACCAGACTTCGGTTGTGTTCCTCTCGCCAGCTAGCAGTGCTCTTGGTAAAGGGCTTCTTCCTATCAGCGGCCATAGCTCACACAGGAGATTGTTACATGTGTTTCCAGGTGACTGGTCTGTGTGGAAAGGAAGAATTAAATGCTGAACCGCTTCATTTAAATGGTATTTGAATCAAGTTGCCTCTTGTTTGTGGGATGTTTTGGGGTAGAAGGACGAAGAAACACAGGCCCAGGGGATTGTGGTGTAGCATTGATGGACTGTCCAGACACGAATCTGTGTGTCCAGGCTTGAGCTGCATCCACACTGCACTATGACGGGGCTTAGATCTGAGTCCTAGTAGGACTGTGGCTCAGACCCACTCCCCTGGAGGGTTCTAGGTCCTAGGTCCTGGAAGGTTGCCGACCCAAGTCAGAAAGATTTTTATATGGATAGCCGGGAGAGGGGTAGAGGTTGGGCTCAAACCTGAGTCACAGCTCCAATTTACAATGCAGAGTACATCACAGGAAATTTCAGATATCCAGATCCAGTTATTTCCTGGTGCTTTTGTCGCAACCAGAACGGTTCAAAAATACCAGAGCTCAGAAGAAAATCTGTCCCTACATTTCTAATATAAATCAGTTGATTTTACATGATCATGTAGAATTTGCAGGGGAAGTTAAAGCTAAATGAGAAAAGGATTTGAATCTAGAACATTCTGAGGGAAATCTGACCAGATTAAAACAATATCAATTAATGCAAGACACAGAATGGTTTTCTTTAATTGAATTCACGGAGTCTGCGTAACACTGTCTAGGCTATGCAAAGTGAATGTTAATATACAGTTATTACAAATATGCAAAATGGAAATTTTGGGATTTTGGCCATGGGTTTTGGGAATGCTAAGAATTCCATGTGTTTTGGAAGGGCTGTATTAAAATACTTTGGAGTTTGCATTGTACCTATTCTGCATTTTTCAATGACCAGTATGTCTTATCAGTGATCTCTCTGCCCTAGCAATAAACATAAAATCAGATTTTGATGGCAATGAGTTTTGGATCAAGCCCTAACTGACCCATTCTATACTTCATGATGCTCTACAATTGTAAAGACTTGCTACCCTCTACAGGAGAATGGGCCATAGGAATTGATATTCCATTAACCTAGGATAAACTACTTACAAATTCAGAAGTTGACCCAAGACTTGTTTAAATATGTAGCATGTGTACTTGTGGATGATTCTTAGAATAGTCGCAGGAGTGGATATAAATTAATTTAATCCATCAAAAACACTCCTGCTCTGTTGCTCAGTGTTGTGGCAATTCTGCAACTCCTTCTAAATACAGAGTGGTTAGTCATGTCCCAACAGCACATTCATAGAGTTAGAAATGGCACAGATCTAGAAGTAATGAAAAATATGATGATCCTGTTCATCCTACTGCCAATACAAATCTTCTTTGTTAGTTTAGTAGCTGACCTTGGGATTTGTCTTGTCTAGTTATACATGTCCTTTTAATAAGACTTTTACCAATTCCCTTTGAGACTGACCGATTTCATTGTTTAGGAAGCTTTTATGATAATGGCACTTAAATTATCATTGCTTATTTTAATTCCTTTTTTGCTTAATTATATCCCCTTGTTCAGTCATAAATTGTTTTCTCTCCCTCCTTGGTGTTTATACCTTCTAACAGAGGTAATCCTCTATCACGTACTCGTCTAGGTATCTCTTAGTCAAGCAATACATACTTAGCTTCCTTAGTCTTTAATGTCATATGTTTAGTTCAGTTTAGTTGGCTAATGTTTAGCTCATTGGTGGCCAAACTTTCAAAAGGACAGTCTCACTTTTGCAGATAGGATTTGGTTTCCCAAAAACATATCTGATCACAATTTCATGTGAATGCTCCCATGAGCATCAGAATGACTTTTCTATTAACATTCAAGAGAAAATGTTGTTCACCCTCTGAAGATGTGAATGGCTCAGTGCAAAACAGAGCCAATGTGGCTCCATTTTATGGGATGCATGGAGTAGGGAGAAACCAAGATTTATGAAGCTTGTTTGCTTATGTGCCATAGACCCAGGTCTTTAAGGTCTCCAGGTAAGCTGATGTGCAACAGGGATGTGCAGGCAGGCTTGAGAAGAGACAAGGAGGTAGATATATAACTGAACAGCTCCATCAGCAGTTCTCATCCCTGCAAGGTGAAGCTGATACAGATGAATCTCCAGCTCTGAGGCTGGTGTTGTGGCTAAAGAGGCCAGTCTGCTGCCTGAAGATAATTTTAAAAAATTCATTTCCACTCTAGGCCAAAAAGAGGTTGAACCCCAGAGCACAGAGAAGATGTTTCCTGGGAGTGTTCCTAGGGTGTTTCCTGGGAGCAAGATTTGGGGCTAAATTCATTATTTTGGAATGTTCAGTTAGTACTGGGGTGTGATTTTGTGTGATTGTGTACACACACACAGAGCTGGGTTCTGTGTCCTCTCAGTGGACAACATGAGGATTTCCCTCTGTAGAAGTTCTACAACTTGTCAGGCAGGGAAGGTGGAAGACATTTGAGGTATTACAAAGCAGCATGTCAGGGATAGGAGGTGGGGGGGGGGGGGTGAAGAAAACGCAGAGTGCTCCACCTGATGCTTGACTGATACAGTTGAACTGGTCTGCTGGTGGTACATAGAGCATCCAAAGGACTGCTCTGTATTAGGCTTGTCTATATTAGCAAAGTTGCATCAGTTGAACTAAATGGACTTTTAACTAGACTGGACTAATTAATGCAAGCCTCTAATGAAGACACACTTTCTCTTGTTTAAATTGGTTGAGCTTGCATCTGTAATTTACCAAATTGTGCTAAACCAGTTGAAGCAAGGGTTGAGGGTGTGTCTTCATTAGGGATTTGCACTGATTTAACTAAATCAATTTAGCAATGATTTGGTTAAACTAGTGCAACTTTTCTAATGTAGACCAGGCTATTTGGGCTTCCCTTCCCCCATCCCTCCCGCTCTTGCCCCCCATATTGGACCACGATCAGGGTTTATAGTCATCTTTACCTATCACTTTCCTCAGCTGCACCAAGTCAAAACTCTGTGCAGTTGGGAATCTAGCCCAGAGATATTTGAAAGTGAAATATGGTATAGCAATCTCTCCTTTCCTCAGTGAGTGTTCATAAATCCCATTAGAATTACTGGATTTATAAGCATGCAGTGAGAGGAGACCTAGGTCTTCTCACAAAAGGAGGCAGAAGAATGAATGAATCTGAAACTTTATAAAGCAAATTTAAGAGTACAGGGTTGTTTGGCAAATTAATACATTTATTTAAAGAATCTCTGGCAATCTTATAACCGGAAAGTCTGTGTGCTTCTGCAATACAGCATAGAAAAAGAGACTTTAGCCAAGACGGAACAATAAAAACTCCACTTTCAACCATTGGGCTAGAGTGATTATGTTTAAAAGTTTCATCACAAAGGCAAAAATGCAGTGTTCAGAGAAAAGGGGTAGTTTAAAATGAACATTTTAAAAAAGCAAATATTCTGAGGGTGATATCCTGGCTCCATTGAAACCAACATTGACTTCAACAGGGTCAGGATTTCTCCACTATAGGATGAATTATAAAGATTCAGGGGACTTAAAGAATTTGATTAATGCTGGAGCCGTTTTTGGCCCTTAGACCCCACTCGGTTTTCTCATTTTTTGACTCCAGCAACAAAAGATGAAATAAGAATGTAAAATAGAAACCAAATATCCCAGGCCACCAGGCGCACACACTCTTTTCATTCAAATTCCTCCTCAAAACTGCCTTCTCTTGTGAGACCCATGCCCTTCATACTGGAGTGAAGTTCACTCCTATACAGAGGGCCAGCACCACCTAAATGCCACTAATGTTGTCAAGATAGGTCTTAGGTGCAACTGAAATTACGCATAATCCCTCTGCATAGGGGAGAATTTCACCCACAGATAGAATATTCTACAAGACTCTCCCTGTCACCAATTTGAATGCATATAACTGTGGGCTCTGAGATCTGCATTCTGATGGAGCAGAGAACCCTGATCAATTATTGATGATTGGTGTTAAATGATACATGACATATCAAATGAGGCAAAAGCATTGCATGTAGTTGCTGAGAAGGATGATGACTTTTTTTTTTTGACCAGGAGATTCATATCAAATGGAATAATCTATCCAATGACTTAAGATTCTAACAACCAAGATACCTCATTTATAACTGAAAGTATTAATAATCATAAGCTTTATAAAAAGTTAGAGAAAATTACCATTTTCTAGTCTTTCCTCTCCTAATAGCATATTCTCAAGGCTTTTCATAACAGCAACTAATGACTTGTTAATCATTTAAAAAAAAAAACCATACTGTCACACCTAGGAGATGTAATTCATAACCATTTTTGAATGAAAATATGTTGTCATGCACATGTCAATTTCTGTTTCTTGGAAAATGCTCTCAGAGACAAAGCATATGTCTACATGGCAATTGGGAGGTATGATTGCCGCAAGCATAGCCATACCAGAGTTAGCTTTGGTTTAGTTAGATCAAATCTAGTTCAAGTAACAGAAGCAGTGAAGCTAAGGCAGCATGGGTGGTGTACGGTGTATGGTGTAGGGTCCTGTATGGGTGGGAATAACCTCTGCAGTCTCTTGTGCTGCCACCTGTTGTTACTCAAGCTAACTTTCATCTAGCTAGCTCTGGTATGTCTACAAATCCCGATTGTACTGTAGGCACACTCAAAGCCAGATGCTCAATAATGGAAAATCAACAGTTGGACACACAAATACCTATATTTAGGCACTTCAGTGCTGATAATTTACATTTATTGCACAGTCTATTAAGCAGCTTAGTATCCTGGCTCCAGTGCAGCAAAACACTTAAGCGCATGCTTAATTTTAATCATGTAAATAGTCCCATTGACTTCAAAATTCAAGCTTGCTGTACTATGGTTGTTTCGTGTATGAATCAGGACCTGAGCGATCAGCACCTTGCTGAAGTGAGCCTGAAATATCGGATTAGGTGCCTTGATTTACATAGCTAGTTTGAAAACTGGGATCATGGCATTAATTAGGTTGTATCAGAGAGCGGTGAATTCATCAGCAGTGTTGCTAACCCTTAAATGTTAAAAAATCATGAGGCCCCGAAAATAATAAGATTGCCTTAAATTTCTAACACTTAAAATAACGCAGTATTTATTATTTTTAAAATTTGATTCTTGAGCCTTCAGTCTACATACAGTTCACATTTTCAGACTTTTGTCTGTAACCATAATGGCTACAAACTGGAAAAAAAAAAAAAAAAAGGAGAAAGCTGAGATTCTTATATATTCACATGATTCGAGGAGCTGGGATTTACAGAAAAACACCAAAATGAGACGTAATAAAATCAGGAGATTTGATACGGCTTCATCAGATAAATTCATAATCAAAACTTAGACCAAAGTGTAGACCAAAACTTAAACCAAATAAAATGAACCCAAGACTTTTGTTTGATTAACTTTTGTTATTACTTAAAGAAAAAAAAAGTGTGCTTTGTTTTTGACCCTCAATGGAAGTAGTAAATCACAACAGTGAAATCTGTCATCATGGTATTTCTGGCTTGGGAGATCTGGTGAGAGACAGCCTAATCTGAATTTATGGCCTGATTTTTCAGATCTAGGTGAAGAACTCTTCAAAATCTGAACCAAAGCAAATCTCTGGAGGTTCACCCATGATCTGCTATTGTGACAAGGTGTGATGGGAATCCTATATGTAATGGGTTACTGGGTTCCTGCTTATCTGGCTGATCAGGGCAGGGTTATAGAAAAAGGAAGAGGAAACTGGTGGAAAGGAGACTACCATAGAGGATAGGTGTGTCCAGTCTCCTCCCAGCTGACTGAAGCTTGAAAGTCATCAGGTGATTATAACTCACTAGTTTGAGTTGATTTGTTCTGCTTTGGAGTTTGTGTATTTGGAAATAAAGCAAGCCCTGAAGAAAGACATCAGAAGAGACCTCAGTTGGGACTTCTGCAGCCGGTGAGTCTACATACCAGTTTATTACCTGATACAAATATCATTCATACTTTTTGCTACATTGATCATTACAAACATTGGAAGCCTGGCCTAGTGATTTAAAGTACTGCGCTAGGTTCTGGTTTTGACTCTGCCACTGATTTGCTGTGTTATCGTAACAATGTTGTGCATCAGATATATGGGGCTAATACTAATACCCCCACCTTCATGGGCTTGATTTAATAACATTTGTAAGTCATTTTAGGATCCTCAGATGGAAGGTGATAGAGAAGAGCTAAAAAGAATGACTTTTTTAGAATTATTAACATTAAAACTTTATCAAACATTGTTTTTCACTTAAATTATCACAAAATCTAAGATTTTAAATTATTTTTATTTATATAGGTATTAAATATCATACAGACGTCTTTAATTGGCCACATTTTTGTCTAGACATTGTAATACTTAAAGTAATAGTACCAAAACATAAACCAAGAAATGTAATGGTATTTAACTAGCCCATGGACTTCGGAAGAAGGAAAAGGCAGAACCACTGTGATTGTTGTAATCCCTTCCAAAATCACCATCCATAACTGTATTTAAACTGCCATTGATTATATATCAAGTGGGTGACACCAGAAATAATACATATCAACAAGCAAGTCTTTGGATGGCATGGAATGATTGGTACCTAATGTATATTGTAATTACCCAAAGGCAGACAGATTTGAAAAATGAGAACATGGGCCACATGTATGAGAAGGTCACGCTGAGCAATTATTTTGCTTTAGCATAACCTTTCACTGAAGTGTGATTACCTGCCAGATAA
This sequence comes from Emydura macquarii macquarii, assembly GCF_026122565.2. Classification (NCBI taxonomy): domain Eukaryota; kingdom Metazoa; phylum Chordata; order Testudines; family Chelidae; genus Emydura; species Emydura macquarii. The sequence goes on along the minus strand of NW_027131390.1, from coordinate 97,842,273 downwards.
TATATATAGCTGTGATCACTGATGTCAGAGAACAGCAAATAGGCCTGTGCTTATAACTTCTGCACTGAACAAATGATTTGTCCAAAGTTGCTTGATGGGTCAAGAATCCAACAGCAAATGGGAAGCTTTGGAGTACTTTGTATCAGGTAATATTTTTTAAAGGAGCTGAGAACCCAACATGTTGAACTGTTCTGAATATCTGGCCTTGGTTGTCATTGCTGAAAACCTGAAAAACTGATCCTTAGCTCATTTGAAAATCTCTTTAATAATATATCAATATATTTGCACTATTGACATATATAAAGCATACATATTATGCCCGTCACTCTCGTGTCTTAGTGCAGTCTACATAGTTGAGATTAAGTTGAAGACATTTCCTATACACAAGAAGAGCTGGCTGGAAAATATGAATCGAAAGGAAAACCAATGGATGAAGTTTTTCTGTGGGAAAAGCTCACATTTTTTCAGCTGGTCTGGTATGGAGCTAATAATCCTCCTTTCCCTTTGGCAGCAAGACTTTAAAAGATAGGGATAAAAAAAGACCTTCTAGTAGGCCAAATGACAGAGCGTGAGGTGGCAGTTATTGATAAGCTTTGGCAAAGAGGTAGATTTTACAATCTCAGATTGTGCAAGGCCATAGCTTGTGCAAATTTCTGGTGATAGTAAACTACAGATATGAGGCCCTGCTATTGAGAATGACCTGCCATTGCTCTATAGATAGGTATACATGTTGTTTAATATACTTCCTAAAGCCTGTTTTTACTATAGTCTTTGATTCTGTAAGTAAACTTGGCATGAGTCAATTTTGCTAAATTTGTTACCTTTTAATTAAAAAATAAAGATCTCTACCATGAGGAAGTGACTTGACATATCTATTTATACAAGAATCACAGAATATAATATAATATGCTAGTCAGCATATATTGGTCAATAGTTCCATGCTTGTTGCCTTGATAATTGTTATAGTTAAGGTGACACCTTTGCTTGCCAAATTAATATATGAAGGAGTGGTGAGGGCCTTTATATGTGATTTACAGTGTTTTACCAAACTGCCTAAGTGGCAATACATAATGAACACAACTAAAATTAATACATCTTGTAACACAAGCAAAGCTTTAAATGCAACTTACGCCTAAGTGTGAGAAGTGGAGTATTTCAAGATCCCAATCATGGATAAGGCCATTCAAGGCTTGTTCTTCCTTCTGCATGTCATTGCTAATATGCATAATCTTTTCTGTCTAGTAATGTTGTTAAATGTAAATTGAGTGCATTAATATGCATGTTAAAAACTGGTAGGTAAATTTCAACTTCATCCTTGTATTGGCGCTGACTTGTGTAATAGATCCATTTTGGAAAAACTGGGATGGCATTATTATACTGTGTCCCACAGTGCTTAGTGTATGAGGAGTAAAAGAGAAATTTGATTTAGTGACATTACAGGTGATGCTGCCGTACATTAATTCCTTGCAATGAGTTACTACACAGTACTGCCCATCCATATTATAGGTCACCCTTACTATCGGTTGTCACCATTTGATAAGCTTCACCACGCAGGAGACAGGAGCAGCTAGCTTCTCTGTCTCAATTTACTGGTCCAAGCCATCATGGCCACACTTACGAGTTGTGATGCCAAAAACATCGCATCGACTAATTTATCAAAGATTTCGGTGTCAGGATTTGATATTTATAGTGATACCGTAAAATGTACATGGAATCAGACATGGAGCAAGATTGTTTTGAATAGCATGTGCCTTGATTAGGATGCAGTGTCACCAATTCCAAATTACAGGTGGTACTAAAGGGAATCTAGCTACACAATTTAGCACATTGCCAATTTGACACACTTTCTGGTATACGTGGAGGGCAATACCATTTAGCTAACTGTTTATCGCTAATAAGGTTACACAATTTCCCTTTTTCGGTGCTCCCTAATGAGCCAATTATAGTAATTAACACACAACTCCCATAAAGCAGTGTAAAAATATCTTTATCTGTTCACAATTTATTGCAATTAATTTATTAAGTTTTACTAGTGTTTGGCTAAACAGCTTAACAACATGATGCATATTATATACCATTTACTGTTTTTTGTTTTTGTTTGGTTGTTTTAGTAGCTGGGTCCTCGATGCTATGAATTCTGGGTTTATAGATGATTTCCGCAGCCTGATGCTCAAAATAGTTAATTTTAAAGTATTTTTTTCATATTGCCCTTGTTCCGGTAGCCAAATACAAAATACAGATACAAAAAATTCTGGAATGTAACCAATGATTCCATCTAGACTTTGAAGTTTCCTAATTTGAAAGATACCTGATGGAAAAGTGTTTTTCCCAGCTATTGAGTCTTGTGCATGTTCCTGATAAGAAGCTTTTATATTAATTAACAAATAAGTATACAGTAATGATACATTTTTCTTTTATACAATCACCAAATTAACTCTCTCTCATTGTAATGTGGCTAAAACTACAAATATATGCATAAATTCACTTTATTTAATAATATACAGTTTAAATAACAGTCAGACCTGGCCCGGTGAGCAGTCTTTATAATGTTTTTGTATTTGATTGCATGCTCAGTTGCCCATATGAGGTAGTTTGAAGAGCAGTTGACAAGTCTGTTGTTTTTTTTAATAAAACACTTTATCTTTTCTTCTTCTGTTACCTGGGCATTTCTTCACTGTGCACTGGTATCTTCTTGTGGCTCTGGTCTGTGGGATGCACCATGAAACAGCTTAAGTTGGTTATTATGATAAAATTGTTTTGTTTTTGTTTTTTTACATTTCTCTGGTTTTCAGTAACCTGAACTCCTACACAGATGAACTTACTTTATTTACAAGATAATAGGGATCAAATTAATTATAACACAATGTGTATTTTGGTAAAGCATATGACAGAAGCATGACCTGGATTTTCACTCTTTAATTTTTTATTTTCTGTTTAAAATGCATTTTTGCTTTTTATTCTGATAACCCCAGTTCTTTAGCACAAATATACGTCTGAGATGCTTTTGCAGTTTTTTCATAGACATTCATTTTTACTTCCTTAACACGTGCATTTCGAGTTTTTCATAATATATATAGTACTTGACTGTTAAAACAGATGCTCACAGTCTTCTGTGAAAAAATGTATTGCTGTTCCCTGCTGAGCACTCTGTTTTAGCAAGAGAATTAGCAACAGAATTTTTAACCAAGACTTTTAGAATTAATTTGCTTGTGATAGTAATTAAACTTTTGTTAAATATTTGGAAGCATACACTTTAATAATCAGTACCTTTTCTTTTAACATAGCACAAAAGAAAATAATATAAATTAAAGCTAAATGAAGTTTAAATGAAGGTTTATGCAAACACTGTGAGGGTAATAGTCTTTTATGACATTTACTTGTGTTTGGGAGACAAAGGTAGAAACCTATTGAAATTTGTTTCGCTAGCTTTAACATTTTGCGACATATATATTTTATATATATAATATTATATTTTATATAATATACAATATATTTTATGTTTTTTAACATTTTGGCTATAAGGTACTTAAAATGAATTTTAATTTTTAATAAAGACACAAACAAACTTATAAAATAATCTTTAAAACTTTATTATTTTAATATTGCCTTTGCATTAATGTTGATGTATATATTACAACAGGCACTTGGGTAGACAATATCACACCTTGATTTTTCTGGTACCATGGTGTACCTCTTATCTCTTTTTCCTGAACGTAGGCATTCCAGATAAAAAGGGGAGTGAAGGCACCTCCTAGGTCTTATACTAGGATAGAACAATCCAATATCTTTTCTTCTTCCATTGGGACATTCCATACTGGTCTGTGAGAATAACTCCCTACCTGTTGTTATGGTAAAATAATCATATGTCCTGATCCTGACAGCTTTCGTATCTGTTAGCTAATGCAAGGTGATATGAGCTACTTAGCGTAAGGGAACAAGATTATAGCAAAGGGATAGGCCAATTTAGTCTATATAACTGCTATAATATTTGTGCTTAATGTCTACTAATGTGTATATATAGTGCAGATAATGCATGCATATATATATATATATATATATATATATATATATATATATATATATATATATATAAATATATGCCAGCATATATTATTCAACATTCTGAACATAAGTGTTCATTTTTTTAGTAGGGCTGAGTGAACAATAAACAGCAAACAACACTAAAAATGTACCTCCTTGGGCCAGATTTTCATCTTTCAGTGACAGAATGGTGTAGAGGGGCCTTATTGTCAGCCCTCCTTCTGCTTGTGGAATATCAAGTGTATTTGTCGGTCTAAATTAATTTTTTCAAATGTATTCTTTGAGGAATTGATCATGAATAGTCTAAATCCGAGCTGTATTGCTTAATTGTGATTAGTCAGATAAATAACATGGTATTAAGTCTATACTTTGAGTAGTGGTGCCCAGTGGTTGCAGTAGGTTAGGTAATTGTTCTATCCAAGTAACTGGGAGTTCCTTAAATCAAAACTTCATCCTAAGGTACTGCAACAAAACTAGGTGCTGTAGGCAACACGTCCAGTGGCTAGATAAATCATAGACACGCTGGGGGAGTTGGAACTAGAACCGTGGACCATCCACTCCAGAGAAAACACAGGTCCCAACTACCTGAGTTAAAGGAGAACTGATGTAGCTGTTGCTTGTATTAGTTTTCTTATCCTCCCTGTGCACTAGCCACTGGAGAGCAAAATCACAGATACATACACACAAAGGCAGTACTTTGCAATATGTACCTATGTGCCCTATTGATCAGGTCTGCACTGTAAGGGTATTTGCACAACACTGAAAACAATCCCCAAATTCTGTCCCTGCATGCACTGCACTGACATTAAAACTGTGTAAAACCTGGATTAGATTCTCGGGGGCTTTCTCATCTTTGGTTTTTCCAAACAGCTGGTCACGGATCTGGAGGGAATATTGCCAGGACCCTGTACTACTAAGTTGGAAATATGATTGGCACATCTAATTGGGTATTGAGAGAAATGCTGCTTTCACTTTCTAAAAGTAAGTGGAAACATACTGGACTGCATTTAACTGATGGTAATAAAACAGATGATGGTAAGAAACAAAGTTTTTAGTCAGGGTAACTTTCACTTGACTTTCCCTTGACAGTAACTGAAGATCTTATGCTAGAGCAGTAGTTTGCTACAGTGGCTAGAAGAAATCTCATCATGTTGGTTCTTATAGAAAGATTTGCATTCAAGAGTTAAAACTCCTGTCATCATCTATTACCCTGCTTCCATTAATAAGTGACTGAAAATGACAAAAGTATTCACAGCAGACACAGGAGAGGATGGAGTACAAATACAGGACTTTTTGGTAAGGGGTTGTGCAAGAATTAATGAATGAATGAATGAATGTAGAATGATATTCAGCAGTTGTTAAATGGAGCAATAGCACACCGCTAAACAATTTCCTGCTGTTTAGAGAGAGCTTTACTATAAAGTCTAAAGACAATATTACTGGCTACCCCGAATAAAAAACAGGAAAAAGTTTACATACAGTGAAAAAGATGCAGCGGGAATGAGAAAGTTCTAAGGAGATTACAAAATGCTGAAGAAGAAATTTAGAGAGCCCTACGACGAGCTAAGGATAGGAAAGGAGAGATTGCAAGCAGAAAACATGGGCTGGAAAAGACACTGCCTCCAAAGAAAAATCAATCACGTTGTGTGGAAACAAAGCAATCTCAGGATGACAAAGGAGAAGGAGCTGATAACATGCAATATGTTGAAAAGTTTGCCAGTGGTGGGGTGCTCTGATTGGTGAATGCTGAAAGTAACAAATGAAGGTCAGAGTACAGCCAAACAAGAGGACAAGCCTGCAAATGATTAAATAGACAATTCAAAAGACATTAAGTTCCTATGGCAGACAGATGGAGTTGACATTAGAAGAGGAAAGCAGCAAATGGAAATGGGCGGAGCACCTGAATTTCGGTTTTCTCTCTAGAGGAAGAGTTTTATGCACAGTCATTTTTTTAAATGCAAAGCAGATGACAAACTAATATTAGAGCAACAACCTTCTTTTATTCACTTACAGCAGATCTTGTCAGCGTGCACCTTCAATGAATCATAGGTGTCTAGCACACCAGCCGCTTAGGCTGATTAATTTGTATTAACTTGGCCAATGTATTTGACAGCTTATGTTGCAATGAACTATTCAGGACAGTGATACCTGAATTTCCTGTGCAAAAGATTGGAGTGATTTATAAATAATTGTAGCAAAGAGCTGTGTGTATATGGTAGGAATTAGAAACAAGTCTCAGCCACAAAATTCAGGATCCTGAGTTTCAACCCCCCACTCTAATTTAGATCCAGGGATTTGGTTCAGCCCATTACAGAGGGAGGAATCAGCTGTAAAATTCAGATCTGGATCTAAATTTGGAGTTGAAATCTGCCAAAGTTCAGGAGCACTAGGAAATGAGATTTTGATGCAGATCCTTCTCTGATAAGATTATAATACATTTTAGGGACAGAAGATCAGTGTATATTTAGCTGTTTTATTTCTTTGACTTACCAGGTACAGTCCACAGTGGAAATTATATGAAAATATTTGAGTAACCAGTAGAAAACTTTATGCTGAAAGATGATTCTATATGTTCCATGGAATAGATTCTGATCTCTGTTGCATTAGTGTAAATCAGTAGTTGACAGAAATGCTTGAGGTTTATACAAGTGAATAGACATCAGATGTGTTTTTATGATTAGTGATTCCATACTACTTTTTGCATGTTCTTTAGTGATAATAGTTAGAGAGTCTGGTATCATTCCCAAGACTCATCTAAAAAATTAGCTGGAAATTCAGCCCCCCCCCGCGCCTCAGTTCTGCCCTGATACAAGTACATGCAACTTGGGAGAGTGGGTGAATATTATTTTTGGTGGTTTGAAATAGTTTGGTACATTTCCTATAGTTTTCACTTTTGCATCTTTTGCAATTGAATCCCAGAAGCAAATGTGCCAAAACATAATGGAATTTCTGTTCTTGCAATTTTTTCTCATTGGCATAAAGTGTACACGCATGCGCACCTATGCACACACACCCGATAAGTGTGGGGAGAGAGCATGAGTGTATTCTATGAATTTCATGCCAGCTTTACAGAATAAAGAAGTTAAGATAAACATCTGAAATTTTAGAATGCTCATCCAAACCAAAGCCAAAAGCTGAATCATATGCAGTTCACTGAGCATACCTTTTCACATCTTTTCTATGGGTGTACGATAGATTTTTTTACGCCGTGTCTGATAAGATATTATCTTAGTGCTTCAATTTCTGCTTTGTAGTAACCCTGAGAATTACTGGCTCTGGTCCCTTAATAGTAATTCCTGTATGGAGTCTTTTGGAGAGACCAACTTTTTCAATATATTTTCCCCTTTGGAAAGATGGGTTCTTCCCTCTCTCCTGGATATCAATTTCTCATCTTTCCCTATAAATTCTTCAGGAGAAAATTAATTTTAAGAGTTATCCACAATAAAATGTTCATTTAATTAATGTAAAATAATGGTTTCCACTATAAAATACTTTAAAAGACAATTATTTAAAATCCTTTGCAGCTGTCACATCTGTTCTCCTGTGGAGGGCAGACTTGTAGCTGTGATATGGAATAAACAGTGTTCTGTGATGTACGCTCTCTGGAATAGAATAGACACAGCAAGAAATAATGGCTGAGTTCTCTGTGGAGTGTGTTGAAATCAATGAAGAAACTTCAGAAGCCTCTGAAAAAGAAATTGTAATTGATGAAAAAGCCACTCTAGATGTGAAAAACTGTATAGATCCGATCCACCGTAAAGTGAAACTGACGTGGCAAATAGAAATGAAAAGTTGACTGGTGGGGCTGAATGACTCGAGGCTTGTAACTGGTATGAGACATTAGCCCCTAGGTCACTGGTTTTAAATTTGTGCAGATGCACAAATTGCTATTGTGCAAAAGTCATTATGTGCTGGGAGTGTTAGTTAATTTCCAAGGGTCGACAACATAAGAATAATCGTAAGTTTTGGGGTGTTACCAATTTTAGCAGAGGTCAAGAATTTAGGCTCCAATCCAGCAAAGCATTTAATCACATATGTAAGAAAATTTCATCATTAGAGCTGGGTGAAATTTTTTAGATGAGTCATTTATTTGCCAGAAAATGCAGTTGACTGAAACTATTTGTGAATTTGTCATAAATTTGCTGAACAATTTTGGCCAAAAAAATTGGAAGGGAAGGGGAGAGGGGGAAGCGGCCTTAGGCACCATTCTCAAAACAGGAGGCGAAAGGGGTGTCTGTGCCTCCCCTCATACTCTCCTGTCTACAGCACTTCCCTGGCCCAGGGAGACCCAGGTTTAAGTTTCCTCTCTGCCTGATTCAGAGCATTGACTTGAACTGGTATCTTCTACATTGCACATGAGGGACCTAACCATTGGACTATAGGTTTCTGGGTGGCTGCCTCTTGTTGAAGCTGTGTAAAATAATTAGCCATTGAGCCAGAGAGAGAGAGTGACTCTATTGCCTAGTGGTGAGGGGTACCTGGGATCCAATCCCTGCTCCCATGAAAGCTTAATTATTTATACTCAGTGGCACAACTTCAAGAGGAAAGAGTGAGACTGACCATTTAAACATACATATTATTCTGCGGTTGTTTGAACAAGAAGTCAACCTATCTCTTTGTCTCTCAGCTTCTTATAATGTGTCCATCATTATGGTGTTCAACTACCTCTATTTCAGACATGCTTTGCTTGAATACCATAGTGATGGACACATTATAAGAAGCTGAGAGAAAAGAGGCTGTTCCAAACAACTGCAGAATAATATGTGCATTTAAATGGCAAATAATATTAGAATTCACTGGGTTTTTTTATCAGTGTTTGTGGAGAAATGGGCAAGATAGTTTGGTAGATGGTGAATGGGCCTCGGGTTTAGGAAATTGTGGCATCTGTTCCTGGTGCTGCAAATGATTTTCAAAGTGAACTGGAGAAACTCATCCAAATTCACCACTGGCATGAACTCATGCAACTCTTGGAGTCAACAGAGTTGCACAAGCAAGTCTGTTGTGTTTCAACTTCCCCATCTGTAAAATGTTGAACACTTCAGAGGGGTGTGAGAAGGACTGATGAGCTAACACTTATATCATGCTTTGAAGAAGTGCCAAGTATTATTATTTTAAGTAAAAGCAAAATTGCAGGCCAGATTCTGGGGTGTGTATCTACTGCACAGAGCCTCGGTCAAGAGATGGTGTGTAGAGACTGTTTGTTAGATTAGCCCTTTGGCAATTGGGGTAGTGCAGGAATATCCCAGCCACAGCTCTTTCTCTTTGGCCATGCAGTCTTTTTCCTCTTCTGTTGTGACAATGGTCAGTGGGGGTGGAGATGGCTTTATGCTGTAGGAGATCCACCTCACACCATGGGGATCCTCCAGGGGCCATGAAGTTAGGAACAGATTACACCTGTACTGTGGGACAAAACAGCTGCACCTTACCAGAGAATCTGACCCTAGATTTTTTTTCTGTTGGTCCTATGTCTTTATATAAACTGTACAGGAGACATGTAACTTCAACACTTACGAAACTAAATCTAGAATAGATAGAACTGACTGAACTTTGAACAGCTTGTCTTTGCAAAGGCTTCTCAGAGTCAGATGGTAGGATGAGATGCCATTGTCTAGCAAAGATGGACATAATTCTGAGGGCAGTTGTCATGCCTGTCAATTGGAGAAGATCATTACTGCAAGCAACTGAGTGGCACTATGTGAAATGACAGGGGACAATCCAAACCTTGTAGAGGTAATGAGTAATGTGTCAAGTATAATCTGAAAATAGAATAAGGATGTGACCATGTGGAAGAGTTGGTTCATATCTCATGAGATTTAATGTAGGCAATTAATCATTATTTCTTAGGCACACTGTGCTCAGCACAGTATGAAAAGAAGAAATCCCAGTCTCTCCATGAAGAAAGAACCAGTTATAAGAAAGATGATTAATATTTGGCTTGATAATGGCATAAGGGGTTAACTTCATCTCTGCAGTCCACTTTGTCTACTGCAGAATTTCTTGCACCTGGGATCTGGCACGGGGCACAATTGGAGACAGAACACTGGACTAGATGGGCCACTGGTCCGAGTCATTATGATAATCCCTGTGTTCCTAAACACTTGATTATGTACAATTGAAGAGAGGTGAATAATGAAAGAGTCATGCACTGGTATCCTGAGAGAAAGGGAGACATGCCTTCTCAAGCTGCAGAAGAAACACATTAGCTCATTATTTATATTGCAATGCTTCTTGGGTATGACAATCTTTCCTTCCACCTGTTCGGTTTGTATGATATACAACAGAGGTCAGCGAGCTCAAACTGAAAAACCAAAAGTTATGATAGAAGTGTGGGCTTTTGCTCATAATAAGCAGTTACATAAACTAAGTACATTGTGCTTCATTTAGAGGTGCCTGTTTGGTTTCTGAATCCTGATCAGGGTGATTAATGCCCAAGCATTTTTCACAGGGAGATAGCTATTTGCTTGATAGGGTTTGACAAGAAGCAGTCAGCATTTGGTAATTTGAAATATAAAGACAAATTCAGATTATGGCTTGTGCTTTCAGCCCTTTCCCTGAGATTAAAGCAGCCTAATAATGGAATAAATTTACTGTACAAATGAACTTAAACCACCCACAATTCATGTATTGCAACATCAGACATGACACAGAGAGCAATCTGTGGCTCATACAGAAAATGTAAGAGTCTAATTTAAACCTGAAAATGAGAGAAAGAAAGGAAAGGAATTCTACGGAAATTCTGTCATTCTTTTTTGAACTCCCCCTATTAAGCATACAGGAAGAATGAAATTATATGGGATATTGCCCACAGGGTCATTCAAGAGGAGGGGAGGTGTCAAATAAAAAGGACATCACTTCCGTCTAGAAAAGGTGAATCCTTTTGCTGCTGAATATGAAAGCAGCCGGTGTGAAGGGCTTGTGTTGTTCAAAGGATAGTCTTAGAACTAAGATTTCAAAAGGATATCATGGAGGAGCACTGGAGATGATTTTTTTTTATTATAGTAGCACTTAGGGTCCCCATTTTGCTAGGTGCTGTACAAACAGAACTAAAAGATGGTCCCACCTCAAGGAATTTATCATCTAATTAGAAGACAGGAGACAACAGGAGGATACAGACAGATGGGAAGCACAAAGAAACAGTGAGATAATAACAGTGATAGGCAGTGGTCTCAGCACACCAACTGGCTAACTGTTTGTCAAGTAATTGTCAACTCTAGTTTTTATAAAGTGTGTTTTAGTAAAAACAAAGGACCTGGTCCTGATTATTTGAGCAAAGCTGGGATGAAAAGACTTTACTACCAGAAACTATGAATCTTTACCAGCAGTCTGAAAGCAGGGTCCAAGATATTCGCCCCGGTGGGTCATATATAGTGAAAAGCCTTGCAAAACTCATTAGCTTATGCCCCTGGCATACCCTGCATGTGAAGTGAATGTGACTATGGAGCCTCCTTGCACTCTGTTTAAAACTGGAATGGCTAGTAGGGAATGGGAATGCATATGTTTGCTATAATTCAAAGACAAAAAAAAAAGTTATCACCAAAGAACATAGCCTAGATTTCTTATGAAGACTGTTTTGAGGAAAATTCTTTCTTTCATTCATTCATTGAATTCATTAATTCAAGTAGAATTAATGAGACTATAGTATAATGCTTATACAATGAACTTATCTCTGTTCAGTGGCATAATACTTACATGGATTTGAGTCTCTGACATGTATGTGATCATTGAAGGGGAAGAAAGTAATGTAGCAATATATTGCCTTCATTCATTCTGTCACTTATGAAGAACCCACATCAGCTCAGATTTTTTTAAGTTAAACAGCATTAGCTGCATCATTGCTGTGTTTGGCCTACAAGAATCTATCTGACTGTGTATGTTTAAGTCTTAGTGCTATTCAACATGCTGACAGTTCAATTTCAACCTGTCTTCTCTTGTGTCTCTTTCTCTCTACTTTGTTCATTGCGTTGGTTGTACAAAGCTGCAGGTTAAGGTTTCAGTTATCACATGTAATTATTTTCTGATTCCCAGTGTATTTAGTTGGAATCAAAAGTTCACAAGGAAGCAGCCAATTTAAGATAGCAATGAAGAACTTAGTAGAAAATGTAATAGGGACAACCAACAGTCTGCATGCAAGTATTTACTGATGTTGAACATGAATTAGTCACTTTTGACAGTTTGGCAATGAGTTTGTGTGCCTCCAATTTTTTTGGTGCTCAAGTTGACTGTTTAAAGCAAGCTTGATGTTTCAGAAGAGTGCTGATCATTTGTTTTCTGAAAATTGGGCCCCTTTAAGGGATCTCAACTTGCGCACTCAAAATCACTAGTCATTTTTGAACAACTTAGCCATAGTTAATTTAGTTTAAAAAATCCAAAATGCTGTTGTCATTCTCAGAAAGCACAGTAAATTCTTATTCAAGTCAATGGGTGTTGTGTGTGTCTTTCTAAGAGAAAAATTTCCCATTGAATGACACTGTTGGGGGTTGTTGGTTAACTTGGAATTGCTCAGCAGAATTGACTATTGCTTCTTGACTTACTCAAAATCAAGCTTTAAAAAAAAACCGAATTTTAATAATTTATATTGTTGCCTTCATATTTTTTCAGCATGGACAGAGAAATCAACTTAGCCACCAGTTTTGGTACCACCAGCTTTGGTACCAGTTTCTAAACAGTCACTTCCTTATTCTCATGGAATATTCATTTATTCTTTCTTTCAGTTCAGAGAATATGAAAAATACAGTTTCTCACTTTGACATCTTACACAAACAAAATAAGTTTATCTAGCAGCTAACCTAAAAGTCAAGAAAATTCAATATAAGTGTCTCCCATAGACACCTATGCCCAGTGCACAGACACCTGTCCCCATTAGTCAATGGCCCAGTGCTGACTGGCTAGATCCCTCTTGATATGAAAAGGAGGGAGCTGGCTCCCTCTTTTGTCGAAAGAGACAGAGGTGGAGGACTAATGGGGACAGATGTCTGCGGGAAGGACTCAGACTGAGTTTTCTTGACTTTTGTAGGGTTAGCAGCTAGCTTATTTTATTTTGTTTGCGTAACATGTCAAAGCGGGATAAACTGTATTTTCATATTCTGTAAACTGAAAGAAAGAAAACAAATGAATAGTCCATGAGAATAAGGAAGTGACTGTTTAGAAAATGACGACAAAGCAGGTGGCTAACTTGGTTTCCCTGTCCATGCTGAAAAGATACGAAGGCAATAGTAAAATATGAAAATTGAAGTCAATGGAACTATGATAATTTTATCTGCCCATATATATTCACTGCTAGACTTCTAGTAAATAACCACATTTTCCTAACAGAGCTGTGGAAACCTTAGTGTACTGAAGAAAATGAGCGGCATAGTCATTTTGTGAAGCATTGCAGCTGCGGTCCTAAATTTAAACACAAACACTGCTTAATCTGCAGTCACTGACAATCACTGTCTTTTGCATGCAAAAGGTGGCAAGAGAAATAAACTGAATAATTTTGTCAAAATAAAGATTCCACTGAGATTTTACTTACTTCAAATAGCTTAGATGACAAATAACAGAATTTACGTCTGGTAGACTGAAATGGCTCCATCGCAGCGTCAAATGCAAAAGCAGACCTCAGCTGGCTAATCATTTTCCTTTTAAAGCAGACCACAACTGCAAAGAGAGACTTAATACACTCCTATTACTATAGCTAAGATGGATGGATGTGCATTAACCCTCAGTACTATATATAAATATGGACCGCTATTAAAGGAGATTTCTTAAGGAATGGTAGAGAATCATTTATTCATTTTCATTTTTCCTCTAATAGGATTGTCTCCTGCTGAGTTTCTTTTACCTCTGCAGTTCCACAGCAATAATCATGTAGGGCCTTCTCCTCTGGTGTACTGAGACCCTCCTTCAGGGTGCTGAGTGTTCTGAAATCTCACTAACTTCACTGAGAGACTCAGGATTTTGTAGGACCAGACCCATTGGACATTGATATGGATAATGAGAACACCCAGAGCTATGCTGTTATGGATTAAAAAGAAAAGAATTTTGCATGGATTATAAATCTTCATGCTTCAGGGCATGACACTCTCCAACTAGCAGTTCCATAACTGCCCACTGGAGAGTGTGTCAGACAGTATGGACACGCGGAAGATCCAAAGACTACCTATCAATTTAATAAATGTTTTATGTATTGTTAAGGACCAGGGATTATGTTCTGGTTCCACGGAACTGTTACAGGAGTTTCTTGCGGAAACTAAAATCCTTAGTCAGGTAACTAGCTTGGAGAAAACTCACTCCTGGGAGGAAATTGCATATACTGGTTTGATCTGGTTAAAGAGACCTGACAAAGAGTTGAAAACTGTAAAAAGTAAGTACCCATAGGTAAAGAGATCAGTCCCTCTCACTTGATCCAAGACTGAAACTGTGACCAAGAGAGAGACATCCTGATGAAAGGGCCTGAAGTATTTTGCTCCTGTCAGTCTCATTGTTGAAGATGGATGACTGCCTGGTAAGGTGAGACCTGCGTGTAAGCTTTTCATTGATTTCAGATAGGTTATCTCTGTAATGCTTTTGTTCTCAATTAATAGTACTCTGTTTTATGAAGGCTGTCTGGTCAATGGATAGTCTGGCAGACTTGCTAAAATGATCACAGTGAATTGCAGGAGGATTGCAGCCTAAATCCCTGGCCCAGATGCGGGGAGTTGTAGATTCCTGCCCCGACAAAGGTGATGGCTGGAAGCTTGAGACTTAAGTGGTGTATCATCAAGGAAGCCACAAAGGGGTCAAATGTGCAGTTACCTCAAACTGTGACACAGGATTTTTGGTACCTTCTTCTGAAGCAGACGATACTGGTTCTTATTGGAGACAGGTTATTGAGCAAGATGGACCAGTGATCTAATTCAGTATGGCAACTTTTCTTGGCCTAAAACACGCTGAAGATCAGTGGGGGATTTTTAAAATATGCGTAGTTCATATAACTCTTTGTAGTCATTAAATGAAGTAGAAGAAATGGTATTTCTTTTTGGAAGTCATTGTTTTGGTCCCTGAGTACAAAAACAGGACTTCGAAGGGAGAAAAGTACATCAGAGCAATTATTTAATTATGATAGGTGAAGTTGTTACTTTATTTGTTTGGCTTTTTAAGCTATTGTAATAACTGGAGCCTTCATGGGGGCATAACAGGTCTACAGCTGAGCAAAAAAGGAAATGAGATACCCCTAGCTTTGAACGATAGTCCTTGGGTATCCTTGATATGAAACATAGGGTGATCTCTCAAAATAAAAAGATAGCAGGACTAGTAATTTATCAGATTCCAGTATCACAGAATGTTTGCTCACAAGGGTCCCTGTCTATGGTAATTAAATTAAAACATCTTCTATTTCCACGTGTATACTGGTTTTAGACTGGTTATAACTCTGTGAAAGTCAGTAGCGTTGGTACAATGGAGTGGAGAACTGGGCCCTTTTTTGATTTTCACTTATATCACTTGCATAAGTCAAATCAAGGCTTTCGCACTTTTGTGTGTAATATGGCCAAATTCAGAGGTCTAAAACATTTATACATCATACCATCATTTATTGCATATACAAAAACACATTCAAAGTAGTAATATAAAATAGTATTCTCTCCAGAATTTATTTCACACAACACTAAACTTTTACCAGTCAAAGGAAATAGCAATTCAGTCTGCTTAACTCAGGCGTACAAGTTGGCCACAAACCTGAAAACTGAATGAGTTTTTCAATCATTTCATTTTCCCCATCAACATTTTCCTTGGGAAAATAACCCATTTCTTGATCAGCTTTGTTCACAAACTCCTTTAAGCTACATTGTTTACTGACTTCTGAATATATAAATTACTTTTGGTCATGTGACTATAATGACCTCATCAATTAGATTCTACTCAGAAAATCTCACCAGACTAAGGATGTAAAAATTGGTGTAATAAAGAATCCATTTAAACGTTCTAAAAATAGAACATTTAAACAATTAAATGAGTGGAGGGGGAGCCATGCTGGGCTCGGCTCCTCACTGCCAAGCGACAGATGCCTAGCTGGGAGCCGCATGTGCAGAGTCCTAGCTAGGCTGCTCTGGCCTGTGGAGAGTTGAGCCCAGCTGCAGCTCCCCTACCCCCCCATGCTGGGCTCCACACCTCCCTGCGAGCAAGAGTTGCTCAGTTGCTCTTGCTCCCAGGGAGCCAAGCCCAGCTGCCACTTCCCCCCCCCCCCCCGCTTTAAATGGTAATCAGCTGTTTAAAAAGTTTAAACAGCTGATTACCATTTACATGTTTAAACTTTTACATCCCTACACCAGAGAATTCCAATATGCAGCAAAGAAGTTTATTCAAAGACTTGTGTTTTTCTTTTTGTTCAAGTCAAAGGCTCCCAGACAACCATCCAGCACAGATTTCCTGACATACAGCACTGTTGAATTTCTGGTATTCACTGCAGGGACCTGCTGTGAGGACTGAGATGTGAAGTCATGTGGAATTTACAATGCACTTTTTTTGAAATGCCAAAACCAATCCAGCTAATGCAGAGACAATTTAGAGAATTTACCTTACAGTGAATGGGTGGAGTGGGAGTTACAGAGGTGAAAGTTCAGTTTGCTAAGTTGACAGTGTGCTCTTAAATGCAAGACTTAATGGTCAGATGCTACTTAAAAAGTCTCTTATCACAGTCCAAAAATATTAAGAGCTGACCTTAATAATTGCACCAGTTACAGGTTCATGCCTCTCATTTTGAAGAAGCTCTTTGCAAAAAGAGCTCTTCTTAAAAAAAAAAATTACAATAAAACAATCATGAAACGGCTGTAATAAAAATATTTTGCTTAAGTCCTATACCCAGGATTCATCCCTGCTCTATCATCCAAAAGGAACCCTCCCATTTCAACTCCTCTTCAGGAAATTGACTGTTTAAAGAAGAATGTTCTTATCTACTCCTAGATCCTGCATAAGACTTCAATTCAGTGAGGCACTTATGCACATGCATTAAGTCCATCCCTATTCAGCAAACTAGCTTAAAATGCTTTGTTGAACTGGGGACTAAAGTCTCTCAGCCAGATCTTCAACTGGTGTAAACTTGCAGAACACCATATGTTTAAGCGGAGCTCCTGCACTTGATACCCTGCATGTATGTTGTGTAAAAACTTGTTGAGATGTGGTGACTAGATTTGTTTAGACATTTAGGTCACCTAACACATTTCTGTTTTCTGACTGAAGACCTCATCCCAATACCCACTGAAGTCAATGAGAGATAAATGAGGTCCTTAATGAATGCAACTCCTGAAATAAAGTTTTTGAAAGCATTCTCCAACATATGCTTAAAATTGTTGTTTCTCTGAATGTTCCTGCCAGAGTGACCTTTGGATGAACAAGTTTGTGCTGTAATGCATATGTTCCTTCACTGAAGAGACAAATACTTATGTCTGTCCGTGAATAGGCCCAAATATTCCTGAGTCTGCACTTCCATGTTACTGTGATGGTGATGTCACTTTTCAAAGAGCCACTCAGATATATTTAAGCAGGTGTTTCAGTACTTGATGATTATAACATTTCTGGTACTGTAACATCTCTGGAAGTTTGCTTCCAGAAATGATATATAAACGTGTTGCCTTCACGGGTAAGTGAAGGTGACAATATATATATATGTTCTCTCAATATTTCTGTGTTTCTGACCCATGTTTGATGGGACCAATCCTCATGGTATTTCTCATGGCAGTTTTTTCTTCCATATACCCCACCCCTCTTCTTTCTTTGTTTTTAAACTATAGCATGTAAGAGATTAAATCCAGCAATGGAGGCTGCATAGACAACTATGTAGGGAACAGGGCTGGCAGTTAAAAGATCTGGGTGCTTTTCCTGTCTCCGCTAATATCTTGGTGAGTGACCTTGGGCATATCACTTATCCTCTCTGTGTCTCAGTTTTTACATCAGGGCAATGGGGTTAATGATACTTGTGATCATTTAAAAGTTATTTGAGATCTATGGTTGAAAAGGCAGTGTACAAGTGGTATGTATTATATTAATCAGGTTATTTCTTGATATAGGAACTATATATTCAAAGCGAGTCCCCCAGATCTCTGTTTGCATGATCACTCAGCTTTCATCAGCTATAACATAAAGTTATAACATAAAGTTATGCTAATTTAGGTTTGTCATCACCACAAGTAAATCTTAACTAATCTTATTTATAAAGAATTTATGTATTTATTTACTTATTTGGTAATGGAACCCCTAAATGTGCAGGGATCATCTCTGCATCTGTATATTTATCCAAAGGGCCTTGGAAAGTCTACCAATAGGATTAGTAAAAAGCACCCAAAGGGACATTATTTGAGTTATCTTTGCTCTTTAGCTCTTCCAAAAACAACTCCAAAATGTGGAGAAAATTCTAAAGAATTAGTGGCTACTTAAATTTCTGGAAATGATGAATCAATATTTGTTAATTCTTATATGGGCCCATTGTTCATTTGTTTTGAGATGTACTGTACTGAGGAGAACAAAATGCATTTTCAAATAAATATAAGTGGCAACACAGACTATAATTTCTCTAATGAAATACTTTCCAAACACATGAAAGATACGTGACTAGAGTCCAAACCTTGTTAGTGATCCAGTGTATTATATATGGACAAGCTAACTTCATTCCCAATCTGTCCATCACGAAGTAAGAAAGTGAATATGCAGCCATTATAAATTAAAGCTCAAGGCAAATCTAATGTCAGGATAATGGTTATATTGCATATTTGTTTATCCAAATGCATTCAATATTAATGAAATGTTAGTTGCTATTGCAAAGTTATCACCAAAGATACAACCCATGTGGGGTGGGGAGGGTACAAAAACAGTGATTTGTTTCTTGGCCAAAATTTCACTGTACGACTGGAAATGTTGCTTTCTGGGATGCTGTGATACACTTTCAAAGAGAGAGACAATCTCTTCCCCACAACTTCCTTCCTGTTATCCAAGGCGTCCAGATGCACTTAGAACAAAAGATTGATGCAATTGTAGCTGGCAAAACTGTATTTTTTCTTGTGGTGCAATTAGCAAACATTTATACAAACTGAAATTGTTTTTATCCTTTGTAAAAGGCACCAGAAAAGCACATGTCCCTAGCCACATTGTAACGTGTAAACACTGGTCCCAGTCCAGCAACCTTACTCTGTGTGAGCAACCCATGTTTACATAGATAGTCCAGCGGATCTCAATACTTCTAGAGCATGGACTATTTACATAAGGCTTATTAGGGTCTAACCCATATCTTGAATCTCTCTCCTTAGCCCCCAGAGGAAATTTCAAGGATGATAGTTAATGTTAACCCAAGGGGCTTCTGAGGTTCAATACTGAGGATTTCTAAAGTACCCAGAAGTGTGTGTTTTAAGAATGAATCACAATACCAAAAAAAAAAAAAAGGTTACCAGAAAACACTGTCAAAAGAATGCTCCCAGCCCTGCTGTGTTTAACTGAAAATGCTGTTTGATGTGCATTAGAAGACAAAATGCAATCAGGAACAGCGAGAATAAAACCTCACTGGAGGGTTTTGAAAACTTGCCAATTTTGCAAGATAAATAGTTTCCTCTATGCCTCTGTAGTTTCTATAGCATATATAGTACATAGAAAGGTTATCTAACTAACCGCAAATTTTTAATTAGCTATCTTGGGCAATTGCTAAGTTTTTAGTAGATGTCACTGTGTCTCAGTCCCCTACTACTTTGACCTGCTGAATAGCAAAGGAGGAATGATGCCTTTATTTACTGAATCCAATTCTGCTCTCATTTCACACTAGTAAAACACCTTATTTTTAGTAAAATGACTTTGAATTTATGCCAGTGTTTGTGGGAATAGATTTTGGTGCGACGATAATATCTAACTCTTCTATAATACACATTTCCTCCTCTGGTCTCAAAGTACTGTACAAAGGAGGTCAATATCACTATCCCCATCCCTATCCCCTATCACCATCCTTCCTAAGAAAACTACAATCCATCAGTGATCTCCCAGAAAACACCATCCTAGCCACTATGGATGTAGAAGCTCTCTACACCAACATTCCACACAAAGATGGACTACAAGCCATCAGGAACATTTTCCCTGATGATGATATGGCACATCAGGTAGCTGAACTTTGTGACTTTGTCCTGACCACAACTACTTCAGATTTGGAGACAATCTATACCTTCAAGTCAGTGGCACAGCTATGGGCACCCGCATGGCCCCACAGTATTCCAACATTTTTATGGCTGACCTAGAACATCGCTTCCTCGAAACTCGTCCTCAAGCACCTCTTTGTTACCTACATTACATTGATGACATTTTCATCATCTGGACCCATGGGAAAGAGTCCCTTGAAGAATTCCACCGGGATTTCGATAATTTCCACCCCACCATCAACCTCAGCCTGGACCAGTCCACACAAAAAATCCACTTCCTGGAAACTACAGTACAAATAAGGGATGGTCACATTAATACCACTCTATACCAAAAACCAACTGACAGCAATACAAATTGCAATACAAACCTTCAAACCAGCTTCCACCCTGGAAACATTACATGATCCATTGTCTACAGCCAAGCCCTAAGATACAACCGGAATTGCTCCAATCCCTCAGACAGACACAAACACCTACAGGATCTCCATAAAACATTCTTAAAACTACAGTACCCACCTGGGGAGGTGAAGAAACAAATTGACAGAGCAAGATGGGTACCCAGAAGTCACCTATTACAGGACAGACCCAACAAAGAAAATAACAGAACACCACTGGCCATCACCTACAGCCCCCAGCTAAAATCTCTCCAGATTAAGGATCTACAACCTGTCCTAGCAGATGATCCCTCACTCACTCAAGCTGTGAGAGGCGGGCCTATCCTGGCTTACAGACAGCTCCACAACCGGAAGCAAATACTCACCAGCAACCGCACACCATACAACAAGAACACTAACCCAGGAACATATCCCTGCAACAAACCCTGTTGCCAACTCTGCCCGCACATCAAGTCTAGTGACACCATCACAGGTCCTAACCACATCAGCTACACCATCAGGAGCTCATTCACCTGCACATCTACTAATGTAATATATGCCATCATGTGCCAACAATGCCCCTCTACCATGTACATTGGCCAAACCGGACTGTCACTACGCAAAAGAATAAATGGACACAAATCAGACATAAAAAATGGTAACATCCATAAACCAGTCGGAGAGCACTTCAATCTCCCAGGACACACTGTAGCTGACTTGAAAGTTGCCATACTTCAACCAAAAAACTTCAAAAACAGACTTCAGTGAGAAACTGCAGAGCTGGAACTCATATGCAAACTTGACAGAATCAGACTGGGTCTGAATAGGGACTTGGAATGGTTATATCATTACAAGAAGTAATTGTCACTGTTCACACATTCTCACCTTCTAATCAACGGTTGTGAATAGGCCTCATCTACTGTAACTAAATTGACTTTGTTAGCACTTGCCCTCCCCATTGTTATGTTTCTCACCCTTGAGTGTATATGTATACCTCCTATCTGTGGTTTCCATTTCATGCATCTGATGAAGTGTGTTGCAGCCCACGAAAGCTTATGCCTGCAGAAATTTGTTAGTCTTTAAGGTGCTACAGGACTCTTGTTTTTACTATCCCCATTATGCAGATGGGCCATGACTTGCCTAAGGTTACCCACCAGTGGAAGAGTTGGGAATAGAACACCAGTGTCCTGCATCTCACGCCAATGCTCTGTCAATGGGGCTACATAGGGACACCTTCATTGTGCACTAGTATAAATACAGTAAAGGTGCCCTATGTTTTAATAGCACTAGATGAACACTTTCAGCATTTTGTTTCAGTCAGGTCACTTTCATTTTGCCCTGGTCTTTGAGGGCAGCTGTGGCTGAGAAGCCGGAACTTGGGTAGGTCTATGAACACGATATCAGTCTGATCAGAGTATCTATCGCACACGGGGCACATACATGTGATTCAAAGTCTAATGGCTGAGTGAGGAAAAAATCCAAACTTTTGTGGCTCCAAAAACTTTCCATTATGTCTTTGCAAGCTTCACTAGAAAAACAAATGTAAAGGGAGGTGTTAGGGAAAGGCAAACTACAGAATAAAACTTTGCAGGTTTACACTCTGGATTTTGTGATGTTCCATTGTCAAAGCCAGTTACTGTACATGTAAAATGTCAGTTTTTGATTGGATCCATATTTTTGTCCTAATGACTAAGGTGTCATATTGTTACAGTTTCAAAATAACCAACTCTTGCCCTGTGTGTGACAAAGTTTTACATAAATTGTTCAGCTGAACTACTTCTGAAAGTGGTAAGCTCCCTTAGGGCAGGTCTACATTACCACGTAAGTCGATCTAACTTAATCACTCAGGGGTGTGAAAAAGACACTCCCTGAGCGACTCAAGTTTCAGTGATCTAAGTGCTGTCCACACCGGAGCTATGGACAGCTTCCACGTCTCATGGAAGTGGAGTATTTATGCCGATGAGTTACAGTCACTGGAATAATCAGTACAGCTGCGCTGATGTAGTGTTTCTAGCGTAAACCTGCCCTTAATGTGTGGGATAACTCCACAGCCGTCTCCTACAAGGGTAAAGTAAAATGCCTTATAAGTAAGGCATTTTGAAGACCTCTCATGGAACCATATGCCTCCCCTCCTGAAAAGTCCTTGCTAAAAGCTTCTGTAAGTGTGAAAGGGCGTTTGTCAATTTTTACGAATTTGCCGAGGTGCCAGCTGGATTTCAAAGCTGAAATCTAACAAACTAAATTTGCCTATTGGATAAGTGTTATAGCCAATAGAGAATAGAGTCTAATTGGATAATCCCAATATCCTTCATGTGTATTACAACCAGGCTTGGCTGTGATCTTCTGTTCATGAGACAAGCATGGTGTCATCTTGACTCCTCAGTGGAAAAATCCAGAGTTTGTCTCTGTCTCTCTAATAAAAAAATCCATTAGCTGTACTTGCAAACAGAATAATTGCTGCTGCTTGTGTTTTCCTGACTAGGATCACCCCTGCAGACTTCACTATCACTTGATTAGCATTTTGCTCAGACAGTAAATGGGTGCCCATTGTGAACCGCACAATACTCATTTTACATAAATATCGCTTGCCTGGTGACAAGCCCCAAGTAACTGTGTGTATATATATGTGTGGGGTGTGTGTGTGTGTATAAAATACATGTAACTGATTGAAGATGAGTATGACATATTACTTTCATTAGAGATCTTACATGATCCTCTTGGGTGAATTAGTATGTAGACACCACACTCAAGAGATCACTGAAACTCTTATACACCCCTCTAAACTGGGCTTTTGTTAAAGGTTACTATTCAAAAAGTCAACATATGCCGCACAATTATCACAATTATTTTCTGTGATCTATATAAGGTGAAGACTTTTTAAAAGATGACCATAGTACAAGAATGAGAAAATTATATATGCACATGGGAAAGTTTTATATAAACACTACATTAAGGTTGAGTTAAGGTAGGAGTACAAGTGAATGATTTAAGATTAGAAAAAAATTACAAGAATGTTTTTATTGCAGAACTAAATTTAACAAACCCAAGAAATTCAGAGTTGAGATTAGCCTTAAAAGCAATCCAAACATGTGAAATTGTTCGGGTGCTTTACATTTGCATTTCAAACTTAACTTTGCCCTGTAGTTATGCCCAACTAGTAGTACAAATATCACTAATGTATTATAGTGTTTTTGGTCCCGGATTAGACATAAATTGCATTTAAAGAGGCACTTAACTTTTACACTCTGGGTGGGTTGTCTACAGGGACCTAACTCAGAATCTGTGCGTTAGAAAGCAGGAGCTGCTACTGTCTGAGCTAAAGGATCATGCTATGTGTACCCAGCCACTAGAGGGGAACAAAGAGCCACATTGTATTAGCATGGGTTCTACACACACTTAGAATGACCCCTCAGAAGAGTGTCCAATATACCTGAGTGTTTACCCGCTATCGATGTGACCTAGTGCTGTGAATGGACATATAAACTTGATAAAAAAATTAAATTCTTTGACATGTCAGGCTTTCTGAATACTAGGAGTGTCCTGGATCCAAAGAGATTAATGAAAGACAAAGGCACTGTGTGTTTGCTGGAGAAAATCAACATATTAGTGATAAAATATTTGAAATAAAGAACATTTTCAGTGGTTGGGGCAAGGGAGTATGTTATGAAGAAATGCCAAAATGAAGGGAAATAAAAAATGACTGAACAATGATCACAGAGGTGTCATAAAGATTTTAATAGAAACAGGCAAATACTCCTTTTAGGACAGTTTTAGAAAGCAACCACGATAGGGATGAAGAATTGGCTACAACCATGTCTGTACTATTGAACAGTTGTTAGGTATATTTTTAATTATTAACTTTAATAGACTAATTTTCTGCCCGTGCTAAGGTTTCAATCATCAAAGCCATGTGCACAAACAGTTCTTTGTGCAGTGTCTTTAATGTTTCAGAGCTGTTTTTTTAATTATCATCTGCAGCCCAGGAAGCCATTGGAGTTAACACAGGAAGTTCAGTTGTCTCATTATATCGTGCATGTTATTAAACAAAGTATTCCACTTTTGCTTTGTGTTGGGATGGATATTTTTAATAACAGGAGAAGAGTCATTTGTCTGACCAATAATAATTGACATTTAATTGTGAAGTGTTCCATATTAGAGAGGAAGGATGGGTAGTTAAGCCTTGAGTCTGAGACTCAGAAGAGGTTGGTTCAGTTCCCTGTCTTGCCACAGACTTCTTGTTTGGCTTTTGGCAGGTCACTTAATCTCTCTGGGTTTCAGTTCTCCATCTATAACCGGGATCGTCGTACTTCACCAGGGTGTTCTGAGGATACATACATTAAATGTTGTGAGATACTTAGATATGGGGGAGTGGGGCGAGCATATAAATACTTTAGATAAAGAATCCTCAAATCCCAAAGCACTCAAACTTTACAGACTGATGATGAAAAATGGGCTAGATTCAAACTTTTGCTCTCAGAGGGACCAGTGTGACAGCCTGCGTCCTATGGGGAAATTCTGGCAGAATTAAGCTGAATTCTTCATCTAGACTCTATGCGAGTGCATGATGGGGCATCCTTGGAGATTGTGCTGTGGCTCTTCCGATTTGCACCTAGGTGGTTGAGCACAGAGAAAGAGCATCACTTATTATTATGCATTGTTTGTATTACCATGGTGCTGAGAGGCCACAGCATCCCTTTGGACTACGTGCTGCCTGAATACATGGAGACCATTTCTGTCTAAATAGACAAGACACAGGGTGGGGGAGGAAACACAGAGGTAATGTGACTTCATCAAAGTCATGCAAAGTCAGAAATGGAATTCAGGTCTCTTGCATCCGAGTCCTGTGCCTGATCCATGGTCCTGCCCTCATCTCTGTCTCATCCTCCTTTTCAGGTGTCCCATGGAGGCACTGCCAGGGAGCCTGGCCTGTATTATCCAACCACTTTGTAGCTGACCCTAGCGCTATTCGACACATGGCACCTGTGCAGCATGCAGCTGCTATGGTTTTATGTAACCAGGTAACTGAAGCTTCAGGAGGATTTAAGTGGGCACAATTTAATTACCCAAATTATTATGCAATCATAGCACCAAGGCCGATGTCCCTACTCCTCTGAAAGGTGCTTTCAGGTTTTCAGTGTCTACAGTGTGGTCAGGATCTCAGTTGTACAGACCCCTGGCATTCTGGGGTATCAGGTCAGTATTGACTCAGAGGGAAGAACTCCTCCTTCTCAGTCACCAACATCACTGGGTTAAGGATTATTCTAAGATTAGCCGAAGCCATTGGGTCACATTCATCCCACTGAGCCAGGAAGGCACAAGTATTGTCTCCCTTCTAGTTAATAATGCCTATTTCTTGTAGAGTCTTTTCATCTGTAGATCTCGTGCTCCACCATCTTTTAATATATTCATCCTCACAATACCCCATTTTACAGATGGAGAAGCATAGAGAAGCTAAATGACTTGCCCAAAATCACACAGGAAGTACATGGCCATAGAGCATGGAACTGAACGCAGGTCTCCTATGTCCTAGGCCAGGATCCTAACCACTGGGCCACTTAGCTGTTCAGTAGCCATCCAGAATATGGCTGGGAAGTACAGGTCTTGCTTCCTACTACTGCTCCTATAGACATAATTGCCTTAAAGGAACTGTGCAGGGGTGGGATAATAATAGAGATGAGGGTGAGGTCATAGGATAGCCCTATCTCACACCAGCTAGCAGAGACTGGGTGGGTGGCAGTGTCCAATGATAGCAGCTATACTGCTGCAGCAGCCTCTGCCCAGGAGTAACACAAGAAGAATTCTGGTGGATTCAGTCCTTTTCCTCTGAGAGCAAAAGGCAGAGATGTAGCCCATCTGAGTGGATCAGATTTAGCATAGCTATGACTCCACTGAGAATTTGGCCCACTTTATAAAAAGATGGCTTTCACAGGCAGATTTTGATAACTAATACTGGAAAGGACAGGCTTGAAAATCAATAGCTAACACACAGTTCTCCCAGAAACTGAGTTACTGCAATAGGTTTTCATAGACATCTATAATAGTTTCAGTTTAGAAATTGCTGATAGTTTGAGGGCAGTCTCTTGTCGTTTGAGTCTTTCTGTAGTCTATTAACTCATCCCTGTTTTAGGGCAATAAAAATTCTAGTAGTCACATAGTCACTTCATTGCTCTTTATTTGTTGTTTTCTTTCTATCCTAGCCTGTGATTTGTTAAACAGCCTTTCTATCTCCAGTCGTTGAAGGATGGCTTTAAATAAACAGATTTGCACAATAGAAATATTACTTATTATTCTATGGCTTTCCAGTAAATCATACAGTCTCTGGCCTTTGTCAATAGAATGCTTTCCTACTGTTTTTATGCTTCCATATAATTTAGAGCAACCTTATAAAGTTACTTTGAAAATTTACCAGCTAAGACACCGCCTGCTCATACACCTTTAGCATGGTGGTGATGGAGATGATGATACTTTACAATATTTTATTTACCCACCAAAAATAATTATCCTATGCAAGTAGTTGAGTAGTTAAGAAATGTGTTTGAGTTTTTACCTTGTTAATTTCATGCCATTGTTGGCTGAGCAAAGTGGGGCCCTTTACTCAACTTGATGTCCTTTCTCTGTTTGCCTCCCTGTGTATAACAGTCACTCTCGAAAACCACATCTGACCAATTGCAAAATTTCAGGGAATGTTCTAGGTATAAATGGACCTACATAAGCAGTGAAGTGTGTGAGACTCTCTAGTTTTAATACAGTGAAGGGATCTTACTAGAGCATTTTGGTGTATCTTAAAAGTTCGAAATAAATGATATCTGGATAGTTTGTTTTTGTCACAAAATGTACAATCATATTCTTTTTTTTTGGCATTTTTAACCATCTGCTTTCACGTCCACGTTCCTCAAAAAAAAATGTGTTGACTAGACTTACTGATCTCAGTCAACATGCTGTCACCCAAATAGGGTGACAAGGGATGAAACACGGGAAAGGTAAAACTCTCTTCAGTTCCTTGTGTTCTTTTGACTGACCCTCGTTGGCTGGTGATTGGAAAACTGGGCTCTGGAGGGTTGTGTTGTGACATGAAGATACAACATTGGGTCAATAAATGAAAGAAAATGGCTGTCCTGCTAATCTTCACATGCTCTCCCCAACAAAATGTCAACAAAATTCAGCAGTGACTAATTTTTGAGTGCCTGAACTGAGACACCTTAAAGAGGCCTGGTTTTCAGAGGCTGAGGTTTCATTAAAATCTGGTCCCTTTTAAGCTGTGTAGTTGAACACTCAACATCACTAATCACTTTTAAAGATCTTGGCCTTCATCTAATCTTCTTGGGGTTTTATTTAATTTTACAGTTTCTTCAAATCTAAGAAACCTTTTCTGTGTGATAGTTGATTAATTCTTATCAGTTTGTAGCTTTGAAGGTTTTCTTTGTTTCGGAATTTGCAACAATGGGTTTGATTTTATTATGAATTGGCAACAGGCCAGGAATTGGCACTAGAAATGATATAAAGACAACTTCAAGAAAAGCATTATGTTAATTTCCCAAAAGTTATTAATGTCTGTAGATGTTCACCTCGTAAAAGAGTGTATCAGTTTTTTTATGAAATGTTTAATGCATATGTGCTAGAGATGATCAAAAATCAGAATTTCCATCCCATGGGGAATTCTGATTATGATGGAAGTGGCATTACTATGTAATAATCTAAGAATACTGATATGCAACCTAGTTATTGTGAGAATCTGGATAATTTTTATTAGGAGTAGTGGAAATTTATACACCTCTAATCCTTGAATTTGGTAGAGACTGTGGAAGGAAGGCAGGCAACAGAATAGCTCCCCAGATAAAAACATCCCAGAACACTCTTGAAAGACAATGGGAGAAGCTATTGACTTTGAGGATCCTAAATCGTATCTCCAGTAAAGATGCAAGCCTTGTCTTGCCAGGCTGTGAGCCTGGAGATCAAAAGGATATTAAACAGTTTAAAACCCTCTGAGGAGAGGCGGAAGAGTTGTCACTTGTCAGGGGCTGTCAAGGGAGACAAGCTGATACACAGGATGGGGGGGGGGGGGAGAGCTCTGTAAAGGAGTCTGTAGGAAGTTACACCTACAAGGGTCCCAGTGTGGAAGATGGTTAGACACCTGGTAAGCTAGACATGTATACTATCTGCTTATTGTCTGAGAACTGTTTTCTCTGGAATGCTTTATTTCTGATCAATAATATTTTACTGTATGCAGTGCTGGATTTACACCTTATGCACCCCTAGGCACAGAATCTTCAGCACCCCCCCCCCCCCCCCCACACACACACAGCTGACCTTTGTGTTTTCTGAGTAGGGGGGCCTGGGGCAGGAGTGACGGGGAGAGAGGGGCTGGATGGGCCAGCTCTGCGTGGGGTGGTGGGGCGGAGAGACTCATAAACTATGTCTACACTTGCGAATATCAGCAGCAGTCGATGGGAGATACGCAAGCTATGTAGGGTAGCTTGCAAATCTCCCATCGACTTTCTAACTTCTACTGACCGTGGTGTCTTCAGTTCGCTGCGCTGACAGGAAATGCCCTCCTGTGTTACTCTTTTTGGCAGAGGTGGATTAGTAGAGTTGATTTCCAGGTCGATTGAATGGGTCTCCACTTGTGCTCAGTCGATCCAGATAAATCGATCTGATGGTGGCAAATTTGCTGCTGTCAGTGTAGACAGACTTTAAGGTCAGAAGGGACCATTATGATCGTTTAGTCTGACCTCCTGCACAGTGCAAACCACAGAACCTCATCC
Source organism: Emydura macquarii macquarii (assembly GCF_026122565.2). Lineage (NCBI taxonomy): Eukaryota > Metazoa > Chordata > Testudines > Chelidae > Emydura > Emydura macquarii. The sequence continues at coordinate 97,812,969 of NW_027131390.1, read as the reverse complement.
ACCCACTCCTGTAATAGATCCCTAACCTATGACTGAGTTATTGAAGTCCTCAAATCATGGTTTAAAGACTTCAAGATACAGAGAATCCACCAGCAAGTGACCCTTGCTCCATGTGCAATATTCTTTGCAGATTTAGGGTCTTTATACATATATAGACCTTGCATGAACAATGCAAGAAAACAGAAGTAAGGAAACAGATGTTAACTATGGACAGATATAAATTCACAAGTGGCCCTGTAAATAACATATAGTTAGTAGATAAAAAAATAGTAAGAAGAGTAATATGTGATAAGCTTGCAGTTGCAGCTTTATTTACTAGCATATTTTGCAGATCATGGACAGTTTAGGGTCTGTACAGGATTGGTTACAAAAATGAGTAAGCCAATTATCAACTGTGATACAATTTTAAATTGTAATGTGCATGTGTTAATCTGTGTATACAGTCTGATGTATTATGATGTGCTTTTGGAGCTGTGGTGAACCCCTATACCACCTCCCCACACACATTTGTTTGAGCTTGATCAGCTCAGCGTAGTGTTGTTGTATGCCAGTAAAAAGAATCCTCAGTGATGAATCTGGATTTGAGCTAATTTCTTGGGAACCATGTGAAAACGGTCTCGGAGAAAAGTCCCAACAATGTGGTTTGAGTAATGCAACCATTTTGACCAGCCTCCACAGTCTGGCTGTCTGTATGCAAGAGTTAAAGAAGTCAAGCAACCACCTTTGTGGTCTTGTCCCAAAGTGCAGTAATAATTCATTTGATATACCATCGACTCCACATTTAAGGGTTTCCATAGCTATTGTCAGCTCCTCAATGTCGAGCTACTTGCTGTGACTTTGCGGTGTCTGCAGAATGAACGAAGATACTGCTTGACTTGTTTTGTTCTGCGCTTTGCTTTGTGGGCTGGTTTATCCTTTAGGATGATTTGGGTGGAACAGCACCAGTAGTGGAAGGGCAGCTGACTGATGACCAAGTCATTTTTTGCCCAGGATGCTAATGCTGTGACTGATTTGCAAACTTAATTCAGTACATTGAAGATGGTTTTGAAACTGCAAAATTACAGGGGCTGTGTTTGTTGATCTGTTGGCTGCTTATGACACAATGAACCATTATGCACTTCCACTGAAATTTGCAAGAATTTTGAAAATTAGGAACACAGTTCAAGTCATCTCCTCCCTGCTCAAGAATCCTCATTTTTTTGTTGAAATGGATGGTCAGAAAAGTCGATGGCATACTCAGTGGAATTGACTGCTCCAAGCTTCAGTACTATCACCCCTGCTGTTTAACATCTACACAAATGACAACCAGAATTTCCTGGCAGGCAGAGATTATTTTATGCAGATGATTTTTGCATTGCCACCAAATCGAAAAGATTTGAGGACATTGATTCTATTCTAACTGGCCACCTGAGTGTACTTGAAGAATATTCTCACAGAATTCCTGAATACCAACTCTAGGAAAAGATAGGTGTGCATGAGACTCAATGATAACATTCAAAGAGCACCTCATGAAGTTTAAAAAGAAAGTGAACTCCAGGAATTGGCCAACCCAAAATGGGGAACTGACCCAAAAACACTCCAAGCAACTAGTCTCACCCTGTGTGACTTGCTGCAGAATGCTGAGCCCCCACTATGGTCGTGTTCAAGCCATATGCACAAAACTGTTATTTAACTCAATCAATCCTGCAGGTTTATCAAAGGGACTTTGAACTGGCTTCCACACTGCTGCTATGCTGCCTTCCAGGGAGTGTACCACCAGCAGTGAGGTGGGATGCTTTCAGCAAAAAGGAGAGACAAAAACAGGTGCATGATCCAAGACATCCATTGCATGGACACTTTTCACCACGCAAGAGGCTGAAGTCCGGAAAGAGCTTTGCCTCTGAAAATCCTTTACCCCAAAACATCACTGTGGAAGGCTACAGAGTAACAAAATGGTGGGAAATGCCGATGATCTTGGAAAACTTGGCTCCTTTAGAACATCTCCCTCCAGTGAAAACACTGGTATATTCTAAATCAAGCAAGAGCTGGGTTGGCAAAGATTGGTGACAATATCACTATCCGGAAGCTAAGGAACAACCCCAAATGTGAATGTGGAAAGCATAGGCAAATATTTGAACACTGCCTGATTTACTGCCCCTCTGTCAACATCCTGTACTTCCGAGACGCTATCTAAGATAAATGACTACTCCAGATCATGGCTGTGGTTTTGGAGTGAAAGCTATGATGATGATTTACTTTTTCACTTTCACTTTCACACTTTAACAAGGTGTGAGTCAGCCCTTATGGAAGCCTGCCTTGTTCACCCTAGGATTCAATGGGACAACATGGCTGTAGGATGCAGGTTTTTGTTTTTGTTTTTTTTTTTGTAGTACTGCCTGTAGATCCCTGCATTTTCCTGTGTAAAGTTATTTACTGTTGGAAAAAAGTTGGTTCTTTGTTTAAGTACCCATTTTTCATGCAGAAATGCAGAGTTATCACCGAGATCCTAGCAAGACTTCCTGAGGGAAATCAACAATGTGACATGTTTTTAAAGCAAATAATCATTCTTCACATTTTTGAATTAATAGTAATGTGTCTGCTTTAATACATACATTTTCCGATGCTACAATTCTAGAGAAAAATGCCTTTTAAAAAGAGAAATGTTTATAACACTCCTTTTAAAGAGGAGTAATAGTGCCTGCTATATGTCAAAGGTCCTGTTAAGACTGGAAGAAATTTGTTTCTGCTATACTGAATAATTAAAAGCCACTTCATGGCATAGCCATATTTTTAAACTACGTTTCACAGCCCCTTTAGGGCTAGAAAATAATTATTTTAGTGTTTGGTGCGGACGCATTTTAATATTTGATTATGATGTCTTAGTCATTCCAGGTTTTGCAAAGAATATTTTTAATTCAGTCTTTGAAGTTGTAAGGTTTCTTTAGAGTTTGGGGGAAGAAAACATCTTTTTTTATTTATTAATAGGTATTTTAGGACTGCTCAAGGGATGATTTGTGTTTTGATTTATATTAAAGACTCCGCTTGGAACTGTTCAGTGTGACTGTGTGCGCGCTTGGCATTTCTGATCTTATGTATAACAGGATGCGTGTAGTTGGATGCTCTGGATTCAGTCAAGTTCATTTGAAATATGCAGGAGAATATTCAATGCTCTCCTGCTTCCCATGCTGCCCCTTTAATAGGAGCAAATGAGGGCAGAATTTTGCCCAGTGAGAGGTACGTGTATTTGGGTCGGTTTGGCCAACTGAATACTTGAACATAGATATCAAGAATAGACAGAGCAAGTGATTTCATTTCTTCAGTCTTCAACAGAGAACGGTTTGTTTGTACAATATTAAGAAATGCAGTTGCATGCTAACCTCCCAGAAACTGTTACGTTCACAACACCTGTTTTGTTCTCATTACTGATCTTCATAGGTCAAGAGAGATCAGCAGATTAAATGCCCCTAGATAGAGATACTGCTAACACTTAAAGGGAAACCTATAGGATAAAACAAAGGGGTGTAGAACACATGCCTGCACTTCATCAGCAACAGACAAGGCCTTTTTTTGTATTGGCCACAATACATTTCCTCCAGAAAAATGAGGTGTATTAAAAAGAAATGCCTGCCAAAAATGGAAAGATAAGTTAGATTTGCCAACAATTTGGAGATTAATTCTCAAATGCCTTTTACTCTTACAGATTTCCTAGCTGTTAAGACAATCAAAGATACAGGAATAATAGAATCTCATTCTTGTAAGTGCAAACTGCATAAAAATAAATGTAATGGATTCATATTTAGCATTATGAATTGGCGTGGTGATTTAGGGTTTGGTCCAAAGTCCCTTCTAGCTAATGAAAAGGCTCCCAATGACTCTAATGGACTTTGGTTCAAGTTCATTGGATCAAGTTCTATAGTGGATGTTGCAGGGTAGAACTATATGTTCAGGATAGTATAAATAAACATTTGAGGCTGGGATTTGGGTGTGTAACTCCCATAGGCTTCTTTGAAAACCCTAACCTGAAATGCCAGTGTGTAATTTTGGGTGACAATGCCGATGCTGGGCTCAAGAACATGACGAATGCCGTAAAACAATCCAAGGAGAAGCATGAAGGGTAAAATTCTCACTGTATCACAGTTGCTGGCAAAAATGACTTCAGTGGTCTTAGGATTTCGCTTGAGATTCATACCCTTAGTTATGAGGGAAACATTAGAAGGTGAAGGATTGTAATTGGCAACAGCAGAGAAGTTCAGTGATTTAACCTAGGTTGTGGTAACAAATTATGATAGACTCTTTCCCTTCCCTTATTGGAGAAATGCAAATAAGCATGAGATAAAAGAAGCTGTGGAAAGATAACAATATTGTAATTATGGTTGGTTTTGACATCTTACTGTTAAATTGGAATCCTTGAGAACAGTGATACAAAAGAGAAGAGGAGAGAGAAGCAATATATACAGATATTTGCTTTCTAACCTATTGTATATTGAGCATATTTCCAGGTCTGTGCTTTGTCCTGACCAATGGTTAAAGAAGGAAAAATCACATTAGTCACTCAAGTAAAATGGTCAGATCATGATTGCACATCTGATATCACCTGGAAATTAAAACCTGATATTTCTGAAATGGGATGTATTGTTTTGGACAGACCTGCTTTAAAAGCATGTAAGAGTGACCTAATCAAACAAGCAGGACAGGTACATGTGTAATAACAGAACGTATTTCAGTAAAGACTGATAGAGCTTTTGTAAGCCTCATGCTGCTCACAAATAAACCTAGTGTGAAATGTAGACTAAACAAAGTCTCCAGTATGGCTAAAAGATTAATTTAAGGAGGCTTTTAAAAATGGAATATAAAAACAGAAACAAAAACAGAGCAAAATGGTTTTATTAAATATGTGATGCTTATGACTTTGACACAGTCTAATAACAAAGTGATAAAATAGAAGAGGATAGATCTTTGAAATATGGACAATCTTCCGAATACAGATATAAAATATCTTGTATAGAAACCCATCCTCCATTCCTTGTACTATGGTCATGATCCAAAGCCCATGGAAGATAATGGGAATTTTCTCCAGCATTGCTAATAATGCAGCTTTCATGGTTAAACCATGGAGAGAGACATAGAGCTAGATTCACAAAGGTACTTAAACACATAACCCCCAGTCCCATTTTTAGGTGCCACTGTGGTTCATAATACTCCTCCTCAGCTTCTGCTGAAGCTTGTAGACACCTAAACCTGTTTGAGGGCTAGGTTTTTGCATAAAAATTTCCCTAGGTGCCTGTTACTGCATGTGCATTGCTGCCTCACTGTAGGTATCTGGATGCCTATCTCCTGCCTCAACCCCAGAGCAAGCCATGAACTGTGCCTGCACCTAACCTGCTTGTGGAGCCCAAATGGATAGGGGGAGGGGTGTTCTCTGAGGCCACTTAGCTCCATACAAAACTATCAGGGGGGTGCGGAGGAGATGAAGGCCTTTTAGCCCAATGGTTAGGATACTCACCTGGGATGGGAGAGATCCCTGGTTCTAGACCCCTTCTACATTGAGAAGGAGAAGGCATTTGAACAGAGATCTGCTACCTCTCTGATAAGTCCCTAACTGTTGAGCTATGAGATATTCTGATGCAGATCTCCCTCAATCTCTCCTGGTGAGGCTGTTTCACTGTATATAAATAAATAACATATTAATTGGGTGGAGGTGGGAGACCAAGATGACTCCTCCCCTGCATTCTTCCTTCCCCCACACCCCCAGCTTCTTGCCTAAGGTGACTAACTCTAGGAGAGGGTTCACAAGCAAAGACAGGTGCCTCCTTGCAGCCTATACTTAGCAACTCTCTCTGTGAGAGGGATGGGGCTTGACCTGAGCATCTCCCATTGGATCGCTCAGGCAGTTCTCTGCCTCGTGTGCTGCCTGCTGTGAACTGCAGTGAGGTGTGCCTATCTCTCCCCATTCATTGGATAGCAAGCCTAGGTGCCCAGTTCAGGCTTTGTGAATTGTCACGTTGTTCCTGTGATTCTTCTAGGTGGCTAAAAGTTAGGTTCTTTAGATAGCAAGTCCTCAACCTGTTACAAATGTGTGCTATGAAAGAGACGTCTCTCTCTCTCTCTCTCTCTCTATATATATATATATATGTAAATCACTAACAGACTAGGTGCCTGTTGATGATGTTCAAGAATACACAGCATTACTGCTGGGTTTTGTAGAACCAAAAAGACTTGTGCACAGCAATGGTTTCTGTGTGTGCCGCTCTCAATATAGCCCATGGACTGCTTGGAACTGAATCTGGTAGTGGATATGATGCAGGTGTAGTACACAGATCCCTGAGCGTTGTGCAGGTGGCCATTGTAACCCACAGTATTCTGTCCAAGAGAAAGGGAACAGAGCCAGCTCAGTGCAACCCTTCCTACTTTTGCCAGGTCTCTTAGGCAACTCATCAATTCATGATAGTTGTTAAATGCTGCTGGCAGATTTGACAGCATGAATTATCATCTCTGGACCACATTATCCTCTACCAATCACATAGTTTGCCTTATTCAAATTGAATCCACCAAGAACAGACTACAAAATGAGGGTTCAAGTGTCCCAGAAGCTACTGCCTGTGTCATAATGCCCTACAAACATTCACTTAAGTTTAACTGATTTTGTGGGCTTGTCTTCACTATGGTGTTAAATTGGCATTGCAGTCTTTGATGCAGACTTGCTCAGTCGATGGCAGAGCACTCTCCCATCGATTTCAGCACTCCACCGGAATGAGAAGTGTAAGCTAGTGTAGTGTAGTGTAATGAAAACAGCGCAGCTACTTGATGTAAGGTGCTTCGAGTTCAGTTACATTATTTATGTAACATAACTTCCATACCTTACATCGACCTGGCTGTGTAATAAAGACAAGCCTTGTGATCCAGGATGATATGAGGAATACAGGAATTTAAAGGAGTGTGCACGGTGTTATAAACATGTTTAAAAATCCACAGGATAAAAAAATAGAAAACACATCATATTATTTTTCTTTTAAAAAAGGCTTTACTTCTTTTTTCTATAGTTTGCATGAGAATGAGGAAAGACAGACACTCTTCATCGTAAATGTTTCTGCACAAGTGCTATCTGGGGAGCAAAAGTACTAAATGAAATTAAAAAGTAATGAAAAAACATTTTTTCTTCATCTTTAGATTTTGGGACTTTTCTGCATTGTCTGTGACTATTACTTGAGTAAGTAGCACAGCATATCAGTGTTGGTACAGAAGCACCTTCAGGGATTTTTCATTTCATACATCAATTACAGCTTGCCAAAGCAATTCCATAAGTTCGGGACATATTTGTATCTTTAACACAAAGTTAAGACGTTTCCCTGGTGGTGGTGGTTGTGACTTTTCTTTTGTTCATTTGTTTTAGTTTGTTAGTTTGTTTTGGGAGTTCCAACAGAGCCTTTCCTCTGTGCTCCTTTGAGCATGTCACTTCTACTGCACCATAAAATAAACAGACATAAATAAATAACCAAGATACACTACAAAACAAATACATTAACATTTCAGTTCACACACTTTTGTGCGTGTGATGTATCTTTGAGAGTCTCCTTTGCGCAAGGTGCTTCAATGCTTAGTCTCAAAACTGTCAGACATGCTAAGAAAGAAAACATCACAAATCAGAATCATCAGAAACTCCAGAAGACACTACTGCTGTAAACTCTGCCAAGCTTTTTCCTGGGTTCATCAACCCAGCATCAGTTAGAGAGAAGTTTGGTACCTCCATGTCAGCTGCTGCTCTGTTTTCACTGGGGCATCATTCATTGAAAAAATTCACATGAACAACGTTGTTTTCATGCAAGCTGCCAGTCCCAGTGAGACTCGTAGCACTGAATGTCACCAAGGTCTCACCCACTTGTCCTACGGTGAATTGCAAAGATCTACTATAAAATCAAAGGCAAGTGCAGGAATTAAATGGTGTTGAATTTATGGCTGACATTTTCCTTTGTATCTGCTTTTCTGACTCTCTGCCACCCAGACAGGGGGACAGGTAGAGGATGTGAGAGTAGGTCTGATTCGCTCCAGGCTCTGCAACGGCTCCCACTTGTGAAGCTTTGCCCTAGTGAAATGAAGCTAGGGTGATCACATGTCCTGATTTTATAGGACAATATTCGGGGCTGTGTCTTATATAGGCGCCTATTACTCCCCATCTCCATCCTGATTTTTCACACTTGTTATCTGGTCACCCTGAATGAAACTGGTATTCCCAGAGGGTCTCCAATCCAAGTGCTAACTGGTCTGATCCTGCTTAGTTTCCAAAAGGGGAATATGGCTATAGACATTAGTGCCATCATGTGGCAATGTCACAGGCCCTTTACGGGATAATGGTCCACCAGTGACCCATTCAGCCCTCCTCCTCAGGAGGGGAAAATTAGTGTAGCCACATGACAGGAAGCTCATATGATTAAATCAGTCCTAGCTTGGAGGTAAAAGAGAAGCCTCCAGAGAGGCAAAGGAAGCAGTCAGGCCTACCTGCCTCTTTCAGTCCAGGGGAATCCCTGTTAATCCCTCTCTAGTGGCAGGAGCACTGAAGGAGGCATGTGAGACTGCCACCATCTCTGAGCTAAGAGACCTGGTCCTTTGACTGATGATTTTCAGTCCAGGGGTTGGAGTCCAGTCTTTAGATTGTCCAACCAGGTCATTGTTACATGAGGAATCAGCTGCTTTAGCCCCGGCTGGTATGTACTCAGTGCCAAAAGCATGCAGAACTGACTGGGGAGGAGGTGTGTTTATGGAAACTGGGGATGTACTCAGTTGGCCTGCCTCCTAGAGTAAAGAATGGGTCCCTGGTAAAGAATGAAGCTGCTTGCTACTGGTAGAAACCTCAAGGGTGTGGTTGGTTGGTTTAGGGATACACAACTGCATTTCCTTATGCTAGCAAGAATTAACCTAGTCCAGTGTCCCAGTCTGGATGGAAGGGCTTAGTGGGACAACGTGAACAGTGACTCTATCTTAAGTGCTCAACCTGCTTATGGAGGGACTTTGTTGTAATTAGAACCAGTGCACATAAGAAACCATTATGGCATCACACATTGTGAATCGCCTGGAGGAATCCACTGGCTTTTCTGGCTACTTATTGACTAAATCTAATACACAACACACCAAATCAACATTCTTAAACCTTTTCTTTCTCTCTCTCAGATATGCCAGTTTCCTGAGCTCAATAATCACCACAGTTGTTGCTACAATGCAGTTTTCAGTCTGGTCTGTAACATAAAATCTGGCCCATAGTGTCTAGTATTTCATTAAGAAAATTTGCTGCCTCTTCTAAAATGCATTTTATAATCTATAGAGGCTTATTTTGAATGACCAGATATAGTACCTGATATACTGAAGTACCACAAAACCATTTGAGAGTTCTTGGGCAACTTGATTGATCCTTCACTTGAAATTGTGTTTTCCTGTTTCTGATCTAAAAATGACTGCCTGTGTGATTTCACAAATGTTGTCAGAAGAAATTTCAGCACCACTAATGCTGCCATAGCATGAAGGAGTAGTAGTAGTTTGAAAACTCGTATTCTACACTTGTGCTGTGGACTCTCACACTTTCTCTGACTTTCCATGAAAAATCTTCCGTGATTGGCATGTTCTAAAAATGGATGGGTTCAGTGGAACAGCAGAGAGTACATCTACACCTACAGTCTGATTACAGAGGTGGAGAATGGAAATCATTGGTAGAAGTAATTATTAAAAACTTGGAACCTTTTTTATTGCAAACATAAGGCTCCCCTTGATTTCATCTTCAGACAACAGCCTTAAGCAAGGGATGGTGTGCTAGCTATTCCTCCTAAGCAGTAGATGCACTGTGACTCAGACTCTGACTCAGATTCCTCACCTCCTTTCTCCTCAGGTAAGTCAAGGGAGAGCAACTATTTACTGATTTACTTCTGGTGTATAAAGCAAAGAATTGCTAACCACTCGTGCTGGGTCAGCTAACTACCCAGGTCAATTTGTAGGCACCAATACTCCACTCCTTCCCTGCCTCTTCCAGTCTCTCACCTGCTCCAGGGAAGGAGAAAGCAGACAAGAAGATCTCCTTATTCTTACACGTCTGGTCCCAAAGTCCAGCAAACCCACGCAGAAATGGAAGTTGGGTTTTACTCCCGCGTGTGAGTGTGCAATCCAAGCCACAATTTAGTCTGCTAAATAAGTGTTATTGACTGCATAATATTGCTTTATGAGAGCTCCCACACTTTAGATTGTTTCTTCTGATTCTGAAATCTTCTGACAAAGGGGGAAAACAGATGAGCCTTCGCAGCATTATCATACAGTGAAACTATTCATTATGGTTTACATACAGGGTTTGATACTTTGCCTTCCGACATACTCTGGGCCTGATTCTATTTACACTGAGGCTTCTTTACATCCCTCTGATAGTGCAAAAGGGCCTTAAAAATCAGTAAATATAATTTATGCCCATTTTAAGGTCCCTTTGGACTGCCAGAGTGGAGTAAAGGGGCTGTAGTGTAATTGAGAATCGGAACCTCTGTATCATTTTTTTCTGTAAAAGAAGTTTTCCCTTGAAATTGATATTGTGTGAGTTCTCTCTAGGCCATGGCTGGGAATGCTTTCCTCCCTTTATGATCTCTAATCCTTGTTTAATGGAGCACTACCTTATTTTAAGATGATATTTTGGTTGATGGCTGTGAAGAACCATATGAGCGATGGTTGCTATGTAGTATATTGTAGTTGTGATATTATATCCACTCTGTAATTTTTATTGACTACTGGCATAATACTATTATTTTCTTATGTACTATTTCTATTTTACTGTAGCTTTGTAAAATACTGCATAAAAGATCAATAATAATAAAATAAAAAGTTATATACAATCCGACTGTGTGAGAAACTGAATTGTATGTTTCAACTTACTTTCACTGAATTGAAAACTTTTGAAGGTAGAATTTCTAGTTTACATTAGAGAGTCAATTCACTTTGGAAGCCAGATATTAATATTATATGTAGAAGTAAGTGACCAGCTTTTTAAAGATTCTGTACTATTCATGCAAAGCATCTCTGATTTTCACACACCCACCTTCATAAACCTAAAGAGTGTTTTCAAGTAGATGAAAAGATTCAGTGCTTTTACGTGTGGTAAGGATTTCTCACACCATTGTTCTGAAAAAAGTGCATCTGGGGGGAAAATGGATCAGCTAATGTGTATACAGGACCATACTGGTGGCAACAGGACAGGTCTTATTCATGTGCAAAGTATGCAGCTACACACAGCTCTGTTCTGTGAGCACATCCTTATAATATCTCATACTACCACATTCTCTCCTCTCCATCCTAAAAGACAACTGGAGACACATCTTTCTGTTCATCACCACTGTGTTATCTGAGCACCGCACAATCACTACTGGATTTCATGCTCACATCACCCCTGTGAGATTGGGAAGTTACCAGCCTTTGGTTTACAGATATAGAACTGAGGTGCAGGGTGGAGCAAGTGATTTGCCCAAGTCACACTGGAAGTTTGTAGCTGAGGTCAGAACTGAACCTTGATCTTGCTTCTCTGTCCATTAGACCAGACTCCCCACCCACAGTATCTTCCTCCCAAGATGGGACTAGAATACACAGTCCTTGGCTTGAGATGTCAAAATGTCCCCTTAGGAACTAAATCTCCTTGTCGCCCAGAGATAAGCTTACTGATCAAATCCACATTATTACTCTCAAACCCTTCCTTAACATTCTCCATGCTCCCATGACAATTCCCATCACCACTGACAAACCATCCTGAAGTTCCACCCTTTTCATGCCCTTCTCTACTCCAAATAGATGATGTTCTTTCTGGAGGTGTGACTAAAGCTAACATGAATCTGTCTTCATATAGAGTTTTACGCTTCCTACGGTGAGCTCTGGAAGCAGGAGGAATAGTTATTAATGATGTGCAGTCCTCAAAAGTTTCAGAGATTTACTTGAACTAAACCTCTGGGGGTTTGGAGGCACTTGTCCCAGTCTAACCCAGTTCACTTTGTTGATCAGCAAATCAGGATAGAAATTAGGCTTTCTTATAGAATCATTAATGTTGTTTTTGTACCAGTCATCTCATTTCATTTTCAGAATCAGGCTGGAAAAATTTAAAAAGAGCCTATCACAGTATTTCAGAGCTACCACTTCTAGTCTCAACTGAAACCTTAGAACGGCAGAAGTGGGCAAACATGGATAAGTGGGGCAGGAGGGGGGAGTGAACTGAGCGAAGTTTTTAATCCTCAAAAGGTATGTCTACACTGAATGTCACTGAGTGACACTGAGTGAGCCTCCAGCTTGGGGCCACAGACTTGTGCTGTGCTAAAAAGTCGTGCAGACATTGTGCCTCATGTTGGAGCTTGGGCGCTCAAGTCCCCCACCCCTTGGTTTGAAAGCCTGAGCTCCAGCTGCAACATCTACATAGCTATTTTTAGACCACAGCATGAGCCCCCCCCTCCCTCAGCACAGGTCTGTGGACCTGGGAAGGGAGCCATTCTCCCGTCTGCAGTGCAGACATACCCAAAGCAGAGTTAAGTTTTAGGCAAAGCTTGAGTCAGTCTCTCTCTTTGGTTATAGTGTCTCCGACTGGCCCCCACATAGCCACATGTGCCTCCTCCAAAATTCAAAGTTTGACTCTCAACTCTGAATCTTTTTTAAAAAACGCAGAGTCAGCATTTATGTAACTACTTTGAGAAAACCAGCATGTTTCATGGGATTCTTTAGGGACAAAAAATAGCAAATGTACATCTTCATTATTGTGAAACTAACAAGCTTACAGACAAAACCCTTCAATTAGCCAGCACAACAACAAAAGGGTCCCTATTGCATTCCATACATAAAATCTAAGGGAGACACCTTACGAGCCAAACTGAAACCTCATACCTCTCCATGGAAGTTGTTGTTGTTTTATATATGACTCACTCTTCAGGAGCCCCCGCTAAAGTGCACTGAAGTCTATGGGAGTCTTTCAGTTGATTTCGGTGGATTTTGGGTCAGGACATAACTGCACTCAGTGTTCACTGAGTGGGGGAAGCTGCAAAAAGGAACCATTCACAGCTTTCCCATCTTAGGGATGCTAGAGGTTCTTCTCTCAATGCTGTGGAGTGCCAACGGCCTGCAGAGCGAAAGGTGTGGAGTGCTAAATCAATGGGAGTCTCCCTCTCAGTGTGGATTGGTGCAAAGCATAGCTATGATATAGAACCATCACACTATCTACATCTCTTCGGGTTCTAATGGAAGACATGCCACTAAAACTAGAAATGGGCCTTATGGCACCACAATGAAAGTGATCCCCGGGAGCATGGTCCAATCCTTTTGTGAAACTGCTTTCCTACCAGTGTAGGGAATTGATTTTAGCCTATGCCAGATGGAACCACAGAATCCTCTTTTTTTTTTTTTTTTTTTTTAAATCTTTTTGGACTTTTTTCTTATATGCCTGGATTTAAGCCTAGAAACAGTGAGAAACTGACAAGACTTTATAGCTCTTCTCCAGGATTTCAATAATTTTGATGCTACAGCACATTTACAATATCCATCAAAAAACTGAAAAATCATGTATAACTTTTTTTTTCAGTCACCAGCTGAAGCCAACAGATTTCTCTAAGATGTCATAAAATATCAACAAAATCCTTAGATGAACCACAGAATATGCAGAGGAGACAGAATAACATTCATATCTGCAAACACATACGTTTTTAGCAGAACAGCAAAACACAGCAGCGACATAGAAAGGAAATCTTTTGGCAACGTAGCCATTTTGTTTTTAGCAAACAGTGCTATTGATTCTTATGCAGACAAGGCAACTTCAAAGAAATGTGTTTCAGTAATTTCCATTCCCCAGAGTTGTTAATAAATTATACTACTAATGGGAAAAAATCCCTGTTTTTACTCCATATTCTATTGATTTTTAGAGTGTCTGTGTGTGGGTGGGGTGGGGGGGGTGAGTGGGAAGAGAAAATGCTGTAGATATTAGTCTGTAAGAGCTGATACAGCAAAAAGAGAACCAATCCCCTCTATTAAAATTAAATTAACTTTATTATACAACAGCTCTTGATGTTCATGATATTTTGTGAAAAAGAAATAGACACAAAATATCTGAAATACTCTTGCATGTGTTATGGGTGGATCTAAAGTGAAATTCTGTGATCTGGAGCACAAACAGAATTATTAATTACACCCAAAACAGAGCTGTGTTGGAATGTTAACATGATGATGTGATTAATATTACATGCCTGAAACAAGAACACAAGACTAGTGAATCCAGAATAAAAAAGGCACAAACTCAAGTGCATGAGTGAAGCCAACCTGAGATAAAGTGATCCATGCCACAGCAGTGTGACACTTAGTTGAAACAATCTTAGTGAAATCAAAGTGCAGCAATGTGAATGATACTAAAACCTGATTTGTAGCACAAGTACTACTGATAACTAGACTTTTTATAGGTTGCCTAGACAGGATATAGAAGGAAGGGAGCAGTGAGGTCTGGATAAAAGGTCAATTCCCTTCCAGCCTTTCAGCAGTGCAGGCCAAGAAGGAGGCTGCAAAGACTCATCAGGACTCTCGTGGATCCTTGCCAGCATGTCCTTTAAGAGATAAGCACCAGAAAAGCCTGGTTCTCCAGGTCTTTGAACATAAAAAATGTTATGTAAACGTTAAGCATTATAAAATTCATAATGTATAGAGATTATTTGATAATGGTTTTCTTCCCTTTATAATCTAAACTATGATGTGTTGCTGTGTTCCATCCAAGAGGTAACTGACATGGCTGTATTTCAGTGATGGACTGGGGGGTCGATAATTCTTACTGGTCTCAGGTTTACAAATGTCCCGATTCAGCTGATCACTGAAGAGCAGTCCCAATTGACTTCAATGGGACTACTCACATGCTTATAGTTAAGCATGTGCTTAAATTGTTTGTTGATTTGGGAGTTTAGTTAATAGCTGTAAACCACTTTGAGATCATTGAATGGAAGATGATGTAGAATGGCATCCAGAACTTAAAAGTGAGTAGAAACCTGTACCTCAAACTATAAGACTGTAGTGCAACTTCTCAGATTTGCACCCACAGCTCAAAAATTGGAATACTGTTTGCACCCTCACCCAGGGAAGGTGAACTCAGAACAGGAGAATGTTTTGCTGGTGGGATCTTGACCAGGATACAATTTCATTACATACTTTGAGATTTCAAGCAAAGGTATGTACTTAAGGGAATTTGACATTATAAAATGCATTGAAACAACTCAAAGATAATTGGACAATTTACATCCAAGCCATCTTTAATTAAACTATATTGGCTACTGCATAGTTTCTCTAGCAAAATGAGACTGGTTGTCTATGGTCATTTCAGTTTAAAGAATACTTTTTAGTTGTAACCAGAGAGTTGATCAGGATTTTTTTTGATGAGACATTTGCCCATTGAGAAAATGTCAATTAATTGAAACCAAAACTGTTTGCAGGAACAGGTTCATTTTGATGAATTTCTCAAATCAAAAACACATTAAAATTTAAAAATGGTCAAACCCTTGTTTTTCAAAATTTTCTTAATGAAAACAAAATTTTAATTTGAAATTTAGGCTAATTGATGGTTTCAATTGTTTCAAAAACAAAATGTTTCAATTGACCTGATATTGATGCCTGGCTTTGAAAAGCTGCAAAAAATCAGAGAATCCACGTAAGAGTATAGCTGCTGAGACGTTAAGCACAACAAACTACTTGATTAAAAACAATACTGCTCTTTTAGTTAATAAATTACAGTATGTTTACTACTTATTATTTTTAATTAGGTTTGTGCTTGGCACTATATTTGTGTCCCTATAAACTTACAATTTATGGCCCCAGTCCTACAATCAGTTCTGTACATAAGAACAACTGTGTGTGAGCTGGGTCCCACTTAATTTAAAGGGGCTCTACAATGGAATAAGGGTCTGCCCACATCGATCCAGTTGCAGGATCAGGGCATAGAAGAGATATAATCAGAGAGCCCAGAAGATAAGGGACAATTATCCTATGTATAAGGTTGGGGAGGATATTGAATGAAATTTGCTTTTGTAGTCCTTCCATTTGCAATATTATTTGTGAACCTTGCAGGCACAATGGGTTTTCAGAAGGGATTTGATTGATGTAAGGGTAAGCATCATGCCCACTGAGTCAGGGGGAAAAGGCTTTCTGCTTATAGGGGTGACCTGGAAGAACTAATACAAACCAGAACAGGAGAAGGAAGCAAAGGGAATGGTGAGTTTGGCATCACAGAGCACAGGGCACAAGAGAGGATTAAGTTAGAAATGAGAACAAAAATCTAGGTCAGGTTGGAGCTGGGCTGATCCTTGGAGATTAGGATGAAAATCTTAAAATTGATATGGAAGGAGCTCACTGATGCATTTTAATTATCCTGTCAGAAGCATAGGGACAGAACGCACTACATCAGCCTGAGCATGTTCATTGTTCCCACAGCAATAATAGCTCTAGTAAAAATACTTGCGCATTACATAGGACGTCACATTTTCAAAGACTTGTGTCAGCAGGAGACAGGACTTGTGTTCTCCAATGTAAAGAGCACATTATTCACAACTGGGCACTCCAGTGAGGTGTTGATGCACATGTAGTGTTGAATAACCCTCCGTCAAAGGAACACCCTTGTTCCCATGTAATTAAATGGCAGCGTATTGGTGGCAGAGTGGCCACCTCTGAGCCACAGAAACAGCAGTCAACTTCTGTAGGGGATCTCATTGGGCCTAATAGGGAATAGTAGGAGGCTTAGCTTCTCTGTTGCCTGCTTGGGCTTTGCATGGAATTGTAAAAGCCTCCCTTTGCGAGTGCACTTCAGAGGTGTTTCTCAGATAGGCACTGACTAGGGAGGTATTCCCCAGTGACTTGGTCCATAGAGGCATTCCCTAGAATCTAGGGAAATGCCTAGCAAAGGTCTTGTCCCAGAGGCTGAAACCAGTAGAGGCTTTCCCTGGGGATTGGCTAGAGTTAAACTGAAGGCTTTTGAGCCAGGGAGATGTGTGAATTGAGTTAGGCTGGTTAAATCTCCCCAGGGGTCAGCTCTTGCCTCTTACTTGAGAATCTGGATTAAATGTGCCTGAAGTAAATTAATTTACTTGCGATGCAGCATTTTAGTGACACTTTAAAGTCATTCTAGTTTTATTGGATTTGCACAAATAAAATACATTGATATTGAATGAATTTAGCCCATTTTTCTTTCTACTTCACAGTAATAAGATGGAATATCCAGACTTGTCTAGCTCCAAATGTCAATCATATTTACAAACTAGCAGATGATAAGGAAAATGCAGATGAAATAGCTATTTTAGGAGTGATGGAAAATTCTCCCTGTGTGTCCAGATGCAAATATACTGAGTGGGTTCAAAAATTAAATAAGAGAGTCTTAACATCAAGTTCAGATCTTGGTTCAGACAAAATCTTAAAAGGTTTGGATCACGTGTTCCAGCTGAAGCCCATCTTCATCTACAGTTAGAATTTGAAAGCCAAGTTTCATGAAGCAATAACAAGGTAATTTAAACTGATGTAAAGCATCAAGGCAAAGAATCTGCAGAACAAGAATGTTTCAGTGTAATCAACTCAGTATGTTTTACAGCCAAGGGTCTTCCTGTCTATAGTCAAATGCCTCTAGTGTATAAATGACAAAAATATGCATATTAGCCACCCAAAAACCCAATGTTGTAAGTTTTATTGGTACATGTGAAAAGATCATATAGGAAAAAAGCTACAAAGGTAACAAACGCAATAAAGATACAAAGCAGTGCATGCAAATGTTATTTGCAGTGGCTACAATACAGGAAATGTCTATTATTAGGGCTTTCTCTTGCTTAGATTTACTTGGCTGCTGGCTCATACAGGCTTTTGCAGCCCTGGCTGCTGCCTCCTGGACTATGCAGCAAAGGAAGTTGTGCTCAATTCAGATGTCAGAGTAAATTTTCTACTCCTAGTAAATTGATATGGAGGCTTTGGAATTTCCACAGACCAAACAACTATGATTTTCCCTCCTGAAGAGCAACATTGCAACCTAAATAGCTAGACCAAAACATTCAAACTTGGATGTCTAAAGTTAGCCATCTAAATCCACATTTCAATGCTGAAATAAGTCTGGTCTGTGCACCTCTAATTTCAGTTGACCTGAGTGAGAGTTATGGGAGCTTGATACCTCTTAAAATCAGGCCAGAATTACTTATGTGCCTAAATATGGATTTAGATGCCTAACTTTAGGTACTGTGCTATCATTTTCGTAAGAACTTGAGGGATGTACATGTCCAACTCCCACTGAGTTTCAGTAGGAATTTGGCTCTGAACTCCCTTAGCCCCTTGAAAACCCACGCCCAGAGCTTTACAATGTTGGCCTATAGATAACAAGCATCTGAATGAATTAGGAGCCTAATTCCCAGTGGAAGCCAATGGGACTTAGTTTCTGAAGTCCCTCGGGAACTTTGAGAATTTTGCCTTGTACTGTCACCTTATTTACATGACATTTAGGGGGAAAAAACATATCTAATTACATCATATGCTTCAGCTAGTTGGCTGTTTGATAATGTTCTGCATAGTATTTTTTGTAATATGCATAAGATTATTTTTGTTTATATGATTAGTAGTCTGTGATTTTTTCCATGTGTGAATTCAGCTACATGAAATATGTATTTCATTATAGTATGTTGACAAGCTATTAATAGTGGAGAGAAAATTGTAAGCTCATCATTGCATATCTCACCTTTTCCCATCTTGATTTATTTTTCCTTTTTCTTTTTTCTTTATGGCTGAATACACTGATGGTTATGTAAGCAGGGTCTGAATGAGCTCCCCTGACATCTAGCGATGAGTTGGAGGAAAAGACTTCAACAGCAGACCATGTTTGTTTAATGCAGACTGATCTCGGTTGGCAGCAGGTGGGATCGAATCTGGGACCTCTGAAGCTTAGTAGGCTTAAAGGCTGTAGCAGACTCATAAATCTCTAGTTGGGCTAGGTGCCACAAGAGGGGGACAGAGAGACACACCAAGAAGGCCTGGGTTACATTTGCATAGACACGCCTACTCTCTGTAGGTACACAGCAGATGTACCTGGTTTGGGATTACAAGTCATTCTAGCTTTTGCATGCAGGGGCAATGAAATATTGCTATCCTTATTGTACAAGGAAAGGGCAGCAAAACAGTGCTTAGCAAGCCCTGATTGAGCGGGTCACCCTCGAGTGAACCTTATTTGCTAAAGCCGGTGGTGGGAATGCCAAATCCTAATGAAGATGAGAGTGGGTGAGAGCTGGTATTCCTATCTACTAATGTGGATTCTGCCCAAAGAGTTCTAGACAGCATTTGAGCCGTTCCTCTCCAGTGTTTAATGACAGAGCTGATAAGAATCAATTGAGAATCCTTGTTTCTGGTTGGTGATTCCTAGAGCTGACATCATTGCTGCGCAGGTCTAAGGGGCTAGCCTTATACTTCCTATGGGGCAGTGGAAGACAATACAGACACTGACTGTGGCTGTGAGGCTCCCCACTACCTACTGAAATCACTGAAAGCTAAAATCACTAAGAACTGGGTTCAGTGGTGGAACTTCAGAATGCGATGTTGCGGGAGCAGCAAGCTGTGGTGGCTAGTGGAAGCAAAGAGGCACTGGCCCACGGTGGCAGAGAAGCAGCAGCAGTGGGGAGCCAGAGGCAATAGCAGAGACATTACTCGACACCATCCACCCCAAGGGTAGAAAATGAAACCTATGAATGCATCTCTAAACTCTTCATCTTCACTAACATGGACAGCCAAACTGTGAGTGGGGTGCAGCGGGGGGAGTGGGGACTGGTATGTTCAGGGACATTTATTCATCAAATTTTCCAACTGCAATGTGGGAAACTGAGGCAAAAGACACAGCCCAACGTGCTGTGGGGTCAGGTTTGCCTATGGACTGAGGCTTTTGAATATGGTTGTGGTTGACTCTCTTTCCCTTTTAATAAAAGTTCTCTTTTGTTATACACAGACTCTGTGTTTGCGAGAAGGGAAGTATTTATTGACTCTTAGAGGCACCCAGGGATGGTATTAGGTTTTCCAGGGGTTTGTAGGAGACTCGAGCCAGTTCTTTTTTGTATTGTTAAGAGGAACCCCTAGATATTTGAACCTGGCTCTTGTTGCTGACTCCACCTGGCAGAAAGGTTACACTTAGAACACAAGGGATGGGTATAACAGCTTCATTTTTTTATTGCTTACACGAATTCTGTGACGTACAATATTTTAGAAATTCTGTGAACCAGCATCGTAAGAGTAAAGTTTAAAAGAACTGACTCAAGATTTCTGTCATATCATAACGAGACGGCACAAGGGCCTGAGAAAACAGACTCAGTTATGTGGGGAAACAGAAAACCCACACTATTGAATATAAGCATGATTATTAATATTTCTGTTTACATTAACATAACTCCACAAAATAGTTGTATGGTGTTTTGCAATTTAAACACAATTCAAAGAAGAACTGAACATGTATTTTGTACAGTTTTACTTAAAAATGCATATAACAGCCATCTTGTCATACAAGAAGCAGCTTACACCTCAAAAGGGAATAAAGAGTAAATATTCTAGCTCTAAATGTCTTCAAATTACATTGAGGGGAAATCAATATATCTTTGGCTTCTAATTTGAAAACACAAGCAAGAATACAGGAAAGAGAAATTGAAAGAGATGTTCTAATCTAATGCTTTTTAGAATCTTATAGGTGATATGTGATGAGTAAATGTCAAAAAAAAAAAATCAGATCCTCAGCTGATATAAATCACATACCTCCATAAAGCTCCATTTTATGCCATCTGAGGACCTGATCTTCTGTCTAGATAAGTTTTAAAATTCAAGACATGGCTGAAGTCTTTGGGGTTTGCCAAACTTAATTGGAAAATATATAGGAACATACTTTCTCAAAAAATCGCAGATACTGCTTGCTTCTGTTTGGGCCAGAAGTACTGCAAGAATAACTTTTCTAATCTCTTAACCACTTCTGCGTCTGCTCCTGGTCAAACCAGGATGCCCAGATAAAATGATAAACAACAGGGAAATTAAAAACCCCCGACTTTTCAAAACATCAAGAAAAGTTCAGTTTGAGTTTTGGATTAAGACTCAAAAATAAAAGGTTTTTATTTCATCCTAATTGGTTTGTCATCTTTAATAGGGAAATTGATCCTATGTTTAAGGCAGAGAACTGGAATACTAGAGATCTGGTTTTTAACTCTGGCTCTAACACGGACTTCTTTTGTTTAAATCTGTGCCTCAGTTCCTCCATCTGTTAAATGAGGAAAATATTTCCCTGCATGAGAGGGAGTGTTTTCTGCTTTATGTTTATAACTAGCTTTGTGATCCTTCAAAAAAAGGTGCTATAGAAATGGAAAGTATTATTTATAAGTAAGGAAAATTAATATAAATCTATATCATATTTTGCCTATAGTGCAAGGATTTCAGTATCAGAGTAATAAAGAGGTTGGATTTCTTTTTTCCTCTGAAAAATGAGAATCTTTCATTTGAAATGTTTTGTTTGAATGTTATTTTGTTTTATTTTGTTTTTATAGGAAATCTCTAAATGAAATGAAAAAACAATTTTCCTTATGCTTAGCTTCAAATTGGAAATGTTTCATTTAGATTTGATTTGAATTGAAATTTTTGGTTTGACTTTGTTTCCAGTTTTGAATACTGAACTGAAACAAACAAACAAAAAAAAGAAATGAAAATATTTCTTCTTTTCATACATAATGCAATATTTTGTTTCATTTTTGTTTTGGTATTTCCCATCCAAAAATCAAAGAGAGTTTGTCAAAAATGACATTTTTCTACAAAACATTTTATAAAACATTTTATTTTTGCTGAGACTGCATATTGTGGAGGGAAAATTTTTCAGTTGAAAATAGGATCAAACAGGCTAGAGGTTGAGCACTTGACCTTGATAGTTCTGTATTAACTACAGTGACATCAGTGGACTCCAGGAAACAGATTTCAAATTCAACATTGTAGGCCCTAATTCAGGGAAGCATGTAAGCAAATACTTACTTCCCATTGAAGTCAATAAAACTTAAGCACATGATTAAGTATATATGACATTCCAGGATGCAATCCAGATCAGTGAGGGCTGAGTCACCACTTGCTGTGCAACCTGGGGTGCCCTATAATATTTTGTGGCTGTAGCTACTCACCTGGGCTCCTCGCAAACAGCAAACAGCATGCAGTCACACCATGAGTGTCTGTGTATAGCCACCAGGGATGTAAAAGGTTAACCATTTAAATGGTAATCAGCTGATCACATTTTAAACAGCTGATTACCATTTAAACTGGGGAGACGGGGAGGAGCAGCAGCTGGGCTGGCTCCCTACCAGTGAGAGCAACTGGACAGCTCTCGCTGGCGGGGAAATGCAGAGCCCAGCACGGGGGATAGCTGCAGCTGGGCTTGGCTCTCGGCTCCTAGTGGGGAGCCCAGTGCAGGGGCAAGGAGGGGCGAGCCTCAGCTGGGCTCAGTGAGTGTCGGGGGGGCTCCCAGCGGGGAGGGGGGAGCTGTAGCTGGGCTTGACTTAGGTGGAAAAGAGCGATGAGTAGGGAGAGAGAACGGGGAATTTTTGCCCCTCACTTGTATAGTTCAATCATCCTTGGAAATGCATATTACTGTGGGTTATTCCTAGATAAAGTTCATTCCTGTTGTAAGGTGGGAGTCAGGAGGTCTGGTGGTGAAAGAGGGTCCATGCTGCTGTTTGCTAAGATGCAGATCTGTTTGTTCCTCACCCCCTTCCTTGCCAAAGAATGGCCACTTGAGAGATGATTATCCGTACGATTTGATGACATCTGGCTAGAGGTGTCAGCTTTGTCCTTGGTCTTAGAGAAACAGGTTTACCCACTGTCACACCATCACAGGCATGGCGCTCTGGAACCACTCATAATGAAGCCAGTCAGGACTCCAGTATAATGTGTCTCCTCTCAGAATTATACTATCACCAGTGTAGCCACCTCCCGGGTCTGTCCTTGCAGCATTCGGCACCCCTGTTCTGCATTGAGCTCCCCACAGTGAGTCCCTCTGGATGGGATGCCTGGAGGAACCTTACATGTCCCTAAAGGGCCATGCACCCCACCTCACAGTCAGAAATGATTCTCAGCCACCTTGGAAACAGCAGGGTTTATTAGTCGACAGGAACACAGCGTAGAACAGAACTTGTTAGCACAGAAATCAGGAAGATACAGCAAAGTCCATCTTGGGGAGGACTAGAGCCCTAGCCTTGGGCTCTTCCCCCCGAAGGCTCAAACGGGACTGACTCACTTCCAGCTAGCCAGCATCAGACGTGCCTCTGTTCCGCCCCTTGCCTTTGTCCTTTTTCCTGTGCAAGGAGGTCACCTGAGCTCCCCTCTCTCTCCAAAACCTCCAGCTTGCTCCTTGAAGGAGATGGGCTCTGGCCATTAGCTTTGTTCAGGCAGCTAGCCTGGCCATACCTTCCCTCTAGTGGTCTCTGCAAAGATCGCACACCCTTACTCTGCCACCTGGATGCTTGAATAATGCATAGGGGGAACTGAGGCACAGACAATATTCAGAGAAAACATTAAGAACATTCCCACTTCATCACACTCTCCAGACTTGTCTGGTAAACACACTTCAGTCATCATTTCAGCTTAAATTAATAACTGTACCAGTAATGTTGCTACATATGTTTCACCGTGATATTATTGATCATCAAGTTATTACTCTTCAAATGATACCTTACAAGGTATATTTTTTACAAAGACTGTTACAATGCTGTGTAGCGTGTGAATATAGGGATGCATTCCATCACAGCATACATTTAAAAGCTTTCCTGAATAGGGAGGGATTTAAGTGTGTGGTTAAGTGCTTACCCAATCCAGGAGCCTAACAGGCAAAACATACATCTCAGTATGTCTTTTCTTTTAATGCTAATCTCAACTCTTAATTATCCCAGGGCTAATTTTGAATAATTCCAGTGTCTTCAAAGGAATTTGCTCTAGCTAATAAGAGAAAGCAGAATTTGGAAGTCAATCCAACTCCTGTTGAAGTCAAAGGGAATCTTTCCATTCAGTTTAATGGATGTTGGATCAGGCCCTTTGTGTTGGTGTTTTCCTCGATTGTGTTCATATTGCCATTTTACTGTTAAAGTGCACTCAGCATTTCAATCTTGGAAATGAGGAGTTTAAAACAGACTTGCTTAATTTCTTGGATCCAAGTATTTACCACATGCAAGCAAAATGTGCTTGCCATTCTTAAAATGGATAACAAAATCTCTCTCTTGCTCTAACACAAGCACATTCTCTTTCTAGTGCACAAGCACACACACATTCTCTCTCTCACATGCACACACACATTCTCTCTGGCACCCATGCATGCACACACATACACACACACATCTTAAGTAATTATTTTTTTGGGCTCTTGATAAGAGTAATACTTTGCTCACTATCTATTTTTCTCTTTCACTGTGTTTCACCCATGGCTAAAACTCAGCACTGCTACTACCAGTATCTAAGTTCTTTTCTGATATTTAATTTAATTGGCTCCAAGCTGACTTTTTTATCCTGTTTCATCCTACCATCCTTTTAAAACAAAAAAACCTTTCCTAAAATGGTGAAGGGTTAAATAAATAGCATATTTTTTGCCATTTTTCTTAAAGAAAAAAATGTTTGTTGAATTGTACAAGCCTTGAAGAATAAAAACTCCCATTTCCTCACCACAGTATTAGAAAAACAGGGGCGCTGCAGAGTCCCTCTGATCTGACAGCAATCAGCACCTGCATTTGCACTGCCACTGTCTTCTTATGGGAAAATAGCTCTATTCAGCAGGTAAAATGCAGCCTCTGAGGTATATGCCTGCAGCCACTGCACAGCACCTGAACTGCCAGCTGACTGAAAAAAGACCTAATGATAACTCTGCGAAGTGCTGCCCCTGAACAGTTGTGACTTTTGAAATAAGAGGGCAGTTGTCTTCTCCTGATTATTCTCATCATCTCCCTTTTCAGAGAGCATATCATAGAAAGACCATGGTTGCAGCGCAGGGCTGTAAGTGCAGAGCCTATTCCACCCTGTCAGACTCCCAAGCCTTGAAAAAGTTTCAGACTTAGAGGGGTTTTTTTTGTTTGTTTGTTTTTAAGAGAAAATACTTCAGGCTGAATGTGGAGCTAGAGTTGAATGGGAGAAGAGATGAGCAATCAGTCAGGGACAGAATCATGGCAAGAAGTCCTGGAGCAACTCCACAGGATACCATATGGTTTGTACTGCTTTGTAGTCAAACAATATTGCCTCTTTCAGATGTTGAATGTTGAGAGGAAAAGCCCAGCTAACAGCAACAACTAGTGTGTGACTGCTTAGTGACTGACTGTATTTATTGTTATTTGCAATGCTGTGGGTCCCAGGATAGGAGAGAGACAAGGTAGGTGAGGTAATACCTTTTTTTGGACCAACTTTTGTTGGTGAAAGGTACATGTTTTGGAGCTATACAGAGCTCTTCTTGAGGTGTGGGGAAGGAAGCAGAGTGCCTGAGCTAACGACAAATTGAGACAGATTGTTAAACAGAAGGGGTAACATGTGGGAGGTGGTTACTTGAAATGAAGTTGGCAATTGGGGTTAGATTGCTATGCATAAAGGATTTGAAGTGGGCAGGCAGCGTGGCAAGTTACAAATTGTTACAATGAGCCATAAAACCAGTGTACCTCTTAAATCCATGGCTTTTGGTGTCTATCAGAGTTCTGAATTTAAGTTTCCAGACTCTCTTTTTGAAGTTGTTGTGCAGGTTTCCCCTGAAGACAAGTATTGAAAGATCAGATGTGGAGTGATCACTTTGTGAAAAGTGTTTGTCTGTTTGTCCTTGTACTTAGATTGAATGATTACTGAATTGAGTCTGGCTGGGGCTGACAGCTCTCTGTCCAAATAAATAGAAAAGAGAAGGTTAGTTAAAAGTTTTTAAAATGAAGATGACTCTGTCTCGAATATACCTCTCCCAAAATATCTAGGCATAAGACAATCCCTGCCTAAACTGTCAGACAGCTTGTAGAGGTTATGCAATTTTGAAAAGTAAGGTCATTTCAGAATACAAAATCAAAACATTTCATTCCAAGAATGTCAAATGGAAGTTTCCATGTTGTCAGAACATTTTTGTTTTTTTCTCCAAAACAGAATTTCAGCAAAATTAATACACGTTCACTATGTGTTTTTACTTTGATAAAACTGCATTTTCCAACAGAAAATGGTTTTGTCAAAGTTTTCTGACTGACTTTATTAATAATAATGCAGAAAAAGGCAGATGTGTTCAGTAATTTGTTCTGTTCTGTATTTGGAAAGAAGTAGGATGGTGTACTTGTATCAGATGAGGAGTTCTTTCCTCTCCATAAATAACTGAGGAGGATGTTAAACAACACCTATAGAAGTAAACATTTTTGAAGTAGGGGGCCCAGATTATTGACACCCAAGAGTCCTAAAAGAGAAGGCTCAAGAGATCACTGGTCAGTTGAACTTAATTTTTCATAAATCTTGGAATACAAGGGGAATTCCAGAAGACTGGAAGAGTGCTAATGTTGTACCAATGTCCAAAAAGGTCAAACAGGATGATTTGTGTAGCTATAGGCTGATTAGCCTGTAATGATTTGGAAATGTCTATACAATATATGAATTCTGTATGAGATTATAAACTCTATGTCAGGCTCCAAACTCCATTTTTGAATGTGGAAGGTAGTTATCTTCTCTGTTGTGCTGTCCCCTCCATATTGGACTGAAATTTCAAGGCACAGTAATGCGAGGCTAACATTGATTTAGATGTAATTTTTTTTTTAAATTAAACTTTAGACATTAGACTAGCTCTTACCCAGTGGAACAAGGTTACCTTGGCAACAAAGTCACCTGACAGGAGATTGTAACCATGTGGGAAGCTGGCTGTGGTGTCACCTGACAGAGTAGGTGTGAAGGTTATAAAGAGGAAGGAGCTGAGCTTTCTGGGGTCTTTTGACCATTTTGTCTCTATCTCAAAAGGAGAGAAAAGCAACCCAACATGTAGGGGTCTGCATCAGACATGGGGCCTTGCCTGCTTTACTGAGCCCAGTTGAACTCCCATGGGAAGAGGTCAAAGTGGTCAAAGGCAAAAAATGCAAACTGACCAAGGAGGAAGAAGTTTCCATGTTCCAGCTCACAAGCTGTGCACTGTAGCAGAAGGAATCTATACAACACAAGTGACTCTGAAATGCCGTGGAGGGGTGAGGAAACTGAGGCAAAGAAAGGTGTGCAGGGTTTATTGTTTTGTCTGATCTGTATATTTTTGTGCTTTATACAATTAAGTATAAAAGAGCAATAATGTTTTCTATTCTGGGCAAAGTGTATCTCTCTGTACTGAATGCTTTACCGCTACATTTCCCCCTGAGGGAGTTAAACGGTAGAGCAGAATCTTCACACCTTTGGGTTAGGATCTGGGAGTGGGTTTGTGTGACAGATATTGCAACCACATGAATTATCTTGGGGGAACATATTGTATTTTATGTTGAAATCATGAAAATTTCAAACAGCCCTTATATTGAGATGGGCCAGATGGTGTGAGCGGTAGACTCTTCATAGCCCATTATACCAATACAAGTGGTGTGTACTTGTGCATTCCTGGATTCACTAGAGGGTGATAAATGCAAAATCCCAAGGCTAGTTTTGAAACTTGACCTCCTGGGAAATAGGAGAAGGGACTGGTCTACCTGTTTCTAAGGGGCTGGGATACACATCTAGACATTTGGTTTAAAAGGCTGCGTTTAAACAGACTCAGGTTCTTGCTTTTGATACAGCAAATGAACCAAACCTTTGGTCCTAGGTGCGTGCCAACCCTTGCTGAAAGGTTAGAAGGATTTTAGCTCACTAGGGCCCCATATGATTGATGAGTGATTTCTGGTACGTTTAGTGTACATGTAAATCCATTTATTGTTTTTATATGTTTTTTCTCTTTGATGCTTTTATCCTTAAAATAAATGTGCTCTGCAGAGACAGAGCTGAGGTACTGTGTAACTGCTGGCATACATTGTTCATGGTTCTCAGAGAGAAAGCCAATTATAGGTGCTAACTTTTAGGCAGACTGGCTTGCTGTGGATATCACAGTGAACTGTGTGGGACTGCAGCCTAAAAGCTCTGGTCAGAAGGGAGTGGGCAGAGAAGACCCAACTGAATCCCTGGATCCTTATTTATTAAAGCAAATGCATACATTAACACAGTTGTTGAAGGAAAATGACTGCCTAGCCACACAAAGGAAAAATTACTGCTGCACAGATGGTCATATTGGATGGTCAACATAGCTAGGCTGGTAGTGCCCTCAGTTTGGGGACAAATGCTTTGGTTATATGTCACACACTAAAGGTATGTCTGCACTGCAATCCGAGGTGTGATTGCAGCTCATACAGGTCTTCCAGCACTAGCATTAATCTAGCTAGCATGACTAAAAATAGCAGGGAAGACACAGCACCACACGCAGTTCCACAGGCTAGCAACACCATGGTGCTGGGTGGATATGTACAGCCCATGCTGCCACGTCACCCTTGCTATTTTTAGCCAAACTAGCTAGATTAAATGCCTGCCCAAGTTGCAAGTACACCTCTGATTGCAGTGTAGACACACCCCAATTCTTGGATTCAGACCCAATTCTGAGCCAGCAAAGCTGCACCATTACTTGTGTTTTCCTTTGCACAAGAAGTTAAGCTAAAGTCCAGCTCTAATGGCTGTACAGCTGGAATTTTCCATGATATGTTTCAATTGTAACAGGAAGCCATATTGTTATTCCTGTGGCTGGTCCCTCTAAAAGCAAAGCATTTCCTAATTCCCAAGACTATCTATTGGTGCATTGTTGAGCGCATAAAGACTGATCCATTTATGTTGATGCTCGTACAGTGCAATTTGGCCTCACTATGTGAAGAGTAATTTATGAGGAAAACTGGCAAGGCTCAGAATGAAAGAGGGGAAGGTTCATGTGGATTTTCTCAGGATCTTCAGACACACTCCCGATGAACTAGACATGAAAAGAAATCCAGTCCAATCTTCAGATATGCCATTATTTGAAGGGATAGCTGTGCCATGACCTTCCACTCCTGTGTTCAGTGTTTCTCAAGCTTTTGTGAGCCCTTTAGGTGTTTAAAGATTTTGGAAGGCACTGCTGAATTTCTCAAGCTCCTGTGCCAGCTTCCACATTGATTTTCTTAGGATTGTCCACAAATAAAACATATAAAATAGGTCCAGGTCTGAAATTCATGTTCCTGCCAGACACAGTTCAAATGATGTATTGCAACTATACATCAGAGGAAAGCAGCCCTGGTGATCTATTACAGTGACACTGAACATCCTCATAGAAGAAGCAAACAGGAGCTCAAATCTGAGAAGCTGAATTGCTTTTTGAAGTTATCTGCCAGCTAAGGATACTAGTGACTCTTTTGCCTGCAAAAGAGCAAACCTCCAGTTAAACCTTCCCAGACTGCTGAGATACTGAGTGGAGATTTACAAATGTTGTTGTGTGTGTCTACTGGCAAATGTAAAATATAAATTGAAAATGTTCTGTGTTTTTCCAGAGAAGCATGGGCACAAACAGATCAATCATTCACTAGTCCTAGGCAAAGCTTTAACCACACACTGCTAGTTAGTTGATTTCTAAGTTAGTTAGTCTAAGTCCTTCTCTGGTGTCATTTTTGACCCATTGAGATCTGGAGTACGTGTAAGTTTGATCTCACCTTCCTTCAATACTCACTTCTCTTGATCCCACACCTTCTTTGATTATCCTGAAATATATTGAACTCCCCCTAAGGCTTCCTCAAAATTATGTTGGCAATTCATCTATTGGAGTATTAATCGTTTTTGGAGGCCTTCCGCTTTCTTGGAGTATAGTAATTCCAAGAAATTGCTGCTGGAATTCCTGGTGTTGATGCTATAGTTGTGCTCTCCAGACCTTCCAGGTCTTCTTAAAAAGATATATGAGAATTATTAACTATAGGAAAACTTCTTCTTTCTAACTTGGAATTATGTTAATAATGCCACTATTCAATTAGGCTCTGATTTTTAAAGGTGTTTAGATGTTGCTCTGCTCAGTGTTACAAAATCTAAGTAAGTTTAGGAGTTGAAGTCCATTTGACTTTCAGTGAGACTTGGCTCATACACTTTTGAAAATGAGACTTAGATCCTACAAGGCCAACACCTAAACACTTTTAAAAATCTTGGCCTTACTTCCTTCTATGTTGCTCTGCCAAGTCAGCCATACTGGGAATCCTTTTAACTGGAATAATGTTATATCTGGGAATGGGATCAAAGCCAAACCCTGGATCTGAACTCCCCTGAAGAAAATGGAGATTTAGATCAGAACATGGAAACTTGGGCCTATTTTTCTTTTAAACTGAGTGAGAGCCCAATTTCCAAACAGAGTTTATAGCAGAACAAAAATGGGGCTTCACGTAGCGATGGCAAGGGGAATTTTCCTGTTCTTTTCTCTTTCCGCTGGTGCCCTATAATTAGCGCACCAGTGCATTTGCTCACATGACCAGTGTTCCTGCTATTGCATTCTCATAAATCCTCCACATTCATCCTTTGCACTCTTCAGTTCAGTGGGAGTTCCTTAGTTCCTTGGTTCTCAGCATCCCCGTAGCCCCATATATCACATTCATCTTCCTCTCTATCAACAGAATAAGAAAATGCAAAAAACAAACACAATGTGCTTTGGAAATAAATTTAAGCAAAATACAAGGCAACAGTTAGGAATAAATACTCCTTCTAGTTTATCTACATTTCTTCTAATTTTTCTTTCAAAGCCCATGCTACCTGCTTCTCTTCTAAGATCCTCCTGTTGTTATAGTGTGAAATGTGCAGGCTGATAGGGTTCAGATCAAGAGACAGGGAAAATACATGATAAACTACTGTATCACTTTGATACTTTCATACCAGTCTCCCATTCAACTTTGATACATAACATTTTTAGTTTTAGTGGAAGTAAAACTTATTTTTGGTGAAATCTTGAAACCACTTTTTTTTTTTCTTAGAGGGAATTATTTTTTCACCATTTTGTCAAACTTCTTTGAAAGACACATTTCAATATTTTCACACTGTGATTTTTTTTACACGGTTGTATGTACAATTTACTAAGTTTAAAAAGAAGACAAACCAGCCTATACCTTAGCTGACTATGAAAAATAGCAAATATTAATTTTAGTATATTGGGAACATATTGTTCTCTCAATCAATATCAAGAATGCATCCAAACTGATGAATTCATAAAGCTTCCAATTTTAGTACAAATGTTCCCATATTTGTAATATCATATTTTACAAACGTTTCTATGAAGTTTGTTTGAATGTGTGAATTCTTTCCTGGCAGACAATGCATGATGGTTTATTAATAAATGTATATCTTTCCTAAGCACATACAAGGGGAATCAGTTGAAGAATAGAGACAAAAGGGCGACTGCTAGCCCGACTGTGTGAAGAATACTGATTCATGAAGATGGGAAATGGTCTGAATAGTTTGGTATATAGCCTGTCTTCTGCCAAGAACATGTATGGCTGGAAGTTCTAAAGTAGATGACCCAGGGTCATTGTCTTAACAGACATCATTTCTGTAAAGTTGAACTTTTCCCAAATGCTTTCTCCAATGTACATTTTTAGTCACAAGCAAGTTTTCAATATTAGACGTGTGTTTTACTTTTCTGGCTACATTTACTGCAAGAGTATTGTGTGTGTGTGTCTCTCTCTCACTCACACACACACACACCCCTCCCCCTCTCATTTCCTCCACACTGTCTGTGAGTACTTGAAAACTTCTTTGTACAGTTTTGCAGGATGAATACTCTAGTGACATAGTATAAGTTATGATATGTTAGTGACCTTGCTTATCAGCACTTCTGTCTTGCCTGTTTGAAACAGGTCATTTTTCTCTGCAGAGACAAAGTGTGCATAACTTGACCCAATGCCTACACACGGTACAAGATATTGTGACAACATAAAGTGACCACCATGACACATAATTTATGTTAGGTTATATTTCCATCTTAAATTTTAAAATAAACATATTTATCTCTATTACATAAGGTTGCAAAATATTAATTTATTGATAGGTACAGGCAAGTAGTAATGTCATATGAGAACATCCATCTTATGGCACAGAGCTAGCAAAGGGTTTATCCCAAATCCTTTATTAGTACATAGCATTAATTTATAATGGCACAGTATTCATTTTAACTTATATCTGATCAGTTGCCAATAAGATTTCTTAAGATCTAAAGCTGGGGCTTGTTCAGGAGGCAGAAAACTGATTTGTTTGCTCAACTAGAGTATCTGCAAAATCTCATATAGTAGGTTCATTTCATGTAGTGGGCAGCCTGGTTTATGTTAATATTGTCTGTCTTCCCCTAGAGGCTGATTGGATGATGTCCTGTTAGAAAATTTCTCATGTTACCCAGAGAACTGATCAGATTCAGCTTGCACAGTATGTGCTGGCAGATGAGGCTCTTGATGGAAGGTAGAATGTCTGCTTAAGATTAGTTAGGGTAGTGTCCAATGAGGTTCATGACATGCTAGGATAAATCGAATTTATGATCTGTGCTTCTTACCCATCTCCGTCCTGGCTGTTGAAGGCTAATAGGGGAAATAAACCTTCTCAGTGGAGATTGTCAGTGCCTCCTGTAAGCAGAGCACAATGTCAAGTGCTTTTAAGGAAGCGTGTATACAAACTTTGTTCATGCAACCAGCCCTCCTGGCCAGTGATAGACCTGTTTCTAATTTTACAGTTCTGCTTAAGATTATGAACAAAATTGTGGCAAGAAAACTCTTTGGGTACCTAGATACCTTAAATCTCCGTGGCATGAGTCATTCTGGCCTCACACTGGTTATGGCATTGAGATGGTTATGTACAGGTGGTTATGTACATGGTTATGTACAGGTGGCAGTGGTCAATTATCCCCCCCGGCAATGGATAAATATAATATGCCAATGTTTAGATTATTCACGTGCCTTTGATACTGTTGCGTAAGGTGTGCTGTTCATTCACTTACTGACTTGATTGTAGATAGATGGTATGGCTTTTTGTTGGCGTCATTATTTTTTCTTGGAAAGATCCCAAAGGTTTGTTTTGAGCAGTACTTGTCTGCTCCTAGGCCTCTGTCATGTGGATCTACCATATTCCAGTTCAGTGTGTCTGTGGGACTGTTGGGAGAGTTAGTGAAGAAACATGGTGTAAGTGTTTTCAGCATGCTGATGACACTCGGCTCTGTCTCTCCCTTTCATCCAACCCGTAAGGCAAAGCTGAGTTTACAGAAAGTCGTGTGGAGAAGAGTTCCATATTGTGAAAAGGAATATATACCTCCTTCGTGGCAAACCTTTCTATGTTTGTTAGGGTGAATGTGACAGAATATGACTCTTCTATTTAGATTAACTACCCTGCTAAACTAAACTACAATATCTTTTCTATTTTCCATAATAGTATAGCTGACAATTGGCTTCATGTAACATTATTGTCTCATCATAGACCAAACACTTTTTTTTGGTAAAACTTTCCACTGACTTGTAACTTTGCCTTTTATTCTTATATTAATTTGTTGCTTGGAAGTACTTCAGAGTTAATGGATTAACAGTCTTCAGATCAGCAACATTTTATCTGAAGCCCCTTGACAAAGCTCTGCTCTGTTTTGCCCCAGGCCCTAGGTGAAAACTGCTTATCACCATAATAGCAATTATGAGGGGTTATTACCTTGATTAAATTAAATTGCAGTTGTCAACTAAAGAGAGCTTTAATTATCCCATAAAAACTGTCGGCCTTTCATTTTTAACATCTGTCAGATATGCATGCCAGTAGTAATGATTTGGAGTATTTACCATATACCTTTTCAAAAAATCCCTTTGTATCATCAGATAATCAAGATAATATGACTTCAAATGATGTTTTCCAATTCTGACTGTATATCCCAAAGTAAACAGATATGAAGTCTTAATGATCCTTCTTTAAGTCCTGCTACCAATGAATCCAGTTCTTTGGGATTATTTAATTCTCAACTATTTTATTTTGAGAATCACTCTTTTGTGCCACCATGAGAATCTTGTTGGCTCTTCCCCATAACTTGTGTCTTACCTTTCTGATCTAAAGGACATCCTTACCTGTTTCTGAGCCAAATCCTCATCTGGTATAAATTATTTGAAGCTCCATTGACATCAATGAGTTGAGCTGATTTACTCTGACTGAGGATCTGGCCAGATGTGTCTGGCATGAGTTGCCATGTAAACTTATACCTGTGTTTTCTTTGGTCAATGTTTGAGAGGCAGAGAGCAGAGAAATATTCAGCTCTCTCTAAGAACTTTCTTGCTTCTTCTCTGTAAACAATAAAACTTCACAAGCCTACTGAGCTCTCTCCAATACCAGGCAAAAAGTGATGTGCTCACTTTCTTCCAGTTAAGTATTCAGGTATCTCTAGATGCTAAGACCTTTTTGTACCCAGTATGCTGGTGGGGGACAGTGTTCTAAAGGTTTGTCTATGCTAGTGACTATAAATGTGCCATAACCCCCATATTGTCCACTCTTAGACCCCTGAAGCATGTGTCTCAAGGTAAATGGAGGGCAAGTAATCTAGCATGCCTGAGGGGTATAGGTAAGGGGTACATGCCTTAGCTTTTGCATGGCCTCATAGCTGTGCCAGTTAGCAGTGTGATCAGGAGTAAAAGGCATATACCAGGTCTCAAGTTTCAATAGTCCCCCATTCCTACAATGCACTGAATCCTTTTTTCCTGACCCTTACACAATCTAAGTCCCTGTCCTCCTGTGCATTGATAGTAGCATGCTGCACTGACCACAGCAGAACACTTTACCAGTGCAGTCCTTAACGTGACAATGGACTTAGCTCCAGCAGCAGCCACTTGGCCCACCGAGCATACCTGAGTGCAGATCAATGTGTGAGCAGAATACACTGTCCTCCACAATTTCACCAGGAATATTTACCTGTACCAGGAAATTTCACAGAAGCTGGAGCAGCAGATTTCATCACAGTTATGAACACATGGAAAACTTGAGACTCCTTGTAGTGAGCGGGTGTGGCCTCCCTCTGAAACTGACAGGGAGGAACAGACCAGACCTGTAGGGGAGGAGCCAGAGACTGCCTGTCCGCCTGCCCAGAAGCTGTAAGCTGTCCCAGGTGGAACAGGAAGTATAAAAGGAAGGCCCAGGAGCTCAGTCGGCGGGCAGCTCCTGGAAGGGAAGGATGTCTCTCACCACTCTCCAGAGCTGCCTGCGGCCTGGTACCCAGGCGAGCAGACTGGGACCTGATACCCAGGTAAGCGAACAAGGGCCTGGGTCCAGGCACTGGTGAGTGAGCGGCGGGCAGCCTAGGGCCCAGAGGTACCCCTGGAGCTGAACCCCCCGCCAGACCCAGTGATCCAGAGGGGCCAGGACCTAGAGGAGTTGCTGGATGTGGACGAGGAGGAGGTGGCTATAACGGGGCCAGACTTGGAGGAATTGCCAGAGGCCAACAAAGAAGCGAGGGCCCTGATGGGGCTGGACCTGGAGGAACTGCCCTACACCGACCTCCCCAACGAGCTGCCCAACCTATCACCCCCCAACGATATCGAGGGGTTCTGCAACCTGCCGTTGGGTGACTACCCCAACGAGGTCGACTGGCCTATGGCACACCAGGTACCCAAGAGAAAGGGGGCAGGAAGTAGTCCAGGGGAGAGGACACCCGGTCCAAGGACTGGGGGACCGGACAGTGAGTCAGCATGTTGCAGTTGGAACCCCACTGACTCTGTGGCATACTCCTCTGCCACAGCTAGGGACCTGGGCTGGGATGCAGTGGAGTTGGGTGGGCCTGCGTCGTCCTCCCCCTTCCCTGACCACCCCGGGAGTCTCTGAACTGGCTTCAGCCCTGTCTGGGCACTGGAATGTGTGCTGCCCTGCAGGGTTCTCTGAACTGTGTGCTGCCCCGCCGGGGGTCTCTGAATTGTGTGCTGTCCTGCCTGGAAGCATTGACCTATTTGCTGCCCCACCTGGGGTGCTAAACTATTTGCTGCCCTGCCTGGAGCCTCTGTACTGTTTGCTGTCCATTGGGGCTCGGACTATTGCCTTTGGGCTGCCCTGGCCGAGCCCGGAGACTGTTTCCCTGCCCCGGGCTGGGCCAATCCCTGCCGGAGCAGGGTAGGGAGTGGGTGTGGTCTCTCTTTGAAACTGACAGGGAGGGACAGCCCCCCGATGTACACTCCTGTACAGGAAGGCCAAAGGCTCCAACAGTTTGTCTGGGAGGCTTATTATACATGCCCATTCTATGGGATGCTTGACTGGATCCTGTCAATGGCCCCCAGTATGAAGCCTGAAGTGGCTCATGATCCCTTCCTCAATCCTACCAGCCTCATTGTCTGACCAGGCGCTGATGAAGACCAGAGTGAGGAGGCTGCAGGGACCATGGAGAATGTTCTAGAAGACCCAGAGCATGTGATTCTGAAACTTTATCTGGAGAAGTTGATTGAAGAAGCCTCCTTTTATGAACCTGAGGAGGACCCCATGCCATGTCAGGAACCAAAACCCCAGACTGGTAAGTTACAATGGCCTCCGCACCTTGCTGCCAATATCTCCTCTTGCTCAGTTGCTAAATTCCTGATTTTAATATCAAGAGCATTTGAAATACAGTGCACTGACTTTTCCTCTCTGGATAATATACTCTGCATTGTTCTGTGTCAGTGATAATGCCACAGCATTGTCATGCCACATCACATTACCAAAGTCCTCCAACCTTTCCTCTTTCATCCAGTTCCTGCTCTGCTCCACCCTAAAATGCTCCTCAAGTGAGGCAGAGTTACAAATCAATGATTTAATTTATCTTTGATTAACCACAATTACTCATTCGGCTTCTAATGTAATTTTTTCCAAAACACTTCTATAAAAGACAAATAGTTGTGCACCCATGTCATTTCTCAGCCAGCATTCAGGCAGTGATGGTCCTGGGTCTGTGTGGACTGGGTCGGAATGGGGGATAGGAGGTTGAAAAGATCACATTTAGGGAAGGGGACACAGTTGTAGAAAACGCCATTGATTGTCTATGGAAAAGATAGGTCTTTTCTCTTTTGGAAGATTACACATTTTGAGTGCTTCTCCCATGCACACCTGATCTTCCTATCCACTTACAAACCAGAGCCTAGCAGAATGGGGGTGAGGAGTGGGGGTTGTTCAGGGAAGGAAAGTTACAGAGGAGGAGGGGAACCATTGTAGAAAATGTACAGTTTATTGTCTAAAGAAAAGATAGTTACAACGGTCTTTTCTCCCTTAGAAGTCTTCACAGTCTCCATCCCTGGTGCCTGTGCTCTTCCCACACAGAAGCATGCCACACAAGCCAAGTGTAATGGGGGTAGTAAGAATATCTGGTCTGGTGTTTGGAATAAAAACAGTGCAGTGTCCCTTTCCAGTTGTCAGAGATGACGGATTGTGGGGCTGAACGGAATCCTCAGTAAACCTAATGAAGTTGTGGTCTCTCTCTCTTTCCCTTTTTAGGAAAATAAGGTGGGAAACTGAGTCACAAAATCACTCAATTTAGGTTTAATCAGTTTTTGCCTTTATTTGTAAAATTTCAGACAGAATTAATGGCACTTTCAGTGTCTGAATGTTATATTTATGCCAGACAATTAATAGATAAGACAGAAAAGGTAGGGGCCCAAGTTATCAAATTCCAGGGTATCAGGAAATTTTCCTGTACTTCATGATGGTTGTCACTGCCTCTGATCCCTGGTCTGGTCCTTTAGTCTCATTCCTTCAGTTTCTGGTCTGTTATATCTCCAATTTGGAATCCCTTCTCTTGGATTCTTATACATTCCCACACTACATATTCATTAACTTTTCTCCAATCAGTATTAACATTTGTTTTATATAACCCAAAAAATACTCATGCTCAAACTTCAATTTACATAACTTTTGCTGTTTATACAATTTTTATGTCACTATATTTTATGTCACTCTTTTCCCGGGTTTTCTCAGTAAAAAGGAGTTTTAGCATTACAGGTTTACATATTTTGTATTCTAATTAACTTTTCCTTTTACTTAACTTCTTCCAATGTGACATATGATCTTTGACCTGTCAGCAGTAGCTTTATTTAAGCAAATCAGCAAATCTACATAAGAGACAAAGAAAAATTGTCAAAACAACACTCATGCCAGACAAAGTTAAGCTGAGGTCTTGGCCTAAGTGTTTCCTCATCCATACTCATTCCCTATGGCATGTTTCCAGTTTCATGAATTGACTTGTAAGTATCTCCTCCTTTCTGAAAAGAAAGAACAGGCAGAGAAAAAAGGAAGAAGGTATTGCCTTGTATATCAAAGATCTATATACTTGCCTTGAGATTGATATAAAAGTGCGAGGCAGACCGGTTGAAAGTCTCTGGTGAGAATAAAAAGGATAAAAAACAAAGGTGATGTGATAGTAAGTGTCTACTATAGACCACCTAACCAGAAGTAAAAGGTGGATGAGACTTTTTTTTAAACTGACAAAATCATGCAAAACATGGGACTTTGTGGTGAAGGGAGGGATTTCAGCTACCCATACATCAATTGGGAAAATACTACAGCAGAGCACAGATCATTCAACAAGTTCATGGAATGCATTGGAGACAATTTCTTATTACAGAAAGCAGAGAAAGTGACTAGTGGAGAGGCTACTCTGGATTTGATTCTGACAAACAGTGAGGGAACCAGTTGAGAATCTGAAGGTGGACGGCAGCTTGGGTAAAAGTAATCATGTAATGATGGAGTTCATAGTTCTAAGCAATGGTAGGAGGGAAAACAGCAGAATAAAAACAATGGACTTCAGGATGGCAGACTAGCAAACTCAGAGAACTGGTAGGTAAGATCCCATGGGAACCAAGTCTAAGGGAAAAAAAGTGTTCAGGAGAGTTGTCATTTTTGGAGATATTATTAAAGGCACGAGAGCAAACTAATGACCTGAAACTCAAAAAGAAAATATATAAGAAATGGAAACTAGATCAAATAAAAAATAATGAATATATAATTATAAAAAAAAACCCAAAATAAGCAGGTAAGGACAAAATTAGAATGGTCAAGGCACAATATGAAGTTAAACTAGCTAGAGATATTTAAAGGGGAAAAAAAACTTTTACAAATATATGAGAAGCAAGCAGGAGACCAGGGATAGGGTAAACTCATTACTAAATGAAGAGGGAAAGAAAATAACAGAGAATGTAGCAATGGCCAAAGTGTTAAATGCCTTTTTTGTTTCCATTTCCCTTTTCACCAAAAAAGTTAGCAGTGATTGGATAGCTAACATAGAGAACATTATTGTAAATGGGATAGGATCTGAGGATAAAATAGGAAAAGAACAAGCAAAGAATTACTAAGCCAAGTTAGATGGCTTCCAATCATCAAGGCCTGATGAAATAAATCCTAGAATACTTAAGGAACTGGCTAAAGAGATCTCTGAACCGTTAATAATTTTCTTTGAGAACTCATGGAGGATGGGAAAGATATCAAAGGACTGAAAGAGGGCAGATATAGTACCTATCAATAAA
Organism: Emydura macquarii macquarii; assembly: GCF_026122565.2. Classification (NCBI taxonomy): domain Eukaryota; kingdom Metazoa; phylum Chordata; order Testudines; family Chelidae; genus Emydura; species Emydura macquarii. The sequence continues at coordinate 97,773,517 of NW_027131390.1, read as the reverse complement.
AAGAGGAATAGGACAACTGAGGGAATTATAGACCAGTCATCTTAATTTAAGTAATCGGAAAGGTAACAGAGCAAATAATCAAAAAATAAATTTGTAAGCACCTAGAAGAAAATAAGGTAACAAATAACAGTCAATATGGGTTTTCCATGAACGAATTATGTCAAACCAATGTAATAGCCTTCTTTGATAAGATAACAAGCCTTATGGATGGGGACAAAGCAGTAGATGTCATATATCTTGATTTTAGTAAGGCTTTTGATGCTGTCTCACATGACAGTGTCATAAAAAAACTAGGAAAATATAGTCTAGACGAGTCTACTATAAAATACAACTGATTGGAAATCCATATTCAGAGAATAGTTATCAGTGGTTCACGATTGAGTTGGAAGGGCACATTGGAGCCCTCAAGGATTTGTCCTAGGTCCAGTTCTATTCTATAGCTTCATAAATTATTTGGATAATGGCATAGAGAGTACACTTCTAAAGTTTGCGGATAATATCAATCTGGGAGGGGTTGCAAGCCCTTTGCAAGACAGGGTTTGAATTCAAAATGATCTTGACAAACTAGAGGAATGGTCTGAATTAAATAGGATAAAATTCAATCGGAGAAATGCAAAGTACTACACTTAGGAAGGAATAATCAATTGTACAAATACAAAATGGGAAATGACTGCCTAGGGAGGAATACTACAGAAAAGAATCTGGGGTTATAGTGGGTCAGAAACTAAATATGAGTCAACAATGTAATACTGTTGGAAGCTGGAAAGTGAACATCATTCTGGGATTATTAATAAGGGTACTGTAAGCAAGACAGGAGAAGTAATTCTTCCACTCTACTCAGCACCGATAAGGCTTCAACTGAAGTATTGTGTCCAGTTCTGGGCACCACACATCAGGAAAGATGTGGAGAAATTGGAGAAAGTGCAGAGGAGAGCAACAAAATTATTGAATGTCTAGTCATCACGGATGAGGAAAGATTGGAAAAAAAAAAGCGGGGGTTGTTTAATCTGGAGAAGAGAAATCTGATGGGGGGACATAACAGTCTTCACATACATAATAGGTTCTTATAAGCGGAGGGTGATAAACATTCTCCTTAACCACTAAGGACAGGACGAGAAGTAATGGGCTTTAATTGCAGCAAGGGAAATTTAGGTTAGATATTAGGAAAAACTTCCTAATTATAAGGGTAGTTAAGCACTTGAACATATTACCTAGGGAGGTTGTGGAATCTCCGTCATTGGAGGATTTAAAGAACAGGTTAGATAAACACCTGTCAGGGATGGTCTAGATAATACGTAGTCCTGTCTCAATGCAGGGGACTGGACTAGATGACTTATTGAGGTCATCTGTGATTCTAAGTCACATGAACAAACAGCTAACAACACTCAGCTACAGAGGAACAAAACCCTCACAAAGTTAAGTAGCTGCATAAGTATATACCAATGTTCTTTCAGGTGCATTTCCAGCAGATTTATAGAATGTGAAGGTGTCCCTCAGCACAGGCAGATGTCATCCTCTGGCTCCCTGCTGTGGCAAGATGAGCTCACATATGGCATCACTGATTTCCTTGCCCACTGGGCACCAGGACCAGTGTGTAGATAGTTGGGATCCAGCTGCCTATACAGAGTTTGTAAACGAGAATTGAACTGAGTCCATTCAGGACAGAACTTCGCTCCCCTTTACCTTTACAAATGTTAAGTAGTGTACAGTGGATTCACATTCTGAATGTTTCCAGTGTTTCCCACATTTGTATTAATAAATCTACCTCTGTGGTCCACTAAGCCTTACAGAATGATTGAATAGTAACCTTTTCAGTTCACATACTCACTTGCCACTGGTGGTGGGCAAAATATTGGATTATGAGTGCCATTGATGGCCCCTGCACAATTTGGAAACCCCATCCTCAGAAATTCAGCTATTATTTCTAGAACTTTTCTTATGACAACCATCAAAGTATTAATTTTCTCATGAACCTGAACTATGACCCCAACCGTGGACTTTCTGACCACAAAGTGGTTTGAAATAGACCTATAGCTGTCTGTTATAGCCAGCTTCTATTAGATGGAAGCAATCTACTTCTGAATCGGTCTGGCTTCCCTGAATTGAATATTATGGCACTGAAGGATTGGTGCAAGCTCATCACACAACTCTACGAAGGTCTGTTTCCCCATTTGGAAGTTCTGAAGGCACTGCTCGTCATTCCAGGTTTCCAAAATGATGTGATCTCTCCACACCTTGCCGGAGCTCTGACTCCAGAAGCAACAGTCAACCAAAGGGCATATTGTAACAATATAGGCACTCACCATATATATAGTGTAAGTTGAATGAATTTTCATTGATCCTCAAGGTCAGCCATCTTCAATGTGTCAGCAAATTCTGCCCAAATTCCATCCAGAATCTCCCTGAGCACCTACTCCACAGCATAACCATTTGTCTGACAAAGAGCAGGAGTAGACACAGATCATCATCCAATTGCTTGCTGTCTTCCACCCAGTTCTGTAGGGCATGACAATGAGCGGTAATGTGATTAGGAACTGTCATCAGCAAATGTATGAAGACAGGGGACGTTACCAACAAAACACAGCAAAGTGGTTCCTAAAGCACAGAACCTGGGATACCGGCCACGAAATGGTAGCACAATCATCATGTATCTACAGCGGCATTGTGGATCTGGGTATACATGTGTACATATCATTATATCTGTGTCCAGTACAGCCTATCTGGACTCTTGGGCACAAGTATGGGGAGCACACACAAGCATACAAAAAATCCAGTAGTCAGGTATGCATGCAAGTGTAGGCATAACCTAAGGTTGTGAATAGACTTTGATAGTGCTAGACTAAGACTGGTCAGAAAAAAACGAACTTCCATGCTGTGAGAAATTCTGATATTTCAACATCAGTTTTTAAAAGTCAAAATATCATACTTTTCATGTTCAGAAAAATGTTCATTTTCAAATATTGAAATGAAAAAAATTCAATTTTTTTGATTGAAGTGTAATGTCAATTTGAACCAAAATGTTTTGTTTTGAAATGTCACATCAGAAAATTGAAAAATGTCAGTACGATCGACATTTTCCAATGAACAATTTTGATTTAGATGAAACCAGATTTTTCCAATGCAAAAATGTTTCCTTGAAAAAATGTTGATCAATTCTATGGTCGACTTCCCCTCTGTTGGAGACGGGAGAGTTATATGCTTCACTCAAAAGACAACGCCTCCAGAAGGAGAGTACTCCTTAAATTACAGTGGCTTACTTGGCTCAATATTGATGCAAAGGGGAAAATTACATCTCATGAACAATAAATACCACTGCCTGCAGCAGCTATATTTTTCCTAGAGGCCTTGTCACACTAATGCCCTCGTCCAATATTGCTGAGCTTATGAGATATGTTGAGCTCTCAGCTTGACGTGGTTCAGTTCCAATGACATAACAAAGTTAGGTCTGGATGTCCAGATAGTTTCAATATGCCAGTGTATTTAAAAGGAAAACTGATTATACTGTAATATCTGGAAGGAAAACAAACCTAATGGTTTTTCCACAATAAATTCTTTGATACAGAGCTGACAAGGTTGTTGCTTATTATCAATTTTCAAAGAAAACACAAAGAAGAATAATCACACACACACAAAAGAGGTGGAATTGCACAGGCATAAAAAGCTATTCCAATTTGGCACAGAAGTTCTTTTATCAGTTTCAAGTAAGTACTGTCTACTCATCTCAATTTTGTGGGGAATGGAAATTAAACTGATGTTTTTCTAAAGTAAATTGTTCTCCCCATTGTTTTTGATTTTTGTGTTTCACATTCTAGAGGCTAAAATTACTCTAAAGAGATCAAAACTATCAAATATATTTACTGGTAAAATCCTGATAAAAAGAACTCCAGGACTAGACAGAAGAGAAAATCACATTGTTAAAGATGCTTTAAAAATTACTGGCCCATTTCCTTGCAACAGTCTAGCAGGGTGGCTTTTAATCTGGGCAGTCAGTTACCCGTTCCAATGTTTGATTCATGACACAATAATATTTAGGCATAAAGAAGGAGAAGACTGCTAATGAATGTGCGTCCAAATAGGCTTATTTCACTGCTTGACAGTCAAGTTAATGTCTTAAATTAAGTAAGAAAAGACCAGACAGACTGTATTATGTGATACATAGATTATTATTTATTGATTTATATAGTGCCTTTCTGAAGCCTCAGTGTTTTATTATAATTGTTGTTATTATTCATTTATTATTTATTGAGTATCCTCAGTGTGCTTGGTATTTAGAGCAACACACAGTGTCTGCATCAGGATGCTTCACAAGAGTACAAAATGTAAACGCACGGAATTTTTTTCCTTATTTAAATGTCAGGGAATGTCCACATTGTGGGGTAGTGAGTACTATGGGGTTGCGATTTCTAAAGCACGCTAACATGTGTATTACCCGGTCTGTGTAGACCCTGCTGGTGTGCACTAAAGGTTTCCTGGCATGCTTTAACATAGTACGTGCTATGGTAAAGTGCACTAGTGAACTTTAAGAGCTACCCTACACATATAGTTCTACAGTTGCACCGATGCAGCTGTGCCCCTGTAGTGCTTAGTGAAGGCGCTACCTCTATCAGTGGGAGAGCTTCTCCCATCGGCATAGTTACTCCACCTCCCAGAGAGGAGGAGAAGCCCTCCCATCAACATAGAGCTGTCTATACTGGGGGGTTAGGTCTGGACATGTCTGTATGTGGATTTTCCATACCCCCGAGCAATGTAGTTGTACTGACATAAGTCTGTACCATAGACCAAGCTTTAGTGTGCATCAGAAAGGCCTGCATGGACCAATTAATGTGCAACTACTCATAGTGCACTTTAGAAATCACAGCATTACAGTGTCCATTAACCCACTGTGCAGGCAAGCCCTTATTCTATGGTAATGTGACTCGCCTGCCTTTTGGCTGACACCACAGCTAAAAGCATGAGTTGCTACAGCTTGAGCTAAAGAACCAAGACACTCTACCTGGAAGCAGTCACAACTCATATCCTGGCAGAGAGGGGCATTGCCGTGGGGTGTATTTTACACCATGCTGGCACAGCAACGAAGGGATTAATGCAGGTACTGCTGGCCAATGCTGAATTGCAGCCCCACAGCGGCTGAGGAATAAAAGAGCTGGGAAGCAGAGGGGTGGGATGGCTCCCAGAGGAGCCAGCGGGCTGGAGAAGGGAACTCTAGCCACCAGACTACTGAGAAGCTGCTCAGAGACAGCACTCTGAGAAGGGATGTCCAGACCAAAAGCCTAAAAAGCCTGTGGAAACCAAGGAAGGTAGGAAGGAGCTCAGGACACTGCCAGAGTTGTTGAGTCCTGATTCTTCATGTCTGAATTAAGGGCCCTGAGCTGGAAACTAGTGGAGCGGGCAGGCCGGGTTCCCCTACCACCCCAATGAGAGATTTAAGAACTGAGGGGGTTTCCAGACCCTCTGGGCATGAGGACCAGCTGACTCACCAGGAATAAGGAGAAAAACTACAAATCCTAGAAGGACGTGGACAAATGGGATCAAGTGGCTGCTCCACCAGACTGAGTGGACTGTGGTGCAATGCTCTGCCCAGACAGCTGGGGCACAGTGGCATTGATACACCAGCCTACAAGGACCTGTAACACAGACTTACCAGTGAGTTACAGTAACAGGTAAACAAAATGAAATCAAACAATCAGCCAACTGTGGTTAGTCAGGACACTAGAAGTTTAGTATTTGCACCCATATTCTTGAGAAATATGCTGCAATACCTTTAATGAATTTTCAAAAGTAATTTATGATTTTGTGTGCCCTAATTTTGGGATGCCCAACTGTGGAATTCTAAAAGGGGATGACTTTCAGAGGACAAGGCACCCAAAATAACTAATCACTTTTGAAAATGTGGGCTCTTGGTTTTACACATCACATCTCGTTACATTGTTTCCCAATAGCATTGGTTCTAATGGGAAGGTTCCACCTATGTAATTCCCAACATCACTTCCTGAAGCAACCTGAGATTAGGGTGACAAGATGTCCCGATTATTTAGAGACAGTGCTGATATTTGGGGTTTTGTCTTATATAGGTGCCTATTACCCCCCAGGGCACCCTACATGACATTTATCTTGAACCATGTCTCCCACCCCAGAAATATTTTTTCCTGGTACTTACAAAATAATTAGTGGTGAAATTAAAAATCAGAAACAAATGTTCCAAGAATGGATTGTGAAAACCTAAGTGAATGAGACTTCACTCCAGGGCAATTTTTTAGGAAAGTGTATCAGCTTCATCAGGATGTACTATATAAACCATTTGCCACAGTGTTGCTGTGCTGACCACATTCTGCATTATGGACTCGGGGAATCATATCAGTGAGCGTATTACCAGTGGATGTCAATTTAGACCTAGTAACGTGTACATAGTGCATAAGGTAGGCTAGTATTTAGGTACCTAGAATACTACTTTCTTGCCCAGCTGCAATGCCTCAGTTGCATCACTTTGAATTATTGTTTCTGAAATGTAGTGGGATCTCCTTTCACCTTGAATTGCAGAAAAGACAGCCTGAAATGCATGTAAAGCAGTTAAGTCTTAAAGATGAAAAGGGAGCAAGTATATAACTACCCGCCCACAACTATTTTGTACGTAGACTAGGACAATAAGACCTACATATCCCACTCTCTGGCTCCACCACATATAGTCTCTCCAGTGTACATGTTGCTCAACCATTCTGTACTACCAGCCAACTCCATCCCTGTACCACAAGTGAGCCAAATTAAGCCATACACCCCTTCCCAGTAACATGTCCTTCTACCTAGCTCCTTCCTTGCTTCAAGAACCGCAGCCACATCTTCCTGCTCCTCAGCTCATTCTTCCCACACCTGCAGCTCCAAAAACCCCTAATCCCGTTCCCTTTTTACCCTACTCCAGGCTTCAGAGACCACCGTGCACTCCCTGCTCCCTGCATCCCAGGGTCTCCTGTTGCCTTTTTAAATTGCATTCTCAATCAAAATGCTTACAGGACTGAAATGTTGCCAACTCCTATTCTCCTTCTTGTATCTTAAAGAAAACATATTGCTCGCTCACCCTTCTATGCAAGTGCCCAGTAAACATAATATATATGGATGTGCTCCCTGGGAAATTATTCATAAACTAGACAGGTTTGTCATTCACCTACTATCAAGGAATGGAAATGATTAACAAGATTGTATCTGTTGAAGGCTACATGAGCTGATATAGTGGAAAGTCCATTAAAAAAATTGAAGTGTTGCTTCTCCCAGTCGTAACTGATTCCTGTCCTCCATGGTCAGGACAATGCAGAAGAGGATTTGGTCAGCAAGGGGATTCTGACAAATATAACTGACTTGTTTTACAGAAATATTCTACATTGGGGCTTCTCAGGTGCACTCCTGCAGGAGAAATCAGACCTATTGAGTTGATGTAAGTATATATGCTGTCCACTGCAACAAGTTTTATCAGTCCTGCAAAACCCAGGAACTATGCTGTGTATTCTTAAGCGCCATCTACTGGCACATCTGTTATCTACCCATTCACATATATGCAGACATCTTATCTAAGCCCTGATCATTGTGCATATGCTTGACTTTACTTCCATGGGGAATCCCATTGATCAAGTTAAACAAGTGTGCAAGTGACTGCAGGATTGGAGTCTTATATAGCACTTCTGTAACAGAGCCCAGCTCCTCTTTCTTTTCAAACTCAGCAATCCTTTGACATTACTTTATATTTTTAAGGCTGCCTTTCAAAGGAAAAGAGCAATGAACTCACACTCCACCTCCTTCTCCCTCCCAGTTTTGTTTTTAAATGAAAGTTGAGACTCTCTTTGATGGGATACACTGGCTCTCTCTGTTGACAAGGGGCTTATGTGAGAGCCCCCTTCACCCCATCAGTACTTTCTTCCCAGTTCATCTTGCTTTTTGATCTCACAGGGCAGGTCATCTCCCCAGCATCCTGTCGAAGTAACTCTGCTAGACTAGGCACTGGAGAGCTTTTCAAGAGGAAGAGGGGAGAAATTATTTCCCTGACTATGGAGTAAGAGAAGAAAGACCAACTTTAGGATCCACATGGCACTACACCATACTCCTCATTCATGTTCCCAGCCAGGGAGGCCCCAAATGGGTGGACACTGTACACAAAACGGTAGTCCATCCCTAATACAGTCTCCAGATCTGAGCCCCAGTTACAGGGGTTAATGGATCAATGGTCAATTCTTTTCTCACTTTCACTGAAGTAAAGTGGCGTTTGGCCATTGCTTCAAAGCAATTTGATCTCTACTTTGTGCATATATATACTATGTGTATAATAACGTTAAATGAGTTCACTTATGAAAAGATAGCTAAGCATCACTAGCACAAGCTCAATGGGTCTAGTAAAGCACTTTTCATATCATCAGAGCCAAGGATATAAAGTCAATTCAAATATAAAATAATCATTATGACCAAGTGGAAATGATGCGTATTTTCAATATTAGAATAATGTTATTAGAACGTATATAATCTCTGGAACAGATTTAAAATTAACATATTGTACTGAAAATGCCAAACCTAATAATAGGCATAATTATAGCCCTTAATCTAGTATTTATTAACCTCTCAAGAGGTTTGGTTCAAATATTTCTCTCAAAGAATGAGAGAGATATCTTTTAGTCTCTAACTCTGAAGTTTCTAATCTCATTATGTAACAATGATAATATAAAATGTAATCTTGACATTTACAAGGACATTTTTGGGTCAATTTAGGCTTAATATATTGAGGATATTTTTAAGGTTTTACCTAAAATTAGAAATATTTCTGTGTTTTCTTTTATTCTAGTTGAAAAAGTTATTTTTTCTGTGGATGGAAATATTTCTCTGCCATGTCTTTATCCCAATCATTGCAAAACTGAGTTAGTGCCTAAGACCTTTAAAATAAAGGTGACCCATCAGACCAAAATTGTTCAGTCTGTTTTCATTGCCAAAGCTCTGAATGAAATGTAATAAGTATGCAAGCACCACAAATGATGAAAAATAAATTAGTTTTTTAACATGGTTTGAATTTTAATAATCTGTCTGTTAATAATACAAGTAAGGACTATTTTTTATATGATTTTAACTCCACTGTATCCGTTTAAAATCTATACGTTTTCTGTCATTCCTCTACCACTATGAATTCATGCTGATATGTGTATTACTCCAATTGTGCTCTGATGTATGTTTTATGACTTTTCTGAATGATAACTAAATCAAGTCCCATATTTCTTACTCATATTATTTTCCTAAAATCATTGGTTATTTTTTTTCTGATCATTGAATGATTTTGAATTGCAAGATTGTAATGAAATAGTCTATCATTTTAATGTTGAATGGCTATATTATTCCAACCTGAGGAGCCAGTACGTATGCTCAGTCTGAGCACTGACTTATTTTATACTACGTGAACAGTGAAACAAGAAACCCACAGTAAGGTTCCCATGAGAAAGCCAACAGCACGTGTCTCTCCTCTGAGCTGCCTCTGTCCATTTAAAGGTGAAGATTAAGAAGGGCCATGAAAGATAAAAATATAAACACTGAAAAAGGGGTTGATTGGTGATTTAATAGTGAAGTATGTGGATTAAGTAATTAGCGATACAGGGAACAGGATGCTATAATGCCTACCAGGAGCTGGGATAAGAGAATTGACAAGATGGGCAAATGATATACTCAAGAAGGCTGTGAAATGTTCATTTCCATCTTCCTTCTGGGAAGCAATCACATAAATAAAGTGATTTCTATTGGGATAAAACTGGGATAAATCTCAGTAGATAATATCTACCGGGATGCACTGTTGGAATTACTATATTAAATATTTTTATTAACAATGATATGGAGCAGTAGCATGGTTTTTCTTGGAGATCCTTTTGGTCCCCAAGGGGAGAAGATTGATAACTAATAGAGAAGATTGATACTGGAGTCTAAACAATAGTTGTCCTCATAATGTACTGAGGAAAGTTTCAGATTTATGGAGCACTAGAATTTCCTCTGTGATGAAAGGTGACTGTAAGGGTTGGATATTCTCCCCTTAGAGGTGAAGTACCAACTTGAGAAATCAATAGTTAATGTGCTTATTAAATTAACTTTAAATACAGTGAAGTAGGGTCAATGTGGAGCACTTACTGAACAAAAACATGAAATCAGATGTACTTCCATTGGGAATAATGCAAAGAGGATGATCATCATCATGGCATATCCCAAAGGGCCATAGCCTCCTTGCAGATTGAGTACCACCTGCACTGATCTTCAGCTAGGTCCTTAAGGTGGTATGGCTGGATATTGAGTTTACATAAATCATTGACTATCTTACTGTTCTACTGAAGCTTCTAGCAACCATGTGATCACCATCTGTGTAGCAAGATTTGTTGGTAAATGCACTTTGTAATTCATTGGTCTTCCATCCTAATAATAACGCATCTGATGATGCATCTGACGAAGTGGGTTTCTGCCCACGAAAGCTTATACCCAAATACATTTGTTAGTCTGTAAGGTGCTACAGAACTCTAATTGTTTTACTGAAAACAGACTAACAGGGCTACCCTTCTGGAACTCATCCTAATAATGTATCCTTACCAGGAAAACTGCTGAAGTGGAACCAGTATGGAGTTGCTAGGTTCATCTATGAATATCATTTGGTGATCTTGTCCTGCCACTTAAATATGAGCATCTGACAAAGAAAATGAGTTGAAAATGTCAATCTGGTGCTCTTTAGCCTTCCTCAGTGTCTACATTTTTCTGCCTCAGTGGCAAAAATAACCAATGAAACCTTGTGAAAGGACCATTCTGGCATCCTGTATGATGATGGCAAATATAAAATTCTGAACTTTGTCTGAAACACTTGGAGCCATCCTGTTATCAGTCAGTTGAAAAGCCTGAACATTGATACATGTGCTTTGTCTGAAAAATATGACCAAGGTAGTATTAAACCAAAAGTGAATAATAAGAATGTTTTAAATGAAGCTAAAAAAGTTCGTAAGTGTCTATCTGAACATAAAAGGAATTTACAAAAAAAACAAGAAGATTTAGAAATGATACTAAATGATGGAAAGAGTGTGACCTACTGGGCATAATGGATTTGGTGGGATAAGCCTCATAGCTGGATTGTCAGTAAACGGGTGTTTTCTATATGGAAAGGTAAAAAAGGAAGATGTGTAAGGGTGGTATTATATGTCAGATATGTTTATAAGACTGGTGTGATGATGTTTAACAGTGAAGAGAACAACTGCAGTATACATTTAGCAAAGCTATACTAAATGAAAAAAAAGGAGAAGTTCCAATGGGCATCTGCCTCAAACATCCTGGATTGGAGGATAGCAACAATAAAAAATTGATGGCCCAACTAAAACCACATAATACTGTGCTCTTGGGGGACCTTAACTAGGCAGACATCCGTTGGATGCCAAATGCAACTAAGTATGGATCTTCATTATGTTACACAGAAGACAACATCATGGTCCAGAAAGCAGAGGTGAAGTCTTCCTGGCTTTACTACTTTCCACAATGGAGGAATTGATTGAGAATATGTGGGGAATAGGGAAATTTAGTACCTGTGACCATGAGCTACTGAAATTCAGTAGGCAAAACCTAAATCCTGATATCAGGGAATTAATCTTAGTTTTGTGTGTTCATATAACCCCAACAAATCACTCTAATTACAATTTTAGTGTTATTTAATTTTAACTAATATTTTTTATCTTATATCTCTGGTGAAGGTGTGCACAGTATAATGATGGTACAATGAGGTTCTCCTCCTAAACATTGTGTGTCTTAATTTTGCTAACTGCGTCTAAACTTCACCATCTCTCTCTGGAGTATAGTAATATAGGAGCAACTCACCCCCCTCCAGAAGGAAACCTGTTGGAGGAGCCTTGAGGTCATGAGAATTCTGTGATGTTCTCCTTTCACCCCTTTCTTCTGGTGGAAGAGGTTAAGGTGCTGCAGGTTTTGGAAGCTGTGGCCCCTCCCAACCACACACATCTTGGGTACCTGCAAGGAAAGGAACCTTATTCCTCAGATGAGAACATCTTCTGGCCCCTTTGGTCCCTCGACTCCCCTCCATGGCTGAGTTCTCCTGTGGCTGCTCAGTTGAAGCTGCACAGATGGAGGCAGTGCAAGCCCCAGCTTCCTTGTCTCCCACTTGGACTTCTTCACAGAAATCCAGGAACAGAGCATGGGATAGTTGTAGAGAGAGTGACATGTCCAGTGTTCCTCATATACCCACCCCCAGAAAATTTCTAATCCCCTTCTTAACAGAACCCCTATAGACTGATGAAGTCAGGGAGTGTAAGAACAGGAACACTTCTCCTCCCTGTTGCATAGAAATGGGAAGATCCAAATGTGGAAGGCCCTATCCATAGGCAGATCTCTAAGAGACAATCCAGCTGAGTACGTAAAAAATTAAGGTTCCAATCACATTCCCAAATCAATTTCAGGCAGCTGTATACTCTCTTCCAGTTCCAAAAAACCAGAGGGCTTTTATAAGTTGCAGTGGACATACAACTCATATTGTTTTCTCATATATGGTTAGAAGGGAAGGGGAGTACAAGTGAATCACATTTTCTAAACATCTTTCAGAAATATATCAGATTTAAATCATACCATTCTTTGAATGGAAAACCAATTTTGCAAGCTTTATAAAAGCAAGGGGATTTTATTAAACAAAATCCCTGAGGTTAGTTTTCTGACAGACAGAGGCTAAGACCATGGAGAGCAACCGTACTGCAATAGAGCGAATGATGACGTGTTAGTTTCAGACTCCTCACCTACTCAAGGTGCCTTTTTTAATATCACAGCCATTTTATATTCAATAAAATTAATTTTGAGTGAATATGATAAACATACATTGCAAAACAATACTTTTGTGGTAGCTAAGGAGAATGAAAGTTTTCTAAGACACATGATTTTTCTCTCACCTCCACCCCATAATTATAGCTGATGTAATACATAATTACCATATGCAATGGGATTATCATTTTAAAATATATTTTTATTATTCACCTGTGGTTTGATAATACCTCAGTCATCTTTTTAATACACACAATGGAAATATGTCTGGGTTCTTTTGTATCTTTAGTGAGAGCTCCATATTCACTCCTCCCTAACTAATTTTAGTGTTCACTTAATCAGCCCTTTCACTTTTGATTTCTTGGGGTAGTATTTCATCTCTTTAAAGTGAGAATATCCAATCCATACAGTCACCTTTCATTACAGGAGACATGATGATGTAACACAACATTACTGTGTACAATGTGATTTATTCTGGAGGGATATTTAGTTCTCTGTCTTACTTTTTACTTTAGCTGTTGGCATTCTCTGCCTTTGAACATGCAATAGTACCTTTCTTTGGCTCTGTTAGCTGAGGAAAGTTTTGGTTAGAGATTAATTTTGAAGTTGTTTAGGTTCCCTGGATCTGCAGGTTAAAATCATGGCAGAGTTTGGATCAACTGAAGTAGGTTAAAAGAAAGGTAGGTAAAAAAGAGTCTCATGAAGCTTATTATGAGAGAATTATTTTTAATAAAATATTAAAAACCAAGGTCCTGTCTCTTCTGCGCAGGCAATACAGAGCCCATGGCACTTTTCTCCCCACTATATAGGGCAATTTTTTAGAGTATTATGATACTACAGGGGACAGGATTGGTGCTGTGCTCCAGTGATCTTGGGCCGGAAATAGTATCTAAAACTGCACCAGGGGCATACATTAGAATAGTCCTGTGGCTGTGTTAACTTATGCTGGAGGCTGGTTCCACTCCTGGCTAGAACTAGAACTGGGGAAAGTGAAAAGGTGTCTTAGAATTCCTTGTCCTTCACACTCAATTCATCTGAGGCTTAACCCCATCATTCTGTACCACAGAAATTACTTACCATTAGCACAGAATTGGCACTGAATATACTAAAGGGACTTGGTTACACTTTATCTGTTGTGACAAGAACAGAATGTTGGAATTTGACTGGTCTGATGTTTGCTGGGGGAGGATCCAGATATGACCTCTTTCCTTCTCCATGCAGTAGAGCTCTCTGCCAAGGAATTTGTGTGTAAGGGAAACGGTAGCAAAATTATTTTCACATTTGTGCATGAAAAACAGACACTAGACAGTTGAAGAGCTATGTTATTCCTGCGTGGAGAGTGCTGAGGTCAGTGTTGTACTGGGTGTTATTAGCATTTGGTCATCTATCCAATTTTATGCAGAATAGATTAAGTTCTGGCCGTTTCCTTTCAGTAATGGGGTGGTGCTGTATTAAAGGAAAGTTGGACAGTAGGAAGGTGTGGGTGCATGCCAGTGTTAATGAGGTAACATAACATCACTTTCCATCATTTGTCATCACTTATCCTGACGAAGAAATAAGCGTTGGGAGGGAAAAAACTTTATAAGAGATTGAATCATATTCTTTGACAAATAGCAAGCCAAATGGGGTTATTTATCAAGGCCTATCAGTGATGTCATATACAAAATGCAGCTGCTTCAGCTGCAGAGAGAATTCTTTTATGCAGCCCTGAGCTGTAGAATACAGTGTATCAGAGGGTGCAATTTGGATGCAAGTTTAGAGTCAAAACATTGGGATCAATTCTTATTTTTATTTTTAAAGAAAGAAAAGATGAGTCAACAAAATTCTGATTTGAAAGGTGGGTGTCCTTGATTGAGTTAGGAAGCCTCTGACCTCTCTCTTTCATCTGAATACTGACTGCAGTACTCGTAAGGCCTGATCCAAAGTTTAGACTTCCACTAACATGAATTAGGCCCATAGTCCCTCACAATGTAAGATCTGGGAAAATTTTTGTCATTCGTAGCTTTACCCCAGTCTCTCCTCTCATTCTCACAGCTATTTAGTCTTTGATTTCTTTGGGCCCCATTCCAAAGTGCTGCAGAAAATGGTATAAGCCAGACTCCTCTTGCACTTATCACATGATGTGTAAGAGAGGCTAAATAGGTGTAACTTATATATCACGAAGGCAGAAGGAATAGGAAGGTGCAGGTTAAAATGGGGCTAGTAAAAGAACTGTATTATATGTAACGATCCTGCTCCCATTGAAATGAATGGGGGAAGTTCCAGTGATTTCAATGCTGGCTGCACTATCTAGTTTGAAATACTTATTTGGTAACAGAAAGAAAGCTTAAGTAATATGTTTTACAGAAAAAGCAACAGGCATATTGTAGTCTATCCATGTGAGTAAAGGTCTGAAGCAACGGGCCTTTAGTTAATTAGTTCTTTGACATTGTTTAGTTATACACAGTGTGTCAATGAAAGGCAAACATATTTTTGATTAAAGACACCTATTTTATTGATGTTATTAAATTAACTGAAATTCCAGGTTATTCATCTCTTTTGTTGGATTACTGATTTTAACAGCTTCCACTTTTTCAGCCTATTTACTGTTATTAAATTTGTGTATGTCTTCAAGACTTTATGAATGTCAGTTTAATGACTGCAAGACCTCTTCTTTTAATAAAAATACAGTACTTTCAGATTTTACATTTCTCCTTCACAATGTAAATCATTTCACACCGTCAATTCCAATTACCTCTCTTCTTAAGTATAGTAGTAGGAATTGCTTATACGATCATAAGTGGAGTCTAACCAATGCCTCATATAATGATAACGTGACCTTACCTGGCACACATTGTGGCTAACAATATAGAAAAAATATCTGACTTCCCCCCACTGAAAATGCACATTTAATTGAATATTTTAGGGATTTTCAATAATAACTTTGGTTTCTCTTTTTTCTAACTTTATTATGTGCCTTTTCACTTAGAAGATAGCTAACAATTTTTCTTCTTTGAATCAAAACCTATTCTACTTTCAATAGCATTTGCTATCTGCTATGTCCCATTCTCAAATGACATAAGTCCCTTGACTACATTGTTCCTTATTGTTTGCCGTATTTCCCAAATTACTATCATGCAAAACAGAAAGTCCTTTTTTAATTATCATCATGTAAATGACAAAAAAGCTAGATACTTAACACAGAGCTTAGTTTATCTTTATCTGTAATGGCTTTCTAGTTTCCTCTCATTTTATTATGGCTATTTTCAGGCATTTATCTTGCAGCCATCATTATGAGCTGTGATTTTAACAGGTTTAATAAACTAGGGGGTCTGACCTGGCAGGTACTTGGATGGGAAACCTCCAGAGAAAATCCAGCATCTGAAGGAAGTGATGTTGGTGATTAAGTGAGTGATCTGTTCTTCCCTCTGAGAAAGTAACAAATCAATGCAGATGTATTTTCCATTCACTTAAAGTTTCCCTGCAGAATCAGTTGGTAAAGATGGCCTCATTAATGCTATATTGTTTTGTCATTGCAGTATGGTCTAGAATAGTTTGCTAAAAATACTGAAGTTCAGGTATTGAAGTTTGATGTTTCTTTCTTGGTTTATCTTAATCCAGCAGTCCTTTCAGGAGCATCTCTATTTTAGCTAATAAATAAATCTACTCTAAAACTCAACCTACTATTACATTTATTTAACCTGTCAGCTGTTTTCACTGGCCTAAGTCCTACTCTTACTGAAGTCTGTTGCATAATTCCTTTTGAAATCAATGGGAGAGGAATCGTGCCCTCCATGAAAAGCATTTCCTGTCTTCTGAGAGTTCTCAGTAATTTGTTCATTTAATTGTTTCCAATACTTTTCCCCTTTTCCCTCTATGTTTTTGGGAAGGGAACATTTTATAGCTCATGAAATAATGCCACAACTTAGGTGCAGTAATATGAAAAATTTGCATCTTCTTTGAAGCATTTATGGATGGAGAAATGAAACAAAACTAGATGGAGCATTGGGGCCAGATCCTCAACTGTTATAAATTAGCATAGTCCCATTGAAGTGAGTAGATCTATGCCAGTTTACACCAGCAGAGGATTCACTCCCTAGTATTTTCTGGTTGCTAACCTGTTCTACCCCTACTAGAAACTAAAGTTAGTGCAAACATATCTAAAGATGCCAATTAGTCCCTCCAAATCCTCACTCCTTTGCTAGGGGATAGCTCCTAGTTTTCTGCAGTCCCCTACAGTGCCAAAAATCCAAATGTTGTCATTATTATGTCATGTATTGTGGTAGTGCATGGGGACCCCTTGTGCTAGACATGTATCAAATATAGAATAAGACACAGTCCCTGCCCTGAAGAGATTACAATCTATATAGAAAAGACAGAAAAAGTGAAAGGAAAAGGGATAGAACATGCAAACAGAATGAACAATGCAATGGTCTGAAAACATGTCAGTTCCATGATTGTTGTTTAGTTTTGGGATGGTCCGGTTTTTTATAACTTGTGTTGGGTGGAATTTTTGTTGAACAGGGGAATTAATGCAAAATAGACATAAAGAAAGGGAGAGGGAATGCTCAAGGGACAGAGTTAAAAGTGCAAAGGGAAAGGAAAAGAGAGGCAAAGAAGGCATGGAGAGCAAGTGCAGTGAGGCTGAAGAGAAGCGAAGGGACAAACAGCATAGCCAACAGGAGTCAAAAACTGCTGCATCTTTTAAGATGTAAGGCCAAGGACATGGAATCCTATAAGGATGATATATGTGAAAGAAGTTAGTCTATGCTCAGGTTTAGAAGAATGGGGGACAGGAGGTTCTGGCGGTTTGGATAAGGACAAAAATTTCATGGATGTCTTCTATGTTGTTGTAACTGTCAGATACTGGGAAGCTGTGGCCCAGAGCTCGGGATTTTTCAGGTTCAGTATTCCTTACAGCCCATTTTTGATGTGGGGGGAACCAATCCATTGGACAGAATAATAGGGGAGGAACTCCAGGAAGGGCTTGACAAAGATTTCCTTTCCTATAGCATCCTCCCATGGGACGTGATGAGCCGGCCACATTGTTTGCAACAACAGAAGAAATGGTCTGGGAAGAAATATAGGGAAACAGAACTGAGATGAAGGGAAATTGAAGTAGGAGTAGAAAAAAAGGAAGACCTTGGGAACATAAATAAAATGTAATGGAATTGACAACTTAAAAAAAAAAGAGAAAAGAAAGCAATTCTTCATTTATATTCTATCTCCAAAGGCCTTGAATATACAAAATAGTAGAGTGAAGTTTTTCTTAAAATTGTACTGCACCTTGTGTTTCTCCACCTCTTTTCAATGAGGAACTGCTGATACCAGTGATGAGAGAGATGATGAGCCTGGGAAGTGATAAAAGTTTAGCAGGGGCTAGCATGCAAGGGAGTGATGTAACGGGATCAACTCATTAGAGTGTACATGGATATATCTTTAAAGATGATAAAGCATGTTCCCATGCTTACAGAGAAATTTGAATATTATGTCAGGCCCTGTTTTTTTCTCAGTCAGATAGTGCCAATGAAGTATTGTCTTTACCTACCACAATTAATTCAGTTGAATGACCATTCTTCCAAGACATGTTAATAAACGGGGAGGGGTGCATTGTCAAAGAGCAGCAAAGCATCCAACTCCCATTAAAATTAACTGAAAGTTGGCACCTAACTCCTATCAGTACCTTTGAAAAATCTCCCCCAAGTTGGCTAGTTTTGTTCCTGGTGTGGCACATGTTTTCTGCTGAATATTCTCCTTGATGCCCATGAAAATATGCATATTGGATGCACTCCATCTGTGACTGGGTACACTAACTAATGTGCTGTATTTCACTGTTTCAAGGAACTTCCATCTTAAAATGTTTTTAGGAGGTAAATTTCTGTGTTGGAAATCCTTTCTTTTCTTCCTCCTAATTATATTGACATTGATTACTGCACCTAGCTTACTTAGCACTATTTAGCTTAGCTGAAGCTCATAATTAGCTCTAACCTCCCTTGAGAGGTGTGTGTTCTTCTACTGATATGCACCTGTAACTTCCATTAATGTTGATGGGGTTAATAATATTCACTGATGGAAGGACAGGTCCCTTGTAGTTTTTCTCTCTCTTTGCATGTATAGATCTCCCTTTTTGACCCCTTTGACTTCAAAAGCTGCTGAAATCCCAAAGGAAAAAAAAAAGAATGCACAAAGGAAGGTAACAGAAAGACAGTGAGAAAGAAGAATTATTGTAAAAAGGGAGTACTCACAAGACAAAAACTCAGACTATTAATTGCTTCTGAAACTGGGGGAAAGTCTGCAAAAAATGTTCAAAAGCAGAAAGAATTTCACTGGGCCATTGCCCAGTGGACCACCCTCTTTGGTTAGACTGACCAGAAAACAACATTGCTGTTTTGTAAAAAAAAAAGGTGAAGTTTTGGAATTTGTTTTCATTCTGATCTGGAATGAAACCAAGACCCTACCAAATTTTTCATGAAAAAATGCAGGCAAGGAAACGACACACCCCTGAACAGCAAAGAGACTACACTCAAGTCCCTGCTGTGCTTCATTCAGTACAAGGACTTGAAGAATCTGGATTTCCCACATTTCAAGTGACTGCCCTAGCAACCGGGCTATTGGTTATGCTGCGGTGGGTTTCTCTCTCACTGAAAGTGCCATTCTGGACCTGAGAAAGTTTCAGCAAGTTCAGTGTGTTGACATTTTCAACCCTTGATAATTGACATTTTCAGAAGAAAAGTTTCAATGAAAAATTCCTAACCAGCTCTACTCTCCAGCATGAACAGTTTGATTTTTCTACTCTACAGAGAGGGACAGCCCTAGCATATGAAATACGTAGCCTACAAAGAGGCGGCATGAAGTAGTTTTGATGTTGTCCAGATGCAGACTGAACAGGATACTAGCTCAGATCATTAAGAATCTGCAACAGAAGAAGGAACACAGAGGTGATCTTGAAATAAAGTGATTTCCTGCTTGATTTAATGCCGGACTTGGATACCCTTCCTCAGACTGCATAATAGCTTAAGCCTTGAGCGGTCCCAGTTACATCAATGGGATCTTTTGTGGAGTAAGGTACTGTTGTTCTTTCTAAGCATTTCAGAAATTGACCCGGAGCACCAGAAATGTTAGTGGGCTCCACTCTTCATTAAGCCCATGCTCTGGTCAGGCACAGTGGAGAGGGAATGACTGTCAGTTGACCTGCTACTGTGTGGTGCAAAAAGAGTGATATTTTGGTAATTCCAGGCAAAATGAGGCAGTTATCTTTACAGAGGGGAAAATGCATGGCATAATCCCCACACTGTATAATCAACAGCAGCCTCTCTGCACATTCTGTGATGTGCATGGTGTAAGAAGGCATGGCTATCTGCATGGATAAAGAGTCTGGTTTGAAAACTTGGGCTCTTCCTGTTCTACAGGTAACCTGGGTTTGGGTGATTCCCATAGATGCTGCCTCCATGACTGAAGCCGTCAGCAGAACTGAAGAAGCCCAGAAGCTATGCACCTGTGAAGGTAAGTCCTCCCTTTCTGTGCATTTTTAATACAGGGCCTACTACAGGATTCCAATTCATAAATGCCAAACTGCAGACTTACCTCATACAACACCTGTTGATCTTTCTTCTGCTAAACAATTTAGAGAAGTTTTTTTTTTTTAAAAGTGCTGAGAGTTGGTCTAACTTCACTCTCATTGAAGTCCTGCCTTTTAGGTTTTTCCACCAAGCTCCTCCAGACAATCAGATTATAAATTTATATCCTAACAAAATTTCTCATATTCACAATCGCCTTGAAGTGGTGCAAAACTCAAGATACAAACACAATATTCAACTTATGCTCTCCAATCCACACACAGCACCTACTGAGATCAATGGACAACCCATAAAGATGCATAAAAGGACAAAATCCAAGGTTTTTTTTAAAGTGTATATACCAATATTTAAACTACTGAAAAAATAGTAGTTTTAATATTAATTAAGTCCATTTACATCATTTACCAGATTCAAGGGAAAGTGTTAAGAAAAACACATGAGAATTCATTAGTTATAAACTCAAAATCCCATATGAAACAAATGAATCATTATGATATTACTGGATTACCATTTCTAAATTGCCTTGTTTCACACACATTTTCTACAGGCACTGTGGATATTTCTTCTGTTGCTAAATACTAGTTCAGTTTTTATATTTACAGTTATGTGCACCTACTTACTATTACTTTAATTCCTACCAATTAGTCACAATATTTTTATCTGCTACCTTTTACCATATTTTTGTACAGCTTTATTACCTTCCTGCACTATCTTCAGAACAGTCATAAACTTGGTAAATTAAAAAAAAGACTTTTATAAGCTTTGCAGATACTTTAGATTGGAGCAGGAGATTTGAGCTTTGACAATTCACTTAATATGCAAGTTATTAAATGCTTAATTTAATCATAATGAGTATGTTGTTCTACTTGGCTGAAAAAGAGAGTGAGGGAAAATAATACTTTATATTCTTCATTTGTGTTTAAATATGGGAAGTCATTATCTCTGTACATGTATTTAAACATGCAAATTGTTTTGCAAACACTTATCCAGTGCAATGCGTCTATCAATGATCAAGGAAAACCAATGAAGAAAAATGGGCAGATTCATGATAAAACTTTATTTGGAACTTTGTCACTAGGGTTTTGGTGATAGTGGGTTAATGCACTGACTGTTCCCCCATGGAGATCTGATCTTAGATCCCAATTTAGATCACAAGTGAAAACATATTTGGTAATTTCACCCTAGATCCACATTTGCACACATCGTAAAACTGCCAAACAATATGACACAGCAGGAAGTTGCTGCTCAAGAGACACCCAGGTCAGAGTTGAAGTAGACTAGAAGAGCTGTGGAAGACCTTTCTGGCCTGCATTATGCCCTGCTCAATCCAATGTTATTTCAGACGAATCCCACAGAGTCAAATATATTTCAGTTGGCATGAACCTCTTGAAGCTATTAAACAATTCCCCCCTGTGCATGAGAACTAAAGTCACTTCCACATAGAAAAAAACAACAAATGTTCCATTGTCAGATAGTTTCTGAATATCATTATTATTCATAACTAACATATCTTTTCTTTTTTTCTAGGAACTTTCTTAGCCAATACAAAGACAGAAAGAAAATGCATCCTAGGTTTTTTATGATTACAATGATGTATTTTCCATTTTTACATCTGCATGTGTTCTTAAATGAATATTTTTCTCTTATGCAAAGGATTTGTCCTGCTGAGACCAAAAGTTCCTGACTAACATTTTTAGCTTTGATTGCTATTCATGTTTAAGTCTTTCAGATACTTGACACAAAAGTTCCAAATTATATCAAAGCCCCTTAGCTGTCATCTTGATCTGTAGACTGATTTTCCCTCCCAAAGGCATCAATTCCTTTACATCCCTTTTTCTGGTCTTTAGATGTCGAAGGTGTCTGAGTTTTCAATGCTTCTCTCTGCCACAGCTTTGACTTTTAATGAATAACTTTAGCTGTAATTAATGGGGCTTCTAAATCATTTATATGGAATGGAGAAGTAACACCAACATGCCAGTGGGGTGGGGTAGCGGGCAGTTGTGGAGGATGGGCTGGGTTGGGAAAATACTGGACATTTCAAGGGGGGAAATGACTCAATGGGTTTTTTGGTAACGCTCTTGTTTTTAATCAAGTTTTCATTTTTGAACTTCTGTGTCACTCTAAAATATTTATGTGAGGATAACACATTCAGGGCTGTTAAAGTAATGGATTACTATAGGGAATTACATATAATCAGATTTATTTTTAGAGTAAAGGATTACTGTAAGGGATAACTTGAAAAATGTCATCTTAATAAGTAAACTGATTCTTTGTATCTCTTTGTGATGTGTAAACGAGGGAAGGGGATGAAACTTGGCTCGAACTCACCAGCTAATTCTCATGACATGTGGTTGTCTTAAAGAGGTGTGCAGACACCATACTCAGGTCCTATGGCACTCCCATCCTGGCTTGATATTCGGGGCATTCTGGGTACACAGGGTGTGGTTGGAGCACTGATGCACTCCGAGAATCTCTGCCTTGCAGACAGCCTATGGAGCAGTGGTTCCCAACCTTTTCTCTGCCGTGGCACAGCTCAAGCTCCAGGGTCTCTTCTCCTCACCCCCAGCCGGCAACTGCAGAAGGGGAGCGGAGGGGCAGAGGAGCCAACCCATTGTTCACACAGGAGGGGAGGAGGGAAGAGAGGGAGATTGAACTCTGATTGGTTGCTTTGCCCCTGGAGGAGGTGTAGCAGTGAGGCAGACAGCCAATCAGAAGGCAGCTCCCCCCCCTCCTTGTTCTCACATGGACTTTTTCAAAAGATTCTGCGGCACATCTGTTTGGGCCGGATGACACACCAGTCTGCCTTGGCACACCAGTCGGGAAACACTGCCATAGACAACCATTACCATCTGACACGGTTTGTAGCAACCATTCAACTGCTATAAACTATTCCTGCCTTGCACCAGCCTAAGAATTGGGGGGCCATAGTCTGACTGTGCCTGAGCACAGCAGAGATTCTGGAGCTGTGTCTCTGAGCACCATCCATGAAACATTTCTGGACTTCGCCTGGTGAATGTTGCATGTTCCAGTGCAAACAGCAAGCAAGCACACACAATAATATTTTCACAACACAGGATGTAGTTAGGTTGTCGTAAACTGGCTACCTTCCTCACTAGTTTTGGGAATTATTAGCTATGCCCAAATTAGTCCTTAGCCCTTGCCTTCAGGCTCCATTTGGCGTCCGAACAGCCAACAAACTCACAAAAGGAAAACAAAACTTCCAGCTGAGGTTTTCTACCCTGCCACAACTCAGAGGTCTTCCCAGCCTCTCCAAGGACTAATGCAGGAGACTGTCCCTTCCTGCAGTTTCTTTCTGCAGTGTCGTCCTTTCCTGCAGCTCTTCATAGGAAACACCTGTCTCCTTCTCAGCTGCATTTGATTAGTGAACAATACGGGTTGGCTCCAGGTGTCTGTCCCTTAAAGGGGCAGGCCACCCTTTTACGCCTGTCCTCTGAATAGTGTTTTATCTATTTTGTGCAATTGCTATTAAGTGCCAACAGTGTATTCAAAGCAAATGCACTGAGTCTGAAGTAAGCTGTCCCATTAGTTAGTGCTTCAGATGCAACTTCACAGCCTGAACCGCTCTTTGCAGCGTTATAGTCTGGGCAGTGCTGGGCAGAATATTGGGAGAGGACCTGCCTTTTTTTGAGGCCTGATCCTGGGTGAAACACCACAATCTTCAGCAGAGTTATTCCTGAGTCACACCCTGGTAAATCAGAGCAGGGCCAGGCCCCTTTGGGTTTGAATCTCTCTTAGAAATTGCTCTGTCAATGGTGGTTTCTGACTCACATTCACCAAAGGTAGGAAAAGAAAGATACAAAGAATAGATTCTGAGAGAGTAGAAAGTAATTTTCCTTCCTGTTGAAAGCAGTCAGTAGGGAGCTTTTTAATTTATTTGTTTAACAGTTCCATAAGAGTAAATTAGCCAGGACTCGTGCTGTGTTCATCTGTAAGTGTCACACCTCCATTTCTTCTTGCCTTGCTCTTTAAATTGTCTCCCTTTTCCTGCATTCTTGCTCTGTGAATTGTAATGTGTGTTAAATATTTAATAAAAAGGAGCACAGTTATGCTGCCGAATCCCTCTTTTTAATTATGTTTCACGTCTTCTGCTTCATTTACCAAAGGCAGATTTACATAACTGTCCATGCTTGGTAAAAGGCAACAAAATTCTTTTGTATTTCCCTTTCTTTTGAATCTTGATGGTCCATTGGTCCTAAATGGTAACAATAAACAGATATATTTTTTATATCCAAGGGGCTTCTATTTTATTTAAACAGAATATGTTTAAAATATTTAACATGTTCCATTCTTTGATGAAATGCCCAATAGTTTCCTTGCAGGACATGTTGCTCCTGATATTATACCATATTTTAGTTTTGTTTCATAGGAAGCGCATTCTGAAAAGACATGTCTGCTTATTAAACCTATGCGTTTTATAAGCATGATAAGATTGTAAAGTTATCATGTATCCAGAGCTGGCACTACCAGATCTTCAACTGGAGTAAATGAATGCAGCTCCGTTAAAATCAATAAAACAAACCTCCCATTGAAGTGGCTAAAGTGGGACTAAGCACCATCTAATTTCGCCAGTCTGCCACTTTGTATATGGAGAGGGAGGAACAGACAGGCCACAGTTGATTGGCATTGCAACCCCATATGCTAGGATGCCATGCCAATCAAATTTGGCCCATCCGCCCCCTCCATAGACAGGAAATGTTCTGCTTTAACCGGGACAAAGGGTTTGGGGCATCAAAGTGGGACAGTCCTGTGAAACCTGAGACTATTTGGAGGTCTGATGAAACTGTGTCGATTTACACCAGCTGAGGATGTGGCCTACACTTTAAAGTGCACTTACACAAAATTCCCAAAGAGCTTCTAGTGCTGAAGATTTCACTGAGTATTGGGAAGTCGTGTATCTATGAGCCAGTTAGGGTTTTATCCTGAAAACTCTCACATATATGAATAATGCATTGAAGCAAAGTATTATTATTATTATTGGCTTTAGGACAATGGAGCTAGTCATGCGAGTAAGGTATTTTAGGCTTGTGTCCTTAAATCTGTGTAATGCAAAATAGTTTACAGAATGAAGTCCATGAATGGAGCTTCTCTTGTGTTCCCTTCACCCTTCCAGTGAAAATTTTATTTAGCAGGATATGATGTTTTTTTATTTCCCTGTGCATCTGACTCTCTTTTTTTAACGAGTAAAAAATATCTGATCTCAGTCATTGCAAAAGTAATATGTAAGGAACATTGGTTGTTCCTCTTTCGTTTTTTTCCTGCCTTCTGCTTGTTCATAGAGGCAGTCTAGATTTGTTTAATTGACTAAAAGCTTTGTTAATCATGCATCTGGAATAATCACAAAGAAGAAGAAGAAGAAACAAAAGCATTTTATGGCTCCTCAATGCAGCAAAAAGTTGCTAAGTGCTGGAGTTTTTGGAGATGATCAGCAAACCTCCTTTCATAGCCAGAGGGTTTGTTAAACCCCAGAAGCATCCTTTTCCTCATGAAAACTACTGCAGCAGCTTTAAAAAAAGGAAGTATACAGAAGTCTGAACTTGTTGGTTGCATTCCTATAAGTTGATCTTAATAAATTCTGTGGTACGTTTTATGCCAAACATATCCCATAGGGGTTCGTGGCTGTCCCTCCCCATCAATCTTGAAGGGAGCCCATGCATCTCGCTATGTCAGGCCTGTAAATGCAAGCTCAGTAGAGGAATTAGCAGTCTCTGGTTCTGGCCCCCTGGACAGGACAGAACAATAAGCAGTCTCCGGGCCTCTGGGCAGGGCTGGGTAGGCAGCATGCAAACACAGGCCATTCAGCATAAGGTGGGTAGGCTGCCATCCCAAGGTTGGGGTTGGCAGCAGGGGGTAGGGGGACTCAGGCCCACCCTACTCCACCAAGTCCCAGCCCAGGGCCCTGGCAGTGGTGATCCCACTGAAACACGCTGACCTAGTCTTTGGCAACACAACTGAACTAATGGTTGATGTCCCTGAGCTACTTCCTACTACATCTCCTGTGTGTGCCTCTGGATCCTGGGGTTCCTCTGGCTCCCCAGGGTACATGGGGAGTGGCAGTCCCAGTAGCGCCTCCGAGTACTGGTCAGTCAGCAGTCCCAGCATGGTAGAGCTCTGTCTCAGGCTCAGGGCTTGGCAGTGGGTTAGAGACATCTGCTTCCTTCTCTGGCTGTTGACCAAGTGAGCTGCAGGGCCCACCTTTTAAACTTCCTGCCCTGGCAGGGATGTGTGGCTTGCCTGGCTCTGCCCACCAAGGAGTGAAGAGTGGTTTCTTTCTGTCAATCTCAGAGGGAGGCCACGCCCCCTCATTACATATCCTCAAAGCTATCTGGTTAGATATTTCTCTGCAATGAGTATAGCTCACTTCTTCCACCATGTTCATAATTAACAAGTCAACAACAAACCCTCCAGTGTTCCCGGGGCCTGATCCAAAGCCCATTGAAGTTAATGGGAGGCTTTCACAGTTTTTAAGGCTAGAAGAGACCACTAGGTCATCCAGCATGATCTCTGTAACACAGATGAGAGGATTATATATATATTGAGCCCAATAATTCATGTTTGACTAAAGTATAACTTTCCATAGAAAGTCTCCCATAGAATATTTTGACTATTCCACTCTTTCCTTTTTTCTTTTTTAGTAGTTACTACAAACCATGGACCAGATCCTTAGGTGGTGTAAATTGGCATATTTCAATTGACTTCAATGGAACTACACCAATTTATACCAGCTGAGACTATGGCATCGTGTGTATTTTGATGACTTGTCTTACGTATACTTTTTGTACTGGGGTATGCTCAGCTAAACACAATAGACTAGTTCCTCAGCTGGTATAAATAGACATAGCTTCATTGACTTCATGGAACAACTCCAATTTACACAAGCTCAGGCTCTGGCCCATCATATCTGGCAGAAGTGTAGTGCCCTCTTCATACTTAGGAACTACTTGTGAGATTGTTGGGTTTTGTTTGTTTTTTCGCTGTTATTGTTGCCTAAACTCTATAAAGCTTAAGAAAAGGAGACTTAAATATCTTTCATATGCTTGTATTACAGCACTGTAATCTCTGGATTTTTTTTTAAGATGCCACAATAAGCTGTACATCATTTTTACTGATGATAAGGGTGACTGGCTTTGTAGTATAGTTAAAAAGAAATAACACATGATGAGCCTAGACTTACAATGGGATGTATATTGTACTGTGCATACTTTGGATGGGTAGTAAGACATGAAAGGGAAGGTCAGTTGATCCCAGTGACTAAAGCAGCCTATATATCACAAGACCTTCCAGTGCTAGAATGCTTTATTTAATTCATAAATTTCAGTTTTATCTTATAAAAATCTTGTTGGAAGCAGCTATTTGTTTTTCATTAAGAAGAGAGGGGGCAAGCTGGCCCTTTAGAATTGTCTTCAGGTCCTGCACTACCCTATCCCAGGATGGCTTGCTGCCAGGGCCAGTGTAGTGGGGGACTGGAGTTCTTTTTTAAAGTGTCAGTTGGCACCATGACAAGGAGGAATATGTTGTATAGAAACAATGTCATTCTAGTTCATAACACTCTGAGAAAACTGAGCCTGAAGAGTTACACTGGCTGCCGTGAATTGTTAAAAGCAATTTGTAAACTAAGAATTGCCACATCATGCTGGGTACTAGAGAGTCTCCTACTGTTTTCTTTTGTTTCTGATCTGTAAATCATTTTGCTAAGACAGGTAATATATATTAAGAGAAAGTGCTGGCTCCATTTTCAGTTGATCTAGCCTCTGCATTTGAGAACCTTTGCCTCTTTGACAGAGACCAATGCACACTAGACCTTTTGATCCTGTGTCCATTGTTTGACAGCAGTCAATGCCAAGTTACTTATGAAATGAACAAAGGCAGATTGGTTAGCACAGTGGAGACCAAAGTCGTCATCCTGCGTGGTCTGTGCCAACGTGACAGAGGGAGCAGTCAAGCCATCAGTGACAGTCTGGTGTGCCATTTTAGATTGCCTTCAGTTTTAAGGAAGTTTACGTTTGGAGGGATTAGGTAAGTCAATATGGTGACATGGTATAATTTTTAAATCGGGACATTAGTCCCAAAGGAATGTTAGTTTTCTCCAAGATAAACATCTACAGTGATTTTTTTTTCGTCATGAGTTAATGGCATTCATCAAAAATGATTGTCCCCATTTCAGGCTGACTTGGTGCACCCCCTGCATGTAGATGTGGTGTTGCAGGTGAGCCCTTTCTTAATGTTTCCTTCACCCAAGGTAGCAAGAACATACAGACCATTAGGTGCTAAAGAGACCTTTGTGGAGGGTGTCATTTATTAACACATCAGCCAATGCAGAATATAAACAAAACTTTCAATCCAACATCTTAGCTGGGTGACCTGGTCATTCTTAGTCCATCTGTCCCCCCACCTGTGTCCAATATCTGCCTGTATCCAGGCTCTCCTGTGGGGTTTTTCTCGATTCTGGTTTCTGCTCTGGTGTCAGACCCATTGTCCTTAACAGAGTAAGGTCCTTCTCTGGAGTCAGGCGTCCAGGGAGGCCCATCCACTGTGACTCTTCTCAGCCTGTTACTGGGAGACTACCGGGTTGAAACCAAGCTCTCTTGGAGGCCTGTCAACCACAACACTTTGTCTCAGAGGCTCCTCCCTTTAGGAGTACCACTTACAGGCTGCCCATTATGGTGGGTTCCCTGGAGAGCTCCCCATCTAGGCTCCTGGCTCAGGCCTCTCTTGGGAGCTCCCCTCCACAAGAGATTCCTGTCTCCCTTGAGAATTCCCTACTAATTAAGTGTTGGGCAACCTTTATTAGGTCCCGGTGCTCATTTACTAATCAGCCACTGAGGGCAGTCAGTTACACTCAGGTGGTACCTTCATATGGCAATCATGGGCAAACTGAACCCTAACTCCCCATAAAGGGCAGCTGCTCCATGCCAGTGACGTTATTTTGCCTTCATCCTCCACAGCATGGGAAGTGGTCACTTGCCAGGATCATCTGGGTATATCTCACTTAATCAGTCCCTTTGTGGGGGCCTCTGGCACCAGTGCACTGCAGTTCCTCCTGTGGCAAACAATAGATGAAGCTCTACTGTAATGGGCTGTAACACTTTGGTTTAATTCTGGTTGTTGGGTTTAGTATGCAGGTGGCTGGGTAGTGCTGGTGGCTTATGCTTTATAGGAGATTACATTATATGATTTGGTGTTTACTCTTGGCCTTGAACTCTATGGGTCTAAACATAAGTTGTTGCTGTGTATAAATTGCTATGTTTCTGAAGCCATTAAATTTTTCTTCAAATATTTCTGTGCAAACTCTGAGATTCTCCCATAGATTCATGAATTCGAACAAGGGTAACGGACAGCCAGATTTGGTCCCACTGTAAGCACTAATGACATTATAGTCCCTATAACATTCCCATAATTCAAGTTATTCCCGTGTGTAATATCTGCAGCATCAAGTCCTTCCTGGCCAATCTTCTTAAATGAAAGCAAGATAAGACCTTTACATAAAAAGATTAACTCACTGTTGCTCCTTCCGCAAAATATCGACAACCGGTATCTGATAAAGTCAGATTCTCAGTTGGTGTGAATCAATGTAGCTTCTGGAGCTCCAGGGAACTAAGACGATTTATACCAGTTGAAAATCTGAGCCTCCGTCCCATGCTGGGTCTTGGCAGGTTGAGAACTATGATGGGGATTGTATGATCCCTTGACAGGTGGATGAAGTCAGTGGTATAATGAGTCTTTTCCAGTTTGACTTCTGTGCCTTATGTATATTTCTCTCTTGCTCTGTTGTTCATTATGGGGGCAGTGTGTGGAGGACAGATGTCTCACGTAATTACTATTAATGACATAAGTAAAAACTTGAAGTTGCTCAGTATAAGGTGTGTGTGTGTGTGTGTGTGTGTGTGTGTGTGTGTGTGTGTGAGATAATGCCTGGAAGCTGAGGTTAGTTGTTTCATTTACAGAGGTGAGGTTATACATGCTGTTTTAAACTGTGTGAGGTACTTTAAAATATTCTAATGCAGTATTCAGTATTGGAATGCAAGTGTAATATAAATAAATTTAAGAAATACTTGACTTTAAGTGCAATTAATTTTCCTTTTAAGCTTAATTTTCTGGCTTAACAACGATTTGGCAAAGCCTTCTTTTTTAAAGTCAGAACTTCAAAGCGAGTTATTCTCTTCCATAGTCTGTTTCCATACAGTTGTTTCAAGCATTTTTCAGCAAGTCAGTGGCACAAGACCCGAAAATTATGTGTTAAGATGTATACAGCACTTCATTCTGAGGTTCTTGAAGTTCTACAAGAATTAAAGAATCAAGCCTCAGGTAGCTAAGTATTATTATATTATCATTGTCATTTTACAGATGGGGAAACCGATGTGCAAAGGGATTAAATGACTTGCCCACGGTCACATAGAAGTGTTTGATGGAGCTAGAAGTACAAATCTCCTGGCTCCCAGCCCACTTAATTACACTTATTCATCATGCAATGTAGCTTTTAATTACATGACCACCACAAGCACATCATGGGTCTTAAATATACAATCACAGGTTTTTTGTGTGATAGATTTTTTTTAATCACTATCACAAAGTACACTCACCTTTTTTTTAACCACTGTAAATGCACAATTGTATACTACTACTGTGCATGTCAAATAAATTGAGTCCCTGATATCCCATAGTGACAATGCTGACAACCCCAACCCTTCAAAATTCATGTCAGGTCCCAAAAATTCATGAGATTTTAAAAATAATAAATATGGGTTCTTTTTATTTACAATCAGGTCACATTTTCAAGCTTTTGTCCACAATCAAGAGGGCTAGAAACTTACTTGTTTTTTTTTTTTAAAGGCTGAAATTCTCACCTAATTATTTGAGTCCAGGAACTGGAGTTTTAAAATCACCACCAAATACTGAGGAACTCGCAGTACACTTATATATGAAAAGCACAGGAAATGAGGCAAGGGAGAATGCACATATTGCACAATACATTTGGACAATGCAGCTTGCTCTTTCTAGCAGGCTCAGTCAGTTCCTTGGGCCAGTGCAGAAGGATAAAGGCTGGGTGAGGGCCTGCAGTGAGATTGTGTCCTAACTATGCCAGGTTGCTTGTGCACTTGCTTCCCTCCTCCTTGTAAACTGCAAGGGGTAGTTATACCTTAGATCTGGATATTTATTTGTATCCTTCGTTTAATTTTTGAGTGGGAGCCATGGGCCCAATTCTGTTGACACTCCCATCAGTTTTACATTGGTGTAACTCCATTAATTTTAATGGAACCATGCTTGATTTACACCAGTGTGACATCAGAATCTGTACCATAGGGTTCAGATAGGTGTGTTTTAGAAATGAAGATTAAAGATATATACTCACACACACAAACTTATATGTGTGTTGTGTATATAGGTATACACTTTCATACAAATATTCACACACAGTACAGACAGTTGAACAAGGTTGGCTTTATACATTTAAACAAGTAACATATATGCACCATTTAATAACCTCCACAATAAAATAATTTTGAGTTATGCTCAGTATTTTCCAGCTAGATCTCAGTTTAAAAGTTTTCTTATTGTGATCTGCTTGCAAAGGTCTGTTATAAAGCATGAGCATGCATTTGTGTTTCATCCTGCAGAGCATTGAAACATATACTTGCACCTATCAAAGGGAGTCCTGGGTTAAAAGGGAGAGAGAACTGACAATTTATAGTACAGCATTTAGATGTTTATTTTTTGTTGTTAAATTATTGACTTTGCAGTTGCTTTCTCACTGGGTAGTGTCATCAAGTGTCAGTGCCTTCCCCACTGGTGTCCATTGTTCTTGAGCTGCACAGAGAAAATTGCTTTCTTTTAGCTATCAGCTATCAAGCTCCTGTTATGTTAAACAATGGATGGTAGCTGAAGCTTTTGAGCCATCACTTTATGTTCTCCCTTGGTGCCAAGAGAATTGTCAAATCTTTGAACGAGACACTCCAAAAATAAGAATAATCACCTTATATACACACATTGTATCTGTCCTTTCAAGTAGTTTTTCTAGTAATCAGGGTGAGAACATTTTCTTTGCTCAATTGATCATACAGAGCCCTCAAGACATGTGAGTGTACACTTTCCATGGGCTTCCGGGAATGGGCTCTTTGTTGTTCATTGCAAGCAGAAATGGTCCCTAAACAAATTTCTTGTATCCACCCCCTTTCCCTGAACATTAGAGGTCTTTAGAATTCAAATCTATGTCTGAATTTCATGAGCTTTCTTTAAAATGAGGCCACATCTCTGGATTTGAAGAACCCAACATTATGTGGGTGTAGTTGTGTGTTTGCATGTGTGTTAGACTGCTGGCCTGTCTCCCCAGCCCTAGAAATACTGACACCACGCCCAGAGTTTGGACCAGGGCCTTTTCCTTAGGGCTCAGTTTATTACTCAACACACACAACTCACAAAACAAAGCTATTCCACTCATCAAAACAGGTTGCAGAGACCTTTTCCCTTGCATCTCTCCCCCCTACTTCAGGGCCAGCCATAGGAGCCCACTTGCTTTCTGCAGCTCTCCTCTTCAACTGTGCTCCCTCAGCTTTTGACAGAATCACTTGACCTCTTCCCAGCTAGATCTGATAATCCAATTTCCCAGCCAAAACATCTGTTCTAAAAAGTCTCTGTCTTTAAACAGGGCTGGCTGGCTACTGCCCCCCAACCACCATTACAGTGTTTCAAAATTATTATTGCCGTTTCTTCCTTGTGCACCCAAAAGTGCTATTAAGTTTAGCCAGTGTGGACACAGTCCCTGCCCTAGTGGTGTTAGAAACCAAATAGCAATATCCTGTTTACATACAAATACATACAAAACAAAAAGTGCCTATCCTATGCTTGAGGTGACCCTCACAGCCATTAAAAATGCAATGTTAATCCAGCAGCCTATCTACCTCTGCAAAGCAAAATAATAAACAACTGAGCAGAAAAAAACCCACCTCTGTTCCACAATCCCTACAACGCCATTTGCTATATCTTATTTATATTTATGTCAGCTATCATCTCCTACTCTGAGTATTGTGAAATCGGGTCTGCAAAAATGTGCATTTCCTACCCTTTTATCCTGGCTCTGGCTTCTTTTAAAATCCTCTCCTGTCTGAGACATCTGAGTGGTAATTACTTCTACCACCAGGATGTTTCCTCTAGTCAGGCGTAGTAGGAATTCTACATCATTCTCTCTGAAAGCTGAGTCCACTTTAACTTTTTGTTTACTACTTACCACACTTCTCCACACATTCCCCTGGGTCTGGAAATTCCTTGCCAGTTGAAACTCATATTTTGAGAATTATTTTGCTTTCTTAGTTGAGCTCTCTGTTGCAAACTTTGTGTTAATCTGTAGTACAGCCTTCATACATTTTATTTTACCTTTGAAGTCTTGTAATGTCTCCTAATTCCTCTTTACTAAGTGGAATGCAAATGAGCTTTAGTGATGAATGTCAATAGCTAATGACTTTGGGTTTAGTTCTGATTTGCAGCCAAAGTTTCAGTGTTTTTCTAAAACTTACCTGAACTTTATGATAACAACACCATTTATCCAAGCCACACATCCCTTCCTATGGAAACTTCTTCCCACAAAACGACACACCTTCCTTTATCTGCTGTCTTTGTTTTGGAGAATATTCTTCCAGTCTGCTAACTATCTCAAGTGTTTTATGGGATGAGTAGTTTCATATGCATTTCCTCTTCAAGGGGTGGCCAACTTGTCCACTCACTCCCCCACGTGTTTTTTTTCCCCGAAGGTGGCCATCAAATTCACCTCTCCTCTGGCTTCTTCACAAAACGGCTTTGTGAATCCATCTCTCAGAAATCCTTTATTGATATTTTTAGGCAATTCTTTGGTGCTTTCCCCAGTTCTGCTGTATAATTCTTGGTGATCTGGTTTCCAATTTTTCACGGTTGTGGTGGATACTATAATACCTACCTGTCTCCGGTTAGCATATTTTCCCCAAATGTGCTGATATGTTCCTATTGCTATACTTTATTTATGTCTCTGCTGCAAAATTTTCAAAATGATATCTAGCGATTTAATAGCACTTAACATTCATATGGCACTAAACGCTTTCATGGCCCTTTACAAACATCAGATAATTAAAATTTACAGAATTCCTAGAAGGTAAGTGACTAAGTATTATCCCCATTTTAAAGATTGGAAGATTGAAGCAGAGAAGTGAAGTGATTTACCCAAGGTAACTCCGAAGCAGAGCCCGGATTTCACCTTAGCTCTCCTGATGGTGTCATTTGCTCTAACCACTAGATTATACAGCTTGCCATGACTAGGATGAAAAGATGCTTGACTCCTATTTATATCCATCCTAATGTCAATGGGATTGAATGGCAAAATGATGGAAAAAGTCAGGTTTAGTTCCTTAAATGTAGGAAAATTAAAAAAAAACTTTTCTGTGGCCATATACTGGGAACTTGACAATACAAAGGTAGTTACCAAGAGGCAGTTGTTCCCATTCTCAGTTTGTCATTTAACAGATTACTGCATAGTATGTACAAGGAGTCATACCATACCGGTCTGCACGACTAAACCTATAGAACAAAAAAATTATACCACTAGAAATAAGTTAAATTGATGCAACACAATGGAAATATTCAATACTTACATGGCAGAGTGCTTCAGAAATGTGTTTTTTAACTCTAAAATGTCTTTATTATTCATGGATCACATGGCTGTTTTAAAAATAAAATAGTAGATTTTGGACCAAATAACTTCAGTTAGGACAAGAAAACTGTGTATACAGCCACCCAGTTCTCTGCAGAGTGATAAAAGGATAATTGAAACGTCAAGTATTTGTATCGAAAAAGTCCCTGTGTTTCAGTTCCTATATTGCTGCAAAGATTTTTGTAAAATTAAAAGTATGAGAGGATGCTCATTTTTTCCCGTAATAATTACAATTGGTTTCCTATAGCCGAAGGATATATCTGGTGCTGACATGCAGATTTCTTCGGATCAAGCTCAGTAAACATTAGTTTAGTAGCTGAATCATCTTGGTCCAGAGAGTTATATGCTGCATTTGCAAAATGGTTGGTTTTAAGGAACTTAAGTCTTTTCCATATTTTTCAATCACTACTATGATCCTCTAGAAACAGCATAAAATCCATGAAAAATACAGCATAAGGAAATAAGATAATAGTAGAATGTGATGTTTCAATTTCTGTTCAATTAACCCTGGAATATGGGAGATGTCTCTTTCCATTAGGCATTTTAGGACTAAGTTTAGGATGTTCTGCCACAGATGTGAGTAGTAAAAAAAAAAAAAAAAAAAAAAAAAAGACATATTGCTTTTAAAGATGCATCAGGAAATACGATAAAGCCCCAGCCATGTGAAATACGAAATAATTGGAAGCAACTGCTCTTGGGATGGCCTAGCTTATCTCTGCCACTGTGATTGTAGTTAAGATATAACTGACTGCCTCTTGGCATTACAGGGGTATTTAGGGTCAGACTGCCACCAGCAGATTAGGGCTTATATAGTTTATTCATATTCATACAGAAGGGGAGAAATTCCATGTAAGTGACGCTTGTCTGGGGACAAAACCTGAATTGGGATAATGAGGGATTTTGGATAAAATAGGTTCTATGGCACTGGATGTATGAATTTGTGTCTTTATCACAACTTTATTTTAATTCAGTGTATATATATACTGAGAAAAAGACTATCTGTTTCCTTTTTTCCCCCAAGTCATTGATTCAAGACCCTAACCTTGGTCTATAGAAAATGACCTTTCTCTGTATGCCAAAGTCAGCCTAACAACATGATATTAATGGATTTTTGGGGCAACTTTTTCTTTTTTTTTTAAGCCACAAAAATGGTGTTTGAAATTCAACAGTTGCAAACTCATTTTCACAACATAAGGTGCTGCACATGTTGAGGATGCAGCCTGCACTGATAAGAAGCCAGCACATCACCCAGTGTGCCAAAAATCCTTGCTGATTGGCAGACAAGCAGTGTATTTGCTTGCTGCATGTGCAAGAACAGTGTAGTAGTTATGCTAGAGAGAACAGTAGGTGACACAGTGCACCAATCCCTAGCGATTCCACGTTATGGAAATATTCAGTTGAAAGTGTCTCAGGTGCAATCTTTTGCCTTTTGAAGAGAGGCATATTTCCAAATATTGGCATTAGTGACATGGTAGTGAAACTCAAGCCACTAACATTACAAACTATTTAACCATGTAGGATTAAACGATGCCATGTTCTTTGGCCTATTGGAATGGCATACTTTCTGATATTAATAAGAATAGATAAAGGATTCTGGCAATCTGGGTTCTGTTCCTGGCTCTGCCACAGATGTGTGGACAAGCCATTTAATAACATATATGATTGAGATTTTCAAAAGCACTCAGTGTTTGCTTTAACTGTGTTCCCATTGAACTCTGTGGAAGTTTTACCACCGTCTTCAGTGGGACCACATTTGTTTGTGGGAATATACAGAGATTGTAGTGATAAACAGGATATAAGGACCTAAAGAGAACAGAACAGAGTACTGAAAGCTAAAATTAGCACAAATGTCATCAAAGTACTAATCCTTCTTGGTTGAGTGGTTCCCAAATCCCATATTCTAGACTCAGATGTTGCAGAATGCTGTTCACATCAGGAAAAGGAAAATGTTCTAGTTCTAAGATGTCACCATTGTACACCACATTAAGGCTATGACAAAAACAACTAATCATTATAACTTCTAAATGACAAATGGCAATCTGACTTCAAATAAAGTATGACAAAATTCATGCCCCCGAAACATTAGGAGATCATAAAGTAAGGCTTTAAGTCATCTTCCTATGTAGAGCACCAACATTAAGCAATAGGACATATAAATCACCTGTACTTTGTGTATAACATTTTGACAGGACATTCTCCGATTTAGATAGTTTTGGTCAATGTCATTGGGCAAAAGGCCATGATAAATTCACCTGACAACAGCAATGTAGAATGTAGCATGCAGCAGATTGAACAAACAAGAGTCTGTTGGTTCATAGGCTTGTACAAAAAGAAAGTGATGTAAATTTTAAAAATTGACTAGTGATCTTGAGAGCCTCAAGTTTTGGGTGCCCAGTTTGAGACACCTTAAAGAAATCTGATTTTCAGAAGGCAGGTTCTCAGCATTTTCTGAAAATCAAGCTTCTTTTAAGGTGGTTCAAGTTAGACACTCAAAGTCACTTATGAAACATTAACGGACAAGGTTTTTCAAAAATTGTTGAGGATTCACCCTCTGAAAATCAGGCCCCTTTAAAGTCTTTCAAACTAAGCACAAAAATTGATGTGCCCAGGTTGGTTGATGGTGAATGTCATGGGAAATTTGACATGAAACTGCAAGGATTCAAGCTTGCAATCCTCTTGATAGAAGAGCATAAATCTAGAACTTGCATAGGGTTGGTTATTTGCAGCTTATGATAATGGACATGAATATCTAAAACTCTAATATTGTTGGGTTACCCTAGTTGATCATCCCCATGTCTATATGATCCATAATCATGAGCATAGTTCCCTCATCTAAAATACATTTAATGTAATAAGGAGGTGAGAGATTGAAAAAATTATGATAAATAAATGTCCTGTTCAAACATTTATTCAGTCATCTCCAAATCAGAAATTGATAGTGATTTGATCTTTTACCATAAGATTAATTTTGATGGCCAGTGACGGTCTTAAGGGACATTGTCCATTACTTGTTAACAGTATGCTACAACTTTTCAATTTATCCATCATTATCTTCAAGAAGAGATATCTTAGCTGTCAAGATTCATAACCCATTTACATCCCTAAAACTGAAACTTGCTTGCTGTTTTCTGGTAAATATTTACAGCTTAATTGAAAATGTTCTCTGGATATACATATTGCAAGGAGAATATCTTAAATGCTTGATGGCCAGTTATAGCTGACACAGGCCAAAGCCTCCCTAAAACCAGTGATTTAAATGATGGTGATCAGAGGTTGTCTCTTCTCATTAAAGCTGGTTAGAAAAGGTTGCCAAAAATGAAAATACGACCAATATCAGAAATCAAAACTGTGAAATACTGGTGTGATTTTTTTCATTTTCATTTTCTGATCAGCTCTAGTTTCACACAAATTAAGTGACATTTACTTAAATGCTGGCTCTATAAGAAGCTGGCAATATTATGTTGTGGGAATTTCTCTGTTTGATTCTGAGACACCCTTCAGATAAAGAGTTGTTGGGAATAATGGAAGGCCACAGAGACAAGAAGGCAGAATCATAACGATGGCTCAAGACACTCCTTAATTTTATAGTTTCAAGTTTGGATCAGCATCTGGATTTTCCCATATGTCAGGATGTTCAAATGCAGTGCTCATACTGGCAAACCCATATCTAGGAAGGAGACTCAGCTCTACGATTTTGTTTAGTATGGCTGTTTTGGATATTCAATTTAGGAACCCTCTCTTGCACTTACTCAGGGGAAACTTCCATTGAATCTATGGAGGTTTTGCTTGAGTAAAGACTGAGAGTCAGGCCATAGCACAGTGAGATTAGATGAGAGGGAAACAAGGGGCAGAATTTAATTTCAGATGACATTTCAGGAAATCTACCATTTTTCATTTTGCCTGTTTTTATTTATTTTCTTCATTTCACCTGCTTATAGTTTGATACATCAAATATGAAATATATACAAGCTGTTTGATTTTAGTATGGCCAATAATACCAGTTAGGCAGCTAGATGGACAAGCAAACAAACAAAACTTTATTGGACTCCACAGTATCCAAACTTCAGCTCACACCCAAGTTTGATGGCCATTGCACATCATCTAGAACCTGATCCTGTGCTTATTGAAAACAATTGAAGTACTTGCAGTGATTTCAATGGGCGTGGGCCGGGCCCCTATTCTCTCCTATTAGTATGAAAACACTTATTTCAACAGGTGCATTGCAGGAAATGTCCCTTGATTCTCCACTATCTGTGGTAAGATCAGTTCTAAGCTTTGCCTCAGCTCATTCTTGCAATTTTAGCATAAAAATTTTAGAACTATCCTCAGTTTGCTGCTGCTTTTGTCAATAACACTTTCTATTATTCCAGATAGTCAACATTACAAAGCAAGCTTGAAGGTTATTCTTAAACCATGGATCAAGTTAGTTACAGCAGCTAGGTTGTAACTGGAGGGCTCTTTCATGTTGAAAATTCTTGCCAGTCTCAGATCTACTACATAAAACAACAGTTCACTTTGCTGCTAACATAATCCTTTAAATCTCTTGTCTTATCCTGATATCAATAAAGAGACACCATAATGTATATGCAGAGTTAAGATGGAATACTAGAGGGATTTTGCTCAATTTAGGGCCAGGTTTTGCAAACCTTTCATGCTGAACAATACTTATGTGACAAGTTTCATTGACCTTGACGGGATTACTCATTTGAGACAGGAGGGCAACCCCATATGCCAGAGGTTATATTTTGACCCGTGATTTGGAAGCTTGCTAAGGTTTGACATAATTTTACATTGGACTCTCAATGCCCTGTGTTTCACTGTGGATTTTTACATTCTTTTCCAGTGTTCCTAATGATCTGTTAATGAAAAACAGTTACTGTATTTATGTAAATTAGTAGTTGCTGAACCAAGAATTAGTCTGCTGCCTCAGAGATATGAATCGCTCCAGTTTAATAACTCCCTGCTTTAGCTGTCCATAGACATGTATTGCTTACTCGCTATATATGTAAGTAGAGATATAGATGATATGATCTGACACACAATATGTGTCATATGGTGATTGACTTTGAAAGATATTAATATATGAAACATTGGATTCGCCTTAACAAATCCTAATAGCAGATCTAATAAAGCTTTGATATTTCCTTTACTTCAGTTTTCTTATATATAGGATATAATCCACACTAGGGAAATAACAGATTTTTTGTTTTGCTGCAATTCTGAAGAACAGAAAAAGAGTTTAATTTTGGGTTGAAATGAAAATGAAATATTTCAGAATTTTTGTTGAATCAAAAAGTAAAAAATAATGTGTTGGGCTGACACAAAGCATTTTGTTTCATTCCCCCTTGTAATTTTTCATTTTGACTTTGGTCATTTTGACAAAAGCAAAGAACTAGATTCACAACATGGCAGACTGGGTAAGGGAGGTAAAGGTCCTCCCTTATTACTTTTAGTCTAGTTGTTAGGGAACTCATCTGAAGTACGATGCCACAGTTCAATTCCCCCCTCTGTGCTGGGCTTCCCACATTACAGAAAAGTATCTTGGCCACTGGGCTGTGCGTCTTCCTCATTCTCTTCTTCTGAAGCTGTTCCACTTTTAAAAATTATTAAATAGTCATTGGAACAGAGACTTGAACTTGGGTCATCCTCACTCTTTCCCTACACCACTGACTGTTCATTGTCATAACTATGGGTTGCCCAGCTCTAGTACAATCTCTTTCTGAGTTGGGCTGTACCAACCCCACTCTGGGCCTGAAGAGGTTAATGGGAGCCTGTGGACTCAATCAGCCTCACCTTGCTATACCTACAGTATGCCTCAAGCCTGAAGGGAAGAGTTAAATGGGCTGGCCCAGGTGGTAACTGACCAGGGAGGAGAGGAGATTGGTGACTTCCAGTGAGAGAAGCCAGGCTGGATCCAGGGAGCTAAGTTGATCTGCTGGTGGAGAGAGCTTCCCTGAAGGAAGGGAGGCAGGCTTACAACAGGGAGCCCAAAGCAGTTTGAAAGGAAAGTGGAAGGAATTGAATCTGCTGAGGACTCTTTGTGCTCGTGGAAGAGCCTGCAGGGGACAGGGAGACTCCTGCTGAGGCAGGGACTGCCCTGCCAGGGGAGTGGAGAAAGCTCTCCTGCAGCAGAACCAGCTGGGTTGCAGAAAGTGCTTAGAAGCTCTGCAGTGAACTTGTGGAAGAGACTTAGTGAGAGACGCTGATACACCGTGAGCCTGGGAAGAGGCTGTGGCAAAGGCCCACGACAAAGCAAGGTAGGAAGTGGTCCAGGGGGTCACCAAATAATCTGTGTAGTCAGGCCTTGACTGCTTATAAAGGGTCCCTGGATGGAACCCCATGGAAAGAGAGGGCCTGGATTCCCCCACCAACCCAGTGAGGAAGGTGTAACAGAAACCCCCTGATACCAGCACTAAGGACCAGTGAGTTGGGAAGGGGTGGGACTATATATGATCCAGCCAGAGGGATGAGTTACAAAAAGAAGCAGGACTGGAGTGGCTGCGTGCAAGGGGTACGAAAGGAGGAGAGCCTGCCCGGGCCCAGCCACCAGGGGCCACTTGCTGACTGGTAAGTCACACCCTTACATTAACTTCATTGGAGCTAGACTGGCACTCAGTCAGCATTTGAAAAGTGTGTTGGGGTTGTTGTGTGGCAGGTGCTCTAAAGTGGCAAAAAATTACTGTACCTGTAGCTGCCTCAGAGACAGTGCAGCTTTTTTGAGATGAGCAGAACTATACATTCCTAAATGAAAAAAAACAAACAAACAAAAACTGGTTCAGTTCCCTGATCTACCCTCCATACCTTCCTAAAGGCATGTTGGATTTGGTTGTGATATGGGACAGCAAGCTTTTTTTAGAGATTGAAGCATAGTGTCCCTATTTCACAAGTTTGTTAACCTTTAGCTCACAATAAGGACTTATTGATAGCAATTCAAAAAGAAAAAAAAAAGACTGCGGGGTGGAGGAATTCATACCATCAAACCCAGGTTTGCTCCATAGATGAATTTTGTTTTCCTTTCACTTGTGTGCTGGAGACGAAGACACTAAGACGGAATTGTCTGTCTGTATTTGATAATGCATAGATATGAAGCAGAGGAATAACGAATAACTGTAACTGTTTAATTTGAAAATTAGAACCATCCATTATTTCAATCATCTCGACTTTGTGAGGAAGCATATTCCATGACTTTGTCATAGAGTGCCGCTATGGGATTAAGAGATCATGTGAGATGAATTCAAGATGGCTTTTTTTTATGACAGTGCTACTTAGTAATTCTCGTTTGACCATCTTTAGGCCTTATCACTTACTATATATCCTTCCCTGATAATCATGAGTGACTAAGGACAATAACAATGAATGAGTGATAAGAAGATGCTCTCACTATATCTTGTCACTACTTTATCTTAGCCACAAGGACACACATTTATATGTTTGTAACATCTCATCTCCAGACAATTTGACCTATTCATATTCAGTCACAGTATCTGTGATTTGAACTTGTGTCATTAATCATTTTACTCAGCTAGAATATGCTATGATTTGTTCTTCTTGATATATAATGAGATCTACATTTATTATTCATGAGTCAATTCTCTTTTATCTTGACTTACATTTAGTCCAATATTTTGCCATGTCTTTTTTTCCTCTCTTTATTTAATCCCTTCCCTAATACAAGGAGTTCTGATTGATGCTTTATTCTTTTTGTGTCTGTGCCATACAAGTTGTGCTAAAATAGAATAAATAATTTTATGATTTATTTTTATTTATTCAGTCATAGCAAAACCCATTTTAGGGCTGGCACTTTTTGTAATAATAATCTTAATAGAATATTTATTCACTGTATTTAAGTGGCCATCTAGCATATTGCTCTTGGTTTTATAGATTTTGAAGCAACGATCCTTAGAATCTTTCATTTGACTACAGCAGTCTTTAGATCAGGCTTATAATGTCCTCCCAAAGTAGGGGGCCAAGAATTGGTCTTTTATAAATGAATATATATCCAGTGACATTATATTACCAAAGGACTATAAATAGATGGGTCTTGATCCAAGCCTTGTTGAAGTCTTCCACTGACTCCAACAGGTTTTGGATTAGGCCCATGTTGGGAGGAATTATCTTGTGTCTGAGACCCTTTAATGATTTCCCTTAGTACCTGCAACACTGAAGGCCCTTTGCCTTGCCCATTGAACACTGCATGATGCACATAAGGCAATCTTTGCTGCTACCCAGGGTTTAGATTTCAAGCTCTGCACCCTTTATTGTGATTTGACTCTGAATCTACTAGAATTTCTCAATTAAAATGGAGGATTGATAAACTAGAAAAAAGTGAAGATGCATAAACAAGTGACTGAATTGGAAACTTAAGAAGTAGTAGTATAAAACTCTAACTGGAGTATTTGTAAAGGATAATGCTTTCTTATAATGAAAGACAGAAATTCTTGAAAATGCTATAAAAGTGATTGACATGTGATAGGCATCTCTTTTAAGGCACAAAAGGGATTTTTGAAAATTAAATTTACTTTAGATTTTAAGATTCTTTCAGGTGCTGAAGTTTAGAGGAATTAAATGGCATATTGGCTTTGTGCTGATCCTCTGCACAAGGTGAATTTCACCCTATAAGGGCTTGATCCTGCACTGTTAAAGTCAATAGGAGTTTTAACGTTGACTGCAGTGGGAGCAGAAATTTGTGGCCCTGATTTAGCAAGATATAGAAGAACATGCCTTACTTTAAGCATGTGTCCCACTGACATCAATGGAACTATTCACATACTTGAATTAGTAATGTGCTTGAGTATTTTGCTGAATCAGGGCCAGTGTGCATACATAGGATATAGATGCATGAAGATCATGTGGACATTGAGGAAATTTTCAAAATTAAGATTTAAACTCATACAACTCTACCATGTAGATGTCTAAAACTCCCATTTTGAGATAAAGTTGAGCTAATTCCTAAACTTCTACCTTTAGTACCTTTTAGTCTTCAGAAAACATGCAGTTTCAAAGCACGGTCAAAATAATATTGATGTACCTTGTCCACACTGGCATTTAAGATGCTAGTATATTGCTCAGACCCCTAGTTTTGTTAGGCATGAATCCTTACAAATCCCTCATGGTCCTTCCTAAACTTGCATAACCAAAAGTATACTGTGCATATATCAGCTAACTTTGCTACATCCTATTCATCCCTTTTTCCAGGTTAAGAAATATGAAACAACAATGAGCTTATTACCAAGATGTGGGGCAACCATTGTTAACCTCTTTCTGTTCTGAGATTGCCTATTTATTCCTAATCATTGCTTCCTCTCTCTTAACCAGTTTTTACCTATGTTGGGAGCTAGCCTCTTTTCCTCACGCTCTGTTGTCATCAGATTTCCTTGATAGCTTCTTATGTGTCCCCTCTTTTGATTGCACGAGTCTGTTCTTTAGTACAAAAACAGGTGTCAACACCTGTACAAATGGGAAAGAAAAAGATGTATTTAGCTTAGTCTAACTTCCGCTCTTCTGGCTTGCAATCATTATTTCCATGGCTGTTGCTGTACAGCACACTACAGAGCAAACCCATTCTGTAATGTCCTCCATACAAAATGTAAAAAAAGAAAAAAAAATTCAGTGACACTAAGTCATAAGCTTATGTGTAAAAAAAGA
The DNA here is from genome assembly GCF_026122565.2 of Emydura macquarii macquarii. Lineage (NCBI taxonomy): Eukaryota > Metazoa > Chordata > Testudines > Chelidae > Emydura > Emydura macquarii. Next base: position 97,728,832 of record NW_027131390.1, on the reverse strand, counting down.
AGACTCTGAGATGAGACTTGAAGAGGGGAAGCAACTCAGTAGCTCAGAGGGTGAAGGGAGGGGAGTTCTAGGAAGGCACTACAAGTGAATGACTTCGTCCCAACTGTAGAAAATCAGAAGAAGGGGACAGAAAGAAGGCAAAAGACAGGAGAGCAAATGGGAGGGGAAGAAAATGGGTATTCAGGCAGGCCAGGTCAACAAGTAGAAAAAGGATGAAGGTGGACTGGTTGGGGAGATGAAGTCTACCCTCCAAACTCAGGGTCAAAGTGCTCTTACGGCTTGAGGATGGAATAGTGGTCACAGACCAACCCTCAGCAGTTGCACAGAGATCTGTGACCCCTTCTCTGGCCTGCCAATGTTAGTTAATTTTAAGACCTTTCCTTGAAGTAAGTGTGTGAATTTTCCCTTGCACTGGTCATTTTCCGAACCACATTACTGAAGTGCTTTGCTTTATTATTCAACCAGTAAGTTAGGTCTGTTCTTCATGTTCACTTTACCTTTTCATTTAGGACTGATGTATTTTCATATCTCCTGTGATCCTAAAAGTTCAGCTTCTCTGCTGAGGTGAGGGAATGTTTGATATTTTGAGACCTGGAGGAAGGGGAGGAGAGTTCTTCAGTGAGGAGGGAGTGAAGGTTTCCTGATCTAATGTGCCCAACACACATTCTCAGAAAGCTGCCAAGGGCAGGACTCAAACTTACAGAATCTGGGCGATGGTTGGGTTCAGTAGACAAAGTGTGTCACTTTGACCCACCCACCCTGCTACCAGCTTGTTTACAAACACTCTTGCTTGCAACAAAACCCCGGTCCTGCTGCACATGAGCAAATGACTACCGCAAGGTAATCACATTGGTTTGAGCCACATAGATCCAGCTTTACCCAAACAATTTTTGAAATATTGCTTCCCCAAAGAGACAATGGGAACCAGCCACTAGCTGAGATCATTCTCGAGTGGGTGCTCTTAGTTTCAGGAGGTTCAGAACCATAGTTTCAGTCACCGGCTCTGCAAAAAGTTATAAGACCTATAACATTTTGATGTCCTGTGACTTTTTAAGGGGCCAGCTATATTTTGGGAATCCCTTGCTCATATTATCTCAAATCTGTATCCCTTGCCCTATCTCAGGTCCCCATGAGGCACAAATTTTCAAGACAATCTGAGTAAGCATGTGGATTTTCAAGCACTTAGAATCATCAACTGTTCAACAGTAAGCTAGTCTCAATCTTAACTAGAGTAGTGCTATGGTCCCACTTTGATGAAAAGACAAAGACTTGGATGCGTGAGGGAATCATAATGAAGTCAATAGGAACTGAATATTAATTGAAGGACATAATTTGTCATGAAATCAGTGATCCCATCACTATATTTCCAGAAGGGTAGGTGCTCTAATTTGGTATAGTAAACAGTATCTTTTAGCAGGATATTAACATTCACTTAACTTCAAAGTATATAGAGAGTCTTACCCTGCCTCAGCCTGACACCCTAACCTTCTAGCTCAACATTATTCCCCTGATTGTAGCTTTTGTTTGATTACTTTTATATTTCAAATAATGTATTGTGTACAGATAATGGCGTAGTTATCATTCATCTCAATTCTAACTGAGACACATTACCTTTTACTTTATAAATGGCTGTTGGCAATCTGACTCCAGTGGCTAGTTATAGGAAAAGAATTTACAACATAGTTAAATCTACACCTACAGAATTTTTCACTATAAGAGAGTTTAGACAGTGGCCATTGAGCATAATATGCATTTTATCTTATGTCTTTAGTACTTGTAATATACCAAGTGACTCGATACTCCAGTGAATTGTACTTGATTAAAATGGCATATTTTGACAAATACAGTAGACTGAATCATTTGAGGTGTACGTAAAGGTGGCAAAATGCAGCCTAGGTCTGGTATGTTCTCAGCTATGAAACAGCAAGTTACATTTCAGGGCAATGTTTCTCATTGAGCAAGTTGATCTAATACTCCACTTCATTTAAATTACATTTATCAACATCTCCATTTTGCTATAACTGTGAAATTGACTTATTTTGGTACATCCCATAATAGCTGATTAACCTTCCTAGATTTTAAGAAGTAGTCTTCTGTGTGATTTCCCAAGCTGATATACGTTCACTGTTCAGCAGTAATGATTATTGCTCTGCCTGCATTTTAAGTTAGGCAAGCTGCCATGCATGAAATACTATTTTCTTTTCTTTTTTTCTTCTTTATTAGCACAGAATCTCAAATTTTACATGAGATATGAGGCTGTAGCTGCATGACTCCCATTAAAATTAATGTGAGCTTCTGGGAAAGGACCTTAGGTGCCATTTTGAAAGGAACTCCATGCATTTGTAAAGTAATCCATAATGACTTAGATTATATTGTCCTTGCTAGAGTTTTAAGATGGACATTAAGAATCAGACGAGGAAAAAGTCATGCCGTTGTTAAACTATGTCCTCTTAGTGTGAGTTGCACCCTTCACGATGTTAAAAGAAAAAATGGATCCAAATATGCTGAGTGCAGTGCAGCAAGGTAGATGGTGGGTCTGTGACCTGCCTTCGGGCTCCGGCTGAGACCATTCGCGCACAGCCAGAAGATTGGTAGGAGAGGAGATATCTGATGACATTGGCCATAAATGGTTTAATGAGGTGTCTTCTCAATATGACAGATTCATGTTTCAACCTTCTCCTCCGTTACTTATCCAGGATGCTTCGGAGAATTGCCAGGTGGGAGGAACACCCCACACAGACTCGGACACAGAACAGAGTCTGAAGGCTTGTCTCTAAAGTTGACAAGGCAATGGATGCCATTATATACTTACTTTATTCACTTACATTTCCGTACTTGGAATTTGCAAACTCTTCTTTGCTAATGACACTCAGAATCTTGAAAAGACATTTTATTCCTTTTGATATTTTAAAACATTTTTCAGATGAAATATTGTGTGTTGGGTAATAAACGTATCCAGCCGGGAATGAATGGGAAATAAGATCAGCTGACTGATATCAATAGCACAAGATTAATGAACAGTAAGAATTTATATTCAGTTTGAATGACCAGACAACAGCTGGTAAGCTGATGAATTGTACCATTTATCTGTAAACATCTAAAAATCTGGCTAAAATAAGTCTGACATTGCAATTGCTCTCTCTAGCTAATTCATAATATTAACAGGTTTTTTCATGATCTTACAAGGTACTAAGCATTTCATAAGATGTTCGAAGCATCCTAAGCTCCCAGGGCACACTAGGAGGCATTCATCATTTACCAACATTAGGATGGAGGGGGAGCTTAAAAGGAAGCCAGACAGCTCAGAAGCGGGCTGACAAAGCTGGGAGAAGGACCTGATGTATCAGCTCCTCTGGGGAAAGAGAAGCCTATCTGCTATGCCCAGACAGACTAAAGGTGGAGTTAGTACTTTTTCTTCATTACCTTTTGTTACATACTGCAAAACGTGGACCATAGCGTGGGAAGAGGTAGGAAGTGACTCAGGGAGGGCAGGTTTATGGCATTTTTCGGTGCCTGGACTTGAAACCCTCACAGTGCCCCAGGCCTGAGCCTGATGGAGTGAGAGGGCCCGGGATACCCTTCCACCTCTCACCCACATTAATAAGGCCCTGACCCCTCTAACCACTAAAGCTTTCATCAAGCTCCCACCATCACGCTAAACTTATCAGAGATTGCCCCAACTCCAGCGAGGGCTTGGGCCATTTTTTTCTGTGGTTACCAATCCACAACTGCTTTGGCTCAGAATAATCACACTCATGAATCTGAGGGTTACTTCTTTATGCTTTTTGGGCCTTTTGATCCTGGGACTAGGTAATTCATGGGCAAATGTCCCTTCCAGGGTGAAGCTTCAAAAGATCAGGTCCAGAGGTGGGCATTTGCATTCCCCTCTTCCCAAGTATTTTGTAAGAAACCTACTCAACTAACAGCTCATTCTTGTCTCAGCCCATTGTTTAAAAGAGTCCTTTGAAGCTGATAACACTTCCCAGGGTTTACATTAGTCATGTCTTGTATATAAGTTATGTGCAATCCCACAATAACACATAGAAATTTGCTTTTTAATACAGAGAGTTCTTAAAATACTTAAACTTAATTCAATAAGGTCTATCCAGGATATTGCAGGAAATCGTCTCAGTCCCTTTGATTTCAGGATCTGAGAAGGAGAAAGGGGAACTTGGATGGAAAAGGGGAGAAGTGGGGACTGGAGAAGAAATCTTGGTGCATGGAGTGCGTGGGAGATGGACCGAAGAGTTCAACAGGGAGTTGCTGGGGAGGCAGAGGCAAAAGTAGATTTTGCCCAGCTGGACTGGATTAAGGCATAGGTGCTATAGACTCATGCCCAAGGCCCAGCTTTTGGAATCATGTGATTATATCAGAACTTTTTAAACATCTGAGGATCCTGAAAGCCAAGCTGACAATGCTGCCAGGGCTTCCGGGTTGCCGAGGAGTTGGAAGTGTGGGAGCCTCAACTTCAAGACAGCCACCCTAACTGAGACCCTGGGAACCTTGGCTTTTGGGCTGCCCTCCAGATGGGCAGTCTTGTGGCTTGGAGACTGGGAACCTTAGGGGCCCAGGCTGCTGAAGTGCCACAAGCCTGGAAGCCAGAGCTTCCCAGCTCTCACCAGGCGGGCTGCCAAAGAGCCAGATGGGCAAGCTGACAGGTAACCAGGCACATTCAGCAACTTGCCAAGTCAGCAGTGTTCTATCACAAACTTGCCTAATTCCTCTTGGAATTTGGTTGAATTAGAAGATTCCTATGTCATTTCCAATTTTGACAAATCAGTATTTTCTGATGCCAAAACACTCCATCGGAAGATTTCTGAACAGCTCTAGTGATCGCCACTGACACAAACGTGGGCTTGATTTGTCAAACATACATAATGGTCATAACTCCAGCTGGCCACTGCAGATATGCATCTGAAAATCCTGCCCCTCCTCTTTGGGTACAACTCCTTTCAGAGTGTAAAGTCTAAAAGTTCAATTTTGTTTACAGGTAGGGTAGATACTCTTAGTCTTTTTCTTTCCTCATATACATTGAAACAAAGATTGTAGAAAGTTTCAGGCTTAAAAAAAACACCCTACTTTCTGAATTTTACTGGTGTTGGGTGTAAAAGTGGCCAGTGACCCCTTTTACGGTTCTACTAAACTAATATAACTCCCCAGCTATCGAATTGATGTTCCAGTGAAATGCTTGTTTAAAGAACGTGTATGGATCCGATCCTCAGCTGGTATAAAGCGGCATAGTTCCATTCACTTCAGTGACACTTTGACTTATCCCACCTACGTATCTGACTCAAAGTGCTCAGTCATCTTGCTTTTCCAGTTCCTTCCCATCCACTCTGACCTTTCCTTCATCTCTGTTTGCATTAGATGTGATTTTGCTTTTCTGCATATAGAGGTCTCTATCTTTATTCTGTATTTCTTATTTATTGTGTTCAGTTCCACCCTTCTATTAAGGGTTCGGGAATTTCAACAGAGGTGTCAAAGCCCTCTCCATTTCAGTTGTGTCGTATGTATTTTCTTTAATACTTTGTGTGTATCAAGAAAAAGTATCTAAAGCAAGGCATATGTGTTGAGAAAGTATCTCCTTATTTAGGAGAACACTACTACCTGAGTTCTTCATTGTCCTCACAATGCTTAAATGTTACTATATTCCTTATAGAGATTAATTTTTTCCTCATGGAAAGTTATTCTATTCTTTCCTCAGCTGGATCTGAATCCAGTCCTGTGGTGATATCTCCATTGAGATCAGTGTGCTTTGGACCAGGTCCTAAATTATATCAACATTTCTTCAATTTTGTGAAGTCCAAAGATTTTTCATATTCTACAAGTGCTCTACACAATGATTTCTTGCGCTTGTCAGTCTTATTTAGAGTATGACTTTTTGTCCTTTGGTTAAGGAGTGATTTTCAAAATCCTCCTTGTTCATTATCATTTGAAGTCTGAACATCCCTGTTGTCAGTTCAGCCCTATTCTTGTGAAGATGTTACACATGATGCCTCTGATGCTGGGAGGTGAGGACTTCAGCAGGAATGGAGAATGCTCAGCACCTCAAAAGTGGCACCCGGGGTCTAATCATCCCTACACCTAGACTGATCTGAGCATAGAGATTGAGGTGAAATGGCGGAGGTGGTTTTGTGTGCCCCATCTCAGTTTTGACCCCTGCCACAGGTTAGCACTTTAAGTTGCTTTCCAGCTAAATGAGCCTAATGAGGTGTTATGGCAGCTGGAAATAGTCAGAGTGTAAGAATACTCCAGCCACACCTTCTCCCACCTGACTTGTCCTAGTTCAAAAGCAGGCAAATTCCAGCCTAGGTTTATTAAAGAGTTTGCAACCATCAGTGGAAGTAGATAATGAAACCCAAACCACGCAAACAGTCAAAGGAGTATTTTATTCATCTCTAAATTCTATGAATTCTGCATTCACACTGCTCCTTGCTCACATTAGGCTTTAAATCTTTTCCCTCCACCCGCAGAAATTATATGGTTGTCATGTCCTTTGATAATTAGTCACTAGCATAACATAACATCTGGCTGTTGGGTTTTTTGTTGGGTAAATGAGCTGGATCTAATGCTGAAACAGAAAAATGCGCCTCGGTAAATAAACTAGTACAAGCACCTTGCAGGCACTATTAACTGCTTGATGCTGCTGAACTTCCTGGGTAGATCCAAGTAGAATGTACTTGGGATAATGGATGGCAGCAGCACAGCAGGAACAATGGAGGACCTGGGGCAATAAGGTTAGGAAGACTCAAATTTGTGCGTCTCTGTAGATTTTACTTTGGACTGTGACAACAGTGCAGCAGTTAGTGGCCTTTGCACGGTAGGAACACAGATTGCCACAGTTACCAATAATGAGTTTATACTAGTTGGTCTGAGATTCTAATCCTTGATCTACCTACCAGCCTCTAATCACCTCATTGTTTGGAGTGGTCTGGCTTTTCTGAACTGGGTAGGCCTATCTCTGTATAAGAACATAATGCTCAATCTTTCGTAGAAGCTGAGCATCCTCCATTCCCTGCTGAACATAAGCTGGGTGCAAGTGGTTTTATGGGCCAAATTCAGAGGTGTCTTCGGTGTTGGTGTGAGTAGTAAATTGGTCTAAGTGAACATAAAATGGTGATATTTGTAAATTCATGAAATTGTAGCTGGAAAATCAACCAGTTGGATAGCGCATGGAGGTGAAAATCTGCTTTCTCCTACGTTTAACTGTTGGTTGCTTTCCTTGTTACAATCCTACCTTTCCACTCCCTCAGAGTACAGATTACACCATTTACACATGCAACATATTACCCTCTTGTACAAGGCAGACTATCTTTGTCAAAGACTTGGATTAGCTATGGCTAGCCTCAGTAAATTGCAAAGTGTAATGTTGCATCACTTGCAGAGAATGGCTTTCCTTCCTAAACAGAAACACAGTATAAGCAAATTCAGCTGATTATTGCACCTATTCCCCTGTGCAAGGGCTTCTTTAAATAAAAGAAATGATGGCCACAAAGAAATCTAAAATCATTTTGCTATCAAGTGGACTGAAAGTTTAATGACATTGTTCAAACACGACACAGTCCATCAAGAATACATTTGCATAAAGTTTTAAAGCTGCAGATTTCATTCCCTTTTTACACGTTACCAGTGTTAGGAAATTATATTTGATTTTTGTTTAGATGTGACTTCAACTGATGATTATAAATCCTAATCTAGAAATCTATGTTGTTAGGATGACCTTGTATGCATGCAAACATCATTGCTCATAAATTAAACAATCTCCCCCATCAGTTTGGATATACTCTTCATTTCACATGGCCCATTAAACTCTAGCTCCCTAAAGGCTTACTTTTTTAGAGTGCCTGTTTTATTGGATACAATTTCCTCACGAGTGACTGTTATGCTGCAGGAAGCTTCATTTATATAAACTAGATGTTTATATACTACAGTAAGCCTTGAGCACGGTAATACAGTTTACATGATAATTATGTATGTGGGAAATAGATAAGTTAAAACTATGAGTGTAGTTACTTTCTTAGGCTCTTATTCAGAGGAAAGGATTAACTGTCTCGTGACTTGGGAAGTTGTAGGTCATGGCACTTACTAGTGTAAAGCATTTAGGACTAGTCAAACCAATGGCAAAAGAGAACCATGTGAGGGTTGAGAATTCATGTTAATGATGTCTTAAACCCAGTGTTGACCTCCTTATTTTGCTTTTGTGTAACTGAACCAAAAACTTACCCCGATCAAACTTTTTGGGGGTATCAACTATAATAAGCAAATGGAATCCATTGTATATTATACCTGTACTATTCATTTGCCTGTTATAAACTATTGATTAACTCCAGGAGTTTCAAAAGTAACTATTGACTTCTTGAGCCCAGATTCAGACACCTTTAAAAAGGTTTAATTCTTAGGGAGTGCACTTACCCTCTGAAAACCAAGTCCTTCTTAAAATGTTTCAGGTTGGGCACCCAGGTATACAGTGGGTTAAATCGATGTGTCTCAAAATTTTTGAAATGTAAAGCAAATGTAACAGATGAAGACATGTCTACCTGAGTTTGCAGAGAGCCTGAAACAATAGCTCTGAGACTTGAACTGACCCATTCATTTCAATTGTTACAACTCAGATGATACTTTAAATATCAATATTATTGGTGTTAGTTATTTCACTGCCCATTGAATGATGTAAGAAATGAGAGGAAGGATCTTTTTATAAAGATCTTTATCACTGTTTCCAAACGAGAGTGAGTGTAGGAGGGAAGGGGGCATGGAAGATGTGTAGATCTTTAACGACACATGGTGAGGTTACAGGAATGGGGGAATTACAGTTTTGAGGGCATTGGGGTTTGGGGTAGGAGAGCAGTTGATTTCATTTTCCTGAGAAGGGCCTCAGCACACAGAAACTTGGGAAACACTAGTTCAAACATACCTGAACAACGTACCTAACAACATAACTCAAAATGGGTGAAATTCACCACTGTGCAGAGAGTGTAGGAAGCAGTTAAGTCCTACTGAAACTCTCAAATTGGGGTTATAAAAATGCTTTGTGGTGGCCCTCTGCACAGGTGACTTTCAATGTAGGTAGGAAACACAGGAGAGATGAAGGGTCACCTTACTCCCTGAAGCAGCCATTCATCAAAGGTCATGAATCAGGTCCCATACAAATAACTGCTCACCGGGGTATGGCAAAGGCAGCACAGTCTGGCTCTATAAGGTTTTGAGCAAATGACCTTCCTGTGGTTCTAGTGCCCAGTCCTGTTCCCAGTGAAGCTGATGATAACTCACCTTGACTTCAGTAAAGCAGGATCAAGCACACAGTCATCTCCCTGTGACTCTGTTTCCCCTCTCCCTCCATTGGAAAAAGAACCCAGGAAGGAGAAGCTAGCATCATAAGGACAGTTTAGTGCTTTAATTTGTTTATGACTGAAAAATGTTCTGAAGATGTTTGTATTGCAGTAATGCCAAGGCACCCTAAACCCCGTTAAGCTAGTCACTGAGGATGAAAGGATATGTATTACTCCGTTTCCATCTAGCCAAGTTAATGTTCATCCCCAGAGAGAAAGATTACAAAAAAAACTCTAATGAGAAGCAACATATATTTATTGGTTTTGATTTTTATAATTAGATGCATATTCCAAATGAAATAAATAGAAAATCTTGGTAAGAGTTGGCTTATATTTTTAAGGAAAAACAAGACTGATGGAAAAGCAGTCTTTCTATACACTTAAGGGTATAGGTTTCAAAATTACCTGAATTATTTTTCAGCTCTCCTATTCCACAGTGGGTTGGAAAAAATGATACCAAATTAACATTATTTGTAATAATGTCTCTCATTAAGCTTAAGACATCTTGATTGTTCGACATTCCTTTTTTAATATCTCTAAGGTTTGTTAATAATTCTGATGCGGCTATATTAACTAATACCTGCAGGGACATTAGGAGAGAAAACATTTTATGAAATGTGTGTGTCATATTTTAAAGTGGAAATAATGAGTATACACTTCCATTTTATAGGCCTTCTTTCTCATCTTGATTACTGCTTTACACTATATTTGGTAAAACAAAACCAAAAACAAACAAAAACTCCAACCAAATGAACAAACCCCCTCAACACAAAAAAAGGAGAAATATAATTCTTGGAAAGGCGCACGTTTTGTGGAAATAAGATCCAAAGCACATCATGCAGAAAAATCTACTTTGAAAATTAACTGAGTTGCTATTGATTTTCTTTTTTTCGGCACTAAGTTTGCATGGTTTAGACGATTTATGGTTATTAATTCAAGTTAGATAAAACTTTTACACTGTTATTGTCAGCTGCAGAATTCAATAAAAGAAAGGAAAACTACCAGTTATAGAGATCCTGACAGGAAAAAATAATGGTGCATTAGGTTTAAATTGGGATATAGCTGTTTGGGGTTTTCAAAAGCACCTCCTTTAAATCCCAAGTGATTTAGGAGCACAAGTCTCATCAAAACTCAATAAGACTTGTGCTTTGACATCACTGGTGGGGGGCAGATTTTAAAAGGTAATTCACAGCAAGAGAGACTGACCCTAGCTCTTACTTGATCACACAAAGGGCATAAGAGGGATTAAAATTGCCCTATACTACTTCTGCTCAGCCATTCTGGTCAGACTGAGGCTTAAGCTGTTCACTTGATACTCCTTCTTCAGAGCAAGTGGGTGGGGAGGATGTAAAGATAGGTAGGAGATGGGAGCCTTGACTCCACACCCTAGTCACCGAACAGAGTATGAGGGAAAGAGTAAGCTGCATCCTAGGGATGAGTTAGAGATGCAATTCCTGAGTGAAGTAATTTACACTTCCCTCCTTCCTTCACCCCGAACAAAGTTGAGGGTAGGGAATTGTGCATCTTTGAGCTAATCCAAGGGTGATCTACAGCACTCCTTACTCGGCGCAAAGCCTAATGGCTCAAACCAGCCCTATGGTAAAATGTAATCTTAATATTTGGTTCCTTAGTCTCAGCTCTGATATTTGGAGCCATCTGTTCTGACTGTCTCCATGTACACGAGCCCTAAAAACATTCAGGAAAATTACTCCAAATTAACTAAAGATGTGGACTTGAAGTGGTTTAGATAATCCACATTAAAACTCTCTGCAAGAGGCGATAGTTGTGTGGACAGGAGAAGTTCTCCAGTCAAAATAGGGTTGTCTACACGGGGTGTTAGGTCAAGTATAGCTACATTACTCAGGGATGTGAAAAATCCATACCACCTGAGAGTTGTAGTTACAGCAATATAGGTCTGTAACGTAGACCTGGCTGTAATTCTGAATAACAGTGTACACACAAGGATTTAATGTGTTTTAAATAATCTACGTCAGATTTACATCTATAATTAGTGTGAATTAACCTTCTTGAATGGCCTTGTGTAGACAAACCCTTACTTACATGTTTTCCTTATGACACAATGAAATTGCAAATGAAATAATAGGTAGAATAATAATACCATAAGAACAGAAGGGACACATCAGTTTAGATTTGTGAAGGGGGTAACTGACATGCATCACTCAATCTATTGTTTCTTAAAAGTGCAACAGGAATTAAAGTTGTGACAACTTAATTATTAAGCACAAAAGAACTAATTGCTGTCCCTGTTTAGTATAACAAGTAACAGTACTCTGACAATTATTCTAAAATTGAAGGCTGTAGCTTGATAGATTTAGTTATTATTAATATTAATTATTAGTTAATATTTAGTGAACAGACACATTTCTTGGGCCATATCTTCAGAATAAGTACATCAGTGCAGCTTCCATTGATGCCTTTGGGCTTCGTCCCCATGTATTTATAGGCTTCTTTTTTTCTGTTGGATGTGACATTTAAATCAAGTGATTGTACTCCAGGGACAACAACTGCATTCTTAACTAAGTAACTGAGTGCAGAAATCATGCTTAGAGTTCAGCCATTGATGACAGGAATAACACTAAAACTCTGTCCACAGTACAGCACAATCATTCAGAAGGGTGGGTGGAGGGGAATCCCAACAAATGGGGGAGAAAAGTGTTAACCATCTAATCATTCTACCATGATCCTCAGTTAAAAATATGAGAGAAAAGAAGAACCAAGCTTTATTAGCTATCTTCCTGTGCCTCAAAATAGATCAGGAGCTGCTCTTCTATTGATTAACTCATTTAGTTTTATTCACTAGTTACCTGTGCAAATAATCTGGTAATAAATGGTTTATTAGAAGTAATTTGTAGGGTTTTTTTTTAAATTCCCTAGGTTACTTTGTTTTCTAACCTACATAAGACTCTCACTAGCCTTGACTGTGGCTAGTCACTCACTCCCAGAAATTGTAGTGAACACCATACAAAACTCAAGATAGAAGCATCAGTAGTTCACATTAACGCAAGAACTGCTCTGATGGAGAGACAGGAAGAGAGTTAATGGTACTCTGGATAGTATTAGTTAATCTCCATTTTCTACATGGTGTTTGTGTGACATGGTGGGCTTGGGGAGTGGAATGTCACACAAAATGGCTGTTTCTTGACTCCTTCACAAGAGCCTGACTGACACTTTCTGCCTGATTTGTCCAGTGCCACACAGCACACTGGGGGAGCATTTGGCACTTTGCAATATGTGTCATTCTATATCTTTTTGCAGCAAGTTGAATGTAGTTCACATTCTTTTTTGCAAACTTTAATTTCTCCTGTATGTTGCCTTGGTGACACTTGCTTAGAGATCAGCAAGGCAAAGCTTTCACAGTGAATGAATGTACAAACTTTTCACACCGATTAATGTACTTGGAATGTTGAAAATATTAAACTAAAGTCTTTAGATAATCATAGTGCCAGAGGGACAAAAACAGAAACAAGACTAATGTTGTGGTTCAAATAGCCTCCTTCACAGTAAGAAATAGAGTCCCATTTACCCACATTGAAATATCATCAAGCTCTGAAATTCTAGCCAATCAGCCATTGATGCCTTCCATTCCTTAACTGGTAATTTAAACTTTCATGTTTTAATGTGGAGAGCTTTTGAATTGCAACACAACTGTTAAAACAAAATCCCTCAGCAAAATAGATTTTCCTTTGCTGCTCACATAACTGTGGAAATAATGTATTGACAATTAAATATTTCAGAGCAAAAGCAAGTGACCCCTTGCTTGTTGTTGATTAAATGATAAATGTTAACCTCAAAGGCCTAATGGTGAAATCATCCATTACATAAACTCCTGCTGAAATCAATGGAAGCTTTGTATGAGGAATGACTGCAAGATCAACTCCACAATGTACATAGGTAATTGCTGATAACCCCATAGGGGTCAGGTTCATTTCTCAGTGACATAATTGACTTCAATGGAGTTCACCTTGGAAATGCTTTACATTTGCCTTGACATATCCCAAAATAATTATGGCTAAAATAATGTAACGTTAAAAATATAATTCCATTTCAGCCACATGTGACATATTAAGTCTTATGCCTTGACTAGGTTTTTATGCAAATCATTCATTGTCCCTCTGTGTATGAAAGTTGAGGGACAGTAACTCTTACACAAGTAGTCCAATTGACATTCTACTGAAGCCAATGGGAATACTCGCACGAGTAAGAATTATCTATTTGAGTAAGGGTTGCGGATCAGTGCTAAAGAGAGCTGAAATATTAGCTTTGCTGCTGGTGGCTTTTTGCTCCTTTGTCATGACAATTGAATACCCGAGTCTTTAATTTAACTGCCTGAGCTCCTGTCATGCTTAAGCAACTGTTTGGTCTGACAGTTCTTTTTTATAGAACCAGACCAGAACACAAGATTAATTCCATGTATTAAAGGTTTTCAAAAAAACCAATATGTTTAGCCCACTGCTGGTTGACCCTCTGTCCATTTGATTTACTATAAGGGTGTCTTTATCTTGAACATATTATTTTTGTAGGCCGAAAGCTCATTAGTCTTTTTTAAAAACATTATTTAAAATATGTGACTGGTGTAAATTTTTGCATGTTTATTCAAGATGCACTGTGTATAATAAAAGAATGGAGCATTAATTATACCATCATATGATACCTAGCTATCAATCAAACATGGAGTGGGGAAAAAGATGTTTGTGGCAGTTTACTGTAACTCAGCAGGAAATGGAAAAGAATAGAGAGCAAAATTCTTTCAAAATATACATGGGCTCAATGTTAGCACATGAAGCTGATACTTTTTGCACAGTTCTAATTAACTGTATTATGTCTCAGTCTTTTGTACAAAATGTGCCATCTAGTAATGAAGAAGGATTGCCTAGGGGTTAGGGCTTCAACCTATGAACCGGGTTTAGTTTCCACCATATACTTTCTGGCTGAGCCTAGGCAAGTCACTTAGTCTCTCTCTTTCTCTCTCTCTCTCTCTCTGAACCTCAGTTCCATATGTGTTTTGGGGTTTTTTTAAGGAATGTGTCAGTTTTGATGAGAGAGTTTTCCAGGATAGAATTTATGGTCAAAATGTGCATGGGTGTCCCTAAAACAGCCAAGAAGTTAGTTCATCATCTGGGATGTTGGAATCACAGATTCAAGTTGCTGCTTTGATTCAGGTCAGGGACTCAAACCCCACGTCCTAAGTGAGTTACCCTGTCTACCAGATGCTGACTTCAATGGAGCCAGGAACCAACTATTTTATTTTAAGTAGTACAACAAATAATGTAATATAACTTATAACTCTGAGAAAGTTGTCATCTATGTTTGGTCAATTCAAGAGCAGAAAGAGGTCAAATCCTTCTAATAAAATATTTGCTAAGAATTATTTCTCTGCTTTAATCAAGGTCTTGTGAGATGTTAAACTGATAGTTCTGTAGCCATCCGACTGTGATATAACCCATTATTTGTCAATTGAAAAATCAGTCATCTAATAGAAAGGAGATGGTATCATCCTTTGAGAATGAGAATGACATATTGTGATCATTCAAAGGTCCTTCTCTAAGTACTGTCTAACCTTTTCACTAAGTTGCATATCTGCTGTCTGTATGTGAAGCCTACTGATAAATAAAGAGACACCCTAAGTGTCAATCCCGTGACCTCCTAACGGTGGATACACAGATGCCAGTTAATATCTATCCTTGTGAACTTCCAAATATACGTGGATTTTTCATTTAATTTCTGATCTGCTACATGTGTAACTACCAGTGAATTCCTATTTATGTTTAAAATATTTCAATACAGTTCACTTAATAGGACCATATGTTGATTCAGCGCTTAAATTCTGTTTATCTAAAGCTTTCATTGTTAGACCAAATGGTGTGCATATTTCTCTGTCATGCCATTATTATAGTTGGGGCCAAATCTTCAGACGATATCAGTGAACTTGACTGATTTTCTGTCAGCTGAGAATTTGGTTCTGATATATGCATTCCTGAACCTTAAAAGTCTTGTGGACTCATGCTAAGTTCAGTGGAGTGTATGCAATTGTAAACTGTATAATTAGGAATTGAAAGAATGCATTTTATCTGTTTTGAATTAAGCAGTTCTGACTTAAATATAACTAAAGCTATTTTTGGTGTGCTACTTAAAATATGTTAAAGACTAGCTTAATGCAATTTAAATTTGCTGCAGTGCTTCCATATGCAAACTAATACAGTCCATGCATCTGCCTTTTACCTTTTATGGAATGATATAGGTATGTTATTGCATTATGTAATAACTCAATATGACTTTCGTAGTACCCGACAACCATGTGCAATGACTTTCTGTAAGAACAACTTCCAGAGTAATATGTATGTGGCATGTTTTGTTCAGGACAGAAGAAAAAACATAGCCCACTAAAACACTAAAGGCAACAAATCTAAATTTGATAGCCTAAAGATTAGCATCAGTCAATACCGCAGTGACATCAGTAAAGCCAGTGGAAACTGCAGGTTCAACATACTTAATGAGCCTGTGGTGGCCATAAATGGACTTAGAGGCCATAATATAGGCAGCTAAGTTTGAAAATTTTGGCATGGTTCGTGTTTTTTTATAAAGTGCTCCCTTGACCAAAAAGTGTTGCCTATACTGAAATATCCTCTTGGCTAGACTGAGGGTACAAAACTCTTTGCGTTTCAGAATAGCAAAGCCAGATGTGAACCCAGGTCTGTAGTGGTGATAAACTAGGGTGACTTCTTTTTATTTTCCGGGGCCAGTTCTGCTCTCAATTTCACTAACGCAAATCTGGAATAACCCTAAAGATTTCAAAACAGTTACACTGGGGTAAATCTGTAGTAACAAAAGATTTTGGCTCATCAGGCCTTTTAAAAATTACCAATCCTTCCCTATTAATCCCCCTGCTAAATGATGTGACCAATCAAAAAATCATAATCACCCAGAACACAATTATGGAGATTGCATTATTAAATTATCAACAGATTACTATGAATTGAATAGATTAGTACTTTAATATGCACAAGGACATGCAATTACTTTAGAGGATTGAACAAAAGTATTAAATCAGTCAACTAAAGGTATCAGCAAAATAGGTGATACGCTGTGATATGCAATAAAATGGTTACATGAAGAAATAGATGGTGTGATGTATAATGGTCTAGTGGGGATGTCGACAGAATGACAGGAGTTGTAGTACAATGTAGCATAGAATTCTAAGGAAAGAAACTTAAGCAGGCTAGGAGTTTTCCATTAGAAAACTTTTCCAAGGGAAAATGACCTTTGAATGCAAATCCAAAATTTTCATGGGAAAATTTGGATTTTTTCATCAAGGAAAATCTAAATGACAGTTCTCTGGTAGCCTGCCTGGCTCTTGTCAATTTTACTTCCTTCCTGCAAAAAGTAGAATGGGAGACTGAATTACAACTCCCATGAGGCAATATACCAAATAGGCCAATATAGATTGATATTGAATGGGCTTGAAATAACCCATTTCAGGTCAGTTCAACAAAACAAAATATTTCAGTTTGGATCAAACTGGCCCAAAACTAAATATTTCATTTCAATATTCCCAACAGAAAATTTCAGTTTTTCAGAAACTGGTTCTGATGGAAAAGGTTCTGAAGGAAGATTCTACCCAGCTCTCATTACAGGATAATACAACAGAAGGCTTTCAATCAACTAGCACATCAAAAATGGGAGAGAATTTTAGAGTATTTTGGGAGTATGAAACTGGAGATAAGCCAGTTGAGAGTCTCTGGGTTAAGCTTAGAAGCAAGAACAATAAGGGTGATATCGTGGTGGGTGTCTGTCACAGACCACCAGACCAGGAGGACGAGGTAGATGAGGCTTTCTTCAGTCAACTAGGGAAAGTTTCCAGTTCACAGGACCTGATTCTCATGGGGGACTTCAATCATCCTGACATCTGCTGGAAGAGCAATACAGCAGAGCACAAACAATCCAGGAAGTTTTTGGATCGTGTTGCAGACAACTTCCTGGTGCAAGTGCTGGAGCAACCAACTAAGGGTCATGCTTCTCTTGACCTGCTGCTCACAAACAGGGAAGATTTGGTAGGGGAAGTAGAAGTGGGTGGCAACCTAGGCAGGAATGACCATGAGATGAAAGGAAGGAAGAAAGGAGAACAGCAGGATACGGACCATGGACTTCAGAAAAGCAGACTTTGGCTCCATCCCCTGGAGAATCCCCTGGGAGGCTAATATGAGGGGAAAAGGAATCCAAGAGAGCTGGCTGTATTTTAAAGAAACCTTATTGAGGGCACAGGAACAAACCATCCCGATGTGCAGAAAGAATATCAAATATGGTAGGTGTCCAGCTTGGCTTAACAAAGAAGTCTTTGGTGAACTTAAACACAAAAAGAAGCTTACAAGAAGTGGAAGCTTGGTCAGATGACTAGGGAGGAGTATAAAAATGCTCCTCGAACATGCAGGAATGAAATCAGGAAGGCCAAAGCACAATTGGAGTTGCAGCTAGCAAGGGACATGAAGGGGAACAAGAAGGATTTCTACAGGTATGTTACCAACAAGAGGAAGATTAGGGAAAGTGTGGGCCCCTTACAGAATGGGGGAGGCAACCTAGTGACAGAGGATGTGGAGAAAGCTAAGGTACTCAATGCCTTTTTTGCCTCTGTCTTCACAGACAAGGTCAGCTCCCAGTCTACTGCACTGGGCGGCACAGAATGGGAAGGAGGTGAACATCCCGCAGTGCTGATGGAACAGGTTGAAGACTATTTAGAAAGATTGGACATACACAAGTCCATGAGGCCAGATGCAATGCACCCAAGAGGGCTGAGGGAGTTGGCTGATGTGATTTCAGAGCCATTGGCTATTATCTTTGAAAGCTCATGGCAATTGGGGGAGGTCCCTGATGACTGGAAAAAAGCAAATATAGTGCCCATCTTCAAAAAAAGGAGGAAAGAGGATCCAGGGAACAACAGACTGGTCAGCCTCACTTCAATCCCTGGAAAAATCATGGAGCAGGTCCTCAAGGTATCCATTTTAAGGCACTTGGAAGAGAGGAAGGTGAATAGGAACAGTCAACATGGATTCACCAAGGGAAAGTCATGCCTGACCAACCTGACTGCTTTCTATGAAGAGGTGACTGGCTCTGTGGATGTGGGGAAAGCGGTGGACGTGATATACCTTGACTTTAGCAAAGCTTTTGATATGGTCTCTCACAGTATTCTTATCAGCATGTTAAAGAAGTATGGGTTGGATGAATGGACTATAAAATGGATAGAGAACTGGCTAGCGCATAGGGCTCAACGAGTAGTGATCAATGGCTCCATGTCTAGCTGGCAGCCGGTCACAAGCGGAGTGCCCCAGGGGTCAGTGCTGGGGCTGGTTTTGTTCAACATCTTCATTAATGATCTAGAGGATGGGGTAGATTGCACCCTCAGCAAGTTTGCAGATGACACTAAGCCAGGGGGAGTGGTAGATACCCTGGAAGATAGGGATAGGATACAGAAGGACCTAAACAAACTGGAGGATTGGGCCAAAAGAAATCTGATGAGGTTCAACAAGGACAAATGCAGAGTCCTGCACTTTGGACAGAAGAATCCCATACAGAGCTACAGACTGGGGACCGATGAGCTAGGCAGCAGTTCTGCAGACAAGGACCTGGGAGTAACAGTGGATAAGAAGCTGGATATGAGTCAGCAGTCTGCCCTGGTTGCCAAAAAGGCTAATAGCATATTGGGCTGCATTAGTAGGAGCATTGCCAGCAGATCGCGGGAAGTGATTATTCCCCTCTATTCGGCATTGCTGAGGCTGCATTTGGAGTATTGTGTCCAGTTTTGGGCCCCCCACTACAAAAAGGATGTGGACAAGTTGGAGAGAGTCCAGCGGAGGACAACAAAAATGATTAGGGGGCTGGAGCACAAGACTTATGAGGAGAGGCTGAGGGTAGTAGGCTTGTTTAGTCTGTAGGAGAGAAGAATGAGGGGAGATTTGATAGCAGCCTTTAACTACCTGAAAAGGGGTTCCAGGGAGGATGGAGCCAGGCTGTTCTCAGTGGTGGCAGATGACAGAATAAGGAGCAACAGTCTCAAGTTGCAGTGGGGGAGAGCTAGGTTGGACATTAGGAAAAGGTTTTTCACTAGAAGGGTGGTGACACACTGGAATGGGTTACTTAGAGAGGTGGTGGAATCTCCATCTTTAGAGGTTTTTCAGCTGTGGCTTGACAAAACCCTGGCTGGTATGATATAGCTGAGGTTAGTCCTGCTTTGAGCAGGGGGTTGGACTAGATGACCTCCTGAGGTCCCTTCCAACTCTATGTTTCTATGATTCTATTCCAAACAAAGTGGCTGGCCACCAACCAAAGTAATAGCTCTATGATAGACCATTGTAATAACATGTGAGGATCAGTCCTAGAGGAGGAACGAAACCACTCTAAATGAAACCAGGGAAGCTCTGTTTCTTGCAGACATCCGCTCTTGTTGTCATGTTCTTGATCTTGTAGGTTGGTAACATGTCATTTTCAATAAGTGTCCTTATCATTTGAGGATATTTGTTAATTTATTTTTCTTCCAGGGTCTTGAAGCCTTCACTGTTTCAATTAACTTCATCTTCAAGAGCCATCAGCAAAAGAGATTAGGTACAACCTACCAATTTGTTTCTTGAATATGGTCCCTGATTTATAAGTGTGTTAGTATCATGTACTGCCTTTGTTGTGTTAATCCCTTATTACTACACTCACATTATGGTTGTGTTGTCATTTGATTATGCAGTAGAAGTCATGCTAGAAGTAAGGAATGAATAAGGTATAATAAGTGAAACACTCCATATCCCTTACCTCTCCTTCAGCAACATCCAGTCCATAAGATTTTATATAAGACCAAAGCATTGCATTAAAAACATACTTTTGGGGCCAGATCCTCAACTCCCATACATAGCCATAGCTCTACTGAAGTCAATGGAGCAACATCTGTTGACAACAACCATTAATGTGTAGTGGCTTAATCTTTGTGTTGAAAATAGTGATATACTAATTGTATAGTTTCTATTATTTTGTTGATACAAGAAACAAAAATAAAACTGGACTGGGGAACTATTTCAATATGTTGAAATGACAAGAGGCTGAATTATGAGATAAGACTCAGCAAGAAGTTAAGCCCAGGTACATGGAGAATTTACCACGTGTTAAATGTTTTCCTTGGCTTTAGGTGCTCAGATACCATAGGGCATGCAGATATTATGGTGATGTATGCAGCATAAGAATCTGAACAGAGCAGAACAAATTATTTGTGTCTCATCAGGGCATTTGAATAGGGACAGGTGAATTAGCTGACATAAAATAAGAATCCTCTAATTTTTTTTTTAAACTGTCAGTTCCCCACCCCTCCACAGTTGGTCCTCAGCCCAGTGCTGGGACCCTACTGCCTTCCCCTCATATGAGGTTTCAGGGGCTGGGGAAAGAGGGTTATCTCCTTGCTGTTCCATACATTAGGAGTCCCAACCCCGTTCTCAAGCTTCAGTAAGGGCTACCTTCCCCCAAAGTCTGCTTCCTACTCTGGTTCATCAGGGAACAGAACTATGGAATGAGTACCTGAACTTACCACTTGTCAGGTGGGAAAGGTATTCATGGCATGCCCTCTCTGGAGGTCTGTCTCTACCTCGGGCTGTGTGTATATGAGGAAAGTATCTCCCCTCTTTGGGATAACCCCATATTTCTTCTCCATGGACAGCTTCCTCTCTCTGGCCCATGTCCCTCAAGCTGTGAATTGGAGACCCTTGACTGAGGTGTGTCTCAATATCCAGAGGCATCTTCTGAAAGGGGTTTTCAGTTAAATAGGCAGTGGCCACATGTCTGCTGCACACATATCTTGGGCTTTTCCCATTCTCGTGTAGGAATCATGTTACGTCATGCTCCTTAACTTCCTCAGTTTCTCCACTTTTGGTTGGAGTCTGAGCCACAGCAACACTGAGCTGTGCCTCTGTTTCCCCAAGAAGGAAAGACAGTTGACTCACCTCTATGGGAATTTGGGTAGGCTTCCTCTCGCCTCCCCCTGCAGCGTCATCAGTGTGAATCAGTCCTTTCTGTTTAGAAAGATTGAGACTGAGACTGTTTCCTGTGGGGGTACTTGACACAGAGTCTGCCCCTCCATCCAGGGGTAGCTCTCCAAATTGCCTTTAACCCTATCCCTACATTCCCTCTGTGAGTTGGATAAAAGGTATTTGTCTGCTGGGAAGATCCATACTGTTAGTCCTTGTAAGCTCCTTGGGTCCTCTAGGGGCCATTCACTCCACCTCACCCAGCTTTCAGAGGGAGGGAAGCATGAATGCTTGCCACCTTCCCCCTTTGGCTCTTGCTGCTGTCACTTCTGGGCTGCTGCCCCTTCCCCTCCTTCCTCGCCCCCCACCTAAATGTTCTTGCTCTGGCGGGGGCGGAGGGTAAGACAGCTTGGTCAGGGCATAAACCACCCTCCCCACCCCCAGGGGTCCACTTTCACACACGCCCCCCCACTCCTGTGGTGAAGTAAAAAACCCTGTGGCAGGGGGAAATGACTGCACTCACTATCCACCGTGTGCCCCTGCTGCTGGGCTGCCTGTCACCGCATGTGCTGTCCACTGCTGACATGTCTGCCTCTGTTGTGACCAAGGGATGACTTTCAGCAAGTCCTGACTGGGACCCTGCTTTTCACCCTAATCCAGAGGATCCCCAACCCAACATGGTGTGTGCTCTGGCCACGTGTAACTGTAGCAGGCTCCTTTGCTCTCTTCAGCTGCTGGTCCAGCATATACTACTAATCAGGGCATGAGAAGGGAGTTGCAGCTAGCAAGGAACTTGAAGGGTAAAAAGAAGAGTTTCTACAAGTATGTTAGCAACAAGAATAAGATCAGGGAAAGTGTGGACCCCTTACTGAATGGTGGAGGCAACCTAGTGACAGATAATGTGGAAAAAACTGAAGTACTCAATGTTTATTTTTGCTTCTCTCTTCACAGACAAGATCAGCTCCCAGACTACTGCACTATGCAGCACTGTATGGAAAGCAGGTGAGCAGCCTTCAGTGGTGAAAGAACAGATTCAGGACTATTTAGAAAAGCTGGGCATGCACAAGTCCATAGGCCTGGATGCAGTGCATCCGAGGGTGCTGAGGGAGTTGGCTGATGTGATTGCAGAGCCATTGGCCATTATCTTTGAAAACTCATGGTGATTAGGGGACAAAAGACAAATATAATGCCCATCTTTTAAAAAGGGAAAAAGGAGGATCCAGGAAACTACAGACCAGTCAGCCTCACCTCAGTCCCTGGAAAATCATGAAGCAGGTTCTCAAAGGAATCCATTTTGAAGCTCTTGAAGGAGAGAAAGGTGATCAAGAATGGTCAGCATGGATTCACCAAGGGCAAGTCATGCCTGACCAAACCTGATTGCCTTCTATGACAAGCTGACTGGTTCTGTGGATCTGGGGAATTGGATGTGATATACTTACACTTTTAGCAAAACTTTTGATATGGTCTCACACAATATGCTTGCCAGCAAGTTAAATAAGTATGATGTGGATGAATGGACTATAAGGTGGATAGAAAGCTGGCTAAATCCTCAGGCTCAACGGGTAGTGACCAACAACTTGATATCTAGTTGGCAGCTGGTAACAAGTGGGTCAGTCCTAGGGCCTGTTTTGTTCAATATCTTCATTAATGATCAGGGGGATGGGGTAGATTGCATTCTCAGCAAATTCACAGATGACATTAAGCTAGGTGGAGCGACAGTTATGCTGGAGGGCAGAGATAGGATTCAGAGTGACCTTCACAAATTGGAGGATTGGGCGAAAAGAAATCTGATGAGGTTCACCAAGGACAAGTGCAGAGTCCTGTACTTAAGATGGAAGAATCCCAGGCATTGCCACAGACAGGGGACAGAGTGACTAAGCAGCAGTTCAGCAGAAAAGAACCTAGAGGTTACAGGGGACAAGAAGCAGGAGGAGAGTCTGCAGTGTGCCCTTGTCACAAAGAAGGCTAATGGCATATTGGGCTGCATTAGTAGGAGCATTGCCAGCAGATTGAGGGAAGTGATTATTCCCCTTTATTCGGTTCTGATGAAGCCACATCTGGAGCATTGTGTCCAGTTTTGGACCCCAGACTTCAGAAAGGATGTGGACAAATTAGAGAGAGTCCAGTAGAGAGCAAAGAAAATTATTAGGGGGTTGGGGCACATGACTTATGAATAAAGGTTGAAGGAATTGGGTTTATTTAGTCTGAGGAAGAGAAGGGGTGGGAAGGGGATATGATAGCAGCCTTCAACTACCTGAAGGGGGGTTCCAAAGAGGATGGAGTTAGGCTGTTCTCAGTGATGGCAGTTGACAGAACAAGGAGCAATGGTCTCAAGTTGCAGTGGGGGAGGTCTAGGTTCGATATTTAGGAAAAAGTTTTTCACTATGAGGGTGGTGAAGCACTGGAATGGGTTACCTAGGGAGGTTGTGGACCCTCCATCCTTAGAGTTTTTTAAGGCCCAGCTTCACAAAGCCCTGTCTCGGATGAGTTAGTTGGGGTTGGTCCTGCTTTGAGCAGGGAGTTGGTCTAGATGACTGACTTAGGTTCCTTACAGCCCTAATCTCCTATGATTCTAAGGGGCTCAGGCTGGAGGGTGCACAGGAGCAATGGCTTACGGAGCCTTGCCAACCTGCTCATCCACTCATTGCTGATAACTTGTCCAAACCAAACCCAGACTCTGTTTGTTGCCATTTCCCCATCACTAACTTCCATGTACTGCATCAAAGATTTTTTCTACTCATAATGTGGGAAAACAACATTTCATATCTGACAAAATGCCAGCCTTCATGCTGGTGAAATGAGGAGACACACTATAAACAGCATTCCCATAGAAATAGTCTCTCTGTCTCTCTACCTACTGCTTTACAGACATGATTTTCTTCCTTCGTGATGACTGCATTCCTTTCTTTTCTTGCCCATGTGACTTTTAATACTTTCTAGTGCACTGTCTCGTTGTGTTGTGAATTACCAGTGTTAATGAATATTGATCTCATCTAAGTTATATAAGGAGAGCAATGCTACCCTATATATACCTTTTGCATTATTTAGGAGAAGGGCCAGTCATAGTCAATAATAAGCATTGTAGAAGAAAGAAAAGAGATCAGTTTCCAAAGAAATACTGTTGAACACTTGTTTTGTTAGAAATGACCAGTTTAAGTCAAAAAAAAAAAAAAGTCATAGTTAAACTCAAACCCATGGAATACTTGATATAGGTAACTAAAACTGACCAGTTCTCCTAGCACAGGCAGTTGCTAGGAAACTTGTTAAACATTATTTTAAAGAAATGATCATTTTATTACAGTCTCCCCAACAAATTCCTCTGAGATCTTGTAACGCAGAATGAACAGTAACGATAGTGTGCATTATTAAATTGCATCCGTATATCCGTATATCACAAGCTCCACATATTGATGTTTCACTTGTCTTCCAGTTACAGTCAAGTGACAAGGCAGTTTACAGTGTGACACTGATCTACTAACTGAAAAGTCCTGCTCTAAGAAAAGGTTTGCTCCAGTATGTTGTTGTTGCAATAGACAAGGCACACTCTGCTAATAACAGTAATGTTTCCTTTACACTTACGGAGCCAAGATTCTCAAAAGTGACTAGTGATGTTGAGTGTCTTGATTTTTGGGTGCTCATTTTGAGAAACCTTAAAAGAGCCTAGATTTGAGACATCTGAAAGGGCTTCATTTTCAGAAACTACTGAGCACACACCCTCTGAAATCCAGGCTCTTTTAACATGTCTCAAGTTAAACACCCAAAATCACTACCAACTTTTGAAAATATTGGTCCTTTAATGTTTCCATTCAAAATATAAGCTGAATGTGTATGTATATACATGACATTACTGAGGCAGATTACTTTCTACCTATAGTGTCGGACTCCCATGGGGATTGTGGCCGAGATTCACAAAGGTATTCAGGTGATTTCAATGGAAGCTGGGCACCTAAATACCTTTGAGAATTTGAGACCAGGTGATGGAAGTTAATTAGTTGTTCTTATGTTTATCAAGGAAACTGTTTGTTAGTGTATTTTTTAAAAGATTGTCTAAGGGTACCAAGAGCGTGGCATGTTTTTATTGTGGTAATAAAACTCCAAATATTACACAGATGTTTGAAATACAGCATGTTGAATCAGCAACCAAAATATAATGAATGTGAATACATAAAGAATAATCCGACTTAGAAAGACCCACAGTTTTACATGAAGCTTCTTTGTCAATGTTCTTTCTGAAAGCCAGATTCTCAGCTAGTGTTGTTTGGCATATCTTCATTGACTCCAATGGCACTACACTGTTTTATATCAGCTGGAGATCTGTCCTCAAACTGGCTATAATATAAGCATTGATGCATTTTATTAAACAAGTTAGAATTGGAATATCCTTCCTTTAAAAATTCTTGCAGTCTCTCGGGAAAGTGTCACAAATGTTATCAGATTGAGAAAAGCAAAGTGTGTTGCTGTCTGCTGGTAAAATTTTATATTCCCAAAGATTTTCCCTGTAGCAAGTAAAGTTTTGGCAGTGCAGTCACTGACCTCTACATTGGTGTTGGGGGGGAGTCAACGGACACTATTTTCTCCTGCATATAGGCGCAGCATGAAATGCACAAAACCAAGACATGCTGTACGGGGAGAAATGGCATGTTGTTCTAGTTACATGTGACAGCCCAAGATTCTGTACACTTGACAACAGAAATAAAATCATACAAATAATTAGATATGTCCCAGAAATCCCTGATCAGGAAGCCACAGAATATGATGAAACAAGAAAGCACTAGGAGATTCAAACCACTACTTAATGAGGATACTTTATGTCCCTTATACTATTAATTTCCATTTTTAGAAGTACTACCCACTTGAACGTGCTACTGCCTTTCAGAAAGTGCCATTTTCAAATAGACATGCTGATTCACTGACAATGAAGTACCACTTGACACTTCAGCAATGGGGGATAAAGGAAGTAAAAGATATTGGTATGTCTCTGGTCTCAGAGGTACAGCTGGAAGGAAATCCATATTAGCACTGCATTTTGCAACATTAACTTCCTAAATCCAGCTGATCTTTTATTTTTTTTTATTTTCCACACAAACTAATTAGGGGGCTTCCACATCTTAGGTCATCTCTAAATAACCCATTATGGGAGGGAAAAACTGTTCAAGTAATGAAAAATGACAGAACAAATATGGTGAGGGAATTGTTTCTGGGAAGTTCCTGAAGTGTAACCTAACCCTAAGGTTAGTATTTTTAAAGTAATCCAGTTTTAAATATAACAGGCAACAATATTAACACTGTCTCCTATAATTGCATATTATAATTTATTCTCAGGAATATTCCCTGAAATTCATGGAGTCCTTTGTTTTATAAAGGGCCCAGGTGGTAAAAGAGCAGTACGCATAATTAAACAAAAATCAAACTTATCACACAACTACCTTCTCATTAGGAAAAATCATCTGTCATTTAATATTGCTTGTTTAAAATTAGTTCAGAAGAGGGACTGTGACCTAGTACCTGTGTTTAGTTCGGCTATAAAATAATTTAACTATGTGCTGCTCCCTAGTGGGTACTTCTAAAGCCGCAGAGACAAGTATAGCTGAAATTCACTCCTCCCCTTTCAAAACCTGAGAAAATGGGATTGGTGCAGGGTGCTATGTGGCAGCTGAGGGGAAAGAATCCACCCTCTCAATGTGTGGAAGGACATAGGGCTGCAGCACAGCCCCTCTGTAGCTCTTGTTACAAACACTGAGTAAAGAGTGGTGCCACCTTTCTGTGCATGTTGGTTCCAGGCCCCTAGGACGAGGTAATGACATATCTTCCCCTGCCACAGCTTAGCCCTAACTCTTCCCTTCATTTTGACCAAATCAGCCCCTGGCCCCTCTCCCTCCCTGAGACACAAAATGCTCCTCTACTCCAGATGGGACTCATACTGCTGGGTCAGGGGCTTCGTAACCAGTTTTACACCTTTATGTCTGTACCTTGAATAGGCCCGGAGCAAATGCAGACACAGCAGAATCCAGGTTCAGTGTAAAGGAGCCATGCTGGAGAACTGAATCTTGTTGGCATTCTGAAGACATAATTACCATTACCTGCCATTGATTTATGTTGAACACAAGGAGTGACAAGATTAAACCCTTCAGCACCTTCTGTTTGAGAAACCTTAGGACAGGAAGAGTAAGTACTCAATGCTACTTTGCTTTCTCGAACTTCTCAGAGGAAGGAGTATAGCCATGGCATGGATACCGCATCCACATCAGTAATTAATGCTTTCACATTTAAGAGATGACTTTTCTGAACAGGGATTTAGCAACCATCTGAGTAGGGACCTACCGACCCCCTGTTTAAAGACACTTGCAAGCACTTTCCAACAGCTAAGCATAAAATAGCCCAGGTGAAAGTTGACCCAGTTCAGTTCCATGATGGGCAAATGTCCATCTTGCAGATGGCTGAATGAAGGTTCTTCAGTAAATCGTTTCTCTGTGAGTAACTCTGGATGAAACTTCACCAAAGAAGTTAGTGCATTTGCTACCTTCCATTTCAGATACTACATCCTCCGTACTAGCAAGGCCACCATTTGTTTGATCTATATAGTAGATAGGGGAAAAAAACTCAGCTCTGTCACTTAGTATAAAAATGTTGGGTTTCTGCTCTGAACAGTTCCACATGTCATGGCATTTTAGAACTTAATACTTGTTCTCTCCACCACCACCACCACACAAAACCTCTTAAAAAGGTTTGTAAGTTACATTAGCACATCTCTAACCTTAAAATTAGAACCTACACAACTTTGCAATTATTACATAACAAAAACTGACCTGAGCTGCAGCACATCATCTATACCTCCCGGATTTTCATTCATATTTTACTCTGGCAGAGTAGTGCAAAGGAATTTTAAAATGTAAGTAAGTTGTACTGCAATGTGATTAAGGCCCCTCTATACTACCAGAGAGGTTCAAAATGCCTTGGGCCCAATGCGTATTCCCACAATCTTTAGCTGTGGCGCAAAGTATCTTGCTTCCCCTTCTTGCCTTGCTATAAAATTGAAAATGTTCTGTAGGGATGTTGGGCCTTAGATTTGTAGAGGCCTGTCAAAAACCCTTTGTAGGTACATTTAATGTGTGTGGCTTGGAGCTGCCAGGAACTACTTACATTTTTCTAACATACAGAAGCTCCTTGGGAAAACAGATCTCTGTGACCTGCTTCTGCAGCCTCCTGCACTTTGAGATTCTTTTTGCTCTCATGCAGTGCTTATAATCTGCATTTGCTAGATTAAAATTCTATTTTACATAAACCGGTATTTTTAATTCTGTTCCTAGGAAAATTCACAGCAAAAGGAGAGATGGGAGCCATGTGTATCTGTGCGCAAGAATTCACTCAAGGAAAAATGAGTATGCCAGCAATGGCTACAAACCTAAGGCTATTACCAACTCTCTATGCATGCATAACTATCATTGGTGCTAAGGGGAGTTACACAAATTCATCCTCTTGAGAATTCACCTCTTAGCGCTTCTGTTTAAAAGTCAAGGTTTATTAATATGATATAATTAAACTAATACAGAAGGGAAAACTTTGGTTAGTGATATGAAGCCATAAATTAAGTCTAAATGGCATGGCTCACATACTGTGTATAAGCTGTAGAATAACTCCCATTTAAGTTGATGGGAGTTTTCTGGTGTTGAAAGAAGTTGTACTGCAAAGAGGTTTGACTTTGAGAAAGGATTTATAGTACCATCTTCATGCATGTGAAGTCTGTTCTCTTGATAGGAATGCAATGAAATTATTGTATGCTGGGAGGAAGACAGAATAGCTTTAAATTGAAATTTAAAATATAGGACACACAATGTTTTATTTTCCTGCAGTGCAAAAAGAAAATGGAGATTAGTAAATTTTCAACACAAAGAGTAGCTTACCTATAGTTCATATGCTAATCCATGACCTAGTCAGGGGAAAAATCACAAACTTAAAATACACACATATATATATATATTATTATTTTGGTTTTTCATTGAAATTTTCCAACCAGACTGAGACATGTTAGGAATTTAAATTTTAAACTTGACTTCCTAAAAGTGTGTATGAATGTATACATTATATTGTGTATTTATAAAAATATTACATTAATTTTTTAGAAGTAGTAGGGATTTCTACAGAGATAACTAGATTCTCATGTCCTGATCTTTCAAAAGCATGTGTGTAATTTCATTGACCATGATAGAACTACTCATGGGTTTAGAGGTGAGCATGTCTGTAAGTGCTTACAGGACTGGGACCTAAGTTTTTAAGAGCACTGGTTCAGTTATCCTCTATGTTTTTACAGTGCCTACCACCAGGAGCCCCCAATACTGATCAGGAATTCTGTATGTAATAATAATAATAGTACAGGGTGAAGTTGTACTATATTGAAAGGTTGTTGCTTGATTTCTTTCTATATTGAATGTATTGGGCTGACTTGTTTTTAATCAACTATCAGAGGCAATTAGAGTATAAGTGAGACCACTTTTGACTTTATAAATCTAAATAAATATATTCTTTGCTTCTCTCATGTACACATCCCCCTGCCCCTCCCTACACACCAAACACACTCCCACCTACATATATATATATATATATATATATATATATATATATGTGTGTGTGTGTGTGTGTGTGTGTGTGTGTGTGTGTGTGCGTGTGAACAGCAAGAGAGAATGCCTTTTATGGGGAAGTCGTTAACTAAAATATTAAATTTAATACAAAAGATTTATTGGGGGAGGGAGACCCTAGGGTCAAATTATTTGCTTATATAAATGTGCAAAACACAACTGAAGTCAATGGATCTATGCCCAATTCATACCAGCCAAATATTTGACAGCTAAATTTTTGTATACCCTAGAAAGGGATGTGGTATTATACTGTGCTCCCATCTTGTAGTGACAGAAGCTTTCACAATAAGGATCGCATTTAATTTATAACTTGCCATAAAAGACACTGTATAACATTGTTCTCTGGTACTGCAGTTTCTTGCAGGGATAGAGCCACTATTCATTATGACTTATATTGTGCAGTCACTTATCATGTTTCTTGCCCCACCAGTCTATCTCATTATTCTCTGGGAAAGCCATTTTACGAACTGCCAGCAACTTACTTAAATTATAAATGGGTTTATGCCACTTTTGGTTTTGAACAAGGAGACAGTATTTTGTGAATTAGGTACACTGGACTATTACATTTGATAATGCAATGTGACATAGTAACTCATCTAAACGACAAAATGTCCCTTCTGAACCAAAATTTAAAGTGGCATTATATATATTTGTTTCCTGAGATGAATTAATGCAGTCAGGTAGATGTGAAACAAGTGATCTGTATAGGCACGCTTTCTCATAGCATTTTGTTTCCCCTTTTTATTAGAAAACAATATTCATTTCAACTTTTGATTTAAATGAAAACTAGAAGTGGTTTTCATTGTAGAAAATCCAAGTTTTGGGAAAACTGTTATTGCTGAAATTTAAGTACAGAAGGAGGGTGAGATTCTCATTTTTTGTACACCAGAGTAAATCCCGAATAATGCACAGAAGTCAATAGTGTACCTCTGGATTTACATCACTGTAAATAAGATCAACCTCTGACCCTAAATCTTAATGGCAACGGAATAGTCTGACAGATGTGTCTGACCTGTCTTAGTACCAATACACGGACAGGCTAAACTAATCCAGCAAACTGAGTTTAAATTGTTAACCTTATGTGTTCTAAATAACTAAACTCAGTTTAGTTTACCTAGATAACATTAAAGCCAAGCCAGATAGCATCTGGTTAGCACCAGACTCACTGGTGAGTCAGTTTTTAACACACTTCAGTAAAAAGAAGAGTGGCAACCAATTACATCAGCATAGAATGAAGAATACTTTTTCTTCCAGCAGTTAATTATTGTGCTGCATCCTGACTTTACTATAGTGCTAATTTGCTGAACTCAATTCTGCACTTAGTTATTCAGCAAACAGACACTTCTCTCTAGTCTTCTTCACAAGACTGCCACTCAGTTTAAAGATCCCTCCTGGGATATTTGACTGACTAATATGGTCCCTTTCTGTATTAATATCAAGATAAAACAGATATTAAGACCAACTTCCAATTTAGAATCATTACGTGATTACAGATGAGTCAGTTGCATGATCCTTTTATTCTGTAGATGAATCCTGAGGAAGTTTCAATCATCAAAATTTTACTTCAAATAACTTGATAGAGTCCCTTCACTTTAATATCAATTAGTCAGATGCCAAGCAAGCAGATTCCAGCTGTAACAACTATATTAGAATAATAACCTTCATTTCAAATTCTGTCCTTCAAGCGCTCTTGATACATTGTGTGGCTTCGTAGGAAGGAAGAGTGTAGAATCTCTTTAATATAGAGACGAAACATTTCATCTCTCAAATTGGTAAAGACTTTTGTTCCATCTCAGTTAACTTCAGACAAATAAGTGTTTCAATTTCCTTACTCTGTTGACAGTTGAGCTGTTTTTAAGTCACCCCATGTGGTTTTCTTCACAAGAAAGCCACAGATCATTTGGATTATCATCTTGAAAAATTCCTACTGGTGTTTGTGTTTCTCTTAGAAGTCTCATTTCAATACCACCATCTTGATTCTGATCTTGCATATATCCTGGGGTAAATCAGGAGCAATATTAGCCATGTCTGTAGAGTTATACTCATGCAAAATGGTAAAAAATGAGATCCAAATAGGGCCCCATATATACGCATGACTAGGGCACATAGATATTAATGTTTCTAAGGAGATGCTTGTCTATGGAGACAGAACTGTTATTCTAGTAATCTCCAGTGAAATTCATTCTTGGATGGCACTTACGTTCTGTGTGGGAAGATGATCTCAAGAGAAGCATTCTTACTGCTATTTATTCAGTGATAACCTACAGGATGCCATTCTTCTTCTAAAGTGTCTTAGAAGCTGACCCCTCGGTTAGTGCAATTTTCATTCTTCAGGCAGAAAGCTTCTGTAAGGAGGCTAGAGTGACCTGTTTACCTGGTTCTACAGCATCAGTTACCCTACAATGTTTTGACATGATGCCTTTCCCTGGAAGGAAATGGCAGTCAAATAAAGAATAGATCATCACTAAGCAGTTATCCTTTTTGTGGTAATCAGCACTTTCAAAGACAAGTGGCTCTTACTGGAAAAGGAGGAGGAAAAACTCCTAAATGTGGTTAATCTGGACAATGGGTGAAGTGTGTGAATCCATTTCATCTGTATATTATGATGAAAAAGCCTAACATGGGCTTTTTTTCCTTTTGTGTTATTTATTTGTGTCAGTTTAAATACCCTGGAAAGCTTGAAAAGAATCGTATTTCAATTCCATTTTGTGTGCAGTTTGCTTTGTTAGTGCAGATTTGCCATATGAATGCTTGGCTACTAGCATTGATTGCAATATTCAGGCCATTTTACTGTATTGCAACAAAACAAACCGATATTTATTTTAGAATGGTAGATGAAATGTTGGGTCTCTTTACTTTGTCTGTGTCCCTTTCTAAAATAGATAGGAATAATAATACTTCTAAACCTCTTTTATATGAGATTATAAAGCACTTTGCAATCATTAACTAATTAACTCTCACAAAGCCCCTGTGAACTGAGCTAAGGAATATACAGGGATCATTACATCCACTAGCAATTTCTATCATTTGTACTCTTTCCTTATGAGTCTGTAGCAATCTAATAATGTACAACATCATTTAAAAACAACTTAGGATAGAAAGTGAAGAATAGTGTTTTTATAAAAGAGATGGTTGAGAACGTGTAAGTATGAAACATTTCAAAATGAATGAAAATCTTGTGTGTCATTTGAAAATTTCTGTGACATTTTTGTTTGCTGAAAATTGTTGAAAACTTCATTTTGATTCAGTGGAAGGGGAACATTTTCAATTCTTGCTTCTGCTTTTCCAATGGAATATTTTTAAGGGTGAGAAAATGAGTTTTTTCACCAATGAAATGAAACTTTTCAAAAATGTAAAAGACTTTTTTTGAAAATTTTAATTAAAAATATTTTTTGACCAAAATATAAAAAATGCAATTGTTCTTATTTTAGTAGAAAAGGGGACTTTATGTCCACCCCATCCCCCTTTTACATTTGTTAATGGAAAAAGTTTGACCAGCTATATCTATGGTAATGGAGCATTCCATTCAAATCCAAGAAAAGTTTAGTTGATTGGGAATCAGCTAATTCCCAGAGCCTAGAGGGGGAGGTGCACTAGCAGTGAGCAGACCTCATGACACTCTATAACACATGGAAGTATCTAGTTATGTAAGTTTAGGTTTTTAGAATCTGTCTTATGATTTTGTTTTCTATGTAACTATTTGTTTCCAATACTTCTACTTGCTATCACTTGAATTGCTATACTTTGAAAACAAGTGCAAGTTTATTTAACACTATGAATTAATCTAAGTGCTGTGTGTTAAGCAGAGCGATGATCGGAGATATAACTGGTAAACTGGGTGTATTCTGCTTTTTTGGGAGCAGTGAATCTGTGAATACTGTGCGTGTCCAATGGAACAGGGGCTGCACACTCCAGGGAGATGATTGGGAGGCTTAAGGGTCGAAGTGTGTCTATCACTAACCTGTAGCGAGAGCACAGGGCCTGCATAGCCCTACAATGGATTGCTTGTGTTGCCCATGACCAGTAGAGTCAGGGAATGGACCACTGGCAGGCACAGACAAGGCTTCCTCATGCTAAGATCAGGTGGTAGTGAGGTGTCTCACAACCCTGGGTACCTCCAGAAAGCAACACAGGCAGGCTTGGTGCCAGCCTGGCGAGAGAGAATCCATGGCAGGCATGCCTGTGCCAGCAGACCCTTTGAGATATAGGAGAGGAGGAGATGCGGGGAATAACCAACATGCTGGAGGGTTTTCTGCAGTGCTTAATTTGTAATGAAAGAGGTGCCTGGGCTCAAGCAATTAGGTGTCGAGCCTCAAGCAATTATTT
Organism: Emydura macquarii macquarii; assembly: GCF_026122565.2. NCBI lineage: Eukaryota > Metazoa > Chordata > Testudines > Chelidae > Emydura > Emydura macquarii. The sequence continues at coordinate 97,694,536 of NW_027131390.1, read as the reverse complement.
TTTTACTTTCATAGCAGACCTGGCAAACCCAGAGGAGCTGGGGGGCCATGAATTGTCAGGCCTAGAGGCGCCGGGGTTCACCTTGGCAAGCTCTGGCACAAATTTAGCACTGATTGTCTGGGATTGTTAATTACACCTTATCGTGTCTGGCTGGGGAGAACCTGAATTACTGTATTATGAGTCTGAATGTAAGGGTCTCAGTCTAGCAGAGAGTTATGCATTGTTATAGTGCAGTGAAAATACAAATGCCCTTGCTTTTGTCAGCTATGCCATTAGAAGTAGAGCCGTACTTCCTACTGTGTACTGTAACCCTTCTAATTCAGTCAGAAGGGCACACCTAGCCAGGAAGATTTTCTTCCTTCATACAGCAACTTGAATAGCAACATTAAAGGCTGATGTCCAAATTTGTCATCCACTCTATGAGATCTGATGACAATGCATGAATCAAGGCAGTCCCTCTGGAGAAAGATTTTAAAGGGCAATGGCGGAAGATGGCAACCTTCACACCGTCTTTCCTGTTAAGTGCTTTGGCACGACCAATGCCATGAACATTGAGCAATGATTGATGGCCATGTGGTCTAAAAAGCAACTCAAGCCAGGAAGCTGTAAACTACAAAAAGTCCCTTCAATTCTATTAGTAACAGCAAAGGTGAATCCTTTGGTGGCTTTGGTTTTTGTTGGTTTTGTTTTTCAAGAGTGCAGTTGGTCTCTTTCTTTGATCTCTCTCCCTCCTCAGTCTTAATCAGCACCTGACTTGTCTGTGTATGTTTTGTGTGGGAGACGGAAGCCCAGGGTTATATATTTGGGATCCCAGCCTTGTTCTCTCTCCCTCTCTGCCACACATTTGAGAAGAAAGCTGCAAATTGCAGCTAATAATCTCAGAAAGGGTGTAAGTTTCACCCAAGAATGTGTTACGGGAACTTGTGATCTGAGGATTCTACTCCCCCTTCACTAGATATGAATAACTCCAATTAACAGCTGCTTGGGAGTAAGGAGGACATGATGTGGTGTACATGGCTGGTTTACTCTTTAGGAGCCTGATCAAAAAAGCCCATGCAATCTTTTCATTGGCTCACAAGGGCTTTTGATCAGGTGCACTGTAGTAAAAATGAACCTGGCCTTCCAGAAAAGAGGAATGGCCAGGGCCATGTCAAAAATGGAGTAAAACAGGGCCATCCCTGGGTAAAAAGAGGAACAAGTTAAAGTGGCTGAAAATCTTGTTGGTTTCGGCAATGACTTGGACACCACCAAATAGGCTATACTCAAAATGCCTTGGCAAAACCCCTTCAGACAAGCATACTTTTAAGGCAGAGAAGCCCAAAACATTAACAGTCAAACCCTCCCCTCCTACCCTGCACAAACCAGGCTCCCTGAACACACTTCACTGAGTCCTAGTGATACCACTACTACTTAGAAACCTGCCTGACACCTATATTAGCCGGTCATTATATGATGTTAGAAGACGTGTCCCGAGGTAGGTTTGAGGGATATGACTCTGAAATCATTTGTAAAATGACCTTCCTCTATGCCGAAATGTATAGATTAGTGTGTGCTGGTGAAGACAGCATGGTTGCAATGTTAAGGAGTCTTGTGGCACTATTAGCGGCTGCACTCGGGCAGCCAATTTATTGCTGGGTAGAGTCCTGAGTTAGTAAATAAGGGGCAAATATTTTAGTGGTTGATTGACTGCGCATATTGGACTCTATCACTGATTTAATTTTCATTGCACTCCAGTAATAGCAAAATTACACATTAGTGTTGCGAACAGCCAAGGAAAAGAAGCAGCATATTTGCTAATGCTGCTCTTAGAAAGTTATTTAGGGACCCTTCGCATATTGGAAACTACATTTCACTGCAACATCACAGGTTGCACTGATTGGAAAGTCATACATTTCCCCTAACTCAAAATAAATAGGGAATCTTAATTTTGTGGCTTTTGAGAAATGCTGTCTAGGCACACAGCCAAGTCTTTCATCTGATTACTTCACAACATAGCCAAGCAAAATGCCGCATCTACTTTAACAAGTGAATTACCAGTGCCACCTCTGCATTTCAGAGTTTCATTCACTGTATTTTCCACCAGAGGAAGACTTGTGTTTAAGGCACTGGACAGGGACTCAGGAGATATGCGTTCAGTTCCTGGCTCTACCACAGATTTCCTGTGTGATATTTTTTAGGTAGGATTTGGACGTAGGGAAGTCACACTTTGTGCCTCAGTTTCCCATCTGTTAAATAGGGACAATGATAGCAATCTTGGTCATGGTCTATCAGTATTAATTTAAAACATGAATAGCACACAAATGAGGTGCTTGGTCACAAATACATAGTTTGTGTATGCGTGTCTCCTTGGGTTGCACTCTTGCAGGGTCTTATTCCTGAACCAGACTTGCATTAGCTAATCGTGGTACTACCTCTTCTCTTGTTGTTGCTGTCTAATGTTTCATCTTTCCACAGCTGCTATGCAGAAAGACATTTGAGATACAGACAGTTTTATTGTGTTGGCTGGCACTAGTGCCAGTCGACATCTCTATACTCTCTGCCAAGTGCCAGCTCCCAGGTAAAGAAGTTAATGTTCTCTGTTTGCACCATCTTCCCTTGTTAAATTAGGGCCCAGTTCTGCCTTACTCGGTTATAACAATACTTTATTCCACAAGCAGTTAGTTATTAGCACTGTGGTATTGCTGGCTCCCCCCACCCTGAGAACTTCAGAACTACTTCATTGCACTCCAAATAAACTCCCCCTTTTTCTCAACGTTTTGTCAAAATGTATAAAATACTTTTTATTTAAGGAAGAAACCTACACTAATTCTTAATGTAGAGTGTAAACAGAAAAAAGTCAGTATTTCATGTCACTCTTTTTATTATTAGTGCTTAGGCTACAAAATAAAATGGACAAAATTGTGAACCGCTCTGAACTGTCCAAAAGTAGAATGACTTTTCCAATCATCAGGTCAATACTTGCCTGTGGATGTTAACCTTGAGACACTAGTTATGGAATCAGTCATGAATAGCTTATCCAATAACAAGATTTGGTGGTTGGGTGTAGAACATGCTGAATTGCCATCATTACTTATATCCATTAGTCTTTCCTTCTAAGTCCCCGCCTCAATTATTATTCCATAATCCATGAATATTGAAGAAAGGAAAGGATGTATTAAATGTGACACTTAAGTGTGTAACTAGGAATAATGGGTGGATATTAGGAAAAGAGAAATTTAGGCTAACCATCAGGAACCTCTTCTTGACCGATGGCTGTGAAATAATCTTCTATGACAGAGAAAGCTTCCTCACAAATACATACACTCATAGATACCAGAATTGGTCTTTTATTGGAAATGAAAATTTGAATTTTTCTGTTTCTTCAATGAGAAACAAAAAACATCTATTTTCCCCTAGAATAAATTTTTAAAAAATGGGTGGAGGGGAAATCATATTTTTGGTCAAAGAATTTTTTTTTTTTTTTTTTGGTTTCTATGAAATATTTCATGAAAAATACTTACAATTTTCTGACCACTATGTCTGGTGACTATTAAAATTAGAGTGTATAGGCAGGAAGACAGACTGCAGGACAGGTTAAATTCTTTCCAGCTGAGCTCTTTGGAGCAGGGAAAGTATCTTGGTACAAGTCTTGCAGATCTCAAAGAACAAAATTCTGAGCCTGATTGGGCCCCTGAATGCGACTGCAATATAGATATTAAATAATAGTCTCATCTTTGATTCTGTACGTTCTGATGGTGGTTCTTGGGATATGGACACTTTTGCAATGAGAACCAAAACTGCAACAAATAATTCATTTCATATAAACAACTAAACAGCCACTAGACTTGGTTTTTGCGCAGGATAACATTACAGTCTCCAAGTGCTAATATTTTTTTACTTCTTTTTTGTTAAACTTGTCCCATTTGAGGTTTGTAGGTTAAAATATAATCTTTGTAAGATGGTAAAATATACTAAAATGGGGTATAAAAGGTGTAAAATAAGATATGAAATGACTGTGCATTAAATCACAAACATAAATATAAAGTTGATCTCTTAGCAATGGTTCAGAAAATGCACAAAACCACAAGGGACTGGAACCTGATGAAAAATATATATAATACATATATTTAAAGAAAGAAGCCTGAGGCAATAGTTACTTATGCACAACAAGCCTACCGTACTTGGTTTCTTTACTTATTTTACTGTTCTATTATTAATAAAGTGTGTGTGTAAGGCAAGTCTTTTCACACAGATCAATAGGTCCAAAGCAAATTGGCAGAGGGATGGGTTGTAATGTGGGATTACCAAAATAGTATTTTAGTCTTCTGAAAGTTTGAACCAAAATATGAAAATGTGACTAGATCTAACCTTCTACAATTAAATAAATAGGCTAGGCTGGGAAAAATCTAATTTCCCAGTATGAGTAGAATTGCTACATGGGCAAGTAAAGATGTCAGACTTCTGGTCTGCTGGAAAAAAATAATGGAAGAGGATGGGGGTGGGCAGAAATCGGTCTTGGCAGCTTTCAGGTACCCGTCGGAAGGAAGGATGGAAGGGTTGAATGGAATGGAGCAAGGAGAATATGGCTGCCTTTGGCGCAGGCAAATGGGGAATGTGAGCCATATGATTGGTGTGTCATGTGACCCAAGCAGGCTTTGGAAGTCAGGCTTTTGGAAGAAGTCAGCCAGCGAGCCCACATTCTCTAGAAGGAGGGCTGTGAAATCCTGATTGCAAGGGGTGTTTGTGGGCTAGGACTTATAGGACACAGTCCCAGGAGGAGGGCTGTGGAAACCTAGATCTAAAAGGCTGAACTTGCAGGCTGGGGAGGCAAGGACTTGAACCACACAGTTCCAGGAAGGAAGGCTGTGGAAAACCCTAAATCTGTGGATGGTGAAATGGGGCTCCCTTTGGGAGTCGGACAATAAATGCTAAATAAATTAGATTCCTGGGTGGAAGATGTATCATTTTAAAGACTTTTGCTGTGAGTGGATTATTTCTGGGAACCTAAGGGAAACTGAGGCAGGATTGCTGCTGAGCCACCCCATGCCAGGAGGGGATGGTCTGAAGGCAATGACCCTTGTAACAAGCAACTTCTTACAGCATATATTGCCTCAGATGTGTGTTTGGTTTCTGTTCTTGCATGGTTTAGTTGTTTAAACTCTTGGGCTCACTTGCTGAGACAGAAAGATTGTGTATTCAAGACCTGTATTAGGATGTTTTTGGGTACCAGATATGCTTGGGAATAATAGCAGCACTTACATAGCGCTTTTTCTATTTACTTCTTTCTAATATAGGCTCATAGATGATCACTCAAAACAATAAAAAATAGAATTAGGTCTTTCTATGAATACAGTTGGCCTCTGTATTTACAATCTCCAGTTTTGAAAGTTACAAGACAGATCAGTCATCCATGCTTTTGGTCACAATCTGGTCACCAGGTGGGACAAGAAAATAACTTTTCATGCACGTTGCATAACTGAACCAGTGCATTACGGGAAAGGGTGGAATCTCCTTCCCCTACAGAGGATGCCAGCCTGGCTGCCTAGGTTTGGCAAAATACGATTACCACAGAAATAATTAGCCAAATCCTAATGTTTTTACTCAACTCGTATTCAATCCTTTCTGTGGCAACACTCTCACTGAGGTCAGTTAGTAGTGCCTGAGTGATTTGGCTATAAGAGTCGGTCCAATATAAGTAAGAATTTGCAGTTGAGAATTAAACCTGCCATTTTGCATGGGTTTTTATTTGCAAAACTGAGGCACAAGGAGACATGTTAAGTAGGTGGTCTGCTTACCATGCTTGAAGGATCACTGTGTTCTGAATGACAGAGCAGATCTGAGCCTCTGATTCCTTGGTTTTTATGGTTCACCTTTCTATTACAAATTCCTGTATTATACTTTCAGCTTAGGGATATTTCTACATGTTTTTTTTATTTTCCTTTTTGAAATAATTAGTTTTAGTTCATGGTATCAAAAGCAAGGGCAAGATGGCTGCCTCTTTGAATTCTTTCTTTCAGCTGTAGAAAGATTTTTTTTTTTTATTTTTAAATTCTCTTTCCATTCTTTGTTTTGGTCTAATAGTATTGATTTAGTAATCATATTAGTTTTGCATTAGGAGTGGAAAATGGGCTCAGATAAGATCAGAACTGACTGAAAGCTTTCCCATAACCACTAAAAAGTATCTGAATGATGCTCTGGAAAAGAATAGTTAACTTTTAAAAAACTTTACTTTTCAGTTTAATGTCTCTTTGTATTTCCTGGGACTGGAAGAAGATATGGAAAAACTGAAAGAAAGTTTGTATTTCTAGCCCCAAAATAAACAGTAAGGATTTGACATCTTGAAGTTTATTCTTGAATGGATATTCATTGTCCAATTTTGCAGAAGAGTTGATTTCCATTTGCTTCTTCAAATGGAAGTGAATTCAGACCTTTCCAAGTTCAGCTTTCCCTAGCACTAGCCACTTTATAATGCGTTTTGTTAATGATCCCTGTGGGATCCTAAAACTCTGTCAGAAGAACAGATTGATGTTCTGAAAATGAAATGAGTTAAGCTTTATTTGTTGAACACCAATCACAAGTAAGGACAGATCTGGAAGACAGCAGGAGAGGGGTATTACCTGTTATATATTGAAACTCTCCAGAAGAAGCATGGGTGGCATTTTGGATTTTCTACTATGTGAGAGGCATACAAAAGGTAGTGTGAAGTTGGATGAGCAATGGATTGATCCATGACTTGTTTGTAATAGTAGCACAAACTGAGCAGAAGCTCTTGTGTTTGGATTACAGATGGAAACCTAAACTTTCTGCACTTTATATCCTTGTGGTTAAAGCAAACATCTATTTTGTTTCTCTCTCTCTCACTTTGACGCCTGGTTGGGCAGCCTTTGATGCTGCTCTGGGCATTTTTTTAATTTAGACTGTGGTTTTTGCCTGGCTGGGCATCAGCCTCTTTTGCTGCTGTGGGTAATCTTTACTTAGAATTCCCAGGTGATTAACTTTCACTGACTCTAGCTGATTTCATTGTTTTCACTGACTGCACGGATGTTCTATCTTATGGCTGTTAATAGGAGTATATGATACAACCCGGATTTTGGATATGGGAATGTATGAAGCCTTTGGTCAGTGCAATTTTATATAACATTTATATATAAATATATATATATCAGCCAAAGGATTCTTAAATGTTATTGATGTGTATATATATGGCCTTTGGATAAGATGTGATTTAGATCTTTATGACAACTTTTATTTGCAGCATTTGAGTTAAAATTTGCTCCTTGTTAGTCTCTACTCTGCATATTGTCTCAAGGCTTGACTGGTAGGCAGCTCGTAATCTGCACTGAGTATTGGGCAGTATGTAGTTGCATTGCCCTATAAGCAGAGAAGAGACCAAATTGTGACTGCTGCCCCTTTGCTTCAGGGGGAAAGTAATCTGTACTGCTCTTTCCCTCTAAGGCTTTGCTTTTTTCCTGCCCACCTGTTCAGGAAGAGAAGTAACAGCCCCAGTGAATTTACGTGTGATGTAGGTTCTCCCACACGTGGGCATAAAGGTATTATGCTCTCTTATACCACTGTGCAGTGGCACAGGCAGATTAACAGTTGAGCCCTTAATGTTTCATATATGTTATGCCCGTAGTATGTTATGGCCCTTGAGAATTAGTTGTTAATCTAATTAGGTTTGTATCACTTTTTCCCACCTAATTTGATAGCTTTCTGGGTCTTTCTGGGTAGTGTCAATTCAAACCTGGATTGTATGCATTCTCTCATCACCAATTAGACGTTCTAGTTACAGAATTAAGTCTTTTTGTCCATCTATATAGTTATATCTGTATGTTCTGCAGTTTTCTGTTCTGTGAATTTAGTTCATGTGGTACAAGAAAAAATGCATGTTTGGTACCTTTTGAGAATTACAGGTTCTCAGCAGATACTGAATGCCTCTCCGGATCAGGCATTTAGGTCCCAGTCCAGTAATTCATTGCCTGCAGATTGATTACAATGGAACTCCACATGGATGCTGAAGTCTGCCTGCATGCAATGAACTGCAGACTTGGGCCCTCAGTTATTATTGGACACTTTCTTGTTCAGAAACCTTCTCTCTGACTATGGAATATGAAAGGAATAGCATGGCTTAAATGTCCTAAAAGCGAGTTAGGCTTTGGGATTCCCCCACAGTGCACCGTGCAGGCTAGCTCACCAGAGGTCTCCTAAAGGACTCAGGCTTGCTTAGGTGGGACAGAGACCAGCCCGGGGAGGACTGGAGCTGGACTAATGGATCTCCTGCTGTACAAATCCACTGACTGTTGCCCTCACAAAGCGTGGGGGCAGGAGCTGTGGGAGCTGCTGCAGCCCTGAAGCTGAAGTTGCTGTAATACCCTGAGAGCAACTCTGCTGTCAGCAGCCTGGAAGTGACAATTTCTTCCTGGTCCTTGTCCCTGGGGCCCCCACATAGCTCAGGACAGTTATGCATGTTGTACACTAGGGGAAGGATTTGTCCCTTAACGTACTGAGCTCATTCTATGTGCAAATATTAACTTAAATGAAGCTTTATTTCCAGCCTTCAGCTCATACGTAGCTGTAGCTTGCCTCTTGGGTATCTCTTTATTTTCCTCAACCGCACTCAAATCTTTGAATGTTTGCCAATGTGGGCCCAGTGGAATCCCTCGCGTTCGAAGATTTGGTTTGCTGATTCTGTTTCTGTTCTTAAGCATAAATTCCGATCTTATTTATTTACTTTTTTGTGATTGAATTCCTATGCCTATAACGTGCCCTTTCATCCTTACAATTTCCTAACTTTTTATTTAAGGGTGAGGAAATTGAAAAAAGTATTTCTTTTTCTTTGCTAGCTTTCAAACATGGATTAAATTATTGTTTGCAATAACCATTTTGAAAGATTGCATCCAAAATCTGCCCTATAACATAACTTATTTTCCTCTATTCTTTATGTGCACAGGTTTATTATTCTGAGGTGCCTCCTCATGACTCCTGAGCTGTTGCCACATTTTTAATTTTGGAAATTGAGGAGTGAAATGGAGGGGGGGGGAAGAGATGCCATGTAATTGCATGGATTTTGGAAAAACAACTGAAGAAAAAGGTAAGTCATTTTTTTTTCAAAATAGGAAGGGAGGGAGCTAGTTTACCTTAGTCAAAATGAATGATTTAAGATAGAGGCGATTTGTGGTATATATAGCAATTAAGTTGAGCTTTTTTATTTCTTTGTCTTGAACCTTTTGAGCTTCCAAGATTCTGCTGTCTGCAGAGGTGACTGTTTTGGGAGGCAAGGTGGAGGCAGTATATTATTCACATTGGGATCTCCTATGATGACTATACATTTATTCTTTCTTAGTTTGTTGTTTAGTTTAATCAGAAAGTAAAGTAACCAACTATGAAGGAATCTGGTTGCATTTCATGCATTAGAAGTAGAACAAGATTAGACCACAGCTGGAACTGATAGTCCAAAAACATTGTTTTTAATTTCCCTTAATTATGTATGATTAGAAAAGCATCAGCAGAAAGTCTTTTACAATTCTAGATCTCTAAAATTACAAGGTCTCAATAACATTACAATGAATGCTTAGGGCAAGCTCATATATTTTTGCATGGTTACTGAATTGCCGCCCTATGATGAAATTGCATATAGTACAAGATGCAGGATTCTCATTCTCTAAGCCACTTGAACCACCAGTTACCCCACGGAGAAGAGCTGATCCTTTTTGCAGAAAGTAATAGCTGCATAGAGTACTCTAAAGACAAATCCTGGCTAGATAATGGTAACAGAAAGGCTGGAGCAAGCTTCCAAAAAATAAGAAGAGACATATGTCCCCGCAGTCTGGTTTATTGTAAATTTCACTGTTTGACTTGTGCAAAGTCATTCTAGTATCTTTTGTATTGTTGAAAGGTAAGAAAATGATACTTATACTAAAAGTTGGCAGATTCATTGTTACTGTAGCTGTCTTGAAAGATATTCTTTTAATTCCCTTTCTTTGTGATGACTGAAAGTGGGGTATTCTCTGATTATCATACACCCTCCACAGTATCCTATAAAGCCTCACAGTAACCCAGTTGTAAAGTGTACTCTTTTATACAATGTAGAATACAGTCATATCTGTGTATGTGTTACTATAATAAACAGGTGCATTCAGTGGAACTCTCAACTTCACAAATCCAGGATTTAAGATACTGATATAACTGTCTCTTCCTTCCCTGATCACCTGGGAGCAGGCAAGTGATCACCTCTTGCCTGAGCACCTGATGTTCTTGAGGATAATGGACATCCTGGGCAGGTCCCCCGCGGGGGTGGATAGGTGAGAATCTTATATCCCCCTATCTACAGCAGCTCTCTGTTCATAGGAAGAATAACTGCTGGTATTGTCCCCTATGTATACCTCTGTTAGGGTACCTTGATAGTTTCCATGAACAACTCTGGCTTAAACCATGCAATAGGCATAAGAGATAAGGGCAAATGATTACTTATTGCTCTAATGAAATCATGAAACACTCAAGTGGATCCAGAAACAGCTTTACTGAAAAATAATATAACAAAATACAGTAGAGTATCTACTGTAATGACTATGACAAGTCAAAAGGTAGCTTGCAACAGTTCAGCTAAAGGTGAAACATTAAAGTACATTAACCACTATTCACTACAACAGAGGCTTATGTTAAAAATAAACACAAACCTACACAAGAACATTCACCATTAACATTATACAAACTCAACCCTTCCCAGAGTGCACATTCCCCCATAGATCTAAAATCCCAAATACTTTCTTGGGAAGAAGTGCTTGATGAACAGATGATGAACAGTGCCGGGCAGCACTAGGTATCTCTGAATCAGCAAGAGGCTGTCCGAATAATAGGAGTGAGACACTTGTGTATAGGCAGGGTAAAATTGATACAGTGATAGTTGGTAATAAACGCAGTTATCAAACAGGCACCAACTCTAAGCAGGCAATGGATTTTCTTACAAATTCCCTGGAATGCCTGTGAAGAGAGAGAGTTCCCAGCACAAGGACTTTTACCCCAGACCATCCAGGGGAGCAACAAGGATTCCCCAAATATGGAGAATGGTCTCTCGGTCCTCACACTCTCCACAATTGCCTGTGGATGCATCCCAGGATCTGCCAGTACGATCAGTGCTTTCTGGCTACAGTTTCCAGGGACTGGCTGCTGAGAAGGAGTAAGCATGCTGAATCTCGGTGGACTAGGACTGCTGGTGCAGCATGGCCATAATACTGGTCGTGAGGCCTCAGCAGGGTTGGCTTCACAGAGGAGTCTCCCAAATCTTTGGATTCCACCATACTGTAAACTAGCTGTCTGCAGACTGCCTGCTGCTAGGTTTAGATCTCACACTTCCTTCACCAGCCAGCCATCTCCTTTCTGCTTCTCAGCCTATCAGCACAGTCCGTGTACTTTCCACTTCTGCCCAGATACAGGATCACAGAGCAAAGAAAAGTTCAAAGTATCCCACCCCCAGCAGGCACCAAACACGGCATAATGTGAGCTGTAGTCCTTGTGGTCTCCAGCCCATCCGATTCAACTGGAAGCACTGTAGTTGTCCTTTAGAGGCAACAGACAATACACAGAAGCCTACTCTGGCAAGTTTTGGAGGCCCCCGAAATGGGAGGGCCCTGTCCTGAAATAGAAATCAGTTCTCATGTTGCTTCATTTCCTCATCCATTTTCACCCTGTGACATTCAGTTTTGTAAGCATCATTATCATCATCATTCATCTCCATTAGCTGCAGCACGACAGACTGAACCTTGTCCTGGGACATGGCCCACAGAGCGGTTTAACTCCCCCACTCACCCATTCTAAGACAAAACATCAGATTGTCTGGTCAGTTATAGTCATTCAGTTGAAACTGATGGTATTAATCAGAAGTAAAACTGGTGTAATGGAGTGGAGAATGTTGTCTTGACATTTATCCTTGTGACTGCTAAGGAGGTGTTGAGGAAGATTTTGGTCCTAAGCGTTCCTCCTTCCCTGTCCCCAAGAATCAGAGCCCAAGCTTATCAATTCTATATTGCTCAGAGCCCTAGCTGGCACCAGGAAACCGAGGCATAAGAGACCTGAAATTAAGCTCTAGGCTTGACCATGTTTATCCTTTTAACATGGTACTTATATATGCTGGTGAATGTAAGAATGATTAAAATTCCATGCTTTAAAGTTTTTGGCATTTAAGGAGAAGCATATTATTTTTGACCTATGGGGCTCAGTTCTTCTGTCAGCTACATCTTTGCAGTCCTAAAGGCTGTGGCAGTGTAATGGAGGAGAATGTGTGGCATAGGGGCTGCGTATGTAGGTATATTTTCAAAATGGACTGCATATCCACCGATAAATCATCCACAGTATTTGCAAAAAACAAAAAAACACAACAACCAACCAACAGACCAAACCAAAAGACTGATAACTCTAATTCTGCTCTTTGTGTACCTTTCTGTTCTCTGGCAGTAGTTTCTTCTGTCCAAGAGAACTTGTCTCGATTTATTCTCTCTGAGGTGCAACCTCATATAAGATGATTTTTGCAGTGGCTACTGGCTACAAAATTAGCCAGGTAACTCTGTCTCCTTGTCTGTCTCTCTCTCTCACATCAGGTTAGAAGAAGACTTACCTGTGAATCTCTGTCTGCAGCCTCACAGGCTAGCAGCTTGTTAATGGCAGCTAGTGAAAAAAATTCAGCAGTTGTTCCGGCTGCTCATTCATCTAATAGTACATTTCCCTATTATTTTTTCTCCACGGAGGGTATAAAATTACTGTCTCTGTAATTTATAATTACATATGGTAGGTGCAATGAATGTAATACTTTGCAGTCTGTAGTGCAAGGCTCCTGAGGTGTCTAAGTAACCTAATTGCCCCAGGGGGATAATGCTTATCTGCACAAACTCATTTTTTTTCCTACTGGTGTGGTTGTGGTACTAGAAGCAAAATAGAATTAATGGCTTTAGAGTTGATGTGGTGATAAATATTGGCAATAAAGTGATTTACTGCATGTCTGCTAGGGCTTTTCATTGGTCTAAAGGCATTTTATATACTTAAGACATGATCCTGATCTCAGTTCATGATGTCACTTTTACTATATCAGTAAATTTCTTCATCATTTTTTTTTAAAACAAAGTCACTGGCTTTCAGCAGTGGCACTGGTGACATGGGGCTTTAACCATCCAGGTGCCACATTCTTCAAATGTCACTGAATATTATTTTAGATCCTATTTTAGTTTAAATAATTTTTTTTTAAAGTTATTCCTCTTGCGCTCACAAGAGTGATAAGGGATCTGTTCTCCTGTCATTATGTTGGGTATAATTCACAGGAGTCTTAATGGGAGTGTCATATGCATATTGCAAGGACAATTGACCCCTATTTAATATGTGCCTGTCTGCTCTAGACTGAGACTGAGACTTACGACTACGCAATTATTTTACCGCAGTATTTTGTTTTACTTTCTGGCTTGGATATAATACTCTGCAACATACCAATATATAGACCTGCCTTTCATTCGGTCTATTCCAAAGTCACTTTTTATTTAATTAAAACTCAGCTCTCTGAGTAGGAGAATTAATTTATAAATTCATTTTGTTTCCCAGGCGTAGAAATAGGAAGGATGATCTTGCTGTTATTCCAGTGATCTGTGTCTGATGTGTAGCTCTGCTGCAGACCCACTTTGTGACTTTGGGCAAGCAACTTGGGGCAAGATTTTGAAAGGTATTCAGGCACCTAAAGATGCAGAGTTAGGAACTGATGCTCAGCGTCACAAGAAGTAACTTTTTAGGTGCCTGAAAAAATCATTGTGATACACAAAGACTCAGTTAGGTGCCTAAGCTCCTGTACGATGAATGGGAATGAGCCAGTGAGCTAGCATACATCTCTCTGGTCAGCATAGCCCCTCCCTTCTCACAGACATAGGTGCCTAAGGGTGAGTGCAGGGAGGCACCTGTTTTTGCTTGTGAACTCTCTTTAGAGTTATGTGTCTTACGCTGTTTTAGCAAGAATCCTGAGGGGTGGGGGATGCTATGTTTTCACCCCCACAACATCTCACAAAGGTGAGAGCAGGATTTGGCAGGGAGGGAGGAGGCCAGAGATGAGAATAGGAACTGGAGGAGGGGTTGGAGTGGCCGCAGCGACAGACAAGATCAGTAGGAATCCTTGGCCCAGCCAGGTCCGGTTTTTCAGACACCTCAGGTTCTGGCAGAGACACCCGGCCCGGGGGATGTGCAGGAACTTGTGTTACCAGCCTCTGGGGTGTGGTGGGAGATGGAAGAGGCACTGGCATCTGAAGTAGGGGCAGGGGGCACCAGCTGCCAAGGACCTGCCATAGGAATGGCAATAGGATATATTGGGAGTCCAGACTCTTTTCCCCCACCAGCTTCATTAGCCCCCTCAGTCCCCCTCCTATCCCTCTGACCCGCATTCACAGACAGCTTCCACCCTCCCCACCTCCCCCGATATAATCGTTCTCATGGCTGTGCTCTTGTTCTCTTGCTCACTGTGTCTGGATCAAATGACTCTTTGAGAGCAAGACAGAGCACAAGCATGAGAATGGCTCTATAGGATGGTGATGTGAACACTCACCTGGTATGTAGGAGACCCAGAATCCACTCCCCCTACTCCAGTTATTCTTTACCTATTTATCCATGGTGAAATACCTTCCGCAGGAGAGACTAAGGTGTTCCTTACATCAGGATATCCTGTAGCTAAATAATTAGAGTTCTCCTCTGAACGGTGGCAGATTCCTGTTGAAATCTCTTCTCCCCAATATGGGAGACTTGAATGGGAACTTGAACCAGGTGGTTCCCACATCCCAGGTGAGTACCCTAATACTGAGCTAAAAGCTATGGGAGAAGGCTGCCACCTCCTCCTCCTTTTTCTTCTTCACCAACTGTTTTGTGTGAACTGTCTGAGGTCCTGTAGGTGGCCTCCGAGTATGCCTACCGGATCGGACTCCTCAGGCGATTTAGACAGCTGAATACCTAACTTCCCCTGGTTTGTGAATCGTTCTGGGGCTTATGTGGGAGATGGGCACCTGGACAGCTAAAAAGAGGCAGCAGTGTACATACTCAAAGGCAGAAACATAGGTGCCTAGGGAACTTTTAATGCAAGAACTTACATGCCAAGTGAGTTTAGGCATCTACAGGGTTCAATGGGAGTTTCGTGCATCTCAATGGAGCCTAAAACTGAGACTGAGGCATCTAAATCCTTCTTATTTATTCAGGCCTAAGTACAACAACTCCCCAGCTTCAAAATCAGAATAATAATACTCCCTTTCTTGCACTCTCTGTCTTTTCCATTTAGATTGTAATCTCTTTCCAGCAAGGATGTATCTTGCTGTGTGCATGCGCGCTGCCTAACACAATGGGTCTCAGTCCTGGTTGGGTCATCAAGGCATTACTGTAAGACAAAAAATGACAAACATCTTCTCACCACTCTTCTACACTGTGTCCATGTCTTCTCAAAAAAGCCATAGGAAGTTCTTTGTACACCTATGTCAGTTTACATCACCAAAAATGTCATTTGAAAGCAGTTCAACATCTTTTTCTCCTCCTTACTCCCCAGAAGTCTTGTCACTATTGGAATATTTTAAAAATTCCAACCATTTTTAATGCTAACTAACCACTGACTATCAAATCTGCTGCTCTGCAGGGTTTAGAAATAGCTATTTTCACTTTCCCAGAATTGGAAGGTAGATTTCATGCAAAGGATGACACTAGAAATGGGTAAGAATACCTTTCTGCTCTCATTTCTTCACACTCTTCTCATGATTTGATTTGAAATTCGTTTTGCTTGATTTATTTTGGGTCACGTTTACGTTAAGACCACTGTATGTTTTACATTTGTGACTGTGTTTTAGGTATGATGAAGTGGTTGTCCAAATAAAACAACTGAGAAGCTGTTCAACCAGGACCTGTTATCTGCTTATCTTAAAACTGACAGCAACAAAAATATCTTGATATCTTCTCCTTTGAATAACTTCTTACAGGGCTAGTTACATCCTAGGCTTTTTTTAATGCCAAATGCAACAAGGTTCATCTCCCATGGAAATCTCCAGGCCAAATTAAGTGACTTTATATAGAGCTGGGTGAATAGTTGATTCACTTAAAAATGCAGTTTTGGGTTGATCAAAACGACTTGTGAATTTGTACAAATTCTCTGAACAGTTATGGACAAAAATAACTTTTTTTCAGGCTACATTCACAAAAGACCTTAGGTGCCATTCACAAAACAATCAGGGAGGAGGAGCCTTCTCTGTGCCTGCCCACCCCTTCTCTTTCTCCCGTACCCAATAGCTCAGTGGTTATGGCACTCAAGGTGGATGTGGGACACCCACGTTCAAGTTCCTAGTCCAATTATTAGTTACACAAGGTGGAATAGCCTCAGCAGGAGTGATTGGGAGTGACTCATCCCAGTATACCCTAAAGTCTGGTGGTTAGAGCACTCAGCTAAAAGGGGAGAGAAATCTGGGTTCAAGTCTTTTTTCCAGAGCAGGGATGCACAGCTAGGTCTACAGCATCCCAGGTGAGTGCTCTATCCACTGGGCTATTGGGTGGGCTACCACCTGAGGGTGGTAGGCTTGAGGGGGGAGGGTATGTGGCAGGGCACCTGCCCCTCACTGGCCAGGAAAGGGTTAAGAGGGTCCTTGGGGAAGCTGTGGGAAAGTTAAGGGAAAGAAAGGGGCTGCGTGGCAGCCAATCAGGGCCCGGGAGGCCAGTATAAAAGGGAGCTGGAGAGCAGAGCAAGGGGAGTCAGCACCGTGGACAGAGCAGTGGCTAGCTCCAGAGAAGGGGATCTTAAGCCTACCCAAAACATCTTTGCTACTGTTATAATGAAAAGTGCCCATTGATAGAGCTGCTGCAATGGATTTGAAAGGGGCTGGCATTTTGTGTATCTGGGAGCTGAAGAGGGAAAGACAAAGGAAGCTATGCTAATATACAGTTAAATGCTCAGTTCATTGATATTTATATATTCGCCCATTTAAGACTCATCTTGCAGCTGTGAGGACCCAAATAAAGACAGACCGGGTATATTACAACAAAACAGCCCTAAATAGCCTTCTTTGTCTGGTCTGTTTCTGTGCCGTGAAATATACATCTGAAAAATATAACATACATTCTGAAAAGTAGCAAATTCTCAAATATAAAACAGCCTTATATGCCCCACTGTGGGCCTCTGTGTGCACATTCAGGGCAGTATATAAAAATTTTTGTGAATATGTAAAACTGTGTATAGAATTGGAGTGAGTATGCCTTGAACCCGTGCTTAATTTGTGCCAGGGCTGAGCCCCTGCACCTCTAGGTTTGGCAATTCATAGCCCTAACAGCTCTGGGCTTGCTGCATCAGTTATGAAAGTAAAAACAATTACTTGAGCCTTGGCACCTCTTTCATAACAAATTAAGCACATCCTTGAGCCTAGAGTTTTTATTGTGAGGCCCAGAAATAGAGTCATAACCTGAGAAGGGCCGAAGATTTAGAATGGTTGCACATCACTTCTCAGGATCTGGCCCATAGCAACTCACATGTCTCATTGAAGGCCAACAAAATAAGAATGACTTTATTCCAGTTAGAAGCTCATACATAATATCCTAATGCTGAACTCGATAGGCTAGGGGTGGGAAGCTTAAACCGCAAACACGCTTCATGTCTTAATTAATTGTGTAGCCTGGATTTCCCTTGCAACTTCTATTGGATGATTATACCATCTACACACTCATTTGTCATTTTCTAAAGACTCATTTCTCCTCTTCAGGTTGTGGTATGTGGCAGTTCTGGTCTATGGGTATTACACATGGCTGTGTGTTAATAAGAATGTCAGCAATATTCTAGCATCTGCTGTTGATTTATTTAGGTATTACAGTGACAAATGTCTTTCAAATATGAAAAAAATGTGGTGTTGTAATGACTTACCGTATTAACTATATTACCAAGAAGATTGTCCTAATGAAATTTGGCTAAAATGGTCAAAGTTTCTCCCGACTAAACAAAGCTGCCACATCTTTTTGACACTTCAGATGACAGTCTAACATTTTTCTCACCACTCAAGACAGTATGCACCATTACACTTACAATATGTGAAAGAATAGCATATGCCAAGAGCTACTGTCCCTTCAGGCTTTCACATTATTTTCCCACTTTTCTTGAAACATAAACAAAATACAGGCCTTGAAAAATCAACCATGCACAGATTTGTTTTGTCAATTCTGTTAAAAAAAAAAAAAAAACTAGTGGTATTCTGCTGTCTTAGAGAAAAATCCTATTGTATGCAGTTCAAAGGGAATGGGAGCTATTATAAAGAAGGAGAAAAATCCTGTTGGGAACTGTGACTGGCATGTAGCTTAACATTCTGAACAATCTTGGTATAGCTGTTTATAAACCCCCATGCATTTTGCACCTTTTGGTATTGCACCCTTTTGAAATCTTGCAAGGGACTTTTGGTGGTGGGGTAAGATGACTAACCGTACGTGACTGTGTTCTGGGTGAAATTCCTCTGTGCAAAGAGTCAACCCAAGGTCAATCCACCATTTAATTCCTACTTAATCCCGCAAAATATTTGTACTGATTGAGTGAAAGGAATGCCATTGTGCCTGTCACTGGACTTTTGTATGGGGATCCAGTGGGTGAGGCTGACCTTGACTTAAATTCTGGTGCACGCTACTGTTGGGAAGGCCAAATTCTGATACACTTCATCATGATGAGTAGCATTTTACGCAATGATAAGTCCTGTTCCCTCCAGTAGAACTATGGTGGGGCAAGGAACTATTGTATTGAACAGGAGTAACTGTATTGGAATGTGGTCTGGAAGGAAGGCCAGGGAAGGAGATGTCTTCTTCTAGGTCCTTCTCATGCTGTATCAAATGTGCCTTCTTTCAGAGGCTGTCTGAACCATAACAAAAAACATGCTGTGCATACCACTATCACTCCTTCTCCTCTCTGTGATGTAAGCTATGACTGCATAGCTTTGTTTCTGTTCCCATTTATTCATCTCCTTTTGGGATAACATTAAAAAGAAAATGTGGGGAGGATGGGGGGAGGGACATAACTCTTCCCTTCTGCTGTGAAAATTACTGTACAAAAAGCCAAGAGAGCTGTATTTTAGTGGGGGAGGGGGTAGTAAAAGTGGAAAAATTGGTAATAACTAAGTGCAAGGTGAATTAGAGACTATGGGCAAGAGCTTCAATTGCTGTAAATCAGTGCACTCCATTCACATCCAAGGAGCTATGATGATTTATATCATCTGATGCTCTAAAGAGATACACTTAATATATTCAAGAACAAGAAAAGAAAATTTTCCAGCCTTGGAAAAATTCCCTCAACCGTAGGGACGTGGTGTGGGGAAGCTGGTTATAAATAATCAATCTCTAGCTCTGAGAATGGTGTGTTTCATTTAATTTTCTGTAAAATGAAATATTTGAATGTATTTTTTCAGCTCTTTAATTTTTCCTCACCAGTTTATATTCTTTGCCCTTGAGAAAAACTCATAAATATTTCTTTATTATTCCGCTCTTGTTTTTAAGTTTGCCCCTCGGAAAAGCATGGAAGAATTTGTTTATTCATTGTGAATTCTTCCTCTCAACAGCTTTGTTCCTTTAGCCCAGAAAGTGAAGCAGCTACTGTGGCTCTTTATTCTGTTTGTTCTTTAATTTCCTTTCCTTTGCTCTTCCCTCATGCTCTGTATTCAATCCTAAGAGCTATTTGATTAAACTTTGTCATCAGCACAGTGACATTTGGATTTACTTTCTGTATTCTTCAGTGAAAAAGAATTTTAAAAAAATTATTATATTTATTTTAGCCTGTAATACAGAAACTCAAGCTTGTCATTATTATTCTTAATTACTATTATTATGAAAGGGGGAGCTGGTAGTCTATATTTAGTTTGCTTAACACTTCCCATTCTAAAAGAGTCGTGTGACCTTTTATTTGAGGAGCTCTACAACCTCCACTATTTGCAGCAGGCCTATGAAATTTCCCAGGGAGAAGCACCTTCTCTTTTATCCTATGAAACTTGAGCTGAATTGCAGATTGCCAAAAGTTTTCTGAAGAACGCAAGAAAGAGAGGGGAAATGGTCATTTTAAACCGTCCACCGAAATAACTGAACATGGAGATTCTGAAGACCTAGGTCTATACCACCACCGCAGCAGCAGCACGTGTTGCACTAGGAATGAGTTGCTGGACTAGTTGTAGTGGGGGGTGAAAAGGAAGAGCTTGAGCCAGGCCAGATTACGCTAGAGCATTTCCCCTAGACCTGGCTTGTGGCCTATTACCATATCTGGGGACTCCATATGGGGATGGAGCTACCCCAACTCCCAGAGAGAGGGGAAGAGAACTGGGCTGGGCTCACCACATGTGAGGCATCATATAGATTAGGATAGGAAACCCCACCTTCCATTTGGGGTGGGGAAGAGAGTGAGAGACAGACTAGCCTGGCTTTCCCCCAGTGATCCCTTGGAACAGCACATGGTGGTTCCCATTGCCCCTTTGGGTATAATTGCATTTTCTGCTACCAGCTGCTCTCAGTAGACCAATGCCTTGTGTTTATTTTGAAGGGCACTCTGCTTCCGGGGTTGCTATGAACTGATTCTGGGGGAACAAATTCTTCCCACAAAAGGCTTGTTTGAATTCTCCCTTGCCACCAGAGCAGATCAGTTGCTCTGCTCCTTTCACACCTTCCATTTTGAGGTGCGGATGATCTTCTTGTTAGGATTTAAAAATAACTCTTCAGAAAGGATCAAGTCACACAGTTTTAACAGTTATGAGTGACAATTTACTTGCATTTTTCTGTTTTAGTGAAAATATTATCGCTTACAATACCTGTTACCACTGTTAGCCTTCTTGTTTGACAATATTCATTTGTCTAAATAAAACATGCAATTATTATAGGAGAAAATGACCATTTTCAAGTGCTCTTGTTAGTAAGCAAATGCAAAGCATTTACATTTTCCATATTTTCCAAGGACTAATTTCATGCACATGAATTATCTAAAACTAGACCTGAGACTTTAATGATTTGCTAGTAGTAAACTGACTCCCTGCCATTTGATTTAATTTAACCAGCTCTGATATTTTAGATGAAAGTGGTTGCAGCTCCTAACTACTAACATTAATAAGTTTTCCAAATTAATAGCATTACCTTCTTATCATTAACTAATCAAACCCTTCCAAATGAAGTGGCACTGACTTCAATAATCACTTCTTTTAATCCAAAATGTAAGGCCAGATCCAAAGCTCCTTAAAGTCCCATAGAGTTCAGTGTGGGTTGGATCAGGCCCCATCAGAAAGCAGAACTGTTTTCCAGACACAATAACAATGTTCTTACCCCTCTGCTGCATGCAGAAATGAAATCAGGTTTAAAGCACGTTCAAAACAGTAAAGGAGTTACAAGTTAAACAGTTATTCAAGTC
The DNA here is from genome assembly GCF_026122565.2 of Emydura macquarii macquarii. Classification (NCBI taxonomy): domain Eukaryota; kingdom Metazoa; phylum Chordata; order Testudines; family Chelidae; genus Emydura; species Emydura macquarii. The sequence goes on along the minus strand of NW_027131390.1, from coordinate 97,673,172 downwards.
CTCTGAAGAAGTTGGTCAGATGGCTGAGAGTCTAAACCTTGGTATTAATTTATCTTTGTTCTCCAAGAGAGCAATAGGTAGTCCATCTTGGAGCGTCCCTGAAATGGCCACCAGGATCCCATGCTTCATCCTAGCATCCTTGCATCTGATGGTGGTTCTTCATACCTCAAGATTTCAAGCACTCTAGCTTTAAGTTGCACTGCTACATGAGATTACATTTCAAAATGCCTCAAAGCACCTTGGTACACATAGCTAGCATCAAGTTTACCAATGACTCTTCCCACTGAAATGCATAACAGGCATTTTGTGACAGTCCAAGTACCACTTGGCATGCTTCCTTGCATAACTGGGAGTCTTGAAAGCTCAATTCCCTTTTGTCTCATGGATTTCCGTTGAGTTTGCTTTCTCTGGAGTCCAAATATGCAGTTTGCCCACACACTGGATCCACTTCCTCAGTCATCTTTTGTTCCAGCCACATCCAGAAATCTTCCAGTTGCTTAACACTTTCAAAATTTCTATCTTGCCACATTCTGGACAGCTTTATTCTTTAAAACCAATCCAGATTATCATAATAAATTTACACAGTTAAAGGGAAGAATGGTAATTTGGGAACTAATACCCAAGTTTGTTTTTGGAGAAAAGAGAGAATAGAGAAGTGTATGTTGAAAATGCAAGGAAATAAGGTTAATTTTATTTGTGTTTGGTAGAAATATTTTTCTGGGTGTCTTTTTCCTCTGCCTGATAAATCTGAAGTTAGTGTAGGAACCTGTTTCATCCTAACCATATATACATATATAACTGTTCTTTTACATTCTTTAAAAATGGACCTAGACATAGGAGCATGGGCTACACTGCTACACAGTAGGCCAGTAAATTCCTTGATTCTTAATTACACAGAAAACTTAGCTCTACTTCAGAACTGCAAGTTGAACAGCCTAAGGATATTAACCAGCTGGAAGACAGTTTTCCATAGTTGGGCTCTGTGATGACACTCTCTGCCTGAAGCATCGTTATGAGAATTGACTACACAATGAGAAGAAGATGAGAAAAATATAGGGAAGCAGGGAAAGGAGGGTTCAATATTTCATATTACAATATGTCAAACCACAAAGCTACCATTTTGTGGCAGAGTGAACAAAAATAATTCTACATATGTTTTGCACTTGTAACATACAAAAGACGGAAAGTGAAAGATGGTTTAGTAATTCTCAGAGGGTCTGATCCAGCTACTAAGGAAACTGATGATTCGGTTTACTTCAGTGGGAGCTGGACTTGGTCTTTCATGATGAAGGCGTGAAGGAATGGAGGAATAATGTATTTTGGCTGTTTTAAGCCTGTTTGCGCCTATGTGTACCCCAAAATTATCTAGAACATCAGACTGAAAGACAGAGGGACATAAATCCAAGCCAGATGCAAATCCCACTGAACGTTGCGGAAATTTAGATCTAATCTTCAGGATTCAGGCCACTCTCTTTAGTATCCTGAACCAGGGTAACAAATCCAAACATCACTGACCTTCACAACTCATTCGTGTGTCTGATTTTGTATTGTATATACAGAGAGAATGTGGTGGGTGTATAAGGATGATGTAAATCGCTATGGTACATTAGCACCATAAATATTTTTGCACTTTTCATCCCATATTTTCGGGTCTAACGTTTTTTCCTAAAATAACTAATTTCTATTGGATTTGCCACAGGTCACTGGGGCTATGTCTACATTGATGGCGGCAAATTTGCTGCTGTCAGATTGATTTTTTTCCGGTTCAATTGAGCGGCAGTGAAGACACTCTCACTCAATCTGGAAGTCGATCTAATAAAACCACGTCCAAAAAAAATGTAGCACTGCGTCGATGGATATGCAGCTCCCGTCAACTGCCCCTGAATTTGCTGGTCAGTGTAGGCCAGGCCTGGGAGTTTCCAACTCAGTCATCATACGTGACAGTTCTCAATTATGTATTTGTGGCCTGACCAGAGAAGTATTGAGCACCTGCAATATCCACTGATGGTAATCATTTAGCAGCTCTCTAGATCAGATCCTTGAAAACAAATAATGGTCTTAAAAATCTGCAGTCCCCTTTCTTCCATCTAACTAGAACTGTAGAACACTCTCACTGTACATATATACCTTCTGTTTCTCCAGTGGAGCTACAGATTTATTTTCTTGCAATGCTTACCAGTTGTATTACAGCGTGGCCTCACTACAATTATTTTAATCTGGGCCATATGTAGCCTCCTGATTCAATGGGTGCAGTATTCTAAACTGCCAAAGTGGCCTCAACAATCCAGATCAGCACCATACCTGAAATCCTGGACTGGTGTGAAGAGTTTGGGTGTGGGGGTTGGAGAGCTAGCCAACCCCACGTGCAACCCACAATGGCAGCCCCACGTTTACCCCACAATGGCAGCTCTTGTCCCACAGGTACCCTCGCTCTGGGTGTTGTGACCTGGTGCATGGGGTCATGTTGCCACAGAGGTCTGCCAGAGGTTCCCCTATGTCATGACAAATGGGCAACCAGGCAAAACCTGAGTCGTACAATGACCCAGAGCATGGAACTGGCTCCATCCCCTTGGCACAGGAATGACCACTGGAGGGTGAATGCAGAGTGGGATTGGATTCCAACTTGGCCTCCCCTACACCCCAGGCCAGGAGAATTGTATGTGTGCTTGTTTTTGCACCCTTGGTTTCATTATTTCTGTGGGTGCATTTGAGCCATGAATCCACACTAGAGCTGCTTGAGTCTAGCACTGTATGTGTTTTTTATTATAGTCAGATATTGACTAGCAAAGAAGACATGTCAAATTAGACATCACATGACTATTAGTTCTGATGCTAAAATATTTTAAAGAAAAGTTGCTTAAAATTTTTGCAATCTTAATTACAATTAATGACTTTGTCTCTGTTATACTGCAAGTGAAAGGTTGTAATGATTGTTCAATAACTGATTCATTAATGCTTGTCACAGCTATACAAGAGAATTGCATTGTCTTGTGTGGTTTTGAGATGGGTATTACATGCTGTAAGTATACAAGGGTAGATGACAGCACTTTCTGTTGATTGCCTACCTAATTTGCTTCCTGGATGCTAGCAAAGAGGGAGCAGCTAACAGGGGAATTGAAAGAGAGATCCCCTGCTGAAGAAGGAGCAAGCACTACTTCTTGGCGCGAGTGGGCAAGCTTGTTTGTTTGTTTGGTTTTTCTTTTGGCTTACTTAAAGTTTACAGAATGGTCTGTTGAGGATTGTGTGTTTTTGGACTGGGTGGTAGTCAGGGTCAGAAGCCTACTAGCTGCTAACCTCCTATCCTTTGATCCTTGCTCATCATTGATCATCTTTATAGTCACACTTCCCCTGTGTGTTAACGAGGGAGCAATGCTGACTTAGGAGAGAATGGCTTAAAAGCCAGATGCTAAGTGACCAAGGGGAACTAGCTAACGGGAGTGTGAAAGAGACTTTGTAGGAGGGAGAAAAAGAATAAAATCATCATGGTTCAGAAAAGCCTTATCACCAGTGCCAACACTGCTCCTGATTTCTCCACCTGGATCAGTGTCTAGACAGACAACCTCACCATGGATGCCTCTACCCAGGTCCTAATGTGGATTTGCAGAGACAGTGGCCAGCATTTCCCAGCCATAGAAAGCCAGGCTGGGGAGTGTGTGAAAGATGTCTACTGTAGAATCTCTCAGGAAGCAGCTGGGAGAGCTACAGGAGGAGATATTTAGGCTGAGGAGCATCTGTGAACACAAGAAATTCATTACAAATATGCATATGGAGACCTCCAAGTTGAGGAAGCAAGCACTGCAGTCATCTCCACCTGAACACCACCAGGGAAGAAGAAAACGGCTCCTTCACAGAGAGGAAGCTGGCTGCTGGTACTTTTGGCAGCAGACAGTGCTCCACTCCTGCTCCCAACTCACTATACATAAATATAAAAAACTGGCATGCTGCCCTGGCAATGAGGGATGATGAATCTCTCCCAAAGATGGAGGAGGAGAAGCCACGTACCCCCAAAGGGCAAGGATTGTGGCCATAACTCCCAAGAAGAAACAATAGATAGAGTTCATGATTCTAAAGAATGGTAGGACTGAAAATAGGCAGGCTTTAGCAAACTTAGAGAATTGGTAGGTAAGATCCCATGAGAAGCAAGTCTAGGGGGAAAAAGGGACAGTTTTTTAAAAGAGCATAATTAAGTGCACAAGAGCAAACTATCCCAATGCATAAGAAAGATAGGAAGTGTGATACAAGAATGCCCTGAATTAACCCAACTTCTGTGATCTGAAACTCAAAAAAGAATCATACAAAAAGTGGAAACTAGGTGGTATTACGAAGGATGAATATAAAAAAAAACCCACAAGCATTAGAAAGGCCAAGGTACAAAATGAGGTTAAACTAGCTATGGATATAAAGGATAACAAGAAGCAATAGGAAGACTAGGGACAAGGTAGGCTCATTACTCAATGAGGAGGGAAAGAAAATAATAGAAAACATAGCAATGGCCAAAGTGTTAAATGCCTTTTTTGTTTCCATTTTCACCAAAAAAAAGTTAGCCGTTATCAGACAACTAACAAAGTGAACATCAATATAAATGAGATAGGATCTCAGGCTAAAATAGGAAAAGAACAAGTAAAGAATTACTTAGTCAAGTTAAATATCTTCAAGTCAGCAGAGCCTGGTGAAATACATCCTAGAATACTTAAGGAACTGGCTGAAGAGAACTCTGAGCCATTAGCAATTGTCTTTGAGAACTCATGGAGGACAGGAGAGATCCCAGAGAAGTGGAAAAGGGCAAAGATAGTATCTATTTATAAAGAGGGGAATAAGGACAATCCAGGAAACAAGGACAAACCAGTCAGATTAATTGAAGTACCTGGAAAGATAATGTAGCAAATAATCAATCAATTTGTAAGCACCTAGACAAAAATAAGAAAATAAGTAACAGTCAACATGGATTTGCCATGAACAAATCATGTGAAAACAACCTAACATCCTTCTTTGATGGGTTAACAAGTCTTGTGAATGGGGAAAGCAGTAGATGTCATATAGCTTGACTTTAGTAAGGCTTTTGGTATTGTCTCACATGACCATAAACTAGAGAAATATAACCTAGATGAACCTACGACAGGGTGGGTGCACAACTGGTTGCAAAACCATAGTCAGAGAGTAGTTATCAATGGTTCACAATCAAGCTGGAAGGGCATATTGAGTGGAATCCCTCAAGGATCTGTTCTGGGTCAAGTTATATTGATTTGGATAATGGCATAGAAGATATGCTTATAAAGTTTGTGGATGCTACCAAGGTAGGTGGGGTTGGAAGCATTTTGGAGGACAGGATTAGAGTTCAAAATGATCTTGACAAACTGGAGAAATGGTCTGAAATAAATAGGATGAAATTCATAAGGACAAATGCAAAGTAATACACTTAGGAAGAAATAATGAATTGCACAGATACAAAATGGAAAATGACTCCCTAGGAAAGAGTACTGCAGAAAAGGATATGGGGTTATAGTGGATCACAAGCTAAATATGAGTCAACAATGTAATACTGTTGCCAAAAAAGTGAACATCAATCTTAGATGTTTTAGCAGGGGCGTTATAAGCAAGACAGGAGAAGTAATTATTTCATTCTATTCAATACTGATAAGGTCTCAGCCGGATTAATGTGTCCAGTTCTGGGCAAACACTTCGGAAAAGTTGTGGACAAATTGGAGAAAGTTCAAAGGAGAGCAATAACAGGTCTAGAAAATCTTTCCTATGAGGAAAGATTGAAAAAAAATTGGGCTTCTTTAATCTGGAGAAGAGAAGACTGAAGGAGGACATAGTCTTCAAGTACATAAAAGGCTCTTATAAAGGGAAGGGTGATAAATTGTTCTCCTTTACCACTAAGAACAAGACAAGAGGTAGTGGGCTTAAATTGCAGCAAGGGACATTTAGGTTATACATTAGGAAAAGCTTCGTAAGTGAAAGGGTAGATAAGCACTGGAAGGTGGAAGGGAGGTTGTGGAATCTCCATACTAGAGGTTTAGAATAAATGGTTAGACAAATCTGTCCGGGTGGTTTAAATAATATTGAGTCCTCCCAATAGCTGGGATTGAACTAGATGATCTACTGAGGTCCCTTCCAATCCTACATTTCTATGATTGCTCCTTTCTATCATAAGACAAAAAACCCACAACATTTCATTTTGTCAGCTTATCAAGTGCCAAGTCACATAGCAGTGCCAGCACACACTTCTTCTTTTCTCCATCTTTATATTCCACAACAGGAGCTCTAGGACAACATTCACTGATGGCATATAGAACTGTGCCTCCTTTATTATTATTCGTAACAATAATAATCTTATACTAGCACCTCAATGCCTCGACCAAGACTGGGGCCCATTGTGCCAGACACAAAATGCATTGTAAGAAACAATCCCTGTCCCTGTGAGCTTACAATTTAAATAGACAAGATGGACATAGGTTGAAAGAATGTTATATGATGAGGAACTGAAGTGCAAGGAGATTAGATGATGCACCATATATCACACAAGAAGTCACTGGTACGACAGAGAGAGGCATTGAATACTGATTTCCTGAGTCCCTGTGCAGTGTCTAAACCACACAAAACAACCTTCCTCTCTAACCCCTTACACAATATGAGGGGGAAAGGAATCCAAGAGAGCTGGCTGTATTTTAAAGAAACCTTATTGAGGGCACAGGAACAAACCATGCCGATGTGCAGAAAGAATAGCAAATATGGTAGGCGCCCAGCTTGGCTTAACAAAGAAGTCTTTGGCGAACTTAAACACAAAAAAGAAGCTTACAAGAAGTGGAAGCTTGGTCAGATGACTAGGGAGAATTATAAAAATACTGCTCGAACATGCAGGAATGAAATCAGGAAGGCCAAAGCACAATTGGAGTTGCAGCTAGCAAAGGACGTGAAGGGGAACAAGAAGGGTTTCTACAGGTATGCTGCAAACAAGAGGAAGATTAGGGAAAGTGTGGGCCCCTTAGAGAATGAGGGAGGCAACCTAGTGACAGAGGATGTGGAGAAAGCTGAGGTACTCAATGCCTTTTTTGCCTCTGTCTTCACAGACAAGATCAGCTCCCAGACAGCTTCACTGGGTGGCACAGAATGGGAAGGAGGCAAACATCCCGCAGTGCTGAAGGAACAGGTCCAAGACTATTTAGAAGGATTGGACATACACAAGTCCATGGGGCCGGATGCAATGCACCCAAGGGTGCTAAGGGAGTTGGCTGAGGTGATTTCAGAGCCATTGGCTATTATCTTTGAAAGCTCGTGGCAACAGGGGGAGGTCCTGAGGACTGGAAAAAAGCAAATATAGTGCCCATCTTCAAAAAAGGGAGGAAAGAGGATCCAGGGAACTACAGACTGGTAAGCCTCACTTCAATCCCTTAAAAAATCATGGAGCCGGTCCTTAAGGAATCCATTTTAAGGCACTTGGAAGAGAGGAAGGTGATCAGGAACAGTCAACACGGATTCACCAAGGGAAAGTCATGCCTGACCAACCTGATTGCTTTCTATGATGAGGTGACTGGCTTTGTGGATGTAGGGAAGGCGGTAGATGTGATATACCTTGACTTTAGCAAAGCTTTTGATACTGTCTCTCACAGTATTCTTATCAGCAAGTTAAAGAAGTATGGGTTGGATGAATGGACTATAAAATGGATAGAGAATTGGCTAGAGCATAGGGCTCAACGAGTAGTGATCAATGGCTCCATGTCTAGCTGGCAGCCGGTCACAAGCGGAGTGCCCCAGGGGTCGGTCCTGGGGCCGGTTTTGTTCAACATCTTCATTAATGATCTGGAGGATGGGATAGATTGCACCCTCAGCAAGTTTGCAGATGACACTAAGCTGGGGGGAGTGGTAGATACCCTGCAAGGTAGGGATAGGATACAGAGTGACCTAAACAAACTGGAGGATTGGGCCAAAAGAAATCTAATGAGGTTCAACAAAGAAATGAGCAGAGTCTTCCACTTAGGAAGGAAGAATCCCATACAGAGCAATAGACTGGGGACTGATGAGCTAGGCAGCAGTTCTGCAGAAAAGGACCTGGGAGTAACAGTGGATAAAAAGCTGGATATGAGTCAGCAGTGTGCCCTGGTTGCCAAGAAGGCTAATAGCATATTGGGCTGCATTAGTAGGAGCATTGCCAGCAGATCGCGGGAAGTGATTATTCCCCTCTATTCGGCATTGGTAAGGCCGCATTTAGAGTATTGTGTCCAGTTTTTGGTCCCCCACTACAAAAAGGATGTAGACAAGTTGAAGAGAGTCCAGCGGAGGGCAACAAAAATGATTAGGGGGATGGAGCACAGGACTTATGAGGAGAGGCTAAGGAAACTGGGCTTGTTTAGTCTGCAAAAGAGAAGAATGAGGGGGGATTTGATAGCAGCCTTTAACTACCTGAAAGGGGGTTCCAGGGAGGATGGGGCTAGGCTGTTCTCGGTGGTGGCAGATGACAGAACAAGGAGCAACGGTCTCAAATTGCAGTTGGGGAGGTCTAGGTTGGACATTAGGAAAACGTTTTTCACTAGGAGGATGGTGAAGCACTGGAATGGGTTACCTAGGGAGATGGTGGAATCTCCATCTTTAGAGGTTTTTAAGCTGAGGCTTGACAAAGCCCTGGCTGGGATGATATAGCTGAGGTTAGTCCTGCTTTGAGCAGGGGGTTGGACTGGATGACCTCTGAGGTTCCTTCCAACTCTAATATTCTATGATTCTATGATTCTAAGTGGTGAATTTGGTTTCTAATGTATGGAGCTTGCACCAAAAGGATTCTTAGGCACAGAAAGAGATGGACTTCTGTTTATGGGAAGCATTGGAATGGTGCAGAAGCCATCATGGAAAAATTCAATATCAGCTCAATGGCTGAGAGTTGTGGCATAGCTTAAAAGAAAAGGGGAAGTCCTGAAAATGAGCTCCCCACTGACTCTCAGAAGCTCTGGTACTTCTTTTTTAGGACAGCATTTTCCTTGGACTCCTTGGGAGTTCCTACAGTTAGAGATATGTGATGTTCACTCTTTGAATTCTTATATTGGCAAAGAGGAGGAATAATCTTGTTGCATGATATTCTCCCTGGGTGAGCTCCAGAATAGTGCCTACTTCAAGCTACAGTCTCTTTAAAGATGCTCACTGGCTATCTGACATCCATTCTCTTGGGTAAGAAGATAGGAAATTGGTGAAACAATGAGTTGCTGTTCCCTAATGGAGTATATTTATTGATGCCATTCCTATAGGGTAGATCATTATTACAAAAGATAAAAGGAAGCAATTGCTTAGTGGAAGAGGGCAAAATCTCCACAACTGCATGGTGCAGAAATTGCCACCACCTTCTGAGGGCCAGTGTTGATGGAAGTTGTTTGGTCTTTATGGCCATCACAAATACTGGGAAAGATCCATATTAAAATATATGAATTATCTGGATATATAAATGGTTTTACCTTTCACCTATTTACTCTTAGTCTATTTTAATAACTAAAACAGTTTAGGATAGAAAGTGTTTAGCCCTGCATGAGTTCACACAGGACTATGGGTAGGGAAGCAAGGAATCTTGCTTAAAGAAGTAGGTACTATTTTGATCCTTGCATTCCTGATGTGCAAAAGACTGAGGGACTGTGCCAGAGACAGAAGCGTTAGAAACCCATTAAAGGGTGGGATGATGGTTCATCACACTCCAGTGGCCAAGGAAGTGAGCTGTACCTTGTTAGAATGATGTAGCAGTAGTAGCAGCAGCTGATTTGTGGCTCCTCAAGGACATAATTCTATTCTTTGTACATACAGAGTGATACCATTAACTTCAGTAGAGTTGTTCTTAATTTTTAATGGTGTAAAGGCCTGATTCCAGACCATGGATGTCAGTGGCAATTGTATCACTGTTTTCAAACACAGGACACAGGAGATCAGGCCCTTAATGAGAGCAGAATCTGACCCATTCTGTCTCCTTCAGGCATAAAACTATACACGTAATTTAGTCCTTTATGACATCACTCGGGAAATAAATATTTTTATGTTTACAGATTCTGAAAACAGATCCTATTTGCATTTTAGGTTACTAGTCAGAATGGGCCAGATCTCTGCCTGGAGTAACTCCTCCAAGCTCCACAAAGTTGCAGCAGGATGGAATTTTGGTTCAATGTATCTCTTGGTATTTGCTGTGTCTCATTACCATACCACCAGCTCTTTGGGAGTTTAGATGTTGTTAGAACAAGATTCGGTATAGAGGAAAAAACCAGTAGCAAATTTTAGTGTCAGCAAAAGCCCAGTACAATATATTAAATACATAAATAAACATTGCATAATGCCCTAATCATTTCAGTAGGACGAACCACATTTTCAAAGGAATAATGGGCCAGAATTTTGAAAGGTTTTTCAGCATCCAACATGCACCAAACATGCTGAGCTCTTATCATAATGTGGAGCCCATTCTGGGTGCTGAGTCCTTTAGTAAGTCTGGTCCCTAAGGGTCAGTTTTTGCTTATTCAACTAGTTCTCTGCAAGGGGCAGCCCATAGTTTTGCTGTCTCAACAGTACTCCACAGGACAATGCTCAAGGTATCATAACAGATTGTTACCCCCTCACACAGGTCCAGCTGTGTTGGCCAGTGCACTGTGGGTGAGGGAGTCACAACTCCACCCAGTCCTCTATCTCTTCTCCGTCCACTCCCTGCCCGCCTGCACAAGGTTGAGAAGAAGTACCTGTTGCACGGTCTGGGCTTATTTCCCTACAACGGAGATGTGAAGAGGCTACACTAGGGCACAAAGGCAAGTATCACTCTCCTTATCTGCTCCTAGTTGGCCCAGACCCGGCCCTAAGTGATTAAGTTAAATTGCAAGCTCGTTTATGCACCCTTCTAGCGCATCGAGGGGCAGCTTTTCTTGAGACATATTTTATAAATATTGCTATTTCGCCATCTGTGAATCTTGAGAAATGGCTGCTGAACACTTGACACTAAAGTGATATAAGGCCTGCATTAGATCAGCTTCAGATGAATGTAATATGCTGTACTTGGTGGGTGGATGCTTAATGAGGTAAGCTCAATTTGTTCAGGTGGTCCTTTTCCAGTAATTGGAAATGGCATGATATATTTAATCATCATTGACTGAAGAATTGAATCTAATTATGAAATTACACCTAGGGAAATTAAGTTGCTGACTGTATGGCTATGGGTGCCTCTAACTGTCTTGTCATGGTACCCTTCTAGCTGTGGAATATTGGGAAATTAAACGTTTAAATGAAAGAATTTACAGTAATTTGAGCCTAGAAGCCTAAGGCCTACACAGATCTGTATTTTGCTACGTGAAATGTGGATTTATTTCTCTTCTGTTCAAGGAAAATGTATTGCAACTACAGTGTAAGGGGGGAAAAAGCCAATACTGATCCAAATGGTTGTCTAGATTTAGCTTTGGTAAGCTGGGTGCAGATAAACAATATCCATTTCAGTATGACAACATGTAAGGTCATACATCTAGGAACCAAAAATGGCAGGCTGTACTTACAGGATGGGAGACCCTATCCTGGGAAGCAGTGACTCTGAAAAAAACACTTGGTAGTCATGTGGATAATAAGCCGAATATGATCTATCAATGCAGTACAGATGTGATCCTTGGGATCCTTGGGATCCAGGGGAATCATGAGGAGGAGGAGTGAGATTATATTGCCTCTGTATTTGGCACTGGTGAGACCTCTACTGGAATATTATATCCAGTTTTGGTGTCCACACTTCAAAAAATATGTTGAAAATTTAGAAAGGATTCATAGAAGAGCTACAAGAATGATTAAGGGATTCGAAACATGTCTTCTAGTGAAAGGCGCAGTCTATTTAGCTTACCAAAGAGAAGGTTAAGGAGTGACTTGTTGCAGTTTCTGTGCCTAGATGTGGAAAAGAAATGTGATCATAACAGACTCTTTCATCTAGCAGACAAAAATATAATCGGAACCAATTAAGCTATTTGAACCAATGAAGCTTGTTGAAGCTATACAAATTCAGACAAGAAATAAGGTGCAAATTTTTAACAGTGAGGGTGATTATTAACCATTGGAACAATTTACCAAGGATTCAGATGGATTCTCCATCACTGGAAGTTTTTAGATCAAGAGTGGAAGTTTTTCTAAAAGATATGCTCTAGTTCAAGCACAGCTATTGAACATAAAGCAGAAATTAATACAGGAAAGTCTTAACGGGCCTGTTTTATGCAGTAATTCACACTGGATGATCACAATGGAATCTTGTGCCCTTAAAAACTATGAAATGGGTTTCCACTCAAAACTAATACACTGAAGTGGAAAGCTTCACTTACACTTTTCAACCTGCTGTTGATTTGGATATGTACTGTGTTTAGATAGAAACCATATATAGGTGTATAATATGTGTATGTGTGTGTTTGTATGTAAGATGCAAGTACTTTGTATTTATGTAGGTCGTCTACCTTAGGACGCTGACTATCTGGGGTTAATTACAGGAAGTTATCTGGTATGATATTTGTCAGCATTTTATTTTGTAGCTGTGTAGTTTATGCTTGTCCCTTAAGGCTTTTTAATATATTTCAAATTCAATTTTATCATTAAAAATAAAATCACACACAAAAAAAAAAAAAAGAATTAAAGCCATTCCAAACCACAACATGTATAATACAGTTATGCACACAGATCGAAAGTTGCACAGCTGGTATTAAAACAATATGGTAAATTTGGGCCAGAATTTTGTTTCTGGGCTCAGCTTTAAGATGCATTTGCATCTCCCATTTCTTTAAGCCTGCATCACCTAAGTAAATTACAGCTTCTTTAGGGCTGCTCTAATTTACAGTTTGGCTACAATAGCTCCCTGTGTGTCGTTTCACAGTCGAAAATAGCCCAAGTACACTGCACTCATGCAACACTACAAGTTCTGAATGGAGTGTGGCATTCCGATGTTGTGACAGCTCTACAGCACTTGGGAGCCCTATTATGGTGAGAATTATTCAGCAAAGGTTTGTTCTACCCTGTTAAAGATCTTCATGTTGGCAAGGCAGAATCTGATCTCTGGCTTCATTTTACCATAGCATGATTGGCTATTTTATCATCATTCCTCCACATCCGCCATATTATGCCATTTTTTCCTTTAATCTCTTTTCTATTAGGTTCAGCTTCTTATTCACTCTCTTTACTGCAATATAGATGGTGAAATTCCTGAAACAGGATTGCTCATATAGAGTGAATACTTACTTTTATTTCTGGACAAATTGCCCCATGTGAGGTAGACTGTACTGCAAAATTGCTATACATAAAACGATGGCACTTTTACTATGTTGTCATGAGAATGGTTTACCCTTTTGATGACCTCCGGAAAATGGGTTGTTTCATGCATGCAATTTTAGCTCAATGAGACGTCACACATTCTTTTAAGACATTTATCACACAAAGCCTTCTTTTAGTGCATCAACTCTATTGTTTTCTTGTACCATCAGGTTTAAAATACCGATGAGGGACTATAGAGAGGGTAGTAACACCAATATGCTGGAGTTCTGGAGAGTCAGACTCTAAGGAATATGAAATGAGTGAAGAGAAATCTGGCTAAAATTCAATAATAAAAGGAAAATCAGGAGTGGAAAATAAAATATTTCAGATACCGATTGACAAACACAATCAAAATTCATTGTAGGAAAAAATACACAAATTTCAGGGCACGATTGTATATCTCATGCTCAAGTTGGTGAGCTCATGTTACTTACATGAGTAGTCCCTTACATTCAATTGAACAGTTGAATCATAGATTTATTAAGAGTTAAGCCTTGGCTCTCTGGCTGGGGCTGTTACAGATTCATATCCTCCACGGTTCTGCACCGAAGGGGCCCTGTAAGACTCAATCACCAGTATGTTATACTAGATCATGGTTTTATCGCACAGCCCATATCAGATTGTTCAGATGAATTAGTGCTCCCTAGCATGAGTAAGAGTTGCACAACTGGGTCCTATACCAGTATCTTTGGAACTAAAGCTAAACAGGTGAACATAGACCTGTATAAAGTAAAATAACATAACTTTCAAGACCTAGTGAATCACAAAAGTAGACATAGACAATACTTATGAGGTCATCTAATCTGTGTCCTTCAAATTGTTCATTACAATGCAGCTTTTGGTTGTATCTTATCCAGTCTAATTTTAAATGTCCCAAGTTAAATGGGAATACTTTATTTCTCTTTCAGAGAGTCATTCAAAGCCTAATTTGTCTCACTGGGTTCTGCTTGTCTTTGCTATTTAAAAACCAGCAGAAGTAAAAAAACTCCTCCACAAACTTCAAAAGGTCACCTATCAGAATTCCCTTCTTATGCTAGTGGGAGCAACTGTGGCCTGGAAGTCTCATGTATGCCCATTGCAGCATATAGGGATTAGGTTGCATCCCTTTAAAGAGTTTGTGTACCCTTTAGTGTCACTCACTGTCTTCTATGTTTTGGAAGCCACCAGGAAGTTGCAGTGTATATACGTAGCTAGGCCTTGTGTATTGTATGTAGTTAGTAAATAGGGTTATTTGTAACCATGTTGGTCCTTCCATAACATTTATTGTGTAAAGATCAAAAGACAACAATTAGCAACAAGGGCGGAATCCTAAATCCAGGAAATAGAGAGTGATTGAAGAGGGCTAGTAAAACTGAAAAGGACATTGCAGCCTGCAGCCCCTAAGGCTGTAAATTAACGGCTTGTTTAGAGATGGGAGGGGGAAAGGTTTACAAATGTCTGGCTCTTTGGGGAAAATGGACTTGTTTTGTTGTGTCTGTGTGATTCCTTCCTATAGTGTATGTTCAAAGACACAACACCCACCCTTCTAGAGACACCAGCATGGAAGCTGGCCTCATCCCATGGCTGCATCCTGTCCCTCACTCATTGGACTGAAACTCTTACTATCAAGAGAAAATTCTCACTGCTCTCACACTGCAGTCATGGACTGCTAAATTAATGATTCATGTACATTTACCAGCACTATTACTGTGTCCCTCTATGTTGGATCTTTGCTCCTCCTTGTCTCTAACATTTGAGCTTCAGGTGGCTGAGGTATGAAGAGGGCATTTAAAAACAGAAAAGCACCAAGGAAGGAAGAACACTGGAAGAGTTTTGAAAACCAGCAAAAAGGACTAAAAAGAATTGACAAATAACTAATTGAAGATGAAATGTCAGTTATTATGGAATATTCAGATCCATATATACACTGTAAACAAGGGATAAAAGAAAGCACTGAGCCACTTATAAATGACCATAAAGAATGTATATCAGAGCCTATGGAAATAGTAGAGTTGTTCTAGAACTTGGTTTCTAGTTAAGTCATGGATCAACTTTTGACAGACAACAGAGAAAGAACTGGAGACAATAGGGTTGGATAAAGTATAGATAGTGAAATTATTGATTATGGAGGGGCTAGATGGGCTTAAACAAAGCAGCAGATCAGGATAACATGCACATATATTAGTTAAGAAATGAGAAATAAAATCAGCAAACCTTTTATCTGACATTTAGAAAAGTTCATCATTTCAGGAGTGATTCCTGAGTACTGTAAAGTAGAATGTCTGTAAATAGAGTATTTCTACAGGTTTTCAGGCAAAAAAAGGATATAGTTATGGAAATTAACCCATGACTGGATACCTTACACTAGCATAGTAGTTAGATTCACTGACTACTCCCTAAAAAGGGTGGACAAGGGTGAGCCAGGGGACATAGTGTACTTAGATTTTCAGAATGCCTTTGACAAGGTCCCTCACCAGAGGTTCCTAAGCAAAGTAAGCTGTCATGAGATAAGAGGGAAGGTCCTCTCCTGGATCAATAACTGATTAAAAAATAGGAAACAAAGGGTAGGAATAAATGGTCAGTTTTCAGAAGGGAGAGAGGTAAATTATGGTGTACCCTAGGGGTCTGTGCTGGGATCAGAACTGTTCAACATATTCTTAAATAATCTGGAAAAAGGGGTAAACAGTGAGGTGGCAAAATTTGCAGATGATACAAAACTACTCAAGATAATAAAGTCCAAAGCAGACTGTGAAGAGTTACAAAAGGATCGCACAAAATTGGGTGATTGGGCAACAAAATGGCAGATGAATTTCCATGATGATAAATGCAAGTAATGCACATTGGAAAACATAATCCCAATTATACATATAAAATGATGGGGTCTATATTAGCTGTTACCTCTCAAGAAAGAGATCTTGGAGTCATTGTGGATAGTTCTCTGAAAACATCCACTCAGTATGCAGCAGCAGTCAAAAAAACTAGCAGAATGTTGGGAATCATTAGGAAAGGAATAAATGATAAGACAGAAAATATCATATTGCCTCTATATAAACCTTTGATACGCCCACATCTTGAATACTGTGTGAAGATCTGGTTGCCCCTTCTCAAAAAAGATATATTGGAATTGGAAAAGATACAGAAAAGGGCAACAAAAATCATTAGGGTAATGGAAAAGATTCCATATGAGGAGCGATTAATAAGACTGGGGCTTTTCAGTTTGGAAAAGAGATGACTAAGTGGAGATATGATACAGGTCCATAAAATCATGACTGGTGTGAAGAAAGTAAAGAAGGAAGTGTTAGTTACTCCTTCTCATAATACAAGAACTAGGGGTCACCACATGAAATTAATAGGCAGCAGGTTTTAAAAAAAACAAAAGGAAGTATTTCTTCACACAATACACAGTCAACCTGTGAAACTCTTTGCTAGAATGAAGGCCAAGATTATAACGGGGTTCAAAAAAGCACTAGATAAATTCATGGAGGATACATCCAGCGATGGCTATTAACCAGAATAAGCAGGTATGCAAAACCATGCTCTGAAGTATCTCTAGCCTCTGTTTGCCAAAAGCTGGGAATGGGCAATGGAGTATGGATCACTTGATGATTACCTGTTTTATTCATTCCCACTGATACACCTGGCATTAGGCACTGTCGGAAGAGAGTATACTGGGCTAGATGGACCATTAGTCTGACCCAGGATGGCCAGTCTTATGTTCTAAGGATCTAATTCTGCCATCCTTACTCATGCTTAGTTGTACCTTGCTCCTGTTGTATAGGGTCTGATTGTGGAACCCTTACTCAACCTAGACTCCTAGCCCCATTGGCTTCAGTTGGAACTTATTCACATGCAGTTGTTTAAGGGCTTCACACTCTCTCTCTCAGATCAGATTTGGGCTATTCATTGACCGGACTAATTATAGGACCAAATTAGATCCTGTGGCAGAGCTTGTCACCAATTCTTAACAAGAGAGCTTACATTACTGGGTGGAAGGGATGTCTGGATTAAGTACAGGCATAGGAGCCAGGAGAGCTGGGTTCTCTTCTGTCTCTGTTGCACACGCTCTGTGCAGTCTTGGTCCAATCACACACACAGTGATTTTTCAAAGATGGCTGTAGGAGCACAGCATAAAGAGCTGAAGTGCGAAGTTCCTAAAAGTGAGTGAATTTTTAAGCTGTGTATGGCCAGGTCAGAAGTTGTGATAATATTGCCCCTGCTGTGTCCTAGAATTATCCTGAAGCCTTTGGGTGAAATCCCGACCTCCTTGAAGTCAGTGGCAAATTCTAATTCACATCAGTGGGGCCAGGATTTCACCCTTTGGTTCTGGAATGGAAATGCTGCTAGTGGATGATTCTTCTGATAACCACTTTGCCTAAGATTGTCTGCTACAGTGCAGAGCATGCATTCGTGTAGGTGGTTTTATCCAAAGATTTAAGAAAATAATTATAAAAATATTGAGTCACAGAGTTTGTTTTAATCAGCCACCTGAACCACATTGCACTCTTGTAGTCTTGATAGTCTTGGTTTATTTGCTGTATTATCTAGTGCATCACCACACCATCAGAAGCTCATTCACCTGCTAATGTAATATATGCCATCATGTGCCAGCAATGCCCCTCTGCCACGTACATTGGCCAAACCAGACTGTCACTACGCAAAGAATAAATGGACACAAATCAGACAAAAAATGGTAACATCCATAAGCCAGTAGGAGAGCACGTCAATCTCCTAGGACACTGTGTAGCTGACTTGAAAGTCACCATACTTCAACAAAAAAACTTAAAAAACAGACTTCAGTGAGAAACTGCAGAGCTGGAACTAATATACAAACTTGACACAATCAGACTGGGTCTGAATAGGGACTTGGAATGGTTATCTCATTACAAGAAGTAATTGTCAATGTTCACACATTCTCACCTTCTAATCAACAGTTGTGAATAGGCCTCATATACACTAACTGAACTGACTTTGTTAGCACTTGCCCTCTCCATTGTTATGTTTTTTACCCTTGGATGTATATATATACCTCCTATCTGTGGTTTCTATTTCATGCATCTGACAAAGTGGGTTGCAGCCCATGAAAGCTTATGTCTGCAGAAAGTTAGTTTTTAAGGTCCTACTCTTGTTGTTTTTCCTGTATACAGACTAACACGGCTACCCATTCTGGATCTATCATCTATGGTGTTCAAACTATTGCTTTTACATTGCTGTAGGATTCTACTTTGATATATACAGTAGCAATGTAAAATACCAATGTGATGATAAAGTTAAACAAATACAAGAAACATTTGTGGTATTGTACAGACTCAGTTCTAAATAGCATAGGAGGGTTTAAAAAAAAAAGCTGCTGGAAAATTAATGAATCAGTTGTGGAATATATGGGAAAATCCCTAGGAAAAGTACAATAGGAACAAGCCTTCACTGATAGGCCATATCAGGGAGTAGACGACTTCATATATGTCTTTTTGTTCCTCAAATTTCTATGGGCTAAACCATAGCTTTGCCATGAGTCCTGAGCAGGGAGCAATGTTGTTGTGCTGTCTCAAGAGTGGACTAGGAGGCAGATTGTAACCACTCTTAGTCACAATCTGTCTCTTTCTTTCCCCATTGCTCTGGTAGGGAGGAGGGGGCAGAAATCTAAGATCTAAGCCTGGCCATTATGCTTGCACAGCTAAGACAGAGGGCACATTGTGGAAAAGAAATAGCCAAAGTTCCAACCAGTCATCACCCATTCCTGCTCACTCCCACCTACGTGCCTAGAGGGGTAGGACAACCTCGCTGGAAGCAGCTGATTTGTCCTGCAGAACTACCTATGCTATGGATAGCTTTCTAGGGGAATAATGAGACACCTTATGTTCCCATACTCCCACGTACGGTTATGTAAACCGAGCTGCAATTTGACCCCATGATTCTTGTAGAGATCAGTAGGACACATACCATATAACTGATGACACAGTCCTTCAAATCCTTAGGAGAAAATAATATTGTTTGAACAATGATCTAGAAAAGGCGAACACCTAAACAAAGTGCTTTTCACAAATATGGAAAAACCATGGAGGTTCATCAGTGCTTGTTGAGAGGCACAGCACTTGTTCAGAAAGTCTGTTAAGTGTGCTTTGCTGCAATAAGATGAACTCATTTTTTACTTCTTAGTAGAGTGTAACCCATTTTCCTGATAAAAAGTATTTGTTTCTTGTTTATATCTAAGTATTTGTAGCCAATCTTAAAATAGTTATATCATATCATCTGTACTTAAAAATCTGACTGCTGGATGGTTATCTCTAGATGACTGGCATAACTAAAATTGCAGCCATTCAGAAAAAAGTCTCACTTATAAACTACAGCAAGTTGTTTTCTGGGAGGGGCGGGAGAGGGAAAAAGGGGAGAGAGTGTGTATAAGCATTCCTGGAAAGTCTAAATGGCATTTTTTTACCTTGTCATTCTGTTTACAGGTATTGGAACAAATGGGATTTTGTTTGCACAAAAAATTGATAATAGAATCCACAATCTAGCAGAAAGAGGAGAACAAGAAGATGGCTGGAAGTAGACGTTTTGAAAGATTCTCCATCACTGGGAATTTTTAATTCAAGTTTGGATGCCTTTCTAACAGGAATTCAGTGAGGACTTTGCTCAGTAAACTTCTCTCTAATGGACTCTTTCAGCCCATCAAAATCAGGAGTAGTACTATGAACTATATGTTCAGGTTCTGAGCGTAATCTGTGTTAGCATTCTGCAACATTCACAATAGGCTGCTAATGTGATTTCTCTTTCTCATTCAGCATTAAACTATAAATAAGGTGTGACAGGTCAGCCTGCAGAATAACAAAAACATTATTGTAAGCATCAATTAACGTATATGAACATCATTGCATTCCTTTGCCTTCTAGGTAACGAGGTTATCTTCAACATTGATTGGTAATGACAGAAGCCGATATAAATTATAATAATATCATTATTCAGTCTGGTTCCCCAAGCAAGTCAAAATCTCAATAAAATGTTTACTGCATTCTTTAACTAATACAGTGTCCTTAAAAATAATACCATAGAGATGTGCTGAGGCGATAGTATTAACATGAACATTCAGACTATATCCCCTGTCAAGATATTGGCTTCCTAAGAATGAGCGTTGGCCAGACATTTTAGTATTGAACTCACAACTCCCATTTGAACTGCTTTATTGTGCTAAAGTTACTGAAGTATTTTTCACAAGATATTAGAGTAGAAATTGAAATACTTCTGAATACAACCTGGAAACTATAGTATGCTATTATATAACTTTTTTTCTCATGTTTCTCTTCAACTAGGGTGAACTGTATATGCAGTATAACCAAAATAAAATAACTTACATAGAATTCTCCTTCTGGAGAGGACAATTGTCATAAACTAGGGAATTCATGTGACTAAGGACTTTGTAACCTTCAAATTCACCCTGTGTAGAATAATATTTATCATATACTGGAGTTAGAAAATGCAGTTCTAGTTATATATGACAATTTTGTATGCTACTGATAACTAGATCTGGCATCCCATGCAGTTGTTTCAATATGCCAAGCTAAGCCTCTTTAATCTCCTTTTAATCAGACTTCATCTTCCTGAGCTAAATAGTTTAAGAAGACGGTTTATATCATGGATGGTTTTTGTTTTCTTTCTTCCTTAAAAGCAGATGCTCTGTGTGACAGTTTATGTAGCACAAAATGAAGGTGCATTGAGAAGGCCGCAGGTGAGGAAGGATAGGAGGCAGTCTGAGTAGCTCGTTTGTATGTATACTCACTGCTTTCTATCTGCTGGAATAGCTCAGATCTACTCATTTATACCAGTTCTGTTAGCTGGCTGAGCTAATTAAACAGCTTCTTTAGCTCAATAAACAGAAGCTTGTGGTTTTAGAATCAAAGGTCATGGATTCTAATCACAGTGCTTCCCAAGCATGCTAAGGGGTCTGACTATGGAGGCTTTATTAATATGCAACCTGTATTAATGTGGGTGAACACAAGCCCACATGAGTATCCCCACTGAGTTTGTCTTCTCAAGGACAGAAAACTTCAAGAACTATGATAATTCTACTAGTCCCACGTTAAGGAGCTAAGACTTACGTGTGAGTATCTTGAAAAATTATAGCTGGGTGAAATTTTTCAACCTGATCAGTGACACAAACATTTTGTGAGTTCATGTGGATTTTGGCAAATAGTTTTGGCAGGGAAATCAACCTAAAAACTAAAAAAAAAAGTTGAAATAATCAAAACATTTGTTCTGGGACTTTCAAAAATATGTTTTTATTCAAAATAAATTTTCATTTTGAAATTTACTTTAATTTATTTTAAAAGAAAAAAGAAAAGAAAACTTATGTTGAAATGAAATAGCATTTAGCAGAAAACTATTTTTTTTCCTTTTTAACTTACAAAAAATTTAATTGTTGGTTCAGCCTCTCCCCGCCCCCAATATTTTTTTGAATTTCCAGTAAACTGAAAAGCTTGCTGTTTGTACAGCTCTGTGCAAAATGTCTTCATAGAAGCCGAATTACAGGTGTGAATGTTCCCCTTCAATGATTCTTTTAAAATGGGTATTGGGCATTCCAAGAAACACATGTTGCTAATTGCAGTATAGAAGCTGCCCAAGACGAGAGGCGCTCTTTAGCTCGCTATGCAGAGTTCCCTCTGGCATATGGTTTAGCAGCTGCCCCAGAAGCAAGTTATCCTTTCTAGCTTTTTCTGGAGCACTTGGTGTGTGGATGCTCCATGCAACTGAGAGTGTAGGGATTAGAAACTGGACCCCACTGCTCTCTGTCTTCTCTTTCCATCTCAGTACACTCAAACCCCAGTTCTGCACTTTACACAGTCACGGCAAGTTTTTGCCCATAATAATGAGAGGGTGCTTTTTTTAATCAAGTGGTACACAAACTAGCTAGGAACACTGAAAGCATCAAGGTTATAAATTGTTATTGCTAAAACCGTAACCTCTTTATCCAGTGTACTTGTGCATGGTGCTGAACAGTATACAGTATATATTGCAATACTATCCTTTTCTCCCCTCCCCTCCCCTCCCAACCTTACACTGATCAGATTCAAAAGGATTTAAGTCTTATATAGGTGCTAATAGTAATGGGGGAAAAGGGTCCTCTCTAGTATCCATCACCACAGTATTTAAGCACTTGCCAGCTAAGTTACATTTGCAGAGCAGTTGCCAATGGACTTCATGGAATCTTCTGCTCCTCTCCCTTCCTTATCTATTGGAAGTTCTGCTTAGATATGTAAATTCAGTGACATTATGATGAGGGGGGGTTAACAAACAGAAGGGTTTTGCAGCATGCCATAAAGGGGGTCAAACTCTGGATTTTGATTTCCTGTGAGAGCGCATACCTCCGCCAGATCTATTCGACTGATCATGCTTTATCTCTGTCTCTCACATGCTTTGTCCTGAGCTTTGTATGCTGCATAATTCCAGAGGAACAAAGCTGTCTTGGCAGTTTTTTTCCATTACATTTGTCATTTCTGTAAAATAATTCAGATCAACCAGCAAAATGAAGAACTCGTATCAGGTGAGTAGTAGAGTTGAGCAACTGGTGATCAACTACAATGTATTTGATGAATTTAGCCCCATTGTTCTGCTCCCAGTGTGCTTGTGAGTAAATGGCAAATTCCTTCAATGTATTTGTCATTTGAATGTATTTATTTATTATATTTTAAAATTATTTATGCCAGAGATTGACTATGACCATTCAGAATTCAAACTGCACTGCATAGCTACAATTGTATCACATGGTTGGTATCACATGGTATATAGTGGTATACGTGGTATCACATGTGTATCACATGGTATACATATGATCTGTATGCACTGTTCACCCACTTCTAATGAGAACCCTGCAAGTTTCCTGTTAAGTTCTATTTCAAAACTCACAAGTTCCTCCATGTTGTCTGGAGCTATTTCACTGTTCAGCTGAGGAAAACTTTCAAAGAAGAGCAGACTTAGCTCTTAGACTGAATGACTGGGGAGTCTCGGATACCTAGTGTGATGGGATGTTAACCCCATATATGAAAAAAAAGAAAGGGTTAAAAGCAGCCTAGGGAGGCTGCACAGGGAGCAGCCAATCAGAGACTAGTGGGCTCACATAAAAGGGAGCTGCAGGGCAGAGAGGCAGCAGTAGCTGCTGGGTGCTTAGGGAGTGAGGACTGTTGACTGCCTCCTTGAGGAGCTGAGAGACTGGTCAGAGCAGCTGCTAGTAAGGACTGGGAAAGTAGAGGGAGCTCTTTGCTGGCTGCTGTGTCTGGCTGGCTGAAAGTCTTGAGAAGAAGGTGAAGAAGGTGCTGGGGCTGTGAGGAAGTGGCCCAGGGAATTGAAGCAGCACTGGCAGAGAAGTTAAGGAGAGGCAGCAGGAAGCTGCTATCTACAGGGCTCCTGGGCTGGGACCCAGAGTAGTGGGCAGGCCTGGGTGCCCCCTACTTGTCACTGGGGAAGTGGCTGGACTATAGAACTGGGAGATACTTTGCCCCTGGAAGGGGAAAAATCACAGATGGTGACATTGCTGGAGGGCCAAATCATGAAAAGGATGCTGCAGTTCTGGGACTGAGATGGGTCTGCAGGCAGAAATGAGGATGGGAGAGATACGGCCAGAAGAGCATGCTAGCTGAGAGAGCTAAACCTCAGGATGGCCAACAGAAGGTGCTGCTCTGGTGAGTGAACTTTGTCACTCCTAGCAATCTCTATACAGCCTACTTTGGGATATGAATCAGGCAGTAGTTTTCAAAACATGTTAGTCAATTATACTTTTCTGTATGTTGTGATGTGGTTACTAAGGTGCATACTTGTGGCTGGTGAAATCCTGGGCCCACTGAAGTCAATGGGAGTTTTGCCATTGACTTTGATGCAGTCAGGATTTCACCCCTCTCTAGTTTAATTCATAACAAAATAGTTGTGCACCTGGTTACCTTCTTCCAATTGTTACACCTCATTATTTGAGTATATAAACTATAGAAGGACAAAAATAAGATTTATGAAGACAGATGATGGCATGTGAGTGGCATTTTATTAAACAGAATTTCATGCCTAGCATTCTTACAGGGCTATAGAGATCCTTTCAACAATTTATATTAGGATTTTGCATGTTAAAATCAACAATAACAATAAAATAGAAATCTTCATACTCATATGCTTTGTTACATAGAATGCAAAATGGGAGAAAGCATATTGGAAGTACACCAAGAATTAGTCAGTAAATCAAATGACATTTTGAATACATAGCAAAGGATAAATGCATTTTGTAGTCTGAGATGAGTTCTGAAAGGGAGCATATGAGGGACCTTATGTTCTTATGCAGATATATCCTGTTTGTTGTCATGCAAATAAGTGAGTTTCTTAAATCAAAGGCACCTGAGAGCACTCAGCCAACCATTCTGATGGAGACTTAATTCATGAGAATTTATTTATTTATTTACTTTAAGTATTTGTTTTTCACAAATGATAGTGGTGAAGGCGGGCCAAATCCAGTAAAGTCAAAGGTGTTTGATCCCGCGTAGGGTCAACAAAATCAGCAGATAGCCTAAAGCATGTGTTTGACTACTGTAACATGAGAGAATGAAGATCACAGAGAATGCAAATTTCATGAGATCATGAAGGGTATATCTAAAACTTGCAAGAGGTTAATGTGAACTTGACACCGCTTGTGCACTGGTTTGGGTAGATATGCAATGTACCTCATATGTATCAATAGTTTTTAATACCCTCTGGCCTGCTTAGGCAATTGATCTGTAGATCAGTGGATTTATAAATAAAATTGACTTACTTTAGCTGAGTCCCTATTGTTCCCATTGATTTCAATGCGATTTCTGGGTGCTAAGCCTATCTGAAAATAAGGTCACTTATAAGTTACATGCCTAAATTTGGATTTAAGAGGCTAAATCTAGGCACCAGGATTCCAAAAAATTGGCTAGTGCTGATTTGGTGCTTAATGTTCTGGAATCTCATCAGGGAAATTGAAGGCCATTTACCTTCCATGTGTCTCTGGTACAAACCTGGGAGGGAGTCCTGGGATGAAAAGTATCTGAATACTCAGAGGACTGATTTATTATGGAAGATAAAGAAGCTGTCAGAGTACAGTCTTTCATCTGGAGCCTGTATTGTATCACGAGCCTGTACAAAAGCAGAGCATCAGGCTGATGTGTTAAGTGTACTCTGTTGGTAGGCAAATATGTTGTATCAATACAGTTTGAGATATCATCTTATATTTTTTTATGTTATTTTGTTAATGCTATATGGTATGGTTGCACTTCCTGACAGCACACTCTAAAGTACAGTTCAAGGCTGAGAAGCCTACAGTTTATAAAGCTTTTTCAATGACTAATGTGTGTAAATTACATATGTACACCCAGCTGCTTCAAGAAATATCTTCCGTAGGCAAACAATGACAAAAAGAGTGCCCAGTGATTCAATAAAATATACAATACAGTACTCTCTAAAAGAAACAAAAAGGCAAGAAGTAAGCAAAAATAGATGACAGAAAATGAAATAAAGAGAGCTTTTAGCTAGCACAATAGGTTTCCAGCCAGCATTATTTGCTCAGTTGGTAAATATGTAATGGAAAATACAGCCACAGATATTTCAGAGTCTTCTCAGCACAAAGATTGAAAAAGAGGATTAAAATGATGGTGCCCTCATTTTAAAAGGAGAGGGGAAAACAGGATTGAGTAGGAGGTGGGAAGCAGAATGAGAGCTCCCTGTGCGGTCACAATCTGTCCTAAGAAAGACTGGTGGTGTCTAGCTAGGAGGGAATTGCTCCTCAGAGAAGCTCCCCTCTGCCCCAGGGAGATGTTTTGCTAGTGGCCCATATTAGTAGAAAATTCTCTCTTCCTCCGCTCCCAGCCCTAATACAGTCTTGGCTCCACTCCTCAGTCACTTCCCATTGGGAATTAGGCACCTACATTCTTTTGGGGATTCTTTGGGGATCTGGGCCTTCCTGCCCAACTGCTGGGGTGAAAGGGAAGTAGCAAGTGTGCAATGCCTCAGTTAATCCTATATGTTTGGACCTATGCTTTGAGGAAGCTGCACAGCCGAATAAGGGCAGGAGAGGGGTGTATTCCCCCTTTGCATGCCTGCACAGCTCAGGTAACAACCCATCTTTAAATAAAAAATAGAAGCTGACGGCAAACAAACAAAAAAATGTATGGAACCAGGCAAAGTCTGCACCCTCCTCTAGTCCCTAACTGCCCCTCTTGACTTGAACCCACTTTTAACTGTTGAAGTTTTCGAGGGGGGGTGGAGGAGGGGGATTTTTTGGTTTGGTTTTGTTTTTTTTAATTTTCTTACCAAGGGAAAAAGCCATAAAAGAAGGTTTGTTTCCAATCAGTTATATTTCCTCATCTCAACTAGTGAATGCAATGTCTAGGAATTGAAAGGACCAGCATAATTTGCAGGTATGGTAACTACCTTTTCAAAAGGCAAAAGCAAGACATATGCAGGAGGCAGAGCTCTGCCCCCCAAGAGCCCACCCCCTGGCGAGGCTGGAAGGTGGAGCTGACCTATTGTTCTAAGAGTTGGCCAGGGAGCCCAGGTCACTGTGGGGAGCCTGGGACTCTCCAGCTGCCCTGGACTGGGTGCCGTAGAGCAGCTCCTGGCCCATGTCCTCACCGCCCCAGGGTGTGCCACCCAGGGTAGGTAGAGGGTCCAGGACTTCAGGACTTGCTGGGTGGCTCTTACGATGGCCTGGATCTGGTTTCTGGCCTGGCCAGGAGGTGGGGCTCAGGGGGGAAGAGAAGGAGCAGAGGCAGGGCCTGGTGGTGAGAGGCGGGGGGGAGGCCCATGTCCGCCCCAGCACCAGGAAGAGGTACTGTCCCGGAGTCATTCAGCCCAGAACCAGGTTATGTATAGAGTACCATGGACTCATGTGGTGCTTTAAAAACATTTGGATAGTCAAAGTTCATGTCCCAAAGAGCATGCAATGTACATCAGAAAAGCTCAAATGCATGGTGGAAAGGATATAAACAGAGGCAAGCAGCCCACAGTTTGTGAGGAGATCACCACTGGAAGCTTTGAGAA
The DNA here is from genome assembly GCF_026122565.2 of Emydura macquarii macquarii. Classification (NCBI taxonomy): domain Eukaryota; kingdom Metazoa; phylum Chordata; order Testudines; family Chelidae; genus Emydura; species Emydura macquarii. Next base: position 97,645,899 of record NW_027131390.1, on the reverse strand, counting down.
AGAAGTAGGTCTGAGAGATGATGAGGGAAATCAAGTGATGGAGCATTCTGTCACATGTCCAATTCTGTTTTCTCTTTCATCTCTTGTTCTGGGTATACTTGCCATTTAATATATAAATATATCCTCACAGGGTTTCCATTCTTCACTATTAAGTTCCCCAGATGAATAATTACTCTGTAGAGTTTGACATCCAAGAAGGACTATGAGATTACATTTAAATCTGTCATTCAAATAGACTAACATTGTACAGTTTTCATCTCATTGTGAATCTTTGTCACAAGAATGAACATGTGCTTTCAGCCATTTTTTTCCCTCATTCTCATCTGAGTGTGTGTGTGTGTTGTGTGTGTGTGTTTTGACTGGGGAAGAAAAGTTAAAAAATTAAGAAGGTTTTGAATAATCTCTGGCATTACAGTGATGATAAAAGAACAATGGGCTAGTTCCTCAACTGCTGTAAATTAAATTGGGAGGCAGTGGTCTTGTAACGTAGTTTGGTGTTCGAGAAATTGCTCCAGGACAGTGAAACCCAAGAGTAGAGACCCACAGGAGTTCTCTTAGAACTACTATATTCCTCTGAACCCCTGGCAAAGCCCCAGTGAAGTCAGCGGGATACTGTGTGGCCACAGGGCTCAGTCTGCATGGGTCAGTTTCCAGGATTAGAACTTTATCTACTAAATTACAACCAAGGGAGGTTTGGAAGACCTAACTTGCAATTAATTCCTAGGCATTAACAGCCCAGCTTTAAACCCCTTGTTTAGGCAAACCTTGCTAATATTTACTTTAGCTTGAACGGAAGCGGTTTCCTGAGTTAGCAGCTCAAGACTTATCTCAAAGTCTCTAAATCTCCCTCACTTTTAGGGAGCTTAATTTTGTGTAGAGATATTAATCTCTACGTGAGAAACTGTATTCTGGGAGAAGGTGGAATTAAGTATATGCTATGCTATTTCCAAGAGCCTTGAGAGATTTATTTGTACAGGTGAGATGGGGGAAGAATTTTGCCACAGATAAATTTTTCTCAGAATTAAAAAACAATGGTTTACCTATTTTACTTTTACCTGAATATTGCCAATTTTACCTGAATAATTTTACAAGTTTACCAATATCCAACATGTGCTCTAAAAGTGCAAATTTCATATATGCTGTGTAGCTTTCTGAGAGCACAGCCTATTATGCTGACCAATACAGTATTGTCTCAATGGTTCCTTGTATTCCCCCATCTGTCTGTCTGGCCCCACTTGTTTTTATGGGGGTGAGAGGTTTAGGGGTGTCTTAAACTTGGACTGTAAGCTCTTTGGATCAGGACAAACTTCTTATTCAGTGTTTATCCAGCACCTAGCACAATGGGGGCCTGGTCCACAGCTGGGGCTTCTAGGCCTTACTATAATACAAATAATAAATAAGTGACTTAGGAGGTCAGGTGCCATTTTCTAAGTCACTTGGACACAATCCTACTTTAACGGATGTAATAATACAAGTTACACTGCTGCAGGCACTAAACATATTTCCCCCAAATTCTGATCTGAATTCAAAACTACCAAAATATCATCCAAATCTTGAAAATTTTATCTCAATTTTGACTCAGCAACGTTTGTCTTAATTGATCATTTATTATTACTTGTGGTACGGAATGACCTAACAACTCCAAGTGATATCGGGGTCCATTTGTGTTAGGCGCTGTACAAAAAGATATAGCAAGAGGCAGTCCAGTCCTGAAGAGATCATCATCTAAAGAAACAAAACAAAACAAAAATGTAACAGGAAATATTGTCCTTCTTTTATAGAAGGGGAACTGAGGCACAGAGGGTATGGTTACACTGCAATTAAACACCCACGGCTGACTGGTGTCAGCCAACTCAGACTCCCTATGGCATTGTAAAATTGGGGATTGGGCTGGAGTTCAGGTTCTTGGATCCCGCAAATGGGGAGGGTCCGAGATCCCCGGCCCAAATATCTACAGTGCAATTTTGCAGCCCTGCTAATGTTTAATTGCAGTGTAGACCTACCCAGAGAGATCAAGTGACTTGCACAAGGTCACACAGGAGATCTCTAATGGAGCCAGGACTTGAACCCAGATCACCCAAGTCCTAGCCCAGAGCTTTACACCCGAGATCATACTACTTTATGGACTTGAGTTAGCTGCAGTTAAAGTCAACAGGAAATTTTCCCACTGAAATCAATGGCAACAAGACTAGGCTTTATAATTATTAAATCCCATTGAACTGTTTAGTTCTCTTCCTTATTAGACTATTTGGTATAATATTTATATGAGAAATCTCTTCTTTGCTCTGATAGCAGTCTGATTTCAGCAGTAGTGAATGATCTGTGTCACAAGATAGAATTGAGGCTTTAATGCTATAAATTGGGGCAAATTATAGTTTGTTAAAGAATAGCACAGGATCTTTATCAAAATGTCTGGTGCTTGGTTTCTAAAACAATTGGGATCTGCATTCTTTGACATGAAATTCTGCTGGGTCACCAACTCCCAACAATCAGAAAACACCTACAGAGGATTCAAGACTTGCACATCATCAGTATGTTATCTCTAAAGCATTGGGAATCTAAATGTGCTTGCAAGTCCACTTTTATCTGGAATCTGTATGAATAAATACCTAGGTAGATGGTATTTCCTCTCTCAGACTCACACAATTTGAAATGGCAGGGTAATGGCATGGCAGATCCCTCAGTGCTTTTGGAGACATTGAAAGTTTGTGTGTAAGGAGCGATTATTCTTATGTTTCAACTGAAATGAAAGCCTTTCTAAACCAAACATGGAGCTCTGCAAAGCTAGTAAATCGTTAAAGGTTATTTCAAGACAGGGTGATTAGATGTCCTGATTTTATCAGAATTGTTCTGATATTAGGGGCTTTGTCTTCTATAGGACCCTATTGCCATCCCCCACTTCCCACCGCCCTGTTTTTCACCCTTGATATTGCTCACCCTATTTCAATAAATTCTTCTGAAATACTAAAACAAGTTCTCTCCAGTAGGGAGAGCCTTATGACCTCTTCACTGCTAATAAAAATGAAGTTTTTGTTCAATTGGTAATCAATCTAATAAAATATAAGCCAGTCTTAACAAACCAAAGAGAAACACTTCATTCCATCTATAAAGCACATAAGGAGAAGTGGAAAGGGTTGATCATACCATAAGGAACCAATAGGGCTTTTTAGGAATTGTACAGATTGCTCTATTATGTGGATCCCAGCAAAGATCCTTAGAAAAAGAAATCCTATTTTTTTTATATCTCCCTATTACTTCTCCAAAGGTGCATTTGATTTGTAAAGGAAAAGAGCGGTCACTGAGTTAACAAAGACTTAATTGGATTCAGAATATTTTTCTTTAAAAAATTGAAAATAAAATAACACAGCAGCTAGACAAAATGTAAGTCATATCCCCACCGAAGGAATTCCACCAATCCCTCCATGCCCACATGTGCACACACCCAAAAACATGCACTCCTTCCCACATCCATTTACAAAAGAGGAAATCCTTAATGCCAGGATGGAATGGGATGGTTTCCATAGTAGTAGTGTGCCATTATTCTTTGTTGTTAGATATCCTGGTACTATATTAGACATTAATTTGTTATCCTTGTTCAACACCAATAATGTGTCATCTGAGATTCTTGACTCTTAATTGGAAGCCATACCATCATTCTTCACCTCATACCAACAAGAGGAAGATTAGGGAAAGTGTGGGCCCCTTACAGAATGGGGGAGGCAACCTAGTGACAGGATGGGGAGAAAGATGAGGTACTCAATGCCTTTTTTGCCTCTGTCTTCACAGACAAGGTCAGCTTTCAGACTAAGGCACTGGGCAACACAGAATGGGGAGGAGGTGAACATCTCTCAGTACTGAAGGAACAGGTTCAGGACTATTTAGAAAGATTGGACATACAGAAGTCCATGGGGCCAGCTGCAATGCATCCGAGGTTGCTGAGGGACTTGGCTGATGTGACTGCAGAGACATTGGCTATTATCTTTGAAAGCTGTTGGCAACTGGAGGAGGTCCCTGATGATTGGAAAAAGGCAAACATAGTGCCCATCTTCAAGAAAGGAAAGAAAGAAGATCCAGGGAACTACAGATTGGTCAGCATCACCTCAATCCCTGGAAAAATCATGGCACAGGTCCTCAAGGAATCCATTTTAAGGCACTTGGAAGAGAGGAAGATGATCAGGAACAGTCAACATGGATTCACCAAGGGCAAGTCATGCCTGACCAACCTGATTGCTTTCTATGAAGCAGTGACTGGTGTGACTCATCTGGGCCTAGGGTAGCCGCCTGAAAATGCTACGGTCAGGGCAGGCTGCAAAAGGAGAGCAAATTCTTCCAGCACTGGTGGGTGACACTGCAGTCAGACTTCCCACCCAGTCACAAACAGTGCTTTTGATTCCCCGCACTGGTTATTAAGAAGCCAAAATAAAAATATACACAGCCCCCCTTACTGCATTTCAGTTTCTGGCTCCCAATCGGCCTCTAGGTCCAGTAAAGAGATCAGTTATTTAAAATCTATGCTCTTTACCAAAAAGGTTTTTCCTGACCCCAAAGGGTCAGCCACAGTACCAGATCAATATATGTTTGGATCTTACCCAAAATACCACGCTGCCAGCCAATCCTTTAGTAATTAAAACTAAAGGTTTACTATAAAAAGAAAAGAAACAAACTATAGGAGAAGTGTTAAATAATTAAAGCAATCACATACATACAAATAATTGGAAAGTCCATATATATCAGGTTTCTAGTAGAATTGTGGAGTTTGCAGGCTTGTATAGTCTCTCTGGTATACATCCAGTACCTGGATGGGTCTTAGTTCTTTGTTTCACAACTTAAGTTCAGTTCAGTTTCAGATGAGTTGATCCAGAGGAAGGTGAAGACTGAATGAAGACTGGTGTCTGAAGACAATGGATGTGGTGCAGCTGCCTTATGTCCTTTGCCATGCTGCTTGTGGAAATTTACAAGAATAAGATGGAGTCCAGGGTCACATGATTAAGTCCTGGTGACTCATCAGGTATATCCCTGGTTTCTCCCCCTGGGCCCATTGTACATGTGAATTTTTTTAATGGGCCATTAAGCAGACTAGTGCTGAAGCCATCCTTTCTGCGGTGTTGCCCAGAAACACAGTACTAAATGAAATACAGTTACAAACTTCCATTACACATCTAACACATGAACATAAACATTATCATCTTACTTAGCACATTATGGCCTTTCTAACGGTACTTGACATGACATATCTCACATGAATTATTATGATTCTGATGTATTAATGTTAAAAAATATAATAAATGCCAGTGTCACAACTGGCTCTGTGGATATGGGGAAAGCGGTGGACATGATATACCTTGACTTTAGCAAAGCTTTTGGTACAGTTTCCCACAGTATTCTTATCAACAAGTTAAAGACGTATAGGTTGGATAAATGGACTATAAAATGGATAGAGCTGGCTAGAGCATTGGGCTCAACGAGTAGTGATCAATGGCTCCATGTCTAGCTGGCAGCCGGTCACAAGCGGAGTCCCCCAGGAGTTGGTCCTGGGACCGGTTTTGTTCAACATCTTCATTAATGATCTGGAGGATGGGGTAGATTGCACCCTCAGCAGGTTTGCAGAAGACACTAAGATGGGGGAGTGGTAGATACCCTGCAAGGTAGGGATAGGTAGGGATAGAATGACCTAGACAAATTGGAGGATTGGGCCAAAAGAAATCTGATGAGGTTCAGCAAGGACAAGTGCAGAGTCCTCCACTTAGGATGAAAGAATCCCATCCACAGCTACAGACTGGGGACAGACGGGCTAGGCAGCACCTCTGCAGAAAAGGACCTGGGGTTACAGTGGATAAGAAGCTGGATATGAGTTAGCAGTCTGCCCTGGTTGTCAAGAAGGCTAATAGCGTATTAGGCTGCTTTAGTAGGAACATTGCCAGCAAATCGAGGGAAGTGATTATTCCCCTCTATTCAGCATTTGTGGGCCTGCATTTGGAGTATTGTGTCCAGTTTTGGGTCCCCCACTACAAAAAGGATGTGGACAAGTTGGAGAGGGTCCAGCAAAGGGCAACAATAATGATTAGGGGGCTGGAGCACAAGACTTATGAGGAGAGGATAAGGGAACTCAGCTTGTTTAGTCTGCAAAAGAGAAGAATGAGGGAGGATTTGATAGCAGCTTTTAACTATCTGAAAGGGGTTCCAGGGAGGATGGAGCTAGGCTGTTCTCAATGGTAATAAGTAAGAGAACAAAGAGCAATGGTCTCAAGTTGCAGTGGGGGAGGTCTAGGTTGGATATTCCCTAGGAGGGTGGTGAAGCACTGGAATGGGTTACCTAGGGAAGTGGTTTTTAAGCTGTGGCTTGATGACGCCCTGGCTGGGATGATTTAGCTGAGGTTAGTCCTGCTTTGAGCAGGGGTTTGTACTAGAAGACCTCCTGAGATTCCTTCCAACTCTAATATTCTATGATACTATTATACCTTATTATGGGTTTTTTCCCCTGTCATTCTGCTCTTTTCTTTAATAGAGGATAAGGAGATGGATCATTGGGGTTAATAAGATTATTTACATATAACAGTACAGTTTATAGTGGCAAATTAGAAAAGTGACATTTTTGAATGAGAGAAAATAGATGCCACCTCAGTTTTGATTTCCCAATTAAGGCTCTTCGCATTTAGCATATTATCTTCATACTCTTCCATAATTTAAATGTCACATTTAATTTTTTGAACTATATGCAATCAGCCTGGGTCCAATAGGGAATCTAATGAGTATTTAGAGCTTTCCTTGTAGGTTTTATGACCATTTTAGACATGTAAAATCTTCTTCTATTATGGTTCACCCCCTTTACTTATTTTGATACATTTGTCCATTCCACTACAGAAAGCCAGATAGTTTTTATGACTAATGATCTTGAGTGACCAATCTGAGACATTTCAGATGAAATCTCAGCCATAACGAAGTCCGTGGCAAAACCACCATAGACTGGAATAGGGTCAGGATTTCACCTATTTATGGAGCCTGATTTTTCAGAAAGTGCTTCTTCCTCTGAAAAACAAACCCCATTAAGGTGCGTCTGTCTAGGCACACAATCCCAAATCAAGCTTGAAAATGTAGACAATTAGGATCATATCCTCACCCGGTATTAAGTGGTACAGCTTTCGAATAAATATATACACACGCATTTTACCCTTTACAATGATGGCTATAATTTTGAGGAAGCATTGATAAGAATATAAATATGTGTGCTAATGATTGCAATAAGTAATTACATTCATTATTTCAATATTTTCATAATTGCTTTTCATAAAAGTGAACATTAAAAAGAAAGCATCTGATAATATATCCCATTGATGCTATTATTCCATTAATCAGTCTTCTGGGTGAGATGTTATTAAGAATAATATTCTTTCTAATGCTATTAATTTAATGTCCATCAGATTACAACTGCAAACATAAAGACATGCCATCTCTGTTTGAGCCCTGTTAGAGGAGAGAGAAAATCAGTACTGAAAGAAAACATGTGTTCTTATCAGTTACCAGCACCAGATGGAATGCAGAGAAACAAAAAGGTCAGGAAATGAATACTCACTTATGGATATTTTCTATACAGCAAAAGGCAGCATTAACATTTCTATCATGTTAAAACACTGCATTGGTACCATTTAATTTGAGGTCTCCAACATGCAAAGCTCAGCTGTGCAAACTTGATTCACATTTGGATGAAGTTTACCCCTGTGCAGAGGGCCAGCCCACCAGGAAGACATAGGCTCTCCAATTGTTAAGAGACTGATCTGAATTTATACCCACCTTTTTGAGATCTTCTCTTTCCACCTTCTCTATCCTTCATACTCTACTGCCAGTACATTTCCCACTTGAAATCCTATCCCTTTGAATAAATTAGCTCTCCAGGTGGTCTTTTGCTAGCAACTGCCATCCCTCATGACCACAGCGCTTCCTTTTTCCTCCAACCCCAAGTGCTTCCTTGCTTTGGGTGATAGCCTGCCCATGTCAATAGGATTCGTGGCTTTCAAATCATTCATCATTTTGGATGATAGTATTATGCCACAAGATTCACCTCTCAAGAGTTGCTAGAAGCAGTCCCCATGAAGCACAAAAGGTCACCATGCTTGGTGAATTCTAAAGCTCCCATTATAATTACCCCCATAATAGTGATTGTGAAGAAATGCTGACAATAATAAGTATGTTGGGTCAGATTCTGATCTGAGCTACACCAGTGTAAATACAGAGTGACTCCATTAAATGCAATGGGAGAAATTCTAGCCCCCACTCTTCATTCTATATGTTGTTTTAGCAGCGTAGAGGGATCATAAAGGAGCTCCTTCCAGTGCAAGAATGGTGTAAGGCTGGTGTAAGTGGCCCTAGACTGCCCAGGTGGTCATGTAGGGGGCATGCCAGGGGCAAGAGGGAGGTGGATCAAGAAGCACAGTGCTGCAGGACGCTGTGCTGCAGCAAAATCCATAGACAGCTGTGGAAAGACTGCTGTAAATTAGAGTACAGGGCTACCTATGTAGTGGCTATTTCAGCCCTCATAGCAGACCAGAATCTGGGTAGAAAAAAGATAGCTAAAAGCTATCTGTCCTCCACTTCCCATGGGCTGTAACTGTCCAGAAGCACGGTACAGAATCTGACAATCAAAACAGGAGAGTTAGACAGGGATAAGCAAAGGTGTGTCTCTGTGTAAGGAAAGAGTAAGATGTAGCATGCACTAGCTTTGAGCAAAGATTTAGCAACATGATCATGTGTGACAGAATCACCAGGCTGGGTATATGGAGCAAGTAATGTTTGCTTGCAACAGATGATGCTTCAGTTGGAGAAATGTTGCATCATCTCCTGAATAAGACATCAGGTGCATCAGATTAGTAGAACAGATGCAGACTGGGAGCTGAGTGTACATTTAATTACATGGGTTTCCCTAGGAAAAACATTCTCTCTTCCTCTCAAGTCTGATTGTGACTTAGGGTAATAAATAGCTAAGATGTGGCAATGATAGAATTAACATGGCCAATTTAGATCAGAATGAATATGGCCTGGGAGCTTATGAAAAGAGTCCAAGACAAGTGAATTTATGATAAGCCTTTCTGAAAGAGATTGGAAGGTGCATTAGTCCTTTGCAGAAGTTTGCAGTTTATCCATCATAGTCTATTCCAAGGATGCGGAAGCCATGAGAATTTATGGAAAGGGAGAAAAGGGACACCATGAGGCAAAAACCAGGAGAAGGAGGAAAGCATTTCTCAAAATAGAACAGTCAGTATGGTCTCTCAGGTTAAGAAAATAGCTGTAATTGGCAAAACACCAAGCAAACTCAGGTGACAGATATTAAAATGCTATTTTCATACCATTCTTTATGTAAAATAGGAATGCATCAGTATATTATCCCTGAGCATCAGCTTCTTGAAGACAACCTATTGGCTTAGATCCCAAACAAGATATGGTAAAAGATAAGGGGTGATATCCTATCCCTATTGAAGTCAAACTGAGTTTTGCTCAATGGGAATCAGGATTTCACCAATGGTTCCTTCTAATGAGTTCATAATTGAAATACATTCCTAGTCAGTCTAATACCATCTAGCATTAGAACACATTCCATTAATTCTTGGTAGAACAGAACTCTATACTTATGTGATTAATTAAAAGGTTGGGAATGTTAAAATAGTAAGGTATCATTATCCATTTAAAAATGCCGTTAGCACTATGGGGCTAGAACTAGGCAATGGGATTTAATCTAATATTCTGTTACACTAAAAAATGCCAACCCAGAGCTCTAAATGATAGCTTAGTCTCCTTTCTCTGCAAGTCCTACTTTTCCTCCTTGTAGTTCTAATTTGTAAATGCAATGAAATCTTCTGTTTTGAAGAAGATTAATCACTATTTTTATGGCACTATGATAGTTCTATAATGACAAACTGTTCTGCTGTACTGAAGTAGTCTGCAGTATTCTAAACACAAAATCAAAATCAAACTATTGGATTCCAGTATACCGTATCCTAATAGCTTATCTGAGAGAGTGGAGGATAATCACTCGCTCCTGTAGACAATTGCTAAGTTTTATACAGTAATGTAGAGCAGAAGATAACTTTTCTGATCACTTACTTTACAAATCAGATGTCCTAGGCATTCACAAAAGCCCCAAGTTTAACAAAAGCTGGCTTGGTTAAAGCCAGGGGACTTTTCAAACAAGAAGTACCTATAACCTGATCATAAGAACAAGTGAAGGAAATAAAGAAGCAGAATTGCCAAATAGGGAATGTCAGGAAATTACACTATTTAATTATGATTATTCTTAATAATATAGCAAATATTCTGTTTTGCAATGCAAGATCGAATCATAGAAGATTAGGGTTGGAAGAAACCTCAAGAGGTCATCTAGTCCAACCCCCTGCTCAAAGCAGGACCGACCCCAACTAAATCATCCCAGCCAGGGCTTTGTCAAGCTGGGCTTTAAAAACCTCTGAGGATGGAGATTCCACCACCTCCCTAGGTAACCCATTCCAGTACTTCACCAACCTCCTAGTGGAAGAGTTTTTCCTAATATCCAAACTACACCTCCCCCACCTTCTATTACATTCATCTTCCATTCAGGTTGTGTTGCACAGTGTTGTCAAAAGGAAAGGTCTTGCTTGGCAGCCAAAAACAATGGGCTGTCTTGAGGCATTGTGGAAGCTGAGATGAAACAAAACTCTAAGATAATACCATAGTAATTTCAGAGATGTGGGGGGAAGCATCCTTTACAAGCCAATAAGAAAGTTACATACCTTTTCATGCCTGAATTTTTTGCAAGTCTCTACAGCTTTAGTCCTCAATCCTGTAATATGAAGCATACAGCCAGGCCCCTGCACCCACCAAGAATCCCATGACTTGAGAGAGCCTCTGCAGAAATCTTCTTATATGCAATGTAATGCAAGTTCAGGCCTACTTTATGTTTTATTGGGAACTGGTCAAAAAAAAATTAAAAGATTTCATGAAGAAATTTTAAATTTTTGAAATATCTTAGCAGAAATTTTTGTGTAAATATTTTTACTGAACTTTATTTATTGTTGAATTTTTTTAAGTTACTTAGGCTGTTCTGAACAGTTGGCATTGCCACTCATAAATGTTGTCATCACAAATGAATGCCAATAAATCCTTTATGCCACAACACATCTCGTAGTTCATATACTGTACACACACACACACTCACATTTTGTAGCATACTGATCGAAACTACATTTTTTCAGGATCTAAAAGGTACCTTTTTCTGCTAACAATGTCAGATTTCTATATGTGAGCCTTCCAAAGGGTAGGAATAAGCCCTTAGTTTGTGAACTTCTCCACCTTTCTGTCATGTTTTGTTTTATTTCAGTTTTTCAGTGTCACAAGCAAAAAGTGGTTCTGTTGAAGAAACTATTTTGTGCTTATCAAACATAAATTCCACAGGCAGCATTGCTCTCTCTGAGTGTAAATATGATCCATGTCATCCAACAGCACTCAGTCACAACGGGGAGCACTTCTACAATGGGGGATGGTGTGTAGTATGAAGAGAAAATCTACTCCAACTATGTGACATGTTATGTTCACCTTCAAGTCAGGTTCAGTAGTGTTCTCAAAAGGAAAGGTCTTTCTTGGCATCCAGAAGTAATGGGCTGCCTTGGGGCATGGTGGAAGCTGAGATGAAACAAAACTCTAAACTAAATGGAACTAAGGCAAAGAAGAAAATGATCATAAAAAGGGGAGAAAATATTTTAGTGTCACTTGGCTGACCTTGACTATAACCTGAATAGGCAAAAAGTCAACCATCAGAGGCTAAAGCTCTTCTGTTTCAGAGACAAGTTGCAGAGGTATGGGCTGGTGTTCTCTGCCATTCCCAGTCTATGCTGTGTGTGCAGGAGAGGGGGGGAGCCACACAGGAACCAGTTGCAACTCCCCAATCATTGGGAAACAGTTTACAGAAGCCCTGAGACTACTCTAAACTATGCCATGGCTGCAGTGTCCGCCAATGGGCCATGGGTTGAGGTTTTCAGGAAAGCAATAGAGTATAAGACTACAAGAGGGAACAGTGGAACCAATTTGCTTTACATCACTTGGGGTTTACTTTACACCAGGGGAATCCCCTTCTGACTGTGTAGGTCATCTATAGGGTAGTGTAAAGGGGCCGTAGAAGGACTCAATGCTCAGCGCATGCTGTGTTCAGTTCACTTAAGAAGGGATCTACCTTCTAGAATCCTGCTGCCTGGTAACAGAATGGTAGAGCTTCCCTTTACTTCCCTGGACCAAAGGATAGATACTCTCTGGTCTTCTCTTTTAGTGTGGGTGGTTTTGTGAATTCAACCAAATGTCTAAAAATATAGAGTTGGATTCACTAGTGTTGGCACAGACTTAATAAATCACACTTCCTTGAGCCTGCTGGGGCCTCTATGCTCTATTTGTTGTTCATCCTCCAGTCAGATAGTAATACAGTCACTTCCTCCCTCTGAGTTTTCACTTTGAGGGCAGCATTAGTTTATGACCACACCCCATTCCCACCTAGTAGTTTTTAGATTGTGTTTTGAGCCTATAACCATCATGACAGATTTGAAGTTGAATCTGCTTTCCACTGCTCCAACCTTTTGATCCACAAGGAAAAGACACCTATGAGGGGGTAAATGTGAAAGCGGCAGATGACAACAGCATCATATTCTCCTGCCATGATTTCTAATTATTCACTCTCACTTACTTGTTTGTCATCTTCATCTTCTTTGACTGCTTGCTAAGTTCTTCAGACAATGCACCTATTTTGCCTTTGCACTTTGTCTATTCTGAAATGTTCTACCTCACAAAACAGAACATTGGCTAGTTAGCAAGAATGATCATTTATCTTCATGTCATTCCCGGTCATTCCCTATTAGTAACAGTGATTGGCAATGCAATTTTCTTTGTAATAAAGCCAATTCATACTCAGGTCTTTACGTGCTGCCCAAATATTTCTTTAAAAGCAAAATTTGCAAACTTCTGATTTTAGTGTACTATTAAGTTATGTACAAAAATTCAAATGAGGTACTGTCTCAGAACAAATAAAATAATATTTGAACACACAGGAAAATATGAGGGGAGGGAGAACCAACTGTATCAATGCTATTCAAGTTGGGAAGCAAGGACAAAACACCCCTGTCCTTTTACAGAACTGAACAGTTCTGACACACTTCCCAGTTCCCCTGGAGAATCAGCAGAACAGTTGTAATCTGTAATTCAAACACAGCACATCAACAAGTAGAGGAAATGAGTTTGATTTCCCAAATACTACACAGTATCTTTCCTTTGAAATGTAATTTACTTTTTTTTCTGAATAGTCTCTGTAGATGCTTTATCCACTGAGTCATCAAAATGAACCTTGTACAAAACTGTCTGTCTGAAGAAGTATCCAATATACTTATCTTTGGCTCCGCCTCACTTACAAAATCCAGACATCATATACGGATGGATTATATGATGTGCTCAACCACAGACCCATGTGCTAAATTCCATTCATTGTGCACTTCTCACCTGCACTCTGCCCACTTGATCTCCACCAGGACTATTTGTAACAGTCCTAACCACTGAGGAGCCACATAAAACAAAAACCAGCCAGAGACATGTATCTTTCTCCACATTCCCAAATGTGGAATTTTTCCACAAAATCATAAGCACAAACTGAGAACTGGTAATCTATCGATGAAAGGCTACATAACCCATGAACAAATTCCTTGAGCCATCCAGTACCTTCTCATTGAGATCTTGAGATATATAAAATCAGTTTTAACAGAATACCTATCAAAGGAACAATCTGGATTAGTTGGACCAGTTTAGCACCAAGGTTATTTAAGTATCTTCTTCAAATAGCTTCTGTATATCTACCATAGCCTCTATGATGTTTCATTAATCCAGAATAAAAAAATGACACCAATGTCATCTTCAGTAAGCATAATTCATAGCCTGGAGGGCTATTTTCTGCTCAATTAATCATTAAACATATTACAGGATGGTTTTCAATATGTTGAAGATTCTAGATCAGGCAACGCTGAGGAATAGTGCTCACAGTCACTGAAATAGACGTGGATATTTATTGGCTTTGAGGGAATTATGAAAATGTTCACAGATCTTTTGCCTGACAGCAATGATTCTAGATAATGAACTGTAGAGACTGTCACCAGGAGAGTGCTTTAATTCTGAGTCTCCAAATGTGTACAGTAGCAAGTATGGCTCTCAAACACCCTATCACATAATATGGCCATTAAAACATTTGAATCTTATTGGCTTATAAAGTAACGCTGCAATAAATAAGTGATTTCACTGGTCAAAGGGTTAGAAATGGTGTACTGTTTTGCAGCGTGCCATCAAATCCACAGGCTAACTTCTATGCTGATGTAAATTGATACCACTACATTACATTCAACAGCTTTCCAATTTGGCCCATGGCTTTGTGTAGATATATGCAATTTGTCCTTTTCTCTGTGTAGATATACAACAGTAGACCATTTCATATATGATATTCTCTTACTCCCCTAACAAAATCAGCAATATGTCATTAGCTGCATTTATACCTGGCCTCTATTAAGTTCTAATGTGTTAAATAACTGGAGCTTGCCATAGTGGAGCCCACAATGATTGTAACCCTTGAGACAGAATAAACACATTCTTATCAGAGTAGTGTACGAAGAAAGATAATTGTTAAAACCATCATCTTATTAATAGATTTAGATGACAGATCAAAGTCTTCACATAGTCTCATTTTTCGTATCAAAGCACAGATATTGTCACTAAAGGGTCCCGGAAAATGCAGTACCATACATCTAGCTATGCAGCAGCTGTTACGAAGAATAGATCAAAAGGGTAACCTGCTGATCATTCACACTTAAAGACCTGAATATGCATTTATGTTCAGGTCAAGCTTCAGTATCTGAGCACCTAATACTCCATAAAATATGTAAGTACTTGAATGATATCACATTCTTCTTAGCTAGGTCTTAATTTGAAGATACAGTCCACGCATTTCTTGGAACTGTTCAATTTGCTTATCACTGAGTTTCTATGAAATAATTTGAACACCGAAAATTATGCTCAAATAAGCTAAGATATAAGATTCTGTCAAGGCCAGAAAAATCTTGAATGAATTGCAGTAAAAAATTACCTAGTCAAAACATTTGCTAAAATGATCGGTTCCAGCTCACTGAACTCTTCAATAAATTGATATGTATGATTGCAGCTACCTCATACAACCTTATATTATGAGAAGTTTACATGCCATAACCTCAAAGAAAAGCTAAGCAGTTCTTGCACTTAACTTACTAGAAAATTGCTTTCAGCTTATTACTCAGTACTACATATTAAATTATCATGGGTGGTTTCTGTGCAGACACAGTATTAACAAAGCCACTGTATATTTGTTTTCTTTCAGCGTAATTAGTGAAATAGCTCACATGAATTATTGTAATGGAAATGTTCTGTCAACCTGAAAATTTCCCCTCCCAGAGTCAGACAGAGCTTTTCAGTGTTAGATATTGAGTCTAATTCTTCTCTCATTTGCACCACTATAAATCAGGAGTTACTCCACAAAAGTAATTGCTATGGATCTACAATGTATCTACAGGGTCGCTACAAATAACTCCAACCGTACCTAGGTATCTCTTAACTACTTTATAGTAGTGTTGTGAGAATAAGTATATTTGAGTATATTCATCCACATCATCCAAAATAAACCTATCATCTTCCTATGTACATAATGAAGAAAGCAGATTTCTTTCTTTTGTTTGAATGTTGTCTACTTACTGTAGCTTTTCTAGTGATGTAACTGAGAGCAGAATTTGTCCGTATGGTGTATATATACTGCCTTACATGGAACCTTACGTGAAATCTCAGTCAATTCAATCGGATTCCACATGGATCCAGTGAAGTCTCTAGTCCTATAAGGAGACCAGGTGGAATTTTTCATTCTGGATGAATTCACTGACAAATTCCATTTGTGAACCAATCCCATTATCTGCAAATTCATTCCCTATTTGTAAATATTCTCTGGATAGTTTTAATGAACAGTTTCAAGCTGATAAACTTCTCTCAAATTCTTCACTTTGATTATTCACAATCTATTGTCCATAGAATGCGATCAGTTACCTATGTCCAATGGTGTGTTTCTTCTCCTTGACTGAGTGACTAAAATTTAAGTAGCAGAGCAATGATTAACAAATAATAAGTAGCACATGATAAACAGCATAGAACAAAAAGCTATTCGTCTTGCTTACAAATGTAGGAATTTGAGTGTACAAACAGCTATTCCCCAAACATTTTTGCAAAAACGACAAAAAAATCCATGTGAATGTTTATGAATAAAAAAAGTGTAAACATAGAATCAAAGAGTTGGAAGGGACCTCAGGAGGTCATCTAGTCCAACCCCCTGCTCAAAGCAGGACTAACCTCAGCTAAATAATCCCAGCCAGGGTTTTGTCAAGACGCAGCTTAAAAACCTCTAAAGATGGAGATTCCACCACCTCTCTAGGTAACCCATTCTAGTGCTTCACCACCCTCTTTTTCCTAATGTCCAACCTAGACCTCCCCAACTGCAATTTGAGACCGTTGCTCCTTGTTCTGTCATCTGCACCACTGAGAACAGCCTAGCTCCTTCCTCCCTGGAACCCCCTTTCAGGTAGTTAAAGGGTGCTATCAAATCTCACCTCATTCTTCTCTTCTGCAGACTAAACAAGCCTAGTTCCCTCAGCCTCTCCTCATGTCTTGTGCTTCAGCCCCCTAAACATTTTTGTTGCCCTCCTCTGGACTCTCTCCAACTTGTCCTCATCCTTTTTGTAGTGGGGGGCCCAAAACTGGACACAATACTCCAAATGCAGCCTCACCAATGCCGAATAGAGGGGAATAATCACTTCCCGCGATCTGCTGGCAATGTTCCTACTAATGCAGTCCAATATGCTATTAGCCTTCTTGGCAACCAGGGCACACTGCTGACTTATATCCAGCTTCTTGTCCATTGTTACCCCCAGGTCCTTGTCTGCAGAACTGCTGCCTAGCTCATCGGTCCCCAGTCTGTAGCTCTGTATGGGATTCTTCTGTCCAAAATGCAGGACTTTCCACTTGTCCTTGTTGAACCTCATCTGATTTCTTTTGGCCCAATCCTCCAGTTTGTTTAGGTCCTTCTGTATCCTTTCCCTATCTTCCAGGTTATCTACCACTCCCCCTGGCTTAGTGTCATCTGCAAACTTGCTGAGGGTGCAATCTACCCCATCCTCTAGATCATTAATGAAGATGTTGAACAAAACCGACCCCAGCACCGACCACTGGGGCACTCCGCTTGTGACCGGCTGCCAGCTAGACATGGAGCCATTGATCACTACTCATTGAGCCCTATGCGCTAGCCAGTTCTCTATCCATTTTATAGTCCATTCATCCAACCCATACTTCTTTAACTTGCTGATAAGAATACTGTGAGAGACCGTATCAAAAGCTTTGCTACAGTCAAGGTATATCACGTCCACCGCCTTCCCTACATCCACAGAGCCAGTCATCTCTTCCTAGAAAGCAATCAGGTTGGTGAGGCATGACTTTCCCTTGGTGAATCCATGTTGACTGTTCCTGATCAACTTCCTCTCTTCCAAGTGCCTTAAAATGGATTCCTTGAGGACCTGCTCCATGATTTTTCCAGGGATTGAGGTGAGGCTGACCAATCTGTAGTTCCCTGGATCCTCTTTCCTCCCTTTCTTGAAGATGGGCACTATATTTGCTTTTTTGCAGTCCTCAGGAACCTCCCCCTGTTGCCATGAGCTTTCAAAGATAATAGCCAATGGTCAAACCAATGGTCAAGCCAATGGTCAAACCAAACAGCTGCTTGCAGTTCAAACTAATTTTACAAACACTGTTTTGCAGTATTTCAAACGTTGTTTAGCTAGAAGTTTGGCACATCATCGTCTAAAAGATCCAGCACCCTCTTTGAGCTATATGCTTGTAAAAATACAGACCTATGCTACTCGTGGCAGTTACCAATGGATTTCAGGGAAATGACAAAAGCAGGTTGAAATATTTACAAAAACATTTTTCTCTGTGCTTAATTTAAAATAAAATCTGATGCATCGGTATACAAACTCCCAGTGGCTGAAGGAAATAGATTTTCTTTATCATCCTAAGCCTAATTGTTTCAAAAAGCCCATTTTGCTAAAAGTAACTATATTACCCTATCATTTATTACTAGATAGCAGCCTGGTTGAATCAAAAGGGAGGAATTTATAAAATATAGAATCCACATTTTTCAGCTGTCCATGAATAAAGCCCATTGAGTCTTTATGCTTTTGGAAGTTTATCCATCCCTGTAACCGGCTGTAATCCATACCTGTTCTATTTTGCACTAAATCTATCCTTATTGTCTCTAGTTAGTTCAGTATTATATGCAATTACTTCACAGGGAGCCCTTGCTTTCATTTTCAAGGGCTATAGATTTTAGTCTATCCAATTTGAGAGCAAAGGTTTCCCAAATGCAGATGTAGGGTCTAGTGCAACCTGCTGAGACCTAATTTGAAGCTGACAGTTTCCCCTTCTTTGAAATGCATGATAAGGACAGTGTTGATCAATTACAGGGTTTTTATTACCAGTAAATTCAAACAACCAACAATTCCATTAAGGAAAATGACAAGCACAAATAATTATGCTGTTGTGCATTTAATATTGACCAAAAATGTATGTTTTAATATGAGTCGATGCACAAACACATATTCGAGTGACCCAGCAAACTATTAATCTGTCCTGCTGCGTCACAAAACTTCACAACTGTGAAGTTCTGGAAAGACGGTAAACAAAGCAGAAGTTTTGGATTTAGATTGTACTTTGTTTTCCTCGGTGGGATGCAGGTTAAATTTTCTTTTGCACAAAGGAAGCTATTAAATAATTTAATCAACTGTCCTGCAATTGAAGCTGATACAGAGTCCAGCAGTGCATAGGAGCCATTGGACACTTGACAGTTTAGAATGCTTTGTTCACTGAAACTAAGACAAAGGCATTTCATTCTCTTTGTGTGTACTGTGCATCATGTGTGTTCTTTGTGGCCTTTCTAGATAGTCAATGCTGGCTCTAGGGTTTTCATGGCTCAAGGCAAACTTCAAACATCCTTGGCCCCTGCAGTCACTTTCACATTAAATGTTCAGTTATTCTGTCGCTCTAGGTGAATGTCTGATCTTCCTGTGTGAATGTGAAATGCTCCTACACTAGCCAGTTCTAAGGCCTTTATGCACTTGTCTGATTAATGCAAGTAAAGGGTAGCAACATTTGGTAGAAATCGGTGGGGTGGAGCGTGATTGATAGATGACAAAGCATGCTGATCCTAGCACAGTCCTTCTGCCACTGCTCTGTATGTCTGGGGGGGGGAGATGTTGGAACATGAGGGCAGACCTAGAAGATGGCCACTTTCCACAACTTCATTCTCCCTCAAATCTGTAAGGGTTTTACAGCTGTCCCGATCTTCATGGGATCCCCCATCTACACTAGAACACTGAAGTGGAGAGTGGAGATCAGCAGCCCTTTGGTTGCTCACTGGAATGAAGTTTCAAGAAGCCATGATGCCTTAAGGGAAGGGGACTGGAGCAGGGAGTAGTGTGGAGGCAAGGGGCCTCTGAGCAAATGCCATCTACTGCCAAGCTCCTGAGATCCATGGAGTTTCTTCGTGGATTTCTGGATATCAAAAGGTTTGCTGAGGCATCAGGTTGGTTGTGTCTCCCACTGCCTGGTCTATAGAGGGCTTGAGGGGAAGAAGATGAAGAAAAGTGAGTGTTGGAATTTTGGGGTCAGATCTTCAAAGGTGTTTAGGTGCCTGACTCTGAATGAAAATATGGGCCTTTGAGTTTTCTGACCACTGTGCTAAGCTTTTCCTATAAAGGGAACAATATGGCCCTAATACAGAGGGCTATGATAACTTGGAGCCTATAGAAGATATGATGCATCCTTTAATTACTTATTCTTGATTGCATAGCTGGAAAGAAGTGAGGAGTCAGAATATGACTAAATTTAGTTTGATTATTGAACACCTTGTATATTGTTGCTGTAGTGTTTGACTGATCTTGAGGTTTTACATTGGAGATCTCATCTGCTCCTACTAAGGTCAATAGTAAAACTCTCATTTGACTACGAGTGAAATATCCATCCCTGTGCATTTGAGAATGATCTTTGATAACCATTATTGAGTCCAATTATATTGGAGTGATGGTGGAATCCACCCTCCTGATGTGAGTTGGAGGAGCTTATTACATCTCAGGTTGGAGCACCTTGAAGCTTTGAGCCTATTGAATTTATATTTCCGGTGAGTGTATCGTTCATGAATTTGTATGCACATTTGCTCCAATGTTGCATTCCTGAGAACAAGGAATAGAGTGCAGCGATTAATAATTTAAGATAGATTTCTGAAATGTTATTTATGTGTCCATTGGCATTTCTGATTTCTTTTTCACTCAGTTTCATTGATTTTGTTTCTTGGGTCATTCCTTTGTATATATTATTGTTGTGGTGGCTTGGATGGCTTTAAAGCATTTTTTCATTAACATTTCATTTTAAACACTGACATAATCAATTGCCTTACTATGTTTTAAGAATCTAAATACAGTATAGTCAAGCTAATTATACTGCTTGGTATACTGGTTCAAGTGTACTTATAACATGTAAATCTGTTTCCCCCCCCCCGTCTCCCCTTTAATGCTTCTCAGACTTTGCTAAAGAGATTATAGGTATTTAAGAAATGTATTGCTTAAAGTGGCCTAACAAAATGTTAAAATTCTGACTATTAAACAGAATTGTGGACTTGGATATTTGAAAGACAGGATGGTACATATAAAAGATAAGGGATTATAACAAAGTAACTAAATTAAATGCTTTATTTTTCATGAAAAAATTGCATCAGAAGAACCACAGGATTTCAATTTTCTTTTATTTCCTAAGTGCAATGACTAGGGCATGGATGGCCAAGCCTGGTGGTCAGGCCTAGTGGTTGGAGCCAAAGATCAGAGAAGAGACAGATTCCAAGCCAGGGGTCAGAACTGGAGACAGAGTCAGGAGTAAAGCATAGGAGCAGGAACCTGGAACAAGGCAGGAAAGCAGGAATTGAGAGTAGACGGGAGGCTGAGATTAGAAGGACAAGAAACAGGAGCAGATAGGAATGCAGGGTTCAGGAATCAGGTAAGCATGAGGTGTCCATAATAGAAATCAGCCAGAAATTGCTCTAGTTGCTCAGACAACTGTGTGCATTACTTCCCAGTTTATACAGAACCCCTCAGACTATCGGGATGTGTTGGTTGTTTCCCCCAATTAGGAGCTCTGGGGGCAGAACCCTCTGTGAGCTGGCACTTCACTGGTTCCCTTCTCTGGTTACACTGGTGAGTTGTTCAGTGGCATCTGTGGCCTGAGCACAGCCTCAGGACCTGTGGACCCAGGTTTGTGGGCTGGTAATCCCCCCCACTCAGTCACAGAAGTTCTCTAGTTTTAATAGTAAATTATTGTTTGTTGTTATGTAGTATTTGTATTGTGCTTGTACCTAGGAGCCCCAGTTGTGGACTAGGATCCTATTTTGCTAGGTACTGTAAAAACACAGAACAAAAAAAGTCTCTAGCCCCAAAGAACTTACAAACTCTGTAACACAGACAGAGGTTCGGTGGGGTCAGATGCACCAGTTTTACCTTGCCCTCCTTTTTTCTTTCCTCCCCGACCATTTCTTGAAGGCAGTACAGCTAACTCTCAATTTTATCACAAGTCTCGAGATATTTGCTCTCACTTGTAAAAAGAAGCTCCTTGAACTAGATAAATAAATGAAAATATCCATTTTGGGCTTTAGGTAAATTTTTAGCCCTATGGTTGTGGAGAAAAGCTTAAAAACATGACCTGAGTGCACCCAGAGCCTCAAAAGCCAGAAGTACTTTTTAATCTCATAATATTTCAACCAATCAGATTTTGGGGGGACTTACTAATGATTTTTTAACACTTGGGGTTTGTCTGTACTGCATTATGGTATCTAAAGATTCTGGCTCAGCTTGGTGGCGTGGCTATTTACCACAGAGGATACTGTAGTAGACAATAGTAAATTTAAGACAATATGTTTACTTTCCTTATTGTAGTGGACAGTGAAATGGCTTCACATGGCCAAGTTAAGTGAGTGATTTTTTGTTTGTTTGCATGCTTCTGAAAGTAGAGGGTTTAGGAACTGCTGCTACATTGTGAGATATCGAAGTAGAAAAAACAAGTAAAATTTCTATATGGATACATATTTGACCCCAATTGCCATACTGTACCATGACTTTCAATAGAACTTAGTCAGTACATTTTTCAAAAGCATCTAACTGAACATTTCCCATTATATATGGCTATATCCTCCCTCTCTGTGGTAGCAAAGTAATACCCCCCCATTTTGCAATTGAGTAACAGAAACAAAGATATTAAAGCATGGGAGATCTGTGGCAGAGCCTATAATTAGAACTAAATCTCCTGAGGTCGCCATCTTCCATAACTTCAAAACCAGCCTTCCACTTCTTTTGTGGCTTCTCTGGAAGAAGATAAAAGCAGACTTGCTGCAGCATGATCCCCCTGCCCCTCCGTACAAGACCTCCAGAAATAACTCTGGATAGTAAGAGATCCAGGCTCTGGTGGAGAGTGGGCAGAGCCAGGGTCACATGACAATCTCTTCTGAAACCACAAGGATCTAATGCTCCTTCATGATGCAGCACCTAATTCCTGCTCTACACTACCACTTTTCCTGAGACTGTGGGAAGGAGTACATTGTACACCTGGTGGAGATGTCTTTGATGCCTTGAGATAGGCAGAACGTAGAAAGCAGACTTCAGGGGCATCCCCACTGTAGCTTTGGTGTTTAATTTCACGACAGACCTTGGGATCCCCAGGGCCTGATGGCCTGTGTTCCTGCCATCTGTGTGTGCCCTCAAGCCCTTCCCTATGAAGAAAGCATTCAAAGGAAACTGTCTCCTACCCCTTCACAGTGCTTTCATTGCAAGAGGGTATGGTATGGACCTTGGAAAACATCTTTAAAAACTGAAAAACATCACAAAGAGTTTATTTTTAAGCACATTCTGCCCTGGCAATAACCAGTTATTGCACAGCCCTGCACAAAATGCTGTGTGAGATTTTGATTATCTGCACATATATTTGAGACAAGAAGGACAATTTAAAGAGTAATAAATAATCTGAATCATTCTGACAGACGGAGAAATAATATAGGCAAAAAGAAAGAAGCAATCACTAATGGAATTGTAGGGAGAAACAGCCAGTATATAGCCCTGCATAACCAGAGCTAAATTAATTTAGATTAGATTTTATTGTCATACAGAATGTTAAGATTCACACTGTGATCAGAGATAAGAGAGGTGCATTTATTCTACTCACCAGTCCAAAAGGGAAAAAAAGGGCAACAGTATTTTTAATAGAAATCCATGTCTCATGCCCTTGAGAACAGCCCATAAAACAGAGGTTGGAAATGGAATGTGGCAATATGAAATGAACATAGTCACTGGAGAAAATATTTTGTATTTTTTCCTTGTTTTCTCTTTTCCTCCTCCTTTCACCTCCGATATTTTACATTCGTTCCCTGAGATAGATTCTAGTTTTTAAAAGGGGGTAGCAGCCTTTTAAAAAGGGGGCTAGCAGCCTTTTAAAAAAGGCAATAGCTCAGAAGAAACTCTTTCTGATTACAGCTTGAATCTCCTAACAATCACTTACTGTCATGGCAGCAGAACCAATTGAGCGCCACCAATTTATACCAGCAAATAATTTGGCGCATAATTGCTAATTTGTACTTCATTCAAGAATTTCACTTTGTAGAGGTTTTTTTAAACGATGTCCAAGACATTTCAGTCCAAAGAACAAAAAGGGCACAGTTTTGTAAAGAGTCCTCTGACTCCAATTCAGTCCTGGTTCTTGTAAGTACACCATTACATTTGTCATAAAAGACTAACATTTTTGAGAAAAAATAGGTCTACAAAATCATACTTCATCTAATAGAAATTTGAGGACTAAAAAAAAAAAGATTTCCTGCAAGTGCTTGATTCAAAGCTCCCACAATCACCTTGAAAAGACTGAAAACATATTTTCAATCACTTGAGGAAAGGAGTTTCCACAAAGGGTAGAAAGGAAAGCATTCAAAAATTCCAACTTGATTCCTACTAATATCTCTGGTAGCCATGCGGCTGAATCTCATTTCTCTGGGAAAATTTACCCCTAGAAGAACAGTCATTCATCTTACCACCTTGTTGCTGCATAGAAACAGTGTTCTGACAGTAACTGGCTCAAAGCATCAAGCTTCCATCTGAAACTGGGCTGGTGGTACTTTTTTTTTTCCTTTTAATTACTCAAGGGCACATCTTGTAAGCTGGGAAGAAAATATAGAGGAAAGCAGATGGTAATACCATTTGCAGTCTGAGTGACAGCAGAGAAAGCAATAAACCTAGGTTAATGGCCTTGTCCCCTAACACATTTTCACTGACTTAGCAAAACCATTGTCATTTATTTCAAACATCTCAAAGTTGTAGGTGCTTCTCTAAACAGGTTAAGACGTGGCCCCTACCCATTAGGAATTTACAAACGAGACACAACGTAAGAGGGTCACAAATGTAGAAAAATAGTGGGGAAGGAGTGACACTAAGATGACCATGGTAAGATAACACTGTCACTCAGCTGAGGGAAGCTAGTGTTCAACTTGGGGGCTGCTGGATTTTTTCCCTCTTGTTGTGTTGATGGTGTTGCTTTGTTTTTGTTTGTTCTTTTGGCATGGGGATGGTTACAATTCCTTCACTCGTAAGCTTTCTTCCAGAAGACAATTTTGAGAAGGCGCCTGAAAGGCTATTCAGCTTTTTTCAGTGCATTGGCGAAGCCTATGTACAGATGGAAGGTGCTCTTGTTAGGAAGATGGAGTGCAGTTCTCTTCAGATGTAATGTGCACATTCTGATTTCAGTTATAAAGAGCCAGGTTCTCAGCTGGTGTAAATCAGAATAGCACTGTCGACATCAATGGCACCCTGCTGATATACATTAGTTGAGGAGCTTTCTGATAGTTTAAAGTCATCCATTGTGTGGTAGGAGAAGTACAGACAATCTGAGCCACCAACCGTGAAGGAAGTCTACCAGAAGTTGTGAAGGTTCAGCTCAGATGTTTGGATATCCCTATTGCATGGTTAGCTAAATGTATACAAATATCTTTGATTCCAGAAAGAGACCAGACTTTTCATGAATCAGGGGGGGAAAAAGGATTTGCCACACCCTATCAGACATGTGGTCCATTCTGGTAGAAGCCAATACCAACTGCTTCAGAAAAAAAATGTGAAAACTAAAATGCTCTATACTGCACTCAGCCAATCATTCAATGTTGTATTGAAGGGGGCAGAGAAGGATCCTTCCTTTTCTGTCACCTACAGGGGAACAGAGTTAAGTTAGCAAAAGTGTACTGGTTATTTTATAGTTTTAGATTTAGACAAGGTAACATATTCAAAAGTGCCTAAGTGAGGTGTGTAATTCCCATGGGAAGTCAATGGGACTTAGGCACTTTCATCACTTAGTCACTTTTGAGAACTGGGCCCAAGATCTCATTGAACATCCATGGAATTTAGGCTCCTAAGTCATTTTGGTGATTTTTGTAAGCACACCCGACTCCATTGACTTCAACAGCACCCACTTACAGGTAGTGTGAGTTTGGTGTTTGAGTAGGAATAAAGGAAACTTATTGTCCTTTTTGTCATGAGACAGCTTTTGAATAGGAAAAAAGAGACCTGTTTCCTCTTTGGACATCTAGTTTTGACCCTTCTTTTCTCTTTGACATTATCAATTCCTTTACAGCTTGGTGAAATGGGACAAATCTTAGCTCCCAAATTAAATCTCACAATTTAGCACTTCATGCCTATTTGGCACAATCCTCAAACCTGTGTCTAGCTTTTAAACATATGCCTAAATCCCATTAACGTCAATGAGATTTAAGAACAGAACTGAAACGTGCTTAAGTAATCTGAATAGAGATAGTCATGAGGATGTGATTAAGTGATTTGTAGAACTGAGAACCGAGCTCCCTTCTCCATGGCCAAGGAGGGCCCCTCTAAAGCAGAACAATGGCTATACTGCTATGCAAGGTGTGAGGGCTGGATCTCCATAAAGTTTATGAAGGAATCCACATGTTGCAGTGCACAGGGGCTTGGCCTGGGAGCACCAGGAAATGAGTAAATAAGGAGATTGGTTGAAGATCCACGTCTTTCCAGATCCTGCTACCTATTGCCCATGAAGAGGCTATGTAAACACCTTGCAGATGCTAGTCTGGCCATTAAACTGGAATAGCATCTGCTGATTGGCACTGCAGTTGCTTTTGCAGCCTCAGTGGAAGAATGCTCTCCTCTGCTCCCTGCTAGAGGATGGTGTTCCAGGGATTGGAGTTAGGGAACTAAAAATTTGCCTTTGGTGGAAGATCATTTTTAATCTAGCATTTACAAATCTCTCTTTTTAAATTCCTTTTTTGTGCATATGGACTTGCACATCTTTGGATTTTTTTTCTTTTTTTTTAAATTTGTAATATCCCAAATTTTTCACTTGCAGTGGTTTTAACATTTGTTGAAATTCTTAGTGTGAATTGAATGATATGAAAATATGCTATGCTGCCAGTTAACATAGCCCTAATATTTAATAACGTTTTTACTTCCATAATACAGGAGCCAAATTTAGTCCTCATTTAAAAAAGTGAAACTGCATTGGCCTTGGGCTATGTTTCTCCCTTCATCTTCATAGTGCTGTACAAACATCAACTAATGTAATCTCCCCTGTTTGGAGAAAACAAGAGAATGCAATATTTAGAAATGCAATGCTTTCTTTCTCTTGGAGTGAAATTCACCCTTGTGCAGAAGGCCAGTGAATCACTTAAGTCCTCAAAATATGGATCTTGGGCCAGATTTTCAAAGCTATTTAGGTGTCTAAAGATGCAGATAGGAGCAAAGTGAATTTTCAGAAGTGCCTAGACAGCTTAGATGTCTAACTCCCATTAATTTCAAAGTGCCTGTTTTGGGGAGTTAAGAGGTTCATAGGCCTGGTTATGTCAGTCTGCACAGGGGTGGATTTCACCTTTAATGTACATATGTAAAGTCTATTCCTTAAAATGAAGTTACCCATATCGTGTTTAGGATGAGTAGCTGATGATCATATTCTTTCAGGGACTCTTCCGGAAAATCTGGCATTCTACTTAAACTGTGTTTCATGAACAAAGCTTGTGTAACTTTTGCAGTTAAGTATGCCTCTACAGTCATCTGTACAGCTTCCCACATGACAATATTTCATAAAGGGGCATGACTCCTTTTGGCACTGTGTAATCTTTCTGAAAGTCATTTATATTATGCTCTTTCTTGTAGTGGACTAAAACAGTAATTTGTTTGAGATACAAAGACAGTTTGGTTATTTAAGCATTTGCAACAAAGTAATGTAGCTATTTTTTTCAGTTGGTGCTCTGTGCTTTTTTAACTGAATAAATTGCACTTACATAATTGCAGAAATATTTTAGTGAGATATATAAAACATCTCAAAAAGAACAAATTATACCTTAACTCAAAAGAGACATACACTTTTACTGTGCTCCTTTGTTTAAATTACCTCTCATAGAGTTACACATGGGTCATTATTGTGGAAACTTTCTGGCAAAACTGATGTCACCAGAAATTATTTTAATGGAGCCTCATCTTCACATCCTATTGATTTTATGTTAAGTATGAAGGAAAATCAATAAATAGAATAATTTTCAGGTCTTTTAAACATTTACATCAGCCAAGAAAATATTGTCAAGTGAAGATGGAAATCCTTGGCAGGAAAAAATAGAAATTACTAGGCATTGAACTTCCTCCCTAGGAGATTTTCACAGGTCATCTCTGATTCTGCCCACACAGACAGTTACACCCTGGACTTGATCTTCAACCCAAATCTCAAGATAGAGGACATCACAACCCAGCCACCACCTTGGACAGACCATCACCTCATTAAGGAAGTGGTCAGAGACCTTAGAGTTCCCAAGCAATAAGAAAGACCAATGACCCTGATTCAGACAAAGATTTATGGACTCCAACAAATTCCTGTCTCCTTAAGGAAGCAGCAATCTCCATCCTCATGGGAGGAGGAGTTGAGCATATAGTGACTGATCATTTTACACTAGCCTCAGTCACCAATAGCTGTCCCCTAAATGACCCTGCCCACTCCAGATCCCATCCAGATCTCCTTGGTTTTCAGACACTTTGTGCTTGATGAGGAGAGAGGGGCAGAAACTCAACTGCTGATATTCAAAAACAAAGGCTGATACAGACAGGATGAACCATAACTTCTTTAAATCCTATGCTAAGGCTCCAAGTAAACCTTATCAGCCTCCACTCTAAGGAGCTATCCACGGTGGCTGCTGATTCATCAATCCTGAGTGCCTACAGTCTGCCCCAGAACCAAGTTCCAAGTGCTGTGAAGAACTATTATTCTACTTTGCTGAAAAGATCACACACATTTGTGAAGCCTATTCAAACGGCATGGACCTGCTCAACTATCCAAACCACCAACAGCCCACCTGCATTCCTAGAACTCAGTAGTCAGTCAGTCAATATGTTCTGGATACCCTGAAGAAGTCTCAACCCAAGAATTGTGAATCTGACTACTGCCTTTACTGACTTGTGAAAGAGAGTCAAAGAACTGGTGCCATTTCTGACTGCTACAGCCAATGCCTCATTCAGAGGACAAATCTTCCCTTCCTCCAATACTGAAGAAACCCAATTTAGTTACATCAATTCTAGCCAACTATCACCCATTGTCAAACTTCCTATTCCTGAGTAAGCTACTAGAGAAGCTACCTAGATTCCGAATGCAAGCTTAACTAATTGAAGGTAATATTCTAGACCTGGTAGAAATTGGATTCAGGCCAGGACATGGAACTGAATCCACTTAAGTAGCACTGATGAATGATCTACTGCTGTCAATGGATAGATGGCAGACATCCATTCTCATTCTCCTGGACCTTTCTGCAGCATTTGAAACTGTTGGCCATGAGATACTCTTGTCTTGCTTGAGGAAAGTGGCAGGGGTCCTGGGTAATGTGCTAATATGGTTCCTTCCTGGAGGGGGACACTCCAGTAGTGGTAGGAAACTGCACCTCCACCTCTAGTCCCCACGCCTGTGAAGTCCCACAAGGAATTCTCCATCTGGTCCTATTTAGTATGTACATGTAGCCAATAGGTAAACTGGACAGACAACATGGACTCAAATGCCAGCAATATACACATGACATGCATCTCTACTTATACTTCACCCCATATGACCACACCATAACTACCAAAACTACCCCGTGCTTGGATGAGATCAGTTCATGGATGAAGAACAGCTGTTTTGAAGCTGAACCTAAGCAAGACAGAGGTGGTGCTGGTGGGCAGAGGAAAGTATTTTAAAGAGTTTGAAACCACAGTGTAGTCTTCTTTGGCTGAAGGTACACATCCACTATTGGTCAACTTGGGCCATAGTTTAGAACTACTCTTGGATTCCTCACTGATGCTGAGCTCTCACAAAGAAAGTATTGCTCATGGATGCTGCTATTATCTCCTGTTGGCTAGAAGAATCTGCCCCATCCTGGTAGTCAATGACCTGACTTTAGTTATTCATGTCTTTGTCACCTCTTGGCTGGACTACAGCAATACGATATATCTGAGCATGAAGCCTTCAACATAGGAAACTCCAGCTGGTACAGAATGCTGAAGAGATGTGCTGCAGCAATACAGTTTGTGAGCACATCAGACTTATCCTCCACTCTAGCTTCCCGTAGAATTTCAAATCAAGTTCAAGGTCTTGGCCTTTAACATCAAGGTACTCCGTGGCATGGTTCCATGGTATCTTAAAAGCCTGCGTAAGGTTGCAGTGTGAAGAGAATAGCACTCTCCATGCACAATGGAACTCCCTGCAGTAAGGATAAAGCTCATCTATGTAGGAGACAGAAATGTCTCAAGGGCTGATCCGAGACCATGGAATGAATTTCTAGAAAGACAATCACAAACTTCACCACCTACAGCTGCAATCACAAGGCACTTTTTTTTTACTTTGCCTACTCCAACAAATTCAAATCAATAAGTAAGTATTTATTAAAAATAAATAAATAAAACCCTACCAAAACAAGACAACTCCACCACACAACTTGATCTCTTGAGGAGAGAATGAGACACAAAACATGATGGAGGTATAATGTTTTAATAATTGTTTAATAATTAAACAAAATGTTTAATGTGCTACCGTAAGGTGCTCAGATACCATGGTGATGAATGCAGTATAGTATTCTAGTTAGAATAGAATATATTAGAAAAGCATTTCATTTCTTTGTATTAAAGGGCCAAATTCAAGCCTCATGTGACCCCCTTTACACCAGGGGTGAATTTGGCTCCATGACTGTAGAGTTCAGTTTTGTTGAAGGTAGGCTGCTAAATGTTAAACATTTTCAAATCAGAGGGCCACATCCTCAGCTGACATAAATCAGTGTAGCTCCATTGAAGTGAATGGAACTATGCAATTCATATCCAATGAGGATTTGGCCTGGTTATTAAATGGACCTGAACCTGATAAACGTTATTGCAATGTACAAAGTTCTGCTCTCACTTACACCCATGCAGGCTCTAACTTTAGTGGAGTTGTGCAGGAGTCATTAAGGCAGACATCAAAATAAAATAGCTAATTATCTCAAAATAAGAAACTATAAGCTAGAGATGTAAATGAAAAGGTCTCTCAATTCTCTTTTGCATTGCAGTACCATTTTTTGATCCATGTCTAATATTCCACATCTCTATGACCTGCTGTGCTCCGACAGCTGCTGGGAGTGAATGGCATTGTGTAGTAATGGATTCAACTGTTTCTTTAGAAGAATAGTAGTTATTTACAGGAAATAAAATTGCTGTTGTTGTATGTGGTCGGGGGGGGGGGGGGGTTTACATGCTTGGCTGCAGTAAAAAAAAAAGTCACTGTTTTGCATATAATTTCTTCTTAATCCCTCAAACTCAGATTTTATTTTGACAGATAATGCATTATTTAATCTGAGATCATTTATTGAGCTTTGAATTTGTTATGGTACCCCACCACATTCCATCTTATCTAGGGCATGATCCAGTGCCTATTGAAATCAATGTTTCTTTTTTTTCCATTGGCTTCAATGGGCTTTGAGATCAGGTCCCTATAGTCTAGACATAAGTAACACTCCCTCAGCCAAAAAAGGTTAAATTTTCAAGTTGAAATTTGGGGTTTGGCCTCAATTTTTGGTTACGTAACTTGAGATACCTGAAAAGGGTTTGAATTTCACAATTCAGGTGCCCAGAACTTTTGGAAAGTTCTCTTGAAGGTGATTTAGGTTGGGCACCAAAAACCACTAATCACTGAAAAAAGTAGACAGGCCATTGTATTTAACTATAGTATATCGTCCAGCCTAGTGAATCAAGTGATGTGGGGTTCCTTCCATCAGTCCTGTTTAGAGACTATTCTCAAGCAATAGCAAACTGTCTCTACTCCCCATCTGTGAGCTAATGCTTAGCTGCTGGAAATAGAAGTTTTTGCCTTGCTCATCACAGGAGGAGGGCAAAAGAAAGCAAGAGGGAGATCAAAATGGTTTGCTTTAGCAAGTATTCCTGGCATGATTAACTAGCAATGGGTGAAATGTAACAGGTTTGGCTGTTAAAGAGTCAAGTATAGATGCTCATCCATAGTTTCTGAGCTTCTTTGATTTACATACCAAACATGTGAAAGAGGGAACAGCAAAATCAGAACAAAAAAAATGTCTTCCAAGGTCTTTCCACTTCCTTTTAACCCATGATACTACAAGGATAGCCTCACTCGCAGTACTTGGTCACTGCACCTTTCAGTCCTGATTGGAACCTGTAGTGAGGAGGGAACAAACAAAAAAAACAGTGCCACATGTTAAATGGCATTTACTTCAGGTGCCACTGAGTATCAAAGTCATAAAATGGGCTATGTAGGGGGGAAAAAAGATAGATATTGCGCCTGTTCTGTCTAAATAAAATCCTACATTTCCATTATGTTCATCTGGCAGACAAAACATTTTGCTAATTTAAACATTAAGGACATAGCTTCCACAAGGCTTTCCAAACCATATTTGTATTCATTTCAAATCTTCCTTCATCTCCTAATATTGGAAAATCAAATCATGCATTTTCTCATATTATATTATTACATCAAAGAAAGCCTTATTTCTAGTACTTCTTACTATTCCAAGTTAGTGTACTTTAATATTAAACTTAAACACAATATTACTTTCATGAACAATTCTTGCTTTTGAGTATCCTCAAATGCATACTCCAGATTTAATGTCACAAATTTATATGTACGAATATAATCAAGATCCCTAGCGGACAAAAATGGTCATAGGCCTGATTATTTCAATGGACCTTGTAAATTGCCATGAAGTCAAGGGGTCTATGACAACTTACACCAGCTGAGGCTCTGCCACATTGTGTTTTAATTGCATATTGATTCAGTGAGAAAATGATTAATTTATCATAATTCAGCCTTAACTTGAAGATACCATTGAAGGATGTCAGAGCTGCTGGTATTATTTTTATGAATATTGTGTACTGCTGTTTCATTGGTATGCTGTCTGATAAATGGGTTCAAAGAGTTAACTTTTGCAAGAGCTCATAGTAGGGCCCTGAAAAGGGATCCGTGCCTCCCCCTTGTTGCTCCAGGCTTCTTCTCCCACAAAACCACACACAGATGCAGCTTTGTGCTCTTTATTTACAGGCTTTTTTCCCACCACCAACTATTTACAGGTACAGTCTCTGGCCTAGGGTCACTCAGCCACCAGATCCATCTCAGCCACCAGATCAGGGCAGCTCACCTCCACCTGCAGTTTCTCCCTCTCAAACTGACTGCTCACCCTTTCTGGCTCCTGCTGCCACCCTTCAGTGAGCCTCTAGTCAGTCCTGTGACCTCCTTCCTGCCAGCTTTTATAGGGCCTGTCTAACAAGCCTCAGAGCTGCTCCTCATTAGCCCAGTCCCTGCAGGCTCACTCACCTGGCTCTACTCCCCCTTTAATTAGGGCTCCAGTAGTGGCAGAGGAGTGTCTTAACACTCAGTGCTCTGCCAGCACCCTGTCGCAGGCCCCAAGAAGGGAAACAAAGTTTTAACATAACCCAATCAGCAGTACATAACTGACAATGCAGGTGTCAACACCTATCAGATTTTTTCTCTGACCAAGCTGTAGCCAACATGCTTAAGTTGGGACAGTGGGGAAGGCCTTCAACTGGGGAACGTGAAACAGAGTTCTACAGCAGATAAAAACTGTGACCTGTCTGTGCCTAGGGTAGCCACCTGAAAATGCCAAGGTCAGGGCAGGCTGCAAAAGGAGAGCAGATTCTCCCAACACTGGTGGGTGACACTGAAGTCAGGCTTCCCAACCAGCCACAAACAGTGCTTCTGATTCCCCACACTGGTTATCAAGAAGCCAAAATAAAAATATACACAGCCCCCTTTACTGCATTTCAGTCTCCTGCTCCCAATTGGCCACTAGGTCCAGTAAAGAGACCAGTTATTTAAAACTCTATGCTCTTTACCAGGAAGGTTTCTCCTGACCCCAAAGGGTCAGCCACAGTACCAGATCAATATGAGTTTGGATCTTACCCAAAATACCACGCTGCCAGCCAGTCCTTTAGTAACTAAAACTAAAGGTTTATTATAAAAAGAAAATCTATAAGAGAAATGTTAAAGGATTAAAGCAATCACATACATACAAATGACTGGAAAGTCCATATATATCAGGTTTCTAATAGAATTGTGGAGTTTGCAGGCTTGTATAATCCCTCTGGTGTATTTGCAATACCTGGATGGGTCTCAATCCTTTGTTTCACAGCTTAAGTTCAGTTCAGTTGTAGATGAGTTGATCCAGAGGTAGACTGAAGACAGACTAAAGACAAAATGGATGTCAGGCAACTGCCTTTTATGTCCTTTGGTCTTTGCCATGCTGCTTGTGGAATTTTACAGGAATAAGATGGAGTCCAGAGTCACATGAGCAAGTCCTGATGACTCATCAGGTATATCCCTGGCTTCTCCCCTTGGGCCCCTTGTACCTGTGAATTTCCATCATCAACCCCATCTAGTCTGGATTCAGTCTCAGCGAGCTCACTCTAAGATACCCCTCCTTCCTTCAGGCTCTGGGGAAGCAGGGCAACGATACCAATCATTTCAGATGACAAGAATTAAAGACAGAGAGGTTAGCAATAAAAATTCAGTGATCACTATATGGTCTTAGCTCCACAAATACCTCCTTCTACTGATAATGAGGTGTGGTTGTGCTATCTCAGATATCATTGTCTGATGGCGTTGACAACTGTAACAACCACAGGCAGCTTGTCAGCACAGGCAACTGAGGTACAGCCTCACCAAGAATTCCCAAAAGCTATAAAATACATTTTCCATATTCTTTTTTATTTAATTGAGAAATCTGTACAGATTTAAGGACAAATTGTGATTTATCACAACTCTCTCTCTCTCTCGTAGTGAAATGCACCACCATAAAATTTGAAGAAAATAGTGCACGTGGTGTTGAAGGGCTGCTGGGAGAAAGGATGGGGCCTGCTCTTTCAGCTCCCTGGCTCCCTCTTTTACAGGATGGGTGTCTTGCATGTGTGTGAGGAACTGCTGCTGAACTCTGGGCATGCCTTGTGCTCTGGTCCCCACACTGGCCTGCGTAGCAGTGGCAGCTCCAACTCCCAGATCCTGCTGATTCTTCACTGTTAATAAAGTAAGCTTTTAGCAGCTATTAAATTATACATTGCGTGGGGCTGGAAATAACTATGTTGTGACTTGTGCCTTATCTGCCAAAGTCATGAGCCACCACTGGTAACAATCCCCATAGAGCTGAATGTCATCAGCATACTAATGGCACTGCAGGCCAGAGTGTTTGTTCTTCCATAGAGGAATGTATTTTGTAATTCTTTAAATCTTCCTAGGGCTTGTTAAGTTAGCAGCTAGGCCATTATGAATTCCTGCTCTAAAAATAATATCTTTCAGAGTCACAGAAGCGATTTTTGTTTTCCAGGATGTGGATGATCTTCTGATCTTGAAGTAAAAGAACAAGAGTAAGTCCTTTAACTTGTATGTGTTCAAGAGTATCTAAGGAAATGAACATATCTCCCCAAAACAGCTGTTTGAAATGTGTCAGATTACGCACTTCCATTATTCCTTTCTATTGGAGTACCTCAGCAGAGTGTTCTGCATAACCCTCCTAAACAGAAGAGAAAAGCAAGATTAAAAGATACAGCCCGAGTTGTTCAGTCAGTAATTAATATCAGGACCAAAACAAAGGCAAAATTAGGTATGTATCTATTTATCTGATCATTAAAGAGCCATAACTGAGGGGGAGGAGGAAGAACTCTATGGGCCATAATCTTAAACTGGTTATTGTCTCTGTACACCACTCGGGTGGCAGAAAAGGGTGTTAACACAATCATATGGGCCCAGCAGAGAATTCCGCTGGGTACAGGGAACTCCTTGCTGGTGCATCTGTGCCACATCTGAGCCTCATGTCTCTACCCTGCTTTCTCTGTGACCCTAGAGTATGGGCATGTCAGCGACGGGGGTGGAGACAAGCATGTTGGAGAATCTTCCCCATTGTCTTTGATACCTCATATCCACCCACAATACTTCCTCATGTGCTCCCATAATGTCAGGTTGCACTCTGGAAAATGTTTATGCAACTCCCCGAGAGTCAATGAGAGTGCATGTATGCATCTGCTGGCAGAATGTGCACTTACCTCCTTCAAACATAAGAACTACTTTTCCAAATATTTATTACTGGGCTTAGATTTTGTTGCTATGAGTTGTTTCACTGAAATCCAGTGAAATCCAGAGTTTTCTGGATCAGACCCCCAGTCTACTCTTTGCTGCCCCTTGGCAACTCACTCCACTCTGGGATGGGAAGCCATTGTCTTTTCACTACTTCTGCCCTATCTGGTAGCCTAGCTCTCTTGCATCATTTGGAACTACTTTTGCTTCTTTCAGTCTCAGATTTACACCATCTATTTCTCTTACATTGTGGTCCACTTGCACACTGGAGTGGAGCCCAGATAACCTAGATTCTCTTCTCCCTGTGCCACTGACCTGCTGTGACCTTGGACAACTGTAAGCCTATTTCTCGTCCTCTCTCTTTATCTGTCTTTTCTATTTAGACTGTAAATTTTGAGGCAGTGACTGTCTCTTACTATATGTTTATAAAATGCCAAAGCACAATGGGACCTTGATCTTGTGACACTGTCATACATAATCTAGATGTTATGCTTGAAAGGTGAGAAGTAAAACCTAGAAATTGAAACTCCAGGCAAAACTAGCAGTCATTGACCCAGTGCCAATCCCATGAACTGATCATGCAGTTGACTTTGTATAATCCACAAAAAGCGGATTGTACTGTATCCTTTTAGCCCTAATCATTAACAACAGATCTGAAAGTTTAGATAAATTAGCATTATTATACCAGCTTCGAAATACAAAATACTATCTATCTTAACCCACAAGAAAAGAAAAGGTTTCTCACGATGCACATGCTAGAATTTCCCTCTTGTATGTAGGTTCAAATTAATCTCCCTCTTGTTTTCTCAACTTTGCGACTAAGCTTTACTTGTGTGCATAAAACATGAAAATTAAAATTATTTAGATTTCTCTGACCCTTGTGTTTCTGAAAATTATATTATTTAAATTCTGGTCACTATTTCCTCATCTGATTTCTATACACATGTTCTTTCAAACTCAAACGAGCACTTAGCCTATTCCTTACCTCACAACAATCAAACTCCATAATTATGTTTAAAGATAATCTAGGGACATATTCAGAAAAACCTTGCTAAAGGCTGCAGAGAAAAGACCAATTGTGTCTAGTTACCACTGTTATATTTTCTGATATATCATCCTATATTTTCCTAAGTGATGGTGATAAATTGTGTTTAACAATATGAAATTATAGTTAAATTAATTTTTTAAGATAATTTAAACGACAAAGAATAATAACTAGAACAGGACTTCTGTATAATGCTGTCACATTTATCATTTCTCTTTTCTTGAATGTAAAAGATAATACTTAAGTAAATCTATGTGCAGACCACTTTTCTAGAGGGATTAGAAAAAAGTTGGAATGTTTTATCTTAAAAATACTAATGAAACAAGGGACTCTTATTTGCAAAAGTCCAGTTTCTGTTCTCCATTATATCATTGGGTGATCCAGAATAAAACATATGGAGTCACTACAGATTAATTTTTTGTGTAACTGTGAACAGAATCTATTCCACAGTGCACTGCAAGGAAACATTAAAAAAAGATACGTGGCTTTGTTTCATTATTGTATGTCTGGCGCTGCAGTGTAACCTTTCCATATTATTTAGAGCCTGCATTTTTTTTCTCCTTTTAACGTCCTCAAGCCTGAATAGGATAAAAATACCAGGCTGAATTCAGTCTACTGTAATCCTACTGATTTCAATAGAATTGGAGCAGGGGTGAATTTGACCTGTTGGTTCAAATGCATTTCCA
Organism: Emydura macquarii macquarii; assembly: GCF_026122565.2. Lineage (NCBI taxonomy): Eukaryota > Metazoa > Chordata > Testudines > Chelidae > Emydura > Emydura macquarii. Next base: position 97,608,387 of record NW_027131390.1, on the reverse strand, counting down.
TTAATGTGTGAAAGCCTGTCAGGATGCAGATGTTTTTCAACTATGGTCAAATTTTTAAATTACATTATTACTGACCTAGAGTGAAATCAATGCCTCATTGAAGCTAGTGGGAGTTTTGCCATTAAAGTGGCTAGTCCCTAAGCACTGCCTGAGCACCCCCTTTTCCAAATCACTTTGAACTATAACACTAGTCCTAGTACAGACCTTATGGCACCCCCTGTTAACCTTTTCCCATGATGATATCATACTACCTGTTCCCACTTCTTGCTTCCTGTGTCTTAGCCGGTATTTGATCTATGACTGTACTTTACCTCCCATCAAACAACTGCTTAGTTCTTCTTCGAGTGGCTCTGCATATTCCCACTTATGGGTAATGTCCCACTTGGTGCAACCAAACAGTAGAACATTCCGATTTCCAAATAGTCCATTAGAGCACACATGCATCCCCTCTGACCTCTTCCTTCAATGTCTCCCAAAGGTTGTGAAAGTGAGGGCATGTAAGGGCTTGCTGTGACCTCTGCTGCCTCTGCTCCTTCCAACCCCTGCACTGGACGGAAGTGAATCGCTTCAGTCCGTCAGATCTGGGTTTTTTCTCCTGTTTAGTGCCTTTGGATAGTTTGTTCTTAGTGTAGTTTAAGGCAGTCTTATAGTATAGTTAGTAGTTTTTAGGTTCAGTTCCGTGTGAGTGGAATCAGACGGAGTGGGGTTTTAAGATGAGCTTTATGCCCAGTTGTCTTCCTAGTGTCCGATGACTGTGTTAGATGCCTTAAGTACTTCAGAGAAGGCCACTCTCCTTCTGGGTGTTCTATTTTCAGAATTATTATACCCAGAGCATAAGGGGAGGTAGAAGAAACTGCAGGTGCTTCTGCTTAAGAAGCTCTTGCTGCTAAATCATAAGATTCTGGAAGATAGTCTGAGCCAAAGATTAAGAAGTCAGTTTTGGCTCTGGCTGCTTCATCTTAGAAGACGAAGGTGCCTAAATGATCCTAGGGATTGGTATCTTCGTTGGTTCTGGCTCCTGTTCCTGGTTCATCAGATCGTCCTGTTAAGGCATTAGTGGCACCTTCTATCCGGTTGACTGTTAAGGAGTCTAGAATTATGCCATCAGTTCTGAAGAAAAAGGAAAGGGAGGAGATGGCTATTGTTAATAGTACCAATCCCATGGATCAGACTTGTCAGATCAGTCTGCTCCAGATATGGCCTTTTGGTTCCATCTCTGAAACCTAAGGCTGTTCAACATTTGATTTCACAGACTAGGGGTGCAGCACTATGCCTCTGTCTTCGGATTTGGCATTTGCTAAATTTGCAGGACAGCACTGTTGTCTGTTCTTGCTCTGAAGCCATCCTCTGTTCCAAAAATATCAGATACTGTGATGCCTGATGTTCACTTTGGGTGTTCCCCTTAGCCAAGCAAGAGATTAATGGGAGACATTATTGATTTCCATCACTGGAATTTTTAAATCTGTCTTATGGATATAGAGGTAATAGCCTGACCTAGAAGGATACAGTGGCAGAGGAATCCTTGGATCCGGTGCCAGCAGATCCAGCTGCAGCTTAGACAGTGGTACATGATATGCATTGGCTGAAAAGCAGGATGAAGACAAAGCTCCTCTTTTTGAGCAGGATCAGATAGATACAGACTTTGATCCTGATTTGTCATCTGATGAATATGTGGATATTGCTTCTGCATTGTTTCCTTCTGAGGACACTTTGCAGTTCCATGACTAAGTGGATCATAGGGCATCCACTTTGAACTTTCCTTCAGTTGCTGTGGAGGAAGTATTATATCCGTATTTAACGTTCTTGGTGCTTCTTCCAGGAATAGGATATTGTCACCAGTACTGGATGGTCTTTAGAAGCTTGCTAAGACTGTGCTATTCCTGCTTCTTCTCACACTATAACCAAGGAAACAGATAAATTATATCAGATACCTCACACTGAGGTTTTCATACTCACCCAGTGCCACATTCTCTGGTGATTGCTGCTGCCAGTATTAGGCTCAGGTCTGGTTAAGCCCTTTCAGCTACTCTTGAAAGAAAAGGGAAAAAGATTGGTGTCCTTGAGGAAAAAGTTTTGGTTTTCCTCTTTTCTTGGAATTAGGGTGATTAATTATCAGGTGGTGATGGACCATTACCAATTCCATCTGTGGGGGAAAATTTCTTTATTCTTCCAGATGATACAAAGACAGGCAAATGCAGTATAAATGGAGGGACAACATGTGGAGAAGCATGCACTCAGAGCTTCTGACTCTTTGGCTAAGGCATTGGCATCTATAACATTGGGAAGGCATGCTTGTCTGTGTTCACCTTCACTGACTGTGGACACTAGAGTTCAAGGGGAGGATCTTCCTTTTGAAGGTGCTGGAATTTTCAATAACAAAATGGATGAATGTTTAGAAAAATCAAAGGAAACCAGATCTACTGCTCAGTTACTGGGCTTATATCCTACTGCTAGAAGGACACCTACTCCTTCTTCTACAGAAGTTCAGAAATGGCTCCTGATAGGAGCTGTTAAAGAGATAGGGTCAAATACAGAAGAAAGGGGAGAGGGGTTCCATTCAATTTTAGATTTAACAAAATTGAACAGGTTCATCTGGAAGTTCTGGTTTAAAAAGTTAATCCTAGCCTCCATAGTACATTCTCTTTCCGTTATGGATTGATTCACAATGCTTGATTTTTACAGGATGTGTATTTCCATATTTCTGTCCAGCCTAATTATCAGCACACAGACTTTTACTGAAAAAAGTCCTGCCATTTGGCACCAAGAATCTTTACAAAGTGCATTTCTGTTGTAGTGGCAGACCTAAGAAACCCAGGGTATCTTTGTTTCTTTACCTGTATTTGGGATCAAACATGCACTCTAATGAGCACTACTTGGAGAAGGTTCTACCATTATGGATCATGAAATGCCAAGTGCAGCCTAAGGGCTGGTTTACACTTACCGTGCGATTCGGCGGCAGTCGATGGGAGTTACGCAAACTACGCAGCGTAGTTTGCGTACCTGATGTCGCCTGCTCTGCTTCCCTTCTGCGCGCTGTCTACACTGCGCTGAGCCGATGGGAACAGCGTTCCCGTCGATGCAGTGCTACGCTACTTTTGGGGGTGGACTTACTCAGTTGACTTCCTGATCGACTGAGCGGGTCTCACTGGCCTCTCAATGGATCCTGAAAGATCGATCTGGCAGCGGCGATTTTGCCGCCGTCAGTATAAACGTAGCCTAAGTGTGTGAATAAGAACTCTAGTTACAAGTAACTAACTTTCATTTTCCTTAATGGTCTCTTGATGCTACTAAGATAATCACAAAAGCAACAGAATGCATATCAAAATGAGAGAGAAAGCCATATAGAAGTAAAAAAAAGACTAACTTTGATCTTGGAGGCCTTCCATACTGCATCCAACTGCATTGCTAAGCAGGCACAGATGTTCATTGCATAAGCAGATGAAAAAGAGATTGTGAGGTGTTTGCTAGTAGTCTCCAAATTTTAGTACTTGATATTCTTCCTAGCTGCAACTGTGTATCTTTCTTCTGTTAAGGTTTTTTTTTTAGGGTGTGGGTTTGGTTTTTTTTTGTTTTTGTTCTCATAGCAATTGAAATAAAGCAGGAATGAAACAAGTGAAGTTCCAACCTTAAAATTATTAGAGATGAGAAATTTGTGGGGAGTGGAAACCTTTTGGAAAAAAGAATTCTTCCCCTCCCCTCCAAACTAATACAACAGAATACTGAAACAATCCATGGGTCTCTAGGACTTTACCATAGCCACTATGCTGCATACCAAAGCAACTTGGTTTGAGCATTATAGTTACAGTAGTAATAAGCAAAACACATTTATGCTTCTACCACTTCAGCTAAGCTGAGAGACATATAGGGCCTAAGATACCATTAAGCAATTCTGATTCTATCCACTAGAAGACAGTGGTCCACACAACACAATAGCCAGTTGATTATAGTAATATTATTGTTACCCAATCTATATTTTTCTCAGGAGGCTTAGCCAAGAGCGTTTTATTGTAAAATATCAGTAACACTAACTGCTGTGAAAAAGAGGTCCCAATTCTCCAGTCTCACTGACTGCTCAGCACAGCTGGTGAGGAGGTCACCTTTGCTCCCTACCCACACACCACAGGTGGCTTGGGCAAGCCAAGCACCAGATCCACACTGTTAGAGCATCCTAAGGAGTGCTGCAATTACACTAGCCAGCTATAGATCTGTGATGGTTCTCACAGCACTCAACTTGTTCCCCCCCCCCCCCGCCTCCAGCAAGACAGAGTCTTTCTAGTAGTAGCTGGGTATCAGCACCTTAAAACCACCAGCTCTTCAACCACTTAAGCACACTTCCTTGGGCTACGCCATCCCTATCTTCGCCTTGCAGGTTATCAATAGCACCCCAATGCCTGAGTCCCTTTGAATTTCTTCACTTGTGATATCCAGTCTCTGCCACTGGTTACTCAGAGATTCCAGATCCTCTGCACCCAAAGGTGCAATGTATCCAAGTTCACCACTTTTGCTTGAAACCACTTCTCTTATAACCCACACAGCACTTGTGAGCACTTAGGATCAAACAAAATATAGGTTTACTTAAGAAAGAATAAAGATTTAACTCGAAATGAGAGAAAGCGACGTAAGGAAATTGTTACAACACAAAACGAAATTATAAAACACAAACCTGGGTCCACACTTATCAATAATTCCCTTTCCTGTATAATAAAATAGGCTTCCCCCTCACCAAATTCAGTCTTTTGCAGAACTGTTTGGTTCTACAAGAATCAGGATCCAAATGTTCATGACAGTCCCTTGATCCTTCAGTGAATCAATCCAGACTGCCTTTCCCTACTCTTTGTTATACTGAAACAGATGTTTGTCTTTACACATAACCAGCATGATCTCCGGCTTACTATAATGTTCCTTTTCACCTCCAAATGGCTTCGACAGGTTGACATTGTGTTTGATGGTTTTCTATTGACAGTTCTAGGATGTGCCAAGGGTACTCAGTAGAATCTCGCGTTACCTCGGTAGCTCACTAAGGAGAGTTGACCACTCCTTTCTGTTTGAACTGGTCATCACCTAGACACATTATCTCCTGGTGACTAATTTCTCCTCGAAGTGCATAAAGCATACTTTCCATATTAACACATAATTCCTTATATATTACCTGTACCTACATTGCACAACGATTATATTCCTGACAAGTGACGAGCTTTCTGTAGATACCTTACATGTTACTCTTTATAGATAAATATTCCGCACATCATGTATTTGGTGCAGTGAGTTTGTCAGGTCAAAGATGAGAGATATTTGCCAAGAATAAGGGACCCTTTGCCAAGAGGTCTCGGTATGACAAGACCCCCAAGGGCTATTATAGCATCTGGTGATTAAGTATGCTCAAGGACACTCTGATCTGATCCTCCTTCCCCACGGCCACACCCTTTGCAGGAACAGGATATTATGGGGGGTTCATCACAATGGGTCTTTGCCACGAGAGGATCATGCTACGGAAGATGACTTCTTCAGATACTAGTTAAGTCAAATGTAGTGCCACTGTAAGCCACTGGAGCAGTGAAAAGATGCAGAGGCCATGCTGGAAATTTCCACCTCCCCTTCTCGCTTAAGCATTTTCAGCTTTGGACACTTTGGAAGTTGGGCAACAACTGGGGAGAGGATGTTTTATTTTTAACCTGCCCTTTTCACGCACTTGCCGTAGAAGAGCATGACTATTGCATTATTAAATACCACAGACATTTCTTTTATGAAACTTTCTCATTAGTGAGAACATCAGACACAGTTAGTGGCAGGGGCAGAATGTTAAAAAAAATGCTGTAATATTCCGAGTCTTGCTATGAACTGCTTGAAGAATTCATTACATTTCTCTCTGGAGTGTTGTGCTAGAGGGGGAAAAAGATCCATATCTTTATGGTGGAGAATTGTTTTCATTGTAGCAAACAACTGTGTGAGGTTAACAGCTCTGAACCTCAGTCACTCCCCAAATCTAAAACGTTATCAAAGTGTCCTTGCACACTGTGTGATACCAAAATATTCTCCGTGCTAAATAAAATGTCTGTGTTTTAAAAGTCCTCCATCTATATTCAGGTTTTATAATAAAAGCCTTCATTTGCCTGAGATAACTGCACCAAGAAGCCCTGCACTTAAAATTAAATGTATCAAATTAATCAAGAGGGAGGCTAACAAATCAAGAATATTAGACAAAAACTGACTGAATAAAAATACCAATACCTCAAGTATAGAGAGAGCATAATCTCAGGAGATGAATTAAAGAAGGACTTCATGGAGCTTGCCTGGGGTTATGGTCTTTAATGGCTACTAGTGAATTTATACAGCCTGTAGTTAATGAAAAAGGTAAATTTAAACACAAATGAAACTACAAAATGGTCAGAGATCTGCTACTGACAGCCCAGTAACAGATATGCCATAAAATATCATCATTTTGAATATGATGCTGCTATTATGGCTTGGCTTGGAAACGTTTTGGGACACATCAAAGGCTTTCTAATAATTCTGAAAAACTGGAAGCCATAGAAATAGAGATGGAATCCGCATACATATCAAAAACCTCCAGAAGCAAAATATTGCCATATTCTATTACCAATAAAGATTAAATTGAAAATTTCTTGCAAAAGATAACTGTTTGGCCTTACGGAGTGATGGACAATCACCGGAATAAATATTGTGGGCTGCATTCTCAGCTGGTATGAATCAGCAGAGTTCCATTAAAATAATTGTGGCTCTTCTGATTTACACTAGATGAGTATCTGGCCCTGAAAAGCAATTTTTCACCTTAATAGAGTCAAGGATGAGGAATTTCTTAGATCTGCACACTGTGCTGCTATGTGGAGGATCCAAGTGTGGGTCTCCAGAGAGATGCTGAGAGGAGGGTTGCCACATAGTAAACTCCTTGGACAAGTAAAGGTGAATTGTTGATGGACTCTGGAGAAAATGTATATGCAGGCCTTTTGACCAGACTAAGGTTTGCTGTCTCACAGGCGTCTTCCGAGGATAGTAAATAAAGTGATGGGTCTCAGTTCTTTGATTCACAGCTTCAGTTACAGATGAATTGATCCAGAGGTAGATGAAGATTAAAGACCGAGAACAGACTGAAGATTCCACAATTCTACTGGAAATCTGATGTATGTGGACTTTCCAATCATTAGTATGTATCTGGTTGCTTTAATCATTTAACATTTCTCTTATAGTTTGTTTCTTTCCTTTTATAATAAACCTTTAGTTTTAGTTACTAAAGGATTGGCTGTCAGCATGGTATTTTGGGTAAGATTCAAACTTATATTGATCTGGTAATGTGGCTGACCCTTTGGGGTCAGGAGAACCTTTTTAGTAAAGAACATAGAGTTTTAAATAACTGATCTCTTTACTGGACCTAGTGGCTGATTGGGAGCAAAAGACTTAAATGCAGTAATGGTGCTATTTATATTTTGTTTTAGCTTCTTGATAACCAGTGTTGGGGATCAGAAGCACTGTTTGTGGCTGGTTGGGAAGTCTGACTTCAGTGTCACCCACCGGTGCTGGGAGAATCTGCTTTCCTTTTGCAGCCTGCCCTGACCTTCGCATTTTTAGATGGTCTACCCTAGGCACGGACAGGTCACAAATGGTTTTTGGGTTTTTTTAGTTCTGATTAAGGAACCATGTCAACTTACCTAATAATAAATAATGTTGAGCTACATAGTGACTCAGCTAAGCAGCAACATAAAGTGAAGTAAGGCCATTCCCCTGCTCAGCAAAATAAATGCCACCCAGATTGCGGGTCTGGCGCAGAGTGCAACCCCTGCTTTCCAGATACTTTCCACTGCTCAGATGCACTAGTCTCCCATGGAAAGTTGTGGGATTCTCATCTGGGACAAAGTGCTAGCACACATCCTGTAGAGAAGCATCATGAACTGGCAGGAGGATGGACTAAATGTGTCTTGAGACATAAGAATGATAATGTGTGTTTTTATGAGTCTATGCTGTAGCATACTTAGAATGCATAAATAAATTAGAACATATACTTCTCACTTGGGGTTTTGTCAGGTGTAATCATACTATCCATGAAATATTTAGGTTGTTTGCATGCACACATTTTCCACAGCTCTAAAAGAAATAGGGAGGATGACTGACACTCCAACTGCTATTATCACAAGTAGATTCTCTATCAGAACCTCAATCTGCTTCTGGCTTTTCAGCATGTTGCTAGGCAGGGACATGAAGCCTATTTTTAAGCTGTCTGCTGATTCTAGGATGGATGAAGTATTTAATATGGAGGAAAGTTTGTTGATAAAATTGACTTGCTTACTGTATGTTATACGTTTCAAAAGGGACATATAAAAGCATTAGATGTTGTAGATATAGAATGGTTCATTCAAATGTGATATTATCCATTACTCATCCATGGGACGAGCATGGATTTTTCTCACTAAAGGGCAAAAATCTAGGTGGGGGGAATGGAAAGAATTACTAAACAGGTGTTGTGTTGCCATAAGGCCAATCATGATCAGGAGGAAATGCGTTGGTATATGCCTTTATGCATGTGCTCTAAGATCCATGCAGATAGAGGGAGAGTCATACACCTTATTCATTCTGCCCTCTCTTCAAGGCAAGGACTGTGCTTTCTCTTATCTTTATATAGCACTAACCTATTGTGGGCATTGCTGGAAACAAATAAAACAATGTGAAAACTAATGGTGAAGTAACCTAGAGGGGATGATCTGGCCCTAAATTACCTTCTTAAAATGTGTGTGGTTATGTGTTAAGTACGAGAGCAGAATCAAAACACACCTTTAAATGAAATACACACAACAATTCATTAATTCAGGGAACAAAAGTGCAAAACAAGTTTTAAATCTGATGGTCTCCCAGTATGTTCACAAACAAGTTCAATCAAAATGCAACTGCAGTGTATCTGATGGTGGGTCTCTCCACAGCGCACATAGCCATAGGTTTGTTTGTGCCATGGAATGTAAGTGATGCTATCACAGATGGTTAAGCAGATGTGTAACTGTCTGAAAACCGATATATTACAGAAGAATTGCAGGTTGGCTCAAAGGAATAATGAGGCATGCTCGTTAGCGAAAGAGATGTTCATGTGGGCAGTAGTGAAATAGATTTTGAAACACCTATAAAAGCTTATCAAGGCTATGTGTCATTCTCTCGCATATATACAGCCTCGTACCCACATGTTTACATTAATGGTAATATAGAAAATAGATTCAGGAAAACACTGATACAAAACCCTGTGTATAAAGTCAATGGAAAACATAGGTACATTAGATTTGAGGGGATGTGGGGGTTGGTACATTGTGACAGAGGTAGAGTACATGTTTCACTACTATGAGCTCTTCATTGAAACAATGCTTTACTCTCACACATGTGCCACTATAAAGATGGCCCCAACCACTGTGATACAAATCACTTAATTTTGTTTTCCATGGAGACCACTTAGCAACGCACATTTTACCACACAAAAAGAAGTCTAATAACTCAGATCCTTACAAATGTCTAACACATAACAGTTTGAGACCCAGACTGAAAAAAACTGTATGCATCAAACATAGCAGATGTAGGCTGTGGTATTCAAAGAATGTATTTATGTATTTAGAATATTTGCATCTTACAGTTTACGGTTAAATAGTCTCTTTTTTCAGTTCATACAAAGGGCAGACAGATGGTGAAAGCACAGATGTAAGCATTTGTTTTCCTTTAAATGACCTACACTGTCCTCCTTTTTGGGGGGTGGGAGGAAGAGGGACTAACTAAAAGAAATAGAAAACATTAGCCATATAATATTAAGATACAGTAAAATAAGAAAATGCTTGTTAAAGTTAAAAATCTATAGATTGTTTTGCATCTTTAATATGTTGTTTGACCATTAACTAACTAATCCTCACAACTTTTGTGTGAGGGAGGGAAATATTATAGCCCCCGCTTTACATATGAGGAAAATGAGACAAAGATGGCACAATTGAGAATCTGCATAAACAGAATCCATTGAAATCAATGGAGGTACAGCCATTTCTACCAACTCTCAATGTAGCCTATAGAGATTAGGGCAAGATGTGTAAGTGTCCAATACTTTTTGCTCAGTTTTTGGACTGCACCAGGGCCTGGTTTTCACAGATGCTGCATTAAGGACAGATTTTCAGCATTATTTCCCAATTTCTTAACTTCTGTGAGTTTAAATTAAATGCTCAATGCATTCTTAAAGTGTTTTTTGTGACTTAATTATAGAAAACCAGTAGTGAAGGTCATATTACATGCTACCTTTTAACATGAGTGAAAAGAAATCTCAGATCAGTTAAATTGAAACTGTTGCAAATAAATGAATTAAAATTATTATGAGCAGGGTGAATATAATTGTCCTCTTTTTAGATAGTCGTAATAGATTCATCATATTTCCCTGTGGCAATTTAACTTAAATTTTGCACCTCTCGGATACTAGCATATTAACTTTCAAATTACAGGGAGTAATTCATTGCAATACGGCAAGTAGTTCATTCCACTGCTAAAATGTAATGGTGATTCTCACTCAGGTTCACATGATTCTGATCTTCTATATCATACCCAGCTATTCTGCATATCAGAAATACTATGACATAGTCAGGAATATTAAAGGCCTGTTATCTTTAAATATCTATGATCACTGTAACTAAAAGAAATTGATAGAATGGGGGAGAATAATCCATGTTTGTTCCAGTTTGGTTATGCATATGTGCCTTTTTTCAGCACTTGTATAGTATATTCACTTTTGTTACTTTCCCTGTGTATTCAGCTAGTCAGGCCCCACTCCTGCTATCAGCTCCACACAGGCATTGGGGTCTGCCGGCATGAAGCTTATTGGCTCCACCATGGCACAGTCAGTTTGTGTGGGTCTTTTACCTGGCAACAGGAGAGAGAAACACACCTCTAAATAATAAATAATAATAAAACAATAATACTATAAATCTGTGTTTGTCAAACTACAAACATGGTCAAGGGGATTCAGAGGTAGACTTTGAAACTACTTTAAATTTTTTTTTGAAGACAAATCGATTTCAAACTGGAGTATTTTTAACTCAGAGTTTCCCAGATACTTTGAGATTGGGGATTGCCCCAGTCATGCTGTGTGGCCTCAAAAAAAAAGCATGAGGCACTAAAGGCCTGGTCCAACTCCTGTTGAACTCAAGGAGAGTCTTTCCATTAACTGTGAAGAAGGTTGGATGAAGACTCACTGTGACAACATGAAGAGAACTAGAAAGAACTGTGTTGCATGGATGGAGTCAATGGGTGTAGTACAGTATCTAGAACAATGCAGGCCCCTATCTTAGTGAAGGTTTCTAGGCACTACTGTTCTAATATTTAAACAATAATTGTGGAACGTTTGCAGTTACAACTCATAGAAATCTTATAAAACATTTTTCTTAGCATTGCAATATTATTATTATTGCTGTAGTTACAACGAACTGTCATACATTTATTTTCTGATCTCCCTAATGCTAGTGAAGTTAATAGGAACTTTCCTATTGCTCATTCTAAGACCTCCAGACTTAATAGGAATCTTTCCATTGACTTCAATGGACTTTGGATCAGGTCCTAGCAGCAGGACCAGAATCTACATGTAGAAAATATTGAAGATTTGTGGAGCAGTTTTTTTTAAGTACTGTACAGCAGTAACAATTGTTTAATTGCATGTTTCTTTGAAAAGCTTAATAGATTTCCCAAAGATTTAGCATTATGAAATATTTTAGTGCTGGTGTTAATGGAAATATTTACATATCTAACCAGTGTGCATTTTTCTGATATTGTTTTCATTCCCTTTTGTTTTTGATACAAGTGTTCTGGTTAGCTGTATCTCAGTTGTAAACACACAGGAAGAACATGGGTGGAGGAGAGAAAGCCTTCCAACAAGTTCCACTGCCAACCATGTATTTATTTTTTAAATATAAAGAGAAGAGATTAAATTCTGGCAAAAATGGGAGTGAAATAGCATAAAGATTTCCTATTACCATGGCAAATTCAAATAACAATGCTTAACAGCCTTTCTAAAACCTATTTAAGTATTTTTCCTTAATAATGGGGAAGAGTAATTGAAAGAAGTAGAAGTATTATCTTATTAATGAAAATGGGGACCAAAATTCTCACTAGATAATACAATCAGAACTGATATTTGTATCTGTTCTTCTGTGGAAAGAAACTCATTCAGGATGAAAGCACTCACCACTTTTCAGGTAAAGAGCAGTTAAGGTAATAAATGTGACTATGAAGTTAGATCTCATTAGCTGCATTATTTGTTCTTTCTTAAATTCCAGGTCAGAGTTGCTCAGTTAATAAGTCAAAAGGATGTATTAATGTTGTTTTTGTTTAATTGCCACCTTTACAAGCACAACTTGAGATCTGAAAAATCAAAGTTGTCTTTCTTAAACCCTCTTCCCTCAGAATTTAGCTGACTGTTCTTTTGATGATGCAAGCAGTAGAATGGAATTCAGGTCTGAAATACTATTAATAACTACTTCTTTGTTGTCAGGACTTTGCCAGGGGACTCTTCACATATGAAGGCTCCTTGATCTTTATCCTATGGTCCAAGCTCTCTCCCTCTGCAATAAGTCAGACTATGTAGCAACTAAGCAGAGTCTCCATTGCTATCTCCTTAAGTTCTATAAGCTATAGAGCCTTTAAAAGGAAGTAATTTCATACTTGAGTTAAAATATCATCTTTAGCACCTGCTGTAAATTGGCTTTTAGCATATCTTTACATTTATGTCTTGTCTATCTACTCTTCAGAATTACTAGCCTCTATTGTCTCTAACCTCTGTGACATATTTTTCAAGACTTCCTGTTAGTTCTCTCATCACTGGAACTATACCTTAGCTTTTTTTATCCAGATTCTGCCATTCTTGCTCATGCTAATAGTACCTTCCACTGAGAGTAATCTAGTTGAAGACAATGGGAGCATTCATGGAATATGTTACTAGTCACCATGAGTAAAGATAGCCGAGTGTGGCTGACAGTAATTACAATACTCCATTTCCTACTGAAGAAAATAGTTCTTGCTTGTATTGTCTCTCCATTGCTGTACCACACCCTTAAAAGAATCATCAATATATCTGTATTCCCTTCTCTCTATTGTGCATGGAGCATCAACTCCCACTCAAGTTCCCTCTTTTTTCTTGTCAGCCTTCAGGAGACTGTGCAATAACTCAGACCTGACAAGATTCAGCTGTGTCATAAAATATCATGTACATCATGCTCAGCTGGGTTCAAATTCATCCATCGACGCCTCACTCAAAATATATTCTATGTAGGAATGCGCTAAAACTTGACATGCAAGTTGCAAGGATTAAACTGAATAGAAAGAAATTGGGAGCCGTCATTACGATTGAGACCACAGGAGTTACGTTAATTGTATCAAGCAGCATTTATCATTTTTTGCGATATGGTTTAATTTTTTTTTGGTCACAATCTAGTAAGTTTTATATGTAATAAGTTTACTGTATCTTCCTTTATTGTTCTGTCATATTTCAATGCATAACTTAAATATCATAAATGTAACCCCAGCCCTGAAGCATGGCTGCAGCTTTCTCCTTTTTCTCTTCAGGGTTATGGGTTGTCGGTTTACCTATAAAGGTTCTTGGTGCCTCCACCCAAGGAAACCCCAGTGCAGAGAGCACAGAGGGTTTGTCCCTTGGGAAAATATTTCACATATTCTCATACAGAGGCATGTCAGTCAGAGCAAACAATAATATCACATTTCCCAGAGTAATAAAACAGTAATTGGGGATTTATTAGAACTGGGGAACTCAGGATAAGGGACAATGGAAAAGGGAATTAGGATAAGACAAAAAATAATAATACATAAACTCCATCCTTCCTAACATTTCCAGCCAGTACAAACCACCCTGTGCTCCCTTCCAGCATCTGCCTAGGCAAATAATGAGTTTAGGCTCAATCTTTGATGGGTGCTGCAATTCTGAAATTGGTGGCCAGCTTAAAACAAAATAAATAAAAAAGGGTGTTCTTACAAAGTGTCCACACCAAGCATGGTAAAATCAACCTTGGGGCTTTCTACTCTGGATTCCAGTTTAGAGGGCTCTCTTCAGTCTCCTGAGTTTCTGGTCTCTGCTGAGATGACACTGTTTGATGTCCCAGAAATCTCCAGAAGACTCAAAGTTTTCCTTTGGGTAGGAATGTGGAGAGTAGAAGGGCCCTATCTGATTGTGATACTGCTCCCCACTACACTAATCTCCAGACACAGCCCAAACTGAAAGTAAAACCAAACCTTTTTCTCTGACTTCTGGTTTATGATTGGTTCTGGTAGTGTTGCTAGCCAGTTCTGTCTCCACCCTGGACTCTAGGCAATCTGAGAAACAGAGTCCTGAACTTCTGCCACCATTACTGCTGTAGTTCCCCTAGATGCTCAGTGTGGTATTTCAGGAGCACCCCCTCCAATGGAGTTACATAAATCCTCAAGAACACATAGTGGCACCACTTAAAAATACCAAACGGCCTTATAGAAACACTAGGGGAGATGAGTATTGATACAATCAATCAACAATTTATTATTGTATTCCCAGTAATTCTTTGAGTTACTGAGCACAAATAGACTGTTTTGTTTGGATGTTTGACTCCTCTGGTGATTAATATAGTGGGATTTGGTAAAGTTTATTTGTCTGTATTTCAAAATGTCATTTATGTATTGGATTTCTAAGGACTTGTCTGCATAGGAAAGCTAGTGGAAAATAAGATAGGGTGTGAATTTAAAGCTCAATAGCTACTCTGCACTACCCCCTCGTGTGTGGACACACTTATTCCACATTAAAATACCTTTCTGCTGTTTACCGAAATAAGAATGTCTGCACGGGGAGTTAGTGTGCTTATAGCTATTTCACAGTTGCTAGTCTGGGCTTTTTCTCCATATAGGCAAGCCCCAAGAGTGTAACATTCATGTAATTCTACCCCAACACAGGTAAGCGCAAGAGAACCAGCATGTGAGGGGGTGCCCTCAGAGACCAGAAAGGAGACAGAGTTGCAGCTAGCCCAGCAACTGTGACAACATGAAGGTAAATTTTACTATCAATGGTATTTTTGCCTGAGTAAGAATGTCAGGAGTTGATCCAAGGCTGATAAATTACATAATTATAGTATTTGTTCTTCACACTCATTTATTGTTCTTGATAACTGCACTTAATGGGCCATACTTTGAAAAGCAGCCTCTACTACTGAAGGTATAATTTTTCACTTGTCAGATTATCACAGGTACAGTTTTTGTTGGCCAAGATCTAAATGCAGAAAAACAGACCTATTCATATAAATGTCATGTATGTAGGCAAATCAAGAGGATAGTCATCCTGCTAATGAACACTTCCTGAGGCGTGATGAGAGCCCATTGCTCTCCTTGGCTTTAGGAGTATAGGACTCTCAACAGATCCTAGGAAAGGTTCAGCAACTTGTAAGACTACATTTTGCTTTAATAAATCCAAGCTTTTCCTTGTGCTGTACTCTGGGCATAAAAAATAGTGTACAGAACAGTTTATGCACATAAATGGCACCTTCAATTTTAGAAGGTCCGCTGAAAATCTGGTCAGTTACCATGTAATTATACAATACACTTTGCAAACTAACTACTATGCCTGTAGATGTGGACTGACCATCATTTATCTAGCGACGGTTATTGATTTGCCAGCACTTTCTTTCTTTCTAAAACAGTTTATTCAGTCCTGACCACACGCAAGTTGCATTGGAGTCAATATTGCCTGAAGAGGAATGCAGCACCTCTGACAGGCACACTCAAAGTAAAAGCAGTATCTGATAGTAGTGACCTATATCTCAATACAGTATGCTAGTCTACATTTTGAATTTTCCTTATATCATTTTTAGAGGCCAACTCTTGAAGTCAGTATAAAGAAAACTCAAGTCAATACTAGTTTTGCCTGATAAAGGACTGTGTAAAAACATTTATGGCCAGGTCCTCTGAGTCAGACTCAGAGGCAGGGGTGCCCCCAGAAATTGTTCACATGATTCACCCATGGCTGGAGAGGGGCTCTCCACATCATGGCCCCGCATCCTCAGCCCAGCCCTACCCCTAGCCTCCTGCCTGACTCCCCACACGCTGCATCACCAGTCCAGCTGGCACCACCAGACCCCAACACCTTCCCAGATAAATTCCTTGCTGTCAGTCTCAGAGTCTATGCAGTGACTGCACCACCAGAACCTAGACACAATGGGGTTAAAGCAGTAGCTGCAGTGTGAGGTCCAGGGCAGGGTCTGGGGGGGAGGGAAGGGAAGCTGCCCAGGCCTCAGTTCCTGCGGAGGCTGTGTGCGAAATTGCAGGTGTGGTCTGCGTGTGGACATGGAGCCAGGTGGGTCACTGCATGCGTAGCCAAAGCCCTGGCAGCACTTGCACCCCACTGCACATCCATCTCATACCACGAGAGAGGGCCAATGGCCACAGCCAGGATGGTAAAAGAAGTCAGGAGAAGCCCAAGCCACCCAGTGCCTGAGTCTGTGGCCACCATTTTACCTTGGCAGTCTGTCTGCAGGTTGCTTCCTGCTTCTTGGAGCACTGTCTGGGCAGTACAGCCAGCTGCATCTCACACCACTGCTGCCCGGGGTCAGCAGGGCTTGGAGAGAGGCACCAATATCCAGGGAAAGGATCTCTTACCTTCCATGAAATCACAGAGCAGCTGCCTCTCCTCAAAGGGGCAGCTTCAGCCATGTGGGATTGGGCTTGACAACTCATTGGCTATTATCTTTGAAAGCTCATGGCAATTGGGGGAGGTCCCTGATGACTGGAAAAAAGCAAATATAGTACGCATCTTCAAGAAAGGGAGGAAAGAGGATCCAGGGAACTACAACCCCACCTCAATCCCTGGGAAAATCCTGGAGCAGGTCCTCAAGGAATCCATTTTAAGGCACTTGGAAGAGAGGAAAGTGATCAGGAACAGTCAACATGGATTCACCAAGGGAAAGTCATGCCTGACCAACCTGACTGCTTTCTATGATGAGGTGACTGGCTCTGTGGATGTGGGGAAAGCGGTGGATGTGATATACCCTGACTTTAGCAAAGCTCTTGATACGGTCTCTCACAGTATTCTTATCAGCAAGTTAAAGAAGTATGGGTTGGATGAATGGACTATAAAATGGACAGAGAATTGGCTAGAGCATAGGGCTCAATGAGTAGTGATCAATGGCTCCATGTCTAGCTGGCAACCGGTCACAAGCAGAGTGCCCCATTGGTCGGTGCTGGGGTCGGTTTTGTTCAACATCTTCATTAATGATCTGGAGGATGGGGTAGATTGCACCCTCAGCAAGTTTGCAGATGCCACTAAGCTAGGGGACATGGTAGATACCCTGGAAGGTAGGGATAGGATACAGAAGGACCTAAACAAACTGGAGGATTGGGCCAAAAGAAATCAGATGAGGTTCAACAAGGACAAGTGCAGGGTCCTGCACTTAGGAAGGAAGAACCCCATGCACAGCTACAGACTGGGGACCGATGAGCTAGGCAGCAGTTCTGCAGAAAAAGACCTGGGGGTAACAGTGGATAAGAAGCTGGATATGAGTCAGCAGTGTGCCCTGGTTGCCAAGAAGGCTAATAGCATATTGGGCTGCATTAGTAGGAGCACTGCCAGCAGATCGCGGGAAGTGATTATTCCCCTCTATTCGGCATTGGTGAGGCCGCATTTCGAGTATTGTGTCCAGTTTTGGGACCCTCACTACAACAAGTATGTGGAGAAGTTGGAGAGAGTCCAGCGGAGGGCAACAAAAATGATTAGGGGGCTGGAGCACAGGACTTATGAGGAGGGGCTGAGGGAACTAGGCTTGTTTAGTCTGCAGAAGAGAAGAATGAGGGGAGATTTGATAGCAGCCTTCAACTACCTGAATGGGGGTTCCAGGGAGGATGGAGCTAGGCTGTTCTCAGTGGTGGCAGATGACAGAACAAGGAGCAATGGTCTCAAATTGCAGTGGGGGAGGTCTAGGTTGGACATTAGGAAAAAGTTTTTCACTAGGAGGGTGGTGAAGCACTGGAATGGGCTACCTAGGGAGGTGGTGGAATCTTAATCTTTAGAGGTTTTTAAGCTGCACCTTGACAAAACCGTGGCTGGGATGGTTTAGCTGAGGTTAGTCCTGCTTTGAGCAGGGATTGGACTAGATGACCTCCTGAGGTCCCTTCCAACTCTATGATTCTATGATTCATCACAGCATAGCCTCTTTCTGCCCTTCACCTGCATCATGTGTACTGCTGTGGGCACCACTGCTCACCGGAGCAATCAATGCTCACAGAGTAGTCCCGTTGCAGGATTAGTAACATGTAAAAGGCTTTGCAAGATTAGGCAAGGGTCCATTTTAGTTTTTCCAAAGTCTAATTTCCCTAATGAAAAGACTTGCAGGATTGAAATATAGCGCTTTTGGGCACTGAAAGTTAACAAAAATCTTTTAAGCTCATAATACTTTTTCAGTGCTGTGATTGAAAGAGAGCATTATGAATTGCCATTTTAATCTTTAAAGAGATCATGATGTTATTCTGATATTCCAACAAAGTTGAAAACTAGGGAATGCATGTAACAGCTGTTTTAAAGAACCACTATCAACTTAAAATTACACATCTGCTGGGAAATGTTATACCTTTTAATGTTACAAGCAACACCTAAGATTACTATAATTGAAGTAGATTAGAAAAATAAATTATCTGGGTTTTTTCCAGTTTGCTAAACTTTGTGCATTTGATAGTAGTTTCTATATACTTAGCTCCACTGATGTATTATAGTCAGCTTCCACTATTACTTGTATATGTCTTTCACACACTAAAAAGAAAGAGAAAATGTAGTAACAAGAAAACTTGGCAGAAGGACTCGGGCATGTGCAGTACTTGAAACAACTCAACTGTTTTAACCTTTTAAAATAACACTTTCAAATTGATTGTAGCTCTTTAAAAATGATTTGACACCAAGATTGTCTTACCTGTATATAATAGCAGTTAACTGGGGAGTACGTATGTCTATATAGTCTCTGACAGCAATCCTCTGATCTTGGGTCAACAGATTCGGATTAGCAGGGCTCACATTAGCATCCTAAAATGATTTGCAGTGCAACTCAGGTTGAAGCTTTGGCTCCAAAGCCCATCCCCTCCTAAGCATCTGTTGACCTGGCTGGGAGACTCACTGCCATGGGCTGTGTAGATGTACAATAAGATGCTTTTGAAAAGCCCAGGCTTCTCTTAAATAGGCAAGCGGGTAGGACATCCTCCAGCTGATCAGCTGGCCCTCTGTTCAGACAATGGGTAAGCAGAGAACTGAAAGAGAGAGAAGCAGCCACTTTCCCTCCCTGCCGCATATGTGCTTTTGCTTCTCTCATTCTCTGCTATCCAGTCGAAGGAAGTATTAGTAATCTAACTCCCACTGTTTTTCCTTTTTTCTCTCATTTGAAGTCTGATCCATAACACTTGTGTTCCCATTAACTTCCCTAGTCTTTGAATCAGGACCTTGACTCTTATTTTGTCTCAGATACGGCTGTTCAAAACTCTCTTTCAAAACAAAATTTTTCACTAAAAGGATCTGCATTCCATGGAAAAAATAATTGAGGTTTTGTCAATCCCTCCCCTTCCCCTCAGAAATAGGTTTTCTGTTTTTTGATGATGCTTCAACACTTTCCATGAAAATTTGACAAAAATGTGTGTGGGGGGGGGGAGGGAGGAGAGGGGGGAGGAGAGGAAGAGGGGGTGGCATTTTTATAGAGGTTTTTCCACAGGGCGGGGGGGGTGTTACCATTTTTAACCAGTTGTAATCTGAGCAACAATTAAAATTGTTCATGCTTCAATTTCAAATGTACATAACAGTTTAATTCTATTCACAATATCTAACACATGATGACATAGACTGTTTACAATTTCACCCAGCTGCATGTTGGCTGCTGAAAGAAATGCCGCATTTTATCTGCAAAATCTGTTAAAAATAATGTTGGCAGTTCTAGATATCTGGAAATTCCCTTTAAATGAATTTGCTGCCATATGCACTCATGCACATGAGAGAAAATTAACTTGCTCAAAGAAACAAACCAATCTGGCAGTTATCTGCCTTCTGATGCAACTTACTTTGATACTCAGTGAAATTAAGAATTCTTATAAATGCATCACTTAATAGAAATACTACTACTTAGTGAACTGTGGACATGCTTAAAGAAACATACGTCAAAATGGAACTTGAATTTCCATGGATATTCCATTGCATTATCTCACAGCAGAAGTGACCACGAAATGATGTATTTTCCACAGCTTTTAATGTGCATTTTTAAAACAGTCGTTTTGGCGTCCACCCAGAAAGTTTTCATCTCCTTCATTTGTCTTTAAAAAGAATAATCAGGTGGTGGTGGATTTTTTTTTTTTAGTAGAAGTTTGTGGGTGAACCAAATGTCCGTTAATCTCCATTAAGGTTTTCTGGAGTATTAGTCATCATAGTATGCAAGACCTACGACCACAAAAGTATTAATGGAAGTTAGGATCGCAAATACATTTTGTGAACCTGGGACTAAGCATTTCTCTTTCACTCTTGATGTGAATTGGAGTTCTTGAAACTTTGACTGTTAATCTGCATATAGGGATGCTTTCTTTCCAAGCATCAGTCTATACGAAGCTAAACTCAGCTCACGTTTCAGCAGCTGGACAAGTAAGACCGAGGTTTTTAGTTGGCATGGTATCAACACCTGTACCTAAAACAAAATTTTTCACTATAAGGATCTGCATTCCATGGAAAAAATAATTGAGGTTTTGTCAATCCCTCCCCTTCCCCTCAGAAATAGGTTTTCTGTTTTTTGATGATGCTTCAACACTTTCCATGAAAATTGTTGTTTCTCTTATTTTTCTCTCATTTGAAGACTGATCCATAACACTTGTGTTCCCATTAACTTCCGTAGTCTTTGAATCAGGACCTTGACTCTTATTTTGTCTCAGGTACGGCTGTTCAAAACTCTCTTTCAAAACAAATTTTTTCACTAAAAGGATCTGCATTCCATGGAAAAAATAAAAAATGTTGTTACCTTTAATTTAATGCTGCTCTTTAACATCAAGACTGCAATATATTGTTGCCCCTTGGCCCAAGCAGTGAGCCGCTACTGGGGTCTTGCCAGGTTGTTTCCTTTCAGAGGAGAAATTGATTGTGTGGGTTGGTATCTCTCTGGTGCAATCATGTTTATATACAGAGAATATACAAAAAGGTCAGTTTCCTTGAACACAGCAGGAGCAAACAACATAGGCCAGTTCCTTGTTGAGAAAGTCTGTCTTTTTCCAGGAGTCCTGTGCCCAAGGAGCTCTGTGTCTTCATAATGTTTTGCTTATGTACCACAAACCCCACCATTCACCACCACATATAGCTTACAGTCACCAGTGCTGGTATTTTCCAGTTCACCAGATCAGAAACAGCAATATTTTACCTCTTACCATCCAGCTACACCACTTTTCATCATAGCAACTTCCCAGTGAGACCACAAGTACACATCATATTCTCTATATGCAGCACAGTTTGTTATTGGACAAAAAGCCTACAATAAAATTTTAAGTATTATCATTCAACATTTTTTTTTTAGCAAGGGGGACACAAAAATGACTAGGTACATTAACTTTTTAAGCAATCATGATTTTATGCTTCGACTGCACAGAAAAAGTATTCTCAGATTAAAAACAAAAATATTTTCAGCATAAAACAAGCTTTCTGAAAGTTTAAAGGCAAAGTTATAACAGCTGTGAAAACACTTTGAAAAATAATTGGAATAGCTTGCACCCTTTTAACCAGGATTATTTTTAACTACCAACAACATGCCAAAAAGTTGACCAATTTTCTTCAAATTTTGTTTTAAAAAAAAGTATTTTGTCTTAAAAGTAAATCTGGCAATGTTCATACCAGATCAATTTTCTTAGACACAGTTCTGAGATGCTAAAAATAATTTTTATAACAGAACTAATTTAGAACCTTAAGTAGGGATGGAATACTGTCCATATTTAATTATGAAGACTTTAATATGGTTGCATAATGAAATCTCTGAGCATACCTACTCTCCCAGCTGGTCAAACAAGGGAGGATTTAAATACTGCAGTGTGAAGTTACTGCATAAACTGCAAATCAGCTGCAGCTGAGAGTCATTTAGGGAGCAGTTATAAGAGGCAGCACCAGGCTAGATGCAGCTTTCTTATAGGGGAGAGAGACTTCTGGCAGGGGAAAAATAGAAACCGTCTCCTCCTGACACAAAGAATCCTGAAACCTGGGTTGGTGTTTGCTTAAACCTGCCAGGGTAGGGAATTACTTACTTTGAAGCCTGGACACAAACAAATAAAAACTGCTCTCTGCATTCACTAGCAGACATTGAGGGACTGTTATAGAGTCATTTCTCCCCAGGCTAGAATAGACACACAAGCCTTCTAAAGAGGGGAAAACAGATACTAAGGTGAGGGTTAATAGGAAGAATATTACTGAGAATTAGTGAGGAAAGGTCTAAAATGGTGGGAATCTCTGAACACTTGACAAAGAAATGAGGGAGGGGTTGGAATTAGTTTTATGTGATAACATAAAGAAAGTAGGGTATTACCATAAAAGGCCACTATGTTGCTTTCTGAGATGCAAACATATTGGAGTAGGGCACTGTTTTAGAATGACAGGAACCCCTTTTGGAACAGGGTCTCTAGGCAGTGTTACAATCCAAACACAGTAATAATATTAGTCCTTCACACAGTTGTTTAAAATAAACTTGATTGTTCTATATGAGCATATTATAGCGTGCTGTTGCCAGCTGGACATCAAATATGATGTCTTTCAAATGGTTACCTTTATAGTCATAAAGAAAGAATAATAGTACTAGTTGACTGTGGCTTCCTTACGCAAACATTAATTAGGCTTCACAACCCCTCCGAAAACCTCAGGCTTGTCATACATTCTAACTTGAGTAATACAGAGTTTTGGTATCTAAAGAATTTTTTTTCCAGAAGTGACTGGTTAGAGTTGTCATAAGTACAGTCTGGTCAGTATTCAGCACGACAGAACTGAAGGGAGAATGGGGTGGAGGGAGCACAACAGAAACAAGGAAGGCAATAAGATCACAGGAGAACAGTGAGAAAATAAAATGCTACTTAACTTGGCTATGGGCTTTTTTCCGAATCCCTATACACCCTACTCAAGTTCAAGCAACTGTCAGTGTTGCAGATGTATCCTCTGAGGGACATATTTACTGTATCTGATATTTGTCTCAGCTGATTTTAAGCCATCAACTGAATGTTTTTGGGCATCACTCTGACGCATCTCTAGTAAAAAGGTGGGAGGTGGTGTCCCCATTGTGAATATCAGAAGCCGTCCTCTCTGCATCCCTTGTTAGCGGCATTGTTTACAAAGAAAAAGTGAGATGTTCAACTTTAGCTACGTTAAGAAGGCTCCCACTGTATTCAGGGCTGTTGGTAGCTGTGTACCTGCTGACGTTGGGTAGGAAAGATGGAAATGGGATGCATGTTCCCATCCCAGGAGGTTTGTGATAAGTTTACATAAAGTTTGGTTAGCTTCCAGACTCTGGGGCATGTATCTGAATGGAACGTTTAAAGATTTACCTACCATACACAGAGAGAGAAAAGTACTTATTTTTAAATGGCTTACTCTGGATTAAGGAAATGAGGAATTATATAAAAGCTCAGTGAGAGAGAAAACCGAGTTTAGGATCCTCCATCTTGAGTCGCCTCACAGTCCCAATGGATGGGTAGTCAGACTTCTAACATTTAAATATGCAGTGTATAGGATATGGGTTCATTGCTATGTATACCACAGTCAATTATATTGTGATTTTTCTGTTATGAGGAAATATGATTTCACTTATCAGTACAGTTTTGATGTTGCAGTCAAATGTCTTCATGAGCTCGACTTTCCAAACACCAACCCATATCTCAGTTTCTTTCTTCTCACTTATTTTGTATTATGGTATGAACTACCTTGATGGGTTCCCTTTAGCACACTAGACCAAATAATGGCAAGGTTTTGCACTGAGATTCCCTAGGCCTGGATAAAGAATCCCACCATTATCACATCCAAACCTTGGTAGCAGACGCACTCTGCCGATGCAGGGCTGTGGTTGTTCATTCAGCCAGTACACTATGACTCCTGGGAGGATACTTTACTAAGACCTGTGCTGTTCAACATATTTATAAATGATCTAGAAAGGGGGGGGGCGGTAAGCAGTGAGGTTGTAAAATTTGCAGATGATATAAAACTACTCAAGGTAAAGTCCAAGGCTGACTGCAAAGAGGGATAAAGGGCTCTCACTAAACTGAGTGACTGGGCAGCAACATGGAAGATGAAATTCAATGTTGATAAATGCAAGAAGTATGGGTTGGATGAATCGACTATAAAATGGATAGAGAATTGGCTAGAGCATAGGGCTCAACGAGTAGTGATCAGTGGCTCCATGTCTAGCTGGCAACCGGTCACAAGTGGAGTGCCCCAGGGGTCGGTCCTGGGGCCGGTTTTGTTCAACAACTTCATTAATGATCTGGAAGATGGGGTAGATTGCACCTTCAGCAGGTTTGCAGATGACACTAAGCTGGGGGAAGTGGTAGATACCCTGGAAGGTAGGGATAGAATACAGAAGGACCTAAACAAACTGGAGGATTGGGCCAAAAGAAATCTGATGAGGTTCAACAAAGAAAAGTGCAGAGTCCTCCACTTAGGAAGGAAGAACCCCATGCACAGCTACAGACTGGGGACCGATGAGCTAGGCAGCAGTTCTGCAGAAAAGGACCTGGGCGTAACAGTGGATAAAAAGCTGGATATGAGTCAGCAGTGTGCCCTGGTTGTCAAGAAGGGTAATAGGATATTGGGCTGCATTAGCAGGAGCATTGCCAGCAGGTCGCGAGAAATGATTATTCCCCTCTATTCGGCATTGATAAGGCCGCATTTAGAGTATTGTGTCCAGTTTTGGGCCCCCCACTACAAAAAGGATGTAGACAAGTTGGAGAGAGTCCAGCGGAGGGCAACAAAAATGATTAGGGAGCTGGAGCACAGGACTTATGAGGAGAGGCTGAGGAAACTGGGCTTGTTTAGTCTGCAAAAGAGAAGAATGAGGGGGGAGTTGATAGCAGCCTTTAACTACCTGAAAGGGGGTTCCAGGGAGAATGGGGCTAGGCTGTTCTCGGTGGTGGCAGATGACAGAACAAGGAGCAATGGTCTTAAGTTGCAGTGGGAGAGGCCTAGGTTGGATATTAGGAAAATCTTTTTCACTAGGAGTGTGGTGAAGCACTGGAATGGGTTACCTAGGGAGGTGGTGGAATCTCCATCTTTAGAGGATTTAAACTGAGGTTTGAGAAAGCCCTGGCTGGGTTGATATAGCTGAGGTTAGTCCTGCTCTGAGCAGGGGATTGGACTAGATGACCTCCTGAGGTCCCTTCCAACTCTAATATTCTATGCTTCTATGATTCTAAATTAATACACATATATAATATAATCCCAACTATACACACAAAATGATGGGGTTTAAATTAGCTGTTAGCACTCAAGAGAGAGATCTTGGTGTCATTGTGGATAGTTCACTGAAAACGTCTGCTCAATGGGCAGCAGCAGTCAAAAAAAAAAAAGCTAACAATGTTAGGAATCATTAGGAACGGGATAGATAATAAAGAAAATATCCTAATGCCTCTATATAAATCCATGGTATGCCCACACTTTGAATAGTGTGTGCAGATCTGGTCACCCCATCTCAAAAAAGTTATATTAAAATTGAAAAAGATACACAAAAGTCAACATAAATGATGAGGGGTATTGTTCCATATAAGGAAAGATTAAAAAGAATGGGACTGTTCACCTTAGAAAAGAGATGACTAAGAGGGGATATGTTAGAGATCTATAAAAATCATGAACTGGTGTGGAGAAAGTAAATAAGGAAGTGTTATTTACTCCTTCTCATAACACAAGAACTAGGGGTCACCAGATGAAATTAATAGTCGTCAGTTTAAAAAAAACCAAAATAAGTATTTCTTCACACAACGCACAGTCAACCTGTGGAACTTTTTGCCAGAGAAAGTCTATCCTTGCATAGACTTCCTGCAAGATGGTATAACAAGGAGCCTTTTAGAGTAGACCTGTCCCCAAATCCTATCCCTGTCCCTCTCTATGCCACACACCCTCCATCTGATTGGAGCTAGACTAGTTCTGTTCAGTTAGGGCACATGGAGAAGGAAGCAATGATTTGGCCATTTATGAATAATGAATAATGGTAGCACAGACAGCATGGTGTAATCATTGTGCATTATATAGTGAAACAAACACACACTACTCAATTTATTCCCTGAAAGAAAACATAAAACCAATAGCTCTCAACTTCAAAAACTGAATCACTCCGTAAAGTAAAACTTTCTTTTTAGCTTATAACTTTATCAAACACAGGTCTGGATCTCAAGGTTGAATTAAGGAGGGGGAAAATGCTTTCTATAAATATTTAAACATGACCTACAGTATATCTAAAGCCTATTTTGTCTTCCTTTGCTGTGATGTTATTTCATCACAGTAGACATCATTTTCATGCATCAAGACTACCCAAAAAAGGCAGAAATAGAGAAGTCACAGATTTCAAATGAAAGCAGCTTGAATAATTAGTCACTGAGGCTGAAATGAAATCAATAATGTAAATCAATGTGACTTCAGAACAGATAGCTTGCTGGAGCTAGCATATTGTATACAAACACTTGTCACACCTGGGATCATTAATGTAGATATTGGGTGACAACTGACATTAAGAAAATGCTGAATAAATTACCAAATACAATTCTTACTTACATTTTTTTAAAGCAGCCATTTGTTCCAGTGACAACTTCAGCAAATCTTTCCGAATAGCATTTGGTGTAATAAGAGGTAATTGATTTCAGCTACAAGAAGAGCTGCCAGAATTCTGTTCTCCTTCTTATGGACTAATTACTAAAAATTATGTTTCAGATCATCTTCCATTTCTATCTATCGCTTCCATCAAACAGTGTCCCTACTCAGTGTCCATACATGGTATTCCTTTACATCAGAATGTGATGTGGACATGTAACAAGAATGTTCAGTAGATATGAATAACTTTTGTTCAGATGAGGTGATCATATTCCTGCAAATACTGCCCTTCATGACCTAGAAACTGTATCTATGCACCATTATGAATATTTGTATAAGAAGCTTTCAACCTGCTGTGCGTGTGTGTGTAATATGTAGAGAGAGCACATGAGAGAACATATAGGACTTTGTGGTTGTGGGAATGACAGTAGCAGACATTGGAGATAGGCTACTGACTGAGAAAATAAGACATTTTAAAAGAAACAAAATTAAATATAATTGAATAGCAGTGAAGAGGGGATATGGCAATTTATACTCAAGGTGCAGCATGAGCTGGAGAAAGTGGAGAAAATCCTTAGACAACTCACCAATAAAAACAAAATGTTGAATTTGGCTGATAAGCTGTACAAATAATTTTAAACTGTCTCTAGTTGTCCTGGTGGTCGGCTTTTCTGAGTCTCCCTATGGCCTCTGAAAGAATATAAGCCAATTCAAGTACTAGACTTTCTCACACTTATTTTATCTTCCTGAACTGGGGAGCATTTGAGGCATACCATGGAAGTGACTGCTGGCTCTGCCATCATATAGGTCTAGTGATGAAGAATTCCAGATGACACACTGCCTTCTGGGATGTCAGCGAAACTGGACATTAAGGTTAATTATTGCATCAGATTTCATTAGCGTGGACTGCTGTGCTCATAGGGGAACCTCACTGTAGTTAACGGGAGCTCTCTATGGACATGGGGTGGCATGGTCTGAGCTAGTGGATCCCAGTGCACGATCAGAGCCTAAAGGTACTTGTTTGTCCTAGCGAAAAAGGGAAACATCATTGGCAAGAAAATGCAAAATTCTTTGTCCTTTTTTAAAAAAGGAACAATGATGGCAGAAAATATTTTAAGTAAGCCATTTTCATGAAAATGATAGTCAAATAATCTGTATTTTACAAAAAGTCATGGAACTCATGCCCATGACAAACTTACAACTTTATTTGTAGGGACAAACCAGTGATGCTCCTATGAATCATCATACACTACTGTCCTCTACTGTCCACAAGGTTTGAGGTTGCAAAGTGCGGTCAAGAGGACACACATATTTAAGTTCTTTGCTGGATAGAGGGCCAGAGTTTTCAATAATTGGCAGATCAAAACAAGGACACCCTGGGAAGAATGGGTGTGCTTTTATCTCTACAACATATGATATGTAAATGCCATGGGCCTTTCTATTTCCAGCCAATCCAATCTCCTACGCAGTTATGGATAATCTGACAGTGTTTCAGAAACAGGAGAAGAGAAGAGCAACGTCTCTGGCTGAAACACTGAATATTGTGAAATAAGATTAATGGACTGATGTTCCATCTATGAAACAACAGCAGGGATTTCCACCTACAAGACAACAACTGGCTGCATTTGGCAGAATAACAAAATGAAGAATTAGATAACTCTGTCAGATGCATAGAGCTGTGTGTCTGTGAGACATAACAGATCCATCTGTAGTTCAGGCAACATACCAGGAACTTTACTTTCTCTGGCTGAGAAAATTGATCCACTTTACAAATTCAACTTTGTAAATAGCCACAACTCCACCAACATCAGCGAAGTTGAACCTGCTTACACCATGGCTAACTTTAGTCCATAGTATTACAGAATTAAGGAGAAAAGCATGTTTGTTTCATTGATCTCCTGGCTTTAGAATACAGGCCACACTGTGATACTCCCCAAAATTTCTGCAGACCCTAATAGTGCTGAACATAGGGCTTGAGCTTCAGACTGACTTCTGCAAGATTGAATTCAACTGTGTTATGGTCGTTTTCACCATCTGAGGATCTGGCTCATACTTTTTGTTTTACTAAACCTAAAAAACTAGTCATTGACTACTTTATACTTGACACATCCTGCCTCATCCCATGTATCAATGATAAATAGATAAATAGAGGCCATTTTGTCTTCACTAGGATTGCTTTTATCTGGTCTCGTCTTCGTCATGGAACAGGCCAATCATCACAAGACATTATAGCTCTCATATTTAATTCTGAAGTCTATTTTCATTAGTTCTCTCACAGTGAGTATGTTAAAGAATTGAAACATAAATATAACTCCCATTTAAAAAATGATTTAACCCAGTATATTATAGTTAAATAATAATTCTAAATTACATATCAATTTACTCGAATCTAAGTATTTATACTCATCAGCATCACACTTCTCAAGCACCAACACAGAAGGAAATATCCAGTCACCTCCAAGACAATGCTAAGGTTTCTAAGCTTACTAAATATTACTGTTCAAAATACCATATTTATCTTTTGAGACGGCCACAAAAGGTAGCGTTTTCATTTTGTTTACCTATGAACTTTATCGTAGATATCCCAAAATATTTTATATTTCCCTAGATAACTGCAGATATTGGTGCACTAGAAATATACAATGGGTAGATTAGAAAGATATCACATTGTACTCGGAGATGAAGGCAGAATTAGTCTATAGACGTCCCTAAGCTTACTTGTGCAGAAATGTATTCTGAAGAAAAGGGTCCTTTGAAATACACAATATGAAGAAATTAATAGACAATTCTCATGCAAAAATAATGTTGAAAAGGATAATTAATGATGCAAATTACTATAGTTAGCACCCAACTAAATATGTTTAAACACTATACATATATTGCTCCTTCTTCCTTCACTCACAAAGATTTTGAGGCGCATTTCTGTTAAGTGATCTGGTAATCCCGCCCATTCCCAATTCCCATGCAACAATTAACCATTCACTGTCTCGGACCAACTTCAGCTGCTGACTCAACCTTAATTTTGCCTCTTTAGTTGTTTTAGACTAAGTTTCCAGGATGGGATAAAGGAGTCAAAATCATTCTTTATAACAGGAGCCTTGTTTCAACCTCAGTCATATAGAGTTGACATGTCACTCCATAATACATTTAAGATAGCACTGGCAGTTTTTCATAAGAGATGAAAACTGGGATTAAATTGTACCTATCAAATGATTGTGTGAAACCAGAGAGGACGGATGGCACTGTATGTATTGAGAATGAGAATTATCTAACAATCAGGTACATCAGAAATGCTAAATAATATATCTAGAAATCTGGTGGTTCTGTACATCCCCCTTGCTACGAACATTGCAAGATTTTACTTGAAATGCAAGATCTGCCATTCAGACATATAAAATTGATAAGATTCAAAAAATCTTGCCAAGGGTTTGAATAAATATCAGATGTATGGTGGGACATTCATTCTGTTGCTGAAGTTTTCTAAGTAGAATTTAAAGACGTTTTTTTCATTTCTAAAGGTCTTTGTTTCTGTGTTTTTGGGTTTTTTTCCTTTTATCTCCCCTCCTCCCGCCCTTGTGTCGTTTTTTTACATTTTTTTTCCCACTTTGCTACTCAAAAGGGGAAAAACAAATGAAAGAGAGGAGAGAATCAGGGAAAATATAAAAAACCTAGATACTGAACATGTTTTTTGAAAAATGAAAAAAATTGGATTTTCTTTTTTTTCCCTTGAAATACTTAAACATGTCATTGGAAACTTTAAAAAAACCCACCATTCTAAACAATTGGAATTTTAATCACCTCTGGTAATGAGCATATCTCAGCATCCAAGTGCAAACTTTGAATTCCAACTTTCTTATTCTATACCTAAAATGTGCAGATGAAATGTGATTTCTAAAATCCAGTGATCCACATAAGGGTTGAATAATGGAGGAGAATATAGACAAACCTGCCTTCTGATATGTTAAAATTATTGTGGACTATGGTCACTATGTGAAGAAAAGGGTCTTCAACATGTGAATAAAAGATTATTGTGGCCACTATGGCCATTTTGACCCATCTGATTAATTAAGAACCAATTCGATTTAGTAGGCAAAATCTCCATTTACACATTAGATCTTGCTGCATCTTACTCCATACCAGCTCTGTCATAGTTTTTTGTCTTGTTTTGTTTCCAGTAACTTAAATGGAGTTACTCCAGATTTACAGTGGTATGAAAGGAAAAACAAGTCCCTTTGTTTGTCAGTTTAGCAGCATTACTTCTCTGTAACGCTAATTCTGAGTTGGGGAAAACATGTGTTTAAATAATTATTTCCATCAGTTTAACTGTTTTCCTTTTGTTCAGCTGTAATTGTGAGACTGAAGAAATGTTTGCGAAGAGGAAGAAAAAAAGTTATGTAACATCACAAGTAGCAGAATAGTTCTACATTATATACATTAAAATAAAATAAAAAAACAGTTGTTGCTGTACCTAAAAATAATATTGATCATTCATTCTTGGGAATAGCTAGACACAGAAAAATTTTCATTACTTACCTACCTTAGAAAGTATGTGGAAATATCTTTCAGCCTATTGATGTTTGTAAGATACCAGTTATGATGATTCTTTATTTGCTTTTATTTAAATGCATGTATACGGGATGCTAATATTACCCACTGACAACATTATATGAAATATTTGTAAAAATAGTTGTTCATTGTGGGTGAAATTCTGGCTTCCTGAAGTAAGTGGTAAAACTTCAGCTGACTTCGGTGTACCTATTTCAACCAATGGGTATTCATTACTCTAAAGATGTTACAGAACAAAGGCTGAAGCCCAGGTTTTTAAAGGTATTTAGGTATTGCAATGGTGAGTGCTGCAATGCCTAACTGACTTAGGAGCCTAAATCTTATTTTTAAAAACGATTTAAGCCCTGAAGTCCCTAAATCCCTTTTGAACATGAGATTTGGGCTCCTAAATCATTAAGCATCGAAATATCGAGCACTGAAGTGCCTAAATACCTTTACAAATCTGGTCTCAAATCCTTACCTCTGTGTGTAATTCTAACTCACATGAGTAGTCTCACTGTCATCCATGGGAACACAAACATGAGTAAGAAATATATAGGGGTTGCATGGATCAAGTTCTGAGATTGACAATGCAATTAAGGTTTTTTTCCACCAAAAAAAAAAAAAGACATTTTACATAGGCCCTGGCTTTCAGAGGTGCCATAGCTCTGATTGATGACAGTTAAAATTGCTGGCACTCAGCATCTCTGAAAATCAGACCCATCGTGTCTTTCATTTTCAAGCCGTTATACAAATCTGTACATTATCTCTGTGAGATAGTGAAGTATTTTCCTCACTATTTTGCATATGGGAAACTGAGGCAGAAATGTTGACAGTGCCCCGACATCTCAGAATGCATCAGGTTCAGAGCCAGCTTTAGAACTCGGGGATTTCTGGCTCCCAAACCATGGCTCTAATCACTAGATATATCTACTCCACCCAAACAGAGATTTTTTTCCCCTTTCATGAGATGTAGATTTCAGGAGATCTGCCAGTTCCATTGCTTCCATTTGCACTCCAGAAAAAATATCTGCAGTTCATGCCAAAACCCCAAAATCATTTAATGCCAGCTGTGATGCTGTGTATAAGAAAGGATCACTGTCGTTACCACTGTTACATTTTGTACAAGATTTATGGAAATTGTGTATCTCAGTGGAAAAGTTATGATTTGCCAAATATGATTTTCCTATTTATATGCAAGTATCATCTTTGTATCTGAAGTTATGGATATTGACTATGTGCCTGTTGTCATGCTGGTTAGATTGGGGGGGGGGGGGGGCATTTACTGTATTCTGTAACATTAATATGTCAAAACCATAACGATTCATGTAAGATATGCCATGTCAGGTACTGTTAGAAAGGATGTAATGCGCTGAGTGAGATGATGATGCTTATGTTCATGTATTATATGTGAAATGGAAGTTATGGATGTATTTGACATTTCTGTATGTCAATTTGGGCTGGCTGGGAAGTACCCCAGACAGAGTGGTGGCAGAACAATAGCCTGCTTAATGGCCCATTAAGACATTCACCTATGCAAAGGGCCCAGGAAGAAACTAAAGGCATATCTGAAGAGTTACCAGGATTGGCCCATGTGACTCTGGACTCCATTTTAGTTCTTGTAATATTACACAAGACATCATGGCCAGGGCCAAAGGGTATATAAGGCCAAGCCACAGAATCCATTTTGTCTTTGTTCCTGTTCAGCTACAGACACATACCCACCTCTGGATTAATTCATTTGCAACTGAATCGAAGGACTTAGACCCATTAAGGTACTGGATGTGTATATCAGAGGAACTGTACAAGCCTGCAACTCCACAATTCTTCTAGAAACCTGATGTGTATGGACTTTCAATCATTTGTATGTATCTGATTGCTGTAATCCTTTAACATTTCTCTTATGGTTTCTTTCTTTCTTTTTGCAATAAACCTTTAGTTTAGTTACTAAAGGATTGGCTGGCAGCATGGTATTTTAGGTAAGATCCAAACTTATATTGAACTGGTACTGTGGCTGACCCCTTGGGATCAGAGGGAACCTATTTAGTAAAAAGCATAGACTTTAAATAATTGGTCTCTTTACTGGGCCTAGTGCTGATTTGGGAGCCAGAAGCTGAAATGCAGTAAAGGGGGCTGTGTGTATTTGTATACTGGCTTCTGTGGGGATTCAGAAGCGCAGTTTGTGGCTGTAAGGATATATGATATGATATGCTGATGTGACCCTGGACGCCATCTTAGAGTAACTTTTCACAAATCAGGGCTGTGGGCTTTGTTTGGGACAGTAAATTTCCATGCACATGGTAGAGGATATAAAAAGACATCTGAAACATCTCCATGTTACCTCTTTCCTGTTCCGATTCTCTGGACTGTAGATTTACAACAAAAAGGATCATCACTATGGACTGCGGACCGTCCAATCTTTCGGAAGTTACCAGAGAGACTGTCTATTCAATCACTGCTACAACCCTGATTTAAGGACTTTGAAATCATTTGTATGTATATGAGCTATTAACCATTTATAAATCTCTTCGTTTCTTTTATTAATAAATCTTTAGTAATTAAATAAGGATTGGCTGACAGCGTGATATTTGGTAAGATCTGAAATATATAGTGATCTGAGAGTATGTGTCTGATCCTATGGGATTAGTAAGAACCTCACATACAGTGAAATGGGTTTTCAAAAACCTCTCACTATATTAGATTGGGATGGCTGGATGGGAGCCAAGGGCTGGAATGCCTAAGGGAGACTATGTTTGGCTTCTGGTTAACCAGAGTGGTAATGCAGAAGATATTTTTTTTACTGATTTGGTGAATCTATTTATAAGAAAAAAAACACCTGTTTGGGGGATTGTCTGTACTGAGTATGGCATTTTCAGTGTGGCCCATCCCAGGCACCCAATCACACCAGCCAGTGACAGCGTGCTAGCTGTAACACCCTGATCACTTAGGCAATTGTATAACAGAGAAGATCACTGGCTTCCTTGGAATCAATTAACCTGTAATGCTGGAGATTGTTGGCACTTGGAGGCAATAGTTGGGCTAATTAAGTAATTAGCTGAATAAGGGGTAGATTTCAGCCAATAGAATGCTCTGTTACAACTCTTACTTTCCCATTTAAAGCTGTTTTAAGTGCACATTAGAATGACCCTGGGGCTCAGAGACAACCTATGTCTGCTGATAGTGGGGGCAGGCAGAGTGAGGGCAGCCAGCTTCAGCAGCGTTACTGAGCATGCTCAGTCCAAGTGAGCATGCTCAGTACAAGCCAAGCAGCAAATCTGGGCAGGGGAGCACATGACTCTGCATGTTTCCCCACGTGTCGCCTCTGATATAGTTGGTAACGTGTACTGATTTCAGAGTTCCATTTGTAACTAGATGAATCCAAAAGTATGCCAAAAGGCGGTATTTTGTATAGATAATGTAGAATGTTCTATGACTAATATTAGTTTTCTACTGTTGTATCATCCCTTCCTTATATATATGCCCCATGGCACCCACTGTCAAATTAATATGGTCATTCAATGTCTTATTACTTAATTGTTAATTTTTAAATGAGATCGTTTATTTTTACTACAGACCAAGCATGTAGAATTTATAATTGGTTTTCTCCCCAAAGGTAAAATAACTTGAAATAGGTGTAAAAATGGAATTAAATCAATATGTTTTATTCTGCTACATTGTTCTTGCTCCTATTCTATAATTAATAATATAAGAGGAATATAATATTAAAGGTATAAATCTTGCAGTCCTTGCTAAGGCAAAACTCCCATTGAGGTATATATATCACACAGATAGTAGTGTAATGTCTCTTTAAGTGGGTAGGTACTATAAAAAATGTCTTCTTTAACTAATCAGCATGAAGGCCCCAATTCAGAATGGTAATAAGCATGTAACATTAAGCATGTGAGTAATTTCATTAACTTCAGCAGGACTCTTACATGTGATGCTTAAGTTCTTTGCTGAACCAGAGCCCATAGCTGCAAGTTTCTTCACCAGTTATTACGCTATTTACCATCTCAGGAAAACATCTGTCAGCCTGCCAATTATTCACAAATGATTTGGATTTAGAGGAAAGAGAGCTCCTCGAACAAATTCAAGAGAGCTGAATACCTGCGGCCCCTATTTGCCACACTGAAATCTGCAGGTGCCCAGCAATTCTCAGGATTTGACTCCTAAACCTATTCCCGAAAACAACTTGCATCTCCCTCTCTGAGCTTCCCACATGACTCTTTCCTTTGTGAGTCCTTATTTACCTGTCCATCATACCTATTTGAAGTCCTTACTGGAGAATCTGCAAATAGGGTTCACCACACAAACACTACAAGATCTTTTTCTTGGTGCAGAGTTCCCTTTCCTCAAGTAGCTTAGGAAGGCAAGTAGGGTATCTTCTTCTCTCCTCTTCCTTCCTTGCAGAGGGCAAGACACCACCAGGATAATCAAATATTCAAGTTATCTGTATATTTGTAAGGCACCCATGCTCTGGTGAAGAGACATTATGGACCTGACTTTCAGAAATTCTGAGCACCCACACTCCCATGTTGAACTGCAGGTGCTTGGTTTCTCTACAAATCAGGCATCGTGCAGGCACTAAGAGCTGCAAATCAAGATACGGGGAGAAGGGAGTTTCTTTTCTCCATTTTGTAGATGGAAGCTAGGTATGAAGATGTGTTGAAAAACTGAAGAAAAAGGAAGTGACTGACTTGAAGAAGAGGTGATCTCATAGGGATATTAGCAGTTGCTGAGCTGTGTTCACAATTGGGGAAGGGAATCTAAACTGATGCTAAGGGAAAGTGCTAGTGCTCAAGCCTGTGGATGCTTTAGACTCCAGTCCAACAAAACACTTAAGCAAATGATTAACCTTAAAGCGTGTGAGTAATCCCATTGAATCCCACGGAACTTGCTTAAAGATAAGCATGTGCTTATGTGCTTTGCTGAGTCAAGGCCTTTACTTTTCTCTGTTTCATCTCATCTCATTATCTTTAAGTCTGCATTTAAACATGAGCCATCTATAAAAGGGGAGTTAATATACTTACCTAAAGAACGTCAAAGGCTAAATTTAGCTGATGTTTGTTTTAAAAAATATCCAAATTATTCAGAATATTCAAATTATTATACTGATTTGACTTGCCTGCTCAGGATAGTATTGAGTTTAGCCCAACATTTAATGATTGTATTTGGTTTTTGGAGGATTTGCACAGCACATAGAGTTCCAGGAAAGTGCAATGCTAACCACTATATGGAAAATGTCAAGGATGATTTGTTTAATTGTTCAAGGTTGAATGGACCAATTATAAGAACATTTTGTCTGCAAATGCAGAATGTTCATCCACCTTCAGGCACAGGCTAATAATGACTTTGTTTATAATATTGTTTTCTTTCACCATAAAGGAAAATTTGGATCACTGTTTT
Organism: Emydura macquarii macquarii; assembly: GCF_026122565.2. Taxonomy (NCBI): domain Eukaryota; kingdom Metazoa; phylum Chordata; order Testudines; family Chelidae; genus Emydura; species Emydura macquarii. The sequence continues at coordinate 97,571,636 of NW_027131390.1, read as the reverse complement.
CCATATTCCCATTGGTTCATAACCTATTCTGCAATTAAATAGGTCTATAATTTAGCAGGTAAAATTCTACATAAATGCTTGATATTTTCTCTACAATAAAATGTCTGGGGCATAGTGGGGAAACTTTTCATAGTGCTGTGAGTATCTCAGCAACTGAATGTAATCAGGACTCGTATTATTTTGTTATATTGTCATTGTTAATATATTTTGCCTTGACAGCCATGTAGAGATAAAGTGTCCATTATTCATTGTATAAAGTAGACCTGATCCCTGCCAAAGATCCTACTATACAAAGCAATATCAGAAATGCATCTGGCAGCATTAGGATATGTGATCTTCTAAACAGTAAAATATATATTCTAGATTAAAGCTATATGCAGTTACTTAAAGGCTCAGTAAAAATTGTGACACTATATAACAATATATATATTTGAAACTCTATGACATTGGTCTATTTCTGCATTCATTTTTTCTATCATTAAAATGTCTAAGACACAGCTTTTGTTTACATACCTGAGGCAATGTAGTCTGGAAATTACAGGATTAGAAGTTAGGAGCTCTGATTTTGATTCCTGACTCTTCTAGATGAATGGGAAAGAAACTCATGTTAACATCTCTGAATACCTATGTTTTCTAGTTATAAAATGAACTATCAATGCTTAGCAATTATGCATGCTAGGTTCTTCAAATAAAAAAGGCCTTATGCATGCAAAGTATGGCAATGATACAATTAAAATAGAATTGCTCAGTGACAAAAAAGACCACCACCAAAAAAAAAAGCCCAACCCAACAACCAATTCATCCAATTAGTATAAAATACCCCCATGTCACAGCCCACTGCTCATGTATTACCAATACCAGTCAGATAGCTATAAGAAAAATTCCAGCCCAGCTGTTATGTGCAGTGCTTAAGACACAAAACTTTGAGCCAGCGGATGTGGGTTTTATTAAGTTTCCTGCCACTAACTTACTCTGATCTTGACTATAAAACTGAATTTCTCTGTTTTTCAGTTTCCTCACATGCAAAATATTAACAGTACTTCACAGAGTTATGGTGAGGCTTAATTCATTGATGTCTGAAATCTTTGGAAGGAAGGCAATAGAGAATCACAAGTATTTATTCTTACCTATACAGGACTGCTCCTACAAGATGTTTCATAAAGTTTCTTTCTGAATAAACATGATCTTTTCACTCTGACGGGAAAAGAAAGCAACCTTTCATGACTGTGCAAGAGCTTAGCACTGGTACCTGTGTAACTCCTATTTTAAAATACATCTGCAATGGAGAATCCACCAGGGTGTATCTGATCATGCCAAGGTTCCCTAAGTGACTTGAGTTCCCGAGAACATGAGCCTTTGACTCCATTCTTCAAGGTATAGGACAGACATGGCTAGAACCAGCTCCTCCAGGAACATCTTCTCCTAATGAAACTGATAAAGCTAGTCAGTATCAAAATATTGTGTAGAATTTTTTTAAGGTATGCACAATATGAATACATATTCACATTACAGCAATTGCTATAATGTGCTATAGAAAGTAGTTGGAAAACAAGGAGACACTATAACAAGGTGATTGCAACAAATACATTGCAAAGGGGATTAAACGGAAGCAGAATACTATCAAATACATGAATTCCATTTCACACTGTGCATAGAACATATGTAACTGTAAAAGTTTAAAGCATACTGCATTTGGCAAGTAAAGATTTCCATTGTACAGAGCTCTTTCAAAACAAATATATGTATGTAAATTAACTGAGACTGACAGTTTTTAAAAAAATTCAAGATAGATTTTAGATAATCAATTTTGTTTGATTATAGCAAAAGGGGTATCATTCAGATAATGTCTTAACTGACCTCCGGTAGCTCTATTAATTCACATAGTCTCTTCTTTAAATCTGGTATTTAAACATCTTATATTAAATGTTAAAGGTTATACAAACAGATGTAAAATAAAGAAAAAAAAACATTGCAGAAACCTTTCTTTACAGGCAATAAAGAATTTGGATAATTTCACTATTAAATTTCATTTACCAGACCCTTAGGAAATTTAAAAAGTCATCACATTTTTGTGCACTTTTTATGGCTTCTGACATTTGTAATGAAAAAAGAATATAATCCAATAGCTTGGGAGGAGATAATCAACTGTTGAGGTCAACTAAGACTTCCACCTCCCACTTCTCTTTATTCACAGATTTTCTGGATGATAGGAAGAGGATTTTCATCAAACAGCAATTTTTATGGGATTAGTACAGTCAGCTTTCAGCTCACCAGCCTCTCGCATTGGACCAAGTTGCTATTTTTCTTGTCTGCTCATCTGTTTACTCTCACGGTGTCTCAAAAACCATTTGGAGAAATTCTGATAATTTGCAGAATGCTAAAAGGACCTTATGTCATATATTTATTTAGTGGATTTATTAGTAAATGACTAGGAGGTAAAGGTCAATTGGTTTTCTTTTGTGAAGGATTTCCATTTGCACACATAGTCTATAAATGATCATCTATTTTATGCAACTACATCTTTTTAAAGGGATTAAAATTACTATATCTATTTATTATTACTTGTCAGCTTGTTACCTTTCAGGCCAGTAGGGCTATCAACATTGGATTCTGTGGGGCATTTTGCCCTCTCTTGGGAAATTCCAATTCTTTAATGCTTCATGTTTTTTAGTTTCATTATTTTAACAGCAGAGTGTAGCCTGTAATCAATAAAAGATGCTTTTATCTTAATCATAGATCTTTTATTCATAAATATGCAGCTTTCCAGCCTCCTAGGACACTTCATGGTTTTTCAGAGTATGGCAAAAATGGAATGACGTCCAATTAGGCTCTGATTCAGAAAAGCACTTAAGCACATGCTTAAGTCCATTGTCTTTAATGAGAGCTAAGTAGGTGATTTTGTGTTTTCCTGTACTGGGGTTTAAACACTTAAAACACTGTCAGATAGGTGACAGGTTAGATTAATATTGAAAGAACAGGCTGCTGATGCCTTAAAAGTTATAGAAGTTCCAGTCGGTGTCAGCAGTGTTTGAGGTGAGATCATGTTTATTATAGAAGTGCTGGGGCTCCATTATAATTAAGATTGCATCATGACTTCTGCTTAAAGGTCGACCTTTCTTAATCTTCTAAAATCAACATAGACAGAAGGCTACAGAATATAGGTAGTGACCCAAATTTGTAGTCATTTCTGGGATGCCAAAGATATAAGCCCCCTCAAAACAACCAATTTTTTAAAAAAAGTTTCTAGGTGAGCTTTTATTTGCTCAAAGCAAACGATCAAGTTTTTGAGAAGTTATGGGTCAACATGACTTGACTCTTTCAAGTCTTACCTTGAACAGTAAATATCGGTAAACTTTGATTAAGGCAGTACACACACAAACCTTTAATGATGTTAGATGAACTCCTTTGGATGAGAGTGACTGGGTTGTAAAAGAAGGTGAACTCTTTGCAACTGTGGGGTTGACAGAGTAAAAGTTAGGTGTGTTAATGGGGTGTATTGGAGTGTTGCTGAAAGAGGACATAGTTAAGATTGCATCGGTTCGGGTGCTGTGCTATTCCTCAACGGAATACTGTGCCCCTGTGTGGTGTCGTTTGCTTCACACTAACTTGGTCGATGTCAAATTGAATTTGACCATGTGTATCAGTTCAGGAACCCTGCACCCCTACTCCTATACCATGGCTACCAGTTCTCAGCAACAGAGCCCCTCCACACATTTGTCACAGGGAATCTACAGCCAAATGGATGGAAAAGCTGTGTGCCAATCCAGGTCTCCCACTGTATGTGGACTTTTTCAGTCACCCCAGAGCCCGACTTACATCAAGGTGTCCATTGTGGTCTCAACTGCCAATTTGGAATTTGTCAGCAGCAACCCTATGTGTGGTGAATGGTTGGCTAAAGAGCTTTAGAATGGTTTCCTTGTCGCTGATCTGACCGTTCGAGTGCCTGGATTTGACTTGTCATGTTATCTTTGGATTCTGCTGAATGGGATCCAACTTAGCCAAGGAACATGCGCAGCCAACCTCTACACTTGGAGTCTGTGCGATGACCCACTTTGTCCCTGTGGCCTCCATCAGCCAATGGCACATGTTGACAAGTGTCAACTGATTAGATTTCATGGTGGACTTGTGCTGATGAAGCTGCTGTTGAGTGGCTTGGCAAGCACTGCAAACACTAGAAGGAGAACTCTGCATTTCCAGAATTTCAGAAGTTTAAGTTTTGCTCCGAGTTCTGCAAAGGGATGACATATCATCAAGTACTTTTAACTCTGTTAACGTAGGGTTTTTTTGCCATTTAATTATACTTATGTTTTGTTAATAACAGTCATATCAGATCATGATAAAAAATTCCCAAGTGTAACATAAGCAATGATAGTTGGAGTGGAAAGACTTTAAGCTAACTACAAATGAGAAGGGTGATAATTGGGCAATGAGGATACAAACACTCATATATGTAAATAAGCCTGGACGAATCATGTGTAGGTCTTCCTACCTAGCTGTTAAACCATTTATCTTTTTTGACAGAATTACAGGTCTGGTTTATAAAGGCAACTGTGTTGATATACTATACTTAGATTTCCCCAAGGCATTTGACTTAAGTACCACATGACATCTTGATTAAAAACTTGCATTATATGGAATTGACAAGGCATATTGGAGAGATCAAAAACTGTCTCACTGACAGATCTCACAATATAGTTGTTAATGGGGAGATATCAATGAGCAGATTGTTTCGATGTGGGGGTTCTGCAGTGATAAGTTCATGGTCCAAAACTGTTTTATATTTTTATCGGCATTCTAGACAGTGATGCAAAATCTTTGCTGGTTAGTTTTTCAGATTACACAAACCGTTGGAAGTAAATAATGAGGAACACAGGTTGCTATGAGGCAGTGATCTGAGTCATCTGGTTAAACAATTGCAAGCCAAGACAATGCATTTTAATACAGCCAAATTCAAGGTAATACATTTGGGAACCAAGAATGCTGGTTATACCTACAGAATGGGAGACTCTGTCTTGGAAAACAGTGACCTAGAGAAGGATATAGGTGTTTTCAGAGATAATCATTTCAACATGAGCAATCAGTGCAATGCTGTGGTGAAAAGGAGTAATGCGATCCTTGGATTGTATAAAAAGGGGACTACTAAATAGAAGTAGGGAAGTGATCTTGCCTCTGTACATAGCTGATAAGACCGCTACCGGAATACTGTGACCAGTTGTGGTCCACATGTCAAGAAGGTTGTGAAAATACTGAAGAAGGTTCAAAGGAGGGCCCCAAATGATTCGCAGTCTTGAAAACAAGCCTTACAATGTCAGGCTTATGGAGCTCACGTTATTCAGCTTAATGAAGAAAAGCTTGAGAGGCAACTTAATCCCTGTTTATAGATACCTACTTGTGGAAAAGATGTCTGATAGCAAGATGGTTTTAACCTTGCTGAAAAAAGTGTAAGAAAAGGCTAGAAGCTGAAGTTAGATAAATGCAACCTTCAAATAAGATGCAATTTCCTAACTGTGAGGGTAACTAAACATTGGAACAGATTGTCAGGGAGGTGGTGGATTTACCATTGCTTGGAGTCTTTAAAACAAGAATAGATACCTTCTTAAAGATAAGGTTTAATTCAGTTTCTGGAAGAAATTCTGTGGTCTGTGTTAGCGAGGGGTCTGGCCAGAATGATGTTGTGGTTCCTGCTGTCCTTGGAATCGAAGAGTCTCCCTATTCATGCCCTTCCTTCTTCAGTATTGTCATCAGCGTGCTCATAATACAAGCACATTTTATTAAGATAATGACTATAATCAAGTCTCATGGTTCAGGGCTTCAGTTAGTAACTTGCAGGGGAAAAGAATGACTCTTTTCTCCTGATGCACAACTGGGTAGATGTATTCTGGTTTTTTGGGTGTGTTTTTTCCCTTTCCTCTGAAGTAGATTGGCCAAATCCGAAGACTGTAAAGGACCAGGGTATAGGCGGTCTGCCCTAGTGGACACCAGCCCCTGCGAGCATGGATCAGTGTAATCACTAGAGCCAGAATCAGTAGGCAAGAATCAGGCTGGGGTCAGAGATCAGAGACCAGAAAGCAAGGTGAAGTCTGGCATCACAACAATGCAAAAGCCTGTGTGGTTACCCAGAGAACTTCCTGGGGCACCCTCCAGGGTTAAATAGTGAGCATGGGCCAATCAAAAGGCTGCAGGGTGCTGTCACTCTGGTCTCATTGAGCGGTATTCCCTGTACCACCTACTCTCCACAGGGCTCCTTGGATGTGGCTATCTAAGGCCTCCCAGTAGTGATGTGGGAACACCAACTGTCTCAGATTCCACACACCCAGGTTCTAGTCTCATATATCCTTACAGAGCCAGGACAACTAAACCAGTGCTCTGAGGTGGTACAGAAGTTCCTCTTTTTAGATGCCTCATTGGTGTGTCTTGCTCATATGCTCAAGATCATACTGATCACCAGATTTGGGGGTGGAAAGAATTTTCCACAGGTCAGATTAGCTGTGTTAACCAATATCCAATAGAAGACTTGGGTGAACCATACTCCCAGAATGCTTTGCACTTATGGTAAGCTTTATTATGGAAATATACTAGTAGGTAAACTTTCAATAACCCCTATTCTTTGTATGTGTAGGAACTGTCTGAAACAAGATGCATGTTCTGTTAAGAGAAGTTATATGTGAATTGTTGCTAGGTACCATTAGGACAAAACAATTCATGTCACTCTAGTCTGATGCTATTTGTACTGTATGGTTTATTAACATCTGGAATGTTGTGTATGGTTGGTATAGCCGTCTCTCTATTTTGAAAAATAGATAAAAATAGATATGAAACTAGATAAGATAAGGTGAGTAAGGTGTATTAATCTTCTACTTGTCCTAAACAAGTACAGTATAAATATAAATCAATTCTGGGACAGATTAACTGCTACAAGACTGTCTTCCAGAGATTGGTATGTATGAACTTTTCTGTTTGTGCTGATCTATCTTTAAGTAACTGATTGAGCTGAGTTAGCCAATGTTTCATTCATCAATAATTTAAACTGAACCCTAACATCGGGGCCTTGGTCTTTCCACCTTCCACTGCAACATGGGGCATGGCTCATCTGCTGGGATCCGTTGAGCATATCTCACCTAATCAATTTTCTGCCTTTACAGGGGTCTCACGCACTGATGACTGAAATACTTTAGTCTAACTGATGTTTTGGGGCTTAAAATAGGGGTATCTGAGTGGAAAATTAATGGCCTGTTATACAGGAAGCCAAACTAGATAATCTCATGATCTCTTCTGGCTTTATACTGTATGAACCTAGGAAACATACGAATTCCTATGAGCAAAATAATGGCCTCCCATGAGCAAAGTAGATGCATGGAACACTGAGATCAAAATAATTTTTGTAATAATCTTTTCAGTAAAGACTGATTCAGGAAAGCAGTTGCTTAGCTTTTAAGTATGAAAATAATCACATCCCTATACAGCAAATCACTTAAGAACATGCTTAATGTTCCCATGTATTTAAGCATGTGTTTAAATGTGTTTTGCTGAACTGGGGTTAAAGTTAAAGTCATTCCTAGGTGAACACATCCAGTGTTTCGATGCCTACATGTGTATGATAGTCCGAACTCCTACAACGCTTGTCTTTACAGGTTGTAATGTGGGGGTCATGGTTAGTGACACTAACCAGTCTTTGTGCACCAGTGTGGGATAGGTAAAAAAGCAGCTGGAAAAAAATGAGCCATAGAAATATTGAATGATTTGCACAAGGTCATACAGTAAATCTCTGACAACGTAGGGAATAGAACCCAAGAGTCCAGGCTTGCAATCAATCTTCTTACCACCAAAAGGTGCAAACTTGGATAATTTCTTCTCTATATTATGAAGAGATGTGGAAAATCCTATGCGTATGTAGAAGTTAAAATTTAAACATTTCCTTAATAACTAAAAATAGTTTAAAGAGATGATTTTGTGCTTTTATTTTATAGCAGCTATTTAGCAATGCAAAGGGACACTAAACATCCACTGATGCTTTTTCAATGAGATTTGGTGTTTTGGTGCCTTTGAAAATCACACCCCAACCAATGAAATAATGCATTAAGTCCTTGATTCAGGAAAGCACTTAAGCACATACTTAACTTGAACAAAAGAAATTTCCCTCCATTAATCAGTTATAATTATTATTTGCACCATTGAAACTATTTTTTCCAGTGTATTTAAGTTGATTTTTTTAAATAATTTTTTTTAAATAAATAAAAGAAAACTATTATAATGCAATATCTATACATGAATGTAAAGATCAACTACTGTCCTCACAGTGCTAAGAAAATACAAGGTGTCTTCTAGACAGTGACTGAACAATGCTGCTTTCAAAGTAAAACCACTTTTGCTTAGAGGGAAAATCCGCAAGTGAGATTTAAGAAAAATCACAAAGTCCTAGGTTTTCAAGTGAGAAAAATACCTGCCATTTTCTTTTTCTTCAAACCAGGAACGAGGTTCTTACTCGGGCCAAATGGATCAAATTGTGTCTTTGCATTAAAAAGGAATCTGTGTAATCTGGATACTGAATTTTCTCTTAGTTTCAGGAGCTTTTAAATTGAACTCTACCATTTTCACTTCCTCAAAAATTCAGAAAAATCTTTATTCTCTAAATTTTCCATACAGTTTAAAATGATTTGTTATAGAATTGTTCTCCACCTGTCTAAATCAACTGTTTTTCACAGAGCCCAAAAGTCCAGCTCAACTGAAGTTTAAACCACCTTTCCCCCCTCCCACTTCTGGCAGTATTAATCTACTAACATTAAGTGTTGCACAGAGTTACGGTTAGTGTATTGTATAGCAAACCCCATCCCCAGTCTCAAACATTGCATCCACACACAATAAAAGCAGACATTTATTTATACTTTCTCCATTACACGCAGCCTGAGAGGGACACAAATGCACTTAGTTATTCGTTCATTAATAATTGGTAATATAAATAAGAATATAAAACCTTCAACAATGTGACTTTAACCCTGATGAAGCTTGGAAAGCTGAATGGAGTTCACAAGAAGTCACAAATAACACCTTGTGAAAGACCCAACACAGAATATTCCTGACTTCAATCCACCACGAAGCTTATGGGCAACCTTAAACCTCATCCACACAAACCATGGCAGATGCAGAAACTTGATGCACAAATGGAAAATTAAAAACTCTCCAGTGTATGACTGTGCTCACCCAGAACAGACCCTGGAACATATAACAACTCCATGACCATTCACGAATATGAAGGAGGCATCACAGCTATACACTCTACTATTCCTGATGCAATTACTTGGTTTAACCATCTAAATGGTTGCGCTACATTTACATTAGCCATACGATGAAAATAGGTTTATTTTTAGTAACCATAACTGTTTCACAACAATTTTTGTGTATTTTTTAACATATACAGTCCATTTGATGGTATTGGATAGAAATCTGCCATCCAGCCTAAAAACTATAACATATATCCAAAAACACAGGGTATGTGAAATCCTTCTGAGGTAAGTGATTTCAAAAAGTCTCTCCTATCTTCTATAGAGATCATCTCTCACTCAGATGGTTAGCATACCTTTTATTTTACTATACTACCAAAATTAAACTTACTCTTTCAGCAAAACAATAAATTTAACAGATGGTTTTCCGTTATTGTTTTACGTGGGGAGCTCTCTAAGTTTTTAAGACAGTATACAAGTAGTCCCAGCATGCAGCTCAAATAAACAAAACATGCTCATTCCTATAAAGAACAACAAATGTAGTGATTGCTTCCAATGTCATTACCATAATCACACTGAAAATTCCATCCCACCCAAAAATAGAAGGGAAGAGAAAGACAGGACAGATGTCTTAATTGTTAGGTTAGTAGCATTTTCCAGGTACCACTGAAAATCACTAATTTATAATGTTTTCCTCCCAGCGATTGCCAGATAGAGACGTGCTTCTTATCGTCATGAGGGACTCAGCAGGAATACATCTATCCAATTTTATCCCATCCTCCTTTAGTACCATAGAAACAATAATATAATGCAAGGTACTCAACTAAAATAGTAGATTAGTACTATAATTCCAGTTAATTTTACAGTCAAAAAATTAATGAAAGAAATTAGATTTCTTATAATCAAACAAATGGGCCAGGTCTTCAGCTGCACAGAGGGAGATGAGGAAGGCACACATAGCTCACTAATTTTGGGGCCGGTTCTACATTGGTCCTGGCATAAATTAGAGGAGCCTGGGGGGTGCGCTAAGGTACATGTGCTAGGGGTCCCGAGTAATATGTGCAGCACACACATTCTTGTGCACATTACTAAATGCAGGGAGGTATTAAACTGTATTGCCAATTCCACACATTCAAAAACCATGTCAGGCCTCAAAAATTGGCTTCAAATCATGAGATTTTTAAAAAGATAAATTTTGGGCTGGTTTTAGTTTTCTTCTGCTTTCTGAGCCTATACGATGCATTTACGTCCATTTTAAAACTTTTTTCCTCTACCACAAGGACTTAAAACATACTGATTTTAAATGAAATCTGAGATTCTCACCAAATCACATGAATCCAGGAGGCAGGGGCTTTAAGAAAAACATCAAATATAATGAATTTGCAATAGTATGTTTGTCTGAAGTTCAGTGTCTCCAGGAACTCCTCGAGGGACAACAAAACCTTGCATTGCCCCCAATCTGGGCCAGTACCTTCTAAACACAATCTGGCCCCATATGTGCTATGCAGTTAAAACAGGCACACGCTTTTTATGGTGCTTTCTGAAATTACCAGGCCACCTCCAGTGCTTGGACATGATGTAATAATTGATGGGTGGGGAAGAAACTGGAAACTATTTCACTTAGGAATTTTATAGAAAAGACTGAGTATTGCAATCCTTGAAAACTGGGAACAGTGTTAAAAAAAGCATTTTTGACAGAAAATAATGGAATATAGTCGTTTCCCAGAAAATTGTCTATGTAACTTTTATTAACCTAATGTTCCCTTCATTAATTCACCACCTCAGATTCAGTTTGATCAGTTTCCATGTTAGTGCCTGAAGTTGATACATTTCACAATATGCATTGTGTCCTCACGGTTAGTTAAGTTATACGTATGTCTACATGTGACAGGGTGTACCAGGCCCTTTGCTGGAGACCTCACGGTCCTATCACACCCCACCCCAGAAAAGATGCAGTGATAATCAGGATACAATCTTACAGAAGTACCTTTATACACTGTCTACTCTATTTCACAGCCCTCAAAATCTGGTTTCTAACACATATCGAGGTGCAGGCTAGTAATATTTTAAACAAATCCAGAGGGGTAGCCATGTTAGTCTGTATACAGCAAAAACAACGAGAGTCCTGTAGCACCTTAAAGATTAACAAATTTATCATGAAACAACCATCTGGCGAAGTGGGTTGCAGCCCATAAAAGCTTATGCCCACAGAAATTTGTTAGTCTTTAAGGTGCTGCAGGACTCTCGTTGTTTTTATTGTAAACAGAGATTTCTAACCCTCCGTTTTCCTGTGTGAGAGAGGGATAATGGCATCAAATAGCGAGTACAGAGGCACATGTTGTTTTCAAACCTCCATTAACCACAGAAAATCCTCCCAGCTGACCTTATGGAATTCCAGTAGTATACGTACATTTCATTCTCTATTCGATCAGTTTTAGCTCTAAGGCTTTCATTATCCTAGCTAAAGCTGCAGTTTGTATTCTGACTTCAAAATCATCGATTTTTTTCTGTGTAGCTATAAATTGTGACCCCGCCATCTGAAAACTAATCAGACCAAATTTTGGCTCAGAGGTTCAGCCACTTTGCAGAGCGACTTGACTCAATCTGCCATAGGAAGCATCTCAAGATGTAGCTGGAGGAAAGGAAGGCATGGCTGAAACTCAGCCAGACCCAAAGATCAAGGCCATGATGCTACTGCAATTACTGTTTCTCATAAGGAGTCAAGTCTCTGGGTTGTTCGCATATTGCTTTTCACTAACGTATCAGAGAACTCCATTAAATATTTTATATTGGTCAGGGCTTAAAGTGGTAGTGTTACAGCTGACATAATTGCTTATGCTGTCAGGAGTTAGAACTGAAGAATTGACTATTTTAAAACAGCCTTCTTTTCTGTCCCTATAGTGTGATAAGGATTTTCAAAAACAAAACGAGGGGAGAAGATGGCCACTTTAAAATTAAAAGTATAATAAACGGTTGGGGAAATCTCCAGCACAGGACCCCAGACACCTCCACAGTCTAGGCATGAAACTGGCCCATTAAAAATCTCTCCCCCCAAAAAAGTTAATGGTAATCACCACTCTGAAGAAAGGGGAAGTGGCCAGCATGATGCTGCACTCTGGTTATCCCTAGCTACTCATCCTGGAACAGCCCCTTAGAATCATTGCAGGTGGGGGGAACCTTCAAGCAGCCCTGTGAAGCTGATCTAAATTGTGCCAGGGCTTGAACCATCCCCAGGTCTGGTTTGACAAAGTCCTGGCTGGGATGATTTAGTTGGGGTTGGTCCTGCTTTGAGCAGGGAGTTGAACTAAATGGCCTCCTGAGGTCCTTCCATCCCTAATTTTCCATGATTCAAGACAGCCCTAGGATTGCTGAATGGGGTTTTAGGCTAGCAGAAATTTACCTTTGATCTTTCTTTCTCTCACTCATGCACTCATCAGGTGGTGCTAAGGCACAGCCGAGGAATAAGCCATACATTTCTAAATGTCATTGAATTAACACCCCCAACCCCCACCAGAAATACTAAAGTATAGTCAGCGTAATATGTACAGAAGACTGTTTAAGTGGGAAAGACCAAAAATCAGTCTCAGAAGGTAAACAAGCAACAGGGTTGTCCCTACTTTTCCCCCACACTCCCTGCTCAAGTCACAATTTTCCAAACAACTTATATTCCAGGAAGGATGACTGCTGAGATCAGACTCCTAGATAAAGAGGAGTCAAAAAAAGCTTTAAAAAAAAAGCCAAAATAGTGAGTGATGGGAAAGAAAAGAACGCTTTAAAAAAAATCTTCTTAGCAAGCCTAATTAGCACTGTACTGTGCCTTCACCTGTGTATGGTTGAATTTCCTTCTGTGAGTCTGGTCCTGCTCCCCATGAAGTCTGTGGTTTTGTCCTTGATGCCAGTAAAGCAAGGTTGTTTCTTCCAGTGGGTAGTTACACACCCACACACAAAGTGTCACAAAGTTGCTATTTGGTAGATGATTCATTCTGAATAACATATACAGTCCACATTTGCATCTACTGCAGGAACCAAACTTCTGAGGTTTGGAAGAATTATTTTCTGTTGTTGTTAATACTGAACTAGAAAATGCAGGGCTTAATGTCCTGCAAGAGTGCAGAACATGAAGCCTGATTTCTGACTCCAAGGATTTCAGCTACATTTGGTGAAGCTTCATATTTCAAAGCAAAATGTGAGTTGCTTTTTCATTCAATTATTCCCAAAAGATATCAGATTCACTCCTTATTCTGTTTTTGGGGAGGAGGGGGAAACCTTTTATCTCCAAATATCACTGTGTTAATACCATACAATTTAGAATCTCAGGGCTTTGCTTTGTTTTTCTTTCTTTCTTGGCTATGCTGCAGAGTGCCAGCTTCAGAGAGAAACTAGACTAACACGTACTTTTTATCCTCATAATGCCATAAGATAATTATAACATTCCACATCTTATATCAAAGTCTAACTGCCCAGCGGGGCCTTATCTTCTACAAAGAAATTCATTTTAAAAATCCAGTGGCATATCAAACAGAGCAGGGTTATTTATTTATTGTTTTAAGTATTGAATCTCAAAAATCATGTCCAGAAGACAAAAATAATTAATGGCTTGTTTTAGTATAATTTATAAAGGAAAAAAAGTCAGAGAAAAAATATGTTTTTTTAAAATCTAGGATCTTCCGCTTTGCTTTGGCAGTGGCACTGTGGAAGAAGAGAATAGCTGACATTTATGAAAAATATAACCTCTAACGATACATTTTATGGTTTATGATTTTAGGCTCTCATCCTTGAGTATGCATAATGTTTTGGATCATCGTTGTTTTGACATCAAACCAAGATTGATATGAGATTTTATGTATAGTATTTTGTCACCTCCACAGTGCAACATTAAAATAGGATCAATTCAAACATTTACCACTGTACTTTATTATCTCTTGTGTAATGAATATCTGGATAACTGGGAACTCAGAATCTTTCATATTAAGATTTATGAATTGGATAAAATTACTTTCTGCAACATGAATTTCTGTGAGATTGGGATTTTGTTATAGGCTGAAAAGCGTCAGAATTTATAAAGTATATAAACCATATGTAAACTAAGAACAACACTTTTTCACATTATGCATTAATATAAAAACTCTGTTCCTCTTCTGTGTCTATGCTGGTATTTAGTCTAACTTAGTCCAGTGTAGAAAAATCCTAAAAATAAACTCTGCACCAACTTCTGCTCTGTTACACCTCTTCTGGTCTATTGAAGTAGAACTCCCTGACCTCTCTGAGTTCACCAAGTCATCATCTCATTTAGATCCATTTCATTTTTCCAGTGTCAGTAACCTTCTTTTATGAACAAGAATCTCTGTATCTTATGGCAATGCTGAATTTTCAAAAGATAATTGCACCTTTCTCAAGTCTATAACTAAAACTGGTGTATTCTTCTCAACCACTTTTGTACCCCAGAAGTGAGATCCTAGCCACACTGAAGTTAAGGGCAAAACTCTCATTGACTTCAGCAAGACTAGAAATTCACCCTAGAACTCTTCTGCTCTCTTCATTACTTCCTTTCAGTTTAAATACCTTGATTAGTCATATCTCATTGACCAGATGGGGCACTTGAGTACTGAATAATTAGAGGCTTGATATTTGAAGCCATTCAGCATACACACCTCCCCCTGATTTCAGTGACGGTGTGTGGGTACTTTGTAACTTTGAATATCAGGCCAGACATCAGTGACTTAAAAGGAGTCCACAGAACATAAATTAAAAAGCTTCTAGGGTCTTTCCACACAAGATAACTCCTTCTTTATAGATCTGCTAAATATTTTTTAATCAACTTAATTGCAAAATATCACGATATGAAAAATGATTCAACTAATATTATGTAGTTAGCTCTAGTCCTGACACAGTACAGATTTGGTACCTGCCATGACTTGACTATATGCATCTTATGTGCTGCAACTCTAATATCACAGTCAGCAACCCTGAAAGGACACTATTTTTTCCCCCAGCTGTGTTTCTTCACCCAGAAGTCATACCAGTTAGTGAGGGGGTCTTAGTTACATATGTCCCATTGTTTCCCCCTAGTTCATTGGCCCAATAAAAGTTAACAGACCTCCAGCCAAAACAAAAAAAAAGGGGGGGGGGGGTAGATTTTTCTTTGGCAGCATTTCAGGTATAGTAGGGGATTTAAAAATTATTTTCATTTGTAAATCATGTTTCTGCTGTGAAGAACACTCACAGCCAGAGCAATGACAATTTAGATTTAAGCTAGGGTAGCTTTCTGCTTCTAAAAGTTCAGTGCTGCATACGCTGGTGGATGTGAGGTGGAACGTTCTTTCAGAGGAGGTATTGTGGGTGATCTCTGGAGAAGGTGCACTCACTCTCACATTTTATTTGACAGCGAGTTCTGCTGCTCTCCCAGGTTTTTATGTATTTTCTTGTATGTGTTTTAAAGAAAAAACAGACAAACAGGCTGTCTCAGGTCTGTTGATTTCCTCCTGAAACAGCTGGCTGAGCTCAAAGCCAGTTTCTGTACCCTGCACAATCTTCCAGACGTGTCTGTGCTGCTGAAGTCAAGAGATGCTTTTAATTGGCTAGGGTTTCTATTTTGTTGCACTTATTTTATTATACAAAAACCTCTTGCCTGAAGTTTCCTATAGCTTTGTCACACCATCCTCTGGAGGCCTGGATCAGGGCCTTAATTCCTTTGGCTCTATCTGAAAATGGCCAATTAGCCTGCACTTCGCTCATTTGGCTTCAAGTCCCACATTATCAGATTTTATTTTCTTCACAGAAGTTAAGATGCCCATTTTTGACAGTAATCATAAATCTGTATCCAAAACATAAACCAGACCTGAGCCTTCACTATAATAATTAATCATCTTATATCTGCAGCTATCTGTGTTTTCTTGTTTCAGCTTGAATAAGACAGAATTACTGATATACTCTCCTGGAAACAATGCTTTATGTAATACTTTATTTCTAGCTTTGACAAAACCAGGGAAGTTTATTGCAGGATTTCTTGCAAGCTTGATCTCCTGCAATTTCCAGTTGAAAAGATACATCTAAACTACTGATTGCTCAGCTAAACTGATTTTCCTCTTCAGCATTAGTCTTCACATTCTCAGAGGATTGTCTATTATTCAGATCTCCCGACTTCATGCTCTGATTCTAATTTCCTTGCCAGGTTGTGACACAGATTTCCTGTATCTTGGACAAATAAAATAAAAAATAAATATTGAGTTTGTGTCACTATCTCTAAAATGTTCATAACATTTGGAAAATTCTTTAAAATCCTTGGAGGGAAGGCTGAGAAGGAACTGGGAAATATTATGGTAATATTGACCATAACTTCACTTTTTCCTTCCTTTGTCAGCCACCTGTTCATTTCCCGGGACTACATTTTATAGAGCAACTTTTGACATGAGTTTTCAATTCAATATGGCAGTGAAAAAAGGGTCACTGCAGTTTTGGGCTGCACCCAGAGGCACACTAAGGTAATAGTCACTGTACTGTAACCATAGCAGGAGCTGGATTTGCTTGCAACAAGATAAATGTGGTATGTGGGGATATAACTTGGACTAAATGAATTGATATGAAGAAAGGAAAGTCTTGGATGAATGCATAGCACACATGTCATTCTATAAATAATATGTAACAACCAGCTAATCTTCCCTTCAACAAGATGGACTGAGATCTAGCAAAGGAAGTGGTGGAAGCCTGCAGTTGGGACTCTTAAAACTGAAGTGGGCAAAATGCATTGTAGGGAGCACGGTTGCATTAGGAGGAAAATATACTGGGTGATATCATAGGTCTTTTTCATCTCCAACATCTATGATTATGCTACCTTTAGTTGTTCCTCCTTCAAAGTGAAGTGCATCTTTCAAGAATTCCCTGTTGAGCCCAATGCCTGACTTCCTTCCAGACAAACTACAGTAAGGAGCATACCAAAGGAAGAGCTTTCATTTGGTCATGGGATTAGGCACTTACTTTACAAAAAGTAACTGCCGAATATGTTCCAAGACTGATCCAAGAAAGTTGGGAGATGTACTTTTAACCAAGAACATTGTTACACTGTGAGTTATTAAAGGGAGTTCAGAATAGTAATTGGAAATTACTGTTTACAAATAGAGTTTAATATGGGGGGCAGTCTATCACTAGGCAAGTGCTTTGACAGGCTTCACAGGGCAAAAAAAATTAGGTTGCATTAGCATTTGGTGTTTGACAGTCTAGATAGTTTGTCTTTATTGGTGATAAGGACATGTGTAATTAAGCAAAATGTGCTATATTGTATTTTGTCAGATGTCTAAATAATGACATCCACCCACAGACAATTTCTTTTCTTGGATCTGTTTTGATGTAAGGTACATGCAGTTTTAACTCCTGATAAAAAGACAGTCTGTAAACTGTAACTTTTTAATTACCTGAACCAAATCCCAGTATGAAATAACATTTTTTTCAGCATAGGATAAGGAGCATTTCCATCTTTAAATACCTAGATACTGTGAAGAGCAATGAATGGGCACTTTTTGTTATACATCACAGCAGAAAGAAGGTTCATCTTGTGGCTAAGGCGCTGGGTTGGGATTCAGGCGGTCTGGGTTCAACTGCTGGTGCTTTCATAGATTTTCTTTGTGAACTTGGGTAAGTCACACAGGTCCTTTCCAAGTACCCATTGAAGTCAATGGGTGCTCCATCAGGCTCTTAATTTTTCTTTGACTCCATTTCTCATATGTAAAATGTAAACATTTTTTCCCCAGTCTTTGACTGTCATGTCCATTTTGGTTTGTAAGTACTTTGGGGCAGGGACTGTCTCTTTCTATATGCATGTACAGCACCTTTTAACAATAAGCCTCAATCTTGATTGGGTCTTCTAGGCACTTCAGTAATACTACTAATAATAACAAATGTCACTGTTCTGTGCTAGTTCTTCTCCTAGAGGTGAGTTTCACCATATGTGAATCAATATAACTTATTGATTGCTCACAAATTATTTGTAATGGTTGTTGCTTTCTAAGTTTGCTATTCATATCCCACCACCAGCAACAGTGTTTGGTTATCTAAGTCATCACATGATAGTCTCCCTGCTTTCTGAATCCACAAAAAGTTTTCAAAATGACTGCATGAACACTTCTGGAATGAATACATAGTTCCTTCCCAGACACACACAAATGTGCTTGCAAGGAAAATAAATGGGGTCAAGAATATTTCATTAATCGAGTCAAGCATGCTAAAGTCAATTCTTGATTGGAATCACATTCATACATACTTTTTTCTGAAGCATTTACTTCTTGGAATGCTGGGTAAATTTTTGAACCTACTATAAAAACAGAATGAAATGATACAGAATGTATGAAAGGGCAACAAAGTTTCTAAAACAATGACAGAGTAAGATCTACCAAGAGAGATGAAAAATTAATATATACAGTTTAGAGCAAAGATACATAATGCGAATATACTTTTAAAGGGCAAGAAGTTACAGAAGGTTGTTTGTGGTAGTAGAATAGTACAATAATAACAAAGAGTAAAGGCCTGAAACTAAGGGAAAGTAAAATTTTAACTATGGTAGATCTGATAAAAAAAAATCCAATGGTGTAGCAAAGTCAGTTAGAGAGAGAATAATTTTTCAAGAAATGTAATTAAGGCATCAGCACTAGAAGTGAGCAAAGACAGTATTGAGAAGCACTTAGGAAATTAAAGCAACTCCTGCACTAATAACACAGGAGATGAACTAGTTGACTTAGGAAGAGACCTTTTCCAATTATACTATCTAAAGCTGTAAAGTCACAATATAGTTATGCAACTAGGCATTCTTCCACTCTTAATAAGATGCAAACACTTCTATGAAGGAGTTGTTAATAGGGGAAGAGAAGCAACAGATGATGAGACAAATCCTGCTGACTTAGGCTCTGATCCATTGCTGAAGTTAAGGCAAAGACTGCCTTTGACTTAAATGAACCTTATATATGGCCTACAGTCTGACCAGCTGCAAGGAGAAGACTTAAATGTGTAAGAACGGTAGGATTTGGCCCATTGTCTCCTGATCCACTAAGGCTAACAGCTTTCAAACCCAGGTATGTTTCTTTGAACATTTACTTTTGTTTTAAACAACTAAGAGTGGTGGTGTTAGAATACGGAAATTGCCCCCTCCCCTGGGGAAAGCTCTTGCAAGGGCCTGTCACAGTGCTGTTCAAAGGAATGCACAGATTGTAATTCATGTGTCCCAGGGACATAGAACACACCATTGTGTTGGAAAACATACTACATCACCCCATCAGCAGAGCGAACACTGCATGCTCTCCATGTGCCACCCAGGCAGGGCTTGTGCTTGTACGACATAGGCCCTCTCCTGCCTTGTCGGAGAAGCTGGATTTGGCTCTACAGCAACCTCCACTCGGTCCAGTGGCTAAAGTGAGAGGAAGGATGGTTTTCTGGCTCAGGCTCTAGACTGAGTATCAGAAGACCTGGGTTTATTATCCAGCTCTGAAACAGACTTCCTACGTGACCCTGGGAAAGTCATTTGATCTCTCTGCTTCAGTTCCCTGTCTGTAAAATGGGGATATTAACACCACCTTTCTTCCATCCTTTGAATTCATTGTCTATTTAGACTGTAAGTTCTTTGGGGCCAGGACTGTTTCTTGTCATATAGATGTACAGTGCCTAGCACAATGGAGAACCAGTTTTCACTGAGCCCTTTAAGTGCAATATTAAAATCATCATTAATAATAATAAATACAGCAGTTTGGGCCTAAATCAGCAATTCTAAATAGTTCTGGAATTATTTTAATAAAAGTGAAAAATTATTGAAATCTTGTCCTCCGCCAACAGCCACTTGCTTTCTTCGCTCCTTTTTCTCATCATGCATTTCTGAATAAATCATGGAACAAAGCAAAGATGGAGAAGAGAGGACATCAGTTCCAAGAAAAGCAAAAGTCGCATCATCTGATGCAAATCCTGCATCAGTGGGGAAAGAGGAAAATCATATAAAAGATGGAAATAGTAGTAATTAATCAGCAGAAACTAATGGTCTCCTTCATATTTCTCCTTTTCCAGCAGCAGTATCAGTGTATGCTGCTGATAGCTACAAAATGATGTGCATTAGTTCATACCAGAAAGTGAACATGCCTACTTGTGGTGACTGTGGGAGGTTCTGGATGTTTGGAAAAATGCAAATACAGTGTCCATCTTTAAAAAAGAGAAGGAGAAGGAGCTCATTTCCTGTAAAAATCATGAAGCAGGTCCTCAATGAATACATTTTGAAGCACTTGGAGGAGAGGAAGGTGGTTGGGAACACTCGGCATGGATTCACCAAGGACAAGTCATGCCTGACCAACCTGATTGCCTTCTACGATGACATGAATGGCTCTTTGGATGTGGGGAAAATGGTGGCTGTGATATACCTTGACTTTAACCAAACTTTTGGTACAATTTCCTACAGTAGCAAGTTACAGAAGTATGGGTTTGTTGGATGAATGGACTATAAGGTGGAGAGAAAGCAGGCTAGATCATCAGGCTCAACAGGTAGTGATCAACAGCTCGATGTCTAGTTGGCAGCCAGTATCAAGCAGAATGCCCCATGAGTCAGTCCTGGGGCCGGTTTTATTCAACATCTTCATTAATCATCTGGAGAATGGGGTGGAGTGCACCCTCAGCAAGTTTGCTGATGCCACTAAGCTGAGGGGAGTGGTAGATATGTGGGATGGTTGAGATAAGGATACAGAGTGACCTAGACAAATTGGAGGATTGGGCCAAAAGAAATCTGATGAGGTTTAAGAAGGACAAATGCAGAGTCCTGCACTCTAGGATGAAAGAATCCCATGCACTGGTACAAATTGGGGACTGACTGGCTAAGCAGCAGAAAAAGACCTGGGGGTTACAGTACAGTAGACAAAAAGTTGGATATGAGTCAATAGTGTGTCTTGTTGCCAAGAAGGCTAATGGAATATTGGGCTGCATTAGTAGAAACATTGCCAGCAGATCGATGGAAGTGATTATTTCCTTCTATTCAGCATTGGTGAGACCACATTTGGATTATTTTGTCCAGTTTTGGGCCCCCCACTACAGGAAGGATTTGAACAAATTGGAGAGAGTCCAGCAGAAGGCAATGAAAATGATTAGGGGGCTGGAGCACATGACTTCTGAGGATAGGCTAAGGGAACTGGGCTTATTTAGTCTGCAGAATGGGAAAGTGAGGGCGGATTTGATAGTGGCCTTCAACTACGTGAAGGGGGGGTTCCAGGGAGGATGGAGCTAGTTCTCAGTGGTGGCAGATGACAGAACAAGGAGCAGTGGTCTCAAGTTGCAGTGGGGGAGGTCTAGATTGGATATTAGGAAATAACTTTTTCACTAGGAGGGTGGTAAAGCACTGGATTACCTAGGGAGGTGGTGGAATATCCATCTTGAGAGGTTTTTAAGGCCCGGCTTGACACAGCCCTTGCAGAGATGGTTTAGTTGGGGTTGGTCCTGCTTTGAGCAGGGGGTGGACTAGATGACCTCCTGAGGTCTCTTCTATGAATCTATGATATAATATTTATCATCTGACCCATTTGCTCCAGGATGACAGGGAACATTTTCTAGATTTCAGTCAATACAAGAACAGCATTTTCTGTAATAGTATCTGCCCAGCATAGTGATCTTTGCCTCTGTGTCCTATATGCAACTGTTGTCTTTCCACTCATTCCTTCTACATTCACACTGTCCCTCTTCCATGATTATATATAATCTGGTTGATTGAGCCTCCCAGCCATGTCAGCCCTGGACTTCTTGTTCTGAATATTAGCAAGTGGGATGTACTGATTCTTCATGGCATGGCTCCATAGTTGGTGGTAGTTCCTCCTTTCTGCTGTGTTTCAGCCAGCTTTTCGAATGGGACAAGAATCCTCCAAATCATCAGTTATGACACCATCATTGTCCTTGTATTTAATACACACTGAGATGGATGTCTTCCTGAGAGTGTCACCAGTGCAGTTCACATGCTTGCATCTGTGCACGAAATTGTGTGCATTGTTTATGCAAAGATACCTTTTTTATGCAATGAGATGAACAGATCTTTTAATTCAAATTAATATAGTCTGTGTTTTGATAGAGATACAGGAGAGTGAATAGAGAAAGAGAGGGTGTATGGAGAGAAGAGAAGTATCTTATTTACTTCTTACAAGTTTTTCCTAACATAATACATATCTCAGAAACCCAGAGGTCATTTATTGTGAATGTAATGAACACATTCATATCCAGCAAGGGTAATAAATATTGCAAATTAAGTTGAATAATGACTATACTGTCTATTTCATTTCTACATGAGAAGCACACATGGGACTTACTGTAAGTCAGTATTTATAATTCAATATATGGCATAAGTCTCATTCAAAGATGGAATTGCAGAAATGTCAGAAACACATTAATTTACTGTTACTGCCTGAGGAAAAATAAAATAATAAAAAAAATGCACACAACCAATGTACACAGAATTTATAATGGGCATTTTAATAATGAAACTATCTTTTCTTTTCAGACTTTACTCTTTTTTTTTTTTTTTTTTGGTAGGAACGTCTTGGGATTTTAGAAGGCAAAGGCAGAAAGGAAATGAGGTACAGCAGTTGCCTTGAAAGATGCTATTTGACATGGTTTTAACTGGATTGATTTCCTCAGATATGCTTTAGCTTGAATGAATCTTGAAAAATATTTCTATAAAGAACAACTGTAGAGTCAAAAATGGAATCACATCTTGTTGTGGTAGATTAGAATGGGGAAACAAAGTAGTCTCTGCCATAAGCGAGCATCTACTAATCCTGTTCTCAAATGAGTTTCAGGCAACTGACGTAACTCAGTGTACCCAACTCAGATTCCAAGATTTGTGGTGACATAAATGGAGCACATAAAAGCATACAGCCACTGTTCAAACTAGTTAGTTATGTTAAGCAGGTCTGTGGCAAGCTGGTTGACTTTCACTGGAGCAACAGAACTAACAGAAAAAGAAAATGTGGTGAACAGTGCTATTGTGAATTAAACTAATTAGTAGGGAGGAAGCATAGAGAGGGAAGGCCTTAGCTAAAAATCTAAGGAAGATAGATGCTTTCAGAAAATCTAGTTGCCTTATTTATCCCATCAAATATGTGCATCTGAATCACTTCCATGGCAGATTTGTGGTATGTCACTGATCAGCTAGTTAGTCCACAGATGTCCTTCTCCTGTTTTTAAAAATTTCTGTTATCTTGTGTATGTTATGTAGTGAAACCTTTACTCAGGACCACACTTAATTGGCTATTCTCTGTGTTAAGAAATCACACTAAGTATTCCCATGGTTTCCTATACACCTGATTACACCTGGACTGTTCCATTGTTTTGAAGAAGCCTGGCTGGCCAACCTCAGAGGTAGATGAATCCTGTTGGGTTCCAGAATCCTTTTGGGAATAGGGCTATCCTGTATTTGGACAGGTGCACAGTTATGTTGGTGAGAAACTACAACAATCAGTTGTCCAAGTCACAGATGCCATATTCCTTAAGTATCTCTATCCTTCATATTCTCAGTTCCCCATAGTTTACCTGTGACAGTTAGAACCAGGGTATTGGATTTCATAAATTGACTACACGGAGTTATGCAAGCTGTGGATTTGGCCTTAGTGTTTTCATTGGATCCAAATCACCTGTTTCTGGTCTTTTTGGGATGTCTGGTTCAGTTGCTGTGGGGGAAACAGAGTACATGAATTAACTTCTGGTAAATATTCCATGCATATATGTGAAGTGCTTCTAGATACTATGGCGATGGATGTCTTGTAAGAGTTCAGAATAATAAATAGTAACATTTACATTTATGGGAACACATCTGCAACAAAAATGCAGAGTTTTCCCATTTTCAACGAAATCACCAAAGATATGGTGATTATTGAATTAATAAAATGAAGACATCCCTCTCATATTACACACTAGGGGGAGTGCATGGCAGAATACACAGGTAATTTAAGCATTCCTCATAAATTACACTGAATCAATAAAA
The DNA here is from genome assembly GCF_026122565.2 of Emydura macquarii macquarii. Classification (NCBI taxonomy): domain Eukaryota; kingdom Metazoa; phylum Chordata; order Testudines; family Chelidae; genus Emydura; species Emydura macquarii. Next base: position 97,547,441 of record NW_027131390.1, on the reverse strand, counting down.
GCATACGTACAAGAAAATAAAGACTTTCAATATTCCTATTCCAAAGATTTAACTTCTCCAAGATGGATATCTATCTTTTGATTCATGACAGCCACCATAACTTTGGAAGACATTTCTAAAGAAGATGAAAATTTGATCAAGGATATTATGGTCGTAGGCTTTGCTTTTTTTTTTTTTTTTAAGAATTAGGACAATTGAAGAGGCATTGGTAGCAACTCAGTGTCTCCTGTTCTTTGCCTGTGATACACTAGTCTCCTCGGAACTGAAATGCTTTAGTCTAACCCAATTTACTGGGTTCAATATAAGGGCAACTGGGTGAACTTTAATGTCGTGTGATATACAGGAGATCAGATTAGGTGAGCCAATTGTCCTTTCTGGCCTTCAGCTCTCTAAATCCTATGGAAAGTGGTAAATTCAGTCCCGCTGATAGAAGAATACCAGAGTGCAAAGGGGATTGCAAAGTTCATTCAGAAGTACCATTGTAGGAGCTGCATACACCAGCTGAATTTGCACCCTACTCTATTTTACAATAAAACGTCTGGCCTACTTCCGGAGCTATGAGCAAGGAGTGCTCAGTACAGCTCAGGATAGTCATGGGGGTTGCAAATATGGCATTTAAGTCACCTTTGCTGTTCTTCCAGTTACGGACTAAGCTCTTGTAGGCTAGTTTCCCAGCACTGTTTAGAATAGCTTCAAGGCTTCTCTAAGTAGTCACTTGCCAGCAGTCGCAAGGAGCTAATGCAGCCCTTGAGGATCACTGGAATATAGGCATGCCTTTGCCATGGCCCTTCCCCCAGCCATGCCCTTTGATTGTCTGAAGGGATTGACAGGAGTGCGGGCCAAAGAGTTGATTCGTTGGGATGATGGTGGCTGGTTACCTGAACTTTAGGACAGCTGTGTGCCTGGTTAGTGTTGCAAAGATGCTCTAAAACAACAAAGGAGCTGGTCTCCTGCTTCTGTTTCTAAAGAAGGAGCAGGAAAGTTGGTCTGAAATGGAGACAGCCAGATGTGTCCATTCCTTTGGCTAGTTTTAGGAAGCTTCTTTTTGAAGGACAGTTTGAAAGACTTCTTTTGTGTATTTTTTTTATACATGGGATAATAGTCTTTCCTTGAAGATATGTTGGCCATGCAGAAAAGTGAGCAAGCATTTATTAAAGACATTCTCTAGAGCACCTGTGGTCAAATCAGGGCTTGTCAGTCTTATGCCTTTCCAACCATAAAGCCAAGTGCAGTCAATCTTCCTGGAATCCAGAATCTGAGACTTAAAGAAATTTGACAACTGATTGATGACAGATACATGTTTGAATTTGGAAACCCAATTACATCCTTCCATTTCAAAGTAGAGGTCATTCCAGTCAACATGACTGAATTGCCATATTTTTCAATTCATTCTGAAAGGGTTGTATAAGATTCTGGTTTTCAGTAAAGGCTAACCCACAGTGACAGCCCTTATGGTAGAGGCTGAATTCCTTCCACACAGTTCAGTGGAACATGACAATGGCCTCAGTTGTCTGCATTGAGTTAGTGGCTGAAACACCGTTGAAATCTGATGCAGCTGCACCATTTTACACCAACATAGAATTTGACCCACCGATTGTCAGAATCAAGCGAGGGATGACAGGAATCAGCATCTCCAATATTTCATCCAACTCATTTAGGCACCTCTTTAGGGGCATTATGTCTTGAAAGGAAATGCTGTGATTTAATCTGCGACACTGCAGACAGGAATATTTCCTGATTCAGTAATAGCTGCTGACTACAATGTTGCCCCTTTTTGACCCGAGCAGCTAGTCAAACTTCAAGGCACTGAAGATGTTCCAGTTAGAAGTAGAAATTGATGGAGTCTGGTATTTTCTTTAATGCAATCTTGTTTGTTTACAAGAAATGTACAAAGTTCTATGTCTCTAAATGCTGAAGAAACCAAGAACAAAAGAAGACATTTCTTAGCTTACAGCCCCGAAGCTTCTTCAGCCAACATCAGACCCAAAAGATCTCTTTCTGTATTTTTCCAGGACCATACAGTGCTTACAGACTCTTGTTTGGATTTCTTGCTCTCCCTCTCTGTTTCTAGTCTGGTCTCAGTTTCTGTGTGTTCTTTCTTCACATGCGCACTCACACAACCCACCCTCCTACCCAAAACAATATTAATCTAAAAGCTCATAGGTGGGTTCACACACACATACACCTTTTATATTATCTGGGAGCTTTTGCTTGCAGTTATGTTAGTTGAATGGTGAGTTCACACCTATCAATCTCAAAGAGATTTGAACTCAACTAAACAAGGTTTCACTAGCTCATAATAATGTTTTTTCTCCTTCCTAAACTTCTTAAGATCCTGTTGTCAACAGAATGGACTGAGAGGTTAGTGCTCTAGGATGCACTCCTACGTGGCATCATCTCTGGATTTTGTTGCTATTCATTTTTTGCCATGTTTACATTGTGCTGGAGTGCTAAAATTTACAAAAACAAATCAGGAAAGTAGTGGAGGAGAACAAATACACATCTGAGGAATATGAGGAAAGAGTAGATTGTTCTGGCCCAGTGTAAGGGAGGACCACAGCTGTTATTTCCGGTTTCTCCAGGAAATTCGATGTGGCCACCAAGTGTGCTACTCTGTAAAGAGTAGGGCTGTTGTTTTATCACAGACATTTTTAAGAAGTCACAGGTTGCTCATGACCAAAATTAATGGGCCAAAGTAAAAAAAGCCAGGAATTATTCTACTCATATTTGCACTAGTGTAAATTAGGAGTAACGCCACTGAATGGAGCTACCTCAATGGAAAACCAGTGTATATAAAGGGAGAGGCACGTTAGTTAGTTATTATGGACATTGTTTTGCACCTTAATAAACTTTAACTCCACATTTTGGTGCAGATAACTAGAACTGTGCTTGTGCCATAAGAACAAGGATTTGCCAGACCATAACAAATCTTTATAAGCCCTTCCTATTCTAACTTTTATGTCTGCCTGGGCAAGGGAGAAATTTCATCAGTCTTGAAAGAATGAATGCTCTCCATGAGATGTCACTGTTCTGTAGCACTGGTCTAGTCTTGTGTGCTGGTGCAATATTGTTGCTGAGCTCTTGCTCTGTATTAGACTCACATGCAACCTAGGATTAACAATCTGACAGCTCTCAAGATTCCCAATGGGCAATGCATGAGCATTTACCAATCCATTTACCCATAACACATTACTTATACACAATACTCATAACACAATATCCATACACACAACCACCAGCTGTTAAAAGCCTTGGATACAGCTTGAAAAACATAATCCATGTTTATTATGACAGCCATATGCAGCCCTAGTCTCTAACTGCACTTTGTCACTCATGGACAATGGGATCGTGACTCAATGGGTGAGCATGACCCTACTGCAGACATAGAGGGCAGGATTTGGGAACCTTGCAGGGTTGACGGGAAGGGAGTTTGGATTGCCTGTAAGCCACACAGCTTTGCGGGGATAGATCTATGATTATATGGATCCACCCATTATTGAATTCCATAGAAGTAAATTTATTATCCTTGTTTAACGCTTATATTGTGGTAGCACCTAGAGGCTAGCCAGGCCAGGGCCCTTTTGTGCGAAGCATGTACAAAAATACAGTGAATAATAAACCCTTCCCCAAGAGCTTACAATTGAAAAGACATAACAAGTGGATGGGACGTACAGCTGGATGGGATGGGAGAGTGGGGGAAAATGGGGTTAAAATATATAACAGAGTGCATGTAGTTCTTAAGCAATCAGGAACAGTAATGCAACTCCCCACAGGCCTACCCACTATCAGTTGGCAGTACCTTGACCACAGAAAGGAGCTACTGCAGCCATGAAGTTACAGCAGTGGCTGCAGAACAGCTCCATGTCTACTGTGGCTGGTGAGGTGAGGATTCTATTCTTCTCCTGAAGCATCTCAGTCTGCAGCTCTGCCATTTAGGTAAATGCCAGTTCCAGGATTCGGCCCTTAATAACTGTTATCTTACCTGGAAGTCCCTTCTTCTTCTTCTTCGTCGTCTTCTTCTACTCCTGAATAATTAAACTTGTCAGTTTGTTGATAAGCCTTTAAGCATTTAATGGTCTCCAAAAATCATGTTAAGAATTCTACATCCAAGTTAATTACTGAAATAGTCAATGGGGAAAACATTTAGAAAAAGAGCAGGGAAAATTTAAAAATTAAAAAGGTTTTTTAGAGTTTTGATCCAATATTAATTTACACATCTGCCACAAGATTCAGTCAAAAGAGGAGATGTGCAAAATTAAAGGGCGATGAAATTATATTAAATTTTTGTATTTTTTCTTCAAGTTTTAAAATAAATTCCAGGCCACCCTGGTGGCTTCACGGTAACGCTGCTTGCTGCAGCACAAGAGAACTGGCTTTAGGAAAAATACCATCAATTTTCAGACTTGGGAATTTAAGCTTAAAAGGAAGTTTCATAATTGGATGCTGGAGTTGGCATTTAGACCTAATCCCTTGGGTTACTTTCACTTCGTGGACGGACAGGTCCTCAGCAGGTATAAAATTGGCATCAGAGTGAAATGAAGGAATTAAGGACTCTGAAGTCAATGGAGAATGCTGGTGTATACAAGCTGAAGAGCTGACCCAGAGACTTCTTTCCATATGCCATGATTATACAACAAGAGTAGCAAGCAGAATTGGGTACAACTAGTCTATAAACTGTCCTTCCCACCCAGCCCCCCCTCACACCAGAAACACCCAGATGGTGCCATTGTGAAAACTACACTAAACAGTTTATCTAGAAATAATTATATTATATAAAACCTTAAGCGAGTCTCAGAATATTGCAGTTATTTGGATAATCAAGCACAATGTCAGAAGCTTCTCTTCAGCCTACAAAACATCAGAGAGATACCTAGGAACCTGACATGCTTCCACTTCCTTTCTCTGCATAACAACTCTACCTCCACCTCCACCCACTATAACAGGCCTTGGCCACTCCATTATTTGATCATCCACAAAAGATTTCAATAGCTGTGGGACTTCAGAAATGCACACTGCAGTGTGAATGTTAGGAAAGTCCAACTGTTCTGCTAAGGTTAAAGGGAACTGTTCTAGCAGGGGTCAGTGAAGAGACTACAGACACTAACTGCTAGCTGGTGTCACTGAATGGTTTATTCACCTAGAAGACCTGTCACACTAGGGGGTGAGTAATCTCTTGGTTTTCCTCTGAAGAAAATCAGCTGGGAGTCAGGGGGTCTCAGTTAACGTGATGGTGGGGTGCAAAGTCAGACCACATTTCCCTGAATTTAGACGGGGAAAAAAGATGATTTAAACTGGGATAGCTGGAAGTCTGAATCTGATTTTTCTTTAGTGTGTGTATGTAAGATTGTTCTATTCTTCCTCTATTATTTTATTAATACATATATTTGTATTGATACAGGGTAATAGCCATCTACATGTGCTGCTTTTCCCTCAGTTGAAATCATAATCCTCTCCAATGATATAATTTCTATAACAGCTTATTGTGTTGGCATAAAATAGAAGATAATATACAAATGACATATATATTTGTACCTTCAATCTCAGCCCTGGGCAGAATGTATCTACGTGTGTTGAATGTGTGTAGAATGTATCTATGTGTGTTGTTTAATGCAAAGTATGTTATATAAGATGTTTTTTGGAATGCACGTGGCATAGTGAACCTTATTATTATAGTAGTATGTTTGTTGCAATGTCATATGCATGGTTATGAAGCTCTGCTAGTAATATTCCCAAATATGTGCCTCATGGCTTGAGGCAGATCTAGGCAAAACACTAAAAGCAGGGAGGTAGTTCACACCTCACTAAGGATGCATAAAATAAACCAGCTCTTCCAGGAACAATGGACTAGCCTAAGCATCGATAAGGGGCAGAAGCCATGCTGGACACTATCTGTCATCTGATCCGGAGACAGGGGGCAAAGTATCATGTTAAAAGAAGAGATGTTTTGAAATCGCTCTCTCTCTTCCACTTCCTTCTACAAAGAACATCAAGCACCTGAAGTACTGTCCACAGGGGGAGGGTCTGGCTGAAGGAGATAGCCAGCCTGTGGTGAGCATTATCTGACTTCGTAAAGTTACTGAAAGTGTTAAGCTTAATTTAGAATGCAATTTGCTTTTACTTCATCCTGATCAATCTGACTTATTTTCCTCTGACTTATAATCATTTAAAATCTTTCTGTACTTAATAAATTTGTTTGTTTGTTTTATCTAAAGCAGGGCGTTTAGTTTAAGGTGTGTCAGAGACTCCGTTTGAAGTGGCAAAGCTGGTGCATATCAATTTCTTTGATAAATTGATGAACATATGATCTTGCAGAGTCCAATGGGCAGCACTGAACACTGTAAAACGGCAGTTCCTAGGGTCGCATCTGGGACTGGGGATATTATCTGGGGTCCTACCATTGCATAATCCCATGAGTGGCTGTCTAGAGGCTCTCACTCACTCACTGAGTGGGAGGGGGAAGGTAACTCGCTTGCTGGTGGCTATGCGTGAGCTGCCCAGGAGTGGGGGTTCACACAGCAAAGCAGAGAGAAACACGCTCCAGGAGTGGGGGTTTGGGGTGACACCACAACATACCAGTCCAGATTGCACAGGGGGAAATCACAGCAGAGTATGTGGGATTGTGCAATTTTACTTTTATGTTTCTTGTGTTTGGAAATAATTATGCTGTATGCACCGTCTTTTGAATTTACATTTGTATAATTAAATATTAAGGAAAAACAATGACCTGGAAGAAAAACTCTATAGCCCCATTACCTTATTATTTGTTAATGTTGTTAAGTTCTTTGCAAAGGGTATCTGCCTTCTCTTTAACAAATATGTACTGTAGCTAATTAACTCAGATAAGAATGTTTCCTTCATAGACAATCAGTCTTCAATGTCTGATACAAAAATCCTTTTGCTCATTAAAAAAAAAATAATCCAAAGGTCCAGGTCATCTTTCTGGATGCATAAGAGAGACTCTTCATTGACTGTGCCTGAATGTGTCTATGTGCCTTTCTGGCAAAGTTTGTTTTGGTTTATTCATGTATTCAGTAAAATATCATTATATGCAATGTCCTTTATCCATTATCTCAGTATGAAAGGTTTAGGGTTAGCAATGTTTGCCCTCAAAACAGGAAACCCTCACAGCCTTTTCTCTAGGCTTCCAACAACTTTGATAAGTTTTTTAGGGCATAAGGTAATTTTAAGAACTCAGAATCTTCTTCCATTGCCAGGGTTTTAGAATTTCACCCTATACCAAAATGTCACTTTTTCACTTAAATCATCACCTTTAAGATTTACAGACCTGGGGATACAAATGTATTCATTTTTAAGCAAAGGGTGGAATTTGAATATACTGCTTCACATTAAAATATGCAAAGGCTTAACTAGATGGCATAATCTACCCTTCTCCTTTATGAAAAAAAAAATCATTCTGAGCAGAATTACTTTACTCTTAGCATTCTCTGTGCTATACACAAATTACCAGTATAATTTCTGCCATAGATATTAATCATTTTGAAAATTTAATCTCTTGGAAAGTCCTGCTTACAGTACACTAAATTGCATTTTCCAAAGGAAAATGAGGGAATAACTTTTTTTCCTGTTTAGACTGCATTATCCTGTTGATTTTTAGTTTACTCATACAGTGACCAGATGTCCAGATTTTATAGGGACAGTCCCAATATTTGGGGCTTTGTCTTATATAAGCACCTATTACCCTCCACCCCTTGTCCAGATTTTTCAACTTGCCATCTGGTCTCCCTAGTTACCCAGAACATCTCAAGAAAGATTGCTTTTTCCTTAGCGTATCTCATAGTTGATATCAAGTGTTACTTTCCCACACCATTCAGTGAACTAGCTAGTAAAGTAAACCCTATATTTAAAATTCTATCATATGTGTTATGACAGTGTGACATGCTATTCATTTGCTTAGCACAGTTACATCTTAACAAGGAATGACCCTGCATGGGAACAGTCATATTAGTAGCAGAAAAAAGAATTCCTAGAAATTAGGAGAGGTCATTTATCTTGTAAAGTAAGTAGAGTTCTTCAATAGAGTTTATACTTATGACTGCTCCATGTGAGAATTTACATGCGCCTATGCATTGTTGACCAGTGATATTTTTGTTAGTAATATCTGTGGGTTCATACCTGCACCATATGCCTCCTCATGCCCCATGTCACTCCAGTTCCTTCTCAACTTCAGACCATGGTAAGATTCCAAAGCAGAAGTGATGGAGTACCTATAGGGGCAAAAGATCTTGAAGAACCCCAGTTACTGTACAAGGTAAGTAACCTCTCCTCCTTCTTTGAGTTATTGTCCCTTTGGGTACTTCACCCAAGCAGTACTTTAATGAGGAAGAGGGTTCTAAGGAAGCAGATTTAGTACAGAGTGAAGAATAGCTTCACCAAACGCCATGTCTACTCTGGAGGTATGTATTAAGGCACAATACTGGGAAAAAGTGTGACTGGAGGACCAGGTGCCTGTGTTACAAATGTCTTTGGTGAGTACCTTTCTCAGGAAGGCTATGGACATGAATTGAGCCTTAGTGAAATGAGCATTCTTTTTTGGGGGAGGGGGACTCCAGAGGACTTGTAGCATGCCAGAATATACCCCAAAACCCATTTAGATAGACTCTAAGTAGAAACAGAGTGACCCATAATCCTCTTGGTAAAGACAATGAAGAGCCAGGGGGAATCCTGACGGGTTTAGTTCCATGCAGGTAGAAGACCAGAGCTCTTCTTATATCCCGAATATTGAGGCTGGGCTTTTCTTTTGACGAATGAAGCTTGGGATAAACGACCTTTAGTTGGGTGTCCTAATTGATACAGAACTTTGATGCAACTTTAGGGAGGAAATGAGGATAGAGATGCAGGGTAACATTGTCAGGATAGAACACTGTGCTCCCTGAGGAAAAGCAAAACAAAACAAAAAACCCTGTCAGTTCCCCCAATCCCTGGGAGCTCGCTGACTGAGGTTTAAAAAGATTCGAAAGGAGTTAATGGGTTTTACGAGAGTACAGCACATCCATCTGATACAGACACCACGCTTTATTTACCTATTGTATTACAAATTGCTAAGCATAGATTAGATAAATGATAATACAGCTACAAAATTCTAGCTCACCAAACCGGTGTTACACTCTCCAGATGGATCGTGATGGACAGTCAAGGTGCCACTCCTGCTCTGTACCTTCCTTTAGTACAGGATGAAGTCAGTCTTCAGACTTCAGAAGGCTCTCTTCATCCCTCCGCAATCAGACTGGCTAATATTTATATGCTTCTTCTTTTTCATTAAAACTTGAAGCACCAATAGCAGTGGAGCCAATTTCCTTATTGCAAGCGGGTCAGTGGAAAGGGAGGGAGAGGAAGGAAACAGCACACCCTGACCACTTCCTATGTACCTACTGCCTTCACATTTAAATGTCCTTAAAAGTGATCCACAATTTATCTAGGTTTAGTGGTGAAGCTCATTGTTTAGGTGTCTGGAATATCTTGTGGTTAAGGTTTTTCAGAAATTTGTACTATTTTTCGGACACCCCAAAAGGTCACGTCCGTTTACCATTTTTCTTATGCTCTCTTGCTGGCGAAGCTGCTAATGCCCCTCTACAAAGCATTTCAAACTGCATTTGCTTTTCTTGCATTTCTTGTTGTATGTGTCTGCGCAGGTGGAAGCTAGACAAATTCAGACTAGAGATAAGGTGTGAACTTTTAACAGCGAGAATAATGAACCATTGGAACAGTTTACCAAAGGTCATGGTGGATTCTCCATGTCTGGCCATTTTTAAATCAAAATTGGATGAAGTTTTTTTAAAATATATATTCTAGGAATTATTTTGTGGAAATTCTATGGCCTGTGCCATACAGGGGGTCAGACTAGATGAGCATAATGGTCCCTTCTGGCCGAAGAATCTATTAAGCAGGTGCCACAAAAGTGGCCTTTTTAATTGTACCTAGTGCAGAAGCCCTAGACACTTTTAATCGTTTCTAGGATACTTGAAGCTAGTGTTCCCAGAAAGACTGAAACCTATGAAAGATTCCTCCTCTACAAAGCACAGAAGACACAAGAAAGTACTGATGATTATGTTACATTCTTGAAGTTAAAGAGCCAGTCTTTCAATTTTGGTCATTCTAGTGATTCTCTGATTATAGACAGGCTAGTGGTGGTCTGAAAAGTATGTGAGACTTTGCACAGAGACTCTGAAATAACACTAGAAATACTTGCCCAAATCTGAAAAGTAACAGAGCAGGCAAAATTGCAGGTGCTGACTTTATGTAAGGAGGAAAGTCAAGAAGCCATACATGAGTCAGAATAAGAAAGATTGGCATGAAAGGAACTCACATGAGGAAATCTGACAACGCAGTTGGTGGATGGCCAAAACATTGTAACAGACAACAGCATGGGAAAGATGTAAGTGATGTGAAGAACAACACACTATGCAACTTTCAGTGAACTTTGATCATGGATAAATTCCCATAAGAACATAACCTGATGTTCTTTGTTCATTGAGGCTGTGATTGTAAAGTTGTCTTGTCATATCACACAACTTTATTTAGAATCTGATACATGCATTGCAGTTTTAGCCTTATCTGTAGCTATAATTACAGGGTGTGGAATTAATTGCACATAGTGCATGTACATACATTAGAAATTATTTGCAACAGTTCTTAAGAGCTAACACATCCACTTTTTGTATGGCTGGCTATGCATGAATTTACATGCACATTCCTTTCCCACGTTTTACCCATGTATGTAGCACATAGAAGTTTGAAAATGTACCTCATAGAATCATGTTAAACCGTAGAACAAGGCAGACTGTTCAGCTTATCAGGGAGAGGCTCAGCAAGGGCAGGAAGAGGAATAGCGTCTCTGGGCTGGGACCACGGAGAAAAAGTGAGACAAAGCAGGAGGAGGCAGGGGCCTCTGGGCGGAGCATGGGCAGCACCATGCCTAGGTGTTTGGGGAGGCTTAGCGTTCCCTGGCCTATGATACCTGCCTCCCATGCCCTTACTTCCCCTGATTAGTACATTAGTCCACAATTAGTTCTATTGTTTTCAGTGGGACAACTCCCACAATAATATGCTGCTCAGCATTAGAAAATGAGTCAGAATCTTGCAGTCCTTTAAGAAAAGGAGAAAGCCATTCAGCCAAATGAAGCTGAGAAAGTGAGAGGTTATATTAATCAGATCCAACGATTCCCTCCACCTCCAGACACATCAGTGAGGAACAAATCTGTTTCTTTTTTTCCTTGTTCTTTTTCTAGTGATCCCTCCAAATCAGTGATATGGAACCTTGCCAATTAGAAATGCCCATAGTTACACTGACAAATTCTTACTTATTCTGCTATTGACAATGCTGTGTTAAGAAAGAGAAACAATTTTACTAGAGTTTTTTGTTGTTATATTTTTTAGGGTTCTGTCCTGCTCTTGCCAGCATTTACAAAAGCTTTGAATGTTTCTGCCACTACTTTTGATAGTACATCAACAGTTTGCAAACTTATCCCTGTTAGCACTGGAATATTTCAGTGAGTTTATAATAGCCTTGATTAATGTTCTGGTTCTCTATAACCCTCAGGAGATCCTGGTCTTGCTCACAAATGGCTTATTTATAACACTGTTATTTGAAATCCTGAATTTATTTAAAACAAGAATGCAAAGCTTATTTAATTGAGGTCTACATTACTTCCTGTAAATCATACAGTATAATCCAATACTTATGTGCTTCTAACACATTACAAGATTGTTGGGAATTCATTTGGTATTTTTAGTCTGGAATTTCTACTAAATCAGGTAACTGGAAGATCAAACTACAAGAGTGAAAATAATTACAATGTAAATACAATATAGTTAATGTATATGAATTATAAATGTTATATATGTAAACTATGAAACCAAAGGTTTAATAAGAAATTCTGCAATATGCTATCAAAAGGTATAGCTACAGTATAATTACACTATAACTGCAGTGTTACTACAATGTAATTAGTCTTTCTATTGTAAAAAGTATTCCAAAATTAGAGAGGTGAACATGTAGGCAACAGTACATTAGCAAAATAAACCAAACATAAATATAAATAATTCTTTAGTAGCGATTCCTGAACATACAACTGATGGTGGCTACCTTACATGAAAGTGAAAGTAATGCCTAATTTACTAGAATGAATTGTTATCTGGATTTTAGTCAGGAAGCTACATGCCTTGATTAAAGTTAGACAGATGCTTAAATACTTTCCACTGTATGCAAAATGAGTTCTGTAGGTGAAAACCAGTTGTGGACCAAATCTATTCATCCTTCACGAAGTCTGAGTGGTTGGGCTCCTGGAGGGGATTGCACAGTGTCTGAGAAAGTGAAATCCAGCCCCTAACACAGGACCGGGATGTGGAGCTCCTGCACAGCCCTTCTGTCTGGTATTCTGGGGATTACAATAGATGCTGAAGTCCTTCAGAGTCAATCATGCAGGGTACAAGGGCACCACTGAGGTTCTATTGACTTGCCCTTGACCATTCTCCATTGTGTCCCTGCACTGAGACCTTCACCTTGGTGTATAAGGATTACTCAGAACCCCTGTGCAGCTGGTCCACTAGCAGAACACAAGCACAGTCCATGAACCTGCCACTCTACCATGTCCAGGAATACTCATTGAAGTCAATGACAGTTTTATGTGTACATCTATCAGCAGAATCTCAGCTGATGTCCCAATCCAACAAGATACTGCAGCCACCATCAAAGTGAGTCTCAGATATGCCAATTCTAGAATTTTAATGATAAATCTTAATATGCCATTAACATCTATATGTGCAGGAAAACAATTTGTGTCTGGTATGGCAAATCATGGTAATAGGAAGCAGAGTCCACATGAGTAAAAACCTGATGTGAAAGGCTTCCTGAATTTGCATATCTTTATTTGCTAAATAAGCAAACAGTAATGTCTTGGAAAGTTTCCTTCCAGCTGAGATGGGGCTATTAGAGGCATTTTAGTGTGGATGCCCACCAACAGCATATGTGTTCAGCAAAGTAAATATTTTAATTAATTTAATTCTGAAATATATTAATAAATTAATAAATCCAGGAAGCACTCTGAAATACTACCCATAAATATATATTCTTTGCAATTACATTTAGCAACCACACATTCACATATTTCCAGGATCCTGCAAGAGGAGAAATTACTATCCTCTGAATTCTCCATGTATACTGCACTCATAGCACCTTAACCGCTTAACTTTAAGCTATTGAGATCTTGCAGTTTGTGACATCCACAGCAGAACTGTGCAAAGATATTGGCTTTCTTTGCATAAATTTCACCAGAAAGAAAAGGAAAATGCTGAGGCTCCATACTGGAGACAGTAACTTATTATTAGGGAGAGCACTTTATTTAATTTAAATCAGGTTACAAAAAATGCAGCCAAATTAAACAACACCAATTTTGCCCCTTGAAAAAGTCATTGCACTATGATTCTACAATTAATATCTTGTGAAAAGAAATAGAATTGATTTTGGCAAATACTGACATTTTTTCTTTTTTTCTTTTTTTTTTTTTTTTTGTCTGACTTGACGTGCACATCCTGTTTGTCATGTTGCTTCATTGAGGGGTTGAGAAAGACCAGGTCTTATCCCTAATAGAGATGCAGGCTTCAATCCAGCAGATATATGTACATACTTAACTTCATGCTCTGTGATAGCTCCCCTTGACTTCAATATGACTGCACACAGTGCATAAAGTTAAGTACCTGAGGAAGTCTTTGTTGAATTGGAGCCTTATATTTTTGAAGGTCTGTAACTGGGTTTTAGCAGATTTAACCCTAGAAGTACTGTCCTTATTTAAAGTATATTACATAGGCAGGCATCAGGAGCTAATGTTCTGTACTGGACCATAGGATGAGAACTCTTTTGTTGTAGAGATGTAGTAAAAAATCTACATAATTGAATAAATATGGCTGAATGGCCGGCCTATTGAGGCAACTTAAGGGGCAAATTTTATCCCATAGGAATTGACAGAGGATGCTGATGGATCATGGAGATGAGAGGGAGTATTTTTGTCTGATGGCCTAATCTTGCTACCATTGGGTCAATGGCAAAACACTCATTGACTTCAGCATAAGGGTCTTAAGAGAAACAACTCATCAATGTTCTGATGGGAAGATCACCTTTAAAAGAATGGCTAGGTGCATGTGAAAGTTTGCATAGGCAAGGAGTCATAAAAGTAATCTGCCTCACTGCATCCTACGTCATAAGGAATTTAAAGCAACCATTGATTTAACTGCAGCTGCTTCCGCTGCATTCTTTCTTGACACGTTGACCTCTCTTCCATTTATATTACAATCTATTTTATGCAAAAAGTCAATAGTTAGCTACAAGTATTGAATAGACCAATTTAAAGGGATGCTGTCAAGGCTGACAGATCTAAAATTTACCTAGTGTATTTAAATATAAATACAGTGACATATCTCTCGCTTTCTCTCTGGCTCTGTCCCATATAATATATAAAAGCTTGTGTAATTTCTTTAACATTGATTTCAATGGGGCTGTGCCAATTTACACTATCTGATAATCTGACCTCATGTTCAGGTATCTTCAATGAGAATATTTCCATTGACTTCAGTGGATGTCAGATTATACTCATAGACAGGTTTCTTAGCTTTGGCCACTGGAACACAATAAACAGAGGATTCTTTCAGGTTTTCTTTGCAACTGAGGGTCAATATTATAGGGCTGGATTGTATTATTAACACACTGTTCCATGTTGGTGTAGGTGTGGAGCTGTACTGTCCCTGTGGGAATAACCTATTGTCTCCCTGTCCTCCCATCTCCTTTGCAATGGTTGAAGGAAAAAACCCTTGGGATCAGAGGAGCACAGGGACTACAGTTGTGCTTTGTACATGCACAGTGGTGGGGGAAGGGGACTGGAAGGTGGGGCCCAATACACTTTTTTTCTCCCATATCTCCTTTTCACAAACATACAATCTAGCCCATGATCAATCTTATCGTTGTGTTATATTAGTTCATTTGCATGCCATGTTTTCATACCAGTGAAAATGAGGTAGAATATGAGGCTAAAATATGAAACGAACACCTTAAAAATTAGTTAGACAAGTAAGATGTCTTCAAGTCACCAGAGCCTGATGAAAATCATGCTAGAATACTCAAGGAGCTACTGAAGAGAAATCTGAACCATTGGTAATTATCTTTAAAAAGTCATGGAAGATGGGAGAGATTCCAGAGGACTGGAAAAGGGCAAATATAGTTCCAATCTATAAAAGGAATAAGGACTATCCAGGGAATTACAGAACTGTCATCTTAACTTCAGGACCCAGAAAGATAACTAAGCAATCAATTTGCAAACACTTAGAAAGTAATAAGGTGATAAGTAACAGTCAGCGTGGATTTGTCAAGAATAAATCATGTCAAACCAACCTTCTTAGCTTTTTTTGACAGGTAAGAAGCCTTGGGGGTAGAGGGAAATGGTAGATGTGGTATATCTTGAGTATAGTAAGGCTTTTGATACTGTCTCACATGGCAGTCTCATAAACAAACTAGGAAAATACAGCCTAGATGGAACTACTATAAGGTGAGTGCATAACTGGGATAACTGTTCCCAGAGAGTAGTTATCAGTGGTTCACACTCAAGTTGGACGGGCATATCAAGTAGGGGCCCATGGGGATCAATTCTGGGTCTGATTCTGTTCAATATCTTCATTAGTGATTTAGATAATGGCATAGAGAGTACACATAAAGTTTGTGGACAAAACCAAACTTGGAGGGGTTGCAAGTGCTTTTAGAGGATAGGATTAA